>NC_141699.1:543398526-544809020 GCF_964263255.1 Lissotriton vulgaris | reverse complement strand
TGTCACGCTGCCTTTATTGGCACTACTGTGCTTCTTGTTGTTCAATCTATGGCTGCTTTGATTGTAAGCACGCAATTGACCTGCTTGTCATGGAATGTTCGAGGGTTGAATAATGCCAAAAAGTGTCGAAATGTCATTGCCTATCTTGATAGACATCATGTACAAGTAGCCATGTTGCAGGAAACACATCTATCATCACGGAGTGGAACTTCTTTCACGAGCAGGTGGGCTGGGAATCGAACTTTCTCTTCATACTCAACCTATTCAAGGGGGGTAGCAATCCTCATTGCCCGCAAAATCCCATTTCAGAGGTTTGGAGAGCTGATTGACAGGGAGGGCCGTTATGCATTGCTGTGGGGCAGGATAGGCCGTGACACTTACACATTTGTGACCACATATGCGCCCAATGTCGATACACCTGCTTTTTTTACTACACTATGGGGTAGGATTCTGTCTGTTGGGTCACAACACATTGTTTGGGGCAGGGACTTCAACCTGGCACTGGTACCTCAGTTAGATAGGGCGGATGGAGTTTGCTCCTATAAGCCTAGGGCACGAGAGGCGCTGGAGGGAATCATCGAAGAGGGTGGACTATTGGATACCTGGAGACACTTGCACCCTCATGGGAGGGAGGGAACCCACTTCACTTCACACACCGGTACTTGGGCACGCTTAGATTAAACATACTCTGATCACAGTCCTGTCTTGCTACACTTCCGCACACCGGGGTGGGATAGCCCGCAGCCGCAGTGAAGACTCCGCCCTGACATCCTCCTTGACAGCCTGTTTCGCACTGAACTGGGGGAAGAGATAACAGATTTCTTTACTAGAAATAAGGGATCAGTAGATTCGGTTGAACACATATGGGAGGCATTCAAGGTCACTATTAGGGGATATTGCATCTCCAAAAGCCATGGTGTGCTAAGTGATATCCTTCATTCGATCAGCACGCTGGAAAAGGAGCTGCGGGCTCTGGAACTTCGCATGGTCTTGGAAACTGGCCCCGAACTCCATGCTACCTTCAGGGAGACGCTATCGAAGTATGAGGAGGAGGCCGCCAGGGAAGCCAAATTCCGTGGTAAACACTGGCAAGCCCGTAAGTACTGCGAGGGAGATAGGCCCGGGAAAGCACTCGCCACGCTCACACAATCTCCGCAAGCGCATAATACCATACTGGAACTGTCGCAGCTTATCGCAATCACCAGAGGTACGCGGCAGGGATGCCCACTCTCGCCCCTGTTGTTCGCCATAGCGGTTGAGCCTCTTGCCTGTCGCTTGCGTCAGCTACACCGAGATGGAGCGGTACAGTGCCTACAGCGTCAAATTGATGTGTCCGTGTATGCGGATGACATCACGCTGTATGTTAAGCACCCTGAGACACACCTCAATCCCTTACTCAGAGAATTTGTAATGTTTGGCGGGGTGTCCGGTGTCCACATCAACTGGTCCAAGTCACAATTTTTCCCCTTAACAGAGGCGGTGACTGATTTTCCTCTTGATTATCCACTAGAGTGGTGTCGGTCTGACCTCCGATACCTAGGGATCTGCATCTCTTGCGACAAGGACGAGACATTGCGATCCAATTACGGCGTGGCAATAACCAAGCTGACCACCTCCGTAGATCGCTGGATCACTCTGCCGCTGTCTATGGCCGGGAGGGCATCACTCATAAAAATGGTGATACTGCCTCGCTTTCTCTACCTTTTTCTCAACATACCTTACTTTCCTGGTGCTTTCTTCTTCAAGACCCTAAAGATGGAGATGGGCAGGCTCTTCTGGGGAGGCAGGGGCCCCCAGCTCAAGTGGTCCATGCTAACCATCCCCTATGACAGGGGTGGTTTTGATGTCCCTGATTTTGAAGCATACTACCAGTGTGCGCAGGCACACTTTGCCTACCACTGGATGGCTCCTACCCCTTTCATGCCACACGTAGCGATGGAGGACTGGATAGTGCTTCCTCTCCCGCTCAATGGGTTGCTACATTGCCCTGAATCATCCATACCTACGCCGAACACTTCGGTCTCATGTACCTTGGATGCGTGGCGCCGTATAACCCAGAGCTTGTCTTGTCAACTACTTTACTCGCCCAAGTTGCCACTTACTTATCACCCTAATCTCACCCTCTTGTGGGAACCAGGTTTCCGCAACCTCTGCGCTAAGATTCATATTACTTGCTGGGGTGATTTGTTCTCCGACGGTTGTTTTAAATCGGCGGACCTATTCTTTGCGTCGCATGACCGCACTCCTCTCGAGCTCTTTTACTATATACGTCTGCGTGCAGGGATGAGAGACATCTTACCCGATTTTCCTGACGAGCCAGAGGTCCTGCCTCCGCCTCATTCCTATTGTGTTTGCAGGACGGGGCCCATTTGGTCTCCGGCCTTTACCGCCAACTCAGGGGAGCCGCTCTGATGCCGGAATCCAGTGCCCGGCTGCGCTGGTCTACTGAGCTTGCTACTGATATATCAGACGAGCAGTGGCACCATTGCTGTGCGCTCACCTCCCGCATCTCTGCTAGTAGCAGATTGAAAATCATTCACTATAAATTCCTACAGCGGGTATACTACACGCCGGTGAGGAAACGACGATTTGGCCTGGCGGAGGATGACCGCTGTGAGCACTGTCGCGCCGACCGTGCCGACTTTCCTCATTTGGCATGGGAATGTCCCCAGGTGGCATGCTACTGGCGGCAGGTAACGGATGCTCTCGCTGAGATGGTGGGGGAGACAGTACCCATAGATCCACTGGTGACCCTTCTTGGGTACACGCTGCAGCTTCCTAGGTCTTGCCGGAAATTCATTGATACCGCACTCCTTTTGGCCAAAAGGCATGTGGCGTGCCGATGGGGCAGAGGCAGAGCGCCCAAATTTAAGGACTGGCTGGCGGACTTGACCCACTGCCAAGACCAACATACAACATTTGCTGAACTATTGCCCGTCTCGAGTCGGCCCAGCGACATCGGGGATCCACTGGTGCGCTACCTGCTCGCACGATCGGACGATCTAGATACGACGGAAGACCAACCTATCACGGATTAGGGCCCTGGCTCGTATTCTGGATCTGACCATAGGCCCTATTTATGTACACACACTTCCTTTCTATATGATACTTGCAGGGACCCCCTGTTCCCCTAGCTGTAGTGTTCTTACCCACCCCCCCGGACCCTCACGCAATGATTGACATCGTAGGTCTTCCCCCATTGATCGCCCATCACTCCTCCTTATTTGTACATTGACACCCTATGCTTTACTCGCCATATGCTACTGTACCCTCTGGCGAACGACACTCCGGGGCACCATACACGTCGCTACCCCCGGCTATTGGTGGTTCTAATGTTAGGACAGCTGACCTGCGGCTACAGTATTATGCACACCTCTGCTCGCCCGGATTGCCACACTAGATCACTACCACCTATCCTGTTGCGCAGACATGAATTGCCTCTTAGTTACTGTATCGTTGGGAGGTTTTGTTAAGCTGTTAAGACCATAAATAAAATCTTCAAAAAACACTGTTCTACTGCTGCTTATCCTCCATTGCCCTGCAACACCGGCTATGCTACTACCTTTCCTCACGTATATGCAGTGCCGCCGGGCCTCCGGGATGCCGGCCTCAAGGCTGTGTAATGGTCATCTCCTTCTGCTGCCGGCCTCCGGGTTGTGGGCACAAAAAGCTGTGTATTATGACTCATCTTATACAATAAAGCAGATTTGAACTTTAAACAAAAAGGTTTGCGAAAGGGAGGAGAGCGCCATCGGAGTATAGGTCTCCCAGTGTTTCCACCCCCGCAGTGGTCCAGCTGTCTAGCATTACAGTCGAGAGCGCCCCGGTTGCTGTCGGGGTGCCCAGTAGAGGGAGTATCGGGGCATACGGTACCGTTGTTCGGGTGAGACGCAGGCAGCGCAGGAAACATCTGCGCGCTACTGCAAGATACAGCTGCGAGGGACGAGGAGTCCGAGTCAGTGGATGAAACAGCACGTGGATCTGCAGCGGAGTCCAGACAACAGTATCCGTGGCAGTATCTCCCAAGTTCTTACCACCCAGCCATCCCGACACCCACTGCATCTGCGCCGCTAGGTAATATAGTTCCATGTTGGGAACTGCTAGTCCTCTCGCTTCAGTAGGCATATATTTCTTCGTCAACGCAATGCGTGGTTGGCCTTTATTCCAGATCAGGTCGCGAAGCAGGACTTCAAGGTCCCGGAACACCCGGTTGGGGACGTAGGATGGAATATTGGCGAAGTAGTACAATAGCCTAGGTAGAACTATCATTTTTGCCAAGGCTACTCGACTGGGAACGATTAGTGGTAGAGTTTTCCAAAACCCAATTTGCGACCGGATGGATGCAATCGCCTGCATCAGGTTCCCTTCCAATATATCTGCAGGGTTTCGGTAGATGTGGATACCCAGGTATCTGAATGTCGTGGGATACCACTGTAGTCTTTCACCACCTATGTATATCTCACTCTCGGGTGCATCCGGGTCAAAGGTATAGGCCCCAGATTTGGCCCAATTGACTTTTAAACCCAACATCTCCTCAAAGGTGCGGAAAATGTCAGCAAGGGACGCCGGGACATCAGTCAGGTCTTTAATATAGAGGAGGAGATCGTCCGCATATAGTGATACCGTATGAAGGCCATCCGCCATTGGTATACCTCACTCTGCGCCTCGGGACCTGAGTATTGCGGCCAGGGGTTCCACGGCCAAGGAGAACAGCAAGGGCGATAGGGGGCAGCCCTGTCTGGTGCCCCTCTGCACACGAATGGGGTCAGAAAGCAGTGCACCAGTACGGACGCGAACTGTGGGTCTACGGTACAATAGGCCAACCATGGTCTCGTAGTCGTCCCCCAATTCAAATTTGTCAATGACTGCCCGCAAGTATAGCCATTCCACCAAATCAAATGCTTTCTCTAGGTCCAGCACCAGACATCCGGCGTGTGGCCATTTTTGTGTAGCGTACTCTTGTATGCGGAATAGGCAGCGGATGTTATAGGAGGTGTGGCGCGTTGGTACAAACCCATTCTGGTCGTAGTGTACTAGGGTTGGCACTGGGGGGCTAGTCTTCGGGCTAGCGTGGAAGCGAGGATGTTATAGTCTGTATTGAGGAGGGCCAGGGGACGGTAGGAGCCCAGTCGCTCGCCATCTCTGCCGGGCCTGAGTAAGGATATGAGGGTAGCTTCATTAAGCGTCGGGAGAAGGGAGAAGTCTTCCGTGGCCGCAGTGTACATTTTTAACAGTTGGGGAATGAGGATGTCCGAGCCGGCCTTGTAGAATTCGGCTGGTAAGCCATCTGGGCCTGGAGATTTGCCATTCGAGAGGTTGAAAATGGTGTTGCGGAGTTCCTCGAGGTCCAGTGGTGCTCCGAGGTCATCCTGCGGCGCAGTCGTTAAGGCGGGCAACTGTAGGGGCGAGAGATACTCGGCTATGTCAGGCAGTGGGATACTCAGCCGGGAGCAATATAACCCCGAATAATGATCTATGAACGCCTTATGTATTTGGCGCTGTGTGTAGAGTAATCCACCCCCTCCGCCTGTATTGCTGATATGAGGGTCGTGCGGTCCTCTCGTGCAATCAGCCAGGTCAACAGTTTGCCAGGCCTGTCACCCTGGCGATGTGTGCGAGCAGAGTGTGCCGCGAAGTTAATGTTGCGTAAGCGTTCCAGGAGGCGATCATGTTCCGCTTTGGTCTCCGTCAGGCGATCATCCGCACCCCCCACTGCGTCCCGTTCATGGCCCAGCAGTTCAGTCTCTAGTCGTGTCAGGTCATCCTCTAACTGTCGTCGCATGCGCCCTTGTGTGCCCAAACAATGTCCTCGGGTTACCACCTTGAATGCGTCCCATTCGATCTGGGGGGAGGATGCCGTATCGGCCTTGAGCTCAAAGTATTGAGCTGTTTGCGTGAGTAGGGAGTCGCGGAAAGTCGTGTCTAGTAGGAGGTCTGGTTGGAGGCTTCAAGTGGGAATAGGCGGGTGTGGATGTTCCCATGCAATGTCCAGTGTGTGGGGGTTATGATCTGAATGTGTGCGGCCCATATATTGCGTGTCTGTGACTAACGGGAGAAGATCAGTGGTGACCATGTATCGGTCTAAGCGTACATGTAGGGCATGTGCACCTGCCCAGTAAGAATATGTCCGTGTTGTTGGGTTTCGTGTCCTCCATGCATCGTGGAGGTCCCACTGCGTGGCCCAGTTGATGAGGGTTTTCGTAGTGGTGTGTGCTTGGGCATTGGCTGGGGGTGCGGAAGACCTGTCCAGGCTCACATCTAAGACACAGTTGTAGTCGCCCCTAGAATCCACGGGATCCCATGCCAGGCTGCCAGTGCCGTTGAGAGGCGAGCAAAGAAATTGCCCTGATCGGTATTTGGGGAGTACAACGAGGCCAGCATTACAGGGTGCCCATCGAGTCTGCCTCGAGCCATTACGTACCTACCCTATGTGTCTATCTGTGTGTCCATGACCGCCCATGGGGTACCTGGTCGGATCCATAGGAGCGCCCCGCGAGCAAAGGAGGAATACTCGGTGGCGTAAAGCTGTCCGCGCCATCTGCGGCGCAGTGCGTGTACCTCTGCCTTATTTAAGTGTGTTTCTTGTAACAGTGCTACATGAAATTTGTGGCGTTTCAAGTAAGAATAGATAGCGCCTCGACGGTGTGTGCATGCCCCTGACATTCCACGTACATATCTTGATTTCAGCCATAGTCACCACTTGTGTGAGAATCACCCCCTCCACCCATTCTCCACCCCTCAGGTGTGAACCTCCATTGGTCTCTTGGCATCTCCCCTCCACTCAGATCAGACACAGGCACTGTCACATGGAGGAATAACCCAGGCAATTCCCCGAGGGTGGGGGCGGGATAAAAAGCATACAGTCAAAACAATGCAAAACAGTAACAAATACTAAAAGATCGGCTTCGCAACATGTCGCCGTCCAAACACTCTAATGAGTTAAAGAAGTTATACAAAGCTAGGGGGTGGTAAGTGGTTGGCATCATTAGCGACATGGTAATATTGTTCACAATAAGGAAAAGAGGAAAGGAACAGGGGGGGGGGGTTTGCTGCCCACCCCAGGCCGTGGAAAGTTTGCCACAGCTGGTGGGTGTCCCCGGGTGCCAACCCACCCAGTTGAAAAGGAGAGTATGTCCGCTTACAGTCACGTGGTGCAGGAGAGGCAGTGTGGAGGCACAAGTCATTGGCAGGCAGTGATCGCACGGCACCACAAGAGTTGTAGCCCTGGCAACGGGAAGAGTGTCTTAGTGTCACCTGACAAGTGCGTGTGGTGGTTGCAAGGGGTTACTCACTGCGTCTCGCCGGTGCCAGTGTTCGCAGAGCAAAGGGATCTCACCCTCACCCCTCTCCAACAAACCTCTTGCAGACCATGGTGTGTCAGGGCCGTGCCACTGAGCCAGCCGCCGCAAGGCTTCGAGTCTAGGAGTTTCGGTGGGTTCCCCTCAGGCCAGTAGGTCCGCCATCTGTGGTGTGATGTCGGGGAGATCGGCGGACTGTTGAGAGTCCGGCAAACCATAGATGGCTTCGTCGTCGCTGGGGAAAGCTCGTGGGCTGGCATGCGGTGCGGAGGAGGGTGCTGGGGAGCTGCCGATCTCCGATACTTTGCGCAGTGCGTCATGTTGCTCCTGTAGAATTTGGTCCGCTGGGGGGGAACATGTAGTCGCCTCTTGTGAGTGTTGCGGTGTGGGCGATTTGTGGCGGCGGCGTCGTCTCTGCCCTCTGGTGCGTGTCATCGTGGCGGTGCCTTTAGTCCTCCTGGGTGTCCCCTCCACTCCATCATCCAGCCAGGCCTCAACCTCTTCGGGATCAGTGAAGAAGTGTGTTTTGTACTGTGCCACTATGCACAGTCTAGCCAGGAAGAGGAGGGAGTATTTAAGGCCCAACTGTCTCAATCTGCGCTTCGCCGCCAGAAAGGAGTGTCTCTGTCTCTGTACCTGGATGGTGTAGTCAGGAAAGAACATCACTGTGGCGTTATCAATCCGGATGTCCCCAAGTTTCCTGGACTCGCGCAGGATAGTGTCCCGGTCTCTGTAGTTCAGGACGCGGAGGATCAGCGGTCTGGGGTTGGAGCCCGGGGGGAGGGGCCTTGTAGGGACGCAGTGCACCCTTTCCACGACGAAATAAGGCGATAACACACTCTCCGCAAGGAGGCCTTTTAGCCAGTCTTCCACATGTCCGGTGGGGTCGGTCCCCTCCCATTTGTCCGGTATGCCAACTAGACTGATGTTGTTCCGTCGTGCTTGTCCTTCCGCGTCCTCCGCCCGCTCTTCCAGGAATTCCACCCTGTTCAGGAGGTCGCGGACATGCTTTTCTGTTTGACTCACTCGGGGTTCAAGTGCAGTCACCAAGCCCTCCAGTGTCGTGGTACGGTCCTGTAGTTTCTTATGATCAGCCTTTAGATGAGTCAGGTCAATCGCCACGGTATCTATCTTAGCCTCCAGAGAGGTGCGAGTCTGTTGAAGAGGCGCTTCCAGGCATTCCATTACGGCAAGTACATTGTCCAATTTCGACGTCACAGCGTCAGAAGCCATCTTGGGTGGTGATTTGGTTTGCTTCCCCTTAAGCGATGTGCCACCTGTGCCCGTACGTGTCCTCACTCCCCCAGACATGAGCAAGATGCGCGTGGAAACGTCTTCTATGTTTGATGCTTGCGGTTGAAGAGGGTATAGCTGCAACAGGTGCGTTTGCATGGCCGGGGCGCTAGACCGTTGATCCTTGGGAGGGACACCGAGCTGTGCCCAGGGGTAGATCACAATGGCGGTGTTATCAAAGGCCCGTCACTAACTCCTCAGGTCTCGGGCTTGCGGGCGATGATGATCTCAATTGTGCCAGGAGTGGCAATGGGGCAGTTGGTCAGTTTTGTCCAGTAGGCAGCTCAGCTAGTGGCAGTGTCCCAGTAAGTAGGTGGGGATCGGCAGTTCGAGTGGGGGGAGCGCTCACCCGGCGGGGTAGCGTTGCAGGGCAGCGCCTCGACACGCAGTGGAGGTGTCTCCAGGCAGTCCTTCATGTCTCTCCACAGGTGCGTGGTCGTGGACGCGGGCGCACCTCACCCAACCACAGAGTGAGGCAATCAAGTCTGATTTTTAAGGACTAATATTGTATTTTAAAAGTTAACACTTTTTCACATAGAATTACCAATGTTATCCTATGGGAGGAAATTAACTTAGCAGGTAAGTAGTGTTATTGTTACTTTTTCTTACTCAGTGGTGGATCCTGGATCCAGCACTGATGCATCTCCTGTAAACAGTTGAAAGAATGCGTTTAAGTCATACAGGCGATTTTTAAGGAATATTTGTAGTTTGTGAAAATCAACACTTAGAAACTTTTCTGGTGAAAACCAGATAATGGATTCCTATGGAAGGAAATACAAGTTACTGGTAAGTATGATTAGAATTACTTTTCAGGTTCAGTACTGGGCTAAAAGATGCAGCACTGGGTTCTCTGCTGATAACAGGTGAGTAAATCAGAATTCGCTGTTCGGATGATTTTAGGGGAATATTTTAAAGTTTGAAAATTCCACACTTAGAAGAATTTCCAAGTGAAACCAGTCAATGTTAGCCTATGGAAGGAAATTCAAGTTACTGGTAAGTATGGTTAGATTTACTTTTCAGGATCAGTACTAGGCTCAAAGTTGCAGCACTGAAGTCTCTCCTGATAACAGGTAAGTAAATCGGAATTCGTAGCACATCCAGTAAGCGCCACAGAGCTGCGTAGCAGAAAGATGTAACAAGCATTTGCAATGCAATAGGTCTCGCATTAGGAAAGTTTGAGCTATTGGTATTGTAAATGACACATTTTTTATTAATGTGTTGCTTTTGAAAATAGTGAAATTAATAGCTTTGTCATTTACAATGCCAATAGTTTTAACTTTCGCAAATGTGACAACTATAGCATTTGTAATGCAATATGTGTTGTATTTACGTGACTTAGAGGTATGGATATTACAAATAACAATGGCTTTTAATTTTTTAAAATAATTAATACTTAAATAAAAGTTATTCTAATTTATAATGGCAATAGCTTAAACTTTTATAAATAACTTTTGTGAAGATTATGTTCAGTGTATTTTATTGTGACGAAAATCCAAGAGCAGAAGTGAAATATTAACATCTTTTTGTAGCATTTGTAACATGGTCAGTGACGGCTACCGTACCCCTCCCTGTGTACCCACATCAACCCAGAACACATTGACACAGAACGTGATTGTCTTTGGAAGGCGGGGGATCGCAAGACCCCCCGGTCGTATTTATTAAGATACAAAATAATAAAATTATTGGAGGAGCCGAGCTGGCGACTGAAATGGCCGCCTAGGCTCTCAGCTCCGCCGACCTTCCTGTTCTGTACACTCATCCTGCAACCTATCCTGAACCGTGACACATCTTTGTTTCGGAGAAACAATGCTGTCTCCGGTGGTGTGATCCCGAGATCTCTATCAGCTGTGGAACCGGAGAAATGTCCTCGCTCAGTCCCCGGCCCCGAGCAGCCATGGAACCGGGGCTTTGGGTGAGTGGGACGGCCAGCCCCTGATGCAGCCACAGTGGCCATCTGCTGCGGGGAGGAGTCGACCTGCCCGAACGAGTCGATTGACTTCATCGCCTTTGCCGCATCTATCCAGCGCACCTGGTGGGTCGAGGGCTTGCATACCACTATGGACCCGGGTGCCCATATTTCATCTTTTTCCTGCCCGTATGCCTTTCGGACATTATTTCTTTTTCTCCCGATGTAATTGTGGGCGACATTTTGGGCCTCACGTGTGCTATGCTGGGGCACTGAGGGTTCTATTTGGAGGTAACAGTCCTGGCGCTTGTTGAGCCCGCTTCCACGCTACAGTCTGTAACGCCATGGAGTCTGCCGCCCCTTTGGTCACGGCTCGACCGTGTTTCTGGGGGCGGCGGGTGGTGACCGGCTGGACGCTCGGGAGAGCGACGTCCTCTCTATTGAATTGCAGCTCGCTGGGGAGCTACCTGTGAAGGGGAGTGCTGCGGCTCATGACTACGGGGCAACGCCAGAGATCGGGGATGTTTTGGAGGCTCTTGGTGCCCTGCGTGTCGCCCTGGATTGCACCGCCCACGACCTTGAGAGAAGATTGGACGCCATGGCTCAAGCTGCGGGATGTGCTGCACGGGATTGTTTATTAAACAAATGATACAATTTTATGCAAAAATATTCAGGAACATTAGATACAACCATATCAACAAGTATGATAGGCTAACCTTAACAAGATTCTAATACAGCTTGTTTCCTAACCGAATCTAACATCCTCCTCTGAAAATTTTTGCATACTAACATTTCTGGCCATATGGCGAGGTCGCTAAACGGTGTCAGGTCTTACAAGCTGCGCCCTTACCGCAGGTCCGCATGCGCAGCCGAGCCCGTTAATTACTCGGTCCACCCGTGCAGCCGAGCCCGTTAATTACTCGGTCCACTCCGTGAACTCCATTTAACCACTGAAGGAGGGCCCTTACTCGCGTCATACGCTGACGTCATGAGTACGCGCGGGGTGGCTACCAGCCTAAGGACAGCGTGACTCCCCTACCCGCGCCCCTTTGTAGCACCAGTTATACCTGCACTGAGACACACCCTGCACCCGAGCGGAGTGTATTACTTGCTCCGGCGGACATGGTGTTGCTGGAGGACCAAGACCACAAGATAGCTGCTGGGCTGATTGCTGCCGGTAAGGAGGGGTCCGGTGCTTATGGACCTGTACCGTGGGTGGAGATTCGGCTTCAGATGCTGCTTCCGACATTACAGCTGTGGCTTGATGGGGTGGCCTCCCCATATCTCCCGGAATTTGTACTACTGAGCCAGACAACAGGCATTGGGAACTTTTCTCCCATTTCCTTTCCTGCTTATGTGTAGGTTGGACAGTCCTGGGCTCGGGGGGGGGGGAGGGGTTGGCGGCTGGGAGCCCGTATAGTGATTTCTTCTCCTCCTCCGTCTTTATTACTTCTCTTCTTGCTATATTTCGGGTTTCCAATTTAGGGCTACAGGAACACTGCTGGGGGGGGTAGGCCGTGGCCTTCTGCAGGGGTGCGGGATCGGGGGTGGGGGAGGGGGTTCTTTTCTTTTTTTAATTTCTTTTGTTTCCTCATTGGTTCTATGGCCCTTTTTTTCTCTTTCCTGTGATGGTGTTACAGTCTCCTGGGGGTCTTGCGATGTATCCGGCTCGAGGGATGGGGCGCTGATTTGCTCTGATACGTGATTGTGTTGATGTTTATCCTGATTTTATACTTCATCTCCGTCACTCCTACTGTGATTGCATTGCTTGTTGACCTTCCGCTCTATGTTTGCTACTGGTAGGACCAGGTATGATCGGCATTGATCCTGTTACTTTGATACTATAAAATGGACCTTCTTTGCTCCTGATCGTCTACAAGCACACCTGAACACATGTTATATCCTGTATCTCTGTTAGGACTCCTGACATCGTGCTGCCTTGTTTACGTGTAATTGACTTGCGACGCTTGTGATTTATTTAGTGGCCGGCCAGGGTGGTTGTAGGCCTCTGCCTGTATTCGTTTGAAAGACCAATAAAGGTTCGCCAAAAATTTTAAGAAAATAAATAAATAATAAAATTATTAAACAAATGATACAATTTTATGCAAAAATATTCAGGAACATTAGATACAATCATATCAACAAGTATGATAGGCTAACCTTAACAAGATTGTAATACAGCTTGTTTCCTAACCGAATCTAACATCCTCCTCTGAAAATTTTTGCATACTAACATTTCTGGCCATATGGCGAGGTCGCTAAACGGTGTCAGGTCTTACAAGCTGCGCCCTTACCGCAGGACCGCATGCGCAGTCGAGCCCGTTAATTACTCGGTCCACCCGTGCAGCCGAGCCCGTTAATTACTCGGTCCACTCCGTGAACTCCATTTAACCACTGAAGGAGGGCCCTTACTCGCGTCATACGCTGTTGTCATGAGTACACGCGGGGTGGCTACCAGCCTAAGGACAGCGTGACTACCCTACCCGCGCCCCTTTGTAGCACCAGTTATACCTGCCCCTGAAGTTCTAGGAGGGGTCAGTGACCCCTCCCCCCCTGGGCGGACACCTCCAAAGGATGATGCCGCCCCCTCAGACCTTAAAATAGCTGCTCACCGGTCATGACCTTACCGCATGTCCATACCCTTATAAATACGACGACCTGTGGAAAAAAGGACTAAAGGACAACTACACTATCTAAATCAACATGTCATGACATACCATCATCATGCTACTAGGGGAAAAAAGGCCTAAACAAAATTGCAACCAACATTTTATGCTTCAACGCCACTTCCCAAATGGGAAATAAATAATTCATACACGACAATACACACAGTAAACAGGTAAACAGTATGCACTACACAACATTGTAACCGACATTTATGCTTTAATGCCACTTCCTAAATGGGAAATAAAATAATTAATACACGTCAATCCACACTACAAGACAGGTATACAATATACAAAACTCTGCAATGTTCCAGGGATGGTGGGTGGAGAAAATTAGGAAGCCCCAATGCGGGGCACGACCAGTGTGTGGGAGCGTCCAGGCGACAAGAGGGCCACCTGAGCGCTCCCCCAGCCTTTATTCCCGGGATCGCGGGGAGGGGGCGGGACGCTCCCGCCCCCCAGCCGCCCGCCCCTCCGACCCGGAAGCCTGCACAACGCCTTCCGGGTCAGGGATCGGGCGCCAGTCAGCCGGTGGTGCGGCGCACACCCCTGCGTCATCATTGGACGTCGGGAGGTCACACCCCCACCACCGGGAGGCAAGGGGAGAGGGGATCGCCGCACTGCCATGCGGGCAGGGGGGCCAAGAGCCCCCCTTTTCATAAAGCATAAAACATTGAGAGAACATATTTGAACCAGTTGTTGTTGAATGGTTGCACAGATTGATGCTGTGGTGGCGCTGAGTGATGTTGTGGTGGTGACGAGTGATGTTGTGGTGGTGACGAGTGATGCTGTGGTGTTCAGTGATGTTGTGGTAGCGCACAGTGATGTTGTGGTGCCCCTGAGTGATGCTGTGGTGGTGCTGAGCGATGCTGTAGTGATGCGATAGAGTGAAGGCGATAGATAGATAGATAGATAGATAGATAGATAGATAGATAGATAGATAGATAGATAGATAGATAGACAGATAGACAGATAGATAGATAGATAGATAGATAGATAGATAGATAGATAGATAGATAGATAGATAGATAGATAGATAGATAGAGTGAGGCCGATCGATAGATAGATAGATAGATAGATAGATAGATAGATAGATAGATAGATAGATAGATAGATAGATAGATAGATAGATAGATAGATAGATAGATAGAGTGGGGGCGATAGATAGAGTGAGTGCGATAGATAGATAGCTATGTTTTGTTGTGTTTGGTGTGCTATGCTATGTTTTGCTATGCTATATGTTTTGTTTTGTTTTGATATGCTATGTTTTGTAGTGTTTTGTTATGCTATGCTTTGTTGTGTTTTGTTATGTATGCTATGTTTTGTTACGTTATGCTATGTTTTGTTATGTTATGCTATGTTTTGTTTTGCAATCCTATGCTTTGTTTTGTTATGCTATGCAATGTGTTGTTGTGTTTTGTTATGCTATGCTATGCTTTGTTATGCTATGCTATGTTTTGTTGTGTTTTGCCATGGTATGCTTTGTTATGCTATGCTATGTTTTGTTAGGCTATGCTTTGTTATGCTATGTTTTGTTATGCTATGCTTAGTTTTGTTTTGTTATGCTATGCTAATGTTTGTTGTGTTTTGTATGCTATGCTATGTTTTGCTATGCTATATGTTTGGTTTTGTTATACTATGCTTTGTTATGTTATGTTTTGTTATGCTATGCTATGTTTTGCTATGCTATGATATGTTTGGTTTTGTTATACTATGCTTTGTTATGTTATGTTTTGTTATGTTATGTTTTGTTATGCTATGCTATGTTTTGTCATGTTTTGCTATGTTTTGTTATGCTGTTTTGTTATGCTATGCTTGTTTTGTTATGTTATGCTATGTTTTGTTGTGTTTTGTTATGCTATGCTATGTTTTGTTATACTATGCTAGGTTTTGTTTTGCTAATCTTTGTTTTGTTTTGCTAATCTTTATGTTATGCTATGCTTTGTTGTGTTTTGCTATGCTATGTTTTGTTTTGTTATGCTATGCTATGTTTTGTTTTGCGATCCTATGCTTTGTTTTGTTATGATATGCTATGTTTTGCTATCCTATGCTTTGTTTTCTTATGCTATGCTATGTTTTGTTATGCTGTTTTGTTATGCTATGCTATGTTTTGCTATGCTATGCTTTGTTATGCTGTTTTGTTATGCTATGCTGTTTTGTTGTTTTATTATGCTATGCTTTGCTATCCTTTGCTTTGTTTTGTTATGCTATGCTATGCTATGTTTTGTTTTGCTATCCTATGCTTTGTTTTGTTATGCTATGTTTTGTTGTGGTTTGTTATGCTATGCTTTGTTATGCTGTTTTGTTATGATATGCTATGTTTTGTTATGCTATGCTATTTTGTTGTGTTTGCTTATGCTATGCTGTTTTGTTATGCTATGCTTTGTTGTACTATGTATAGTTTGCTATGCTATGTTTTTTGTGTTTTGTTCTACTATGCTATGCTATGTTTTGCTATGCTATGATACGTTTTGTTTTGTTATACTATGCTTTGCTATGCTATGTTTTGTTATGCTATGCTATGTTTTGTTGTATTTTTTATGCTATGTTTTGTTGTGTTTTGCTATGATTTGTTATGCTGTTTTGTTATGCTATGCTTTGATTTGTTTTGTTATGCTATGCTATTTTTTGTTGTGTTTTGTTATGCTATGCTATGTTTTGCTATGCTATATGTTTTGTTTTGTTATACTATGCTTTGTTATGTTATGTTTTGTTATGCTATGTTTTGTTGTGTTTTATTATGCTATACTATGTTTTGTCGTGTTTTGCTGTTTTGTTATGCTGTTTTGTTATGCTGTGCTTGTTTTGTTATGTTATGCTATGTTATGTTGTGTTTTGTTTTGCTATGCTATGTTTTGTTATACTATGCTATGTTTTCTTTTGCTATGCTTTATGTTATGCTATGCTTTGTTATGCTGTTTTGTTGTGTTTTGTTATGCTATGCAGCTTTGTTGTGTTTTGCTATGCTATGTTTTGTTTTGTTATGCTATGCTATGTTTTGCTATCCTATGCTTTGTTTTGTTATGATATGCTATGTTTTGCTATCCTATGCTTTGTTATGCTATGCTATGTTTTGTTATGCTATGCTGTTCTGTTGTGTTTTATTATGCTATGCTTTGTTTTGCTATCCTATGCTTTGTTTTGTTATGCTATGCTATGTTTTGTTTTGCTATCCTATGCTCTGTTTCATTATGGGATACTATGTTTTGTTGTGGTTTGTTATGCTATGCTATGCTTTGTTATGCTGTTTTGTTATGATATGCTATATTTTGTTATGCTTTGCTATGTTTTGTTTTGTTATGATATGCTGTTTTGTTATGCTATGCTGTTTTGTTGTGTTTGATTATGCTATGCTGTTTTGTTATGCTATGCTTTGTTATGCTGTGTTTAGTTATGCTATGCTATTTTTTGTGTGTTTTGTTCTACTATGCTATGCTATGTTTTGCTATGCTATATGTTTTTTTGTATTACTATGCTTTGCTATGCTGTTTTGTTATGCTATGCTATGTTTTGTTGTATTTTGATATGCTATGTTTTGTTGTGTTTTGCTATGTTATGTTATGCTATGTTGTATTGTGTTTTGTTATGCTATGCTTTGTTTTGTTATGTTATGCTACGTTTTGTTGTGTTTTGTTATGCTATGCTGTTTTGTTATGCTATGCTATGTCTTGTTATGCTATGCTAAGCTTTGTTGTGCTTTGTTATGTTATGCTATGTTTTGTTATGCTGTGCTATGCTTTGTTATGCTGTTCTGTTTTGTTGTGCTATGCTTTGTTGTGTTTTGTTATGCTATGTTTTGTTATTCTATGCTCTGTTGTGTTTTTTGTGTTTTGTTATGGCATGCTAAGTTTTGTTGTGTTTTGCTATGCTATGTTATGCTATGCTATATTTTGTTATTCTATGTTTTGTTGTGTTTTGTTATGCTATGCTATGTTTTGTTTTGTTATGCTATGGTTTGTTTTGTTATGTTATGCTATGTTTTGTTGTGTTTTGCTATGCTATGTTATGCTATGCTATATTTTGTTATTCTATGTTTTGTTGTGTTTTGTTATGCTATGCTATGTTTTGTTTTGTTATGCTATGGTTTGTTTTGTTATGTTATGCTATGTTTTGTTGTGTTTTGCTATGCTATGTTATGCTATATTTTGTTATGCTATGTTTTGTTGTGTTCTGTTTTGCTATGCTATGTTTTGTTTTGTTATGCTATGCGATGCTTTGTTTTGTTGTTATGCTATGTTTTGTTGTGTTTTGTTATGCTATGCTATGTTTTGTTATGCTATGCTATGTTTTGTTATGCCATGCTATACTATGTTTTTTTGTGTTTTGTTCTACTATGCTATGCTATGTTTTGCTATGCTATGATACGTTTTGTTTTGTTATACTATGCTTTGCTATGCTATGTTTTGTTATGCTATGCTATGTTTTGTTGTATTTTTTATGCTATGTTTTGTTGTGTTTTGCTATGATTTGTTATGCTGTTTTGTTATGCTATGCTTTGATTTGTTTTGTTATGCTATGCTATTTTTTGTTGTGTTTTGTTATGCTATGCTATGTTTTGCTATGCTATATGTTTTGTTTTGTTATACTATGCTTTGTTATGTTATGTTTTGTTATGCTATGCTATGTTTTGTTGTGTTTTATTATGCTATACTATGTTTTGTCGTGTTTTGCTATGTTTTGTTATGCTGTTTTGTTATGTTGTGCTTGTTTTGTTATGTTATGCTATGTTATGTTGTGTTTTGTTTTGCTAGGCTATGTTTTGTTATACTATGCTATGTTTTCCTTTGCTATGCTTTATGTTATGCTATGCTTGGTTATGCTGTTTTGTTGTGTTTTGTTATGCTATGCAGCTTTGTTGTGTTTTGCTATGCTATGTTTTGTTTTGTTATGCTATGCTATGTTTTGCTATCCTATGCTTTGTTTTGTTATGATATGCTATGTTTTGCTATCCTATGCTTTGTTATGCTATGCTATGTTTTGTTATGCTATGCTGTTCTGTTGTGTTTTATTATGCTATGCTTTGTTTTGCTATCCTATGCTTTGTTTTGTTATGCTATGCTATGTTTTGTTTTGCTATCCTATGCTCTGTTTCATTATGGGATACTATGTTTTGTTGTGGTTTGTTATGCTATGCTATGCTTTGTTATGCTGTTTTGTTATGATATGCTATATTTTGTTATGCTTTGCTATGTTTTGTTTTGTTATGATATGCTGTTTTGTTATTCTATGCTGTTTTGTTGTGTTTGATTATGCTATGCTGTTTTGTTATGCTATGCTTTGTTATGCTGTGTTTAGTTATGCTATGCTATTTGTTGTGTGTTTTGTTCTACTATGCTATGCTATGTTTTGCTATGCTATATGTTTTTTTGTATTACTATGCTTTGCTATGCTATGTTTTGTTATGCTATGCTATGTTTTGTTGTATTTTGATATGCTATGTTTTGTTGTGTTTTGCTATGTTATGTTATGCTATGTTGTATTGTGTTTTGTTATGCTATGTTTTGTTTTGTTATGCTATGCTATGTTTTGCTATCCTATGCTTTGTTTTGTTATGATATGCTATGTTTTGCTATCCTATGCCTTGTTATGCTATGCTATGTTTTGTTATGCTATGCTGTTCTGTTGTGTTTTATTATGCTATGCTTTGTTTTGCTATCCTATGCTTTGTTTTGTTATGCTATGCTATGTTTTGTTTTGCTATCCTATGCTCTGTTTCATTATGGGATACTATGTTTTGTTGTGGTTTGTTATGCTATGCTATGCTTTGTTATGCTGTTTTGTTATGATATGCTATATTTTGTTATGCTTTGCTATGTTTTGTTTTGTTATGATATGCTGTTTTGTTATGCTATGCTGTTTTGTTGTGTTTGATTATGCTATGCTGTTTTGTTATGCTATGTTTTGTTATGCTGTGTTTAGTTATGCTATGCTATTTTTTGTGTGTTTTGTTCTACTTTGCTATGCTATGTTTTGCTATGCTAGGTTTTTTTGTATTACTATGCTTTGCTATGCTATGTTTTGTTATGCTATGCTATGTTTTGTTGTATTTTGATATGCTATGTTTTGTTGTGTTTTGCTATGTTATGTTATGCTATGTTGTATTGTGTTTTGTTATGCTATGCTTTGTTTTGTTAGGTTATGCTACGTTTTGTTGTGTTTTGTTATGCTATGCTGTTTTGTTATGCTATGCTATGTCTTGTTATGCTATGCTAAGCTTTGTTGTGCTTTGTTATGTTATGCTATGTTTTGTTATGCTGTGCTATGCTTTGTTATGCTGTTCTGTTTTGTTGTGCTGTGCTTTGTTGTGTTTTGTTATGCTATGTTTTGTTATACTATGCTCTGTTGTGTTTTTTGTGTTTTGTTATGGCATGCTAAGTTTTGTTGTGTTTTGCTATGCTATGTTATGCTATGCTATATTTTGTTATTCTATGTTTTGTTGTGTTTTGTTATGCTATGCTATGTTTTGTTTTGTTATGCTATGGTTTGTTTTGTTATGTTATGCTATGTTTTGTTGTGTTTTGCTATGCTATGTTATGCTATATTTTGTTATGCTATGTTTTGTTGTGTTCTGTTTTGCTATGCTATGTTTTGTTTTGTTATGCTATGCGATGCTTTGTTTTGTTGTTATGCTATGTTTTGTTGTGTTTTGTTATGCTATGCTATGTTTTGTAATGCTATGCTATGTTTTGTTATGCCATGCTATACTTTGTTGTATTTTGTTATGCTATGCTATGTTTTGTTATGCTATGTTATGCTGTATTTTGTGTTTTGTTATGCTATGCTAAGTTTTGTTATGTTTTGCTATGCTATGCTATATTTTGTTATGCTGTTTTGTTGTGTTTTGTTATGCTATGCTATGTTTTGTTATGCTATACTATGTTTTGTTGTGTTTGATTATGCTATGCTATGTTTTGTTATGCTATGTTTAGTTATGCTATGCTATGTTTTTTTGTGTGTTTTTCTACTATGCTATGCTATGTTTTGCTATGCTATGATATGTTTTTTTGTTATAATATGCTTAGCTATGCTATGTTTTGTTATGCTATGCTATGTTTTTCTGTATTTTGTTATGCTATGTTTTGTTGTGTTTGCTATGTTTTTTGCTATGCTATGTTTTATTGTGTTTTGTTATGCTATGCTTTGTTTTGTTATGTTATGCTATGTTTTGTTTTGTTATGCTATGCTATGTTAAGCTTTGTTGTGTTTTGTTATGCTATGCTATGTTTTGTTATGCTGTGCTATGCTTTGTTATGCTGTTCTGTTTTCTTGTGTTTTGTTATGCTATGCTTTGTTGTGTTTTGTTATGCTATGCTATGTTTTGTTATGCTATGCCATGGTGTGTTTTTTGTGTTTTGTTATGCTATGCTAAGTTTTGTTGTGTTTTGCTATGCTATATTATGCTATATTTTGCTATGCTATGTTTTGTTGTGTTTTGTTATGCTATGCTATGTATTGTTGTGCTATGTTTTGGTTTGTTATGCTATGCTATGTTTTGTTTTGTTATGCTATGTTTTTTATGCTATGCTATGCTGTGTTTTTTGTGTTTTGTTATGCTATGCTAAGTTTTGTTGTGTTTTGCTATGCTATGTTTTGTTTTGTTATGCCTTGCTATGTGTTGTTGTGTTTTGTTATGCTATGTTTTGCTATGTTTTATTGTGTTTTGTTATGCTATGCTTTGTTTTGTTATGTTATGCTATGTTTTGTTATGCTATGTTATGTTTTGTTATGCTATGCTTTGTTGTGTTTTGTTATGCTATGCTATGTTTTGTTATGCTATGCTAAGCGTTGTGTTTTGTTATGCTATGCTATGTTTTGTTATGCTGTGCTATGCTTTGTTATGCTGTTCTGTTTTGTTGTGTTTTGTTATGCTATGCTGTGTTGTGTTTTGTTATGGTATGCTATGTTTTGTTATGCTATGCTATGCTGTATTTTGTGTTTTGTTATGCAATGCTAAGTTTTGATGTGTTTTGCTATGCTATGTTATGTTATGCTATATTTTGTTATGCTGTTTTGTTGTGTTTTGTTATGGTATGCTATGTTTGTTTTGTTATGCTATGCTATGTTTTGTTGTGTTTGATTATGCTATGCTATGTTTTGTTATGCTATGCTTTGTTATGCTATGTTTAGTTATGGTATGCCATGTTTTTTGTGTTTTTTTCTACTATGCTATGCTGTTTTGCTATGCTATGATATGCTTTTTTGTTATACTGTGCTTTGCTATGCTATGTTTTGTTATGCTATGCTATGTTTTGTTGTATTTTGTTATGCTATGTTTTGTTGTGTTTGCTATGCTTTGTTATGCTGTTTTATTGTGTTTGTTATGCTATGCTTTGTTTTGTTATGTTATGCTATGTTTTGTTTTGTTATGCTATGCTTTGTTATGCTATGCTAAGCTTGGTTGTGTTTTGTTATGCTATGCTATGTTTTGTTATGCTGTGCTATGCTTTGTTATGCTGTTGTTTTGTGTTTTGTTATGCTATGCTTTGTTGTGTTTTGCTATGCTATGCTATGTTTTTATGCTATGCTATGTGTGTGTGTTTTGTTATGCTATGCTACGTTTTGCTGTGTTTTGCTATGCTATGTTATGCTACATTTTGCTATGCTATGTTTTGTTATGCTATGCTATGTATTGTTGTGCTATGTTTTGTTTTGTTATGCTATGCTATGTTTTGTATTGTTATGATATGTTTTGTTATGCTATGTTTCGTTGTGTTTGGTTATGCTATGCTATATTTTGTTATGCTATGTTTTTTGTGTTTCATTATGCTATGCTATGTTTTGTTTTGTTATGCCATGCTATGTTTTGTTGTGTTTTGTTATGCTATGTATTATGTTGTGCTATGTTTTTTTTGTTATGCTGTGCTTTGTTATGTTATGCTATGTTTTGTTTTGTTATGCTATGTTTTGGTATGCTATGGTTTGTTGTGTTTTGTTATGCTATGCTATGTTTTGTTGTGTTTTGTTATGCTATGTATTATGTTGTGCTATGTTTTGTTTTGTTATGCCGTGCTTTGTTATGCTATGCTATGTTTTGTTTTGTTATGCTATGTTTTATTATGCTATGCTATGCTGTGTTTTGTTATGCTATGTATTATGTTGTGCTATGTTTTGTTTTGTTATGCTGTGCTTTGTTATGCTATGCTGTTTTGTTTTGTTATGCTATGCTAAGTTTTGTTATGCCATGCTATGTTTTGTTGTGTTTTGTTATGCTATGTTTTGTTGTGTTTTGCTATGTTTTATTGTGTGTTATTATGCTATGCTTTGTTGTGTTTTGTTATGCTATGCTTTGTTTTGTTATGCTATGCTATGCTTATTTTGTGTTTTGTTATGCTATGCTAAGTTTTGTTGTGTTTTGCTATGCTATGTTATGCTATGCTATATTTTGTTATGCTGTTTTGTTTTGTTGTGTTTTGTTATGCTATGCTACGTTTTGTTATGCTGTTTTGATGTGTTTTGTTATGCTATGTTTTGCTATGTTTTATTGTGTTTGTTATGCTATGCTTTATTTTGTTATGTTATGCTATGTTTTGTTTTGTTCTGCTATGCTGTTTTGTTATGCTATGCTAAGCTTTGTTGTGTTTTATTATGCTATGCTATGTTTTCTTATGCTGTGCTATGCTTTGTTATGCTGTTCTGTTTTGTTGTGTTTTGTTATGCTATGCTTTGTTGTGTTTTGTTATGCTATGCTATGTTTTGTTATGCTATGCTTTGTTGTGTTTTGTTATGCTATGCTATGTTTTGTTATGCTATGCTATGCTGTGTTTTTGTGTTTCGTTATGCTATGCTAAGTTTTGCTGTGTTTTGCTATGCTATGTTATGCTATATTTTACTATGCTATGTTTTGTTGTGTTTTGTTATGCTATACTATATATTGTTGTGCTATGTTTTGTTTTGTTATGCTATGCTATGTTTTGTTTTGTTATGATATGTTTTGTTATGCTATGTTTCGTTGTGTTTGGTTATCCTATGCTATATTTAGTTATGCTATGTTTTCTTGTGTTTTGTTATGCTATGCTAAGTTTTGTTGTGTTTTGCTATGGTATGTTATGCTATGCTATATTTTGTTATGTTGTTTTGTTATGCTATGTTTTGTTTTGTTATGCTATTTTTTGTTGTGTTTTGTTATGCTATGTTTAGTTATGCTATGGTATGTTTTTTGTGTTTGTTTCTACAATGCTATGCTATGTTTCGCTATGCTATGATATGTTTTTTGTTATACTATGCTTTGCTATGCTAGGTTTTGTTATGCTATGCTATGTTTTGTTGTACATTGTTATGGTATGTTTTGAGGTATTTTGCTGTTTTGTTATGCTATGTTTTATTGTGTTTTTTATGTTATGCTTTGTTTTGTTATGCTATGCTGTTTTGTTATACTATGCTATGTTTCGTTATGCTATGCTAAGCTTTGTTGTGTTTTGTTATGCTATGCTATGTTTTGTTATGCTGTGCTATGCTTTGTTATCCTGTTCTGTTTTGCTGTGTATTATGCTATGCTTTGTTGTGTTTTGTTATGCTATGCTATGTTTTGTTGTGTTTTGTTATGCTATGCTATGTATTGTTGTGCTATGTTTTATTTTGTTATGCCATGCTGTTTTGTTTTGTTATGCTATGTTTTGTTATGCTATGTTTCGTTGTGTTTGGGTATGCTATGCTATATTTTGTTCTGCTATGTTTTGTTGTGTTTTGTTATGCTATGCTATGTTTTGTTTTGTTATGCTATGCTATGTTTTGTTATGCTATGTATTATGTTGTGTGATGTTGTTTTGTTATGCTGTGCTTTGTTATGCTATGCTATGTTTTGTTTTGTTATGCTATGTTTCGTTGTGTTTTGTTATGCTATGCTATGTTTTGTGTTTTGTTATGCTATGTATTATGTTGTGCTATGTTTTGTTTTGTTATGCTGTGCCTAGTTGTGCTATGCTATGTTTTGTTTTGTTATGCTTTGCTGTGTTTTTTGTGTTTTGTTATGCTATGATAAGTTGTGTTGTGTTTTGCTATGCTGTTATGCTATGCTATATTTTGTTATGCTATGTTTTGTTATGCTATACTGTGTTTTGTTTTGTTATGCTATGTTTTGTTATGCTATGTTTTGTTGTGTTTTGCTATGTTTTATTGTGTTTTGTTATGCTATGCTTTGTTTTGTTATGGTATGCTATGTTTTGTTGTGTTTTGGTATGCTATGTTTTGTTATGCTATGCTATGTTTTGTTAATGTATGCTAAGCTTTGTTGTGTTTTGTTATGCTATGCTATGTTTTGTTATGCTGTGCTATGCTTTGTTATGCTGTTCTGTTTTGTTATGCTGTTCTGTTTTGTTGTGTTTTGTTATGCTATGCTATGTTTTGTTATGCTATGCTATGCTGTTTTTTGTGTTTTGTTATGCTATGCTAAGTTTTGTTGTGTTTTGCTATGCGATATTTTGTTATGCTGTTTTGTTGTGTTTTGTTATGCTATGCTATGTTTTGTTATGCTATGCTATGCTGTTTTTTGTGTTTTGTTATGCTATGCTAAGTTTTGTTGTGTTTTGCTATGCGATATTTTGTTATGCTGTTTTGTTGTGTTTTGTTATGCTGTGTTTTGTTTTGTTATGCTATGCTATGTTTTGTTGTTTTTGATTATGCTATGCTATGTTTTGTTATGCTATGCTTTGTTATGCTGTTTAGTTTGCTATGCTGTTTTTTTTGTTTTTTTCTACTATGCTATGCTATGTTTTGCTATGCTATGATATGTTTTTTTGTTAAACTAGGCTTTGCTATGCTATGTTTTGTTATGCTATGCTATGTTTTGTTGCATTTTGTTTTGTTGTGTTTTGCTATGTTTTGTTATGCTATGTTTTATTGTGTTTTGTTATGCTATGCTATGCTTTCTTTTGTTATGTTATGCTATGTTTTGTTGGGGTTTGTTATGCTATGCTATGTTTTATTATGCTATACTAAGCTTTGTTGTGTTTTGTTATGCTATGCTGTTTTGTTATGCTGTGCTATGCTTGTTTATGCTGTTCTGTTTTGTTGTGTTTTGTTATGCTATGCTTTGTTGTGTTTTGTTATGCTATGCTGTTTTGTTATGCTATGCTGTTTTTTGTGTTTTGCTATGCTATGCTAAGCTTTGTTGTGTTTTGCTATGCCATGTTATGCTATATTTTGCTATGCTATGTTTTGTTTTGCTATGCTATGTTTTCTTGTGTTTTGTTATGCTATGCTATGTATTATGTTGTGCTGTTTTGTTTTGTTATGTTGTGCTTTGTTATGCTATGCTATGGTTTGTTTTGTTATGCTATGTTTCGTTGTGTTTGGTTATGCTATGTTTTGTTGTGTTTTGTTATGCTATGTTATGTTTTGTTATGCTATGTTTTGCTATGCTATGTATTATGTTGTGCTATGTTTTGTTTTGTTATGCTGTGCTTTATGCTATGCTATGTTTTGTTTTGTTATGCTATGTTTCGTTGTGTTTTGTTATGCTATGCTGTTTTGTTATGCTATGCCATGTTTTGTTGTGTTTTGTTATGCTATGTATTATGTTGTGCTATGTTTTGTTTTGTTATGCTGCTCTTTGTTATGCTATGCTAAGTTTTGTTATGCTATGTTTTGTTATGCATTGTTACGTTGTGTTTGGTTATGCTATGCTATGTTTTGTTATGCTATGCTATGTATTAGGCTGTGCTATGTTTTATTTTGTTATGTTGTGCTTTGTTATGCTATGCTATGTTTTGTTTTGTTATGCTATGTTTTGTTATGCTATGTTTCGTTGTGTTTGGTTATGCTATGCCATATTTTGTTATGCTATGTTTTGTTGTGTTTTGTTATTCTATGCTATGTTTTGTTTTGCTATGCTATGTTTTGTTATGCTATGCTATGTATTATGTTGTGCTATGTTTTGTTTTGTTATGCAGTGCTTTGTTATGCTATGTTTTGTGTTTTGCTATGTTTTGTTATGCTATGTTTCGTTGTGTTTTGTTATGCTATGCTGTTTTGTTATGCTATGCCATGTTTTGTTGTGTTTTGTTATACTATGTATTATGTTGTGCTATGCTTTGTTTTGTTATGCTGCGCTTTGTTATGCTATGGTATGTTTTGTTATGCTATGTTTTGTTATGCTATGGTACGTTGTGTTTGGTTATGCAATGCTATGTTTTGTTATGCTATGCTTTGTTGTGTTATGCTATGCTTTGCTTTATGTTGTTATGCTATGCTTTGCTTTATGTTGTTATGCTATGTTCTGTTATGCTATGCTATGTTTGGTTATGCTATGCTATGTTTTGTTATGCTATGTTTTCTGGTGTTTTGCTGTTTTGTTATGCTGTGCTATGTTTTGTTATGCTATGCTATGTTCTGTTATGCTATGCTTTGTTTTGTTATGTTATGCTATGTTTTGTTATGCTATGCTAAGCTTTGTTGTATTTTTCTATACTATGCTATGTTTTTTTGTGCTGTGCTATGCTTTGTTATGCTGTTCTGTTTTGTTGTGTTTTGTTATGCCATGCTTTGTTGTGTTTTGTTATGCTATGCTATGTTTTGTTATGCTATGCTGTTTTTTATGTTTTTTTATGCTATGCTAAATTTTCTTGTGTTTTGCTATGCTATGTTATGCTCTGCTATATTTTGTTATGCTGTTTTGTTGTGTTTTGTTATGCTATGCCGTGTTTTGTTTTGTTATGCTATGTTTTGTTGCGTTTGATTATGCTATGCTATGTTTTGTTATGCTATGCTTTGTTATGCTATGTTTAGTTATGCTACGCTATGTTTTTTTGTGTTTTATTCTACTATGCTATGCTATGTTTTGCTATGCTATATGTTTTTTTGTGTTATACTATGCTTTGCTAAGCTATGTTTTGTTATGCTATGCTATGTTTTGTTGCATTTTGTTATGCTATGTTTTGTTGTGTTTTGCTATGTTTTGGTATGCTATGCTTTGTTTTGTTATGTTATGCTATGTTTTGTTGTGCTTTGTTATGCTATGCTATGTTTTGTTATGCTATGCTTTGTTTTGTTATGCTATGCTATGTTTTGTTAAGCTCTGCTAAGCTTTGCTTTGTTTTGTTATGCTATGTTTAGTTATGCTATGCTATGTTTTTTTGTGTTTTTTCTACTATGCTATGCTATGTTTTGCTATGCTATGATATGTTTTTTTTGTTATACTATGTTTTGCTATGCTATGTTTTGTTATGCTATGCTATGTTTTGTTGCATTCTGTTATGCCATGTTTTGTTGTGTTTTTTCTACTATGCTATGCTGCTTTGCTATGCTATGATATTTTTTATGTTATACTATGTTTTGCTATGCTATGTTTTGTTATGCTATGCTATGTTTTGTTGCATTTTGTTATGCTATGTTTTGTTATGCTATGCTATGTTTTGTTATGCAATGCTAAGCTTTTTTGTGTTGTGTTATGCTATGCTATGTTTTGTTATGCTGTGCTATGCTTTGTTATGCTGTTCTGTTTTGTTGTGCTGTGCTGTTTTGTTATGCTATGCTATGCTGTGTTTTTTGTGTTTTGTTATGCTATGCTACGTTTTGGTGTGTTTTGCTATGCTATGTTATGCTATATTTTGCTATGCTGTTTTGTTGTGTTTTGTTATGCTATGCTATGTTTTTTTGTTATGCTATGCTATGTTTTGTTGTGTTTTGTTATGCTATGCTATGTATTATGTTGTGCTATGTTTTGTTTTGCTATGTTGTGCTTTGTTATGCTATGCTATGTTTTGTTTTGTTATGCTATGTTTCATTGTGTTTGGTTATGCTATGCTATATTTTGTTATGCTATGTTTTGTTGTGTTTTGTTATGCTATGCTATGTTTTGTTTGGTTATGCTATGCTATGTTTTGTTGTGTTTTGTTATGCTATGCTATGTATTATGTTGTGCTATGTTTTGTTTTGTTGTGCTGTGCTTTGTTATGCTATATTTCGTTGTGTTTTATTATGCTATGCTATGTTTTGTTATTCTATGCTATGTTTTGTTGTGTTTTGTTATGCTATGTATTATGTTGTGCTATTTTTTGTTTTTTTATGCTGTGCTTTGTTATGCTATGCTATGTTTTGTTATGCTATGTTTTGTTATGCTATGTTCCGTTGTATTTGGTTATGCTATGCTATGTTTTGTTATGATATGCTTTGTTGTGTTATGCTATGCTTTGCTTTATGTTGTTATGTAATGCTATGTTTTGTTATGCTATGCTATTTTTGGTTATGCTATGCTATGTTTTGTTGTATTTTGTTATGCTATGCTTTGTTTTCTTGTGTTTTGCTATGTTTTGGTATGCTGTTTTATTGTGTTTTGTTATGCTATGCTTTGTTATGTTATTCTATGTTATGCAGTTTTGTTGTGTTTTGTTATGCTATGTTTTGTTATGCTCTGCTATGTTTTGTTATGCTATGCTATGTTTTGATATGCTATGCTTTGTTTTGTTATACTATGTTTTGTTGTGCTTTGCTATGCTATGCTATGTTATGCTATGCTATATTTTGATATGCTATGTTTTAGTGTGTTTTGTTATGCTATGCTATGTTTTGTTATGCTATGTTATGTTTTGTTGTGTTTTGTTATGCTATGCTATGTATTATGTTATGCTGTTTTGTTTTGTTATGCTGTGCTTTGTTGTGCTATGCTATGTTTTGTTTTGTTATGCTGTGCTTTGTTATGCTATGCTATGTTTTGTGATGCTACTTTTTTTTGGGTTTTGTTATGCTATGCTATGTTTTGTTATGCTATGTTTTGTTATGCTATGCTATGTTTCGTTGTGTTTGGTTATGCTATGCTATATTTTGTTATGCTATGTTTTGTTGTGTTTTGTTATGCTATGCTATGTTTTGTTTTGTTATGCTATGCTATGTTTTGTTGTGTTTGGTTATGCTATGCTATGTATTATGTTGTGCTATGTTTTGTTTTGTTGTGCTGTGCTTTGTTATGCTGTGCTATGTTTTGTTAGGCTATGTTTTGTTATGCTATATTTCGTTGTGTTTTATTATGCTATGTTATGTTTTGTAATTCTATGCTATGTTTTGTTGTGTTTTGTTATGCTATGTATTATGTTTTTTTTTTTTTTTTTAAATATATTTTTATTGCAGGAATCAGTAAAACAATACAGTAGCGACCAGCATTGTATTATGAACAACATATACAGAATAAAGCCCACCGACCCCCTTCCATAACGTTTGTATACAGCTAATCAGCCCATATCCCTGGTGTTGGGCGGCAAATACAGTTGGGGTCAGTAGGATGCTGGAGCTGGTCCGGATAACACACTGTCCGTCCTCTGCTTTTCTAAACAAACCCAAAACCCCTAAAATAAACCCCCCCCCCTCGAAATTCCCAGTAACTGTGAAACCCCCCCTCCCCCCCCCCCCCCCACCATCAGCGCCAGGGAGCTCATCAACCTAGAATCCACTGCTTGACCCACGGGGAAGGTAATAGTGCTGTCAATGCTAATGTTTAACGGGACTCGGGGCGAGTTACTTCTTCACTTTCGGAGTCGCTAGGGGTACACTGATCCCTGAGGGCCTGCACCAGCGTTTCCCACTCCAACGCGGCCTCCTGTGCCTTCTCACTACCCTGCCTCCAAGCCAGCTGATATCTTAGCGCGCTCTCACCCGCCGCCCATTTCAAAAGCTCACTGTGCCATCTGCTGCCTGCAGGACCAGCTCGTGCCTTCCAGTTCCTGGTCACCTCTCGCTTAGCAAGTAGGAGCCCCAGGTCAATAAATTTACTGGAGATTTTATTCCGGGGGGTATGGGGGAACCAGTGCAAGAGCCCTACCGCCACATCGAATGATAAGTGCCTCCCTGTCACCTCCTCCAAAGTCGTCGCCACCTCCTGCCAGTAGGACGTCAGTCCTGGACAGGCCCATAGCATGTGTAGGAGGTCCGCCTCCTGAGCCGGGCTCCTAGGGCATTCCGCCGAAGCCGTGGCAAAATAACGCCTGATCTTTACCGGGGTCAGGTACGCTCTATGGAGGACATAGTAGTGGACCAGTTGGAAACGGGCGCTACGTGTACCCTTCCAGGCGCGCCTCACCAACTGGGACCAGGTCGTCTCCGGGATCTCCCTACCAATGTCTTCTTCCCAGCGGGACTTCAGTGTGGTGAGAGGAACCAACCCCTCGGTAATCAGCCTGCCATAGAGGCAAGTGACCGCCTTCACCGTGCCCGCCGACATCATTACATACTGGCACACCTGAGACAATTGAGGTTCCTCTAGCCCGTTCTGCCAGTGCGCCTGGATCGCTTGCACAATGGCCGAGTGCAGCAGAAAGTCGCCCCGGGGAACCCCAAAGCGGTCAATGAGATCCTGAAAGGACAGGAGCGCTCCGTCCTCGTACAGGTCCCCGACGAGCTGTAAACCGGAATCCTCCCAGTCCGCCAATCGTGACCAATCCCCTCCGTGGGGGAGGGCCGTCAGCATCCCCAACGGTATTTCAGGCGCATATGGCGTCCGTAGGTGGCCTCTGTTGTGAGCCCGATTCCAACATAGTCGGATAGTCCGCTCCTCCATCGACAAGTCCCGTAGGACCAAGCGTTGTCGCAGCGCGATAAAGGAGAGGACGTGCCTGGCCATACCCGTCCCTCTACTATCTTCCGGGCCTCTGAATTCCCTGGCTATCTCCTGGGCGTAGGTCTGGAGCTGCGCCGCCAGATAGTACTTCTCGAAGTCCGGCACAGCGAGCCCCCCCTCGTCCTTCGGCCTCATCAGGGTATTAAGGGCCACCCGCCGCCGGCCCGTTCCCCAGAGGAACCCGACCACCACAGAACGCAGGCGACGAAACGTGGCCGGTGGGACCCAGATCGGCAAAGTTCGGAAGTAATACAATAGTCGGGGGAGCGCCACCATTTTGAGTAGGGCGATGCGTCCCGCCACTGAGAGCGGCAGCGTGGCCCAAAAGTCCATGCAGCCTCGGAGTGCTCGAACGCAACGGGCAATGTTCCCATCCAGGAGGTCAGGTTGGTCGTGGTACACAAATACCCCAAGGTATTTAAAGCAGTCGGGCTCCCATCTGATCTCCTTACGTAGCGCAGGAGTGGAGGTACCCCTACGCATCGGGAAGAGGCAGGTCTTAGACCAATTCACTCGGAGGCCTGAGACCGCTCCGAACTCCGTTAACGCTAATTCCGCTCCCCGCGAAGCGTCGACCGGATCCTCCAGGAAGAGCAACAGGTCGTCCGCATAGAGCGAGACATAATGTGGGCCTGCCGCCGTCCATAAGCCCGTATAGTGGGCTCCCGAGCGAAGATGCATCGCCAGCGGCTCCACCGCTAGTGCAAAAAGAAGCGGGGATAAGGAGCACCCCTGCCGCGTGCCACACTCCACCGGATATCGCGATGAAATCAAAGGGCCCGATCTAACCCTGGCCGAAGCGGAAGCGTAGAGGACTGCAGTCCATTTGACAAATCCCTCCCCGAGGCCGAATTTCCGTAATACCGTGCATAGGTAGTCCCACTCTAGGCTATCAAAAGCCTTCTCCAGGTCCACCGACAAGACTACCGGGGCCGGGGCATCCACGAATGGTTCCCCAAGCAAGCGGAACAACCTTCGGATGTTCATAGTCGTATTCCGCCGTGGGATGAAACCGGCCTGGTCCTCATGCACTAGGGAACTCATATGTCCCAGCAGCCTCGAGGCCAAGATGCTGCTCAATATTTTGTAGTCCACCGTCAACATTGAAAGGGGACGGTAGGACCCCGGGTCAGATGAGTCTCGGCCAGGTTTGAGGAGAGGAACCACCAACGCCTCACACATCGAGCCAGGGAGACGACCCAACCTCTTCGCCTCCCTGTAGACCACCAGTAATCGAGGGGCCAAGAGGTCAGCGTAAGCTGCATAGAACTCCACCGGAAGGCCATCTAGGCCCGGGGTCTTGTTCCTCGTGCTATGTATTATGTTGTGCTGTGTTTTGTTTTTTTATGCTGTGCTTTGTTATGCTATGCTATGTTTTGTTATGCTATGTTTTGTTATGCTATGTTTCGTTGTATTTGGTTATGCTATGCTATGTTTTGTTATGCTATGCTTTGTTGTGTTATGCTATGCTTTATGATGTTATGCTATGCTATGTTTTGTTATGCTATGCTATGTTTGGTTATGCTATGCTATGTTTTGTTGTATTGTGTTATGCTATGCTATGTTTTCTTGTGTTTTGCTATGTTTTGTTATGCTATGTTTTATTGTGTTTTGTTATGCTATGCTTTGTTATGTTATTCTATGTTATGCAGTTTTGTTGTGTTTTGTTATGCTATGTTTTTATATGCTCTGCTATGTTTTGTTATGCTATGCTATGTTTTGATATGCTATGCTTTGTTTTGTTATACTATGTTTTGTTGTGCTTTGCTATGCTATGCTATGTTATGCTATGCTATATTTTGATATGCTATGTTTTAGTGTGTTTTGTTATGCTATGCTATGTTTGGTTATGCTATGTTATGTTTTGTTGTGTTTTGTTATGCTATGCTATGTATTATGTTATGCTATGTTTTGCTATGCTGTGCTTTGTTGTGCTATGCTATGTTTTGTTTTGTTATGCTGTGCTTTGTTATGCTATGCTATGTTTTGTGATGCTACGTTTTGTTGGGTTTTGTTATGCTATGCTATGTTTTGTTATGCTATGCTATGTTTTTGTGTTTTGTTATGCCATGTTTTGTTATGCTATACTATGTTTTGTTATGCTATGCTATGTTTTGTTTTGCTATGCTATGTTTTGCTATCCTGGTGTGTGGCTGTGTGTGTGTGTGTGTGTGGTTGTGTGTGTGTGAGGTTGTGTGTGTGAGGTTGTGTGTGTGGGGTTGTGTGTGTGTGGTTGTGTGTGTGTGGGGTTGTGTGTGAGAAACCTACACTGGCTCCACATCGACAAGAGGATCACCTTCAAGCTCCTCACCCACGCACACAAAGCACTCCACAACGCCGGACCAGCTTACCTGAACAGCAGACTCAGCTTCCACACCCCGACCCGCCAAATCCACTCCGCCAACCTCGCCCTCGCAACCGTCCCCCGCATCCAACGAATGACCTCCGGCGGCAGATCCTTCTCCTACCTCACCGCCAAGACCTGGAACACCCTCCCCACACACATACGGCAGACCCAAGACCTACTCGCCTTCAGAAGACTCCTCAAGACCTGGCTCTTCGAACAGTAGCAGCACCCCCCTCCCCTCAGGGCCTTGAGACCCTCGCGGGTAAGTAGCGCGCTTTACAAGTTCTATGATTCATTGATTGGGGTTGTGTGTGTGTGGGCTTGTGTGTGTGTGGGGGCTTTTGTGTGTGGGGGTTGTGTGTGTGGTTGTGCGTGTGATTGTGTGTTGTGGGTGGGGTTGTGTGTGTGTGGGTGGGGTTGTGTGTGTGAGGGGTTGTGGGGGGTTCTGTGTGTGGGGGGGTTTGCGTGTGTGTGTGTGGTTGTGTTTGTGTGTGTGGGGGGGGTTGTGTGTGTGTTTGGGCATGTGTCTGTGGGGTTGTGTGTGTGTGGGGGGCGTTGTGTGGTGTGGGGTTGTGTGTGGGGGGGTTGTGGTTGTGTGTGTGGGGTTGTGGTTGTATGTGGGGCGTTTTGTGGGTGTCAGGGTTGTGTGGTGTGGTGTTGTGTGTTTGGGGGGGTTGTGTGTTGTGGGGTTGTGTGTGTGAGGCTGTGTGTGGGGTTGTGTGTGGGGGGTTGTGCTTTTTGGGGGTTTTGGGGTTGTGTGTGGGGTTGTGTGTGTGGGGGGTTTGGGTGTGTGGGGGGGGTTGTGTGTGTGGGGGGGAGTTGTGCATGTGGGGGGGTTGTGTGTTTGGGGGGTTGTATGTGTGTGTGTGGGGTTGTGCGTGTGTGTGGGGGGGTTGTGTGTGTGTGTGTTTGTGTGTGTGGTTGTGTGTGGGGTTGTGTGTGTGTGTGTGTGGGGTTGTGTGTGTGGGGGGGTTGTGTGTGTGGGGTTGTATAGTTATGGGTTTGTGTGTGAGTGGGGTTGTGTGTGGGGTTGTGTGTGCGTGGGGGGTTGTGTGTGTGAGGACACCGACAAGGAGGTAATATAAATGCAGCAGTCGTAACGCATCACACCTCCTGCATGTTCTTTGGGAAGGCTGCAGTAGAATAATTCACAATGCTGTCATACCCCCCCAACCCCCCACAAAAAAATTACCTTTGTGAATCGTGGGAATGCACATTTTGTAAAATATGCACCCCACCACAATGGTTCTATCAATTCTCAGAGAATTCCTTCGACACAAGGGCATATTTAATATATTGTCATAAATATTCATGCACTGCAAATGGGAAACCATCCAGAAGGAAAGAAGTGAACAAAGAGACAGAGGGCAAACACAACACTCTCGGCAGGATGATAAGAGAGAAGCAGAGAGCAGTGACATGCATCCAAGAAAGGAAAGAGGAAAGATCGGGAGATTACACAACTAGGGAGGAGACAGAGACAGCAGGAGATGAACGACACAGGACAAAAGTGAAAATATAGAAAGAGCAAGGGGTGAGAAAAGGTGGCAGCAAAATAGGGTAAAGTAAGGGATTTTAGACTGACGGCACGGCACAAAGGCGCAGTACGTGAGAGGTGACGAACACAGGTCAAGAAATGTGAGGTGGCACAGAGGCTGCAGGAGGGGAGATGGAGGAGAAAGAAGAAATGAGCAAGTAAGGCATCGGGAAATCAGGGACGAGCAGTCGGTGGAAACAGGACTGCAAAGGTGTGTGACTCAGTGTGGACGGAGAGAAATGAAAAAGGAGAAAGGGATTAAGGAAGGAGAGAGAAAGTAAAGCTAACAAGCTCGCAGCATTGCGTGGTGGGGGAAGATCGGAGATTACACAACAGAGGAGGAGACAGACACAGCAGGAGATGGACGACACAGGACAAAAGTGAAAATATAGAAAGAGAGCATGGGGTGAGAAAAGGTGGGGGTAAAATAGGGTACAGTAAGGGATTTTAGACAGACATGAGGAGGCAGAAATGCAAAGCAAAGAAGATGGCACAGCACAAAGGCGCAGTACGTGAGAGGTGACGAACACAGGTCAAGAAATGCGAGGTGGCACAGAGGCAGCAGGAGGGGAGATGGAGGAGAAAAAAGAAATGAGCAAGTAAGGCATCGGGAAATCAGGGACGAGCAGTTGGTGGAAACAGAAGGACTGCAAAGGTGTGTGACTCAGTGTGGACGGAGAGAGATGAGAAGGAGAAAGGGATCAAGGAGGAGAGAGAAAATAAAGCTAACAAGCTCTCTGCATTGCGTGGTGGGGGCGGGGGAGCGGCTTCCTTTGAAGTCTGATGGGGGGGCGGGGGAGCTGATTCCTTTGAAGTCTGATGCCGAGGCTCAGACAAATGGTGCATGATGTGGCTGGCGTTGTGTACGCGCCTGGCTCACATGAAATGTACCTAATCTGCAGTTTGGGTAGACTTTTGAAAGCCTTACTATAATCTCGACAAAGTAGTCGAGACCTAAAAAGGGGCCCGGCCTGCACCACCTCTCTGCAACGCAGCACAGTGGAGCTTCCTGGAAGCACCTGGTGGGCTACTTGACCCCCACGGTCTCTCAGGTTTGAAGTGGAATTTTTTCCCCAACTTAAAACGCGCCACAGGGCGTGTTTGCACACATCACGTCAGGCCCCGTCCCCTCCCTTCACTATGGTGTAAACACACCCTGTCACCGTTCTAAGTTGAGAGATTAAGTCCCCTTCAATCCTAAGGGTCCCTATGGTCAAACTAGACCACTAGGTACCTCCAGTAAGCGCCACAGCGCTGTGTTGCAGAGAGGTGTAAAAAGGGGCGTGGCCTCTGAACACCTGTCTGCAACACAGCTCCCTGGCGCAGTTATAGAAAAGAGAGATGGAGCTTCTGTTTAAATTGCTGCTGTTGAATTTGATGGTAGGATGGATAGTACTGACATAAGCTGTAAATTGTTCCAGTGTTCTACTTCCTGCATTCCATACCATAAATATGTCATCAAAGGGGCTCTAGAACGCCCAAGGCAAGATGGTCACACTTTCGTGCTGCTCTGCTGGAAGGTATTTAAATCCGTTAAATATTTGAATCATTGGCTGCCATCCATCCACAGAAAGAGGGGCAGGCCATCTTTGAAAGCAGGAAGGCACTGTGATGGACAGCAGTAGCACCTGGGAGGAGTGCGGGACACAGGAGAGCTGCGGTAGCTGGCTTGCTGCATGACCTTTGTCTGCACAACATCTACGATCTGCTGGCACTAAGTGAGCGGCACAGACACCAGGGCGTACTGGCCCTGAGCAGGGAGCTGAGGGTGTCACCGTTGCCCCAGAGGGAGGCCAGTCTCCCTGGACCAAGAAACGTGCAGCCGTAGCTGAGTGGACTGCAATGAGAGGTTCTAAAGACTGTGACCCAGGCTGGCGGAAAGTAAAGAGGGACGCAGGGGCGCAGTTTGACTGCCTGGCCCTGAGAGGACAATGTGAGACTGCGAGGACCATGTGAGACTGGGGATTTGGGGGGGGGGGCGACCAGCGGGAGGCTCGCCCCCCCAGGGAAGTTTGGGGCACCGGGGGAGGGGGGGTAGGTAGCATGACACTCGGGTCTCGCCGTAGCTGGCGTTTTTTGGGCTGGTTGGGGGGGTTTGAGCTGCTTTTGGGCTGGCCAGGTACTTAACCGGCCATTTTGTGTCACTGCATACTGTTTGTGGTGCAGTGACACAGCAGCCAGGGTCGCGACAGTTTTTTGTGGCCCTCCCTCCCTCCCTTTAAATTGCTGTCCCTCTTTGTGTGTCGGGTGGTGGGGGCCTGGTCCTGGTCATGAGGAGCTTTGTTGGTCGAGGGTGCACTGGTTAGGGTCAAAAGTTGTGTTGTCGCTGGAACAGGTGCGTTGCTGGGGGCGCTTTCCTAAGGAGATAGGGTGGTTTTGCGGGAGGCCTGGGACTGTATGGTAGACGGGGGTGAGGTCATGGAGGTCACTGTGGCAGTCAGTAGAGGGGTAGGTTGCTGAGGGGACGTGTGGTATTACAGTGCAATGTTGGGGTTAAACTTTAGGGGTGGGGGTGTGGGGTTGTCAGGAAGTTGTTATTTAGTGAGCAGTAGTTTTGTTCGGCACAGGCCAGGTGGGAAATGTTATAAGTGCACCTGATTCCAATAAAAGCGGCCTTTTTCACACAATTTGGTTGTCCGTGTCAGTGCTTCCCCCCCCCCCCTCACCTACTGGTGTGCCCCAATGCAGGACTCAGCTGCAAGGGAGGCTTCGAGCGACAATCCTGAGCTGGGCTGAAAGGAGTTGTGTAGCCCGAGTGCGGGAGGCACAATAAGAAGGTGACTAGACGATGAGCTACCATCGCCAGGTGAACTGATCCAGGTATGGGGAAGAGGCAAAAACTAGACACCGTGCACAGTGACCAGGACACCAGTACCCCCCTTCTGGTGTGGGACATCATTGGAATGCCACTGCAGACCCTGCGTGGGCTGCTCTGTAGGGTGGGCGCTGCTGACTGGAGGACGACACAGGAGCCTTGGAGGGGCGCTCGTCACGGGCCTCGTGGTGAAAGATCCAACAAAGTTGGAAGTGGCAGGGACTGGGCAAAAGATTTGCAAGGGCCAGACAGAATCCTAACGTCGGGGATTCTGTGGCTATTGAGGCCCCAGCAAGATCCACTCTGGGATAACACCCCGCCGGCACACTGAAGGAGATACTGGAGGTACTCAGCCAATCCCCCCTTTGGTGAGGTGACACATGAATGAGAGGGAGTGACCAAGAATGTGTGCGCACACCTGCATCCCGGCGTGGGAGGATTGCTGTGGCCCCAGGGGGAACTAACAAGCACTGCCTCGGTTTCACAACTGCAGGCTGGCCTGCTAGGCAGCCACTGGGCTAGCAGAGTGTGCGTGGTGTGGCGCTCTGGCACTGCAGAGACTAGGTTCAGCCTCCTGGAACCCCAATGGACCACCTCTGTTGATAATGCTGCTACCCCCCACGGATGCTTCCACGAGCAAAGACTAGTGTGACATCCTCACCATGGACAAAACCGATAAACAGAAGTCCAGACTTAACTTTGAGTTGCGCCGCTCAGCACAACCCCAGCAGCACGCCTTATCCGACACAGAACAAGACCTGCCTGTTTCACCGCCTGCCTCTTTAGAGACCACACTTCTAGTGATGCAGCAAAGACTGCAATCCATTGATGGCAAAATAGACACCTTGAATCTCAGAATGGACTATATGGTAACAAAACAAAGCTAGATAAACAAATAGCTAGGATCACGACTGCAGGGCTGAGCATATCTGCCGTTGAATATGACATGCAGGCCGTCACCTCCAAATGTCTCAATATGGAAAGAGTACTCGAGGTGATCAGGGCAAAAAACAAGCACTTGGAGGTGCTTGTGCCGAAAGAATTTATGCATTACTGGCATCACCTAGAAAACTACTTGGAAACATTGCTGCGAGAGTTCCTCGGGCCGTTGGGGCTATCCCCTTCACTCATGGTGGAGAGTGCACACAGATCGCTGGCAGCTCTCCCCCCACCCACTGAGAACGACACCAGGCCCGATTATTGCCTTTCTGCTAAATTACAGTGTCCGCACCATGGCCCTATGCCGCTCCAGGGAAAAACAAACTATACAGAACCAAGGTAACAATGTCGCCTTCTTCCCGGACTTTAAAGTATGCCATGTTGTATCCCACACTTCTTCGAGCAGATCACCATGGTACGCAGAAAATCTTCACCTAACCGAAAGCAGCAACGAACGCATATGCGACGTAATCCGACGAAGTCCCAAACGGGCACTGAACAAGAATGCAATGCAGGATGGCGACTTTGCTCTGTGAAATGCTCTTGGGAGTAGAGCATACAAGGATATCTAAGCCAGGCGACTAGGCCCCATACTAGTCAAGATACGCTTCAGCTTTGACCTGGCCTGGCCACCGGATCAACTATTATGGAACACTGCTCTGACTTCGGTGCCCTAAAATTGTGGGACCATAAACGCGCTGGCTCCCCTAAGCAATACTGGGGTACTAGACTCAAGCGATGCTGGCCTGCCCATGCGAGGTCACGATATCAGTAATAGCTAACACTTATTCGGCCTCTAGAAGCCCATCGCGGGTAAACACCACATGAAAGGGACACTTGTTTGGATTGCATTTTGCTCTTTGACATGCTTTCTTTTCTGGTTTTCTATTTCTCTTTTTGTTATGGGAATGGCTTTAGCATGGTTGGGATGCTGAAGTGGTGGAGGGGTGGGAGTTGCATATGTTGTAGGAAAACTGATTAGTGCATCGCTTTAGTGCAATGTTGATTACCATATCATCTACTCATGCGATTATTGAACACAATGATGCACAAGCTCACCCAACCACCATGAGCCACACCATACGACGTATTAGAGTTCTCACGTGGAATGTGCGAGGCCTCTACAACACAAAAAAAAAATGTTTGCCTCCATGGACTGGCACCATATCCAAATTGCATTGCAGCAGGAAACACACCTTGCGCACTCCACGGGTGGTCCCTGCGAACAAAATGGGCTAGCACTCGAATAGCCTTCTCATACTTATCCTATTCCCGGGGAGTCCTATTACTGATCAGAAAGGGAGTTCCCTTCACACTAACGCACTCTGAATCAGATGATCAAGGCCGATATGTTATCACACTGGGTGGAGCTGCAGTCACTATTCTGAATACATATGATCCAAATACGGATGACCGCAAGTTTTATACTCAGAGTTGGTGGTGTGCAGGTCTTGCAGCTAGCTGTCAGCTAAGTTGTGGGGCGGAGAGACCTCAACACCTAACTAAAACCTGTCCTGGACTGGGCCGCCTCAGGAGATTGGTAGGGCAAGCACTCTGCTCAAGTTATACGAGACGGCATGGAAGATTATGACCATATAGATGCTTGGAGATTGTGCCATCCGGGAGATAGAGTGGGTACCTTCACCTCTTCTGTGCACAAGCCTTGGTCTCAGTTGGATTACTGACTAACCACGAGGGAGGTGAGCACATGGGTAACAGACATCAACCCATTATAGGGGATTGCGGAGCTTGACGGGGCAACAGCTCATCTCGCTATACGCTGATGACCTTTTGCTCTTTCTCGAGGATGCCGACGGAGCTCTAGTGGGAGCCGACAACTTGTTGACCACCTTTGGTGAAATTTCCGGTCTCAAAGTAAACTGGTCCAAGACATGCTTATTCCCAGTACGCAAAGGGGAGATCCAGCCCACCACAATCAGGGCAATCAGGTGGGAACCCAGCTGTCTGAAATATTTAGGGGTCTATATCTACCACACTGAAAGGTAGTATGTCCTTCTGGGGTATGAAAGAGCTGAAATGCACCGGATTTTGTGCTTGTTGTCCTTAAGAGAGAGAAAACTAGAAGCTAATGACTAACTCACACTGTAATAGTATTGATATAGTCTATTATTTTATTTCTTTTTATGTCATCTTTTTTTATAGAAAATATTTTTTTCTTATAAATTATTACATACAAAAAAACAATACATATAATATAGTGAGTGAAAATAATAATAAACAATCATTTGATTTATAAAATACAGAAGTGCATTCCCATTTCAACACGTTTCGGCGTGAGCCTTCTTCAGGAAGTCTGTATTCATGCACAATTATGTAGACTAAGAAACAAAAGATAAATGTCATTAGCAAACTAGAAAATTCTCATTCTTCACATGATTTAAGTTACATTTCTGTTGATAATTTGTTCAATCTGAATCAATCTCCTATATCACCTGGTGACAGTAGCCAGACTAAGCCAAACAAATACATTTATGTACACAAAATTAGAACAAGGGGGGTTAGCTGTCCCCGACTTTGAAGTATATTACTTAGCGGCTCAATTACAGATATACACCCAGGAAATAGCACGCAAGTTCAGAGGACCGGAAGATAGACGAGGCCTGGGAATATCTAGACATGTGCTCTCTTATATAGCAATGCAACAAAGATTAGTCCTTTGTGACCTCACGCAAGAGGAACGAACACTTAGACTATGCTGGAACCGGACACAACGCAGGGCGAGCGTGACCCCCGAAATTCCGCTGGGGATGCTGACAGCACTGCCACATGGCGGAGATTGGTCACAGTTGCAGAACTGGGAGGAGGCGGGGATCCAGGTCCTGGGAGTCCTTTATGAAGACGGAACGTTACTGTCGTTTCCGACGCTCTTAGATCGCTATGCGCTACCTAGAGGGGACTTTTTGCTGCATTCGGCACTCACACGTGCAATACAAGCACACTGGACGGAGGGGTCCGTCGAACCAAAAACGGCGATGGCCTGCCAATACACCATGATGGCAGCGGGAACGGTTAAAGCAGTTACGTGTCTTTACTCCAGAATGATTCACGAGGGGTTGCCTCCTCTAGAGACGCTAAAGGGTAAATGGGAGGCTGACATAGGGAGAGAAATTCCCGAGACAGTATGGGCACAACTGCTGCGACGGGCTTGGAAGAGCACGCGCAATGCGCCATTTCAACTAGTCCACTTTTACATCCTTCACCGGGCATACCTGACCCCGGGAAAGATCAAAAAATACTTTGCTGTAGATTCTGCGGGTTGCCCCAGATGTAAGGTAGTTGGTGCGGAGCTCGACCACATGCTATGAACATGTCCTAGTTTAAACCTGTACTGGAAAACAGTGGGTGATACTCTTAACGAGGTGACAGAGCGAAACTTGAGGTTTGACATGGCTGTTGGGGTCCTACATTGGTTTCCGCATACCCCTAAAAATAAGATCACAAGAAAATTCATAGACATGGGGCTCATCCTTGCGAAGCGTGAAATTAAGCGACACTGGAAGGCACAGACGGGTCCAGCGAGTGCTAGATGGCACAATGAGTTCCTTAAATGGGCTAGTGGGGAGAGCACACTGAGGTTTCAATTGGCACGACGCCAGCAGAATGACAAGGCTTTGGAGATGGCACATGCGTGGGAGGCCCTGATACAAACACTGCGTGACTATGACACACGACACGACTCAGAAGACTAACACTATGACTGGACCATACCTCTATAACACGACTGGTGCATTGCATGATCCCTTACCTGACGGCTCCTGTGCTTCAGAACCACAATGACTGCAATGTTAATCAAGCACCGACGGTGCGTACCAGGGAGGAGGGGGAGTTAACTTTAGCATCTCCTTGAATATTAAGGGCAAGATAGATAGAACTGCCCTTTTTGAGATCTATACCCTTGACCCTGTTCAAACTGGGGGCCACTGATTAGGACTTTATTTTAAAGACCCACTTACGGACGATCGGGGGATAAGGGAAACGTTACAATTGATATATGTTTTATGACAAAAAAAAATTCTTTTAAAAAAAAATGGGTAACAGACATCAAGCATATACCAAAGACCCTGTCATATTATTCCCCGGTGCTATTAGAGCTTGCAATCCCCACACACATTCCCCCCAGTATCAATGGAGGCTTCAAGCCACAGAACTTTTAGACCCAGTATTCCGTAACAGCATACGTATAGCGATTACCAAATATTTTGAGAAAAACAAGTGCACTGTGGATGGGGTGGGCAGAACACACTGTGGGAAGCATTCAAGGTCATGGTAAGAGGGACCTGCATCGGACTCCAGGCAGGAGTTTTAAAATCCATTCAGACTAGACTACAAGTTATAGAGACCACTTAAAAAAATTGGAGCAAGAATACAAGTCTAACCCCAATCCCAACATGCTTGCAGCATTTGGAGACCATTCTATTGAATACAACGACATAGCCATACAAGAGATTAGGCATTTGTCTCGCCAATGGGTCGCTAGAACATATGGTGAGGAGGGCCACGGACTAGCTGCAAAAATTAGAGAACCATGGGCCCATAACCATGTAGTGAGCATAGAATTGTGTGAGGGTGAGGTCTTCTGTGACACATCCTCCATCCTTTTGCAGTTTGTGGACTTTTATGCACCGCTATGTGGGGCCCGTGAGTCTGCCTCGGACGCAGACACAGTGACAAACTTGGAGGGCACAGCTGACACCTTGGCAGAGGGAACTATAGTGTAACCAATCACAATAGATGGGATAAAGGGGGCTGTGCAGAAGCTTCTTAATGAGAAGGCCATGGGTACAGATGGATTCCCAAGTTCATTTTATAAGGAGTAAATACATTTTCTGGCCCCTCACCTGTATGCAGTGTTCACAGTAGCTTAAGAAAAACAGACCCTATCACATTCTCTGTGAGAAGTCCTAATTATAGAGCTTCCCAAGCAAGACAAGCCGCCCGAGCACTGTGAATCCTACTGCCCATTATCTCTAATTAACACAGATGCCAAGATTTTTGAAAAAATCTTACAGCAAAAATCTAGCCTCTACTTGACCTGCTAGTCTTAGTGGACCAAGCGGGCTTCATACCGACACACTCCACCTCGCACAATTTACGCACACTTTTTGCGGCCCTGCAGCAGCTAGAATCAACAATCCAGGCGCTGGCGGTCCTACTGGAGGACGTGAAAGTCTTGATTCTATACAATAGCTGTAAATGTTTGCGGTCTTGCACCGCATGTGCATGTCACAAAAATGTTTATGCTGGATTCGGCTACTATGCACTAATCCTGCTATGCGAGTGCATAAAAATAGCAACACATCAGATATGTTCAAAATGTACAGGAGGACATGCTATTGGTGCGCTGTCACCACTTTTATTTGTGCTGGCGTTAAAACCACGGGCATGCCTTATAAGACAAAAACATGCCGTTGCAACGCTAGGATTTATGCAAAGCCCCCTTACCATATCCCTTTATACTGACAATATGGTGCTCTATGTTTGAGGCCCAGACTGTGCAGCTAGCCCCTGTACTCCGAGAGAATGACAGATATGCATGATACTCTGGGCTAAGTAATAACTGGTCCAAGTCCATCATTTTTCCCCTCAAGAAGGCTCCTGAGCCCTGCAGATTGGACTTCCCTCTGGAGTGGAGTACAGAGCCTGTCAAATACCTGGAAATGTGGGTACATAGGGACAGAGAGATCATTGTTAAATTATAGCTCGGCGATCTCAAAATTGGAAGATGAGGCGGCCAGGTGGTCGAGACTGCCTCTATCACTTGCGGACAGAATAGCAATCATGAAGATGAATGTATTTCCCAAATTTCTATACCTGTTCAACAACATACCCATCATTCTAACGTAGTACTTCTTAGCCATCCTCCTATAACACATAGTTACACTGGCGTGGGTGGGCAAACAGCCTAGGATAGGATGGAACCCACTCACACACTCGTACACAATGGGGAGGGTTTGGAGCTCCTGATCTATATTTGTATTACCTATGTGCACAAGCACATTATTGGTATTTTCCACCTAAACACATGCCCCAAACAGCTATAGAAGCTGATGATGATCATCCCTGCTCCTTAGCGGCATCCTACACCAGGAACGCAAAGACGTAACACTCCTGAAAATGAACACTATACATAGCTCCACAAGGGCATGGAATACACTCATTGTGTGGCTGGATAGATCTCCTATCTATGCACCTGCGCTGCCGCTATTCCACCACCTGGCTGTATCAGTCATGCTGGAACCTAAGGCACTCTCCCAACTAGCATAGGCTAGGCTGAGAACACTGGGTAACCTATATCGAATAGGACATGTTACAAAGCAAACTTTAACAACACATGCCTTTACAACACAGTTTTTACATTGCAACATCCATTACAATGCATGATTTTACAACGCATGCCATCACAACGCATTTTTAGAAACTACACTCACAACGCATTCCATTACAAAGCATACCATTACAACGCATAATACTTTTACGGCAACAGTAGGGTAAGTGTTGGATAGTGTAGGGGTAAAAAAAAGTACTATTCCCACTCCAGTGAGTGCAACAGTAGGGTAAGTGTTGGATAGTGTAGGGGTAAAAATTACTATTTCCCATTAATTACCTTATAATGCATTGTAATGGCATGCGTTGTAGTGGCATGTGTTGTAATGGCCTGCGTTGTAGTGACATGGGCTGTAATGGCATGCTATGTAAAGGATGTTGAGTTGTAATGATTGTGTTGTAAAGGTAGTGCGTTGTAAAGACTGTATTATAATGGTTGTTTCCCCTTATACCCAGGAGTAATGTTTCTTACACTAGATGAGATGTCCCAGCGCCAGCTCTGTAAGCCCCCTGCTGGTACTTATTTATCATAAGCTGCAGGAAGCTGTGAGAACACTATACCCTCAATTTCCAGATGAGCCGCCTGCGCTAGGTGTGTTTCAGACACTGCTCGCACGTAGCACACGTAATAATCTCATTACAAGGTTATATAATGCCTCACAGGCAGATAGACCCTCAGCCCCTAGCGCCGTGATGGAAACATTAAATAACTTGTTAGAGACTCCTCTCACGCTTGAGGAGTGGGAGTTTTGTTGTGCGCAGACAGGGCATCTCACTTCTAACTGCAACCAAAGAATTACTCATTTGAAATGCCTTCACCAAGTATACTACACTTCTCTGCAACTGTACAAATAAGGGCTCCATATGGACACAGCCTGTGTAAGATGCCATGACAGAGATGCAGGCTTCTCGCACCTGACCTGGACATGCGCCTGCATACACCACTTCTGGGTCAAGGTGACACAGGCTTTGTCGGCAATAGTGATGAAAAAGGTGGAATGCACCATGTGTCTTCTGGACCTAGTCAAACCACTACAACCAGCCAACTGCAGACTGGCGGCGATAGCCCTACTTGAAAAAAGGCAAATTGCCATCCATTGTGGAAAATGACTAGCCCCTAAATGCGATCAGTCGCTCAAAGATATGATGTACTGTCGGGAGCAACTTGAACTATAAGACCAAGAACTGCCGCTGGCCTCTAGACCAAGAGATATATGGGGCCCATTTACTACGCATCTTCTAATGCTTGATGTTGGGTCTTAATTAGATATGTATATTCTATATTGCAGTCCTTGTGCCACAACACGTAATGCATTGAACTGTATTATATGCACTAAACCATGATGACAATGTAGCACACAGTATATGACACTGAAGTTGTCTTTCTTTTTTTTATAATACTGAAAATTCTAGTAAATTAATAAATAAACAAATGTCATCAATGCATCGTAGCCATACCAGTGGTCGGATGCTGGAAGTAGCAAGTATATAGTCCTCTAGTTTGCCCATGAAGATATTTGCATAAGATGGAGCCATCCAAGTGCCCATGTAAGTCCCCTGTATCTGCAGTTATATATAAAAAAGCTTTATACTTACCTGTATCTGCAAAATACTGACATTTGCATTTTAAAGGCATGTGTGGTAAAGGTATATGCGTGGTAACATTTCATGTGGTAAAGACGTGTATGGTAAAGATTTAAGCATTGTTATGGTTGCGTGGTAAAGGTAATGCGTGGTAATGGCTGCATTGTAAAGGCTCATGCCACAGTACAGAGTCCCAAGGCCAACAAAAAGCATCAGAAAATGGAGGAGTAAGGCAAAAGGTTTGGGGGAAATCCTACTGCTTACCAGTCTGACGTATATGCTTTGTTTGTATAAGTGAAGCAGATTGATGAAGGGCTGTGGGTTCAATTTTGGAAGTCCTGAGCCTGTTCTTGGGCACAAGATGGGGTGATGTTTTCCCAGACAGTGGATGTGTATCACAAGAGATGCAGGTGGGAGGAGACCTTGATAGTGAAGTGAGGAAAAAGGAAACAATGCTCCTATAGAATTTCTAGTAGGTCCTTCCTGTAGCTTTGCCACTTGGTAGATGGTGGGAGTGAACGGTGCTGCAGTCTGTTGTTCACAGTGAAATCTGCCTTATAGTTAAAATCACCCTTTGTTTCTTTCCTGATCATTGTCTTGTGTCTATGCGTGGCCAGGATCGATAGTTCACTCCTCTTTATGCCTCTTCCCTGGGTGCTCCAGGCTAAATACAAGATAGGATGCACTATACATAAAAGTCTCCAGAACAAAGGCCCAGAGTATCTAAACAATAGATTCTCTCTCTATAGGCCCGCTCGATCCTTGAGATCCAGTGAACAAGGTCTTTTACAAGTTCCAAGAGCCAGAAAGACCAGACAAGGTGGAAGAGCTTTGTCCATTGCCGGACCAAGATTGTGGAACAGCCTTCCTCTCTCTTTGAGACTCTGTCAGGAGTATCTCCTATTTAGGAAACAGTTAAAAACCTTTTTATTTCCTAATTAATTACTACCATCTGCCTACCTATTGTTACAAGCTGAAAGGTTTCTCAAAGGCGCGGAGATACTCCTCCGGGAGATGATCCTAGCGCGATATAAACCCGCTAATAATAATAATAATAAAAGACTACTCTGGTGTTAGGAGCATCACACAACACAAAGGCTGTACCTACAGAAATGCATAGAGAAGTACTTGAAAAGGAAACCAATCCAAAGCAGTTCTCCTGCCAGATTTCTAATTGCATCCGTGTGTTCTGAACTGCTGGAAAGTGGCCCTCAGACTTGCCCCTGCAGAGCCTGCTTGTGCAGTTTTACTGACATGGTGACTTAGTTGTGAAACCTCATGCCAAACCTTAAACTCCCCTTTTGTTACACATAAGTGATCCGTAATGTAGGCCCTAGGTAGCCCATAGGGCAGAGTGCTGTGTAAGTAAAAGCTATAACATGTACTTTAAAGTTTTGCATGTTGTGGTAGTGAAAAACACCTAAATTCATTTTTTAACTACTGTGAGCCCCACTCCTCTCATAAGTTAACATTGGGAATTTCTGGGGGCGTGGCTAGCCGGACTGCGAAATGGCCGCCATCTGAGCGAGCTCCGCCGGCCATGGCAACAAATCCTTAAATAAATCCTGCAAAGTGGCGTCCCTGTGAGCTGGAAACCGGTGCCCCTTCATCCTGAACCCTGGGGACCACAGCGTGCGTCTTTTAGCTCCTCGGCTACCCGGGCTGACGAACATTTGGCGGCAGTGCGGACTGACCCGGGACGGAGCCCGCGCTGGAGCCCGGGTGGTGAGCTCCTCCCCCACGGATAGCCGGGAAATACAGCTCGCGGCTTTCTGGGCCCTGCACGGACCCAGAGGTGCGGTTCGGAGATGGCTGGCGTCGCCGAGAGCCTAGAGCGGACGAAACGGAGGTGCGCCCAGATTACAACTGTACCAGAGGGGCACCCGTGACGGGGCGGAGTGGACGGGAGCTGCGGTGAGTGCCGGTGGTGTTCTGCGGAGGCGAGGGGCGCCATCTTGGGCTCTCCGTCCTCGGACCCGGGTGGGGGGCGCAACTGATTGAGCCCAGACCCCGATGGCTGTGATGTGCGAGGCTCGCGCCAAATTGCTGTGCTGATGCGGACACCATAGGCTGCGGACCAGAGCGCACTATCACTTTGCAGACAGCGGCGCACACTACGCGGGAGAGGTGAATCTTGCCGCCATCGCGGTTGCCGGCCCCTGGACCTGGCATGGAGCCTCTTGGCCGGACGCACCTTCCTGAACCCTGCAGATAGGGCTACCGACACACGGGTTGAATTGCCACCCCGCCTGGAACCATCAAGGGGCTACACTCGGTGTGGAGGGGTGGGCGACAGTATCGCCTGAAGAGACAGAACATTGGTGTCTAATATCCCCTGCAACTGCAAGCCACCAGGGCGGGATACCACTGGCGTATACACCGGACACAGACGGTGGGAAGCAGACCGGGGGTGTGGGCCGCACTGCTATCGCAATATTGGATTCGGAGAGTTAGGCGCTGGGCTGCGCTGCTACTACGTGGAGTGCGGAGAGTTGTGCCATACTGTCGGTGCTGCTAACGGGTGTCCTCATCTGGTGATCGCCATGGGGAAAAATGACGCCAGGCAGGCGAAAATAACATTTGACAACGCCAAGCCTGCGAAGACCAAAAACACGCCGGCGGCGGAGACTGGTGCGGCCGGGGGTGAAGAAAATGGGACAGACCGGGAAGAGGATCTTCGCACTCTGATGCTGGATGTGCGTTCCAGCCTACGTAATATTGATGCGCAGCTGGACATGCTGACCACACAGATGGACCAGGTGAAAACGCAAGTGGCAACTCATGAAACGCGACTTGATGGGCTGGAAAATCGGCACACGGAGTGCGTGGAATTTCAACGAGACACAAAGGAACAACTCCTACATAGGGACAAGCTGTTAATGGTAATCAAAGCTAAGAATGGTGATTTGGAGGCGCGTTCTCGAAGAAACAACCCCCGCATCACGGGGATTCCAGAGACGACCAAATTAGGGAAGATGGAGGTGTTTATTACAGATCTGCTCCGTGAACTATTTGACTCAGACTTGTCCCCAATGTTTGCGGTGGAGCGCGCACATCGAGCACTAGGCCCAAAGCCGCCAGTGGGTGGAACACCGAGACCCATTCTCGCGAAGATCCTCAATTATCAAGACAGAGACTCGATTCTAAAGATGGCATGCAAGAAGGGCCAAATAACCCACCAAGGAAATAATATCTCCTTCTACCCAGATTTCACACCTACGGTGCAGGCGGCAAGAAGGGAGTTCTTGCCTGCGAAACGGCTGCTACTACAAGCACAAGTGCCATGCGCGCTCCTATACCCAGCCAAGTTGAAGGTCACACATGACGGGTCGGCCTATTTCTTTGTCGACGCAAAATCTGCCTTGAAATTTGCCAAACATGTCTGTGGCACGAAAAAGAAAACCACGAGGTCCCAGCAAGGCACAGAGGAAGATCAGCTAAGGGATAATGATTGACTTTATTTGCTGTACTGTAGCTATAACATGTGGGAGTTGGTTCCGGGGCTGGCCAGGGAGGTTTGGACAATCTGGACGAAACTGAGAGAATACCTCTGTATTTCAATCCTACCTAGCTGATATATGTAAACGGAGTTCTTTCAGTTAGAAAAACTCTGCTGGGGTAAAGATAAAGGAATTCTAAACGCTGAGTGGCGCCGGGGAAAGACACAATGGACGCCTACATGGACCTCATGGTAACCCTGTGCGAACAGGGTAGTATGTCAATCAATCAATCATAACACTTGTATAGCGCGCTACTCGCCCGGAAGGGTCTCAAGGCGCTTGGGGGAAGGGGTCCGCTACTGCTCGAACAGCCAGGTCTTGAGTTGTCTCCTGAAGGCGAGGTGGTCCTGGGTCAGCCGAAGGTAGATGGGGAGGGAGTTCCATGTCTTGGCCGCCAGGTAGGAGAAGGATCTGCCTCCGGCGGTGGCTCTTCGGATGCGTGGTACGGTGGCGAGGGCGAGGCTGGTAGACCGTAGCTGGCGGGTGGGCGTGTAGAAGGTCAGGCGGGCGTTGAGGTACTTGGAGCCCAGGTTGTGGAGAGACTTGTGTGCATGGGTGAGGAGCCTGAACGTGATCCTCTTGTTGACGGGGACCCAGTGCAGGTCCCTCAGGTGGCCGGAGATGTGGCTGCGTCGGGGGATGTCCAGGATGAGTCGGGCGGAGGCGTTCTGGATGCGTTGGAGTCTTTTCTGTAGGTTGGCTGTGGTTCCGGCGTAGAGGGTGTTTCCGTAGGCAAGTCGGCTGGTGACGAGGGCCTGGGTGACCGTTTTCCTGGTTTCGGTCGGGATCCATTGGAAGATCTTGCGAAGCATGCGAAGGGTGTGAAAGCATGATGAGGAGACAGCGTTGACTTGTCTGGTCATCGAGAGGGAGGAGTCCAGGATGAAGCCCAGGTTGCATGCGTGGTCTGTTGGCTTGGGGGCGGTGCCCAGGGCTGGAGGCCACCAGGAGTCGTCCCAGGCGGAGGGTGATGGTCCCAGGATGAGGGCTTCCGTCTTGTCTGAGTTCAGTTTCAGGCGGCTGTTCTTCATCCACTCAGCGACGTCTTTCATCCCTTCGTGGAGGCTGGTTCTGGCGGTGTCGGGGTCTCTGGTGAGGGAGAGGATCAGCTGGGTGTCGTCGGCGTAGGAGATGATGTTGAGGTTGTGTTGGCGTGCGATGACAGCGGGGGGTCTCATGTAGACGTTGAAGAGGGTGGGGCTGAGTGATGATCCTTGCGGGATGCCGCAGATGACTTCGGTGGCCTCGGATCGAAACGGGGGGAGGCGGACTCTCTGTGTTCTTCCGAGAAACGAGATGATCCACTTCAGTGGCTTCTCTTGGATGCCGGTGTTGCGGGGGCGTTGGACTAAGGTGCGGTGGCAGACAGTGTCGAATGCTGCGGAGAGGTCCAGGAGGATGAGTGCCGCTGTTTCCCCGTTGTCGAGCAGGGCTCGGATGTCGACGGTGGCTGCGATGAGGGCGGTCTCGGTGCTGTGGCTGGCTCTGAAACCGGACTGCGAGGGGTCGAGGGATCCGTTCGTCTCGAGGAAGGCGGCAAGCTGTCTGTTGGCGATCTTCTCGATGACTTTGGCAGGAAAAGGGAGGAGCAAGATGGGGCGGAAGTTTTTGAGGTCGGTGGGGTCCGCTGTTGGTTTCTTCAGTAGGGCGCTGAGCTCGGCATGCTTCCAGCTCTCCGGGAAGGTGGCAGTGTTGAAGGAGGTGTTGATGGCGTCCCGGAGTTGGGGTGCGATGGTGGAGTCGGCCTTGTTGAAGACGTGGTGGGGGCAGGGGTCGGTTGGAGAACCGGAATGGATGGTGTTCATCGTGCGGACTGTGTCTTTGGTGGTCACCGTGGTCCAGGTGCGGAGGGTGGCGGTGGGGTGCGTTGGTTCGGTGGTTGGGTGCGTGGATGGTGCGCCGAAACTGTTGTGGATGTCGGCAATCTTGCAGAGGAAGAACGAGGCGAGGGAGTCGCAGAGATCTTGTGAAGGAGTGATGTTGTTGTTGCCGGTGCTGGGGTTGGAGAACTCCTTGACGATGCTGAAGAGTTCCTTGCTGTCGTGGGCGTTGTTGTCCAGTCGCTCCTTCAGTGATTTCTTCTTGGTGGTGCGGATGAGCTGGTGGTGCTTGCGGGTGGCGTGTTTGAGGGCGGTCATGTTGTCAGTGGTCTGGTCGAGGAGCCAGGCTTTCTCGAGGGTGCGGCAGGTCTTCTTGGAGTCCTTGAGTTCGTCGGTGAACCAGGGGGCTTTCTTGCTTCTGGGTCTGCTGGGAGGGTTCTTCAGTGGTGCGAGGTCGTCGGCGCAGGCGGTCAGCCACTGCGTGAAGTTGCGGGCTGCTTCGTTGGGGTCCGATGTGCTGGCAGGTGGGTTCTGGCTGAGGGAGGTGGTGAGCTGGTCGGCGGTGATCTTGCTCCAGCTCCTGTGAGGAACCTGTTGCGGGTGGTGGTGGGTTGTGGTTTTTCTGAAGCTGAAGTGGACGCAGCTGTGGTCGGTCCAGTGGAGTCCGGTGGAGTGGCTGAAGGTGATGTGCTTGCTGGATGAGAAGACGGGATCAAGCGTGTGGCCGGCGTAGTGGGTGGGGGTGTTGACCAGTTGCTTGAGTCCGAGGTTGGCGAGGTTGTCCAGCAGGGTGACGGTGTTGCGGTCCTTGTTGTTCTCCAGTTGGAAGTTGAGGTCCTCTAGGAGGATGTAGTTGGCCCAGGGGAGGGCGTGTGGGCTGATGAAGTCCCTGATGTCTTCACTGAATTGTGTGCGTGGTCCCGGGGGTCTGTAGATGAGGGTGCCTCTGAGGGTCGTCTTTGGGTCGGTGTGAATCTGGAAGTGGAGGTGTTCGGCAGTGGCGAAGGTGTCGTCGGCGTCGGTCGTGATGTGGATGGTATTCTTGTGGACGATGGCGATGCCTCCTCCGGTCTGGTTGACGCGGTCCCTCCTGATGATCTTGTATCCATCCGGGATGGCGATGGCGATGTCGGGGACTGAGGAGGCGTTCATCCATGTTTCAGTGAGGAAGGCGATGTCTGGTGATGTTGTGTCGAGGAGGTTCCAGAGTTCCACGGTGTGTCTGTGGACGGAGCGGGTGTTGAGCAGGATGCACTTGAGGTCGCTGCTGGAGTTTGGCTTGGCGGGCGCGGTGCAGGTTCGGAGGCAGGTGAACTTGCAGGTTGTGCAGGTGAAGGGTCTGTGAATGCGTTTCGGGGCAGCCTGGCAGCAGGTGGGGTTCCGGCCGGCATTGAGTGCGTTTAGGGCCGCGGCGTTGTAGGTCTGTCGGGTCGTCTTGCAGCGGTGGGGACCAGGGATCCTGGCACTGGGAGCGATCCAGGCGCAGACGGGCTTGCCTTTGGCGCGTCTTCGGCGCACAATCGGTGCGCCGGCTGCGCGTGACCGCTGCGCGTTCGCCATTTATGGCTAAGTGGGAGGAGCAGCTGGAAGGCGGGAGCGGGGAGGACACAAAACAAAAGGGGGCGTGGCCGCGTGAACGGCGGCGGGGAGCGGGGTGGGCAAGGCACAGGGGGACGACAATAAAATTAATACAAAGGCAATAATAACGCACAGGGGGACAACAGCAAAGATAAAACAGAAGGCAATGAAAAAAACAGCAGAACCACAATAAATTAGGAAAACACGGCGGAGGGGCAGGGAGCAGCGAGGCAGCCAGCTAGGGCAGCAAAACAGCACAACGAGGCTGCGAGCAGCAGCGAGGGGCAAGGGGCACTCACACAGCTGGTGGCCGTGCGGCGCGGGGGTGTCCTGAGAACAGGTCACACTCACCTGCGCCGCGCAGTTGCCATTTATAGACAAGTGGGAGGGAGGAGCAGCTGGGAGGTGGGAGCGGGGAGGACACAAAACAAAAGGGGGCCTGGCCGCGTGAACGGCGGCGGGAAGCGGGGAGCGGGGTGGGCAAGGCACAGGGGGACGAAAATAAAATTAATACAAAGGCAATAATAACGCACACAGGCACAGGGGGACAACAGCAAAGATAAAACAGAAGGCAATGAAAAAAACCAGCAGAACCACAATAAATTACGAAAACACGGCGGAGGGTCTGGGAGCAGCGAGGCAGGCAGCTAGGGCGGCAAAACAGCACAACGAGGCTGCGAGCAGCAACGAGGGGCGAGGGGCACTCACACAGCTGGTGGCCGTGCGGCGCGGGGGTGTCCTGAGAACAGGTCCGGGGAAACTCGCCCTCTTGGGGTGTATCCCAATGTTCTGTTACTTGCACGCTATGCGTGTTGGATGGGGGGGATATAACACAACCTGATTGGGGGGTTGGAGTGAGTGGGGGGTGGGGAGGGGCAGTTGAGGGTTTGTTATATTTGGTTCGGAACGGGTCTCTGAAATGTCGAGTCCTATTCACATTGAACGTGCATATGTCTGGCTGTCCGGAGGAGTATGTACAAATAAAGTTGCTGAAAGCACAATGGGTACGCCTGAGGCAGTAATTAACATTGTCACATGGAACATTAGGGGAGCAAATGATGGCAGAAAGGCGAGGCTGATGCATTCTTACCTGCAGAGACACAAGGTAGATATTTGCCTTTTGCAGGAAACTCACTTAAATTCACAGCCGTCGGTGAGGCTGAAACACAGCAGGTGGGGCACAATTCACTCTGCTATCTTTTCAAATTATGCTATGGGGGTTGCCATTTTGATTAGGAGGGGGTTGGACTGGAGGGAGGTATACGTGCACAAGGACCCGGGAAGGAGATACATCGTGGCTCAGGGGCTGCTGTGTGGAAGGTCTGTGGTGCTGGTTAATGTCTACGGCCCGAATACGGATACACCTGACTTTTTCAGAGAGGTCTGGGCTCGAGTCGCAGCAGTGGGGTGTTCCACAGTCATCTGGGGGGGGGACTTTAAAGTGGTATTGAATGACTCACTTGACCGTAAGGGGACTTCTAAACAACCGCACCCACATGCAAACCTCGCACTCAGAGACATCATGGCCGAAGAGAATCTGATAGATGTCTGGAGAGTGCGCAATCCTACCGCCCGCGAAGGCACGTGCATTTCCACACAACACGCGGCATGGTCTTGAATAGATTTTTGGCTAGTATCTTCGGATGTGGCTGCGTGGACTACGAGGGTTAGTCACATGGCTAGATCCTTGTCGGACCATTCACTGTGCCTGTTGGAGTTATCACCCCCAAGCACTGCCACGCGGGCATTACGTTGGCGACTCCCCCAGCACGCAATTATGGATACTGCCTTTAAGGTGGAGATACGGGGTGACATTGCTGACTACTTTACTTTGAACTCGGGCTCGGTGTCCACGGAGGCAACCTTGTGGGAGGCATTTAAGGTGGTGATCCGGGGGCAATGTATTGCAAGACAAGCCGGCGTACTGAAGGCAATAAGGGGTACTTAGAGCGAGTTGGAGGGGCAAATAAGGGACCTTGAAAAGGGATTCTGTACCACCCCTAGCCCGGTGACCGCATCTAAAATAAAAGAAAAATTGTTGGAATTCGAAGAGGAGGCGCAACGCGAACTCAAATTCTTAGGTAAATATGCAGAGGCAAGACGATACAGGGAAGGGGACAGACCAAGTCGCACATTGGCGAGACTCATCAATAAACAGAAAGCTGCCCACTTTGTGCACATGATCCGGACTCCGGACGGGGGTGTTGTGACAGGGCAAGAACAGGTGCTGCGGGAATTTGGTTAGTTTGGTTCAATGATGCCCACCGCCAATACATGGCACTCCCGGTGACAGTAAAGGATGTTAAAAAGACGATTCAGGGTATGCCACTGAACAAAGCCCCTGGCCCTGATGGCCTGACGACGGCCTTCTACAAGGTCTACTCGGAAGAACTGGCACCGAGGCTGCATGCGGTCTATGCGGAATCCCTGGAGACTGGGATACTGCCGGCATCTATGCGTGAAGCCCTGATCATTACGCTGCTAAAGCCGGACAAGGACGAACACTCCCTTGACTCCTATAGGCCGCTCTCTTTGATTAATGTTGACGCAAAAATATACGTGAAAATAACGGCGGAACGGCTCCAGCCCCTCCTTCCAATGGTGGCCCTCCCGGACCAATCAGGTTTTATACCTGGGCACTCGACATCCCACAACCTAAGGACATTGTTCTCGGTGTTGCACTATCTATTGCCGTCGGTGCATGCAGCAGCGGTCTCCTTAGACGCCACAAAGGCGTTTGACTCCCTTGAATGGCCCTATTTATTCCGGATACTGGTGCGGATGGGCTTTAGTCCGCTATTTATAGCCCAGATCCGACTCCTCTACACGGGATCAACGGCAAGGGTATGCGTAAACAAAATGATTTCGGAACCATTCGAAGTGACTAGGGGCACGAGACAGGGCTGCCCTCTGTCACCCCTCCTATTCGCCATCGCAATGGAACCTCTTGCGGCGAGAATCAGACAACATCACACTGCTAGGGGGATTGGGTTCCGCTCCCGTAGCCTGCTGATCTCCATCTATGCTGATGATGTCACCCTATACGTCCTGAACCCCTCAGTTAATCTGGATCCCCTGCTGAGGGAGTTTGTCAAATTCGGAGGCCTCTCGGGCATATCAATTAATTGGTCTAAATCGGTAGTATTCCCATTGACAGATAACACCCCTGAGGTGAGGTCCGAGTTCCCACTGCGTTGGAATGCAGATGAGGTCAGGTACCTGGGAATCTGGGTGAGTAGCAACCTCCAAGATATCTGGACGCTAAACTTTGGGCGGGCGATTGACTGGCTTGAATCTAAGGTAGCGATATGGTCTAAACTGCCACTGTCTATAGCTGGCAAAGTGGCCCTGTCCAAAATGGTAGTCTTGGCGAAATTCCTTTACCTGTTCACTAATATTCCTATACCGCTCACGGCCCAGTTCTTTCGGTGTCTAAGATCCCACTTGCTTGCTCTAGTGTGGGCGGGTGGCCAGGTCTGTGTGTCTTGGGCCTTACTGACCTTGCCGCTTAAACAGGGAGGAATGGCAGCTCCAGATATGCACCTGTATGCCCTTTGTGCGCAAGCTCAATTTTTTCATTTCTGGGCGTACCCCACTCCATATCAGACACATGTGGCAGTTGAAGTGGATTCATTATCGCCATTGTCCCTGGAAGTTACCCTTTACCAGAAGAGTCCCCGCCCAATGGCTGATGTTGACTCTGCAAATACACTGCGCTGGGCATGGTGAGAGCTGCAAAGGCGCGCGCAGCTACCTTTATTGTTCGCACCTGCCATACCACTGAAAAATAACCCTATGCTGGCTTGTCTGGAACACTGCAGGGGACAACTGGTCCTCGGTGGCACCCAGATGCACACTTTCGCAGACTTATACCCGGATGTGAAGTTTAGAGAGCAGCGGACAGCGGAGGAGGGAGCGTCAGTCTCGTTTGGTGAAATGTTTGCGCATCACCAGCTAAAAACGGCATGTAGATCCTTATGGGAAGGTTTCCCTGAGGCCCCACCCACACTAAATGCACTACAAAACATTTTGGCTCGCGCCTCCCCAAAGAAGCTGGTGACCAGGTTATATAATGAGATGCAAGAACAGGCCCCAATAGTGACACCTAGATCCCTGACCCTCTGGAATGAGGCGATAGATCCTCCCTTATCTGACGACCAATGGTCATTCTGCTGCAAACAACTTCTGGAGTTGTCCCCTAACTACAAGCTACGACTAGTGCATTTTAAATTCCTACACCGCTACTACCGTACTCCAATGAGTCTCCATAGAATGAGCTTGCAAGCTGACGCTAGATGTTGGAGATGTGGGCAAGATAATGCTACCTTCTTACATATGGCCTGGAGTTGTCACAAGCTAGCTAGTTACTGGCTGGAAATATTCGAGGCGGTTAACCAAATTGTTGGTAGACTAGACCCCCCCTCTCCACATCTGGGCCTGTTGGGTATGGTAGTGGACACCACACCTGGCAGTAGGAAACTGCATGCTCTGTTATTGCTATTTGCGAGGTGACAAGTTGCTCTCAGATGGGGGCGGAAGAAACTGCCAGCGTTTGATGCTTGGCTGACAGCAGTCACATATGGTCACACACAACTGGGCACCTATTGGGAGCTGATGCCGGCTGCATCCAGACCCTGAGATAGCTGGGGACCCTTCATCCAATGGCATAGAGCTAGAGCGACGTCCCCCACCTTGGCTGTGGAAGCAACATAAATAGGCGAAGACGATGTACTTGCACTGAAGTACGGTCCTTCTTTTCCAGAAACGAAGGGACAAGTCTGGCCCCCCCAAATCCCCCCAACCCTCCCTCCACCTCTCCACTCCTGTACAGTCCCCCACCGGCTTTCTCTCCCCTCCCCCAAAAATACCTCACCTCAACAGACAAGACACCCAGGTAGAGTTTGTCCTTGCATGCTGTCACTAGAGCTGCTCCCCTCTAATATCAGGCTCTCTCACTGCAGATGGCTCGTGGCCGGTTGTGCTGCACCCCCGGTATGTTCAGCCAGACTATCTTTGCTAGTTGTATGAATGCTATTGGAAGGGCTATTAAATGCTATATCCGTTTCAGATGGAAATTGTTGTTGCGACCTACTTTGTTCCTGGTTAGAGTTATGTAACATTATACATAAGCTTGCCTTCACGAATTAGACGCGCCTGCGCCCGATTTCCGTAGTCCTGCTTACTAAGTGGTGGGGCGGTTGATGGGGGCATCTCCTTCAAGCTCAGCTAATATGAGGTTATAGTACTTCACATGCACGATTTTGCGATTGAACTCAAGTCCCGATATATGGATATGCGATGGTAATTAGTCTTGAGACGCAGCCGGCCCGAAGTGGTTGTAGGCGGCTTGCTGTGTATGGAAATTATTGCTATTCCTCAATGACGGATTGGGAGATGTTGCATCGATGGAGCTGCCGGCCAAAGTTATACTTGGTTGTAGGCGATGAGCTGTGTAAAATGTAATAAATGCGAATAAAGGTTTCATGAAAAAAAAAAACATTGGGAATTTCTTATTACACTTTTACATTTTAATTTCTGATTGAGAAAAAGTAGCTCTGTCATGTTTTATATCTTTGGACTGGTAATGATAAATACCATTTACTGGTAAAGTTGGAGTTCACATTACTATTTTAGAAATGCTACTTATAGAAAGTGTTTAAAGTAACATAGGTTGGAAGGGTGCACAGCTTGTATATCCTCTTTTTATCTATTTTTTGTTTGTTTTTTAGGTTCTCCACAGGTGGCGTCACATCCCCTGAAACGCCCTAGTAATCAGTCACACAAGTGTTTCCAGTGGTTCATTAGAACCATCCCTGAGGGAACACAATACTCTCCTCTCTCACCATAAGAGGATTCCAACACAGGTTTGTTGTTCTTGAGTAAATTTCAATTGTTTATTTCTTTGGATTTTTCAAAGATATTCATTTAGTTCATTGTAATTTCAACATATGAGGCATTATCAGTTTTACTTCACATCCAATGCATTTCGGGCATTCATATATTTCGGGCTAATATTATTCATTTGTAAATATGCTTTCCGTTTTTTTTTTTTGACACTATCATTCCCTGATGAAGGGCAATATGAATGCCCGAAATGCATTGGATGTGAAGTAAAACTGATAATGCCTCATATGTTGAAATTACAATGAACTAAATGAGTATCTTTGAAAAATCCAAAGAAATAAACAATTGAAATTTACTCAAGAACAACAAAACTGTGTTGGAATCCTCTTATGGCGAGAGAGGAGAGTATTGTGTTCCCTCAGGGATGGTTCCAGTGACCCACTGGAATCACTTGTGTGACTTATAGAAAGTGAACATTTCTCTGTTCTTAAAGCTCTGTGCCTGCAGCCTGTCTCCAATACTCATCGGGGGTAGGTGTAGGAAAGTTGGATTCACTTTTATGGTTACCATCACTTTTTGCCTGGTGCTATGCTGTTTCTGGCTAGTCTGACTGGTATCCTGCTAATCAGGACCCCATTCCCTAAATGGGTAAGATATGTACATCCCAGATTGGACACTGGTGTACCCTTATCAGTCCCTAGTATATGGTACTAAGCTACTCAGGGACATAAGTACACCAGGGCCCCCCCATGGGCTGAAGCATGCATTATACCACCCATGAGGGACCACTCAAACTGTAAGTACAGGCCTGCCATTGCAGCCTGTATAAGCTGGTGCTAGCACCACTTACGAAAGATATAGGTTTCTTTCTATCTAAGGTCACTGCACTTAAAACTTACAAGGTCACCCCTCAAGCAGGACTTTCAATCCTAATAGCAGGGTGATCGGTTCTAAGTGTGAGGGTGCCCCTGCATGAGCAAGGCACCCCTTCAGCCTTCGGAGTCCATTCTCCCAAGGTGTAACTGCATCAGCCATTATGATACATAGAGTGGCCATGCGTCATTACATGATGACCATCTCTAAACTGTGTGTAATGAAAACCCTGTCATGTTTGGTATCAAACATGTTGGCATCATACCCCCATACTGTAAACGGTGTCGCACACCATAAACTGTGTGGGAGGTATGATTACATGCACTGTAAAGCACTTCTGGGAGGCCCTCAGTGCTCCCAGTACCAGACTACTAGGTCCAGACAGAACAACATGGCTGCCGCCGACTAGAGACTCTGCCCTCCTCCTGCTGAGCCAAGCTTGAGCAGGGGAAGACAGAACAATAGGTATCCTGTCAGAGGGAGGGGTGACCACCTCCCAGACAGGGTTTAATGTATTGGGGCCCGGTGGGAGCACTTGCCAGCGCCACTCAGTCTGCTTGAAGGGCACACTTGGTGCCCCCTTGCATAGTACAGTTCAAATCAGTTCAGGGAGCCAGAGGCTCCTGCTCTGGTGCAAAACTGGACAAAGGACATGGGAGTATCCTCCCCACTGTCTGACCCCTCCCCTGGGACGCAACCCTGAATCCTCCCAACCCTATCCTTAGGGTACTTAAGGGCTTACCTGGGGCTGGATCCCTAGATTTGTTGTGGGACAAAATTAATTTCAAGGCATCACTTCTTCAATTGTCTGGGCACTCTGGACTCCGCTGGACTTTGTGCTGGGCATCAAGGCTGCAACTGCTGCTCCTGATCTCCTCGCCCTGCTTGTCTGCTGCACCGTTTATGCCTGTGCTCTATACAGGAACCTTCCAAGGCCTCTGGGCATCCAAGAACCTGAAGGAATCTCCCTTGAAGTGAAGGAGTCACTTCCCTGATTCTGCAGGCACTGCAAATAAGCTGACCGGTCTGCTGGTCCTGGGCTCCCACGGATGGCTCAACAACGCTGATGGTTTTTTCCACCAAGAACATCCTTTTCCCAAACTGTGGTTGTAGAAAATTGTTGTCTTCACAAGTTAATAATAAAGGGGTTAATTCTCTTCATCCCCTTTCTGTATCTGTGCATGTTGTTTCGCCTAAGATACAACATGCATGGATACGGAAAAGGGTGGAAGAGAATTACCCCCCTTTAACATTAACCTGGGTGACCTGGAAAGACACTGATTTTCTACAACCTCAGTTTGGGAAAAGCATGTATCATAATTAATCCTCTACTAGTGGTACTGAAAACACCCAGGAGCTTGGTGAAAAAAGAGGTGTTCAGAAACCCCTTTTATATATCGTATACAAAGACGAAGGGGTCAGGAGGTTGTTGATATTAATGGAGGGACCAGGCAGAGGCCCTTACTGAATAGTTCAGGTCAAAAACGTAGTATACCCATCCAAAGTGTGACAAATTTTGGAACAACGCAGATAGCAATTTTCCACAAAATTGTTTATCGGTTGTGGGAGTTAAATACCCAAATACTATTGTCCTGAAGAAGGTGGTATTTAAGTAAAAGTATCCACTGAAATGCCTCGATGCTAGGTTTGAACCGGATCTGATCACGAGGAGTTATTGTGATGAACTGATTCTTGTATTCACCAGGACCAGGACTTGATGTTGGTTATTGGATCAGAATATAAAACTGCATTTTAGACACTGTGCATGAGGGTTATCCCTGTTAGGATTTGTGAATTTATAAAATATACATTTCTTTTTGTCGGAATTGTTTATGCTTTTATTATTTTTATATCGTAGGGATTTGTAAGAATTGCATATGTTTCACAATATATGAATTCTTTCATGTTTAAATGATATGTATCAGATGTATTGAAAAATTATTTTCCTTTTAAAAAACATTTTTTAATTAAAACCTATGATGTTATATTCCTATCTTGGTGGCATATGAGTATGTTGCGAATGAATGAGGCTGGGTGAAAAGTGATCTCAACTTTGTGATAATATTTATTTTTGATCCAAGGGGAAGCACATTTTTCCTACTGTTTAGTAGTGCCCTATTCGCTTGATCTGAGGGTCGCCTCTCGTTTACAAAATTATACTCTCTGGTTGGCACATTGTCTTCGGAACTGGTGCATCGCCAATACTGCGTGAATAAAATAGAGGCATCACCTCGAATGCGGCATCGTCACAGACGCATCGCTCGACTGCACTGCTCATCTCGCTGTTGCAACCTGGATCACAGTACTTTGTTCAGTTGGCCTGCGCAGATCCTGTATCTGGCCCGTCCATCGTGGTCGGTCTAAACTCTTGACTCTGTTCCGGTTCAGCGTGACCAGTTAACCCCCATAAGTGCTTATTGCTCCTATTTTTTCATGTAATCTTTAAAAATTCATATATCAACTTATACTTATTGGATTTTTGTCATTTTGGTCCTGATTTATTTATAAAATTGTCTATTTTTTTAAGTTAGTGTGGAGTCTTTTTGTGGTGTTTTCTTTGTGTTACTGTGTGTTGTGTTGCACACATACTTTACACATTGCCTCTTATGTTTAGCTTGACTGCTCTCTGCCAAGCTACCAGAAGCTGAGCACAGGTTAACTTTTAGTGTGTACCTTACTTACCCTGACTAGGATTATGGTTCCTGCTTGGGCAAAATGCATATCTCTGACAACCAGAAACCTCAATTTCTAATATTAACTTACATATCAGACTGCTGCAAGCATGTTAAAAAGTTTGAAAAAGCATTGGCATAGCCAATAGGTCTCGCCTTTGGGGCCTTATAAGTGATAAGCCATGCAACAGGTAATGTTGTTGCAGTAAGGGTATTGTGCTGCATAATTGTTCTGCATAACTAAATACTAATGCCAATACCAATACTAATGCCAATGCTTGTTAGCTGGTAGCAGCTGGGCAGAGCACGAGCATGTGGTATAAATGGCCGATCGTTGCCATAGTAACCAATGCCGTCACACAAAAGGCTGCCGGAGACATGGCGCACCTAAAGGGACTACAGAGTCAGACACCGAAGTAACCCCTACGATGATAGTGGTAATTAAGCTGATACCCTCTGGGTCTATGCCATAGGATGCAGATTCTGCATTTGATGTGCACTAGTGATAGCATGTTAGCGACCTGACGCGCAGCTCATCAACGGGCCAGACTTACAAACAAACAAGCACATTCTAACCAAGCTCAAACACATTCTGTAATTAAACTGTTCCATCGTGAAGTGTCAACGCGGAAGAAGGATTCCAGAATTGAATAGTTTTAAGTATTTATTTAAGTAATTAATTACGAAGGAAAAGGTTCACAGACAGCCAAACATAAACACAGCTGACAGGTAGATCAGCTGGCTAAGGAATACCTGAACATTCCATGACGCACACTATATACCATGTGGTGTTCTAAACGACATCACTCATGAATGACCAATAAGGAGAAAGTTGGGGTGCAGGTAAACTATGAACAAGCTCGTGCTTGTGGCACACCCCTGCTCGCTCCCGCAAGATGGATTCCGCCACAAGCACGAGTGTGTGCTTGAAAATTACCAGAGCGATGGCTAAAGGTCCTCCTATACAGCGCATGCGCGCTGCATAGGGGAGACCTAAACATTCAATTAGTTAAGTATTTATTGTGAAATTATTTGCTATATTTTTTAAACCAACTATGGAAAATACATACACAAACTAGTAAATAATTGGTTACATTGCAGGAAAGAACTATAAATCTGTTATTTGAAGAACCCCACACTGCAAGGTTGCAATCTCAGATTTACATTTATATTGTTATTGCCTTATTCATTTTCTCTTGATATTGTTACGGTAAGTTATAAAATGTAAAAGCCTTTAAAACAAATATCCCGGCTCTGGCAGAGTATTGATGGCTGTACCTTTGGCTTAAAGTTCCTCACATGTTGCACTCTTAATAGTTGGAACACCAGAATCGTATATGGTGCTTAGGGCATGTCCGAGCAGCTGTACCCTGTGTTTCAGCCCACACTTGCTCTTCCCAAGGATGTATTACATTAGATTGTCACACCATACTCAAGACTATTTCATCAATAATCCCCCCAGTCCTTCGCATCTTAAAGAAGACTTGTGTATCAAGTCAGAATACAATTCAAAATATGATGCGTAGCAATACATCAAAATAAACCGCCCCATCTGGTGAATGCACTACAACCAGCGACGTCTGATTAACCAGCAGCGGCAGCATGAACGTACAGTTGCCAGCAGGGGGCAGGATAGAGAGAAAGAGAGAGAGAAACCGAGAGAGGGGGAGAGAGTGAGAGAGGGGGAGAGAGCGAGAGAGAGCAAGAAAGAGAGAGAAAGCCCGGGAGTGGTGCGTGCGCACTAGCTCATATTCAAGCACTGCACTCGTGCTTGTGGCGCACCCCTGCTCGCTGCCGCAAGGTGGATGCCGCCACAAGCATGAGTGTGTGCTTGAAAATGACCAGAGCAATGGCTAAAGGTCCTCCTATGCAGGGCATGCGTGCTGTGTAGGCGAGACCTAAAAACTAGCTGCATAGATTGGCACAGCATACAGAGTTTAAAGAAACGTGCATTGTAAGAATTGGCTGAAAATGTAGATCTTCGTATACAAGATATTCGGTGCTGAACAAGGAGTGAACATTTCCCCATCTCTGTTCTTACTCAATTAGGAACACTCAAAATCACTAATTGTATTACCTCAGGCCATTTGGTCTCTCAAAACGGACAGGGCAGGAGATCGCATTTCAGTGACGTGGTGGATACAAAAGGACGGTGTACTGCCCCATTCTTTTGAAGTGCTTCAGCCAATGCCAGTTTCAAACATATGTGATTCACTGAAATAATATTACAGGCTGCTCTATCTTAAATGCTATGCCATCAATGTTTACTGCTAATAAACAGTGTAATCAAGGGAAATATGCCTCCAAACCCATCTTGGTTAATAAGACTAACATTACTGGAGTGCAACTGCCCCTTTACACCCTTGGGCACCTGCTGTGCTATCAATAACTATGGCCCTGGTTAAAAAGGTTTAAAAGAAACACAAAATATCACCACAAATACCATAAGTTAAATCTATTTTCCCGTCATCACGTTTGCTGAATACTATTTCTTTTCTTGCAGCTTAATCCTGCCAGACCAATATTTTTATTTTTCATACAATGGGTTTTGGGGGCGTGTGCCCCCTGTATATTGGCAAATGGGAATGCTGAGGCTACATTTTTGGGCTGGTTGTTGTTGGGCTGGTAGCCCAAAATGTAACCGGCCATTTCACTGCTCCGTCCACCATTTTGAAAAAGTGAAACGGTGGCCGGTCCGCAGTGAGCATTTTTCCAGTCATAGTACTACGTTATTGCCTTTGGACGCTTCATTATTTTTTTTAATGATGATGGGTGAAAGGGTGCGGGAAGACACATGCCAGCTGGCAACTGCCAGACGCATGTACCTGATCACGCTGAGCGGTGTACCCGGCTAGACGTGCAGCAGGCAGAGTGGCTGCAGCAGTGTTTGCGTGCTCCAAGGAGTTGCAAGTGAAGGTGAGCATACGGGCAGCTCGAGGACAATGAGAGCGGCCCCCAGCTCAGCATGTGACGAGTGGTGTGAGAGGCACCATGTGGTGGCCCGCACTGGAATTTGTGATCGAAAAGTGGGATGGGCCTGCACTGGGCTTGCGGCAACAGCAAAGGCCCAGTATGAGCGTGTTGAGGGAGCCACACGGGAAGCGGCCTCCGCCCATGATGAAGCGTATGGAGGGACTCTGCTCAAAGGGAAGGGAGTGAAAGGGAGGCGCATGAGGTGCAGGAGGAGTCGCAAAGGAATGTATGACGTTACAACACATAAATTTACAACGCATGCACTTACAACGCAGTTTTTACATCGCAACATCCACTACAACGCATTCCATTACATCGCATTTTAAAAAACTGCCTTTACAACGCATTCCACCACATTGCATACTACCTTTACAATGCATACCATTACAACGCATACCATTACATTGCATTCAGGTAAGTATTGGATAGTATAGGGATAAAAATTATTATTCTAACTCCAGGGAGTGCAACAGTAGGGTAAGTGTTGGATGGTGTAGGTGTTTAAATTACTATTCTATCTCCAGGGGGTGCAACAGTAGGGTAAGCGTTGGATAGTGTAGGGGTACTATGCGTTGTAATGGTATGCGTTGTAATGCCTGTGTTGTAGTGACATGCGATGTAGTGTCATGAGTTGTAATGGTATGCGTTGTAATGCCTGCGTTGTAGTGACATGCGTTGTAAAGGATGTTGCGATGTAATTAATGACTGTATTGTAAGTGTAGTGCAATGTAATGACTGCGTTGTAAATGTTGTTTCACGTAGCCAAGCAACAGCCAGGTGGGCAGACCCTTCAACCCCTATTACATGAGGCAGTGAACATAGGGGGGCCTGGGTGGGCAAGGGTGTCTTAGGGTGCCCTGGAGCCCCCGGGAGCCCTGCAGGTAGCACATGTGTGGGGGTCGTAGGATGAAAGGCAGGCCCCCAGGGAGGCAGAGGAACTTAAGCAGAGTCTGAGTAGTGGTACAGGAGCCACAGGCAAAGCCTGTGGGCCCGACTGTGAGAGGAGCGGGCTGGGGGGGGGGAGATCAGCTGGCAAGGATAATGCAGCAGTGGCACCCAGTGTCATTGTTAAAGGGAGGTTGGTTTCATGGGGACTGAGGTCACGCTGGTCGGAGAAAGGCGGGTGACCCGGTTCACCCGTGCAGCACGGCAGTGAGCCGTATGGGCAGGCCACGGTCGACTCTAGAGGCCATGTGGCGTGCCCCGTTATGGCACTGGTGGCGACCATGTTGGAGTGGAGTGACAAGGAGGAGCAGTGCGACAGAGAATTGACGCTTGAGGAGAAGATAGGGTGCTTCAGGGATTGGAGGTCAGGATACCCACTATATATATTTGTGCATGGGTCAGGCAGGTCAGGAGCAAGACACAGACCAGGCGGGGGTCACTATGCAGGTGCAGGCCAGGGCGAGCTCTGTGGCAGGGCATTGCACTGGGCAGGTTGACTAAGAGGTCGTAGGACACCAGGAACAAGGCAGTGCGGGCCACTAGCTCCGGATCCGGAACAGGGCTCTGAGCAGGCAGCAGGGACTCTAACCCCGGACCTACCCTTTCTCTTCCAGGCTCATCAGCATGGCGGCTATGCGGGCTCGGGAGAGTTTTAAGCTGCTCCATGACACCAAGAGGAAGAAATCGCAGGGTCTAGTGTGGCCAGCCGGATGCAGTTGTGGGACGGTGACAACTCTGCCATAAGAAGGTCTGGTGTGACCTCTTGAGTGCAGCAACCCGGACAGGTCGCTATGGCCCCCGGGAAGGATGACAGGGGCAGCCACATGGAGCAACAGCAGGCATGGGCACGGGTGAGAGGGTGTATCACAGCCCCTTGGCATCCCCCGAGGTGGTGTAAAGGTGCTTTCACAACTTGGCCAATAATATTTTTGGGGATGGAAGAACAATACAGACTATGAAGCTTATACAAGTGAGGTTTCTACACAGGATCCCTCTTGAACTGAACTTTTTGAATTTGCTCTCAAATGTCACTATCAAGTAAATAAGACACATGAAGAAACTTGATTTGACTTAAGTTGCACAATTTAGTCATGCAGGTGAGCCGGGATTTGATCCCAAGTTTCCTGATCACACATAGTGCAATTATGCAACTGACTATATTACTTTATTTTTCTTAATCCCATTTAGCATCAGAGCACAGTGTTTTTGTACAATTCTGTCAGATGAATAGTACATTGTGTCAAGTAAATACAGATCACAGAATAGTTTGACACAATGTCAAAAAAACTGGTACATTGTGACGGTTTGGGACTGCAGGACAACATATGCTAACATCACTGGCTTTCTCAGTGGTCAAAGGGCATTAATAAAAGTATGACTACTGTGATCTTGAGTGCAATGGGGATGTGGTCAGAGCGAGTGGAGACGGAATCAAAAGCATAGCTAAAAAGAACAAAATATTCTGTGATTATATTTTGATCTTTCACCATCAGGTAACTGCATATAAAATAATGCACACCTGAAATAAAAAGTAAATGCAAGTTTAAAAAAATCTGTGGGAAAAAACATTATTTTATGTTATGAAACGTTTGTTGGTTAATGTAATCACTGCAGATGTATGTGTGTGCAACCAGAAGCCCATATAACTGAATTGTGTTTGGTTTAGCAGGGAATAGTAACTTGTGAATTTTTACTGCTAGGAGGTCCCTGCCGTCCCAGAAAGCACTGTAAATATGTAAGTCATTATTTTAAATTTACATTACACACAATATAAGATAGGCTGCCACAAAAAGTGGACATAAGTTTAGTTAAAATCAAAAAAATGTTTTTAAAGTGTACATTTTAGTAATATGGATATTACATTTAGTGCAAACCGTTTTACAACTGTCCATTAAAAGCACATACTCCACAAACCGCCTACAATACCTCTCAAAATGAATATAACTTTGTCTTCAGGAAACTTAAAGTGCCTCCATCAATTAATGCCACCTCTACCGACTTACAAGCAGCCTTTACATTTACAGATTGTCCAACTATGCTGCTGGCACCCTAGCGAGATTGCTTGTTTGTTGTGGGTGTCTGCCCCTCCCTCAGGATCACAGCACAGGAGACCTTTCACTTGCGCTGAGGTAATTAAGTTGGGTCTTTTAGCACGAAGGCTAAAACTACAGACAAAAGCTGCCCATTGAAATCTTCATCACAGACAATTAACAGTAAACTTAATTTACGGCCAGCCCGTTAAAAAAAATACACGCAGGTGGTTACACTGAATCAGTCCCTTGGTCTCTAGAGTTAATCTTTCTATCAAATCTGACCACTCTTACTGAGTTTAGGCCTTTTCTTTTTTTCTCGCTTATTGGCCCACACTACACATTCACACTTTCCTTCTGCTTACATTCCAACATTTTGAAATTTGAAAGAGGGAGATTTAGAAAAAATATGGGAACAGTATTTTCTAGATAAACGTTCATGGAAGCAAAGGCAATTTATGGGGACTGCTAAAATAAAACAGTTTTGGCCGTAAAAAATCTGGATTATCCTGCCTGAATCGGGTCTACTGGCATGTTTTCATTCTCCTCTTTTTTTGCAGCATTATATATAGCGTGAATTCGACCCGAAAGTATTGGCGAGCTTTACATGAGCACCAGTTACAATAAAACAAGGACATATTCATTTTTACATCCTTTACAATCTGCTAATCGAGGAATTACCATATGCATTCAATTAGAGCAGGCAGGGAGTTTGGGAGAGGCAGAGTCACACTGTGATTATTGACAGTGTCCACTCGGGCTCTGTGGTGGCAATTGCACTGTAGATGTGCGAGAAGGGCCTGCTAAGAGGCACATCTCCTGACTTGGGGAACCTAAGAGAAGGGTACCTACTGGCATAGCAGAGTAGGGCAGCACTTGATTGGAGCCAGGTCGAGGAGAAAGGTGGTAATGATGGCGTTGTAGCACAGCAATGGGGGGGGGGGGGGGGGGGGGGGGGGGGGAGTGTTTCGGGGTATCAAGGTGAAGTAATGTGGACATCAGATTATGTGTTTCTAAATTCTAAAACACATGAACTAAATATAAATACCCTGTCTACCTCCACATGTCCCTGTGCATGTTCTAGTGTGAGTGTTATCTGCAGTGTGCATATCAGCACTCCAATTGAACCTCAATCAAATTAAATGTGTGCCTCTGGCCCGGTCCCTTAGCACTGCCCGTAGCCCCCCCCCCCCCCCCCCCCAGCCCTGCCCCCCCTAACCCCACCCCCTAGTCCACATCTCAGGTGAGTACCTGCACTTTTTTGTTTCCATTTAAAGCACTGCTGATATGCCCAGAATCACAGGGTGTTCAGCGGACGCCGAGACTCGAACTTGGTTCCCCAGTTCCAAAGTTGGCAGCTCTGGCTGCCTGTCTTGCCTGCTGCTAAGGAGGAGGAGCCGCATGGACTGCCATTTGCAATTTGGACTTTCCTTAATGTGAATGACCACAGCTTGTGGTTTTAGGGCATCAAACTATTCAAATATCAAAACTCGGCACTGGTTTTTATCGAATGCTTTTAATTTCGTCCAACATTATAACCATAGGCCACTGATTCACAGGTTCCAATGATACCCCTGCCAACACTGCTTCTGCTCACGCGAGTCCACTCTGCTTCTCAAGGCCCTCCATCTATGACAGCCGCAGGCATTCATCACCCTACCGTTAGTTAGTTAGTTAGTTAGTAAGTCTCAATCGCAGGCTTTCCAAACCAGTCCAGCTTATTTGCTCCCACATTGTCCCTGACCCGAGGCCTGAGCTCTGCTTTCAAAGTCTTCCTGGTCCCAGCCTTTTTTTAGGGTCCTGTAAAGGTGTTTACAGACTTCCTGTGCCAAGAAACGTATATTCTCAGGGCTTTTAAACAAGTCTGTCTGAATCTGCGGTGCGTCTGAGCCACTTTGGGGTTTAGGAACTGGTCTCCTTTGTTGCACGTCTCTCTCGTACTGCTGGTTATCCTCTCTGGCCGTGGTATCGGGGTCTCTAAGAGGGCTCCTGGACCTGTCTCTTGTTGTGGCTCCTTGCGGCGCCAGAGGCCTGGGACAGAAGAGTTCCGCTTGGTCTTTGGCAGGCCTCCTTTCTGTCTCCTTGACTGGAGACGGCAAGTCGAAAACTTCAGGTGCACCTTGTGAAGAGGAGCTTTTGTTGTCTTTTCTCATGGGTCCCTGGGACGAGAAAAGCCCTTGCGCGAGAGAGCAGGTGTCCTTGTTGGGGAGGGGGCTGTGATCCTCCTCTGAATAGTCGCTATGCTGGGGAGCAATTCTTTGCCAGTTATTATTATATACTTCCGGGGTAGTCGGTGGAGAGGGAGGCCTCCTTACAGGGCAGACCCGGCCCTCGTTGGCGCCCAGTGACTCGCTGGAAGCCTTCGGCATGTTCGCGGGAGGGGTCCTCTTACAGACGTCATTTTTATCTTGCTGGGCCGCCATCTTGTCACGGTTTGGGGACGGACTCCTCGATCGGGGGATGGGGGTGCCCTGCAGCGTGGAAAATCTGTTTTTGCAGGTGCAGGAGGAGGGGTCTTTGCGAGACCGCTTCTTGCGCTCACTGTGAATTGGACAAGTCCCTGTGGCCCCCTGGTCTTCGGGTCTCCCTCGGGGACTACTTTTTCTACCGCTGGGAGAGCGCCGTGGGCACGTGCCGGGGGTGTTTGCAGCGGGCGACCTCCCTCCTTGACTTTCGGTCTCGTCGGACGTCTTCTGCAAGTTACGGGGAATAAAGATTTTGTTAAACCCTCGGTACTGGTCTTCTTCCTTCGGTTTCTCAGAGCAGGTAGACTTTCTGGGCATGTTAACTTCCACGTTTCTTCCTCGATCAGCCTCTCACGTTCACACCGCCGCCGGGTCTGTTTTCGGAAGACCCCCTTGTCCTACAGAACGCAACCTCTTCCCATTTGATGGGCATATCTGCCTCTGTGGCCCCCTGGAGATAACGCTGGTTCTCTCGCCCCACGCCTTGATGTTTGATGACCCCGTGACAAGGAACATGCCGAATCATTGTTTTCAGGAACCTCCCAGGCCTCCTGCGCTCATTTTAGACCTCATGATCCTGGCTTAGATGTTATAACCCCCTGTGGCCAGTCTGTGGCTAGGAGCCCCGCTGCTATATCAGCGATGTCACAATCCTTCCCTGTGATGTTGTGTCATTCTGAGCCCTCCTCTTCCTGGCACTCGTAGTCCCGCCCATCTGGCTGTGACGTCATTGTCCTCCTTAGGGAAAATGCCCATAGGGCGTTTCAATTCCTATACATTCAGGCACGCTACCAAATATCACATAAGTAGGACCCCTCCCCTGCCTTGGGTGGCTAGGGTAATACCGGTTATGAGTAGAATAGGTGGGTGAAGAGTAGGGTATGTATTGAGGGCTTGAGTGGGAGTCGGGGGTTAGAGAGTCCCTAAAACGGGTGTGGCCTAAGTAATTAATGCTTAGCTTCAATGGCGTAGCAGGGGTGTCATGGGCTCTGGTACAAGCAGGAAAATAGGCCCCTGGCTCTCTAGCTGGTTAGTCAGGGATAACAGTAATTGCAGAGTTGTGAACTCCTGGTATACCTCAGTCATGGTGCCACTGAACCTGATGTACTTATGACAGCAGCAACCCTTCCTAAATGGAAAAATGAAGAAAAAAAACTTAACGACAGGATGCTGGCTCTGAAAGTCATGTAACTGGCTTTGTCCCTGTCATACCAGTTCTTCAGATGCTCAGGCATATCATGCAACTTTGTGTCTCATTTAGGCCTGCCCAGCTCTGCCCGTTCACTGCCAGTCACCAGAGGGTTAGGACATGGATTCTATCTGTTATACTTTTAAAACAGAAGTGAGATGGTGGGATGATCACAGAGGAGTAAACATGAAGGAGATTGTGGAAGATTAATAGAGGAGGGGGACTGGAGACAGATAGGCTTCTTTTTTTTTCTTTAAATATATTTGTATTGTTTTTCTTTGACACAAAATGTACATATACATGTAACAATTAGAACAATTCTCTGTTTCGTTTAGCTTGCATAGATAAGATTAAAGCGTGAGGTAGCTGGTTGCTGAGTGGCTGTTCGGGTGGCCCGATGGGCTGGCGGTCTCTGTGGCAGACTGTAAACATCTGTATGAAAATAAGTCCCACTGTAAACATCTGAATAAAATTAAGTCTAGGTCCTGTTCCAAATCAAACAGGCTAGCACAAACTGGCAAGCCAGGTCACCTCTGAACAGGGCAAACACAAGAAGTTGATGGACGGAGCGCTGAAACTTTTCAGACACTTAGGAACTGGGGAGGCGAAGTGAGCTAAAGAACGATGATAGATTCAACCCAGAACTATGGCTGGAGTGAGTGTCTGAAAAGTGTCAGCCCTCCGTCCATCATCTCCTTGTGCTTGCTTTGTTCACCCTAAGTTGGCAGGGTATGCCCAGACATGGGTCCCTTGCTCACTTTGTCACTGGATTCAAGCTAGCCTGGGTGATGAGGGGTGTTACCCCGAAACCGGTCCCAGGATGCTTGTTTCAGGTCCAGGGAAGTCCTAGCCTGTCAGTTTGGGCTGGACTGTTCCCATGAGGAACAGGGTTGTGATGTCTACCGAAGCCCCACCAAGGAAACACGCGCCAGCCAGGTACAAGGTATCATTATCTTTATTGATTCTTCTTGCAGACCATCATATGCACGTCCACACTCGTTCCCCGCTCGTGGCTCTCTGCCCTCCGCCCCCCGCCCCCTTGACCGGATGTGGTGTCCGGTGTCCAGTTCCTCAGGTCACTTGACCCTGTGGGTCCTAGTGCCCCACTTGTCGGGTCACGACAAGGGTGAAGACTGATTTGCATATGGCTGGGTCTGAACTGGGGTGGCGAAGTGAGCTAAAGAAAGATGAGGGATTCGACCCAGATCTGTGACTGGGGATGAGTGTTTGAAAAGTTTCAGCACTCCGTCCATCATCTTCTTGTTTTTGCTTTGTTCCCCCTCTGAACAGGAACACAAATAACTTCAGCCTAGGTTTGGTGTACAGCATGAGTACTGTGACACAGTGAGCACATGACAGGCACCATGTGAATCCAAGAGTTTACAGTCTCTGCCTGGCATTCTGCCAACTAAGCCTGCCAACACACAGTTACTGCCTCAAACAGTACAGAGAGAGCAGATTTCGAGCCAAAGACCACAGACCTTCTCTTGGCCACAGAGTAGGCATTGTGGCGTAATGAAAATTGAGGGGTCCTCATGCACGGTACGAAGAGGGGCCCCCTCCAGGCTCAATCAGGAGCTCTCTGGCCAGAGTGCGGTGCAGAGGATGCCCCCTGGAGCTTGGGGCCCCCGCACTGCGGGGCCCTGTGTTCCACCCCTAAGTAGGCAGGGTACAATGGCTTCAATGACAAGCACACAATATGAGGTGCACTTTGCCTAAATGCAGGCAAGACCCACAGGCTTCCCTAAGCTGCAGGGCAAGTAAAGCATGCTTCTCTATAGCACCTGTTGAAGTCAAAGAGAGTAATCTTACCTAAACCATATCTGCGGGACAGGTAGAGCAAGCTTTCCTAACTACTGAGTTTCCATGAACAGCATATTTTAGACAGGACAGGCAGAGTGAGTGTAGGAAAGTAGGATGTGCTTTCATGATCACACCCACTTTTTGCTGATGTCATTATGTTTTTTCTGACTTGTCTGACTGGAATCCTGCTAATCAGGACCCCAGGCTCTGTGCTTCTCCCCTAAATTGGACATGGTGGGTACTTAGGTGCACTCCAGATTGGCTACTGGGGTACCCTTGACAGTCCTTTTTATAAGGTACTATGGTACTCAGGGCATAAGTACATCATGGGTCTCCCATGCACTGAGGCAAGTATTATGCCACCCATGAGAGACCACTCAAATTGAAACTACAGGCCTGCCATTGCAGCCTGTGTAAGTTGGTGCTAGCACCACTTACAACAGATATACATTCCTTATATCGGAGGTCACTGCACTTAAAACCTGTAAGTCCCCCCTAAGGCAGACCTTTCAATCCTGAAGGCAGGGTGCTCGGTTCTGAGTGTGAGGGTGCCCTGCATGAGCAGGACACCCCTACAATCCACAGAGACCATTCTCCCAGGTTGTAAGTGCATCAGCCATTAAGATATATAGAGTGGCCATGCATCATTATGCAATGACCATCTCTAAACTGGCTGTAATGAACCCTGTCATGTTTGGCATCAAACATGTTTGAATCATACTCCCGGTGTGTGGGTGGTATGATTCCATGCAGGTAAAGCTCCTCCAGGAGGCGGGGGCGTGACTTGTCCGGCTGCAAGATGGGCGCACTCTGAGTGGGCTCTGCCGGCCAAGCTTCAACATCCATGAAAATACTACAGGCTTTTAAATCCTACCTGCACTTCAACGCTTGTTTCTGGATCTGTGCGTAGTGAGGAGTCGTTTGATCTCATTCCCGATCTCCGAATTGGCGCTGAGGCCTGCGTGCCGGCTACCATGGGTGCTGCTCCGACTCCCTACCGAGCTGTGCGGGCTCTTGGCACCCCACGCTGTTGCTGAGAAGGCCGGAGTCGGCGCCTGCGGCATCTGGTGAGTGGTGCTGCCCCGGGAGCTGTTGCTGGTGTGGTTGGGGGCCTGTCTGTTGCAACGCCAGGTCCGGCCCAGACGCCATCGCTCTTTCACTTTCCGTCTGCCACATTTCTGGTTGGCTGCTGGTGTCCGGACCAGGTGCCTGGAGTGGCGGACCCCCCACGCCGCCTCGCCGGTGCGGCCCCCTGCCTGGCGTGTACCCCCCTTGTGCCTCCATCCCCAAACGGCCGGCTGTACTCTGAGGACGCCGCCCTTTATCTCTGCTGCTCCTCCTGGCTGCCCGCCCGTGCCAGATTCTCCTCGCCCCGAGCATTGGGCCCCCGCCTCACATCGCAGAGTAACGTTAGTACCCCTGGTGGCATGGCAGCATTGCACCTGCGGACACCTGGGGGGACACTGCTTTGTTGGACTCCCGCGTTGGGCTGACTGGAGGGCTTGGATTCGGGCTGGGGCCTCCTGCACTTCACCACTGAGACCTCCGTTTTGTTCTGCTGCCTGCGACCTGGGGGGCGTCCTGGTGCGGACTGGTTGCTTGCACGCGGCTTATCACCATTCTGGGAGCGGCCCTGCGGTGCTGCCCCACCAGTTGGCCTCTGTTCCGCGTTGGCTCTCTGCTGGAGCTATTCACATAGGGGCAGGCGCCCCCCCTTCATTGTAAATGAAGGGGAGGCGCCTTTTGATTCGCCATCATCCTGTGGGACCTCCTGGTTGAACACGGTGGGGCTGTACTCTGCTGGCATCCCGCGGACTTCCTATCACCGTCTGCCGCCCTGGCTTGGAGTCACTTGGATGGGTTGCTGCCTGCCTTGTCGTACCTCCGCTCCTAATTCCCCTAATATTCTTTAGAACTCTTTAGCAATGTCCTCTCTTCTGTGTTCATTGTTGAGCACACCCACCACTCCCTCGGACCTCATCCTGGGCCCAGCCTGCCCCCTCGTCCCATCATCGCCATACTGTTAAATTATCGGGACCGGGACGCCAAACTCCATGCTGCAAGGAACAAGGGCACCATCACTCACCAGGGAAACACACTCTCGTTTTATCCGGACTAAACCCTCTCTGTTCAGGCGGCACGGAGAGAGTTCCTGTCTGCCAAAAGTTCCTTACAGAAACATGAGGTTGCCTATTCCCTGGCATACCCGGCGAAGCTGAGAGTCCATCAGGGTTCAAAGACTCTCGTCTTCCCTGACCCTGGGGGGGCCCTGGCTTTTGCTAAGAAGCTGGAGAAGTCGGCACGCACATCGACATCCAGATCCCCATCTGACGCTGCTGCTCGCCTCAGCTATAATGACTGAAGTGTTGTATTCTGTTTTTCTTTCTCTTTTCAATTATGCCTGACGCTACCTTAGCCTGGCCACCCTGCTTTCTTGCAGGGGAGTACGTCTTGCCCTGCCAGGCCCATATGGGATAATTCCCTTTCGTACTGATGTTCTCCCCCTTCCCAGTTGTGGGTTCCTGGGGTGGGATGGGTTGGAATCTCAGCCTCATTGGCGGGTTGGTGTGGGTGTGGGGTTGTTTTTTTTTTTGCTGCTCCTTTTTGGTAGTAGGGACTGGGAGGGTGGGAATTGGGATTTGGCTACTATAGGGTTGTTTTTTATAGTTGCTACATGTATGGTTCTTGACACTGCACTGTGCTTCCTGCATAGCTTTGCTGTACTTCGCTCTCAGTCTGCACTCTGTCTCATTTTTATTGTTACACAGCATTGTGATCTTCGATCTGCTTTGTTTACACTCATTGGACATGTAATACAGGTCAACGTGTTGCTCCACTGGTTCTCTTCTCACCTTATAAGCTGCTTCCCCCTGTGGTCTGGTCTGTGGGGTGCTGTCACTACCTGCTGGAGCGCTCTGCCCTGTGAGTCACACCTGCCCTTCAGACGCTCACGCGCCTCTCCCGCACTCCTCTTTTTGTGGAAATCCATCGAGAGCTGTCTTTATTGGCTTGCGCTGCTCCCCACCCGCGCTATACCCTGCTGTTCCCTGACTCCCTTGTTCCATCTGTGCGCTGTGCTAGTCTGTGTAGCTTGCCGTCCGCGCTGCGAGGTGCTGCACTCTGACCTGTCCCCGTATGGCTGACATCGTCTGCTGGACTTGGAATGTCCGGGGCTTGAATGATCATCGCAAGGCCCGACTGATACACTCACACCTTCAGCGACACAAAGTAGATATATGTCTCTTACAGGAGACGCACTTGTTACCCGGATCCGTCTCCAGACTTAACTCTCGCTATTGAGGGGAATCCCGCTCTTCTCGATCCGGGGGACAGGAATGTAATTCTTCATGCTTTACTACTGGCCCAGCCTGTCAGGATTGCCGTGGTCTAGGGCCCTAACTCAGATGACCCGGAATTCTTTAACCACGTATGGCACCTTATCTCCTCCTGCGGCCCTGCGGCGGTGGTTTGGGGTAGGGATTTTAATGTTACTTTTTCGGCTACCCTGGATCAGTCTTGCTCTTACACGTCCCATCCGCGTGCAGCTGCAGCACTCACGTCTATTTTAACTGACAACGTTCTCTATGATGCCTGGCTCCACCTCCATCCTGATGCTCGTGAGGGCACCTGTGTCACTGGCGCGAGGGGCTGTTTGTCGCAAATTGATCTCTGGCTGACCTCGCCGGATGTCTTGTCCTGGCTCACTGATGCTGTGCACATTGCTCGCACCTTTTCTGATCATGCACCAGTCCAGATCCATCTCAGGCCTCCCCATTCCCCGCGAAGGGCCTTTACTTGGCGTCTTCGGGACTCTGCGTTTTGTGCGGACATTCACACTGCGATCACCAACTACTTTGATTTGAACACAGGTTCCGTTTATTCTGCCTCCACCCTATGGGAAGGTTTCAAGGCCGACATTCGGGGCGAATGTATTTCTAAACAGGCGGGTGTCCTCTGCTCTATTCGCACCACCCTGGCTAAGCTCGAGGAGGAAATTAAGGATCTGGATGCTGCCCAGGCGGCGCGGCCTAGCCCTGAGACATTGGCGCTGCTACGCCAAAAGCATACCGAATTCTCGGATGAAGCTGGCAGTGAGCTTTCTTTCCTGGGCAGAGAGGGTCGGGCACGCCGCTTCGGGGAGGGTGACCGCCAGGGTGTACTCTTGCTAACCTTCTTCACCCACCGCGAGCTGCCTCCTATATAACGGCGCTCAGTGATGACGGCCCAGATAGGACTACCTCCCAGGAGGATATTAAATCCAGTTTTCTTGATTTTTATTCACAACTGTACTCTGCTGGCACTCCTTTGCCACAAGAGGAGTTTGATCAGTATTTCGAGTCTATTGCCCTCGTCTGGCTTGAGGATTACCATTGAAAATTCCTTGATGAGCCATTTTCCCGGGAAGAAATAATGGGAGCCATCAATAGCCTGCCTGGTGACAAGGTCCCTGGCCTGGATGGCATGCCTGCCTCTTTTTACAAAACTTTCGCTGAGATCCTGGTACCGCATCTGGCGGCCATATACAATGAGTCTTTTGATACCGGTTCATTCCCGCCATCTTTGTGTGAGGCGATAATAACCTTGCTTCTCAAATCTGACAAGCCCGCTGACCGTCTCAACTCCTACCGCCCCCTTTCCCTTATAAATATTGATAACAAAATCTTTGCTAAATTGATCGCCTCACATCTTCTTCTGCTTATGCCCACCATTGCCCTCCCTGATCAATCTGATTTCCTTTCTTGTAGGGCGACCTCACATAACCTTCGTACCATCTTCTCAGTCTTGCATCAAATTAATCCTAATCTGCCGGCAGTGGCTGTCCTGCTCAAAGCTACTAAAGCGTTCGATACGCTGGAGTGACCCTTTTTATTTTACATCCTACCGTGTATGGGTTTCAGTGACCACTTTCTGCGTAATGTCAAACTCATTTACACCAATCCATCTGCAAGTCTCCGCATTAATGGTCAGGTCTCCAACCCCAATAGTATTGCCCGTGGCACAAGCCAGGGGTGCTCGTTATCGCCCATGCTTTTTGCCATCGAGATGGACCCCCTGGCCGCCAGGCTTCCGCAGCAACATCTTCACAGGGGTATTGGATTCTTTGGCCCCTGTCCACTGCTCTGTTCGTTCCTGCAGTGTGCCCTCGGGCGGAGGTTGACACGGTCGAGATACTACGCTGGGCCTGGTCCAGCCTGCGTTGACTTTCTGGTTTTCCTCTGCTTTCAGCCAACTCCATGCCAATTGTAAACCACCCAGATTTCCCCTCACTTCAGTCTTCCAGCATGTCCCGCCATGCGACGCGACTGAGTTTGAGGACGGTGGCAAATCTATACCCGGAGAACTCCTTTTACTCTCTCCCAGACTCCTCGGCGTTGCAGGACACGTTTTTATTCTATCAGCTGCATGCCACTTGCCGGAAGCTGCACCCCACATTCCCTCAGCCCCCACCCACCATTCCAGCTCTGGACTTCATATATACTTCCCTGTTGCTGCAAAAGTTAATTACCAAACTGTACGCTCTTTCTCTAGTGTCCGCCCTCATTTCCTCGGCTCGTGCGCCGGAGGCATGGAGTGCGGACCTCTGTATTGATATTTCGGAGGCGGACTGGCTTTATTGCTGTAATCAAACGAAAAAGCTGTCACCGAATTACCGGCTCTGCCTGATCCATTTCAAGTACTTGCACAGGTTGTAACGCACCCCAGTGCAACTCCACAGGCTAATCCCTGGGGATAATTGTGTGCATTGCGCTGCTCCTGCTGCGGACTTTGCCCATTTAGCGTGGCTTTGCCCTAAGGTCTCTGAGTTCTGGTGTGCAGTGTGTTCCACCATTTCTGACATCATCGGCGCTGCAGTGCGCCCCGACCCACCCCTGTGCCTTCTTGGTTTTGTTAAATTTTGCCCTGATGCTCCTCAACGTCTGATCTCGATGCTGCTGGTCCTTGCTTTATGCAGGGTGGCCATGTGTTGGCGTCGGCGGCCTGCACCTAAAGTCGAGATTTGGTTGGAGGATGCCTCTCGATGCCAGACTCTCTTATCGGAGCTTAGGGACTTAATGCCTGCCAGGTTGACATTTGGGGCCCCCTGGTCGCCCATCTCCTCTTCCGATCCCACCCCAGCGGCGCTGCCTCTCCCGCGCTCCCCGCAGGCCCTCGGTCTGCGGCGGCCGCCGGCGCTGGTCAGTGACTGCCCTCTCCCCTTCCATTAGCGCCCCCGCTTTTCTGTTTTTTCCCTTTTTTTTTTAGAATCCCCATGGATGTTGCTTTTTCATGTGTGCTCTCCTTGGGGGGATGTGTCCATGGTACAGTGGAGCTGTGATCTCACCATTCCTGGTCTACAAAGTTGCTGACAATGTAATCTGCCTGTTACTAAATGACTGACTTGAATTGTATTTTGCTGATGTGAGCTGCAGAATTGCTCGGTGTATTGTGTCTGCCATGATTTTGTTCCTCAATAAAGGTTTTTGAAAAAAAAAAGCTGTAAAGGCAAAACAGCCAATGAAACCTTGAGCAAAGGGGTCATCAGTGATATATGATTTTGTAACGTGCATAAATATTCGCATTGCTCTAAGTTTCCAATATAATACCACAATATCTTAACCTACTCCGGTAGGGACAATTCCATTGTGACTGTGAGGTATCGGCTTGGTTCTTCGTAACCATATAGTTTTTTAGTGGGTCCCATATATCTTTTGGCCTGGCCTTTGGGGAAAATGTAGAGGCAAATAAATCAGAGTTGGTATTGCAATGTATAAGACTATTCAGCCAAGTGTTAGTTGTTGGGCTCATTCTGCTGCCCGCAACGTAATACCAGTTCCCTTTTGGCGAACAGCGACGCGATGGCCACACATTTTTTGGGATATATTCCAAACATATTCCATCAGTGCCACCTCCGGAAAGGGGACAAGCTTGAGAGCGACCATATTTGAAAATGTTGCATGCACTAATTGCCAGTATTCTCCCAGTTTGACACATGTCCAGTTCATGTGAGAGAAGTCTGCATGTGGTGCTCCACATTTTGGACAGGTGTGTGGACGTGTGGGATCAATAGAAGAGATCTTAGCACGTGTCATGTATGCCTTCCATAAAAATGTGAAATGTAGGAGTTTGTGTTTACTATTCATAGGCACTGCTTTAGTCTGAGTGCAACAATAAGCCCAGTGATCGTTGTCTATTTCGAGACCTTAATCATGTTCCCAGGCCTCGCATACCCTATGGTCTCTGCTCGGGATCAGTGCCATAGTGGCTCTATACAACTTGGATATTAGGTGCGCACGGTCATCATTGCTAATCAAGAGGGTCAAAGGTGGGAAGGGGGTAGGCTCCAATGGGAATTCCGGGATCTGTGCCCTAAGAGAACAGCAGATTCTATTGAGGACGAAGTGGTCCATAAAGGTCGCTTCACCAAATCGATCCTCTTCAGAGCTTGAGAAGACGTGGCCTCCCGGAAACAGGTCCCCAGTCGTGCTTAGTGAAAATGCCAACAGCGTCCGTTGTAGTTTTTGGGCCGTGATGGGCATCCATAAGCTATTAATTGCCAGGAGATTTGAGGCTTATAGGGAGCGATGTTCGGTGATTTTGTTTTTGGATCGAATATGTTTTTATTGGCAGCATCATAGTACATCACAGTGATAGGACAAAAACAATTCACCATGTCTTGCGAGCCACCCCCAAGGCTCCCGGAAGAGAGCCCCAGGGCTAACCGGCCTCGGGCCATGTGTCCATGTGTGCATCGAAGGCCATTTTCAAGTGAGAGAACTCCCCAACATACCCCCTTCCCAACCCCCCCGCCCGGATCCCCACCCAACTTAACAACCGCGTTACCCACCCTGCTCCCCCCTCCCATCCCTCCCCCCCCGGGTGTGTTCTGCCAATGTCTGATTAGGGGGATCATCTGGGTTTCCGCTTGCCCTTCTTCTGCCCCTGAGCGGCAGCCGGTTTGCGAAATTCATCCACCAGTCTAAGGACTCAAAGGTATTTGGGGCATGTTAGTTCGTGGAATTCAGTGGAAAGTAGTGCAATCAAGGGCGCCCATATCTCTCGGAACGTGTCCGTGGTCTGCGTGAGGGAGGCCTGTATGCGCTCCATACCCATTATGAACCAGATTTTGTGGAGCCAACCCGTGTGAGAGGGTCTGCCTGAGCTGCCCCATAGCGAAAGGATGTGGTGTGTCGCTGCTCCCATGGCCAGCCCCATCTGTTTCCCCCGGATGGATTTAAGTGGGAAGATCAGCTTGTTAGGTAGGCCTAAGATCGTGTATGCCGGGAAACGTGGGATTTCCATGTCAAAGTGCAGATCTATGTCTTCCAGTACCTCCTCCCAGTAGTGTTGCACCTCCGGGCACTCCCACAGCAAATGAAGCATGGTCCCAATCTGACCGCAGCCCCGCCAACACTTTGGATCGCGCGGGGGGTTGCTCTGGTGGAGGCGTTCCGGAGTCAGATGCCAGTAACAGGCCACTTTAACCGCGGCCTCCCTGCTCGCCATATTCCTAGCCGTGTGGTGGGCCCTGAAAAATATGTTTTGCCATTCGCTGTCCGACAGCTCCCGCCCGATCTCTCTCTCCCATCTGTTCTGTCCTGCGGACTTAGCTACCTGCGCCAGCGGGGCTAGGAATTTATAGAGTTCCATGATCGCCCTCTTGTCGTCTGATTTGGCTAAAAGCCACTTCTCAAAGGGTGTGAGGAAGCGGCTCACCTGCGGGGCGATGTCTTTGTGGGTGAGCCAGTGCCTTAATTGAAAGTACTGGAAGGCATGCGGCCGGACTATCCCGTAGCTCTCCTTAAGGGCCGCTAGTGTCATAAAGCCCTGCCTGTCGAACATATGTCCCGCTGAATTACATTCCGAGGATCGCCACTGCGAAAAGGCGTTTGGGGTCATCCCTGGGGCGAACGCCGGGTTGTCAAATAGGGGCGTCATCGGCGACGGGAAGGAGGTAAGGTCTCTGGATGTTGCCACCGCGTCCCACACCTGTAGGAGAGTCCTAGTAATGGGAGATTTCTTGATGTACGCCGGTCTGTCGCGGCGTGCTAGGAATGGAACCTGCCAAAGCGGCATACCCGCCATCGCCCTATCTTGAAAGAGCCACCTTTTCTTTGAGGTCGGTCTGGACCATTCCAGAAGGTACCGCAGCTGGGTAGCTTGGAAGTAGCAATGCAGGTCTGGGACCCCCAGGCCCCCTTCGGCCTGTGATCTTGAGATGAGGTCACGCCGCATTCTAGGGCGTTTTCCAGCCCATATGTACTGCTGTATCGCGTCTTGCAGCTTTTTGAGCATGCCCAGCGGAGGAGTAGCCGGGATCGTCTGGAATAGGTAAAGCACCCTTGGCAGCACAGACATCTTAACGGCCGCCACCCGGCCGAGCAAGGACAGCGGGGGATGTCGCCATCTGTAGAGGTCCTTCTGGACACGGTGGTAGAGTGTGTTATAGTTGTTTTCCACTGTTTGGGCCGTCGTGGGGGACAAGTTGATGCCTAGATATGGTAGTTCCAGCTGTACTTGTAGTTCCCCAACCACGAGCGATCCTCTGTTAGGCCGACGCGCATTAGACCCCAGTGGAAGAATAACAGACTTTTGGATATTCATTTTAAAGCCCGAGACTTTCCCGAAGCATTCCATTTCCCGCAAAAATGCAGGGATCGACACCTCCGGGTTCTCAACCGCGACCAAAATGTCATCAGCGTACAAGCTGATGGTCTGCTCCTCTCCACCGAAGGTGATGCCCTTTATATCCCGGTTATCTCGCACTCGCTGGGCGAACGGCTCCATGTACAAGGCGAACAACATCGGCGAGAGAGGGCACCCTTGCCTCGTGCCTCGCCGTATGTCCAACGGCTTAGAGCCCGTCCCGTTCACTCTAATAGTTGCGCGAGGGGCCGCATAACAGCTTGCCACCCAGGCTCTAAACCGTTCCCCGAGCTCAAATCTCGACAGGGTCCGGTCCAGATGGGACCAATCCACTCTGTCGAACGCTTTTTCAGCGTCCACCGACAGCAGGGCAGCGTCCGAATCATTATAGTGGGCTTTGTCGATGACGTGCATCAGGAGCTTGGTGTTGTCCGCGCATTGGCGGGACGGTATGAAGCCCGCTTGGTCAGGCTCAATGATGCCCGGGAGGCAGGGTCCCAGTCTAGCTGCTAGGATACCGGTGAAGAGCTTCAGGTCAACGTTCAGAAGTAATATGGGCCGATAGGCCGCACATTGAGAAGCGTCCCTTCCAGGTTTCGGTAGGACGATTATGTCCGCCTCGAGCATCTCCTGCGGGATCGAGCCCGGGCCTCGGAACAAGTTGAATAGTTTTGTCCACACTGGGGCCAGGATATGGCAAAAGGTCTTGTAAAAGCCCGCGGAGAAGCCATCTGGGCCCGGCGCTTTGAGTGGTTTCAGGCGCGCGATGGCAGACACCACCTCCTCTAGGCGGATGGTAGCTTGCTTCCAACGCCTCAGCGTTCGCGCCATTCAGAGTGGTCACTTTGGCCCCCTCCAGATATTCCGACCCAACCTCCGCATCCACCGCCGGCTTGGCCTCGTACAGCTTGGCATAAAATGCCCTAAAAGCCTCGGCAATGTGCTCGTCATCACAGTGTTCTCGACCGTCGTCCCCTCGAATGACTTGCACCTTGGCCGTGACCGTTTGCGCTTTAAGTTTGCTAGCCAGCAGTCGACCTGTTCTGTCCCCCCCCCACATAATAAGTGTGCTTGAGGCGTAGAGCCGCATATTCCACCCTATCCAAATCTAGGTTAGCCAGTTGAGCCCTGGCAGCTTTCAATTGGCGCCAAATCCCGGGGCCCCCTGTCCGACTGTGCACACGCTCGAGTTCCAGCACCTGAGCGGATAATTCTTGGCGCCTTTCTTTTCGTATCTTGTTGTCAGCGGCCGAGATCGCCAACAAATCCCCCCTGACCACCGCCTTAAGCGCCCCCCACACCGTGGGCATGGCCACCTCCCCTGTGTCATTCCTGCCAAGATAGTCAGATATAGTCTGGGTCAATTGCTGAGTGACTACCTTGCGCGTGAGCAGGGACTCTCGGAGCCGCCATCTCCCCGTGCCAGAATGAGTGCGGGGGACACGCAGGTGCAGAAGGACGGCGTCATGGTCGGACAGGGCCGCTGGGGTGACCTCCACGTCTGTTACCGTGGGAGCTATATCCGCCGATGCAAGGAAGTGATCTAACCTGGCGTAAGTCTTGTGAACGTGCGAGTAAAAGGTGTACCCCGGTGCCGTGTGGTGTAACTCCCACCATACATCCTTGAAGCCCCTACTAGCGAGCCATTGCTTACCCTGTGTAGATAGGGCGCCCGAGTCGCCAAATCTGCGCCCCGATCTGTCCAGCGCGTTGTCCATCACCAGATTCAGATCCCCTCCCACCAGGGTGTACTTGGACGTAGCCCCCAGAACCTCCGCCAATGCCCCCGTGAGGAATGATTCTTGTTTAGTGTTGGGTGCGTATATGGTTCCCACTGTAAAACCCACAGTTGCAATGCTAACAGTGTATGCCAGCAGTCTGCCCTTTATTTCTGCCACCTTGTCCCTTACTTGGCCTTTGAAGTGCTTAGCGAACAAAATGGCCACCCCTGCCTTTTTCTCCATAGTGGAGGAGTAAAGCTGTGTTGGGAAAGCTCTGGACCGCATTCTGTGCCAGTCTTTTTGTTATTGGTATTTTTGATTTGTATCGCGCCCAATCACCTGCAGGTCTCTAGGCGCTCGGAAATCGATGGTAAGAACAATAACTTGGCAGTCACAGAATAAAAGGCATCCACTGGCCTATATAGCACTCACGATTCTTCTGAACAGCAGTGTTTTTAGCACCTTTCTAAACCGTAGGAGATTCCCTTCCCTGCGCAGCGTCTCGGTAGTGTGTTCCATAACTGAGGGACTAACACAGAGAAGGCTCTCCCTCCCTTGGTTACAAGTTTGTACCGGGGACAGACCAATAGCTGAGAATCTGAAGATCTAAGAGTTCTCATTGGACTGTACACCACCAAGCGATCTTTAATGTAGGCGGGCGCCAGACCGTAGATTGCCTTGTGAGCTGTGCACAGATTCTTAAATTCCACTCGCTCTTTGATAGGGAACCAGTGCAGGCTCTGTAACAGGGGAGATGCTTTGGCTCGTCTTGGGAGCCTGAAGATGAGTCGTGCAGCGTCGTTCATGACGACCTGTAGCCTATTAGTCAGGGTTTTCGGCAGGCCGAGATAGAGAGCATTACCGTAATCTATCCTTGAAATAACAGTGGCTGCTACGATTGAGCGCATCATGGATTGAGAGAGGACGGCAGCTAGCTTCCGTAGCTGTCGGATGATATTAGTGCAGCTTCCCACCACAGAAGAGATCTGACTGGCCATTGATAGATCGCAGTCCAGTTTGATCCCCAGGATCTTTACATTCAAGCTAGGTTTAGGAGCCGGGCCTAACTCCGCAGGCCAGTAGAGGTCACACCATGGTGAGGTGGTAGATGGAATCACCAATACCTCGGTCTTATCTGGGTTGATTTTCAAAAGATTTTCCGTCATCCATTGTACAGTGTACCTCAAGATATTCTGGGCTTGGAGTTGTGCGGCGCTTGTGTTATCGACACTCAGCAACAGCTGCGTGTCGTCCGCATAGTTAAATACTCTACAGCCCATGCACGCCAAGGAAGCAATCAGAGGTTGCAGGTAGAGATTAAATAGAAGTGGGGACAGGGCCGGGCCCTGAGGCACCCCACATTCTAGAGTCCCCACCTCGGATGTTTCGTCCCCAAGTTGTATCCTTTGGGTCCTTCCCGAGAGGAAGGATTGCAACCATCTGAAGGCCAGGCCTTTGATCCCGAAGTCACTCAATCTCTCCAGAAGCAGGGCATGGCTGACGGTATCGAACGCCGCTGAAAGATCTAGCAAAATCAGGGCGCTCGGTTTCTTACAGTCAGCCATGCCTCTCAATTCATCCAGCACCGAGAGCATCACCAACTCGGTGCTGTGATGAGCTCGGAACCCTGCCTGTCGTTCATGAAGTAGATGGTGAGACTCCAGGTACATGGACAAGGATTTTAATACATGTTGTTCCAGTATTTTTGAGAGGAGTGGCAACTGAGAGATAGGCCTGTAGTTCTTTAGCACTGCGGGGTCTGCGCCTCTTTTCTTCAGTAGAGGTTTTACACGTGCTTCCTTAAGTTCCACTGGTATATACCCTGTTTCCAAGGATCTGTTAAGGAGGGAGATGATACATTCCTCCAATAAGGGGCGAGCTACCCGAAAGACCCTGGGTGGACACGGGTCTGCTGGAGATCCGGATTTGACTCTACCCATCAACTGCTCCAGACTCAATATATCAATCTCTGGGAACAGTGCGATAGTACAGTCAACCGGTTTATGAGGGGCTGTGGGTATAGCCATCCCATTTGCCATGCCACTCTTTATTTCCTGGATAATGGTTCTCACTTTCTCCAAGAAATATCCATGGAAGATGTTGCAATTTATGGGAGACTGGGAGCTTTCGGGTTTTTTACTCAGCTCCGACAAGATCTTGAAGGTCTCTTTCTGGACATTAGCTGCCTTACTTAGGCGGGACTCATAGTATTCTGCTTTAGCTAGAGCAATAGACTTTTTATATAGGTGAAGAGAGTTTCGGTAGAGGTTCCTAGCTGAGTCCTGCTTAGTTTTCCTCCATCCTCTTTCCAACGCTCTAAGCTTCCTTTTATGGTCCCTCAATGATGGCGTAAACCATGGAGCCCCTTTACCAGGTCCTTTTACTAGCTGTGTTCTTATAGGTGCTATCTGATCAATAGCCTGAGTCAGGCTCCGCGTTAAATCCGCGTATTCCCGGTCCAGACTACGTCCCGGACTCAAAGACTGATCCAATGGCGAGAGCACCTTGGTCAGGGTTATCAAATCAACCTCTGCCCATTTACGGGTTCTGCTCACTTCCGGCGGTAAGTTATTTATGTAGCCGTCAATGCGTACCTCGCAGGATACTAAATGATGGTCAGACCATATGATGGTCTTGTGCCAGCAAGTGCGTCTCCTGCAGTAGGCAGATGGCTGCGCAGGAGTTCTCTAGGTACAAGAGCACCGCCCGCCTCTTAATGGGGTTGTTGAGGCCCTTAACGTTGAGCGTTAAGACCTGTAGAGTGTCAGATGCCATTTAGGAATGTAGGCTCAGCCCCGCTGACGCTGCGCCTGCCCCAGGTGTGCCCTCGAGCCCCTGTGACCACCTCCACCAACCTTTGTGCAGATCCCTCGCGTGTCCCCTCTTGTCCCACCTCATTGGAACGACCACCCTTGGGTCCCCCTCCCCGGTCCCCTGCGCCCTCCCTAACCCCAACTCCCCCCTCAACCTTTGCCCCCCCCCCCCCCCCATCCCCGTACAACCCCATAACCCAAACAGGTGAACATAGTCCCAGGCCAATCATTCGTCAGTCTAGGCCTGTGGTAAATGAGTCAATATATGGGTGTGTGGCAGTGGCAGCTCTTGGCACCCCGACCCTCCCCCCGACCAGGAGTCAAAACTTAGCTGATGTCGACCGTCGCTGAAGTCGTCTCATGAGTCGGCACCAGTGTCTTTGGAAACTACTTGGATCGCTGCAGCCCGTTCCTGGGCCACTATTTCGGGGTTAGGCTTAAGAGTCTTCTTTTGCTGCCTGCCTCGACGCACCTTCTGCCAGCCGTCCCCTGCCGTCCGAGGAGATCCAGACGCAGTCCCAGATGACCGCCCCTTGTCCACATCGTCCTGCAGCGTCTCCTCGTGTGGGATGCCCAGAACAGCACAGGTGTCGCGTAAGGAGCGGAGCTGGTGCAGGGCGCCATTCCACTTAAAGACGAGCCGGAAAGGGTGCCCCCAGGAGTAGGGGACCCCCTCCTTGCGCAGGAAGGCGGTGGCAACCCTGAATGATCTTCGCTTCTGTAGGGTGATCGCCGACAAGTCTTGGAAAAGCTCCACATTGTGGTCTTGGAAACGAAGGGGCTGCTTGAGGCGCGCCGCCTTCAGTATGCGCTCCTTCAGGGGATAGTCCGGCAGGAAGGCCAAGATATCCGGGGGGGGGCCCTGAGTCCGGCGGGCCAGGCCCACCCGATGGGCTCTGTCAATACGGATCACAAAGTCATCATCCTCGCCCTGCACCATCCGGAATAGTGCCTGTAGGTACCCTGCCACGTCGTCTCCCTCCGCCTTGAGTGGCACGTTCCGGACACGGATGTTATTCCGTCTGGAACGGTTTTCCAGGTCCTCCATATGGGACTGGAGGTCAGTTTGTTGGTCGTGGAGGCGAACGATCTCTTGCCGGAGGAGTTCTATTTCCTCACTTCTGGCTTGACCTGAGAGCTCGTTGGCAGCCACTCTCTCCCCCAGATCGTCGACATCTCGCCGGAGTTCCTTATACTCCCCGGTCATTTCCTGCCGGAAGGTTTGAATGTCCTCCTTAAGGGAGGTGAAGAGGGCCTCCATGAATGCCTTGGTCACCGGGGTCTCGCCCTCCGTGTGGTCCTTTCCCTTTGGGGGGGGGCATCGGAGCCGGCTTGTCTGGGCTTTTGTCGCCCTTGGAGGGTCCCTTGGCCAGCAAATCAGAGATGGTGCGGTTTCCTTTGCGGTTGTGGGACGCCATGGCGCTCCTAGTCCCGGCTGGAGGCTTCAGGTGGGGCGTAGCCCCTGGTAAGACCACCGACCTCCTCGGTGCGCTTGAGCCCGGTGAGGGGGGGACGGCCCGGGTACATCCAGCGCCTCAGTTCCTCGCTCTGCCAGTCTCCGTGCCCCCCGTGCCTCGGCTGTAGATCCTCGCGTTGCAGCCCCCACCTGTGTGTTGTGCGGGCTGTGGCGCACGTGGTCGATTCCCAGGCCTCCACCGACCCGCCCGAGCCGTCACCCCCAAGGGCCGGTCGCCTCCGCGGTTCGTCGCCTCCTTGAGGTCTTCCTGCAGGCCCTGCTGTGGCCTGGCCGGGTGCTTCGTGCTCCGGGCGCCTCCCCGAAGCTACGGAGGCCTCTGCGTCACGCTCCTCCGGCTCTAGGTGCCCCCATGCCAAGGGCTGAGCCGATTGCTCCGCTGCCTTCCGCGGCTCCGGTCCCACCGGCGGTCCACACTCTCTCTCCTCCTCCGAGGGGCCCCTGTCTCCCTCTTGCACCGTACTGCAGTCCACTCGTGCGGCGCAGGTCGCTGCTGCGGGTGAGGTCTCCCCCTATGGGGCCACGTGAGGTCACCTTTCGCGGGGCACTACTCTCTTATCAAAGGTGTTGGGCTCCTGGTCGCGCCCTCAGTGTCTCCTTGGTTGCTTTCCTGCACCTCCACGCCCAGACCGCCAAGGCCCCACTGCTGCCCGGTGTCTTCAGCCCTCTACTTGGGGCCACGTCAGCTCTTGTGTGTGGCGGGGGTGTCTACCCTCCAGACCCCCCCGCCGATGTGCTTGCAGGCCGCTACTGGCGCCGCCCGGGCCCCACTCGGTGCTGTGTGCCGGCAAATCCGGCAGTCCAGAGGCCCAGGCTGTGTCCTCCGCGACCAGGCCCAAGCCGGGGCCTCGCGTAGTTCGGGGAGCCGGTGGACCCGGCCCCCCGCAGTCCTCCTCAGAGCCGCCTGGCTCACCGTCCGTTGCTGCCCGGTGCCACTCTCAGGCCTCCGCAATCGCCGCAGGAGCTCCCGACTCCCCAGCTCCGGAGTCGGAAACGCCATGGGAGGCCCCCCCCGGGCCGAGGGACGCCGGGGTCCGGGTTGCTGCTTTCGCGCCATCCTGCGGCGGCGGGTCGCCTCAGCTCTGCGTCGTCTCTCGCCTCCGCCAAGCCCCGTCCCCGGCCCCTGTGCCTCAGCGGCAGACGTGGACACTGTTCGCCGACGATGGCTGGCTCGGCGGGGGCGAAGGTCCGCTAAAATCCCTGTCGGGGGATCGGGTTCAGGGAGCCACCGCGGAGCACGTCCTATGGAGCCGCCATCTTGGCCACGCCCCATGTTCGGTGATTTTAACCAATTTTTTCCATGTGCAACTATTTTATTTTATTTATTTATTTATTTTGAAGGTTTTATATAGCGCGAACAAGATCTTTGCAGATATCAGAGCGCTTTACAAAAAACACAAAAACCGGGAGTAGGAAAAACAAGAGAGAGATTAATAAGCTTTTGAGCAAAGAATACTTATGGTAATAGATGAGTAGCACAATAGGGTAAATACATGAGGGAGCATAGTCAATCAGCTAAAACAATAATACAAGTAGACAGTCAGATAAACGAATATTACAAAGGTGAGGAGTCTCAAATAGTTCCAAAGTGAAGTACAAGTTCAGGTGAATTTAGCCATGAGGATAGCTTTCACTTCTTTCTTAAAAAATGTAGTGGAGGTGATAAGTCTGGTTTCTGGAGGGAGAGAGTTCCAGATCCTGGGTGCCATTCCTGAAAAGGAGCGCTTATATGTTTTTTCCTTCCGGAATCTACGAGGTTTCAGAACAAGATTCTTTGTACTTCTTGTGTTTCTTGAGCCACCAGAAATTGTCAGCTTCTGAGTGAGGTAGCCATGTGAGCTGTGGTGTATAGCCCTTTGAGTCATGCACGCAATTTTCAGATGTATTCTGGCTTCAAAAGGCAGCCAGTTTAAGGATTGCAAGTCAGGGGAAATATGCGACTGCTTGTATATCATGGGGTGTCTGGGGAACCCTGTCGGGAGAATCATCTTGAGTGGAGTAGGAAGTACCAGGTCGGCTTCCGGTCTGGTGTACGGTATTCTGGCATCTGGATGATACGAGGAGTGTGCAAAACTGCACTGTGCTACCAAATAATAAACATGCAAGTTAGGGACTCCCAGGCCTCCCCGCTCATATGGGAGGGTTAAGGTATCCCAATTTACCCTAGCTCTGCGCCCTCCCCATACCAATCAAATCAAATGGGACCGCAGCATGTAAAAAACCTGTTGGGGAGTGGGATAGGGATATTATGGAACAAGTACAGGAATTTGGGAAGAACTACCATTTTAATGAGGGCTGCCCTACCAGCTAATGACAGGGGCAATTTTATCCAGCGCTCAACCTGTTATTCTAAGGTATTGATTGCGGGCCGTAATTTAGCAATATAATCTGATCTTTTTCTCTGTGTAACTGTATGCCCAGATATCTGGTGGAGTACTCGCACCATGTCAAGGGGAAGGGGTAGTCCCACCTGATGGTGGCCGGTGTCAATGGAAATATTTCCAATTTGCCCAAGTTTATTCCTAGGCCCGAGAGGCCCTCAAAAAGTACACCTCCCCGATTAGCGGTTCTAGATTCTCCTGCGGGTGTCGAACATATAAGACCACGTCGTTTGCGTATAGGGAGCCAAGCAACGGGCCCATGTTGAATTGGAGGTTCCTGTGTAAGTGTTTTTCCTGCAAATGACCAACTAATGGGTCTAATGCAATGATAAAGAGAAGTGGGGATAAGGGACAGCCCTGCCTGGTGCCCCGAGAGAGTCGGAACTGCGCAGATAGGGTACCATTTAATCGGAGCCTGGCTGTCGGGGAGGTATATAGTAGTGCAATGAGACTTAAAAAGCCTTTGGGCATACCCATCTGTTGCATTACGTCAAGAAAAAAAGGCCACTCCCAGGAATCGAACGCCTTTTCGGCATCAAGCAGTATGGCTGCTGCTGGATAATCACTCCCAGATTTGGACAGGGTGGGGGCTCTTGCCAGCATCACTGAGACTGCTTGAAGGGCACTACTGGTGCCGTCCTTGCATACTCCAGTTCAAACCAGTTCAGGGAGTCATTGGCTCCCGGTCTGGCCCAGAACTGGACAAAGGACATGGGAATATCCTTCCCCTGTCCAACACTCTTCTGGGAGGGACCTCTGAATAGTTCCAACCCTTTTCCTAGGGTACTTAAGGGCTTACCTGTGGGTGGTTCCTTAGATTCGTCGTGGGACAAGATTCAGATCTAATACCACTTCAACTTAGACCGTGTGGGTATTCTGGACATCACTGGACTTAGCTTTGGGGAACCAAGACTGCAACTGGGAAAACTCCTGCTGCTCCTGGTCTCGTCTTCCTGCAAGTTTGTGTCCGTGATCCATACAGGTTCTTCACCAGACCTGTGGACATCTAAGACACCTGAAGGAATCTCGCTTGGAGTGAAAGAGTCACTCCCTACATCTGCAGGCATCGTAATGAAGCTGACCGTTCTGCTGTTCCTCAGCTCCTACGGACTCCGAAAGGTCCAGCAACACAGGTGGTGGTTCTGCAACTCCTTTGAGGCCTGCACTGTCTTCCTAGCAATTTGGAGGCCAGTATCCCTTGTCGGAACTGCTGGAGCAGTACCCCTGTGCACCGCGTCGATTTGCCATTGCCAAGGCATGTTGACTCTCTCCTCCAGAGATCTTCTGGCCTCTTGAAGCTCCAGCCTCAAGCATTTCCTGCCTCCAAGATCTTTTCCTGCACCGAATCCCTTGCTTCGTGGGTCTTCATCCTTTGGTGAGCTGCTTGAGATCCTTTTGCGACTCCTGTGCCTTTGGCCTGTGGGTCTTCTTGAGGATTTTCTTCGATTCCAGTAGGCTCCCCTGCTTGCTCGGGCCTGCTCTGACTTACCTGCGTGTGGTGAGTCACTTGGACCTTGCTGGTCCCGACACTGGATGTACCATGTTACAACGCATACTATTACACCTACCTACCGTTACAACGCGACCATTACAACGCATACCATTACAACGCATAGCGCTTTGAGGTGCTGGATAGTGGTAAGTATAATTTACTATTCTAACTCCAGTCCCCGTGGACCCTAGGGAAGGTGTTGGATAGTAAATTATACTTATTCCCTATCCTAGAGCGCCCCCCAGCGCAATGCGTTGTAATGGTATACGTTGTAAAAGTCGCGTTGTAATGGTAGTGCGGAGTAAAAGATGCGTTGTAACGGGTGTATACCCCCGACACTGCACCTTTTTCTTTTTTTTCTTTTTTTTTGTTTTGAAAAACCTTTATTGCAGCATTCATAAAATACAAGTATGGGCCTACACCCTCAGGGGCCGGCCGCTAAACAGAAGTAAAACTCAATTTATCATAACACAACACAGCTCTTCAGCCGACAACCCTGAGGTCCGGCAGCGATTTAGGATGGTAGTAAATCACATAGATAGATCACAGGATATAATAAAGGTCTTCTTTTTATATTATTTAAATGATCGGATCAGGTGCCACACAATCTAACAATAGAGTATGGGGGACAGGCCTAGAGAACAGGAGATGCGTGTGGAAACAGCCATTCGTGGAACTCTGGCGTTGATGCTCATATCAGTATAAACAGCAAGACAGTATACATTTTCGTGAACGCCAGTTCTCAGGGCCCGCCCACCCAAAAAGTCGGCTAACGTGAGGAGCATGGACACTAATTTCAGATCACAGTGAAATCAAAATAAAGCACAGACCCTACCGATCCTAAAGGAATATATGAGTAGGGAGAAAAAGGCCATAGAAAATAAACAAGGAAAAATAAACCCCCCCCCTCTAACCCCCCACCCTGCACCCCTGCCGATGGCTATAGCCCAACCCCACTAGCAGCGTGCCTGTCGCCCCTTAACCTAAACCCTAAAAGAAGGAAGAAGAAGAATGGAGGAGGGCATTATCATACGATGTTCCTGGTCCCTCAGCTCCCCCGACAAAACACAGACACCCCTTGCCGCAAAAGACGGACGTAAAGCAGCTCTTTCAAAAGACAATAAGGGGCACCGTGATACACCGCCCAGCCTCTATAATTAAACGGTTAGAATTCAAACATCCATAACAAGTTTTCCAAACCATCCCAATTCAATTGACTCAACCTTGACCCTTTCGAATCAGCACACGAACCCTCCCTGGCGAAACCCATTAGGACACAAACGAGTCATAGACGAGAGGGAAAGCATCGAAAATCAATCCATTACCCCATGTAGCTAGTAACTCCACGAGGAGTTCACGCGTGGAAGAGTCCCCTCTCCTAGCTGGACTGTCCCGATGTTTCTTGCCCCTGAATCGTGGAACGTTCAGAAAAGGGGGATAAAACCACAGGGTGAGGGAAGAGTTCACAACACAGGGTTCCGGGGGGGGAACGCCATTCGATACCTCCAAAGTCAATGATGATGAAAGGTACGATGATACACTCGTGGTCTCGGGGACACCATCTTTCAGGGCGCCATCCGTTGGATTCGATATTAACATCCATTCTCAATCCCATACGGGGTCCTCGCACGAAGTCAAAATGGCCGCGGCTTGAGTGGCTGTAGTATGTTGGTTCAACCGTGGGGCAGGGTCCGGCACCTCAAACAGAATCCTAGTTAGACTTGCATCCATTTTAGTCATTAACACATCCACTTGCGTGTGAAACGCCCAAAGTTCTTCCAATATTGATCTCAGCGTTAGCCCAGAAGCCGTCCGATCCATGATATCAAGTTCGATAGCAGGCACAATCGACTCCCCGGGTGAATCCAGATTTTTCGGGGGGGAAGAACAGGATAATGAGAGGGCAAGCGTGAACGGCGAGGCGTAGTTATCCACAGCCGGGAAAACCCGGTACAGCACCGCAGTCTGGGGTCCCGAACCGCCAAACCCCGGCAGGAATCTATACCGGGTCCGCGGTACGGGGATCCCCACACACAATCAGCAGCAGCAGGTCATCTCTCTCTCAACGCTGGGCAAGGAAAACAGTCGCCACCAAATTCGGGCGTAGACAAAGTCTCCACTACGATGGACCGGACCCTGCCAGGGTCTCTCAGCCGATGTTGTTGCACTGCAACCTGGCCATGCAATCACTCGAGGCCCCGGCTTCACCGCTGGAACAGGCCACGATCTTCAACTCGGTGTAAGTTCGTGAAATCAACCGATAAAAGCTTGGGGATTTCACCGCCGGAATTAGGAACACTTCATCCAGGTAGAGGCTGGGTGTAAGATCAGGATATCGTACAGGATCTTGTGGCGGAATACGGAGGTCGGCGGAGCCGGGAACCTAAGCAGCCATCTTGTTTGCCGTCGTAGCTCCTCCCCCTGCACCTTTTTCAACAACTCTGTATCTTGCCGCTGCCAAAGCTTGTTTGTGCCCATGCTGGACACTAACCCCTTGGCTCTCGACATCCGACGTGGAACAGCTCATGAATGGCTCCTGGTCTTCCTCAGCATCGCCTGTTCTGTACAGCTGAAACTTCAAGGGCAACGTCAACTCTCCTGCATTCCTGACATCAGTGGGGATTCTTCTTCCATGCCTTCTGGTCAATCCTCAGTAGCATATACTCTGTCCCCTCTGCTTGCAGGTACCTCTCATCTTGAATCCACCTTTGGGTTCCACCGGACATTTTCACCTTCCTCGTCAGCGGCATCTTCCTGAAGTCCTCCATTGTGGTCTACGGCAATTTCTGACGTCACTTTGCACCCATGCACCTGGCTTCCCTGATGTAGGCATCCTGGTTCCTGGGTATTCACAGGTGGGGTGACTCTCCAACCTTCTAACTTCCATTGGGTTTCTTCAGGGTCCACTGAGAAGGGTTCTTCTTCTTTAAAATTGCAACAGCGACTTATCCAGAGACTTCCATTGAGTATGCGGTTGTGTTCCCACACTGCACACAGCCTCCCTGGGGTTTCTAGATACTCACCTTGGGTGGCTCCTTGGTTCCCCAACTCTTCTACATCGTATGGGTCCATTGTAGACTTAAGTCATGTTTCGCATTCCTCTATTTTGGTATTTGGTTTGGTCTCCCCCTGGAGACCACATTGTATTCTCTGCTATTTATGTTTTCTATTGAAAAAGTATTGTGTGTATTGTGTTTGTGTTTCCGGGTAGGAGATACTGTTATGTGTTAGTGACTGTTAATAATAAATACCTATTTTTCAATAACTACACTGTTTGGTTCTTTTTCACTTAATTCATACCATCAGATTAAGTGTTGGAAAAACAAGCTGCTTTACACTACTTCCGGACTAAGCCTGAAGGCTGCTCTTCACAGCTACCACTTAGAGAGCTTTCTAAGGTTGTCTAAGGCCACTAAAATTACGGTAATTGTTGTCTGGATTAGTGCAGGGTGCTACACTTATATAAGCAAGCACCATATACTAAGCCAGCCTCCTACATCAAGCTTTTTTAAATCAAAGGTATAGGTCAGACAGAGCAACTCTGCTAACCGACATGTGCAGGAGAAACAGTGGTCACTTTTCTACTGTTTCTAATGGTTGTATAAACCGCCTAGCAGTGGCAAAAGTAAGGCTGCATGTTCACCCAAATTGCTTAAGTAAATTCAGTGTACTAGCTGTTCAGTTGTTAGCCATGATTCTAGCTTACTTGACTATCCATGGGTGGAAATGGGTATGCTGACAAAGCCAAACATAAGGGAGGTGCTGTGAAGGTTAGCATCAAATACACTAGCACACTCATTATCACATACAATAAAATTCAAAGTTCAATCCAGGGTTTTACATTTAAAAATAGTGTGTTTTTATTATGCTCATTACCCAGTAAAGATTTTATGTTATGATTTTTAGTGGAACCAAACAGTCTTAATCCCATGATTTAATCAATATGGCCTCACTTTCACAATAACAAAGTGTTAAATAGCTAATATAGCAACTATTGTCTGTGATATTAACGAAGTCTGTTTTAAGATACATGCAAGCTTTGCAAAACCACATAAACACTATTGGGCACATGCATCAAGCGATTTTGGAATCGCAAACGGTGCGAATCGCAAAATTCGGCGGTTTGCGATTCCAAAATCACTTTTTGGGATGCATCATTATTTTTGTATTATCGCAATTTAAGAAATCGCAATTTTTTGCGATTTTTCAAATTGCGATAGCATTTAAGAAATCGCAAATTTTGTGATTTCTTAAATGCTATGCATGATTATTTTAAATTTGCGAATTCGCAATTTTTAAGGGAAAATTTACCATTACCTTCATGGTAATTTGCGAAAAGTTTGAAAAATGCAAAAAAATGCATTTTTGAGACTTACATGTTACACACACACATGCCCTTGGGACATGTGTGTGAGTAAAATGTACTTACATGACATTCCAGGGGTGCAGGGGGGGGTCCTTTGGACCCCCCCCCTGCTCCCTTGAAATTACATTCTCATTTTGCGATTCCTTAATTGCGAATTCGCAAAATGAGAATGCCTTCCCATAGATTTTTATGGGCCTCTAGGCCCATAGGAATCAATGTAAAGCGTTTCCTTATTTGCGATTCGCAATTAAGGAATCGCAAATAAGGAAAATTAGGGAATCGCAAAAAAAATTGCGTTTTTTTTGATGCATAAGAATTTGCGATTCCTAAATTGCAATTCCTTAATTTTCGCAATTTAGGAATCGCAAATTCCTACAATGATGCATGTGGGCCTATGATCCATATTCTCTGGGAATCATTTAGGTTCACATCTTCATAGGCAGTCAGAAGGGCTATGTTAAGATAGAGGAAAACAAAGTGGCATAAAGGGATATCTTGTTGGCAAACTATCTGTGAACAGACAACTGGCAAAATCTGTTTCTCTAAGTCTACAGTGAGATGCCAAGTTAACAGCTATAACCTCTCTGCCATACACACTCCATTCAATGTGTCCTTTGCCTCGAATTTGGGAACCAAGTTCAGCAATCAGACTTGTGCAGGAATGGCTGCATCCCTGTTTCACTAAATTCTGTAATTCTGTCAGAATCTCACCTGGATTTTCTGTGGGTGTGAGAGAAGGTCATAATGCTTGAGCGGAGGGGAAAAGGAAAAAAAGAAATTCCACTGAAGACTACGCTACCGGAGATGTGTCTAGTAGGACTCAACTATGGCTCTCCCTGTTATAAAAGAAATGAAAAAAGCATCAGAGTAAATACCTATAAGTGTATCCCTTTCAGCTCTTACAAGTATATATCATTAAGGGCCAGATGTAGGTAAGTAACATTTACCGAATCTTAATTACCGAAAATTACCGAATTTTACTGATTCGGTAATTAAGATTCGGTAAATGTGAGGGGTTGGTATGTAGGGAATCCAGATGTTCCCTTTTACCGAATCGGTAAAATTCGGTATTTACCGATTCGGTAAATACCGAATCGGTAAAGCCTATTGATTCCTATGGGCTTCAAAGCCCATAGAAATCAATAGGCTTTACCGAATCGGTATTTACCGAATCGGTAAATACCGAATTTCACAAGGGTGCAGGGGGTGTCACTTTGACACCCCCTGGCACCCCCTAAACAGGATTGGGTGCCATGTGGCAGGCATACAAGCCCTAGGGGCAGGTCTGCCTGTCATATGGCACAGGTGTGCATGCACACATGTGCATGCACACCAGAATCGGTATTTTACCATCAAATAGTATTTGATGGTAAAATACCGATTCTGTAATGCTTGTGGGACTCAGAAGAGTCCCACCTACATATCAATTTTACCGAATCGGAAAAAATACCGATTCGGTATTTTACAGAATCGGTAAATTTACCGATCGGTAAATTTACCGATTCTGTAAAATACAGGGCCCTACATCTCAAATTGCATTTACCGGTCGGTAACGGCCGAATTCGGCCGTTACCGACCGGTAAATGCCTACCTACATCTGGCCCTAAGTGTCTTAATACCTGTATAAATTCCCTCTTCGGTCTTAGTGTAGAGATAGCAAGGTCAACTGGCAATACCACACATCTAAAGATAAGAGACGAAAGACTGGTGTGTAGGAATTAAAGGTCACAATAGAACTTCCTAAATGATTAGGTGTACATCAATACAGCATACCTCTCGCATTTGTTATGCCTTCACAACTTAGGCTTACACTGTATGGCTGAGTAGATGAAAAGAAAAAGAACAATATATAACACAGGCTCAATGCATTACATCACGCAGCCATCTCAATAAGAAAAATCACAAGCATCAACAAAATGGTTAAGCCTTAGAAACCAAGAAGTTTTGCTTAAAGTTCAATGTGGTATTATGCACGGACCCAATCCTTAATAATCTGTTATAGTGTTTGTATCTTTGTTTTTCCTACAGATAAGAAAACCATATGTTTCCTTCTGAACCCACCGTAGCGTGCAGTAGAAGCCAGAGTAAGATAAGCATAGTTGTGATTTGCAGTCTTTGATTATGCATGCAAAAGCACGCTAGTGCATTACCCAGAGAAGATCAGAAGCGGCTTTGATTCTTTGTTTCTTTTCTTTCTTTCCTCGAGCGTGGGTGAGGGAATTTCTAGGATTGAGGCAAGAGCGAAGGAGCATCCTCCCCAAGGAAGCTGCCACTGAAGAACCAAGATGGACTAAAAAATTAGCTAGAATTCGCTAATTTTCAATTCTATTAAGGGCATGGAGGCGAGGATTTTGCTTCTCTTTCTATTTATTTTCTACTCACAGCAGCCAATGAAAATGTTTTGTTATGCAAATAAACTACATTTCCCATGATGCATATCTCATACATCACATCCTGTAAGACCCTATAAGAGCCACCATAACCGGAACTGATCCTCTTTCTTTACTCAAATATTAAAGTCCAATAACAGTAACTTAAGTCCAAAATAACATCCTCCAACGTGGAAGAACCAAACCAATTGGAAGTAACGTCTTCTTAACCAGAAGCACTCCTATTCCATCTTCTTCTCAGAACCTTAAAGGAATGAAACACAGGAAAAAACCTGTAACTTCTGCTTAAACAGAATATAAATACATACAGTAGGCAAACATTACAAACATTGTAATATAACTGGGTGGGATAATCCTCGCCCTGTGTCCTAATAGAATTGAAAATTCTTGGCGTGAATGCTAGCTAATTTTTTATTCTATTACAGGACCGGAGGCTCTGATTATGCTAGTTTAAAGCTTATCAAATACAACTGAGGCTATATCACCCACCGGTTAATAATAAAATTGTTTAAATGTATATTCTGAAGACCAGTCGGCAGACCTCATGAAATCTTGGATGGTAGAACCCAACATGAATGTTTTAGAGGCCATGGCACCACGAACCGAGTGTGCCCCAAATACCTGGGTATCAATACCCACTTCTTGCATGACTTATTTTTACCATCTGGCTATAGTAGCCGCAGACACAGGCGTATAGGTTTTTGTAACACAATCAACATTTGAGCTGAACCATCAGGTCATATGGACCTAGTACAATCTTCATATGCTCTAAGACATTGAACTACACAGAACCTGGCATTAGCAGGAGAGGCCTGATAATCAATACTTCTTGAGAAAGTTCTAGTTCTGGCAGTAATATTTTTTTTATATATCTTTTTATTTATTTCAAACAAGAAAGGAAATAGACACATCCGGCGTCATACATTCATAAACAACTAACAGATTGGGCAGATACTTTAACAGGATAGATTTGGCGCAGCCGAAGAATCCCTGACGCGCCTGCGTTAGCAGATACAAATTAGCCATTGCAACAAAACAATCGGAGCACAGTTGAAGCACAATCCATCCAATCCCGCCCACACACCTAATCAGGATAATAGAAGAAGCGTGACAACCGGACATTGGAAATTAGAAGATAACAGGATATGTTACTGACAATAACAAGAAGAAAGACCAAGAAAGATTAAGAAAAGAGAAACCAAGAGAGGGAAAAAAACAAAGAAAATAATAAGCCCATCCCCCCACCCTGCACCCCTGCATATAGCTGTCGCCTAACCCCAACTAGCAGCGGGCCTGTCACCCCAACTAACTAAGTTCCAAAGATAGAAAAAGAGAAAGAATGGTGGAGGGCATATCCGTATGGGCTCCCAGCCCCCTTACTCCCCCCGCCGGAAACAGGCACCCCCTATCGTAAAGATACATGAGTGTCAAAAACCGCAACAGAAGAAAATTAGGGGGCACCGTAATACACCGCCCTGCCTCACGCAAGTACAACAGTTGCAGGTCGAACACCCATGTAAGCCACTCCAACCGCCCCGGTCAAATTAATCTCAACCTTGACCCCTCCGAGCCATCACGCGAACCCCTCCCAGCAATACCAATATGCACAAAAGGACTCAAAGAGGAGAAGGAAATCGTCGAAAATCAGTCTGTTACTATTCGTAGTCAGTGAGTCCGCGAGAACTTCAGCCGCTCAAAAATGCTTCCTCCTAGATGGATAGTCCCAATGTATCTTTTCCCGGAATAGTATAATCACCAAGGAGGGAGAAGACGACCACAAGATGGAAGAAGAGTCAACAACAAAAGTCTCCGGGAGGGGAACGTCTTTCAATACATCCAAAGTCAATAGTGATGGAAGGCTTAGCGATACGCTCACGACCTCGGGAATAAAGCCCTCCAGAGCACCATCCAAGGGTTTCGACACTTGTTCCCTCACGGGGTCCTCGCCCAGAATCAAAATGGCCGTGGCTTGAATCGCTGCAGATTGCAGTAGCATCAATTGGGCAGGGTCCGGTTCCACACACAAGATCTCAGATAGGATTATATCCAGTCTGTGCACCAAGGCATCCATGTGCGAATGAAACGCCCCGATTCCTGCCAATATTGTCCTCAGCGATGGCTCATGCTCTGTCCGATCCATAATCTCTCGCCCGGTACCAATCATGATCACCTCCCCTGGTGAATCTGGTATCCCCAGGGGAACAAACAGGATCATGAACGGCCAGCTGCGGAAGGTGACTAATCTTTATCTGCGGCCACGGACCGCTCGTCAGCGCCGCTGGCCGGGACCCCGACCCACCGAAAGCCGGCGGGGGCCAATACCGGGTTCGCGGGACGGGGACCCCCAATCACAGTCAATAGCAAGCCAAGTCACTCCTCCCTCGATGCTGAGCATTGGAAACGATGGCCGCCAAATTCGGGCATAAAAGTAGACTCAACTTCAATTGCCCGGGCCTTGCCTGGATCACTCGGCCAATGTTGTTGAACTGCAACCCGGCCATGCAGATACTCGAGGCCCCGGCTTCCCCGCTGGACTAAGCCACAAACTTCAACTCGATGCAATTTCGTCAAACAAGCTGATAAAAGTTTCAGGATTTAACTTTTGGAGTGCAGAGCAGTTCATCCTCACAGAGGCAGGGCGTAAAAACAGGATAATGTACAGGATCTTGTGGCAGGATAGGGAGGTCGGTGGAGCCGGGAGCCTAAGCAGCCATCTTGTTTGCCAGCGTAGCTCCTCCTCCTCTGGCAGTAATATTAAAGGAAACTCCTTCCGGAGTAAATACTCTACCTGTAATATCCAGAGCCTTGACGTCTGATGAGCGTCTGCAGGCAGAGAGACATAGCAACATGCCTAGTTTAGACAATAGTTCTTTCCTAGTAAACAAATTATTATCTGGCAGTCTGTCAAATAAGGAAAGAACTAAAGATACATTCCACAAAGAAGAATACTTTGGCTTGGAAGGGTTCGCCACTCGGATACCCTTCAACAGCTTACAAATAACTGGATGCATGCCCACAGGCTTGCCATCTATTTGGGAATGACCAGCGGAAATGGCGGACCTAATATTGTTAACGGAACAATATGCCAAACTGTCTGAAGCTTTCTCCGATAAGAAATTCACAACATGGGATAACTCGGCCCCCGTGGGATCCACTTGTTGTTCCACACACCAACGAACCCAGCCCTTCCAGGCTGAAGAATATCGCTTCCGGGTAGAAGGGGCCCAGGCCTGGTTAATGAAGACTGCAGCCTTGTCCGAAAATCCTGGCATTTCCCACTGTTGCCTGAAAGCCTCCAGGCCATCAGGGACAACTGTCTCGACACTACCATCGGATGCATCTCTCCATGAGGGCCCTGGAGCATGGTCGAGGACCACGGAATCCCCCTGGGGAAGTCGCAGCTCATCTCGAATAGTATTGTGAACCAGGGCTGCGACTTACACAGTGGAGTTATCAGACTAATCTCCGCCCGCTGCCGAGTTACGTGAGTGGTCACCCTCTGAATCAAGATGAAGGGGGGAAAGGCATAGTTCAGACCCCTGGATCAGTCCTGAGAAAACGCATCCGTCGCTCTCGCCAATGGATCCGGTCTCCAGCTGAAAAACGTCTGCAGTTGACGATTCAGTCTGGACACAAAGAGATCTATCTCGCACTTGCCCCTCACAGCTTGAAGCCAACTGAATATCAGGGGCTGGAGTTGCCAGTCGCTGTAATTCTTGAGGTATCGTGAGTTCCAATCCGCTACTATGTTGGATTGTCCCGGAAGGTATTCCGCTATGACTGAAATCTGATGACTCAGGCAGTAATGCCAGAAGCCCTTCGCTATCTCTGCTAGTAACGACGACCTTGTGCCTCCCAACTTGTTTATATACCTCACTGCTGAGATATTGTCCATTCGCAGAAGGATGCAACCTGCTTGGGAGAGAGTGTCCGGATTGCAAACGACCCCGCCAATAGTGCTAGACAGTTGATGTGAAGCTCGAGCTCCTGCAGGGACCACCGTCCCCCTGTGGAGATATCTCTGCAAGGCTCTCCCCATCCCCAATGGCTGGCGTCTGACTTTATAATCTCTTCTGGTTGAGAGCCTGTTGTGTTTTTGCCCCTAAGGGAGGTCCTCTACCTCCTATGCCCTTTTACCCAGATGAGGTTGTGACACTAGATTTTGGTATGGATTAGCTCTTTTATGTAGTTTTTTTTAGCAACACTGAGTCTCCAGATATCACAGGTGAATGAGGGACAAAAACAAATCCAATTAAATCAAGGTCTTTCCCTCCATAAACGTCTGGGCTTTCTCTGGGGTCCTTCTCTTCTTATGTCGGGGTCCCGATCTGTCTCCTCTCTGGCGGTTTGTCTCCAAGTGAAGGGACAGGGTAATGAAAGCAAAGAAAAGAAACAAAACCGCTTTAAATCAGCTATTCTTTTTATAGTGCTAAAGTGGGGGGGGGGGAGGGCTGTGCTTGACCACCGGTGTCCTTAAAGTGCTGTGCTTACATGAGGGAGATTTAACGTGCCGCTCTCGATGTGGCCCTCAGACCCGCCCACCACCCCTTGAAAGAGAATGGACGTGCAGCTGTAACTTGCCTGGCGCCACGACCCTCCAGGGCCATGGTGTATGGAGAACCTGCCTCTGTGTCCCTTCCAGGAGAGCCGGTCCTTTTGGCGTTATTCGCATCCTCATCTCCTCCTTCTGCTAGTCGGCCAAGTCGGGGGTCGGCTTCTACGATGTCCCTCGGGGTTCCCTCGGTTCTGCTGGACTCGGGGCGCCTTCCTCGTTTTCTTCCGTCTCTCCAGCTTCTCGTGACGTGCCCGACTCTCGTTCCTCCGTCTCTGCCTTTTGTCCCTCCTCCAGATCCCTGCTTCCGGTGCTTTGGGGGAGAAAGTCTAGATCTGCACCACTACTTCCTGTTAGTGGACCAACAGTTGCCATGTTGAAGTTCTCAGACTCCTCGGGCGGTGGGATGGAGTCGGTGTCCTCACCACAGAGCCGAAGATGGCTCTGCCGTTCCACGCATCCACGTGGGCCCGCCACCACTGAATCTCTTCTCGCACTTCTTGGGAAAGGGGAACTAGGTCCGTGTAGGCTAAGCCTTTTTGAAGGTGCTGAATCTTTAACCTCTGTAGGGCTCGATAATTGAGAGGCCCTGGGAATATCACCTGAATGGAGGATGCCAGCAGGCCCACAATCCTGGCAATTGTCCGCAGGGACAACAGAGTGTTGAGTTCCTTGTTGATGTCCCTTGATTTCGACCGAGGAAGACTTAGTTGGGCTGTCTGTGAATTTATGACAACCCGAGAAAATCTACAGAGTGAGAGGGGGACAGATCCGATTTGGGTTAGTTGATCACGAACCCCACATTTTTAAGCATAGACCTGGTCATGTTTAAGTGCTGGGCAGCTAGGGCTGGAGTCTGGACCATGACAAGTATATCGTCCAGATACACTATCATGCGGACTCCCTGCTCTTGTAAATGAGCTCTCACTGGTTTCAGCACCTTGGTGAAACACCACGGTGCTGAGGAAAGCCCGAAAGGAAGGACCAAGTATTCCAACCACTGGTTCCGCCATCAAAACTGCAGAAACCGGCGGTGGGGAGGAAAAATAGGGATTGACAAATAAGCATCTTTGAGATCCAACCTGACCATCCAGTCTCCTTTCTTCAGTAAATCCGCCAAAAGATGCATACCTTCCATCTTGAAATGTTTGTAGGCCATGAACTGGTTAAACTCCCTGAGATTTCAAATCAGCCTGTGACCGCCTCCTTTCTTCTGCGCCAAGAAGATATTGCTGCAGAAACCGTGAGGACCATCATGGTAATAGGCAATCGCGTGTTTCCGCAGAAAGTCTTCGAGTTCTGCATCTACAAAATCGTACTCTAGTTGGGAAAAAGAGAGCTTCCTGGGGTGAGTGACTTGGAATGGAGTCTGGTATAATTCAAGCTGAAAACCCTGGATAGTTTGCAATATCCATGCATCCTGTGAGATCAGCGCCCAATTGCGTGTGAAAAATTGAGTGTGACCCCCAAGGGTAACAGAAATTTGTCAATAACACTCACCTGCAGACTCTGGAGCTTGGAATCCTCCACGATGTCCGCCTCTGTGGAAGTGTCTCTTGGTGAAACGCTGTCTGGTGGGGTAGAATGTTCCACCACGAGTGGAGTCCCACTTTCCGCGGCCGTAATCTCCTCGTTGAGGACCTTGATGGAACTGTCGGCCTGGCAAGCGTCCTCTGCCTCGCCCGGCCCGGTTAAAAAGGCCAGCTTGAAAGACACGCTTGATGCCACTTTGGGCCTTGTCTAGTGACGTGAATGTGCCCACATATTTGAAGACGTCTTTCACGAAACGCTCTCCAAATAGATTAATCTCTGCTAGGGGACCCGGTTCCGCTGGAGCCAACTCGGTAAGATTAGAGTCCATCCTCATAAGGAGAGATTTGCGTCTCTCCATGGAGAAAGCACAGTTAGAATTTCCCAACAAACAAATTACACTTTGGGTCCAACCCGCTAGTCCATCTGGATCCACGGGAGTGCCTGACTCCTTCGCCTCCAGGGCCATTTCCAAAATCTTGGCTAGTGGTCCCACCACATCCAGGAGTTTGTCCTGGCAACCATGTCAAACTTTTTCAAGAAGGTAAGGAGGTTTGCGGCGATGTCTGGGGTTTCCACGACTTTATCCTGGATATCGGGCCTAGGGCACTCAGAACGCAACCTGTTACACACATCCTTATCGAAACTTTTGCGAAGGTTGTCGTGTAGGTAGGCAGCAACCTCCAGAGCAGGTGCCCAATCTGACAACCTAGGGTGTACGATGTCGGAGGAATTGAAAGTGAAGGGGGTGTTTAAACCTTGGGAGAGGTCATGTTCTACGTTATTCATCTTTCGTGACTTTTTCTTGGGGGGGGGACTCCTCAACGGGGGATGTTTCTGTCGTGTCAGTGTCTGTATCTGTGTCAACGCGCTCTTGACGCTTAGCCTTACTGCCCCTGTTAGGTGGAGTAGAAGCTTTGGGTAGTCCAGATAGGGCACTAGCGTGAGGCCAAGACCCGTTGTTAGGGACACCAGCCGTCTCCTCCTTTTGGGGTCCCACTGGTTCCGACAAACCATGTCACTTAGCAAACCTCTCAAGTTGCTTTGTAATAGGTTTTAACGCAGCCGCTAATGCTTGCTGTAAAGTCGCAGGAACTGCTTTCTCAATGGCCCGGTTGACAGAGTCTTGGACCGAAGCGTCCAGAGCCTTAACTATGTTGTCCTCCAAGGAAGGTGTGGAAACTTTCCCTGATAGGCATCATCTTCTTCAAATCTGACCCAGTCGTCCATACTTCGTATCTTGTAGAGATTTTTAAGATATGTTGATTAATAGAGGAGTAAGGGGGAGCCAAACCAAGCACATTATAAAACACAAGGTACCTAGCTCCTCACCCAATGCTTTATACACATTTATTGCAGCCCACAGGGCGTGAAGAGCGCCAAATAATTAATACAGGGGGTGTGTGCTCACTCCAGGGGCCAGATGATTATTTCAGCCAAATCAGGCGTAAATAGGTCTGCTCGGTGTGAGAAATCACTGAAAAACAAAGCTTTGGGGCTAATTAGTGTGCGCGCGATGTGCGTAGCCCAAATCCTACCGCAGCCCAATTTGGCTACGCACGTCGGACCGAACAAGCTCTCCAAATATTATCTGCACCGGCACATTAGGAGGCCAGGAGCTGACGCGCGAGGGAAAGCGCAAATAATAAAGCAGAAAACACTGCCCGAGGCAGTGTGGCACCGGCGCTCCCAGCGGGAGTCAATTAGACACTGCCCGAATGGGCCAAAAACAATCAGAATAGTTCTAAGCTCCCAGCGGGAGCGTAAAGCACATCGCAACCGAACGGGCAAAAACAAAGCATTTAATAAGGCAATTTAGGGCATAAACTGAACGCGCGACCATCAATCACATAAACCAATTGCATAAACAATGTACAGAAACACTCGTAATCTCAATAGGGAATGCAAATAAAAGTGAAAGTGACTTAACTCTACGTGAGCAGCAAAGAAAGAGGATCAGTTCCGGTTATGGTGGCTCTTATAGGGTCTTACAGGATGTGATGTACGAGATATGCATCATGGGAAATGTAGTTTATTTGCATAACAAAACATTTTCATTGGCTGCTGTGAGTAGCAAATAAATAGAAAGAGAAGCATAATCAAAAGCCTCTGGTCCTGTAATAGAATATAGCCTGACGAGTGGCGCCGACTGAAGACGTCGCGAGGGAAACCGAAAGTAAGGTAAAAGACACAACGGCAAGAAGCTGCAGGCCGTGACAACCAGTATGGCAAGCAGCTTCCTCCCAAACAGCGTAGCCTTTATTCTTTGTGCGCTCTGCGCCCGCTGCACACAGAAGATAGCTCAGGATGTAAGCAGGGCTGACTAATCCTGGGCAAATAGCTTTTTCTCACTTATTGGGACTGGCTAATTTGAATGAATTTTGAAGTACATGCTTTATTTAAAAACGTATAGAATACATTGTTAGTGAAAAAACAGGTAAAAGAGTTGCTGCACATGTATTTGCCATTAGAAAAATTCAATGGCTATTCAAGATTATTGGAGATGTTGGTATTTACTATCAACAGTACAATTTTGCACAAACAAATTAAACCCAAGGGGGTCACATATTGCACAGGATCACTAAGAGTACAACACTGGGGAAATGCTGCTTTCCTCAGCAGAACATACTCTCAGGAAGGAGACTACAAAGAAAGGAATGCCTATCATCATGATTGGATGAGACGTCACAGGGGAAATACTGTTGACAACTTGAAAGTGCTCCAATAAACTTTCGCTGCCCTGAACTCAGAACCATGGAAACCTGGCTGCAATAAGGCAAAGTTTGCAGAGGAAGCGACTTGAAATGCCAGCAGGCGCCCTGTTTCAGAGAAGTTTTTTAACTATCAAAGGATCTGCCCAGGCCCACTGAACAAGTGAGGAAGCCCAGGCATCTGGAGCCAACGCAAGAGATGCTCCCCTTTGACATTTTCGGGGGCGGAGGGGGGGATATCAGCTAAGTGATCAATTATTTTTTTTAAAAACATCTTTCTATTGGTATTGTAAATCAGATTATACATTCTGTACATGTAATTAGTCATATCTTTTCACTACAATTGCTAACGCATACAGAACTGGATGTTTCAAATCATAACTAAAACAGGGATTGCACCTTTTTAATGTACATTCTTATTAACGGTTAGTCTTATATTTTTCACTTCCGAAATCTGTACCACAATATATATGTACTCAAGGGAGTTACTTCCACAGCTAAGTGACCAATGATAGCAACTAGGGGTCTGACTGAGGCTATCATAGTAGCTCTTCTAAGAGAAATCTTGATGGCGCCATATTAGATTGTCCCAGAATGCAGTGCAGGACGCTTGGGACAGTGGTGGAAGGAAGATGTGGCCTCCTGGGACGGCCAGTAGTGCTGTACATCTAGAACATTCCACTACCACTTATGAAGACTTGCACAAGGGAGAGACAGTGAAGAGGACCCTACACCTGGGTAGTGAAGACAGTGGGAGAATAGCCAGCTGGAAAGAGGACCCACCTGATGCTCTGAAAGATGAAATAAGGAAATTTTCACCAGCTGAGCCCCAGGACTGCGAAAATCTCTCCAGGTCCAGTGGTGCTGGGCCCTGTAAGAAAAATTTTTTTGCAGGTTCCCCACCACTTTTTGCACCCAGTTGGACTACTATCTGCTGTTTTTTGACTCTGACAGCGTACTGGAGCCTGCTAATCAGTCCCCAGTCCCAGTGCTTTCTCCCTAAATATGATGTATATGGATTGACAACACCAATTGGCAAGGACTTGAACCCCCCTTGTAAGTTCCTGGTAAATGGTACCAGTGGCAGCCAGGGCATGAGCTGTGCAAACTGCTCGAGTTCAACTTTATCCTCACCATGAGTAGCAAGGTCACAGCACTAGTTTTTAATATATATAAGTCACCCTAAGGGACGCCTCCTGAGCTCAGGAGGCAGGGTGCGCATTATATTAAAGATGTGGACATATAAGTGCAAACTTATATGTCCCTATAGTAGCCTCTTCAATTAAGGCTACTATAAGTATTCACGAAGCCATACGCTACCATGGGCTGTCACCCGGGCACCAGAGATTGTCGGCTCCATTATGGTTCCACTGAAGTGTCATGTTTGGTATCAAACAACTTGACTCATCAAATCCGACTCCTTCACAAAGTCAGATTTAATGTGGCATGCACCCAGGTGGCTACCTTAGGGGCTGCTCACCTGGTTGCCCCAGCCTGTCCTGTGCCCTGGCTGACAGCCTTCAGCTATTGCTGCCAAGACAGGAATCTGACTTCTGCCAGGAGGTGTGAACTCTCCCTGGAGTCAGAAATGAATGCATGCCTGGGAAGGAGGTGACACCTCCCTACCGACAGGATAGTCACTGAAGTGTCACATCAAGGCACCGAGCTTCAACTCTTACACCACCTCTTATATGTGTCCAGCCTGCCTCCCAAAGGAGGAAACAGCCACCCCCACTGCCCCAGGCACATTTGCTCCCAGGCAGGCACGACAATTAGGTATTCAGGAGGTGTACACCTTCGAAAGGCTAGCCACAACCCTAGGGTGCACTACCTGGTCTGTACAGCCATAGAAGGTTTATGCCATTTATAAAAGTGGCAGAACAGAGGGTTCTGGTTAGCAAAGGTGGCGTACACACCTGTATGTGTTCACCTCGGGGTCGTATTAGTCGCTGGTGCCAGTATTGGCTATTTACACCCACACCCCTAACACCTCTGAATCTAGGATTAAAGGGGAAAGCCTGGCACCAAAATCTCAGATCTGATTTGATTTGCTCAATGGACAAAGAATAGACCAAAGTCTGTGATTTCAGGACCTGTACAAGGAAAGGACACGATAACCTGCACCTGTGGTGCAAACCCTGTAACTGCACGACTGTGACTCGTCCCGGACCAAAGACCTGTGCCCCCAGAAAGAGGAACCCCTTTGAGAGCCAGAGGCAACTCCAGAACTCCCTTGGACTAGAGGAGCAGCCCCCTGCAGTCCGCAGGTAAAGCATGCTCCCATAACCATAGAGTCACTGGCCAGCAGGCCCGCCGAGGGATCATCCAAAAGTAAATGGTCTAGTGCATTGTGGCGAATGTAGTCCTGACCTTCCGAAAGTTTCAGGTAGCTACTGTTTTTTCCCAGACTCCAAGACGTTGAAATAACTCATGGCTGAGCTTGCCACTGCCAAGGCTTGTTGGTGGTCAGTCCAGCTACCACTATCATTGTTCAACGCTGTGCCGCGATGAAACCCAGTAACATTTTCATCTCGGCATCTCAGTGGCCCTATTGTAGAGTTTTTGGCTCAGTTTCCTCCCCAACACTGTCTAAGCTGTAAAACCAGCTCCCCTTGGCTCCCGCTTCAACACCGAGGACAGCCAGGGCAACTCTGCACTTGCCCTATGAATCAGGTAAAATTTAACTGACTGTCGTAGCCTGGTCCTGGGACCCACATCACCTTAACCCCAACTGAGTTCCACTGGAATCGACCTGCATGTGACCTATTGTCACTAATGTTTTACTCAATTGACTGCGATGTTGTTTTGCAGTAGTGAATTGCACTGATTTATTTTTCCTTCTAAAACCCATAACTCTGTCTAAGTGTGCTCGTTTTGGTGTTTACATTTATATAAAAATCTGCTTTATTTTTATAAATCGGTATCAGATTTCTTTTGAGTCCTGTCAATTAAATATCATCCATGTTGGGACTTTGAAATGCTTAACCCTTTTTCCTCTAAAAAAGCCTGACTGCTCAGTGCCACACTACCAGGACCAGCTAGGGATTTATTAATGTGAATCCATAGGACCTATTTCGGGGTATTGTTACAGTATTGCACAGTGAAGCCTAACCAGCCTCACTGCATAATTCTCCTATTTCCTACATCCCCTTAATACCCCCTGCGGACCAGTTGGGGAAGACCTGGACTCCAATGCCCTCATGGATGCCCTTTCAGACAGCCAAGAGGGTATGGGGTGTGGGTAGTATGTACAGGAGGGTGCGCTGCAATTTGGTTGCAGTGGCTGCGCTGGATGCCCCCACCAGAAGGAGAGGTGCACCAGGGAGGGAGTCAGTTAGCCCAGATCCCAGCAAAGTATGCCTCTTTAGAGGCCAGGCGATCCGTTGAAAATGCTCCTGTTAGCTAGAACTCGCCACTAGGATCGAAACTAGATAAAGAGCGACAAAATCAGCCCAATCGGGGTCCAAGTTATATGCCTTGAACAATTTGCACAGGGGTCGGCGCATTTTTATGTATTTATCCTTGGAACGTGATGTGTGTGGGGCACCTACTCCAAGCCAAACTTTGGCCTTGACATCCTTATCCCTCTGTTCCTGACACAAAGTGATAACCTGCAGGGCCGGCTCCCCAGGACCTGAAGGAGAAGGATGGCCTGCAGTGTGCTTATCTGCCTTCCATGTCTGGGCTGGCACCCTGCTCATTTACCACCCACTCGTGCTCCACACAGCAGAGAAATACCCTCTTGTGCTCCTGCCTTCTGGGAACAGCGCTGGAGGAAGCCACATACTGAAGATGTCAGCTCCTGCAGAATACAGAGAGCCGATGGGGACACCAAGACCTTCCGGCACCCTCAGCGGGCCGCCAACAAACCCATGAATTACTGGATGCCCTAGGTGGGACAAGTACACCCAGAGGCCCAAAGAGAGCAAACTGAAAAACACATTTCAAATGCATAAACCCCAGAGATGAGCGCCCCATAATGCCCCTTGCTGGCTTATTCACAGTATTTCCTGCACGTATGGTGCCCCAAAATAGGCAGGGCACCACCAACATTTCCTCAAGGTTTCGTGAGGTATTGCAGGAGGTGCAGCAGCCCCCAAAGAAGTGTTTGATAAAGTTGCCCTAATTTTCTTGGGACGTTGACATTATGACCTCTGTGAAAGCTCCAATACGTTCTTGAAAGCAATTTTTTTTCTTTGGCAATGGAGTGGAAGAGCCCTGTTTCTGGTTTTGCGCTTGCATTATGTGGCCTGAGACATGTAAAAGAAAGACTCTGACATGTTGGAGATTGTTTTGCTAAATGCTTTGTATAAAGGAGCCAAGAAACAACGTGCATCCCGGTTCTTGAAAGGGAGCTTTAAAAACCCCTAGGAGCTTCCTCATCCACACCAATCCAAGGCTATGGTGCAGTGAGGAGCATGGCACAGTTAGGGTGACCAGATTCTGAAAACAAAAAACTGGGACATGTCATAGACATAGAAGTAGAACTGACAGAAGTACCCAGAGCTTTAAGTGGGAAGAAAAAACGAGGTGGAAGAGGGTCTCTCAAGGGGCGTGGTCGATGTAATTAAGGACGTGGCTTAAAACACATACAGGCACATGCATTCTCAGAATCCGCCCCTTTGTGACTGGTATTTTTGCATTTGGGATGCATCATCCCAATGCAAAAATTGCAATTTAAGGAATCTCTAATTTGACATTCCTTAACCCCTTGCATGCGCAGCGAATTTTCGCGCTGTGCGGCTGTTTTAAAGAGTGGGCGGGATCATGACAGCCCCCAGCCGTCATCAGCACACGCCCACTGTGATGCATGACGGCCGGGGGCCGTCATCAGCATGGAAGGGGTTAAATTGCGATTGCATTTAAGGAATCCCGAATTGAGATTCCTTAAATGCAATGCATGAAAGTTAAAAAATTAGCGATTTCGCTAATAGGAGTAGCAAATTAGCATGAAGTTCAACTTCAAGGTAATTTGCAAAAACTTTGAAAAATGCACTTTTGTGCATTTTTCAAAGTTCCATGTTGCTCACACACATGCCCTTAGGGCATGTGTGTGTGCAACTTATGTGCACAGATCAATTTCAGGGGTGCAACAGGGTGTCATTTTGACACCCTTGCACCCTTGAAATTGCATGAGCAATTTGCGAGTACCCACTGGTACTCGCAAATTGCTCATGCAATCTCCAATTCATTCCTATGGGCCTGCAGGCCCATAGGATTGAGCGGGACAGCATTCCTTAATTGCGACTAGCAATTTGCGAGTAGCAATTAAGGAATGTTTAGGAATGGCTATTTTTATAGCGATTCCTACATGCATAGGCTTTTGCGATTCCTTAATAATCGCAATTAAGGAATCACAAAAGCCTCCGTTGATGCATGTGCCAGATAATCTGAAAAAAATCTGTGCTTAGCATAGTGTGCCACCCGAAAAATGTGCTGCTTCTGTCATTGTATCCAGGTATATAATACAACAAGTAACATTACACGTACAACAAGCCAGGACTATTGGAGTTGTCAATTATTGTTAGCTGCATAAGCTAAATAAGCAACAACTTTGGCTTCATTTTACATAACATTAAAAATGCTTCAGTTCTGGAATGAAGAGACTGTGAAAGAACTGTAACGAGTCTCTTTGAAGGCAGTGAACGGTGGCACTGCTGAAGCCGAAAGATCATTTTACTCATTGTGAGGGCAAACATGGAGAGCCCAATAGAGACCCGTATCAGCACCTGTGAGAAGTAAAGCAGGCACACCAAGACACTATTTAAGTACCGGGACATTTTATCTGTTTAACCCTGGCGGTGCACAAAAACCGGGACATTTGTTTAATTTGGAACAAAGTGTTGGGACACTGCCCCAAACACCGGGACCATCTGGGGAAAACCGGGACATCTGGTCATGCTAGACACAGTGGCCGAGAAACACGAGAGTCCCTGCATCCCAAGTAAACTGCAATGGCAGGAGACCAACACAATGGCATAATGGTGGCTGCCCCTCGGGACTAAGGGCCGGAAAAGGCCTCGGCATATCAGGTGAGAAAAAACTGTCAGAGAGGAAACAAGGACAGGGCATTACACAATAGGTCTGATCACTACAAAGGAAAAGATGGCAGTCCAAAGATCCCATGGGACAGCCGGTGCGACTCAACAAAAGTGATTCAGCATTCAGGAGACTGGATTTGCCTTCCCTGATAGCCAAGACTCACCTAGCAGGGCGTCCTAGTTTTTTGAAAAAATTCTTTTTATTGAAAAGAAACAATAGCATCAGGTGAAATAACAATTGTCATCAGTGTGAGGATCCAGTTGTCGTTCGTACAGAATAACATAGAAGAATATGTATAAAATTTGGGATCACGGGGATTCCTACGCTTCTGATACCACTTGCTGCATCGGGGGTGTGCATAATTTGCCGCAATAGCTATTCCATGCCCCCCAGATCTTCCCCCATTTCTCCGGACAACCCCTGACCACATACACTGCCCTCTCCCTGAACATACACCAATCTAGATCCTCTGCCCATTTAGTAATCCGCGGGGCTGGATATGCTCCCCACAACTGAGCAATATTCTGTTTCACCACCATACATGCCAACGTCACCCATTGTTTCAGACACCAGTTCAAATCCGTAGGTTCCCATACATTTAATATACATCTCCAGGCTTCCGGTCGTATCTCCTCCCTAGTACTTCTTTCCTCTCATCATGTATCTTTGTCCAGAAGTTCTGTATTTCCACACAGTGCCAGAGAATATGCATGAAAGTGCCAAGTTCTCCACAACCTCTTCTACACTCTCTGCCCACCGCACGTCCCATATGCACTAATCTGGGCCCTGTGATAGTCCTAGAGTAAACTAATGGAGGGCGAAGGGACCCATGGAAGACCTTAATTAAGGAAACAGGACTCCGAAGCACATTTAAAGAAAGGTGCAACCAGCCTTATAAGAACGTCCAGCCCAAAAAGCGAAATCTCGGCTTTTATGCGATGGGAAGCGCAGCTTCCAGAATAAGGACAGGTATGTGTAATCTGTCCCTGAACGAGGTACAGAATATCTTTAATGTTCCTATCATAGATCTCCCCAGCATTTCCTGGGCAGCAGGATGTCACCAGATACTGATTCAGTAGTCAAAAACAGCCAAGAACCATTAATGCACTTCAGAAACTGGAAATTCCATCTCTGGGTGGAGAGTGACACCCTAACCAGATGGACCACACTGCATTAGAGATCAAAATGAAGCAAACTCCACCTTCAACCAGATACTAATATAGGCTCGAGGCCATGTGTCAGATTCGTCAACAGTCTTGGGGCATAACATCCATTTTACTGAACCTTCCGACACAACTTTAATTGAATCTATGATATAGACCATAAAACGATCAAGCACACACCCTCTTTTGGTGATACTGAATGGCAGTCAGTTCAGAGGCCTCTAAGTGCCAAGTCTACTGCTAAGGATCCCATTCAAACACCGGACACGTGTGACCACTGATCAGTTCACAGGGCTGATTGCTGATATAGAGGAACAAAGAAACAAGCGTAGGGGAAACTGTGATACAAAAGGTATGGACAATTGTGTTTATCAACTGAAGTTTAGATCAATAGAAAACCCAATTAACATTAATAAGTCTCCACCAAGATAGTCTGGGATCTTAGATTACTTACTGATACTAAAATAAATTGAATATGATGAATGTAAAACAAACTCAGAAGTAGTGACAACAGCTGATTCTGGATCTGGACTCTTGTTAAGTAAGCCTTCGACTCTGCTATGTGTAAAGAGATCAGTAAAGAGATTAGCTTGATTACATTACGTTTTTAAAGAGAGACTCGTTTTTATGTGATGTTTTAACTGCACTTCTGCATGTTGCCGGGTGCACCGCCAGGTAATTTACTCTATTATTATCTTTTACTTGTATTAGGGCATTGTTTGACAGTTTTTCTTACCTTAGCTGGGAGGGTGGGAGTCTTCAGCTCTCACTTAAGATTTTTGTCCCAGGTGGAGTGCAATGTTTGCTCACTCGGTGGGGACATTTGTAGATGCCATCTTGCTGCATTAGCGGTCTAGTTGTTGGACCTGCTTGCCCAGCTCCTATTTAATTAGAGCCATGATGCAGATGCGTGCCGCTGGCGCACCAAAGGCAAGCTCCTCTGCGCCTGTCCACGTCCGGAACACGGCCAGCGCCAGCCATGCTGCTCAAATTTTAAACTCCCAGACCATTAAATGGCCTAAAGATTCGCTCCTGGCTATGAATAGTGATGCATGCTCTGGTGCATGTGCATCAATGCCTTACTGACTTTATTTCTACTCATGACCTACTCCCCTCTCATCAATCTGGTTTCCGTTCAGGATTCTCCACTGAGACCACCCTGCTGGGCGTCACTGAAAACATTCGCCGCATGGTGGACCAGGGTGAAACGGTAGCACTTGTGCTGCTCGACCTCAGTGCGGCATTTGATACCGTTTCACACGCTATCCTTGCCCAGACACTCCATTCTATAGGCATTCGAGGCAGGGCTCTCGATTGGATTAAATCACTACTAAAAGATCGAACATTTCAAATCTTTTCACAAACCGCCAGTTCAGACATCAAGTCATTCAAACATGGAGTACCTCAGGGCTCAATTCTGAGCCCGCTACTCTTTAATATTTACATGAGCCCCTTAGCTAAATTAGTGGAGGAAACAGGACTTTTGATGTTCTCGTACGCTGATGATTCTCAGCTGCTCTTTTCTCTCTCATCAGCGGATGTAAGCACTCCCTCCGCTCTGCAACTTGGACTCAGAAACATCTCAAATTGGATGCATACATTTTTTTTTAAATTAAACGGCGGAAAAACTGAGTTAATCCTGTTGGGAAAAAGCAAAGAGTTATGGGGCCCCCAGCACTGGCCTTCTGAAATAGGTCACAAATGCCCGCAATCTGGGAGTCATTATTGATGACTCGCTCAACCTTCACCAACAAGCGATAAAAACCGCTGCCACTTGTTTTGCCATCTTAAAGTGGCTAAAAAAGATATGCTGGATTCTTCCGGAAAATTCTAAAAAAACCGTAGTCAATGCTTTAGTGACATCAAGGCTTGACTACGGTAATGTCTTGTACCTGGGGGCAAATAAGGCCACTGTCCGCAGACTACAGACTGTACAGAATGCAGCAGCACGACTGTTATGTAAAATTCCATTCTCTACACCTACCACCAAATATATCAGGAAACTTCATTGGTTAAAGGTTGAGAACAGAGTCAAATTCAAAGCGTTATGTTTTATGCATAGAATTTCCACTAACACTTCCCCTAAATACCTGCAGAACCTGGTGCGCCCCTATCGCCCCACCAGGACTCTGCGGTACTCCACGGCCAATCATTTTGTAATTCCAAAATTCAAACTGGCACGCATGGGTGGCAAGTCCTTCTCAGTTCTTGGACCATCTCTCTGGAACTCAATGCCACCGACATTGAGAACAGAGCTGAACTACGTGAAATTCAGGAAAGCCATAAAAACCTGGCTATTTAATATCTAGCATGCCATAGCGTATCATTTCGGGATCTGTTGCGCCGGGAAACCCTTTGTTGGGTAGCTGTGTGCCCTATAAATGAAATAAATAAATAAATAAATAAGACCCAACTGGATCTGGGGACGGGGAGCACCGAGTGTTGCTGTGCGGCGTACAATTTGTAAGTTGGATGTACTTTCGGTAACAGGGAGAGGAATTGCAGCCTCCTCAAGTTTCTCTAATGTTAAAACCTTTAAAGTTATAGCCTTTCTGATTTGCAGGTCTCTTCCTAAACATGCAGATGATATTTGGCTCTCCTTAGCCGATAATACATGGGGCCTAGTGTTCGTAACAGAAACCTGGCTGAAGGAGGGTTCAAACCCTGACCTGGTGCTCGCTGTCTCCCTCGGATTTCGAATTGTATGCGCTAACCGGGGTGGAGAAAGGGTGGGGTGGTGTTTCAATCATTCTAAAGGATAGTCAGGTGGTCTCCCCAGCTAGGTTGGGCCAAATTGGGAACAGTGAGAGCTTGAGCTTTTGTGTCAAGCTCTCACCATCCTCTTCCTTTGCCGGTCTGTTATTATATAGGTCACTGGATTGCTCCATCAGCTGAGTGCCAGATCTTTGTAATAATATTACTGAACTATCATTACAATATGCTAATTTGACCGGTCTGGGAGATTTCAACCAACATGTCGATGATCTCAGCTGCCCCCAGGTGTCCCGGCTAACGGCGACATTAGATGGTCTTAACGTCACTCAGCTGGTAACCTCACCTACCCACAGAGCGGGCCATATGTTGGACTTAATTTTTTCAAATAACCACAATCTTAGAGTGGGGGATCCCCTGCATCTGATAGGGATGGACCACTTCCTGGTACCATTCACTTTTAGTTCTGAGACCAGGCCTTTAATACATAGGAAAAACGTGGTAATAAGGAGGAACTGGAGGAAATTCACCAATGAGGCCCTAGGGCCGGTGCTTCAAGAATCTGTGCCACAGCTGACAGGCAATTCTCACAGTGATTCATCCTGCTACAACTTGTGGGTCACGACCGCTTTAGACACAGTTGCATCGCTAAAGTCAGCTATATGTGGAAGAGGTGTGGCGCCGCGGCTAGGGCGTCTGACTCCGGAATCTGGGGATCACGGTTCGATCCCTGGCACCGGCGGCAGATTAGCCCAGCACCATGTGACTCTGGGCAATAGCTTGCTTAATCTTCCCGACGGCCCCCAGCGCCTAGAGACCCTAACGGGTGATTGTGCGCTCTACAAATGTGGATTATTGTTATTATTATTATTTATTATTATATGCAACAGGCTTAAACCTTTGGCCCCTTGGTACTCAACTGAATTAAGAATGGAGAAGAGCCTCTGTAAGAAGTTAGAGCGGTGTAGGAGAAAGTCCTATCATCCCACAGCATAAAGTGTCTATAAAAAGGCTCTGAAAAGATTTTGCAAGCTAGTGCGGCATAGGATGAGGGAATATTTTGCAAGTCTCATTGAGAGCTCAGGTAACTCAGCCAGACATTTTTAATATTGTAAAATCCTTTACTAACCGGACAGCGATAGATAGCACCTTTCTTCCCTCATTTTCTCTGTGCTCGACCTTGTCTGATTTTTTGTGTGGAAAAAATCCCAAAAAGTTATTCCTCCTTCTCATTGCATGTGGAACCTCCTACTCACATACAACCATGCTCCACCGATTCCCTTATTTCCTTTTCAGAATTTCTCCCTATTTCAGTTGAGGACTCTTTGGCCAAGCTTTCGAAGAGCAAGTCTGGAAAAAATCCCAAAAAGTTTTTCCTCCTTCTCATTGCATGTGGAACCTCTTACTCGCATGCAACCACGCTCCACCGATTCCCTTATTTCCTTTTCAGAATTTCTCCCTATTTCAGTTGAGGACTCTTTGGCGGAGCTTTTGAAGTGCAAATCTGGCTCTCCCGGAGACCCTTGCCCTGCCCGTTTTTAGGTCTCGCCTATTCTAACACGTAGGAATGGATAGACGAGATTATAGTAAGCGGTCCGAAAAGTCTACCTAGCTGCGGATCGTGTACAGTTCATGTGAGCCAGACACGTGCACATCGCACATCTCACTCCCACACCATTGCCAGCCACATCCCACACCATTTGTCTGAGCCTCTGCATCAGTCTTTAAAGGAAGCCGCTCCCCCGCTCCCCCACCCCCATCAGACTTCAATGCCGAGAGCTTGTTTTTCTTGCGCTCTTTTGTTTATTTCCGTTTTCATATCTTTTCTCTCCCCCAGTTATGCCCCCCTAGCTCATGTCCCCCTCCTCCTTTGCCTGTCCATTCTCTAATGCATCTTCTTCCTCCATCATCCGGTTTTATTCCCTTTTGTCCCTAACTTCTCCATTCTCTCTACCTGTTTCTTTGCTTCCCTCAGTTTCCATCACCGGTGTTCCCTCTCTCGCTCTCTCCTTAGTTCTCCATTGTAACTCACTGTTGTTTTGTCCCTGTGCTCCCTTTCTCGGTTGTCTTAGTTCTGCCTTACCTATTCTTTCCTTTCACTCAGTTTTCACAGTTTTCTTTCTTTCTTTCCCTCAGTATACCTCCTCTGTGACCCCTTCGCTCTTTCTTTCGTTTTCGCGTCGTATCTGCCTCTAACAGCCTCTTTCTTTTATCTTTGTTGTTCTCCGCCCTCCACCCTCTTCCATCTTTCGACGCCCCTCTTCTACATCACATGCCGCGCGCCACCCTTGTGTTTTACACAAACACACACACAAACACACAACCTCACCTCGCTAAACAAACATAGTCTTTCCAAATAAACGGTGGCAGCAGTTTCCAACACCCGTGTTCCCTCTCTCGCACTCTCCTTAGTTCTCCATTGTAACTCACTGTTGTTTTGTCCCCATGCTCCCTTTCTCGGTTGTCTTAGTTCTGCCTTACCTATACTTTGCTTTCACTCAGTTTTCACAGTTTTCTTTCTTTCTTTCTTTCTTTCTTTCCCTCAGTATACCTCCTCTGTGACCCCTTTGCTCTTTCTTTCGTTTTCGCGTCATATCTGTTCCCACAGCCTCTTTCTTTTATTTTTGTTGTTCTCCGCCCTCCACCCTCTCCCATCTGTCGACGCCAGTCTTCTACATCACATGCCGTGTACCACCCTCGTGTTATACACATACACACACACAAACACACAACATCACCTCGCTAACCAAAAATACTCTTTTTAAATAAACTGTGGAAGCAGTGGGGCTGGGATTCCAGGATGGCCGAGTGGGGGGCAGGAAACAGATGTCACCCTCGTGCACTACCTTGGGAGGTAACCGAGCCTAACCTGCAGGGATGCAATCTATCCTCGTCCCCTGCTCTCATGACATCACCCCTGGCAGATGTTTGAGTTCGGACATGGTTTTTCTGTGGATGTTGTACATGCCCAGTACTGCCTCACGCAGAACCCTCCCTACCACCCAAAACTGCATGCGCTGTGCCCCGATAGGACAAGTGACAATAGGCGAGTATATTCAGAATTCAGAGTGCACTATTTACCCAAGGTGATAATTTCATGAGTTAAGGGTATTATTAGCCCAAAGAACTTTTTACTATTTAAAAAACTTCACTCTACCACTCTACCGCCCTCACTCAACCGCCCTCACTCTACCACTCTACCACCCTCACTCTACCGCCCTCACTCTCCCACTCTACCGCCCTCACTCTACCGCTCTCACTCTACCACTCTACTGCCCTCACTCTACCGCTCTACCGCCCTCACTCTACCGCTCTACCGCCCTCACTCTACCACTCTACTGCCCTCACTCTACTACTATACTACCCTCACTCTACCACCCTCACTCTACCGCCCTCACTCCACCGCTCCAACGCCCTCACTCCACCGCCCTCACTCTACCACTCTACTGCCCTCACTCTACCGCCCTCACTCTACCACTCTACTGCCCTCACTCTACCGCCCTCACTCTACCACTCTACCGCCCTCAGACTACCGCCCTCACTCTACCACTCTACTGCCCTCACTCTACCGCCCTCACTCTACCACCCTCACTCTACCGTCCTCACTCTACCACTCTACCGCCCTCACTCTACTGCCCTCACTCTACCGCCCTCACTCTACCACTCTACCGCCCTCACTCTACTGCCCTCACTCTACCACTCTACCGCCCTCACTCTACCGCCCTTACTCTACCACTCTACCGCCCTCACTCTACCGCCCTCACTCTACCGCCCTCACTCTACCACTCACACCCCCTCACACTCCCTCACCCCCTCACCCTCACACCCCCTCACCCCGTCACCCTCACCCCGTCACCCTCACCCTCACACCGCCTCACCCTCACACCCCCTCACCCTCACACCCCCTCACCCTCACACCCCCACACCCTCACACCACCACACCCTCACACCACCACCCTTACAACCCCCACACCCTCCCACTCACTCCCCCTCACACTCACACACACCCTCACCCTCACACACCCCCTCACCCTCACACCGCCCTCCCTCTACCGCCCTCACTCTACCACTCTACTGCCCTCACTCTACCGCCCTCACTCTACCACCCTCACTCTACCGCCCTCACTCAACCACTCCACCGCCCTCACACCCTCACTCTACCGCCCTCACTCTACCACTCTACCGCCCTCACTCTACCACTCTACCGCCCTCACTCTACCACCCTCACTCTACCACTCTACCACCCTCACTCTACTGCCCTTACTCTACCACTCTACCGGCCTCACTCAACCACTCTACCGCCCTCACTCTCACGCCCTCACTCTACCACTCTACCGCCCTCACTCTACCACCCTCACTCTACCACTCTACCACCCTCACTCTACCACTCTACCACCCTCACTCTACCACTCTACCGCCCTCACTCTACTACTCTACCACCCTCACTTTACCACCCTCACTCTACCACTCACACACCCTCACACTCACTCACCCCCTCACCCTTACACCCCCTCACCCCATCACCCTCACCCCTGTCACCCTCACCCTCCCTCACCCTCACACCTCCACACCCTCACACCCCCACAACCCCACACCCTCCCCCTCACGACCCCACACCCTCCCCTCACACACACTCACCCTCACAACCCCTCACACCCCCTCACCCTCACACACCCTCACACACACCCTCACCCTCACACACTCTCACCGTCACAACCCCTCACCCTCACACTCACACCCCCTCACCCTCACCCTCACACCCTCACACACCCTCACAACCCCTCACCCTCACACCCTCTCACCCTCACACACCCTCATCCTCACACACCCTCACACACCCTCACTCACCATCACACCGTCACACCCCCTCACCCTCACCCCACTCAAACACCCTCTCACCCTCACCCTCACACCCACACTCACCCTCACCATCACCCTCACACACCCTCACTCACCCTCACACCCTCACCCTCACACCCCCTCACCCTCACAACCCTCCCACCCTCACATACCCTCACCCTCACACACCCTCCCCCTCACACCCCTTCACCCTCGCACCCCCTTCACCCTCACACCCCCTTCACCCTCACACCCACTTCACCCTCACTCACCCTAACACACCCTCACACACCCTCACCAGCATAGCATAACAAAACATAGCATAGCATAACAAAACACAGCATAGCATAACAAAAAAAGCATAGGATAGCAAAACATAGCGTAGCATAACAAAACAAATCATAGCATAGCAAAACACAACAAAGCATAGCATAGCATAACAACACACAAGAAAACATACCATAGCATAACACACAACAAAACATAGCATAGCATAACAAAGCATAGCAAAACAAAACATAGCATATTATAACAAAGCATAGCATAGCATAACAAAACACAACACAACACATAGCAGAACAAAACATAGCATAACATAACAAAACAAAGCATAGCATAACAAAACATAGCAAAACACAACAAAACATAGCATAGCATAACAAAACACAACAAAACATAGTATAGCATAACAAAACAAAGCATAGGATAGCAAAACTAAGCATAGCATAACAAAACAAAGCATAGGATAGCAAAACAAAACATAGCATAACATAACAAAACAAAGCATACCATAACAAAACATAGCATAACAAAAGACAACAACACATAGCATAACAAAACATAGCAAAACATAGCATAGCAAAACAAAACATATAATAGCATAGCAAAACAAAGCATACCAAACACAACAAAACATAGCATAGCATAACAAAACATAGTGTAGCAAAACAAACCATAGCATGATAAAACACAACAAAACATAGCATAGCATAACAAAACATAGCATAGCATAACAAAACACAGCATAGCATAGCATAACAAATCAAAGCATAGGATAGCAAAACACAGCATAGCATACCAAAACAAAACATAGGATAGCAAACCAAAACATAGCATAGAATACAGCATCACTCAGCAACGCAATAGGTCTCGCATTAGGAAAGTTTGAGCTATTGATATTGTAAATGACAATTTTTTTATTTATGTGTTGGTTTTGAAAATAGCGAAATTAATAGCTTTGTCATTTACAATGCCAATACTTTTAACTTTCGCAAATGGGACACCTATAGCATTTGTAATGCAATATGTGTTGTATCTACGTGACTTAGATGTATTGATATTACAAATAACAATTGCTTTTAATTTTTTTTAAATAATTAATAATTAAATAACAGTTATTGTAATTTATAATTGCAATAGCTTAACCTTTTGTAAATAACTTTTGTGAAGATTATGTTCAGTGTATTTTATTGTGACGAAAATCCAAGAACAGAAGTGAAATATTAACATCTTTTTGTGACATTTGTATTAAAGCTTGAAACATTGAGATAACATATTTGAACCAGTTGTTGTTGAATGGTTGCACAGATTAATGCTGTGGCGGCACTGAGTGATGTTGTGGTGGCGACGAGTGATGCTGTGGTGTTCAGTGATGCTTTGATAGCGCATAGTGATGTTGTGGTGCCCCTGAGTGATGCTGTGGTGGTGCTGAGTGATGCTGTGGTGATGCTATAGCAAGATAGAGTGTAATTATGTGGCGTGTAACTATGTGGCACTGAGTGATATTTGGAGTGTGTGTTGCATTGAGTGCGGTGTAATTATGTGGCGGGTAATTATGTGGCACTGAGTGGTATTTGGAGTGTATGTTGCATTGAGTCCAGTGTAATTATGTTGCGTGTAACTATGTGGCACTGAGTGGTATTTGGAGTGTATTTTGCTTTGAGCGCAGTGTAATTTTGTAGCATATAATTATGTGGCACTGAGTGGTATTATGAGGAGTGTATGTTGTATTCAGTAGAGTGTAATTGTGTGGCATGCAATTATGTGGTTCTGAGTGGTATTGTTTGTAGTGTATGGTGCATTGAGTGCAGTGTAATTATGTAGCATATAATTATGTGGCACTGAGTTGTATTTGGAGTGTATGTTGCATTGAGTGCAGTGTATTTATGTGGCGTGTAACTATGTGGCACTGAGTGGTATTCGGAGTGCATGTTACAGGGAGTGCAGTGTAATTATGTGGCATGTAATTATGTGGCACTGAGTGGTATTTGGAGTGTATTTTGCATGGAGTCCAGTGTAATTATGTGGCATATAATTATGTGTCACTGAGTGATATTATGAGGAGTGTATGTTGTATTCAGTTGAGTGTAATTGTGTGGCATGTAATTATGTGGCACTGAGTGGTATTTGGAGTGTATGTTGCCTTGAGCGCAGTGTAATTTTGTAGCATATAATTATGTGGCACTGAGTGGTATTATGAGGAGTGTATGTTGTATTCAGTAGAGTGTAATTGTGTGGCATGTAATTATGTGGCACTGAGTGGTATTTGGAGTGTATGTTGCATTGAGTGCAGTGTAATTATGTGGCGTGTAATTATGTGGTGCTGAGTTGTATTTGGAGTGTATGTTGCATTGAGTGCAGTGTAATTATGTGGCGTGTAACTATGTGGCACTGAGTGGTATTTGGAGTGTATGTTACAGGGAGTGCAGTGTAATTATGTGGTGTGTAGTTAAGTGGCACTGAGTGGTATTTGGAGTGTATGTTGCATTGAGTGCAGTGTAATTATGTGGCGGGTAATTATGTGGGACTGAGTGGTATTTGGAGTGTATGTTTCATTCAGCGCAGTTTAATTTTGTGGCGTGTAAATATGTGGCACTTAGTGGTATTTGGAGTGTATGTGGCATTGAGTGCAGTGTAATTATGTGGCGTGTAATTATGTGGCAATGAGTGGTATTTGGAGTGTATGTTGCATTGAGTGCAGGGTAATTATTTGGCACTGAGTGATATTCGGACTGTATGTTGCATTGAGTGGAGTGTAATTATGTGGCTTGTAATTATGTGGAACTGAGTGGTATTTGGAGTGTATGTTACATTGAGTGCAGTGTAATTATGTGGCGTGTAATTATGTGGCACTGAGTGGTATTTGGAGTGTATGTTGCATTGAGAGCAGTGTAATTATGTGGCGTGTAAGTAACTATGTGGCACTGAGTGGTATTTGGAGTGTATGTTGCATTGAGTGCAGTGTAATTATGTGGCGTGTCATTAAGTGGCACTGAGTGGTATTTGTAGTGTATGTTGCCTTGAGCGCAGTGTAATTTTGTAGCATATAATCTTGTGGCACTGACTGGTATTATGAGGAGTGTATGTTGTATTCAGTAAAGTGTAATTGTGTGGCGTGTAATTATGTGGCACTGAGTGGTATTGTTTGTAGTGTATGGTGCATTGAGTGCAGTGTAATTATGTGGTGTGTAATTATGTGGCACTGAGTGGTATTTGGAGTGTATGTTGCCTTGAGCGCATTGTAATTTGTAGCTTATAATTATGTGGCACTGAGTGGTATTATGAGGAGTGTATGTTGTATTCAGTAGAGTGTAATTGTGTGGCGTGTAATTATGTGGCACTGAGTGGTGTTGTTTGTAGTGTATGTTGCATTGAGTGCAGTGTAATTATGGTGCGTGTAATTATGTGGCACTGAGCGGTATTTGGAGTGTATGTTGCATTGAGTGCAGTGTAATTATGTGGCATGTAATTATGTGACACTGAGTGGCATTTGGAGTGTATGTTGCATTGAGTGCAGTGTATTTATGTGGCATGTAACTATGTGACACTGAGTGGTATTTGGAGTGTATGTTGTATTGAGTGCAGTGTAATTATGTGGTGTTTAATTATGTGGCACTGAGTTGTATTTGGAGTGTATGTTGCATTGAAAACAGTGTAATTATGTGGCGTGTAATTATGTGGCACTGAGTGGTATTTGGAGTGCATGTCGCATTGAGTGCAGTGTAATTATGTGGCCTGTAATTATGTGGCACTGAGTGGTATTGTGTGGAGTGTATGTTGTATTCGGTAGAGTGTAATTGTGTGGCGTGTAATTATGTGGCACTGAGTGGTATTGTTTGTAGTGTATGTTGCATTGAGTGCAGTGTAATTATGTATTATATAATTATATGGCACTGAGTGGTATTGTGTGGAGTGTGTGTTGCATTCAGTAGAGTGTAATTATGTGGCATGCAATTATGTGGCACTGAGTGGTATTTGGAGTGTATGTTGCTTTGAGTGCTGTGTCATTATGTGGTGTGTAATTATATGGCACTGAGTTGTATTTGGAGTGTATTTGCATTAAGTGCAGTGTAGTTATGTGGCGTGTAACTGTGGTATTGAGTGGTATTTGGAGTGCATGTTGCATGGAGTGCAGTGTCATTATGTGGTGTGTAATTATGTGGCACTGGGTGGTAATTGGAGTGTATGTTGCATTCAGTGCAGTGTAATTATGTGGCGTGTATCTATGTGGCACTGAGTGGTATTTGGAGTGTACGTTGCATTGAGTGCAGTGTAATTATGTGGAGGGTAATTATGTGGCACTGAGTGGTATTTGGAGTGTATGTTGGATTGAGTGCAGTGTAATTATGTGGAGCATAATTATGTGGCAATGAGTGGTATTTGGAGTGTATGTTGCATTGAGTGCAGTTTAATTATGTGGTGTGTAATTATGTGGCACTGGGTGGTAATTGGAGTGTATGTTGCTTTCAGTGCAGTGTAATTATGTGGCGTGTATCTATGTGGCACTGAGTGGTATTTGGAGTGTACGTTGCATTGAGTGCAGTGTAATTATGTGGAGGGTAATTATGTGGCACTGAGTGGTATTTGGAGTGTATGTTGGATTGAGTGCAGTGTAAATATGTGACACTGAGTGGTATTTGGAGTGTATGTTGCATTGAGTGCAGTGTAATTATGTGGCGTGTAACTATGTGGCACTGAGTGGTATTTGGAGTGTATGTTGCATTGAGTGCAGTGTAATTATGTGGATTGTAAGTATGTGGCAATGAGTGGTATTTGGAGTGTATGTTTCAACGAGTGCAGTTTAATTTTGTGGTGTGTAAATATGTGGCACGGAGTGGTATTTGGAGTGTATGTTGCATTGAGTGCAGTGTAAATTGTTGGGTGTCATTATGTGGATCTGAGTGGTATTTGGAGTGTATGTTGCATGGAGTGGAGTGTAATTATGTGGCGTGTAATTATGTGGCACTTAGTGGTATTTGGAGTGTTTGTTGCATTGAGTGCAGTGTAATTATGTGGCGTGTAATTATGTGGCACTGAGTGGTATTTGGAGTGTATGTTGCATTGAGTGCGGTGTAATTATGTGGCACTGAGTGGTATTTGGAGTGTATGTTGCATTGAGTGCAGTGTAATTATGTGGCGGGTAATTATGTGGCACTGAGTGGTATTTAGAGCGTACGTTGCAAGGAGTGCAGTGTAATTATGTGGCACTGAGTGGTATTTGGATTGTATGTTGCATTGAGTGCAGTGTAAATATGTAGCGTGTGTTATGTGGCACTGAGTGGTATTTGGAGTGTATATTGCATTGAGTGCAGTATAATTATGTGGGGTGTAACTATGTGGCACTGAGTGGTATTTGGAGTGTATTTTGCATTGAGTGCAGTGTAATTATGTGTCGTGTAACTATGTGGCACTGAGTTTTATTTGGAGTGTATGTTGCATTGAGTGCAATGTAATTATGTGGAGCGTAATTATGTGGCAATAAGTGGTATTTGAAGTGTATGTTGCATTGAGTGCAGTAATTATGTGGTATGTAATTATGTGGCACTGGGTGGTAATTGGAGTGTATGTTGCATTGAGTGCAGTGTAATTATGTGGCATGTATTTATGTGACGCTGAATGGTATTTGGAGTGTATGTTGCATTGAGTGCAGTGTAATTATGTGGCGCGTAATTATGTGGCACTGAGTGGTATTTGGAGTGCATGTTGCATTGAGTGCAGTGTAATTATGTGGCGTGTAACTATGTGGCACAGAATGGTATTTGGAGTGTATGTTGCAATGAGTGCAGTGTAATTATGTGGTGTGTAATTATGTGGATCTGAGTGGTATTTGGAGTGTATGTTGCATTGAGTGCAGTGTAATTATGTGAGGGGTAATTATGTGGCACTGAGTGGTATTTTGAATGTATGTTGCATTGAGTGCAGTGTAAATATGTGGCGTGTAATTATGTGACACTGAGTGGTATTTGGAGTGTATGTTGCATTGAGTGCACTGTAATTATGTGGTGGGTAATTCTATGGCACTGAGTGGTATTTGGAGTGTATGTTGCATTGAGTGCAGTGTAATTATGTGGCGTGTAATTATGTGGCACTGAGTGGTATTTGGAGTGTATGTTGCATTGAGTGCAGAGTAATTATGTGGCACTAAGTGGTATTTGGAGTGTATGTTGCATTGTGTGCAGTGTAATTATGTGGCGTGTAACTATGTGGCACTGAGTGGTATTTGGAGTTTTTGTTGCATTGAGTGCAGTGTAATTATGTGGAGTGTAATTATGTGGCAATGAGTGGTATATGGAGTGTATGTTGCATTGAGTTCAGTTTAATTATGTGGCGTGTAATTATGTGGCACTGAGTGGTATTTGGAGTGTATGTTGCATTGAGTGCAGTGTAAATATGTGGCATGTAATCATGTGGATCTGAGTGGTATTTGGAGTGTATGTTGCAGCTGGAGCCACGCAAGAAGACAACATCCCCAGCCCATGGAGCAGCTTTACTGATTCAACGAACAACAAGTTCACAAGACACCAAGAAGTCGAGTCAAGTGGGAAGTAAACATTGTGTCCTCTTTTTCAAGAAAGGGGAAGATGTCATGTATCACTCTTCACTAAAATGGAGGGGATGCCAAGTCTAGAGGACACTAGGACCTTTGGGATGCCAGCTGGACACTGGACACCACTTCCTGTGTGGGTATGGGGAAAGACAGGAAGTGAGTGTAAGAAAGGGCAGTCCAGCAAGGGATAGAACAGGGGAAGCATGGGTGAAGACTAGCCTTCCCAGGAGATAAGCCCGTACTAGAGAACGAATAACCAGTAAAGAATAGGTGTGGCACAATGCCTGGCTCCTCGTATTCATTCCAACTGCAGCGCAGGTACGACAGGCCACAACTGAAATAAAACATACAGTGGTTTCATCTTGCACGAAATGTCATGCAATTTGGCAGCCATCACTGATTTGGTCCCTTTAGCCTGTTGCCTACAGAAAGGTCGGCTTAGGAATCGGAGACAGCTGTGAACATTTAGAAGAACCGCCTTAATAAACAAGCATTTGCATTGCAATAGGTCTCACATTAGGAAAGTTTGAGCTATTGGAATTGTAAATGACAAATATTTTATTTAAGTGTTGGTTTTGAAAATAGTGAAATGAATAGCTTTGTCATTTACAATGCCAGTAGTTTTAACTTTCGCAAATGTGACACCTATAGCATTTGCAATGCAATATGTGTTGTATTTACATGACTTAGATGTATTGATATTACAAATAACAATGGATTTTAATTTTTTTTAATAATTAATACCTAAATAAAAGTATTGTAATTTATAATGGCAAAAGCTTTAACTTTTGTGAAGATTACGTTCAGTGTATTTTATTGTGACGAAAATCCAAGAACAGAAGTGAAATATTAACATCTTTTTGTGACATTTGTACTAAAGCTTGAAACATTGAGAAAACATAATTGAAATAGTTGTTGTTGAATGGTTGCACAGATTGATGCTGTGGTGGCGCTGATTGATGTTGTGGTGGCGACGAGTGATGAAGTGGCGTTCAGTCATGCTGTGGTAGCGCATAGTGATGTTGTGGTGTCCCTGAGTGATTTTGTGATGGTGCTGAGTGATGCTGTGGTGATGCGATAGATAGAGTGAGTGCGATAGATCGATAGAGGGAGGGCGATAGATAGATAGAGGGAGGGCGATAGGGTGAGGGCGATAGATAGATAGATAGATAGATAGATAGATAGATAGATAGATAGATAGAGTGAAGGCGATAGATATAGTGAGGGCGATAGTTAGATAGACGGATAGATAGAGTGATGCAATCCATTGATGGATAGAGTGATGGCGATAGATAGAGTGAGTGCAATAGATAGACAGATAGAGTGAGGGCGATAGATAGAGGGACAGATAGAGTGAGGACTATAGATAGATAGATTGAGGGCGATAGATAGAGTGAGGGCGATAGATAGATAGATAGATAGATAGATAGATAGATAGATAGATAGATAGATAGATAGATAGATAGATAGATAGAAGGTTGAGTGAGGGCGATGGATAGAGTGAGGGTGATGGATAGTTGTAATTTAAAAGTTTAAGAAGCACTGAGTTATGCTGTGGTGTTGTAGAGTGATGATGTGCTGGCCCTGAGTTATGCTGTGGTGGCGTTGAGTGATGCTATGCTGGCCTTGAGTGATGGTGTGGTGGCCCTGAGTGATACTGTAGTTGTGCTGACTGATGCTGTTGTGATGCTGTTGCGCTTTAGAGTGATGCTGTGCTAGTGCTTCGTGATGCTGTTGTGGTACTGAGTGATGCTGCTGTGTTCCTGAGTGATGCTGTGGTGGTGCTGAGTGATGCTGTGGTGAAGGTGAGTGATCCTGTGGTGGCCCTGAGTGATGCTGTGGTGGTGCTGAGCGATGCTCTGGTGGTGCTGAGTGATGCTGTGGTGGTCTTGAGTGATGCTGTGGTAGTGCTGAGTGACGCTGTGGTGGCGCTGAGTGACGCTGTTGTGGTGCTGACTGATGCCGTGGTGTAGGTGAGTGATCCTGTGCTTGCCCTGACCTTTCGGTGATCCCCCGTTTTTAGCCTGAAATAAAGTTGTTTGCCTACTCAATTGTATGCTAAGAAACGTAGTGCATGTTAACTGGATTAAGTAGAACACATTTGTAATTGGTCAACACATGGTGTAGCAATTCAAGACAAACAGTGCTGCAATCTGGGCCTTTCATTAAGCAACCACTGCATTATAGAAGTAAGCAGTTCTGAGCGGCGGTGTAGAGACTTTGTGTGCAAATTTGGACTCACCTGAGAATCTGTGTTGTCAATCGTGAGAAAAGTGGGAACCATATGAGGGTTCTGGCACGAATTGCTCTCAGATTATCAGTGCAAGACCACTTCAAAATCCTTTACAAGAAAAATGCAGAGTAGGAGACCTGCTTGTAAATGAACTATTCCCGCACTTCTTGCAGCCCCTTAAAACCTGCAAGGGAAAATTGCGCGTGCGAAAAGCAGGAAGTTTCGTGAACTACCCACAGGCCAATGTGGGAACTAGCCAACTAGGCAAGACGAAGCTTGTGTAAAAACGTCGCACAGCCCAGGTAGGGGATGAGGAAATTCATCTAGGAGTCAAGGATAGAAGCAGGCGACTCTCAGCCTAGGAGGCTAAAGGGGGCAGGAGCGGGGGCAGGGGCAGGGGCAGTAAGCACCTGGTGTAAAGGAGACAGTGGCCGCAGATCATGCAGTGCGTGGGACGGGAGGAGGCAGGAAAGAACAAGGGTACCTAGCGCCCAGGGTGGGAAAAAACATTCATCCTATGGGGCAGAAAGAAAGGACCTGGAGTCAGCGGCTTGCAGCAGCGAGAGCGGCCGGTCAGCACCCACCAGTGAGGCGATCCCTGTACCGACCAAAAATGAATTTGTCCTTGTGTAACGCTCTTTTAAAGCAATAATTTCGGGTCTCGTTCGAGCTATATAAAACTGTAAAAAAAAGCCTGGGCTGGAACGAGGAATATTTTAGGCAAAGGGGGCGGGGCTTCCAGTGCTTGTGGAGGCGGCTCCATGCAGCACTCCTGGCAGGAGCCCAGCACCGAGGAGGTGACAGAGGACGTGCCGAGGGGCGTCATGGGGCATCGCGCACTGGAAGAGGGTCGGAGGCATGACGCACCTGGGTCAAGGCAGGGTATTCCATCCCGAGGGAGGGCAAGGGGGGCTGTAGCACTCGGTTGAAGCAGGGGGGCACAGCACGCTTGGTGGTCTATCGTACTCCCTCCAAATCAAACGAGACACAGGAAGCCAGGCGGGACTGCTCGGGACTGCCTGCTTGAGGGCAGGGCCACCAGCACGGACAGGAAGCGTACGAGAGCCTACCCCGGGCTCCTGTGACGAGGAGGGAGCCAGCGTGTGACCCAGCGGGGCTCCCGGGCTAAGGGAGAGCCCTGCCTGCTGCTGGGCCTGGACCGCTGCCGCCAGGAGTCTGGGGAGAGAAGCGGAGGGGGCTCGAGGCACATTGCCGGTGCCTGCCCCCGCCGCCTACCAACCCCGTGCACCCGCCAACACCGCGGGACAAGAGGATTCCGACAGACCCGGTGAGTGGGGTGCGGGGTGTATGTGCCTGAGCCCGGTGAGTGGGGGGGTGTGCGTGTGTGTGTGCATGTGCGTGTGTGTGTCTGTGTGCATGCGTGTGTGCGCACGCGAGTGTGTATCTGTGTATGTGTTATCCACTTGCTGGGAATCTGGAACAGGAGATGTGCACTGCGCGTGGGTGAACGTGCACGCACACATTGTGAAATCGCCTGGGCTTCCCCATCCCCTGTCTCACATTCCCAGGAAGTGGATAACAAAAGGGCTTTGCTGGACGCAGCGCTTCGCGCTGCTAACACCAGCTCGACCTAAAAACGAATGCTGACCCTGGAGTGCTCAGCAATTTAAGACCTATTTTTCTGGTGCCACCTCCTGCTAAATTCGTAGAGAAGGTAGTTCAGAAACAGTTGACAGATTTTATAAAAACTAATGGCCTTCTACATGAGTCTCAATCGGGCTTCCGAGCTAGGTACAGCATGGAGAGCACTATTTTAGAAGTCTCAGAATCAGCGAGAGAGACTGTGGACTGGGGCACATCCGCCATGTTAGTACTTTTAGACCTGTCGGCAACATTCGACACGGTCGCACACCCGATCTTGCTGAGGAGAATAAGCCACTTGGGTGTGCATGGGCCGCCACTGTCCTGGATTCGGTCCTTTTGGAAGACTGCTCCCAACAAGTTTTCTTTGTCCTTTTTTATCTTCATTAAAACCATTGGTGTGCTGGCTGCCTCAGGGCTCAGCTCTGAACCTGCTGCTTTTCAATCTTTACCTCACCCCAATGGCAACTCTTGTTGAATCTTGGGGTGTGAAGGTAGTTTCCTATGCGAACGATATGCAGTCTGTGTTTTCTTTTAAAGAACACTCCGCAGCAGACTTTCATAATTTTAGGAATGCCTAAAAAATATCACTTCCTGGATGAATGGTAATTGCCTGAAACTTAACATGGAAAAAACAAGGTCTTGTTCTTCAGTCTGGAATCACCCCCCCCCCCCCCCCCCCCCCCCCAGTCAAATCTCTGGTAGCCCACAGAGCAGAATCCTCCCCAATTCTGCCTGACTCAGCAAGAAATCTGGCAATTGGGCTGGATACGGATCTCTCATTCATGGCACATGTTCGTCAAGTCTCCTCTACTTGCTTTTGGAAGCTGAGATCCATCAGAAAATGTTTATGTCACCTGCCGGAGGAGAGCAGTTAGATTACGGTCCACGCTCTGGTCACTTCTCAGTTGGACTATGCTAATAGCCTTTATTTGGGGCTACCTGGCTACCTGACTCGCAAACTACAAATAATTCAGAATGCAGTAGCAAAGTTATTTTGGTGGGTACCTTTCCAGTACCATATCTCCCCTCACTAGAGACAGTTGCACTGGCTCCCGGTAGCCAGGAGGATAGTGTTTAAGGCGCTGACCCTGGACTTTATTTTTTTTTTTAACTTTATTTTTTAGAGTTTCTGGGTACATACAGTCAGACAGAGTAACAGGTGTGAGGCAGCAGAACAGCAAGTAAATCGGTGAGCATTGGTGTACAATATAACACGAGGGCTGCACCCATGATTATGCAATACATATCCGTACATATAATTGTTCATACAGTGTAAACAGGAGGCACCATATATCACATCAGAACATAATCAACATATGCATTGAGGAAAAATTAACGCCAGAAAAATGCAGTCTGGCTCTCAACGTGTGAGCATACTTCCTGATCAATACAATCCCAGCTGACCACATTCACCTTATCCGACAGTATTGCAGTCAGCAGCAGTGTCTGGTTCAGGTATATCTGGGGAACGCCCCCCATCTGGTGTTGTCTCTTGTTGTAATAAGTAGGACTGCAAGGGCCCCCATATATCTTTAGGCTTAGAGGCTGTGGGTAGAGTCTCTGCATGAATCCTATTCTGGTCTTGACAATAGACCATATCCTGAACCCATTCCTTAAATTTAGGAGCTCACCCCCTACCCCACCTGCAGGCAAGTGGTCGTTTGGCCACCAGCAATGACACATCTAGGAATTTCCTGCTGCTCTTGGGTATCAGTGCCGTGTAACCTAACAAAAGCAGCAACGAGTCTTTGGGAATACTTACTTCTAGCATCATATCTAGTGCATCATGTACCTGTTCCCAATACCGCGCGACCTGAGGGCAGTCCCACGCTAAATGCAAGAACCCGGCCCCAGGCCGCCTACATCGCTCACAGCAGTCCGAGTCAGTGAGGTGAAAACGGTATTTACGCGCAGGAGTATAATATATTCTGTGTAAAAATTTGTAATGGATGATTTTAAAATGACTGCTAGACGATATGTGTCCCGTGACCTCACAACAATATTCCCATTGCTCATCCGTAATTTCGATGGCCAAATCCTCACACCAGTGTCCCCTAGCCGTGCTAGTCACTTCCAATGTGTGAGTGCGGAGGTTATCATATATGCGTGATACCATGTGTGCACCATCAGTGCTGCCTAAAACAGTGTCTAAGGGGGAAAGACTGATCGGTTCCTTTGGGTAGTCTGGAAGGAGAGCCTTCATACCTTCCCTCAAACGTATATAATAAAACATCTCCAGTGGGTTAGGAGCGTGCTCCCCAAAAAAACAATCACAAGAGTGACACTCTCCTCCAATGAACAGATCCCCCCACGAAGTCATGTGGAGCACTCGGCACATTTTCTGAAATCCTACCTCTTGCAGGAGTTCTATACGGGGATGATATGTAAGAGGCAGTCAAGGGGCATAAAGCAAAGGATCTTGTACTCTATTTTAAATTCTTCGCCAGGCATCCATCGTACACGATACCGTGGTCGACGGAGTGTCCAATACACTAACGGGCCCGTGAACGATTCCATTTAGGGGTTTAGGATGAGCAATCCAACCTTCCACAGCGATCTGGGGCATGTAGCGGACAGGCTTAACCCAATAATAGACATAATGAGCCTGCGCATTGAGGTAATACGCTTCAAAATCTGGTATGTCAAAGCCCCCTTTATCATATGGCTGCGCCATAACAGCCCACTTAAGTCTCGGCTGACGACCCCCCCATACTAGTCTAATTAATTCGGACCTCAGAGTCTTAAAGAAAAAAGCGCCTGGGTAATAAGGAATATTTAGAAAATAATATAGGAAGCGAGGTAACACAACCATCTTAATAAGGGAAACCCTGCCAGCCATCGATAAGGGAAGAGCAATCCAACGCGTGATAGTGTCAGACAATTTCCTAATAGCTGTACCATAATTTAATTGTACCGTCTCCTCTATATCCCTGGAGATCTGAATTCCCGAATAGCGCAAATCAGAGTGACACCATTCCAGCGGGAAGTCAAAGGAAAATTCAAGCACCGCGGAAGTCAATGGGAAGAACTGGGACTTCCCCCAATTAATGGCAACTCCCGATAGCCTGCCAAAGACAACAAATTCATGCAGCAAAGCATTCAGATTATTTTGAGGATCCTTGACATAGATGGTAACATCATCAGCGTACAATGAAATAGACAACTGACGCTGAAAGCACCGAAACGCGCTGGCTTGTTGTAACTGTCGGATACGACACGCCAACGGCTCAATCACTGTAGCGAAAAGTAACGGGGAGAGAGGGCACCCCTGACAAGTGCCCCTGGTAATCCGGAAGGGTGCTGATAGATGCCCATTGGCAAGGACTGTCGCCGTAGGCTCAGTGTACAACAATGGTATCCATGCTCCAAAAACCGAGAGAAACCCCATTTTGCGTAACACAGTAAAAAGATAGCAAAGCCTGATTGATCGGGTAGTATTATCTTAGTCATGAGTAGTGACAACCGTGTGGCCGGCACTTTAGCCAGGATTTTATCGTCGCAGTTGATGAGGGACAGTGGCCGGTAAGAGTCACACTGTGTAGGGTCTTAACCCGGCTTCAATAGGGAAGTGATCACTACCTCCTGCATCGATCGGGGCAGTATTCCCATCTCCAGAGAATCCTCAAACACCTCCTTCAACGCCAGCGCCATAATATCAATGTAGCACTTGTAGAATTCAGCGGGAATTCCATCTAGCCCCGGTGCCTTACCGTTACTCAGAGACATTACGGCCTTCCTTATTTCATCCACTTCCAGTGGGGCATTCAGGAATGTTCTGTGCACATCGCTCAACCAGCACAGTGCCAATTCCCCTAAAAAAACGTCCAGATCAACTTCCCCCTCAGATTGTGTAGTGTATAAGTGCGAATAGTGTGTGTGAAGAGCATTCAGGATGCGATCATTGTCCCTACAGGCCTCACCTTCTCGGTCAACAATTTCCAATATGGTGTTAGTGCCCCTGGTCGTCCGTATCACCTCCGACAACGCTCTCCCTGGTAGTTCCCCCTCGCTATATTTGCGGGCCACCCAATATTTATATCTAAATTTCGCTTCAGGTTGCGCCTCCTCCTCAAATTCAGATAATTTATGTCGAAACTGTTGATGTGTAGTCCCCGCGTCCCGTCCCGTCATCTGCCTCTCCAGTGGCCGTAGCTCACCCTCAAGGTTATGTAGCTTGCGCTGGATATATCGGAGTACCCCAAAGCTTTTGGCAATACACCACCCCCGAACCGTGACCTTGAATGCCTCCCACACCATCTCAACACTATCTACTGTGTCTTTATTACGAGGGAAGAAGTCCTTTATATCCTCCTCAAGTTCGGCCCGGAACACAGTGTCCAGGAGAGCAGTTGGTTGGAGCCGCCAGGTGCTTCTAGGGCAGTCGTAGCCAGGTATAGCCATTGTGACCATCACCGGGCAGTGATCGGATTGAGTCCTGGACAGATTTCTAGCCTCAGTAATGCCGAGTGCCAGGTCCCTGGACAAGAAACAGTAATCTAGTCTCGCCCATGTACCCGTGTAAGAGGTGAAGTGTGTACCTTCCTTAATCGTTGGATACAAATATCTCCAGCTTTCTACCAGACCGCCCTCCTCCACAATGCCCCGCAGCGTCTCCCTCATCCTGGGATGATACTGTGCATGGCCATCCACCCTATCTAACGCGGTTGCCACTGCCACATTAAAATCCCCCCCGCAAATAATATGCTGAGATCCCACATCCAATACCTTCCCCCATAATAGTGTGAGAAACTCCGGCGTGTCCGTGTTCGGAGCGTAACAATTGACAATGGTGATCGTGTCTTGTCCTAGTCTACCCCACAAAATCACATATCGTACTGCCTTGTCCACTTGTTGTCCCAGTAATGTGAAGGGAACCGCCCGGTGTATCAGTATGGCACTGCCTCTAGCATAAGAAGAATAATTAGAGAAGACTCTGATCCCCGCCCACTTACTAGCAAATGAGGAGATGGTCTGGGGGGGGGTAAATGCTTCTCCTGTAACAACACCATATTTACCTTGAGCCTATCTAGGTAGGCTAACACCTGTATACACTTACGGGCGTCTTTAAGCCCTCGTATATTCCAGGATAATATCGTACACCTTTTTGTAGGGTGGTCACCCATCACCGTGCCGCATTGTATATGCAAGATACGACCACCTTGTGTGCACCTGTACTATCAGCAGCCAGCAGCTAAAATCACCCATAATCCACCCTTGGTCAAACAACCCCACTATAGCAACATGAAACGGGGGGCGTGGCTTGAGCACCGATGGTAGAGGCGGCATGAGCTGATAGCTCCGTGCCCGATCCCGAAAATATCCTGCTAAACCTCCTGAAACCTGGTGAAATTAGAGAAGCAAGTGTCGGAACACCGACGCACATGAACCCGACCGACATCGCGACACCCGGAGGCCCCAGCGCGACCCAGGCGCGGGTTATGCTGCCGGCGCAGCCCAAAGAGAAGCGGCAAGGTAGCGGCAGGGAACAGCGAGTGAGGACGAGCCGGGCAAGTGATCTCGCGGACACGCATGGCAAGTGAGCATATTGGGAGCTCCGAGTCCCGGAGGGTGCAACCTGCTGTCCCTGATGAGTGAGGGGCGACACTGGTGAGCGGAACGCCCTTATCCCTAGACTGCCCGAAGGGCGCTGGGACGGACCTGGGCCCTGAAATGGCGGCCGGAAGACTGTGAGATCCCTGAACACTATGCCTATGAACCAGAGGGCTGGAGGAGTAGAGTACGGCTACCGATGCGGCAGCACCTATGCGGCAATGTTTGGTCTTTGAATGCCGGCAGGGACGCGGAGACCTGAGATCCGAGGGAGCACTGAGGGTCCTACTGGAGCAGCGCAGCAATCGTGGGCCTGCCACTGAGACAACTATGGCACCCAGGAGCCCTGAATGACGCCAGCAGGACGGACGAGCAGTCAAGGTCCCACCGACTGGCAGGAAGAGTGATTGACCGACGGTGGTGCCCAGTCACAGTGCCCGGTAAGTGGAGCAGGCCTGCACCCGGTACTGCAGAGGTGGGAGCGGGGGGGGGCAGGTCTGCGACATCGCATAAGCAGGGGCAGAGGCGTGCACCCATAGGCATCAGGCAAGACGTGTAAGCTCGAGTTGGGAAAGGCACAGGGCGCTGAGACGTTGCAGGCCAGGCCCGGAACACGCTGCGGACGAGGGGGGAGAGCGCACCCAGGACCTGCAGACACCAGAAGGGGGCAATTGAATGACTGAAGGAGGGCAACACTCCGGAATCGGAAACACTGGGCCCGATGAGAAATGGCGAAGGGAGACCACACCACTGAGGGCTGCGCTGTACATGCTGCGACAGTGGCCGCAAGTCAACTAAGGGAGTGACTGGGCACGCAGTGGGACATAAATGCCATAAGACCTGAGCGGAAGGGACTATTGGGCCCAGATCAGTGGGCTGTATAGGAGGCTCCAGGCTTCCTCAGAATTGGCTGTGGGGCTACAGTACTGTTGCCAGGAGCTGATTGATGGTAGTTCCTTGGTGTTTTAATCCTGAGATGGTGCGGGCTCTTGAAGATGGAGTAATCATGGGGAATGAGTCCTGCCAGTTTCTTCATACCTAAAGTCTTAGACCGCGTGGAGGCTTATAAGGAGTCCTTACGCAGGGAGGTGTACTCATAACGAACAGAGTGACAGCTAGCCACACAAGATGAAACCAAAGAACAAGAAAGAGGAGGCTGTGGGGCAGGACGACACTCATGGCGCAGGGGGTGGGCCCGAGGAAGCGATGTCGGAAATAGGGCTGCGTCAACACCTTGATAAGATACTTGAAAAGCCATAGCGGCGACGAAGGACGTCCTACAGCAAGACATTGCGCAGGTTGCGACAGGGTTGGGGCTCCTCCGTGCTGACCACTCGAAGCTGATGGACAGAGTGAGGGAGAACGAGTTGGCCATTCAGGACCTGAAGCCAGCGCAGGCTACCATGGAGGCCAAGCTGGGAGATGCGCTAGGACGTTTAGCAATCTTAGAAAAGAGAGCTGAAGATTCTGAAAGTAGGAATCGGCGCAATAATATACGCGTAGTGGGCCTGCTGATATGATTGCCTACTTTGAAACCTGGCTCAAAACAGAGGTCGCTCCAGAGGGGCTATCTCCCTTCTTCACACTTGAGAGGGCACACAGGGTGCCAGCTCGGCGACCACTGCCTGGCCGTCCTCCTCGACCAGTGGTGGCCAAGCTACTTCACTATAAAGATAGGGACATACTGATCCAAAGGGCGCGTGCGGCGGGTCCATTCAAAGTGGGCAAAGGTACAGTCACAATATTGCCGGATTACACCCAGGAAATACAAAGATGCAGGGCCTCCTATCTGGCAATTAAAAAAGAACTCAGGGAAGAGGGGATCCAGTACTCATTGATCTTACCAGCAAAATTGAGGGTGATTATGGACGGCACGACTCAGTTCTTCCTGACGCCCAAGGAAGCATGGCCATGGCTCGAGACATACAGAGCGGGCACTGATCGTCAAGCTCAAGGACACTCCGGACCACCTAAACCATCTCAGATGCGCAAATCCCAACGTCTCCGGAAAAGGAATAAAAACCTGGAGAAGCAGCAGTTGACTCAAATGGTGATGGATAGGCAAGGAGCATTTGCAGCAACAGAGGAGATACGGGCTCGCAGAGAGCGGAGTCGGCAGCGGGAACGGAATCGGATGAAGATAAGAGGAGGTCGGACACGGAGTTCTCGGAAACGGACATTAATGGGGACCTGTGGTTACGCCAAGAACAGCAAAAGGAATGTTGGATGAATAACCTATCTAGGTGCACTCTAGAGGTTGAATGGCCGCCACTAACTGGTCCATAGTGTTATCGCGCCTGGGAGCGATTGAGCACAAAACGATTACAGAATGTTACTTAATGGGATCTAGGGCGGTGGGGCTTGGGTGAAAGCTGCTCCCTGTCGGGCCGAGTTACCCTTCCATTGCCCTTAAGGCAACCTGTGGTGACTATCACAGGATAGAACTGTGTGTATTGTTGAGAAGTTTGGATAGGGGCTGATAGCTTGTTATTGGGTCCTGTTCTGGGGGGAGGGCTGAGGGTGTTACATGGGATGTTAGTATTTGGGGGTCTAGTGGTGGTGTGGGCGCATACAACGTGTACAGGTTGAAGCTGCGAAGAAGCACAATGGCAACATTACCTGATTTGAAATGCATCACATGGAACATTAGGGGTTTGCACACAATGACTAGGTGCCACAAGGTTCATGCATACTTGATGAGGAGAGGAATCCACATAGCTCTGCTGCAAGAGACACATCTTTCTAGAGCGGAGGGTCAGGCGCTGAAGCGCAGATGGAGGGGACAGGTGTTCAGCACAACATATTCGGCGTTTGCTAGGGGAGTGCTCATATGGGTAAGGGCGGGTGTCCCTTTTCAGGCCACAAGACATGTGTTGGATCCAGAGGGGAGGTATGCTGCAGTGGAGGGAAGGCTGTATGGTAGGGATGTTGTGTTATGTAGTATATACGCCCCAAATGTAGACCGGGCTCGTTTCTTGGACAGCTTGTCAGGCATGCTGGCACTTTACTTGGCTGGTCCTGCAGTGGTGGGTGGGGATTTTAATTCCATTGCAGACGTAGAGATGGACAGATCGCATCCTCCTCTAGCTAACGCGCCAGTTCGGAAATTGGCTAAAAATAGATCTGACTGGTAGGAAAGATGGGGGCTAGTGGATGTATGGCGGGTGCAACATCCTCGAGACAGAGATTATTCTTTCTTCTCATCCATGCATGAGCTTCATGTCAGAATTGATGCAATTCTCTGTTCCCACTCGATCGCTCACGTGGCAGCATACACTGAATACCTTACAAGGACTATCTCTGATCACAACCCGTTGTTGATGTTGATTAACTGGCAGCGAGTGCGGTCCGCGATTCCGACGTGGCGACTGCGCCCCGAAACTCTGGAAGATCAGATCTTTAGAACTGAGATAGGTGAGGGCATCGAACATTATTTTCAGGAAAATCTGGGAACAGCTTGTACAAGAGCAGTTGAATGGGACGCATTTAAGGTCGTCGTCAGGGGGCTATGTATTAGTAAATACTCAGGAGCCAGAAAGACAGTGCTTGAGGACGTAAGGAAAGCGGAGTAGAAATTGAGGGATTTAGAACAGCGGAGGCCGGGACAGCCGGCGCTACAGGCGCAACTACTGGAGGCGAAGGAAATGCTTGAGGTTGAAGTAGAGCGGTTGCGCAGCTTTGATCATAAGGGCTACCTGATGAAAGTTCATGCAGAAGGGGATAAAGTCGGTACATTGTTGGCCAAGTTAGCAGACCCAGTATCGCAGAGTGGCTGATTATGAGAATAGAATCGGATACCGGCATACTGGTTCACTCACAGGCGCAGGTGCTCTCTCGGTTCCTCACCTATTATGAGTCTCTATATAGCAGTAAGCTGGAAGCTGCAGAAACGGACATAGAGGGGTATTTAGTGGAGATCCCGCTGGCCCAATTAGACGCAGACCAGGCTAAATTACTAGGGCAAGATATAACTCTAGCTGAGATCTGCAGTGCAATTAAACACATGGCCCGGAATAAGACACCAGGGCCTGATGGGCTTCCCATTGAATTCTATGCACAGTATATTGATTCTCTAGCACCCCGTTTAGTGGAGGTCTTCAAGGAGGCGGGGTGGAAGGCCGACTACCAAGGTCGATGCCTGAAGCATTGATTATTCCTCTACTGAAACCGGAGCGGACAGACATGGATGTAACCTCTTATAGACCGTTATCCATGCTGACGGTGGACTATAAGATTCTGAGCCGGATACTGGCGACCCGACTCCTACCGTACATGACCACGCTGGTGCACACGGACCAAGCGGGATTTATCCCAACTAGGAACACTGCTTTGAATATACGACGCTTCCTAAAGATTATCGCTGAGAGCCACAATGACTTACGATCACCAGCGGTCCTCTCTATAGACATAGAGAAGGCGTTTGACAGCCTGGAGTGGGTTTTCCCACACAAAGTACTGGAACGATTCGGACTGGGTGACCAGTTCGTAAACTGGACGAGAGTGTTGTACTCCTCGGCCACTGCCAGAGTACGACTAGGGGAGGTGATATCCGACCAGTATCCGGTTATGAGGGGGACGAGGCAGGGCTGTTCGTTATCGCCACTGCTATTTGCGCTGGCGATAGAGCCCCTTGCGGTTCAGGCGCGATAAGGAGTGGTCTACCGGGGGCTGCAGCTCGGTGGTATGCCACACTATATATCACTGTACGCAGATGATTTGCTTCTCTTCTTGAGAGATACTGAGGAAGCTTTACGAGGGGCGACCTCTTTGCTGTCACAATATGGAGCAATGTCGGGACTCAAGGTAAACTGGAACAAGACTTGCCTCTTCCCGATCCGACAGGGTTTGAACCCGCCACTTTCACTTGGTGAGATCACCTGGGAACCAACATACCTCACCTATTTGGAGGTTCGGATCTATCATGACAACATGGATTTGCTGGAAGGAAATGTGGGGCACTGTATCAGGGCCCTGAAGGGCTGTATGGCGTTTTGGTCGACACTCCCTCTATCGGTGGTGGTCAGAATCGCTTTACTTAAGATGGTGGCACTCCCCAGGCTGCTTTACTACTTCCGCACTTTGCCGATTTGGATCCCACCACGACTATTTAAAGAATTACTGTCGTTGACCGTCGGCTTCCTATGGGGCAATGGCAGAGGGCGGGTAGCACTGACAACTTTGATGAGGCCTAAAACGGATGGAGGATTGGCGGTACCCAATTTTGAGCTCTACTACCTGGCAGCACAGCTGCAGGTCCTTACACAAGTTATAGCACAGGAATTCCGGGGTCCTGAACATAAGCGAGGACAAGGGATACAACGACACATCCTCTCTTACATAGTCCTACATCAAAAGCTCGATTTGAGGGACCTGACCGTGGAGGAGCGGACCCTGAGGCTTTGTTGGAATAGAAGCAAGCGTAAGGCGGGGGCTTCCTACCCATATGCGCCGGAGATTCCACTGGGGATGCTGACGTGCTTCCACACGGAGGGGACTGGACTCCGCTAGCGGATTGGGAACAACTAGGTATCCACATGGTGGGGGATTTATACCTGAATGGGGAACTGATGCCCTTTCAAGCGCTACAAGACATGTATGGCCTCCCTGAGGGTGACTTTCTGATTCATGCAGCGGTTACAACCACGATTCAAAAGCACTGGGGAGGTGGACGAACGGAACCTGTGACCACATTGGCCTGTCAGTATGTTGTAATGGCCGCAGGGATCATTAAAGCGATCACGTGCCTCCAGTCTCGGATGATGCGTGAGGGATTGCGCCCATTGGCGGACCTCAAGGCAAGGTGGGAAGCGGGTATAGGCCGCCCGATCCCGGACTCAACATGGGAACACATTCTTAAGAGGGCACGGAAAGGGAGCAGAAATGCTCGGTTCCAACAGATACATTTTTCATTCTACATCGGGCTTACCTGACTCCGGGTAAGATCCGGAAATACTTCCGGGTCCAAGATGCGGCGTGTCCCAGATGTTTGGAGGAGGATGTCGAACTGGAACACATGCTATGGCTTTGCCCAAATATTGGGAGTTATTGGGTAGACAGGAGACCTTTTGAATGCAGTCACGAATCGCCAGCTAGATTACAACATGTCTACCTGCTTGCTGCATTGGTTCCCGCACCCGGCCAAAACTAAAATAACCAGCAAGTTTATTGATTTGGGTCTATTGTTGGCCAAACGAAAAATAACTTGGCATTGGAAGTCAAGGGAGGGGCCTTCGAGCAAGCGCTGGCGTACGGAATTCTGTAAGTGGGCAAAGTGTGAGAGTACTGTCAGGCTCCAACAAGCGACACGTGTTGGTAATGATAAGGCTTTGGAGATGGCAAGAGCGTGGGAGGCCCTGGCTCAGGCTTTGCAGGACTATCAGCCGGATGAGGGGGATGAATGAGCAATACTCGTGCATGTGATCATCACACAAAGAACAATGATGTGCAAGCTTTCTGTACAATTGTAGGGGGGAGGGCGTTAAGGGGTGAGTTGGGTATTAAACTGGAGACATATTTGACAGTTTTGAATGATGTGATACATGTTTTTTATTGTATGGTGACCTTATAAAAATGTAATAAAATATGTTTTAAAAAAAAATATATATATAGCAACATGAAACATTACCCTCAAGTCTTCTTTCGGTGCGAAGCATCCCCAACTGCTCAACAAATCCCTCCCTAGCCCAGTCCCCCCTGCAGTGCAGTTAAACAATAGAGGTAAACATAGTCCAATTCACCCCCCCACTGCCTCCCCATCCCCACCCTCCAAAACAACCAGTCACACCGCATTATCCCCACTGTCTTCCATCCCCCCACCCACTGAAGCATCCCCAACTTGCCAGATTCTACCACCCTCCCCCCACCCCTCACCCCCAACGAAATTAACATTGCCAGTGCGATAACATGAACCAATATAGGGGAATACCAATAGGGGATCAGCATCAGACGTTCACACAGCCACTGTCCCCCTCCAAGCCCTTGAACTTGTGCGCCCACCGGGCCCTAACGGAGAAGGGACGGTGGGGCCTGGAATACGTTACCATAGGAGCCACTGCAATCGTCCCGGGCCTGTTGAATACATAATGTCCCCAGCCTGCCTGCTGTTTCGAAGCGTTTCAGTACCACACATGCAAGCCATCAGTAAGGCTACCAATGACAGGCGTAATAAGTCAAGCGTCCTCATCTTCTTCTTGCAGGTAGTCGTGATGTGGCGGATCTCGCCCAGTCTCTCCCCGCTGCATCCGTTTCAGGGGTCGTAGATAGTTCTCTACCTGCTGCGGGGTAGTAAAAAAGCGTTGTTTGCCCTGGTGTGTCACTCGGAGCCTCGCCGGGTAGAGTAAGGCATAATCTATCTGCGCCTCCCGTAGCTTCTTTTTCACAGCTAGAAATGTGCGCCGTTCTTCCTGCACTAATGGGGTGAAGTCAGGATAAATAGAGAATGTGACACCTTCATACACTAGTGATTGCTTCGTGCGCGCAGCGCGGAGGGCCACATCGCGGTCGCGATAATTGAGTAAGCGCGCAATTATGGGTCGTGGCTGTTGTCCCGGTTTCGGTTGTGGGCCCAGGGACCTGTGCGCACGTTCCACTATGAATTGTGTGGAGAAAGCATCAGCGCCGACCGCAGACAGGAGCAGCTTCTCAATGTAGTCTTCCATCAGCCCTGTGTTGGTTGATTTCGGAATGTTAGTCACGCGAATGTTATTACGCCTAATACGGGCCTCCAAATCCTCATTCTTTCTTGCAATGACCCGCAATAGGTTGTCCATCCTCGCCAATTGCGTTGTATGACTCGCAGTGGTATCATCCGCATCAGAAATGCGCCGCTCCGTCTCTTTCAGCCGTTCCTCATGCTGGTCCACCTTGTGTACTATTGCGTCCATTCTAGAGGACATCCGGTCCACCTTGTCCACCACAGTAGCGAACCCCTGACACATGTCTTACAATATTTGGTGCAAGTCTAGTTCCGGAGGCGGCGCTCCGCCGCTTGCCCCTTCCACGCCATGTGGAGCAGCCACTGATGATGCTGGTTTGGGCCCCCTCTTTGGCGCGTCAAAAGATAGCTTCGGCTGACGGGTATCCTGCTTCCCCATAGTGCAGGGCATGAGGTAGTATCACAACCCCGCTTCAGCCACACAATCGCTAGCCGCTGTTTTACTGAGTCAGGAAGGGTCCTTGCACCGGCAGGCAGCAAATCACCGTGTCCCCGGTCCCAAGAACACCAAGCACCCACACCAGATCCTCTTACAATCCCGGCAGCCATGCGCCGAGAGGCCAGGCTCCCGTAGAATCAGGCCGCAGGGCAGATCAACCGTCCTAGCATGCCCCGAATGTATAGTGTGGCACAGATAGGATTGCTTCAGCAAGGGTCATCGCCGTCCGCCGCTCGAGCCACTCTTCTGGACTCAATCCAACGTCGCCCGCATCTCAGCGCCTAGCGGCCCCTCCACGCGTCCCGCCAGGTATCCCACCAGTTGATGCGGCACCACGTTATCAAGAGTTCGCCAATCTTCCGCGGGGATCCTGGGGAGCGGCCGGTATATGTCCCCCTCCGCCTACAGTCAGTGCCACAATGATAATGTCCAGCGCCACCACGAGAGTCGTAGCACACCGCAACAGCGATCTTGCGTCAGTTCTTACCAGCTCATGTGCGCTGCAGGAGCCCCTGATATTACACCAGCCGATGCAGCACCACGTTGTCGAGAACTCGCAGATAGTTTAGCGTGGGGCACAGAGAGCAGCTGGTTCATGTCCTCCTCTATCCACAGACAGTGCCACAGCAATAATGTCCAGCACTACTGTCAGGGATCCCAGCACACCACAACTGGGGTCCAGCGCCAGCACCCACCAGCTCATGTGTGCCGCCGGGACCCCCGGGACATAGCCGCACAACCAGCGCGCTGGCGTCCACTGCTGCTGCCCTTGAGCTCTGTGGGCGATGTCCGTCGTCCCGGGTGTCTCAGTAACGCACCTCGTTCTCATGCGTTGTCCCTCGGCCCCCCCACAGCAGGCAGCCCTCCACTCCGGCGCGAATCCGGGTGCCACTCGGACTCCGGCCACGCTCAGCTCAGCAGGCCTACCAACCTCGTGGCGAGCCGCAGTCTTTCCTGCCACAGGGCGCCGCACACCACACCGTCCGTTGTTTCAGCGCTGTCCCCAGTCAAAACTTCCACACCGCCTTGTTCCGCCTAGGGGGGCCGGTTTCGCTCCAAACTTTCACCGAGGCCAGGATTCAGGTACTTGCACACATTTGTACAGTGACTTCCCGATGGTTACTGATTTAAGCAGGATAGATGAAGGATTTATGGTCCAGGCAGCGGGAGCCTCACTAAATGGCGGCCATTCCGCTTGTGCGCCTTCTAGCGCCCAAGGCGCTGACCCTGGACTTTAGAGCCACTTAGGCCATTGCTATCTCAGGTGGAGGCTTACACATTATCTACAGATAGGGGTCCTGAGATCCAACCACCTGCAGCTCTTTCGGCACCCACAATACTTTAAAATCCGGTATGGTGGCAGGTCCTTCTCTGTAAGATTAGCAAAAAACTCTGGAATACAATGCCAGTCCATCTGCGCCTGATTGAGACAGAACTGGAGTTCAAAAACCTGGCTCTTTACTCCGGTATAGCGTCCTGGTCGGTCCTTTTTGTTAGTCTGCTGTTAGCGCCGGGACACCTTGCTGAGGTAGCTGCACGCTCTATATATGACTATTGATTGATTTATCCATCCATGGATTACCCAACTTGCACTTCCTAGTTGGATAAAGTGTTGCATTCGTTGAGACGTCAGGATTGAAACCAAGAGAAACAACATTGGACTATGAAACTAGATCCGATGCTTTGGCAGACTCTTGACTCTCTGGCAGCGCTGTGGAAAATTACAGTGGATGCCCGCAATCTGCAATCACAAAAAATAGACAGTCAAATTGAAATTTTACTCAAGAGTGCCCTTCACATACACGAGTATGGCAAAACACTATTTCCCTCGATGCTGTGTAAAAAATATGAATTCACCCAACTGAGTAACCCCAGTCGTTGCTTTTGTGGTGAGATCACTGGTAAGCTAGGGACACTACAGAGTGTCCTGAATTCTATGGTAAGTTCCTGGAAAAAGATTGAAATTGAAATGATGGAGCATGCTTTAGGACAATTAGGAACCTCGTGGAATAAGCCCCTTCATCAGAAAAGTAGCACAAAGGATTCAGAAATATCCTCCCCTGCTCATGAACACAGATCAGGGATCAATGAACATGAAACTTCTAGAGAATTAACACCGGTCTCACCATTGACTAATATCTAGTCGCGCAATCAGGCTTTGCAGGCAAATGTAGTTTTAAGTTTGTCCACTCCTAACAGAACATATAAGCTGACCACAATTGTAACTGCAGCGTTTAAGCAACAGGGGGTCTAGACATCAGTAAAAAAAAAACTCCAGGACACTTTTAGATGTAACCTAGGAGCAGTTACTACCTGTGTTGCCAAGAAAACTAAATAAAAAAAGGCAAACATAATTAATGAAGAATAAAAACATGAACAATAAGAACAGTACCAAGGAACATATCCACCATATGGAATAGAAGAAATCAACAAAAATGTAAATCTCAGAAATAAAAGCTTCCCTCTTGCTAAATGGTCTCTCAACTGACCAAATGAATACAGTTACATTGACACTGATATTCCACAGCGCATTAGTGTTGGCAAGAACACTGAATCAAAGCACAAAGGTGCATCAAAGAGTGACAGCAGCATATGAAGTCAATAAAAGCAGTTAAAAATCAAATATACCAAAGAAGCCAAACATCTGTTGATATAATGATCCAGTGTAATTTATTGCCATAGAAAATAATCCAATTATTGAACAACTCTTTGGATAATGACTCGAGTAATAAATCCATCCTTGTTAAATGGAGCAATCAAACAGATTTCAAATCTACAACAATGGCATCTAAGAAGGCCCCTACCTCCTACATTAATAGAAGGATGGGCCAATAAAAAGATTGCTGAGAAGCAATCTACTCCCTCAACGAACTTTAGAACTACAGCACAAAAGTAATAACTTTAAAGTGGCTTTTCGTCGTCGGTTGCACAACGCCAGAGTAACTTATTTTCTCCAGTTACCTGACAACTGATAATGAATGAATGAAATGAAATTCGGTTTTCTATAGCGCACTCCTACCCTAAGGCCTCGTAGCGCTTGTACCGGGCGAGCAGAAACAAAACCAGGCTGTACAAATTAGTGAAAGAGAAAAGTTTTCAAAAGTCTGCGAAACTTTTGTAGATCATTTTCGCTGCGCAAAGTGAATGGCAAAGAATTCCAAGAGGTGGCAGCCTTCCATGAAAAGGAGCGTCCCCCCCATCTGGCTCGTCGTACTTTCCATGGAATTGCAAGAGAGGCTGTGCTAGAGTGCAGATTTCTAGAAGGATGGAAGGGAGTCACTAAAGAACGAATCATAGCAGGGCCTGAGTGCCACATAGCTTTATGGGCTATGCACATCGCCTTAAATCGAATCCTAGCCTGAATTGGCAGCCAGTGGAGCTTCTTCAAGGTAGCAGACCCTGACTGCCTCCGAGGTAGCTCCAAAAGTAAACAGGCTGCACAGTTCTGGGTCACCTGCAGTTTTTTAATGGTGGCCAGTGGTGCACCCAGATACTGGGCATTCCCATAATCTAGGCGGGACAAGATAAGAGCCTGCACCATAATCCTACGAGCCTGAAAAGAAAAAAAGAGGCAGAATTTTTCTCAACAACCTCATCCGACTGAAGCAGGTGCCAAAGAGCTTGGCAGCTTGATGGTTGAAGCAAAGAGTACTATCCAGCCACACTCCGAGAATCTTAATCTGATTTTAAGGCGCCGGCATAGTGCCCAGATAGGTCGGCCAGCCCAAAGCTGCTCTGGGTGACGGGGACTTACCCAAGAACATCAGTTCTGTCTTTTCGCCGTTTAACTTTAGATGAGAAAGTGCCATCCAGTTGGCTACCGCTTCTAGGCAGCTGCCCAAAGTGCTAGATGATCCCTCCAGGTGGTTAAAAGCAACCAACAGTTGGGTATCATCTGCATAGGTGACAATTTCGATGCCGAAAGGAAGCACTATCACAGCTAATGGCTCCATATAGATATTAAAAAGCATGGGGCTCAGGGAAGATCCCTGCGGAACCCCACAGCTAAGTGGCCATAGTTTACATTGAATAGCACCCTCCGAGACCTGAAAAATCGGTCTTTGAAAAAGGATTTCAGCCAAGTGAGGGTCAAACCTGTCACCACAAGATGTTTTAGTAAGGAGAGCAAGATGTTATGATCCACAGTGTCGAAGGCGGCACTGAGGTCCAGCAAGATAATTGCTGCTGTGCCGCCTTGGTCCAAATGCCTTCGAGCGCCCTCTGTCACTGCCAAGAGTGCTGCTTCCATCCCAAGCTTAGGACGGAAACCTGCTTGGGAATGGACTCCAGGTAATGGACCAGGATGGTATTGATATGTTTCTCAAGCAGCTTGCCCAACAATGGAAGGAGAGAGATCGGGCGATAATTGGCCATGATGGAAGGATCCAGGTTGGGTTTCTTCCATAATGCTCTACCTTGGGTGCATTTCTACGCCAGCAGCACCTTTCCTGAGGTGATGGAAGCGTTTAGAACATTCAGGATCACTGGCCGAATTACAACCAAAACTAGCGTAAGGTGGCGTGGAGAGGCTGAGTCAATGGGAAAACCAGATGTTACTCTAGAGATTAGTGTGTTAAGTAGTGCCTCGTCGAGCAGAGGAAACTCCATTAAGGGACACTGAGGAATCAAAGGACTACTCTCAGAGCCGAGAAGAATGGATTTACCCTGAGAAGAAGTAAAGCAATGGGAGATGAGCTGAATTTTTTGATGGAAATATTCAGCCTGCTTGTCACAACAATTTTGGACCTCTTTAGGATCAGGGAGTTTTTGTGGAGCGATAAAAATCCTGAAAATACCAATGGGAAGGTTAGGCTCTTGGGAGAACAGAGTAAATAATCTGAAACAAACCAGCAGATAATAAAGTACACTTTGGAGATTTGTACTATGAGAAACCAAGCTAAAATAAAATCTAATGAATATTGCTCCATCATATTCCCCCCTATGTACAATAGTGAGGGGCATCGTGATGTTTTAAACCGAGGCTTGCTTCATCGACTTTTTGCATCTGCCCCTTCCTTGTCAGGGATAACATCAAGTGATATAGAAGCAGTCAAATTTATCCCTAGTCCAAACTCAACTGAGAAAGCTCTCAAAGAACTGACATGAGTGAATTGATTTTCACCTGCAAGGATGGAACAAGAGGCTGGTGAAAATGACCCTTAACAAGCATACAGTCTTGGAATATAGCCGGGATAAATACCTTGAGAACCAAACGAGAACTCCGATCACCCACACTAATTGAGAAGAGGGTGCTCTGTGTATGTTTGCTGTGCCAGCTCACAGACATTTCCTTCTTAAGAAGGCAAATGTTCTGGGTGCCCCTTAGTGTCCCCATAGGAGGCAGCATAAGGGAGCTCTTTCAGTGGGTGGATAACAGTTGAGAATCCACTAACAATAGAGGTTTTTTTTTAGAAACTGCATGTGTGGGTCTAACTGCAAGGATAGATGAGGAGAAGCATTACATGGGCAAGAGGTGGATATGCCTGAAGCTTACGAGGAGGTGTCATTTCGGGACTGGAGAGTGCTGCTGGAGTCGAGAGAGTCTGGAACATACCAAAAGGTGTGTTACTATTAGGAAACCGTCACCTGTGAAAGGAACCAGGGCCTGGTTGAGGCTCCAGGGACTTTCAAGATCTAGACTGTGGTCACTGGGGTACCTGGAATGAATGTGGCATAGTTTCCGGGTTCACAGCGTTCCCCTATTACCCTAAATAGCTAGGAGAATAATAGAACCGTGGTGACTACATGGAGCAAGAGGACAGCATGTGGGCAGTATGCCTGGGCCACCATGTTGAAGTAGGCAGCTTGTGTCCAGGTAGGGTGCCTGGGCTAGAGGGTGTATTAGTTCTAGACAGGAGCTAACCCACTGTGCTCAGCTGACATCTAAGCTATTGTTTTGACACCTAAGAGACTCAGGTCGAGACCCTGGCAAACAAGTTTGAACTCACCGGCTGTAAGATGAAGGGGAGAAAAACATCTAGTGTGGAGCGCACACAGAAGAGAAGGCCCCATATTTCTCTCATGATATTATGTAGGGTCCTTTTGCTCAATTCCTTGGTGAATTGCCGAAGGGCATGGGTGACCAAGAACATGAATGATGCCTCTATCCCCATATGTGTGTATAGGAATGAGACTGTTTGTCCCAAAAATAGCCAAGAGTTATTCTGACATGGATGTAACATATGTCTGCTAGCCCTGTGTTGGACTTGGCCCTCTTTGCAGGGCCATCCCTAAACTTTTTGCCTTCCTCCTAGCCTTTTTTCTGACATGGTGTTGTTGGTTTTAGGACTCTGAGCACTGCTGTCTAGTGTAAAGTGGATGTTCTCTCGGTGGTAAACATGGTAAGATTTGTCTACACCTGTTTGGCGTATTTAATTTACCTCTCAGTCCCCAGTATTGTGGTATCTCATATACCCGGGGCCAGTAAATTAAATGCTACTGGTGGGCTTGCAGTGCTGCTTGCGCCACCCACCAAAGTAGCCTTTCAAACCTGCCTCAGGCCTCTGCCATTGCAGGGCCTGTGTGCGCTGTGTTACTGCCGCCGTCACGTGGCACCTAAAGTGCGTGCCAAGTCTGTGACCCCCATTTTACTGTATGTCAGTCACGCCTATGGTAGGCCCTGTCTAGCCCTATGGGCAGTGTGCATTGTAGGAAAAAGGTAGGACATGTACCTTAAGTGTGTGGCATGTCCTTGTAGTGACAAACTGCCATTTTGGTTTCTCACCTCTGTGAGGCTGCCCTCTCATAGGAATGCATTGGGGATTCCCTGATAAGTGTTTCAGTGGTAATTCCTGATATGAGAGGAGCAACGTGGTCAAGTTTGGTATGTTTGGAATAGTAATAATAAATGCTGCACAATGGTGTGCACAGATTTATTATCACTATTTTATAAATGCCACTTTTAGAAGTTGGCATTTCTGGGTGCTATGTGTCTGCCTGCCTGCCTGATGTGTATTACATGTCTGGCTCTGGAGTGACAGGGGCTGGGGAGCTGTGTGTGGCTCCAGGGGGGGCAGGGTGAGTCAGCGCTAGGCTGAACAGGAGATCTGCATTTGGAGTAGTGGGAGGAATAGTGCCCTGCCCCTTAATAGGTCTAAGCCTGCCTAGGTGAATGCTGGCTCCGCCCCCTGTGGTGCGTCTGATGACCGAACCCCCACCTGACAAAGGGTAATAGGAGCCCTGTAAGCAAAGTGCTCCAATACCTCCCAGAACCAGTTGAGGCTTGTTCCCCCCAAGCCCTGTGCCAAGGCAGAACAAAAGGGAAATGTTGTATATGTACTGGGGCTGTGACCCCATGAAAGGGCGCTTGTGCTACTGGGGGAATTGCTGCTGCTAGGCCCCAAGAGAAACCGCCACGAGGGACTGCCTCCCTGCTGGAGAGCCCTGTGAACTGGCCTGCCCGGGCCCAGCCTTGTGCTCCTGAAACTTTGGACTGAGCGCCATATCTCTCTCCCAGGACAGGTAGAGTGCTGGTGCCCTGCACTGCGAGGCTGCAATCTGTCTAGAGGGAATCCCAGCATGGGGATTCACCCGTGTTTCCAGGAGGGCAGCGTTAGCCTACCAGTATTTGTGTGCCTTCCGGAGTGAGGATTCCCCATGGGAAGCGGGAGCCCACCCGCACTGCCGATGGAAAGAGGATCGGGAGCCCACCCCGCATTTGTGTCCTTTGGAGCAGAAGCCTGCCCCGCATTGTGCACTGCATTCCAAAGGAATCCCTGTGTGGTGATTCCCCCCATGCTTTGAGAAGGAGTGGGAGCCCAACCCTCATTTGTCCGGAGGAAGGAACGCCGAGATCGCCAGAGAGGAAGTCAGGCATTGATGCCTGGTTGGGGGTGTGGCCTGAACCAGAAGGAGAACTCAGGCAGGAGCCCACCCCATCCTGGAAGGTGCCGAGCTCCCTATGTCCAAGGGGCCGGAGTGAAGTTTGCCGTGGGCGGGAGCCTACTCCGCATCGGAGATCAATCCAGTGAGGGTGACGGAGCCTTCAGAGGGCTCCCCGCCTGCAAACAGAACCCTTCACGCAGGTCGGAATGAGTTCTTTCTGACCGGAGGACTCTACGAGGAAGCCCCGGTGAGTGGGGCTACGCTTGCACATTGCTGGAAGGCATCAGAGGAGCCCGAAGAAGGGGGCTCACCAGGCACAGTTAATGCAAGTGCTCCTTTCCACAGCTGCCCCGCCAGACAGCGAGCAGCTGCCACGTGAGGGGGCACTGTTGTAGGAGTCCCGAGTGGGGCTCCAGAGGCACAGTGGTGGCAAAGACCAATTTTCCACAGCGGGCAGCTACAACGTGGGGGCAATTTTGTTTGTAGAGTCCCAGTGAGGAGTTCAAGAGGCACTGTGGTGCCAAGGGTGATTACACAGCTGCCCCGCAAGACAGCGGGCAGCTGCAACGTTGGTTGCATGGTTTCTGGTCTTTAGAGAGACCCGGGTGAATCACACCCTTGCCCCATTTTCTGATGCTGGCCTTGGGGCCCTGCACCCTGCTGCAAATTACAGCTTTGCGCCCTGACATTTGGGACAGAGGGCATTTGAGCCCCGGAGAAGGCCAGTTGGCCTGGGGGTCATTTTGGGGTACCTGTGTGTACCAGTTGGGCGAAAGGCCCTAAAGGAAGGCATAATGCAGTTTTACCAAGGGTGATGTATGCACCTGGGAGTGTTACTATGGTGCACTTCAGAAATGTGATTTATGCATAATATGTTTTATGCCTAATGTGATGCAGACATATCTCTCTCCCAGGACAGGTAGAGTGCTGGTGCCCTGCACTGCGAGGCTGCAATCTGTCTAGAGGGAATCCCAGCATGGGGATTCACCCGTGTTTCCAGGAGGGCAGCGTTAGCCTACCAGTATTTGTGTGCCTTCCGGAGTGAGGATTCCCCATGGGAAGCGGGAGCCCACCCGCACTGTCGATGCAAAGAGGAGCGGGAGCCCACCCCGCATTTGTGTCCTTTGGAGCAGGAGCCTGCCCCGCATTGTGCACTGCATTCCAAAGGAATCCCTGTGTGGTGATTCCCCCCATGCTTTGAGAAGGAGTGGGAGCCCAACCCTCATTTGTCCGGAGGAAGGAACGCCGAGATCGCCAGAGAGGAAGTCAGGCATTGATGCCTGGTTGGGGGTGTGGCCTGAACCAGAAGGAGAACTCAGGCAGGAGCCTACCCCATCCTGGAAGGTGCCGAGCTCCCTATGTCCAAGGGGCCGGAGTGAAGTTTGCCGTGGGTGGGAGCCTACTCCGCATCGGAGATCAATCCAGTGAGGGTGACGGAGCCTTCAGAGGGCTCCCTGCCTGCAAACAGAACCCTTCACGCAGGTCGGAATGAGTTCTTTCTGACCGGAGGACTCTACGAGGAAGCCCCGGTGAGTGGGGCTACGCTTGCACATTGCTGGAAGGCATCAGAGGAGCCCGAAGAAGGGGGCTCACCAGGCACAGTTAATGCAAGTGCTCCTTTCCACAGCTGCCCCGCCAGACAGCGAGCAGCTGCCACGTGAGGGGGCATTGTTGTAGGAGTCCCGAGTGGGGCTCCAGAGGCACAGTGGTGGCAAAGACCAATTTTCCACAGCTGCCCGCCGGGCAGCGGGCAGCTACAACGTGGGGGCAATTTTGTTTGTAGAGTCCCAGTGAGGAGTTCAAGAGGCACTGTGGTGCCAAGGGTGATTACACAGCTGCCCCGCAAGACAGCGGGCAGCTGCAACGTTGGTTGCATGGTTTCTGGTCTTTAGAGAGACCCGGGTGAATCACACCCTTGCCCCATTTTCTGATGCTGGCCTTGGGGCCCTGCACCCTGCTGCAAATTACAGCTTTGCGCCCTGACATTTGGGACAGAGGGCATTTGAGCCCCGGAGAAGGCCAGTTGGCCTGGGGGTCATTTTGGGGTACCTGTGTGTACCAGTTGGGCGAAAGGCCCAAAAGGAAGGCATAATGCAGTTTTACCAAGGGTGATGTATGCACCTGGGAGTGTTACTATGGTGCACTTCAGAAATGTGATTTATGCATAATATGTTTTATGCCTAATGTGATGCAGACATAATACGTTTATGATGCTTGTGATAATACGGAGTACAGTATTTCGCCAGTAGTTACTGGTTGTGTTTTATATTTGTTACTTGTGCTTTGTGATGGTTCTGACAGTGGCTCCATTGGCCCTCCGATGTATATAATCCCCTGTAAATTATGACCTGGTGCCAGTTGGCACAGTGTATATGTGTGATTATGATTCTAAAGTGTTTGGATGATGCAAAGGCTATTTTTTATATAAACTTGTGTGGAGTTTTTTTTGTGGTGTGCCTAGTGTGTTGCTGCTGTTGTGAGTATGTTGCGCAAACACTTTACACATTGCCTCTAGGATTAGCCTGACTGCTCGTGCCAAGCTACCAAGGGGGTGAGCAGGGCTTATCTTCTGCGTGTAACTCCCTTGCCCTACTAAAGTGGTGGTTTCTGCCTGGCTTAGGCGCAAGCCCTAGCCAACTCGAAATACCATTTCTAACACCCTGTCATGGACTACCAAAATGCTTTAGATAGTGGGCATGTGGTTCTTTCTCCTCATTGAAGACTAAGTGAAGGCGCTGGCGTTATTATGTTTTTTTATGGGAGATCATCTGCCATAGGCCCACAGAGCCAGAACTGAATGTTAACCTTCTCTGGTTCCTACTCTAGAATATCACGTTCAGCAATGTTGTCTGACATTCATATTGTTTAGTAAAAATAATGTTCCACTGGGCCCATATTAACTCCAGTGGGGCAGTAGTTTTGTAAGTTATATTTATGGCACAATATTTATGTCAGATGATATAACAGCGGTAATGAGGTACCTCCAAGATTGCGAAGTCCACCTTTGTTTACCTCATCATGTGATCTCTTAGATATACTGAGATGGGCACAAAGGATCAGAATGAATAGCTTTTGCTCATCTTTGAAGAGGTTGTTTGCGGGATCAGCTGATGAAAAACTGCATCCGGTTAGCTTGACAGGTACTGGCACTGCTGCGCACGCGCTGCTGCTGGCGCTTTTGTATTTTAACTCGCCCTGGTTTCTATTTGTTTTATTTTTAATTTTCATTTTCCCCTGCTTTTAAGCGGGATTAGGCTGGGCATCTACCCCCTCCCTCTTACCGCATTTAAAAGGTGACAGCACCGCCGCTTTGGCGGGTCCGGGTCCCGGGGGTGATCCTGTGTAGGCGCCATCTTGCTTTGGGCTCCTAATCCATCGACGGGCGCCATCTTGGAGCGTCCTTGCGCTCGCGCTGGGCTCGGAACGCCTATTTAAGGCGGATTCACTTATCCTGCAGCCTTGACAGGTACTGGCACTGCTGCGCACGCGCTGCTGCTGGCGCTTTTGTATTTTAACTCGCCCTGGTTTCTATTTGTTTTATTTTTAATTTTCATTTTCCCCTGCTTTTAAGCGGGATTAGGCTGGGCATCTCTCCCCTCCCTCTTACCGCATTTAAAAGGTGACAGCACCGCCGCTTTGGCCGGTCCGGGTCCCGGGGGTGGTCCTGTGTAGGCGCCATCTTGCTTTGGGCTCCTAATCCATCGACGGGCGCCATCTTGGAGCGTCCTTGCGCTCGCGCTGGGCTCGGAACGCCAATTTAAAGCTTACCCCTCCCGCGCAGCGGGACGCGCAGTGGGGCGCCCTCGCGTAGCCTGAGTCGTGCCAGAGTCCTGCTCGTCTGCGCCCGTCAGCGACGAGGAAGCGCGAGACGCGGTAGGGCTCTGGTCACTAGTCGCTATATCCATCATGCATGCTTTATCAATGCTCAGCTACACTCGGGCGGATTTGCTATCTATTGGGAATAGGGTTGCGGTCTGCTTATGCGACCCTGTGGACCGCCTATCTGGCCCTTTTGTTTGCGCCTGTAAGGGTTGGTCTCTAGATAGTCCAGCTAAGATCCGCTCTTTGGAAGATAACACTCCGACCAAGTGCTATCACACCGCGGACCGTGGGCTTCGGATCTGGAATTTGAACGTGAGGTCACTGGTTAAACATCACCAGTTCATACATGACCTCATCGAAAAAGACGGCCCTGATCTTTTTCTCCTTACCGAAACCTGGCTTCAGGACTCGGATGTCGCTATCCTGAATCTTACCTTCCCATCGGAATGCACGGTCTTTACTTTGAATCGGACCACGAGAGGAGGTGGCATCGCCATGGCAGTAAAATCTTGCTTCCTGCTGAATGGAAAGCTCTTGGGCTGCCTGCTTGCGAAAGTGCCCTCTTCAAAGTGGCTTTTAGCCATCAATTTACGTTTAGCGGTATTCTTATCTACCGCCCACCTGGCAATGATACAGCCTTCAAGTCCGCTCTTGCCGATATGGTAAGTTCTTTAGCGCCCGGATGTGCGAACTTTAACATCATGGGCGACCTTAATATTTATTTTGACAGCAGGTCGTCCACAGCCATAAACACCTTGCTCGCGGATCTTGAAGCACTTCAACTTGTCCAGCTAGTTACACTTCCCACTCACACTGGAGGACACATTCTCGACCCCTTTTTTTCCACTCTTGAAAGGGTGAAGGTGTCTGACCCGGTTTTGGTGGGATGGACTGACCATCTGCTGGTGGAAGTCTTTTGTCCTATTCACGATAAGCCATCTAAACCTGTGGATAGGCTAATTCTTAAAAGACATTGGCACAAGCTTAAACTTGAGGAGTTTTACAGGCTACTGGAGCAGAAACCCCTGAGCCCTTTTCTGAATGTGGATCATGGTTACGAACTGTTTTGCACATGGATTTCAGACGCCCTTGACTCCCTTATACCCATGCACTGGTCGAAAGGTCATTCTAAGGTACCCAGCCCGTGGTATAATGACTCCCTTGCCGAGCTTAAAAAAACTTGCCGGAAAGCGGAGAGGGATTGGAGGAGATCTTACGACCCCGTTCTGAAATCCCCATATTTTGCCATACTTAAGACCTACCACAGGGCAATTTGCAGAACTCGTGCCGCATTCTACGCTCAGGAATTCCAAGCCAGCACCAACCCCTCCAAACTAATATTCAAGGTCTTGAAAGACCTTATGAATAAAAGAGCTACTTCGGCAGAGATCTGCACCGACTCCCATTGTGAGAACTTGGCAGCCTTTTTTCTGGAGAAAGTGCAGACTATATACCGAGGATTTGACCTGTGTCGGCCGGATCCAGAGTTAGTTGACCCTAATTCTCCGGGTTATGAGACCCTGACCTTCTTGCCTGATCTGTCTACAGAGGCTTTTGACAAACTGAGCCTCAGTGTTAAATCAGGCTCCCCTCTGGACCCGCTGAAGCCAGCTCTCATCAGTACGCTGTCCCCGCTGTGTCGAGTTCCGATACTCACTTTAATCAACCTGTCGCTGTCTACTGGGACGGTCCCCTCCTCATGGAAACAGGCGGTAGTTACCCCAGTCTTGAAGAAAGCAAATTCAGACCCTCTCTTGCCTGAGAACTACCGCCCCATATCTCTTCTTCCTTGGACTGCTAAAGTCACCGAAGCCCATGTCAATTCTATCTTGACTGATCACCTTGCCCGTAGTCAGATATTGGACCCTAGCCAAAATGGCTTCCGGCCAGGACACAGTACAGAGACCGCTTTGCTCTATATGATCGAGCATTTACGACTGGTGCTTGATTCCGGACGTACGGCAGCGCTCCTGTTATTAGATCTGGCGCTGCTTTCGATACTGTGTCCCACCGTATACTGATTCAGCGTCTCGAGGAAGCTGGAGTAGCAGGAACCGCCCTTCAGTGGTTTCGATCTTTCCTCTCAGATCGAACCTTTAAGGTGGCTATACCACCCTGCCAATCCACCCTTCATCCTTTGGACCTGGGGGTCCCACAGGGCTCCTCGTTGAGCCCTACCCTGTTCAACCTTTATGTGAAGCCGCTAGCTGCAATCGTCAAACAGTGGGGTTTGACGATGACCTCATATGCTGACGATACGCAGCTGGCGATGACACTGAGTGGAGACCCGGAAGGGGAGGCCCCCAGATTCCGAGCTGGACTTGTGGCAGTAGCAAGTTGGTTGTGCACCAATTGTTTACAATTGAATGCCACTAAAACTAAAGTGTTGGTCTTGGGGAAACATGCTGAGCTATGGGGAGACCAGTGGTGGCCACCAGAGCTGGGCATTACTCCCATTCCAGCTTCCGAAGTGAAAAACTTAGGGATCTGGCTGGATCCAGCGCTCACCTTCACAGGTCACACGAAGAAGGTTGCAGCCACCTGCTATGGTATCTTGAGAGGCACAAGGCCGGTCCTTAAATTCTTTGACCCTCCCACCCGACAGCTCGTGGTCCAAGCCTCGGTTCTATCTCGGCTGGACTACGGAAGTGCGCTGATGTTAGGGGTAAACCAGGCTGAGGCATCCAGGCTTCAAAGGGTACAAAATGCTGCGGCGCGGGCCATTGTTGGTCTTCCCAGACATTGCTCTGTTTCCGGCACTATCTCTGCCCTTCACTGGTTGCCGGTCAGACAGAGGATTAAGTTTAAAGCGCTCTGTCTGGCCTTTAAAATCATGAAGCTCTCCTCGCCGCCGGCTCTTGCCAACCTGCTCATCCCCTACATCCCTTCGAGATCCTTGAGATCGGAGGCTCTTCATCTGGCGATCTGCCCCCGCTTCAAACTCAGTAGAATGGGTGGCCGCTCTTACCGGGTGCTTGCCGCAGGGCTGTGGAACTCGCTCCCGGTGCACATCCGAGCTTTGAATGACCTGTCCACCTTCAGGCGTGCCATTAAAACTTTTTTGTTTCCTGTTCTTGAATAGTCGCTCCCCCTTTTTCCTCTCTTTCTGCGTGTTATGTTATAGTATCTGTCTAAGCGCCAGGACGCCCCTTTGCTGGGGCAGCTGTGCGCTATATAAATAATGTTAACATAACATAACATGTGCCCACTGCAGGAAGGCCGCACCCCTTGTTGCTCGAGGTTGAAATGCTGTGACGCAAGAGCATGCCGTTTCCAATGGATATTGATGGAAAGGCATAAACCAATGTTCCTAAATCTCCTGGACTTCGGAGAGACCGAGAAGGCGAGGGACGAGAATCATGCATGGTCTCTGCCTAGCCACCAGACAAGGGGCACAAGCCCATGCCCATGCCTGAAATAGTGGGTAGGAAGGTGGTGTTCCATGTTGAAGGGAAGCAGCCACTGCTCAAGAATGTCTAGGATCTCAGCTTACTTCTAGACCATTTGACTCCACATGGCACCACCAATCTTACTTGCACTGGGCATTGATGTACTGTCTCCAGCCATAACCCAGATGTAGCAGGCAGGGTACTGCAAAACTAGATGCAGGCTCATAACATCGGTCTCTGAAAGCAGTTGGTGATATATCTTCTGGGACTGCAGTATGGTCAGTTGAATCCCTCACCAGGATCCAAAGAAGAGACAAAGAACTAGCCAGCGTTTTGTGCCCTACACTGTCACCTGAATGGGGCGCATGAGCCCCCACCGCTTTCAACAGTTTGTGTGCAGGTGGACAGGGCACATAAGCGAAGGGTGGCAATGAGCAAAAAGCACTCGGTTTCCCAAGCGTGCAAGAAGCCACTTCTGCATCAATTACAAGGCCATCCCTGTGAACCATGTGTCATCTTCTTCAGTCAGTTTCTAACCTAATGGAGATGTAACTAGCACCAGGACACCCCCGGGTAACCACTGTGCTTTAAAAATATCATTAACATAACATCTGCAGAAATGGGAGTGCCTCTGTACCTTTGTTTCGCTTTGTTCCCCCTGCACTCTTTTCCTGCCATTTTACGGCACTATCCTTTGACCCCTCCTGGCTTGATCCCGCCTACCATCTGCTCGTCCCTCCCCCCTCCCCTTTCTAATACCGACCACTGCGAGGGGAGCGCGCATGAGTCCGTAGACCTTGGTCCAAGGATCTCACTCTCTCCATCAGCTCCCCAGCAGCTCAGCGGTGCTCTGTGCCGCCTCGCGCCCAGCCAGCCCTCCTGTGCAGAGTTCGAGCCTGCCCTGGTCTCCTCCCCCTAGCGCTGATCACCACACGGATCACTGTATTTTCCTGGTGCTACCCGCGTTACTTGCTGGGTTAATGTCTGGTACTGCCCTCTGTTCCTATTCCCTGACTGCCTCTGTACCTTTGTTTTGCTTGTTCCCCCCGCACTCTTCCCGCTTTTTCCCGCCGCTGTCCTCTGACCCCTCCAACCCCGCTCCCGCCTCCCAGCTGCACATCCCCCCCCCTTCCCCTTCAAATACTGACTGCTGTGCGGTCGCGCTGCTGGTGGGCCAGGGTGGCACCTAAGGCAAGCCCGTCTGCGCCCTTCCGCGCCTGGACCGTGCCCAGCACCAGATCCCCTGGCCCCGTGACCTCCACAGGACCCGACGCCGCTAGGACGCCAACACCCTACGCACACTCAACGGAGGCTGACACTCCACCTGCTTCCAGGCCACACTGAAGCTCACACACGGACCCTTCACTTGCCGAAAATGCAGCTACACCAGCCAGTGCACAACAGCTCGTCCTCCCCACCCCAGCCTCGCAGGCCACACACGTCTGAGCTGCATGCTGCTCAACACCCGCTCAGTCCACAAGTACGCTGTTGAACTCTGGGACCTGCTAGACTCCTACACCCCGGACGTCGCCTTCCTGACAGAGACCTGGATGAACACCTCCTCGTCACCAGACATAGCCATAGCCATCCCGGACAGCTACAAGATCACACGCAGAGACCAGAACTACAACAAACCAGGAGGACAAATCGCCATCATCCACAGGAACACCATCAGAATTTCAACAAGCACCAAAGACGTCCTAAGCATGGCAGAACACCTACACTTCCAGATCCACGTCAATAACAACACCACCCTCAGAGGAACACTTGTCTACAGCTCCCCGGAACCCCAACCACAGTTCAGCGAATCCAACGCCGACCTCATCAGCAAGCACGACATCGCCTCCACAGACGACATCCTCCTCGGAGACCTGAACTTCCACCTCGAGAACGACAACAACTCCACAACACTGATTAACAACCTCGGACTCAAACAACTCATCACAACAACCTCCCACTCCACTGGACACACGCTAGACCCCATCTTCTCCCTCAGCAGCCACATCACCTTCAGCCACATCACCGAACTCCACTGGACTGACCACCACTGCATCCACTTCACCTTCGAGAAATCCACCGCACACAACTAATCACAACGCATCCCACACCACAACTGTAAGAAAGTCACCAAAGACCAGCTCATCGCCATTCTCACCCGAGCCTCTCCGCCTAAACCCGCCGAGAACGACGCAGCAGCCCAGAACTTCAGACAATGAATCAACGACTGAGCCAAAACCCTCGCCCCAATCAAGAAACCCTCCAACAGACGCACCGACTCAAGAGCCACCTGGTTCAATGCCGACCTCCAGAACTCCAAGCACACCTGCAGAACACTCGAGAAGCAATGGCGCAAGGACCAGACACTGGACAACCACGCAACCCTCATGAACGCCAGGCGCAAACACCACCAACTCATTCGATCCGCCAAAAAAAAAACTCCTTCAAGGAACGTATCGACAACAACGCACACAACAGCAAAGAGCTCTTCAACATTGTGAAAGAACTCGCCACCCCCAGCTCCAGCTCCAATGATGTCCCATCATCACAAGAACTCTGCGACTCTCTGGCTACCTTCTTCCACTGCCCTGAATCTACCATCATCATCAGTATCTTCATCATCTGAAGAAAATTACTCTGCTGGAGGCTGAGAAGGGGTTTGAATCGGCATTAGAGCCTCTAAAGACGAATGGCGTCATTGAAGAAGAGAACTTGAAGACTTCAGTGGAACTAAAGCCATCGTCGACGAAGCCACTGCCGACGAAGCCACAGTCGAGAAATCCACCGCCGACAAAGCCACCGCCGACTAAGCCACTGTCGACGAAGCCATCGCCGACGGAGCCACCGCCGAAGAGGCCGCCGCCGAAGCCATCGCCGATGGAGCCACCGTCGCCGACGGTAAAGCAAGCGTCGACAAAACCTTCCTCTTCTTCTGCCTGGATGATATCGTCGATGATGTCAAAGGTATAGTCGACGAGATAGGCCTCACCTTCACAGACACAACCGTTGACGGCGAAGATGCCGACGACAGGATCATAGCCGTCTTTATAGATGATGATGCCAAAGTCGTCGACGGAGACTCGACGACGGCAGCTCTCATCAACGGGGGAAACGATGTTGAAGTCGTCGACGGGATGAGCAGTTTTTGAGGTAAAAATTGCGCAGATGGAGTCTTAGACGCCTGAGAGTCAGATCTCGAGGGCGTAACAGGTGAAGGAAGTCTCTGAGGGGGAGAACTCACCCCTTTTGAAGTGGAAGGTTGATCCTTGTGATGTTTCTTCATCACCGTAGGTTTAGGAGATGTCTTCTGATGTTCACTGGTTCTCTTCAAAGATGAAGGTGTTTTGATGAAAGGCACACTCTCCACATCAGAGACAGGGTTCTCTGAAGTCTACAACTTCTGTAGCCACAGAAGGAGACGGCCTTCTCTGTCTTTCAAGGTCTTCTGAGAGAAGGTTCTACATATCTTGCAACCCTTAACTTGATGTTCAGAATACAGGCAATATATACATTTTTTATGAGGGTCTTCAGAATGAAGTCTCTGCTTTCCACAGGAACCACAAGGTCTGAAGAGGGACATCTTGGTGGTAGAAATTCCAAAAACTGAATTATTGAGAGAAATTAGAAGAAAACTGAGCAGAGCTCAGGGAGACTCCCTTCACACGACGTGCGGTAGAAAATCTGAGGGCCTGAGCCTCTGAGGAGAACACTCTAAGTGGGTGCTGGCGCCTGATTGGCCTGAATTTGGACCTAAACATAATGACTAAGATATATCATAGAAGTGAGATGTTGTATATCTAGAAAAAACTCTTTGGTTTTGCTTTCTCTATGTATATATGCTTGTGTTATGGCTACATTGCTATGTTATTTACCGTGGGACTCCCACTTCGACGACAGGGAATATTCAAGCATGTGAATCTATGAAAGACACCAATACTGGAGAACCACAGTTTACAGGTAAGTAACTTTTGTTCTTACTTACAATTTGACTTATCCTCCTTCTCAAATTTTTTCTATTCCATTCATCCCTGTTTAAATGTCTGGGCATATTTGGGTTTGCAATTCATTGTCAGTTATGATCATTAGAGATGTCTAAATGGATTTACAATATAGTTTTGGTACCTAAGAATACATCTTTGTGGTATTTGCGTGTGAACTTACGGTCATAAAGGATTAAATAATACCATCCATTCTCCTGAAAGCAGCATATTTTTTTTTGAAAATCTGTTTATTAGCATAGTAATTGGAGCAGTTACATACATATTCAGGCATATCAATAATCAGAATTGCGCAAACATATGTCTGCTCAGTATTTACAGGTGCTCAGTATCATTGATTTTACAATTTTGTGCAGAACCATTGCAACTGAACAATTCCCTAACCTACCCACCCCCTCCCCCACCCGCAGAGATCCCTCCCGGCACTCCACAAACATGCGTATAATTGCGATATTTACATCCTGGTCACTAGTTGCTCCGTATATTACAGTTCCTTGGTGTTCGCTTTTTCCCACACACTTGGGCAGGCTGGAATAGAATCGCCAATGGTACGGGGTTCGCCGTACCTCAGCACAGTGCACCTTCTATCATGAATGTCCTGAGGGGTTGGGCCCAATCAGCCCGTGTGTATTGAGTTATCCGTATCTCCTCCGCCCTCCTCCTCCCCAGCCTCAAAGGTCCCCAGCACAGTGAACCAGTCTAGGGAGATCAGTGTTTTCCTGAGACCTCTATGTTCCTCTCGCTGCAGCGCCTCGCCTTCTGCCTTGCCCCACCTTATTACCTCTGCTTTCCATAAGTCCGGGTCAGGGGGTCTGGGGGATTTCCACCTCATTGTGATTGCTCGCTTCGCTAGTAATAGGGCTAAGTCTGTGAAACGTGTCGCCACGGTCCTAGTGCGTGTCGACGGTCCCAGGCCTAATAGTGTATGTTCTATGGTGAGCGGTTGGGACCGGGCGCCAGCACACTCAAGCGTGTCAGCGATGGTGGCCCAGTAATGGCCCAACTTGGGGCATTGCCATAGCATATGTAGTAGTGATGCGTCGTCAGCGTCGCATCGGGGGCAGTTGCTACTCGCGTAGGGGAACATCACGTGCAGGCGATGTGGAGTCAGGTAGGCCCTATGTAGTACCATCAGCTGGATAAACTTGTACTTGGGGTTTCTGGCTACCCTCTTGGGAAACTGGAGGATGCGTTCCCATTCTTTGTCTCGCAGTGGCCTACCAATGTCTCCTTCCCATGCTGCCCTGAGTGGTGCTAGCGGGACCGCCCTTCCGGTTTTTATGCTAGCTGTGAGCCATTTGGTTAAGTGGCCGCCCGTGCCCATAAGGTAGTGCATCGTTATCAGGGGGTTAGTAGTTGGCTCTTGTCCTTCAGGCGCCCAGGTGTGTGTTATATAGTGACTAAGGGCTGCGTGCAGAAGGAATGAGCCTCTGGGAACGCTATGCATAGTCCTGAAATCCGTAAAGGACAGTAAGTGCCCCTCCGCGAACAGGTCTCCCACATGCGTCACACCTGCGTCCTGCCACGGCGTTAGCCTGGTTGTCGTGAGCGTGCCCGAGCCCAGCGGGATGCCCAGAAGTGGGATCGTGGGAGCATACGATGTCACGGGGAAGTGTATCTCACTGCCTTCCGCCAATATGTCACCGCCAGCCGGAGGAGTGGTGGGGCATCTCTCGGTATGTCCGAACGGGGTAGGAGCAACTTGTGCACGTCCCCTCTTTCGTGTTCCCTCTCTGTTATATTGATCTCGTGAAGGTTACGGCCCGCCACCCAGTAGGCCAGCCATTGTAGCTGGCACGCATAGTTGTATGCCCTAAAGTCTGGAAGGCCCATACCACCGGAGCTTGAGGGGAGCTGCAGTTTAGTTAGGCCAATACGTCTGCGCCCGTGACCCCATACAAGTTCCGTAAGTAGTGAGTCGAGGTGTTTAAATGTCGCAGCTGGGATCAGGAACGGCAGGTTGGTGAAGTGGTAAACAAGGTGAGGGAGCATTACCATTTTGGAAATGGCCACTCTGCCAGCAACTGAGAGGGGTAGTGTCAGCCAGAATTGGATCTGTGACTTCAGTGCTCTCAAGGCCCTGCCAAGGTTGCCGTCAATCATCATGCCAGCCACTCTGTATATGTGCATCCCTAGATACCGGAAGGTGGTTCCCGCTATCTGAAACTCGTGTGGGGCGAAGGGTAGGGGAGCGGAGGAGTCTGTAGTCCCGAAGGTGAATCCATAAGACTTGGGCTCGCTTATGGTAAGGCCTGAGATCTCCCGGAAGTCCTCAAATATTTGGGGTATGGGGCCCATGTCGCCCCGCAGGTCCCGAAGGTACAATATGATGTCGTCGGCATAGGCGGACACAATATGTGCTGTCCCATGTCTCAGGATACCATAACGGGGGCCATTGCCCTGAGTCTGCAAAGCAACGGTTCGAGGGCGAGGATAAACAGAAGAGGGGAGAGCGGGCAACCCTGTCGGGTGCCCCTGGCTATAGCTATAGGTCCCGAAATGTGCCTGGAAGTGCGCACTCTCGCTGTAGGGAGAGTGTACAAAAGCCTGACCCAGGCAACGAATTCGGCCGGTATCCCGAATTTTAAGAGCGTGGCAAACATGTAGTCCCATCTAAGGGGGTCAAATGCCTGCCTCAAATCCAGTGATATGCAGCCCTCCGGACCCATGTCCGCCCCGCTTCCCAGCATCAGCTGGGCCAAGCGTCTGAGGTTCATGGCCGTGCTCCGGCCCGGCACAAATCCACATTGGTCGGGATGGATCAACTGCGGCACATATTGTATTAGTCGCGTCGCCAGTACTTTGCTCAAGATCTTCGAATCAGTATTTAGGAGGGACAGGGGTCTGTAGTCGGCCAGCTGTAGCCCGCTTTTGCCTGGTTTTAAGAGGGATGTGATCAACGCTTGCATAGATGATTGCGGTAGGGAGGCCGACCGTAAGGCTTCCAAATAGAGAGCATGCAAACGTGGGGCAAGGAGATCTATGAATGTTGTGTAGAATTCGGCCGGTAGGCCATCAGTCCCAGGGGCCTTGTTTCTAGGGAGTGCTCGTATCGCTTGTCTAATTTCCGCCAGTGAGATGTTGCGCTGTAGATCTTCACTTTGCATGTCGGTGAGTCGGGGCAGGATCAGTTCCCCCATGAAGGTCTCATAAGTGAACTCTGACTGTGGCGGCGGGGGGCTATACAGCGTGGTATGATAGTCTTTGAACGCCGTATTAATCCCAATTTGGGTGGTGGCCAGCTTACCAGTTTGGTCCAGTATTTCTAAGATTGGGTGGCAAGGTGGGGAGTCTTGTAGGAGTCGGGCCAGGAGGGTGCCAGCTCGGTCTGCCTGTGTATGCTGCCTATTCGTGTGTTCTCTGTAGTCTATGAGCCTCAGGTCTTCTAGTAGCTCTGCATGTCTTATGTGAGCCTCCTGTAACGGTGTGAAGTGTGCATTGGTGCCCGCCGCCTCACTCTCCAGGGATGCTAGGGAACCCTCCACTTCGCTTAGTTGACTGATGACCTCTCTCTTCCTACCCACTCGGGCTGCCATCGCCTCCCCCCTTAGGCAAACTTTAAATGCGTCCCATTCGATCTGCCGGGTGCTGGCTGTGTTCGCATTTGTGGTGAAGTAGGTGTCTATAGTGTCGGATAGGGATGAACGGAAGACTGTGTCTTCAAGCAAGTCGGGGGGTAGTCTCCAAGCCGGGATAGGAGGCAGCAGCTTGCCCCACTGCCAGGTGAGCTCAACGGGGTTGTGGTCGGACAGGGTTTTCCCCATGTGTTGGGTTTGGACAATGGAGGTCGCCAGGGAGCGGGAACAGAAGATATGGTCAATTCTGGTGTGGAGCTGGTGGGGCGGGGAGAAAAAGGTATATTCCCTCTCCTGTGGGTGTGTGCTGCGCCATGTGTCTGCCAAATCCCAGCCCTCAGCCCAGCGTGTCAGGGCGCCCGCCTGTTTCCTGCTCTCAGTGGCCAATGGGGGGGGGGGGGGACCTATCTAATGTAACATCGAGTACAGCATTGAAATCCCCGCCAATGATCCACCGATGGTCAGCCCAAGCAGCAAGTATCCCATTTAAAGTTAGCAGAAATTCCGACTGGCCTGTGTTCGGTGAGTACACACAACCTAGTACAATGGCATCCCCATCTAGTAAACCCCTCACAAATACATAACGCCCCTCTTTATCAATCTTTTGTTCTATCGCCTTGAAGGGGACAGAATTGCGAAGCCAGATCGCCGTCCCTCTGGAGAACGCAGAATAGGAGGTAGCAAAGAGCTGTCCGCGCCATTTTTTGCGCATTTTTAAGTTTTCAGCATTGTTCAAATGTGTCTCTTGCAAACAAGCTATCTGCGTCCCTCTACAGTTAAGTTGTGCTAAAATCCTGTGGCGTTTGTGTACCGAGCCCAGTCCCCTTACATTCCAGGTGCACAAATTATAGGCATTAAGAGGTCCCATAACCTTCTGTGCGTGGTGGTAGAGCGGAGCTCATGAGTGACCATGGCAGGTTCGTCGTGGTATTATGTGAGAGTGCCCCGTGAACGTATATCCCCTTAACTAAAGGGTCGCCAGGCCAACGGGCTCGGGAGCCAAACAAGGGTGCCCAACGTGGGCACAAGTCAATGTGTTCCATATTCAGAACGGGGGGAGTAGGCCTCTGTTGGCTGTCACTTGATAGCCCGCTCTGGCATGGTAGCCCTTGACAGGGTGTGCCCTTCTGCAACCCACCAGTCATGGGAAAGGAGGGGGGTCGGTCATACGTTACCACCCGGAGAGGACCAATCGTGTCGCCAATCAGAACTCCGCTGCCATCTGGGCTGTGATCTTTGGGAACAGTTTCAGACTGTTCACCGACCCGGAAACCTCAGTGTGGGTGTCGGTGGTGACGGTGATCCTGTCCCCGGTTGCTCCCGCGTCGTGAGCGGCCAGCTCTTCCTCAGTTAGTCGCATCTGTGGTGCTTGAGACCGACCTGCTGCCTGGTCCCCCGGCGGTTGGGTATTCACAGGTGCGCTTCGTGGGGGAGGTAGTTTGGAGGAGGAAGGATCGTCTCGATGGCCCTGCGAGGACCTGTGACCCTCGCTGTGATCATCCGCGAGTGGGTCTTGGGAGGCCGGAGGGGTGAGTGTGACTTCCATCCATTCCTCCGCCTCTTCCGGCGATTCGAAGAAGTGGGATTTGTTGCCATGCAGTATCTTGAGTCTTGCTGGGAATAAAAGCGCATATTTCATATCCCTGTCTCTGAGTTTGCGCTTCACCCCAATGAAAGTGGATCTGGCTCTTTGCACTGTAGGTGTGAAATCGGGGTACACCGATATGTTTTTATTTTCGAAGCGTATAGGTGCCTTCTCCCTTGCCGCTCTTAGAACAGTGTCCCGATCCTTGTAGTGGAGCAGGCGCGCTATCAGTGGTCGAGGGGGCGCCCCCGGTTGCGGGGGACGCGATGGCATCCTGTGCGCTCGTTCCACACTGTACAGGGCCGTAAGGTCTTCCTGGCTCACCAGGTTCCTGAGCCAGTCCTCTACAAATTGGGTGGGATCCCTCCCCTCGCTTCTCTCCGGAATACCCAGGATGCGGACGTTGTTGCGGCGGGCACGTCCTTCCGCGTCGTCCACCCTGCCCCATAGCTGTTTAAGCTGTTTCTCCACGGTCTCCAGTTTCGTGGAGTGCTCCGTCTGCTGGGGTATGAGGTCACTCAGCGCTATCTTCTGTTCCGAGACCCTCTCCGCCAACTTGTTATGGTCAGCCCGTAGTAGGGATAGGCCAGTCGCCATGCTGTCTATGCGTGATTCTAACGCCTCGCGTGTGGCGCGTATCTCGTTAAGGATGAGGTCCAACTTGGCGTCCTGGGATCCCTTTCCAGTGGGTGGGATGATGTCCGCGTTCGAGGAGGCCAGTGGGTCTTCGGAGCTTGTAGACTGCATGTCTGCTGTAGCGCCCTGGTCCTGGTTCCTGCCCCTGTGCCTACCCATTGACCTGGAATGCAGGGCGACGCCGGGGCAGCTGCAGCCGTCGATCTCTCCCTCTACACGTGTCCACGCAAAGGTGTCGGGCTGCGATGCCAGCGTGGTCAGGTTCCGCTGGCTGCAGGCTATCGCGGCGTAGCCCACAGGTTTCGCCAGGAAGTATGCTGGTCAGTGCATGCAAGGATGGCGCTTCGTCGACTGGCCGCGGCGTTGTCATAGGGCGGAGTGGCGGTCCACCCGTGGTCCTGTTAGTCTTTAGTGGCTCGGCCGTGTAAAGTGTAGGGGAGAGTCCATGAGCCGTAGATGACGACGAGGAGGGATCTCTTTAGTGGGTGGGATCGTGGTCAGCGCCGGGCTCCCAGCATGGCATCAGGGCTCTGCAGTGTTCTTCCTCCCACGTGGGCCCAGTCACCCCAGCGCTGGTGTGTAAGGTCGCCGTCCCCACTGCAATATGGGCGTGCACTGACCGTGGGTGTGTGCTGCCTTGGGTCTCCCGCTGCGAGATGTCCGCCGCCGCTGGAGTCTGGGGTGAGCAGGCTGCCGAGATCAGAGTCCCAGGGGCCCGGACTCGTGCAGACAAAATGGCGCCGGCAGGATCACCCAGATGTCGGTTGGCCTGCGCCCCTCAGCGCGTTGTGCAGGGAGCGGACGGGAGTCCGATGTGCCGGCGGGGGGTCCCGTACCCTTCCAGACCCGTCCTCCTCACCGGTGGGGTCGAGGGCGCAGGCGCTGCAGCCGGGCTTAGCAGGTGGCGGCAGGTACGGAGTCCCGGGCCGTCCAGTGGGTCCCACAGCGGGGGAGGTCAGTGGGTGCTCAGCAGCCTGGTGGAGGAAGCTGCGAGGCTGCAGGCGGGGTGGGGGGACCCCTCCGTGAGTCCAGATACCGCGGTGAGAATTCCGCCACACCTCCGGACCGGGGGTCCGCCTGGAGCGAGCCGGCAACGCGGGGCAGGGCAGGCTGGTCGCAAATCGAGGCCGAGGCCTCACTCCGGTCTTCAGGCCGCAACAGGCTCCCCAGCACGGCGCTTCACCGGCGAGGTCCGGGGGGGGATCAGCACCCCTCCGCTGTACGCCGTTCGCTCCCGGGGCTTCAGCGCACCGTGTGTAGGTGGGTTGTCTGTCAGGTTTACAGGATAATTGGCTGTTATTGCGGGCTAAGGACGGAGCTCCGGGGCTACACGTCCACCATGATCGGCTCTTGGCCACGCCCCCCAACTCCTGAAAGCAGCATAATAACATTTTTCACACCGTACAGGCCCATCAGATATTTAGGGATGCCCTTTCCTTGGGTTCTGCGACCTCTGTTTTCCAAAATCTGATGCCATCATTGTTTGGGGAAAATGGAGGAGGTACTGACCTTCCAGAATGGAAGCCTGGTATTTGTAAAAACTGATGAAGAACACAGTCAGATTTTAAGTGTTTCGACTCCATCTTGGATAGGGAAATTAACTTCCACTTGGACAAAAGAGAATTCCTGGCATAAGAAGTAAAATATTTAGGTAATAAAATTACATCTGAAGGGTTAGAACCTAACAAATATATATTCAATTGATACTTCTTAAGTGCAGATTCCTCAACATGTGAATATCCCCAGGTGCCAGACTGGACTTGAAAACTCAATAAGCATTGCTCTGCCTGCTAATAAGTTATGCCATACTGAGCCACGCACATGCCTTTCCACTCCGGAAGGAACAGTGCTGCACAAAAGCACCACCCATGTACATTAGTGTCAATTCCGTTTTTCTGTGACTCAGACCCAGAACGCTGCTGAAGTGATAGTTTTCCCTCAAGCAGTTTTCGGGTGTGCAAGGAAACCGGTCACCTCATAAGACTACAAGGTTTAAGCCTTGTAAGAGACTGTTGCAAACAGATGTCTGTGACAGATTCCCATAAGGTGAGTCTCTACTGATTGGGTTTGGTGCATAACTCCAAGCCTGAAACACCTGTGCTCAGATGAATCCGAAGGACATTTGTGAACGCAAATCTTCATGTAGCAAAACACTGCGGCACTCAATGCAGATCATGCTACAGTGTGAAGTCAAGAGTGTGGGCCCACTTTGGCCCAATATCATGCCCAAAGCTGATCATCTTTGTGCTTGAGGTCTTCTGGTAATTCCAAGAAAAAACATAGGAAGTCCAAGCAGGTCTCAGCCCCTTTTTGCCACTCGTCCTCCAGAGAAATGTGCATGGGTGTTCCACCAAGTCTCTTTTCATTCCACTGAGGAGCTAATTCCATCTTTGGTCTTGATGCGCCCTGACTTTTTGGGCCTTCCGGCAATGATGCAGCAGGTCAAAGCCTTTTGAGAGGCCATGCGGTGCATTTTTGGCATGCTTCCGACTTCTTCTGATGTCCTTTTGGACCCAAGGGTCCGCAGGGGGTGCCAGTGCCTTCTGTGCCCCTTGAGCCTGTTTTTGGTTTTGCAATGGCTTAGATGCCAACTTCTGATTCAATGCTGAACTCTGTACATGTCTTGCAGACATTGATGCCAGCAGCTACACCACCCATACTGGAAGTGGTGCTGCAACTCATCGTAGTCTCTGATTTGGAGCCAAATTAATCTTGACCTCAACCAAGGACGTGTCCAGATGCTGATGGGTATAACCAATACTTAATCCTTCAGAGTTAGTCACAATTCCACTACTGAGCAGCAGCGCAGAGACAGTACACCAGCCTTTTGGATCAGACTCCGACCAGAGCGAGCCATATGAAAGACAGTGAAGGAGATGGCGAAGAGTTTGCCCCCCTCCTTATCGTGAGGACAGTTGGTACATAGATGTACAGGTTGCCAGTGAGTTAGATACCTCACCCGATATTGTGTCAGTGTCCACCCACCTGGACCAGCTACGGGAGAAAGTACATCTTTTGCCACTGTGATTAGAAGGGCTACTGAGTTCTTTGACCTCACCCTTACTATGGAGTAAAAACAAATGTCTTCACTGAAGTCCTTCAGCGTGGCCAGGTACAGACAGAACCTCTTCTGCCCGTCAACAAGGCCCACAGACATGATATTGGTACTTACGTAAAACTATGTTTGAGCTCTCCAGTCAATCAACAGGTCACCTGTTTTCACAGATTAATTCGAGGTGACCGTGACCTTTTAACTTAACATCCAACCCCTGAGAGTTTGATGGTGCAGGCATCCATCAGCAGAATCAACTCGAACGCCTTTCTGATGGTTCCTCCTGTGCCAGACAGGCAATCCCAACACATGGAAATGTTTGGCAAGAGAATGTTCTTTTTGCCAGCCTTACTTTGAGGTCAGTCAATGGCCACTGCCTTCTTGGATGGTACAACCACACTCTTTGGGCCATAGTTACCATGAGATCTTACGAGCGGTCTGGAAAGACTTATGGACTTCATTGGCCTAAACCATTAAAAATAGCAGGGATGCTGCCAAGTTTATCATTCACTTGGGCCTAGGAGGGACTATTGACACATGTGTTGTGCTCCAGCTTCACACATGGATGAGATCCACTTCCTTCTTGAGACTTCCAGGTATCCTCAATGCACATGCCCTTCGACGGTGCTCGCCTGTTTTGCAAGAAGTCAGACTCAGCCCTGGATTGTTTCAAGGAGATCTGAGCCATTATATGCTCCATGGGACTTTCAGCACCAGTCTAGCAATCCTTCCAACAGTGTTAACCTTTGTGGTTGTTGGACTTGGCCTTCTCCCTTGAAATTTTTCGCTTTTGACCCCCTTGACTAGGATGTCTCCCCCATGGTAGTAAACCTATATAGGCCATGTGTGGTAGGAGTTACCCTGTTTTAAAAATGTAATGTCATGCAATGGTGTGAGAACTTGTCAATTTCCCCCATTGTAAAATGCACCCTGGTAAAATGTTGTGTTTTTTAAAATGGCTGCCATGGCTGTGCGTTGTGCCACCTGACTTCAGGAGGTTAGCAGTCTAGTTGTTAGGTACAGTGTAGTGTTAGTAGTTGTTAGGCATTTGGAGGGAAAGCCTGGCACCCAGGGTGCTCTAATCCTCCCTCTGAGCCAGTTAGAACTAGTTCGCCTGTCTGAGGTGGGTTAGCGGTCTAGTTGTCTGGTACCCAGCAATCCCAGCATTTGGAGGGACCTTCTAGAAGCTTCCAGCCTTTCTGGTACAGGGAGAGCAGTAGAGATGTGATGAGCAGAGACAGAGCTGGGACAGGAATGTGAGGGGACCTGCTGCCAGGAGATACCGCCACTTGGGCCTGTGTGCTGGACCCTGCACCCATCTAAAACCCCTCTACTGTCCCCAGGGCTTGTAAAGCCCCACTTCAGGAGTTCAGGCTGCCGGGTGGGAGGAGGGCCACGCTGCAGTGGGGATGGTGAAAGCCTACCTCACTGCTTTGATGATGCCCCCACTACCTGCTGACCTGGCCCAGTAGTGCTACTCCTCTGTCCCCCGGGCCCCTGAGGAAGAAGGGCCCCCCCCCCCCAAGGTCCCTGGAGCTGCCGGGACCCGGCGCTACGCAAGCGCTGCGCAAAGAAGCGCCTGGAAGGGAAGGAGCACCTTAGACCCCCCAGGAGGTGAGAAGAGTTACCCTGGGGCTTGCTGCTGGGACTGTCCGACCCCCTTTCGCTGTGTGCCTGGAAGTGTTGTGCCTAGGCGAAGTGCTGTGTGCTAAAGCGCTGTGCCTAGAAGAAGCGCTGTGTGCCTGCAAAGCGCTAACCTTGCCCAGGACTGTTGCAGCCTGCGGTGACCTTGAAAGTGCTGGCCTGCAGGAGACTGCTTGTGTCCCCAGAGCGCTGTGACCAAGACTGCCCTGCTGATTGCCTGCTAAGCGCTACAATCTGGGAGCGCTGTACCTGCTAAGCGCTGTGTTGCATGATCCTACAGCGCTGGGTGAGGAAGATTGTGCCCTCAAGGAGCTGCGGGCCGGGAGAGTTTCTGCCTGTTGTGCCCCTGTCAAGCGCTATACTGCCTGGGACTGCAAGAAGCATTGAGCCTCCAAGCGCTGGGGCTTGAGAAGCTGTCTGCCCCCTAAGCTCCACAATCTTGAAGCTGTGTGTTAAGCGCTGTATTGCCCTGGGAACTGCTGCTGGCCCAAGCGCTGTGAGCGCTGCTATGTACTCTAAGCGCTGTATCCGGAGGACTGAGCCCCCAAAGCGCTGTCCCGCCTGGAAGCGCTGTGGGGCCCCGGAGAACTGTTTATTGTGGAAGCGCTGTGCCCCTTTGAAGCGCTACTGGCTCACCTGTGGCCCTGGTACCCAATCCTGAAGAGCGCTGTTGCTTTTCACGGCCGCCCCTCCCCGGGAAACTGTAGCTGGGCCCTGTTAACTCTGGTTGATTTTGTGAGGGCCACCCCCCCCCAGCTAAAGGAAGGGGGAGAGGGGATTACAGGCCATGCAGGTCCCGGCCCTAGTATTTTCATGTTTCCTGTTCAGGCATGATGCGCTCTTGCGCCTAATGTTTATTGTATGCTGAATATCCTGCTAAAGGTTTTATGCCCCCAGGGTATTGCTCAGGAATAATGCGCCAGTGTTGATATGCTTATGGTTAAATGCCTAATGTCACAGCGTAATGTGTATGCCTAAGGTTCTATGGCATACAAGGTGCCTACTACCCTGATGAGATGGTCATCTCCCTCGCCTAAGGTGATGAGACCAGTATCTAATGTTGATGTGCCCGTTTATTGCAGGTGTCCTGCCCTGTGCTGGCCTGACGTGTCATTCGAGGCCCCGGTTTACATCCCACGTTTATGAGAAAACCTGCTGCTTTATTACAGGTGCTCCTGTCTGTTGGGATTTGCTGTGATGCCATGAAGTTTTCCTTTACAGGGGTTGTGTTGGAGTTATTCTGCATGGGGTATCCTGATGCTAATGTTGTACTTTGTAGTTACAGTCTACTGCTAAGGATGAGAGCCTGAGTTGGCCCCGCCATAGTGACCCCAGGTTTAATGACAAGTTTAATCACCTTCTTTATTTCAGCCAAGAACTTAAAGACTCATCCCTTACTTCCCATGTAAATAATCCCCCTTGATACACTTGGCTCTGGTGCCAGTTGGCGCCGTGTTGTGATACCACTGTTGATGCATTTTTGCCTTGCAGGTTGGAGATACTAAACTACTTACTAATTTTCCAACTCAAGCTGGTGTCCTGCCTCTTTTGTGGTGTGTTGTCTGTGGGTACTGCGTGAGTGCTTCATATGTCCTCCGAAGTTTGGCCTGCCCGCTTGGTTCCATGCTACCCCCTGGAGATTTGGTAACCCCATTTCTTACATTGGTGGCAAGCGGTGGGATAGGACTTGTGTTTGCGCAGTACCACAGCGGCCACGGGTTACACCACAAGAAGAGCTTTGAGAGTATTCACAGCCTGGTTGTGGGGATTATTGTTGGCTGAATATTGTTTGCTGTATTGCTTCCGCCTGAAAAGCATTTGCAATTGTGTCCCCTTGGTCCACTGTGGGTGTGTCCCAGGAAACCTCACCACCATAGGGTTAGTTTATGATGAGGTGGAACTGATGGAGTACACCGAGCAGGAAGTGATAGATTTCCTCAAGGAGAGAGGGATACCCCCAGTAGGAAACATTAGAAGGAAGTTGTTTCTCTATGAGGCCCTCAAAAGGGGGGAGCCCTTAAAGATCGGTGGAGACCTGTCTGATTACCCCCCCAAGTATTTGAAGGGTGGATTCGGTAGAAGCCAGTGGGAGGGCTCCCAATCCATATCCGGGGGGGGGGGTAATTACCTGGATGGGGAGGAGGAAGAGTTTGACAGGACAGAGGCGCTAGAAGCTAATGCAGACACTAGAGATAGGGAGTTGCGCACTGGGTCCAGTCCCAGGGGCACTGCCCCATCCCTTTCCCTATCCCCGGAAGAGTGGGTAGATAGGAGGGAAAAAAGGGAGCATCAGCTAGCGCTGGAGAAGCTCATGTTTGAGCAGGCCACGGAGTTAGCGCAGCTGAGGATTCAGGAGCAGAGGCTAGAGACAGAAATGGTCCTAGCCCAGGAGAGGATGGCAGAGGCGGAGAGGGCCTATGCCAGAGAGAGAGTAGCTCAGGTGGGAAGGTTGTCCCCTGAGAGCGGTTTTAGGAGTCTGGAAACACCGGTGAGGGTGGGATCCAGTGGTGGCAGCGAGTGTAGGTCCTGTGCAAGGAGTCCCACTCCAGAAGCCCAGGAGACGGTGCCTGATTCCCAGGAAGAGGGGGACAGGTTAGTGTTCAGGGGCAGGGGAAAGCTGTCCCATCAGTCCTGGGGAGAGTTTGAGGTGGAGTGTTGGACTGTATTGGAGGATTGGGCGGTGAGTAGAGCAGTGGAGGATTGGGAAGGGCTGTGCCATGCAGTCATCAGAGAGCACATGCTGAGGAGTTGTTTCCCAAGTCTGCGTCATCATCTGTTGCAGTGCGGGGTCTCAGACCCCAGGGAACTTGCCCGGGAGGCAGACCTCTGGGTAAATGCCAGAGCGTCTGGGAAGGCTGAGGGGAGTGATCCTGGAGGGAGTGGTGCAGGGATCTTCCGACCCAGCGTGGCGGGAGAGGTGAGGAATGGCCCAGCTAGGTCCCAGGATAGGGAGAGGTTTGTAGGGCCTCACATCCCATCTATAGGAGGGAGTGAGACGGGGAGGTGTCCCGAGGTGCCCCAACCGCAGTCACAGGGCCTGGAGAGTTCTTTTAGGGAACTCCAGGGTGTGAGCCGAGGCTGTCCTGATGTGCCATCCAGAGGAAGGGATCCCCTTATGTCAGGAGAACCCGGAGCATCAGTAATCAGAGCTCCAGTGGTTCGGGGGTCTGACCAGTCACAGGGTTTAGATCCTGGGCTGGAGTTCCAGGTTCAGGGTTTGCCTGACCTGGAGGGTGGGGTACCTGTAATTCAGGTCCCTACCAATTTGACTCCCAGGGGTACTTCTCTCGGAGGGAGGGTGCGGAACTCTGGGAGGCTGTGCGGAGGGAGGAAGGTCTCTCCTCCGTCACCGGCTCAGCTACAGGGCGCAGATCCCGGGTTGGGTGGCCAGGAGGAGGGTTTGCCGGACCTGGCGGGTGGGACATCTGTGTTCAGAGTCCCCCCAGATTTGACTCTCAGGGGTACTACTCCAGTTAGGAGGGTGCGGAACTCTGGGAGGGGGTGCAGGGGGAGGGAGGACTCGCCCCTGTCACCGGGTCAACCTGAGGGTTTCGACTCCAGGTTGGGGAGAGAGTGGTTGTGTGAGGGTGTCCCCAGGCGTAGGAGATGGCGGAACCCTAGGAGGAGAAGTAGGGGGAGGAGAGCCCCGCCCCTAAGGGCTGGTCAGCCTGAGGGTGTAGACCCCAGGTGGATGGACCAGTGGCAATTTGGAAAGAGGAGAGTGGCCCAAGAGTATTAACTGCCTGAGGCTAGAGCCTCCCACTCTAGGAAGAAACAAGGGCCAGAGACTTCTGGGTGGCCTAGAGGCCAGTCCTGGCCACATCCCACTAGGGAACACCAGTGGGGTGGTTTTGTTGGTGAAGGGAGGGTTGCGAGAGAGAACCAATGGGTTCCAGAGTGGAGGAGAGATTGCTGGTGCTCCTGTAGTTGCAGGCCTGCGTCCACCTTTTTCTGCCCCAAGCAGGGAAGCCCATCAAGGCATTGAGTGGTCTACCCTGGCTTTTGGCGGTGGGGGAATGGTGTTGGACTTGGCCTTCTCCCCTGAAATTTTTCGCTTTTGCCCCCCTTGACTAGGATGTCTCCCCATGGTAGTAAACCTGTATAGGCCATGTGTGGTAGGAGTTACCCTGTTTTAAAAATGTAATGTCATGCAATGGTGTGAGAACTTGTCAATTTCCCCCATTGTAAAATGCCCCCTGGTAAAATCTTGTGTTTTTAAAATGGCTGTGCGTTGTGCCGCCTGACTGCAGGAGGTTCGCAGTCTAGTTGTTAGGACCCAGCCACCCCTGCATTTGGAGGGAAAGCCTGGCACCCAGGGTGCTCTACTCCTCCCTCTGAGCCAGTTAAAACTAGTTTGCCTGTCTGAGGTGGGTTATCGGTCTAGTTGTCTGGTACCCAGCAATCCCAGCATTTGGAGGGACCTTCTAGAAGCTTCCAGCCTTTCTGGTACAGGGAGAGCAGTAGAGATGTGATGAGCAGAGACAGAGCTGGGACAGGAATGTGAGGGGACCTGCTGCCAGGAGATACCGCCACTTGGGCCTGTGTGCTGGACCCTGCACCCATCTAAAACCCCTCTACTGTCCCCAGGGCTTGTAAAGCCCCACTTCAGGAGTTCAGGCTGCCAGGTGGGAGGAGGGCCACGCTGCAGTGGGGATGGTGAAAGCCTACCTCCCTGCTTTGATGATGCCCCCACTACCTGCTTACCTGGCCCAGTAGTGCTACTGCTCTGTCCCCCGGGCCCCTGAGGAAGAAGGGCCCCCCTAGGTCCCTGGAGCTGCCGGGACCCGGCGCTACGCAAGCGCTGCGCAAAGAAGCGCCTGGAAGGGAAGGAGAACCTTAGACCCCCCAGGAGCTGAGAAGAGTTACCTTGGGGCTTACTGCTGGGACTGTCCGACCCCCTTTCGCTGTGTGTCTGGAAGTGTTGTGCCTAGGGGAAGCGCTGTGTGCTAAAGTGCTGTGCCTAGAAGAAGCGCTGTGTGCTTGCAAAGCGCTAACCTTGCCCAGGACTGTTGCAGCCTGCGGTGCCCTTGAAAGTGCTGGCCTGCAGGAGACTGCTTGTGTCCCCAGAGCGCTGTGACCAAGACTGCCCTGCTGATTGCCTGCTAAGCGCTACAATCTGGGAGCGCTGTACCTGCTAAGCGCTGTGTTGCATGATCCTACAGCGCTGGGTGAGGAAGATTGTGCCCTCAAGGAGCTGCGGGCCGGGAGAGTTTCTGCCTGTTGTGCCCCTGTCAAGCGCTATACTGCCTGGGACTGCAAGAAGCATTGAGCCTCCAAGCGCTGGGGCTTGAGAAGCTGTCTGCCCCCTAAGCTCCACAATCTTGAAGCTGTGTGTTAAGCGCTGTATTGCCCTGGGAACTGCTGCTGGCCCAAGCGCTGTGAGCGCTGCTGTGTACTCTAAGCACTGTATCCGGAGGACTGAGCCCCCACAGCGCTGTCCCGCCTGGAAGCGCTGTGGGGCCCCGGAGAACTATTTATTGTGGAATCGCTGGGTCCCGTTGAAGCACTACTGGCTCACCCGTGGCCCTGGTACCCAATCCTGAATAGCGCTGTTGCTTTTCACGGCCGCCCATCCCCGGGAGTACTGTAGCTGGGCCCTGTTAACTCTGGTTGATTTTGTGAGGGCCCCCCCCAACTAAAGGAAGGGGGAGAGGGGATTACAGGCCATGCAGGTCCCGGCCCTAGTATTTTCATGTTACCTGTTCAGGCATGATGCGCTCTTGCGCCTAATGTTTATTGTATGCTGAATATCCTGCAAAAGGTTTCATGCCCCCAGGGTATTGCTCAGGAATAATGCGCCAGTGTTGATATGCTTATGGTTAAATGCCTAATGTCACAGCGTAATGTGTATGCCTACGGTTCTATTGCATACAAGGTGCCTACTACCCTGATGAGATGGTCATCTCCCTGGCCTAAGGTGATGAGACCGGTATCTAATGTTGATGTGCCCGTTTACTGCAGGTGTCCTGCCCCTGTGCTGGCCTGACGTGTCATTCGAGGCCCCGGTTTACATCCCACGTTTATGAGAAAATCTGCTGCTTTATTACAGGTGCTCCTGTCTGTTGGGATTTGCTGTGATGCCATGAAGTTTTCCTTTACAGGGGTCGTGTTGGAGTTATTCTGCATGGGGTATCCTGATGCTAATGTTGTACTTTGTAGTTACAGTCTACTGCTAAGGATGAGAGCCTGAGTTGGCCCCGCCATAGTGACCCCAGGTTTAATGACAAGTTTAATCACCTTCTTTATTTCAGCCAAGAACTTAAAGACTCATCCCTTACTTCCCATGTAAATAATTCCCCTTGATACACTTGGCTCTGGTGCCAGTTGGCGCCGTGTTGTGATACCACTGTTGATGCATTTTTGCCTTGCAGGTTGGAGATACTAAACTACTTACTAATTTTCCAACTCAAACTGGTGTCCTGCCTCTTTTGTGGTGTGCCTGGTGTGTTGTCTGTGGGTACTGTGTGAGTGCTTCACATGTCCTCCGAAGTTTGGTCTGCCCGCTTGGTTCCATGCTACCCCCTGGAGATTTGGTAACCCCATTTCTTACACTGGTGATATGCCAGGTGCATGGCAAATCAGCGATGTCTGGCCCAGCCACCTTCACAACAGGCCTCCCTATCTTTTCATGGTCAGGGTCAACAATGACCAGGCCATCAGAGGCAGTGTACGTCTTAATCCCCCATCCCTCCAGCAGAACATTACAGCCAACAGGTCAGGCCTCCAAATTGTCCAAAAGGGCTACGCTCTCCTTTTCCTTTTCCACCCACTGCATCTGCCACCTACATCAGAGCAGCTCTTGAAGGACCATCTGTCCATTTTGCGTCAGGAGGTGTTGGCTCTTTCATAATGTCGGCCTCAGAAGTAGGGCCAGATGTTATTCCTGCTTCTTCCTAGTACCGAAGAAGGACAGAGGCCTATTTTAGATCTCCTCCCTCTAAACGTCTTCCTGTTCAAGGACAATTCTTGCTGCTCAAACAGATTATTTCTGCCTAGTTCTCGGAGACTGGATATGGCATTGTACCTTCAAAACGCCTATTTTTAAATAGCCTTTCTGCAGACCCACAGGTGCTATGTGAGGCTCACAGTGGGCCACAAACACTTTTCTTTTGACTTGCTCCCACTTTTAGGTTCACCAGTGAGCTCGACTATGGCAGTGGTCACTGTCTATCTTCAGAGTTCAGGGGTACCAGTCCTTTATCTCAATGACTGGCTGTTGAAGGAGGGCTCACCACAGTCAGTCTCAGACCTCTGGTCTCCTGCAGAGTCCCGCCTCCACATAAATCTGCAGGAGCTGGAGGGGATTCACGTAGCGCTAAAGGCATTTCTGCTGACTGCTGCTGGCAGGCTAGTTCAGGGTTAACACAGAGAATACCACAGACATGGGTCTTGCGTCAGGATGCTCTGCATCTCTGGAATTGGCTGAGCCATCAGGTTCCTGGTTGCACACCACCAGGAAAGATCTTTAAACGCAAGAGTGAACCTAGCCACCAATGCCTAACAAATCACAAATGGTGGTTGCACCTGGAGGTGGCATGGACCTCTTCCAGGAATGGGGAGAACCCTGGCTCGCTCTCTTCACTGCAGAAAATGTGCAGTGTCAAAACTTTTGCATACTAGTGTTTCTAAGAAGGCTTGCACTCGGGGACGGAATCCACATGAAGTAGAGCACAAGAATACTGTACACATTACCGTCATAACCTCTCCTGTCCAGAATTCTGAAGAAGATTAGGAACAACAAGGCCCAAGTCATCCTAGTGGCTTTGGATTAGGTCAAAAGGAGTGATATTCAGAACACTCCTTCCGGCCTTTAGCATCTGCCCTCAACCCAGCCCTGAGCATCTGTTCTATGATCAGGTTGCTGTTTTGGGAGTTTCTTCTGTTGCAGCTGCAAGGCAGGGTTTTGCACCTGAGCCTGCACAACCTATATTTATATGTGTTGAGATTGTGGGGCAGCAGTTAATCGCCTTAGACTTTCTCCCCAAGGTCAATGATGTAATTGTGGCAGGCAGGCGCCAGTCCACTAAATCAGTGCATGCTGGGTGCTGAGATACTTTTTTGGCATGGTGCGGCACTACCAGTCAAACCTGTTGCAGGCCAAACTGTCAAATGTATTGCTGTTTGTTTTATCTTTGGACTTTGATTGTAAAAATGATGAAAAATTAGTTTTGGAGCTGGAAAAGAGTGGTGAAGTTAAATGAGAGATGTTTTGATGAGATTCATTTAAGCTGCTAGGCAGATTAATGTGGTTCTTTAAAGAGTGGTGATGACATTGTCTCCTTGTTTCCCTTTACACCTAATAATTCAACAAGTGTTCTGACACCAAAATCTGCAACTGATGTTGAAATAGGTGAAAATTCTGATCAAGAAGTTCGACAGAACCTAACAAGTGCGTGGTAGGTTCTGATTGGTCATTGGCCAAGAATGATAAAATAGCTGTTTCAGTACAGAATAAAAGGGGGGTGGGGGTTATGATGCAGGATGAAGAGGTATCAATAAAATCATTGAGAAGTAAACGTCACAAGAAACCTGAAGATTATGTTAAGGAGTGAACTGTCCTAATCTATTTTAATTTGTTTTAGCTCAGAGCATTTATTGTTGTATTTTTGTTGCCCAGGTCCACAGTTACTTCTACATTATTGTTAAGAGTAGAGAGGGGTCAGACAAAGAAGAGGGAGCTCTGCTTAAATGGATTAGGTGATGTGTGTGCATGTTCTGCTGTGAGAACTGTTAAAGAGTACTTGTCGGTCCTTTTGGCCCTTTTACGTTTACCGGGTCAGCCATCCTTGTTCATATCACCAGGTGTGATGGGTTTTCTAAGTTTGCTACATATGTTTTCATGAAAGTTCTTCATACCACAGTGGGACTCACTTTCCTCATATATGCCTCTTTCGAGTCAATGCACAATAGCCCATTGCTACCATCAGTGCGCCTTTTGAGTGAGCTTCAGGCCCCTGTCAGTCCAGCGCCCTTATACTACTTTGTTTTTTTACAAGCTGGTGTTAACGAACTCTAGAAGCATTCCTCCTGAAGGTTATGATGCATTTTTACATCAAACAAGCCACAGATCTTCTGACCTTCTTTGCTCTGCCTCACCACTCGAAAGAAAAGAGACTCAGGGGCATATTATCAAGGGAGTTTATCTCCACTTTTTTGGCTTTAAAAGCCAAGAAAGCGGAGATAAAATTATCTCCCTATTACCAAGCTGTCGCTAACACCAGTTAGCGACAGCTAGTAGGAGATAGCGACCATCTTGGGCCCCACTTTGCATGTCAGTGATATTTATCACTAATGAGATGCAAAGTGGGCGTGCCAAGATGTTAGAGACTGAAAACAGTCGCTAACATCGCTATCTCCTATTACCAACTTTTGGAGATATTCGCGCTAAGCGGGAATATCTCCAAAAGCTAACACCTGCCCTGAGCAGTTCTTAGGCATGTTATCCAATGGGAGGTGGATAACATGGCTAAGAGCATTTGCTCGATAATGCATGAATATCGCGGACTTTTCAGCGATATTCATGCATTTCGGCCGTTTTTATCGCATTTGCGATAAACCTTGTTAATAGCAAGGTTTATCAGCGATAAAAATCGCCGATGTGCGGCGATAATTTTTGTCTCTAAACAAGTTAGAGACAAAAATTATCGCTAGTTGTTGGTAATATGCCCCTCAATAACTTGGACTCCAAATGGGAGAACTCTGGGGCATATTATCAAGGGGGTTTATCTCCGCTTTTTTGGCTTTAAAAGCCAAGAAAGCGGAGATAAAATTATCTCCCTATTACCAAGCTGTCGCTAACACCAGTTAGTGACAGCTAAAAGGAGATAGCGACCATCTTAGGCCCCGCTTTGCATGTCAGTGATATTTATCACTAATGACATGCAAAGTGGGCGTGCCAAGATGTTAGCGACTGGAAACAGTCCCTAACATCGCTATCTCCTATTACCAACTTTTGGAGATATTCGCGCTAAGCGCGAATATCTCCAAAAGCTAACACCTGCCCTGAGCAGTTCTTAGCCATGTTATCCAATGGTAGGTGGATAACATGGCTAAGAGCATTTGCTCGATAATGCATGAGTATCGCTGACTTTTCAGCGATATTCATGCATTGCGGCCGTTTTTTATCGCATTTGCGATAAACCTTGCTTTATCTGCGATAAAAATCGCCGATGTGCGGCGATAATTTTTGTCTCTAAACAAGTTAGAGACAAAAATTATCGCTAGTTGTTGGTAATATGCCCCTTTGCTTTTACACAAATTGTATCAAGGAACATCGGTTGGACGATCAGCTCTTTGTGAGGTTGTCTGGTGCAAAGAAGGGCAAGGAGGTACAGAAATGAACCATCTCCCAATTAATAGTTCTCTGTATTAAGATCGCTACATATTGGTTAGAAAGCTGCCTCCAGAAGGCCAGAGGGCTCATTGTACCTGAGCTAAGGCTGCTACCACTCCATTGGCATGCGGAGTGCCTGACCTGGATATCTGTCAGGCTGCTACATGGGCATATGTGCACATGTTCACCGAGCTCTACTGCCTTGACAGCCAGGTCCAGAGAGAAGGGCATTTCACCTGTTCAGACCTGTGGTAGTATTTTTATCTGAGCCATTCAATCTTGGGAGGTAGTGCTTTTGCATCTATTCGCAAGATCAGAAATCTGTTTTTAGAACTTTCCATCACAAGGACATGGTATTTATATTCATTAACGATGTATCTGGTGCATAATCTAACTGTAGATTCCTCACTACTGTCCCACCTCCCCATTCTGTGTATTGGTCTCTTTTTTCTTCTAAAATGGTTCCAATTCAGTAATCTGCACACTGGTTGTTCCAACCTGTCTTTGGGTTCACATCTGAGAGTGCGGATAAGTGTATGAAAGAAACTGTCATCAGTGTGCATGGGTAGCTCTTATATGTGACTCTGTTCCTCACGTCTGGAGTGGAATGACTTCAGGGTGGTGCCACATGGCGCCACCTACCAGCCCACAGCAGCTTAGAATTGTTGGGATCCAGTTTGGCACTTAGGAATAGTCTCAAAGTGAGGAATCTGCAATTAGAGTATCCACCAGAAAACGCGTTACTAAAGGTAATTAACTTGGTCTTATATTCTGTAGACCAAGGAAGGCTCAGAAACCAAAGCTCAAATAATGTCATATCTAGGCCTATGTGAACGTTACTTCAAGTTCTTTACTCTTATTTTCCCCCTTTGGACATTACCCACAAACTACACAAAGCACAAGAAACAGATGTTCAAGCTATGGAGCTAGCAATTCTCAAATCTCACAGAATGATCATGTTTTTGCTAAGGGGAGAGGGGTCCTGTGATCCTGAATACCAGTGAAGGAAGGCCTGGGCCACAACTGTCACATATAGTAGGGAATGTTGGTAGGAAACAATAGCTTTCTCCTCCAGAGCTGTATCCACTGCTAAAAGGAGATAGTCCTCAATCAAGTGAGCTAAGAGCATTGAGTGTATTTAAAAGGTATTGGTGGGAAAATCATTTGACTTGAGAACCCATGACAAACAATTGTTTTTTAATTGTTTTATTAAGGAGTTACAAAAAAGCTTCATCCAGATGAATCCGTTCCATATTCTGGGTGCTAAAAAAACGAGAACTGATTGTCAAGATTTCCTCGTACCATGAAGCATAATGAAAACAACCTAGAAAGGTGGATTATGGTTTCAGTGTCTGATGTTGTGTTGTTGGGAGGTTGGAGGTAACAGCTCAAGAAATCTGATACAGGAAGTAATTAAAGCGGGTTGGCCAAAGGAGCGATCATGGATACTAGAGCTACAAATGTCAAGGGAGAAGCTTCAGGGGGAACCTAAAGTGTTGTTGAGAGAAGACAAATTTGTTCCTCCACTTTCTCTCAGTCACAATTAATGGCTTTGTTCATTGTGGTTGTCTATGAGAGTCCGATTAATATGACAAGAGCAGCTTGCAGTAACGGGATTTAAGGGTGGGAAGCTTCAAATCAACCTTTCTCTTCGACCTCCTGAAATTTGTGACCTGATGTGTATCTGTCTGCAGAGATCACGATTGGGAACTCTTCTGCCATATAGGCGATATTTTTTGTTCCTGAGCCGAAAGACCATGCTTCATGCGCCTATATCTTACCACTTCGGGTTACATCGCCTTTGCTAATTTACACACTTGACTAATACATCTGCAACAGCTTCCCACGCTTACATTGTTCTACCGCTAGCCACCCTATGCACATTGATCGTAGCAGAACAACAAAAATAGGCACCATTAAAAACACTTTTTGACATTGCCACACCGCAGACTACTGCATCATTTAGACCATGGAATGCAAGCCCTGAGAATGTCCTAGGTCTGTCTGCCATAAGAGGCAAAATAAGTGGTGGCTGGTCTTTTTTTGTGAAACTCCAGCGTAATGTTGTAGTTAGGACATTGATTGTAAAAATGCAGGCAAAGGAGTTTTGTAGCTGGAAAAAAGTGGTGAAGTGAAATGAGAGATGGTTTCTTGAGAATATTACAAAACGTTAGGCAGGTGTATGTGGTCCTCTAAAGAGTGGTGATGATTTTGTCACCGTGGTACCCCTTACACCTAAAAATTCAACACTGACATCTGCGACTAATGCAGAAATAGGTGACAATTCTGATCAAGAAGCTCAAAAGAACTTAACAATTGTGTAGGAAATTCTGAAAGCTCTTTGGTTAAGAACGATATAGCAGCAGTCTCAGCTGATTCAGTACTGAATAAAGGGTAGGGGATTATGGTGCAGGATGATGTGGTATCAAAAAATCATTGAGAAGGAAATATTGTCCCAAGAAACCTGAAGATTATGTTTAAGGACCCCTGTTTTACTGATTTTTACAGATGAATACAGACAGAAAACATTTATTTTCTTGTTTGTATTTATTTTTAAATGTGGATAAAAACGGAAATTGGGAGCTTTTTGGGTAATTCTAAATACACTTTGCCATGACTGCAAGGCCAATAACTGTGTAGATTAATAGGTAAGAGTTGGGTAGTAAAGAGGCTTAAACAGCAAGGCTGATACTAAAATGTGCATATTTTTATATAAGTGCATTGATTTATCTTCTGCAGGTGTTGATTTCACTAAGAGCTGGCATGCATTCAAGTGTGACTGCATATTTATTGGTTAAATTAATGTGTAAATATACCGGTTTCAGCTTTATTTATTCACAAAACCCATAATAAATTTTGATAAATACAGATAAAGTGACAAAAAATAAATATGGATAAATTCAGATGGAAATGGCAAAAAAAAGAAATACTATAGAACTGGCAGCCCTAATTATGTTTAGGTGTGAACTGTCTTTATAGCTTTTACTTTATTTTAGCTTGGAACATTTGTTGTTGTATTTTTGTTACCCATGTTCACAGTTACTTCTACATTTTTGTTAGTAGTAGGGAGGGGTCAAGCAAAGAAGGAGGAGCTGTGTTGGATTGGATTAGGTGATGTGCTCTTTAGAAACATCCTATATTGTCAGGTTGTACTAAGTAAGAAATACAAGTTGTAGACCAGGTGGTAAGTTCCAAGTAGTTCCTTTATTAAGTTTCAATTGTAGATGTAAGAAGATGAAGGTAAGATGGAAATAAGATTGAAGTAAGATAGAAGTATAGCCCCACCAGGAGCAGTCTCCCTCTGCCCAGCCTCTCATCTTTAACTGACACTCTTTCCACCAGTTTACACACCAACAGTCCATGACATCATACAGCATTCTCCAGCCATGCAGACTGAACAGAGGAGAGAGCATTGATGTAAAGACAGAAGAAAGGACTGAACCATTACAACACAGGTCATGGCCCAGAATTTGTCTGTGTCAGTTGCAGGGTTGCTGTGCAGCCGCAAAGCGACTTCAGTGTGCATTCTGCGAATAAACCTCTGCTTCGCGCTAAATTTGAGCAGGCTAACAGTTCCCACTGTGATCCGTGGGATGGATCTAGCAAAGGGTCATTGAGACCCAGAGGTCAGTCTATCAGGTTATTGTGACTCCTGGCTCCACTGCTCAGGCTGGCTTTAGTGACCTAAGGAGTCAACTGTTACATTTCTTATATTCACATTGGTGTAATAATCGGATTGTCAAATATGCCCCATGGTTTCTTGCCCATATTGTATTTTTGTCAGCCATGATATAGCAGTCAGATTGGCATATGTGACTCAGTAGCAGGAATTGTGGTCAGGCATATACACTTTCTCTGGGCCAGGGTTATACACTCAGGGGCAGATTTAACAGCCCCTTGCGCTCACTTTTTCTGACGCAACGGCGACGCAAACAATGCAGACAATTTACAATGTGATGCATCTAGGGAGATGCGTCACATTGTAAAGCCCTTTAACATTATACCTGCGTCAGGTATAATGTATGCAGGCTAGGCGTTCCCACGCATAAAGCCATGTAAAACTGACGCAACGAAATTTACAACATTTCACTGCATCACGCTACGCCTTCACTGCATTAAAACTCCCTACGCCAGCTCAGACCAGCCATAAGGAATGATACAGGGCTTTATTTATGGGACTCACCTATCTGTTGTGGCGCAATGCTGGAGTTGCATCACTTTCATGAGCAACTCCAGCAATGCGTCACTTTTGGGCCAACAGATGCATCGGAATATCTAACGCATCTGTTAATCATTGTGCCATTGAGCACTGTATTGTAAATACGGTGCATCCATGGCGGTGCAAGGACATTTGGCGCTGGTGCAAGGAAACTGATGCATCCATGCAGATGCGTCAGTTCCTTGTAAATCTGCCCCTCAGTGTTGGCCATCCAGGCCCAGTGGTATGCTTACTAAGGCAACGCTACATCAGACACATTACCCATTGAGACCCAGAAGCGTACACTCATGCTGTCCTTCAAGGCCCTGGGGTGCATGCGTCACTCTGCTCACGGCCATCAAGGAGTATGCATTCATGTCACCTGCTGTGGCCCAGGAGCTCATCTGTACCCTTGTTCAACCTGACCTTCTACATGAAAGTGATTGAATCACAGTACTCGCCCTTTGCTGCTCGCATGCTCTTTATTCTTCCATATGTTGGTGTTAGGCCTCATTCATTCACCTATTCAGATGGTTTGACAACAAGCTTTTCTCATTGCTAATATCTGTTCTTCCAGAGGATTCTGGCGTGCTTCCCAGTCTTCTCTTGTCCTCGTGGTAGGAAAGTCCCATCTTGTACCATGTCTCACTGTGTTGACCGTACCTTCATCCTCCGAGAACTCTTATTCACAATGCCCATTAGATGACCTATGTTTTCTCTGGGGGGTTTTCCGGCACATGTTGTGGGGCTTCCAGAGGTGAGGAATGTGTTGATGTTGGTTTGGTGTTGTTGACTGACCCATATCCTGGTGTGGAAAATAACTGGACTCCGTTGTACATCAGAGTATGTTGCTGGTCTTTTACTGTGTAATTGATATCAATATGCGGATCTTCCAATTCATGCTTTGGGTCTACAGTACTAACTCTGCGTTCTTTGGGTGCCACTGGTTTTTGTGGGCTGCTGTCTGCTTCTTCCTGAGTGGGGTACGAAAGTTTGCTTCTTCTCACTCTGGGAGTGCTCGAGACTCTGGTGCCTCCCTGCTGTTTACTCTGAGTGGTATGTCCCAGGCCTGTGTTGATAGAACAGGCTTCCTTCTCTGCGTCCTCTAGATCTTGGCGTACAGTCTTCGCTCTGGGAGGCCTGGCATGTTGTGGTGTGGCTTGTCCTTTTTCTTGGCTATGGGCACCTCCCTGGCCACTATCAACAAATCTCCCTTCCTGCTGGACTCTCTTGCCCCTGAGTGTGTCTCTTTCTGGAAAATAGATTAAGCCCTTTTGTGTATCCACTTCGTAGGGTTCCTCTGGGCATATGTCGATGTCTTTTTGGAAGACCTGCTTTTGTGGAGGGCCTTGCTGCTGGGCAGAACTGGTAATTTGGGGTGTTGAACCACTGCTGCTCCTTAGTTCTTTCTGTGGCATGGCTCCTGGTGGCCTGCCCTGTTCCTGTTGGTTCACCCATTCTTCATTTGCATGGTTGTTCTCACAGGAGGGGTCTTGAAATTTCTCTTCCAAATCTGGGTCTAGGCGTACAGAGTTTGGGGACTGCTGCGGCTGAGGGAATCTGTTGTGAATACCACCAGCGTCCTCTTCATTGGATGTGATACTGTCTTGCATAGAACCTTTTTGCTCCGTTTCCAGGTGAAGGGGCTGTGCTGTTGTATCCTTTGGGTTTACAGTTAAATCTTGATTTTGTGACTTTTCTACATGATAGAGCATTTCCAACCCCTCCGCCAGCTCTTTGTAGTGTTTGTTTAGGCCTTTGAACCCGCATATTAAGACATCCAAAATACCTTTCTGAAGTCTAGGGTTGCAGGGACACTGGTGGTCCTGGAAAGCTGCCACTGGTCCTGTGTCCTTCTTTGTCTCAAGGACACTGCTCTTTTCACTAGTCCTTCCCTCTGAATAAAAGGACGGCAGTCCGTCTTCAAACTCATTGGCTCCTTGTGCTGTGTCCTGAGAGCAGTCTCTAAGAACTGACAGTGATGTTGGAGACCTCTGAAGGGTGCTAATTTTACCCGGACCAGCACTGCCCCACTGGTCACTGTGGGCCCGAGTATGTTTGCGTCTCTTAATCTGCTGAGTTTGTGTGTCCATATTATATTGGGAATTAGTTCTTCTCGCAGGGACTTGCTGGTAATTTTCAGAGAAAGCAGACAGTCCTTCCAAGGCCTTGTAGACTAGGTCGGGTTTGTTTGCCAAGTCTAGGATTAGATCCAGCATTGTGGATGTACCTCCCTTGAAGCTGCTGCCCCTGTCCTCATCCGAGGTGTCAGGGCTTTCGCTCTGAGGTGCACGCAGTCGTCCTCTGTTAAGCCTGTGAAGTCCTTGTCCTTGCTGCTGTTGATTGTACCTAGCAGTTTGGTCATCATTCTGTCTTGCGTCATCAAATGCAGTCTCATTCTCTCTATTCACATATCGGGGTGGTGCTCGCCCGCCTCTAGTGGAAGTCCTGTCATCAAAGCTACAAGAGCTTTCTGTTGTATAACTGTCTTCGTGGTCCTGCAGTGGACTTCTAGATCTTTCTCGCCCTGCTTCTCTGGAATCGCTCGGTTGGTGTTGAGGGTCCTTTCTCCATGTGTTGGACATGTTGTGGGAGTTGTCAAGGACGGCAGCGGATGTCTCCCTCTCGCTCTGACTTATGGTCACTAGTGCAGCCTGCTCTGCTGTGGGCCTTGCCTCCTGTCCAGCTGAGAGCTCTCTGGCAGAAGACCTGGGCCTGATCAGCAGTGCGGGTCTCATCCTTACTGGATTGTTCAGACGGGCTCCCCTTCTGCCTGCCTTCTCCGTTAATTCTTCTGTCTCCTTGTGGTCCTCTAAGAGGTGGATCTTGTTCGTGTACGCGCTCTTCTTGATGCCTTCTGTGGCCTGGTCAAAGCCTGGCATTCAGCTGACTGCTTCTTTAAGCCTTTGCAACCTGTCCTTCATTACAGGAAGAAAGCTAGCACTCAGGAAGACAGGACCACCTGTGGGGAGAACCCTCACCTATGGGGCGATTGTGATACATCGTCATCTTCACCCGCCCCAGTGTCATGCTGTCAGTTTGAGATTCATTGCTGTGGCTGAGATGTTACAGCAGCCCCTGTGCTTCACGGAAGTCTATCAGCACCACTGCTTCCCCAGTGATGTCACAATATTTTCCTGATGTCATAAGATTCTCTGCTTGGAATTCAGAGCCATGTCCTTCTGGCTGTTATGTAAGAGGCCTTCCAAGAAGGCTGATGTTGTCAATCTCAAGAGTTCTTCTCTTTGGGATTCTGAGGCCTGGTCCTCCTCTACTATGGGAAGAATTGTGTTGGGCGGAAGTCGCCAATCTCTGGTGTGCTCTGGCTTGAGACCCCCGTGTTTATATACTGTGTGGAGGGCATTGACCCACATACACCTTGCTTCATCCAGATACCTTGCTAATGGATGGTTTAAACACATAGATAAAGTCATGCAGTTGGCCGCTATACTCATTTGAGCTCAAGTTGGGAAGATCTGTTTGTGTCTGAAGGAACACCCGCTCCATTGAGAACAAAGTGATTTGTAATTCGTGTCATATGTTTGCTGTGTATCCCTTTACTGTGAGAGCCTGTAGAGTGTTTGGGATGGGGGAAGCTAAAAAAGAATAAACTAGTATTTTTGGGAAGAAAAGTGGCAAAGAAAGCTAGGCACCGACCCTGAACTGGCAGATAGTGGCTTGTAGAACGGGGCATGCTTGCTTTACCTCAGTTTAGAAAAATAGTGCTTTCTTGGTGAGTGAAGGGGCCACGGTTAGTTGTGACGGGACATGCTGCCTTAGTGTGGAGTGAGAGCCGGATAATTCCCCATCTGTGCAGAGGTCTACTCAGAGAATTCACAATAAGTGTTCTAGGTCCAGGCATGTACACGTGTGTGCAATCTGGCAGAAAGACAAAGCTGTCCTTAATAAGTATAGCTCTGGGCTGTGATGGGTTTTATGCACTTGGACTCTAAGGCGGAGGAGGGAGCGGGGGGAGCTGAGCAACAAGGCACGACCTTTGACCTCTGTGAAGTCATTGGAAGGGACATAATGAGAAGGGAACTCGGCAGACATGCTGGTCTGAGAACACACCTTGCACAAATAACCAGTGGGCCTACCCCCAATGGACCAGTCCAGCAGTGCATTCTGTCTGAAGAAGAACATAGCTAGGAAGAGGTTGTGGCCTTACGACCAGAGCTGGCAACTTTGGAGCTGGAGAACCAGGTTCGAGCCTCGGTGTCGGCTCAGCTTCCTTTGATTCGGGGCAAATCACTTCATTTCCATATACCTACCAAAAAGCAAGCATTTGCAATGCAATAGGTCTCACATTTACGCGAGTTTAAGCTATTGGCATTGTAAATGACAATGCCTTTTATTTATGTTTTAAACACCAAAACATAAATAAAAGGCATTGTCATTTACAATGCCAATAGCTCAAACTCGTGTAAATGAGAGACCTATTGCATTGCAAATGGTAGGCATCCTGGACAACGGGAGGGGAGGAGGGGAGGGGGTCACGGGGAGGGAGAAGGAACGGACAACGGGAGGGGGTAAACAAGGCACAACAACGGGAGGGGGGATAAAGAAGGCACCAAAGCATGTCGTGCCTGCAGGAAGAGAAACTGAATAAAGAAAATAGTGCTCACAGTCTAAATAACACGTACTCTGTAACAACCGAAGTAAAGCCAATTATAAACTAGGTATGAAATTACAGAATATTAGTACTTGTTTAGTCCATTAGAGGATCATTAGTTTTGTGCTCCCTTTCATACGAAGAACTTTAGTGTATATTGCATGAGAACATATATTTGAACTTGTTCCTTCAAGTTTCTGTTGACTTGGACGTCCAGTTGCTCTTGCCAGACTTATGTGTACAACAGAAAAGCAAAACTACAAGAACCAGACAGAAGGTAAAGGGGAAACAAAACTGCCTTAGCTATTGACTCTTGGTATGGGCCACAATCAATGATGTGCTCCAAAAAAAGCAGGGCTGTACTGTTGTGCCAAGTATACAACTAAATCTCTTTGCACAATGCAGCGTAATGTAGAGATCCGTTGAGATTGGACACCCTGCCCCGAAAAACTCAAGGTAAACCCTTCATCTGCTACCAAATTCACACACATTTAGTTAACGCAATCAAAATCTAGCCATTTTAAAAGCCATTTTACACACGCGGACCTGCCAACTCACACGGGATCACACACGGCGACCCCATCAAGGCACACTAAGAATTTCGTAGAATAGCTTTCTATGACAGGTGTGAATGCTTCGCACAGCAGGGCTCTATTTTATGGTTACCCATTGGGTGGGCAAACAAGAGTTATTTTTTATTTTTTTGTTTTATAGAGCCCAAACTAGACCCGAGACATTGGGTATCAGAACGCTTTACATGAGCACCAGTTTCTTTACAGATGGATACATTAATTTTGGTTAGGCATGGGGAGATTAAGTGATTTGCCCAGAATCACAGGATGTTGAGTGTCCTTGCCGAGACTCGAACCTGGTTCCTCAACTTCGAGGTCGACTGCTCTAGCCGTAAGGCGACATCCTCTCCCCTGAGAGCTATTATTCCAGCTGAATGAATAGGCTGTTATTGATACACATTTCTTGTAGCCTAGGGTTGTCTTGCCAAGTGTCAGGATGCAGGAGTGGGGTTGGTGGGAAAAGAAATGACATCAAACACTGGAAAAAAACGGATATTGTGATTTTTTTTACACAAAAAAGTGCAACCACTGCATTTCACAATTTTCTAAAAACACTTGACAATGCCAACCGAAATTGTAAAAAAAATTAACACTTGATACAGGAAGCCCAATTGATACCCTATCGTCATCCTCATCTTCTGTATTCCTTCCTGTCGCTAGCTCTCATTCCTTACCTTCTGAGAATTCAGCTGGGGAAGCAGATAAGAAAATAGTTTTTAGGTTGAGCCTGGGCAGCGCATGTGCTGCTCTGCGAGGCATGCTGTATTCGGGTAGGGACTTGAAGGTCCGCTCACTCTGCGCCCATATTTTTCATTGGCTTATGTTATTGTCCGCTGTGGCTGTTCATTGGTCAATAGGCTTAGTAGTCCCTCCTTAGTACCACCTTGTCTAATTTTGTAACCTCCCATAGTGACATTCTAGAGACCTATTGCATTGCAAATGCTTGTTCTTTTTTGGGCTTAGAGAGCACGGCTCCCTCTTCTTCAACCCATGTCTGTGTCTCTTCCATGGAAATTTCCTCTCTCTAATTACCCTCTTTGGGTTCCAGGATGTCATTCTCTTCAACATCTGTCTCTGTCAGTTTGGAGGTTGAAAGTGTTGGGCTTCAGAGTAAGGGTCCTCCAGTCGTCCACCTTGTTGACACCACTCAGACGTCTAGAGGGCCCTCTACTCTGGCAGTAAATTCTTGACATTGGGTACATATTCAGATCTCTTTCTCTTAGTGAATGTGACCTTTTATCCATCCACCAATGTCTTATGGCTCAGTGGCCAGCAATAGGAGAATTTTGACTCTTGGAGGAGTTTTGATGAGGATGCATCTCTTGGTGCAATACTTCTTAGGGTCTTTCTATTTATAGGTCCATGGTGCATCCTTTTCTTCCTCCTTGGAATTTACCTCTGAGTGTTAACAGATTTCTTCTTATTAGCATCTTATTTCTGCAGAGTTGATGTTTTTGACCATGAGGTTTAGTAGTTTTTCTGATGGCAATAATTCTGAATCATATGAATGGTGAGCTTCCTGCAACCCCCCTCTCTGAGAATTGGTGGTGAAATAATTTCAAATCCTGACCAGGGCTTTGAGTGTGCTGGGTTTGTCTGGATCTCAGACCTGTGATTAGAAATGGACTTTGAAATAGGTCCCTATTGGGCCCTATACCATTGTCCTTAAACTTACTAGTAAAAATTCAGATTGATTTCTGAACAAGGAACGTAAAAAACATTAAGGTAATCTATGTCATCGAGTTAGTTCTTGTTTATATTTTGTTTTTAGCTTGTATAGCAGACACTGACGCTCACGAGACAGGAACAGACATGTGAGTGAGGCGCGAGTCGCCACATACTTGTTTTTTTTTTCAACTCACGGGTATTAAGGTTGATAGGTGTAGGCTGTTAATCACATATAACCATATTGCAGCTGCATATCTACAATGGATGTAATATCACTGATGTTTACTAGACATAATAACTGACCATGATGAAATAATTCTAACAGGATATTTAGTGTACGTATTGTGTATTTCTCTTATTGTTTATTTTTCTTATTGTTTTAGTGTTATACCTGATGAAGGGCTGAAACAAATGCCCGAAATGCATTGGATGTATTATTAACAATGTCGAATGTTACATACATGAAAATCAAATGAGAAAATATTAAATGAGATATAATGATTGAATAACAAAAAGTGTGAAGAATAAAAACACTAAAGAACTAAATCATCAAAATTGTGTTGGAACCCTCTTTTTGTTGTCTGTCACATGACATGAGACCACTTGACAAGGAGACAGCCTCCTCCGTTAGTCGACCCAGAGCAAGCCACCCTGATTAGATATGTAGAGTAAAGTAATGCTGCTACGGCGAAGGGTAAAGAAAATAAAAAAATACAATAAAGGCACTTAAATTAACAAGAGGGTCAGCTGGTAAACGTTTTCTCCACATCGCTCCCCATTCTCCAATTATTTTCGTCTATGCCCTGAGCATAACTTGTATGACTTAGAGGGTCCATGAAGAGGGAAAACACCAAGTGCAGATATTCGTAAAATGTGTCGCAGTTCACATTCCACTCAACATAAGTCAGCACTGCTACATCCCCCACACCTCTTCCTCCTTCTTGCCCCCTCCGGCCGAAGCAGAGCCTACCCCTCCAGGCACAGGTAAGTTTCAGACGTCCTTGCAGAGAAATTGCAGATGTGACACATCAAGTGTTCGAAATTGGCACAGGGTCTCCTGGTTACCAACCAGCAGCATCAGCAGCCCCCTCCCCCCTTTTGCATTTTGGTTTTGCCCATGCACAGCCTACACCACAAAGCTTTGTAAGTTACAAAAATCCCTGCAGGGAAATCCGGGAGGACATTAAAAATACGATATGCACAGGAATATAACAGCACACAACTGGACTTCCAGAGGAGCCGCACCACCCGGACGATCTCTGGCAATGGAGAAACGTAATAAACAAAATAGTACACGCCCGTGTAACAACCAAGTAAAGGGGCCAGTAGCCATGGGAGCATACAGATGACGACACGGCTGTACTAAGGAGGGAATAACAAGCCTCTTAATGAATCAGAAGACAGCATTTACGAAGGACAAACACACAAGTCAATGAAAAATAAGGGTGGGGGAAGGGTGAAGCTTCTCTCCGTATTAAACTACCACAGCTATTCGCAGAGCAGCTCTTGCATGCTGGCTCATGCTCGACCTAATGAATGTGTCCTTGTGCAACTTAACTGGTGCTCATGTAAAAAAAACGAACTCCTAGGATGGTTCATTCTTGTTGGGCCCCATCAGTGACAAGCAGCTTGAGTTCCTATGGCAACGGTGCCACAGGATCTGTGTCTGGGCGGTCCGTGTTACTGAAGGTGTTTTTATCAGCCAAATCTGGGACAACAAACAGTATTTACAAAAACCCATTTATGAATCGGATTGGTGAATAAAAGGATATATTTACTAGATTTCTCTAAAGGGGGAGCTTAAGAATTAATTTAAGTATCTGACTGTTCTTTCCTTCACTGCCCTAGAAATATTATTTATGTGTGTCACCCAGAATTTGTATGTGCTTCAAATGGATGTTCATGTGACCCAGTAAGAGATATTATGACAACAAATTTAGTATATATTTTAATAAATATTAAAAAAACATTGTTGGTCGGAGTGTGAGTGCCAACCTGTACAGTTCCCTCTGAAAATGATTTCCACTGATAGTTTGTTCATCCATTTGCCATTTCCATTCACCGGGTAAATTAGTGTGAGGAGAGAGGGAGAGAAGAGAGCTGGTGATTAAGTTGACGAATTTAGGGGCCTATTATGATGGCGAGCGGATCGCCACCGCCGGCCGGGCGGTTGCGATCCACCCGCCATCAAAAGCTCATTTACTCACTGCCAAATTAGCATGGCGATGGGTACTGTGGAGGATGGAAAGTCCGTCCGCGGTTTTTCCGCAGATCGGATTGCCGGCTAGGCGGAAAAGGCACACAATATGGTGGCGGTGCCTTGTATGCACCGCCATCCATATTATGTATGCGGTGGGCAAGCCTTTCCATGGCGGAGACTCCACCATGGAAAGGCATGCAGAGATTGACTTTGGGGGCCCGTTGTGGACCCCGGGGGACTAGGGGGGTGTGGCTGCACGGGGGTACCCATGGTACCCCCTTCATTGGCATGCACAAGGTGGCAGGCACTGCGTGGTGCCTGTCACGTTGTGCATGCCAATGCACAACATGCAACTTTTACATTGCGGTGGGTGCTCCTTACAGCACCGCCCGCCGCAATGTAAAAGATGTGGGATGCGACTGCCAGGGTGGCAGTCGCATCCTAATTAGCCCCGTGGGACCGCCGCACCTCTGGCGGTCGGTCCCATTTTCCGTTACGGTGGCATCGTAATGGGGCCCTAAGTATTAGTACCGGTATTGAAATCGGAGCTACCGCATGAGGGCAAATTGTGTAATCCTGGACAAATTAATTTGCCTCGTTATCCCTCGGTTTCCGAATGAGTTCTGTGAGCGAGTAGCAGGAACAGCAGCGCATGCGTGTGTACAGGAGAAAGGGAATCAGGACACATTTATGAATGATTTGCCATTTGCCTGTAGCACTTGCAGTCTTGTTTTTTGTCTTTTGACATTTTGATAGTTACATTGTGCTCACTTGATTGAAATATGTTTAGTTGACATAAGAACACATTGGAGATGAGGAAACTGTTTTGCATTTTCTATATTCACTTTGAAATACAGCTGAAGGTAGACTTTCGCTATTTTTAGGTCTCGCCTGGCATTGGAGTGCGCATGAGCTACCCGCCTGCGAGAGCTATAGTAAACAGATGTAGAAAGGGACTTGAATCCCCGCCCCTCTTTCCGATTGGCTTGCGTCATCTGTTATGGTAAACGGTGGCGCTTGATTAGGTATCAGGCTTTTTTGTTATCGCCCTTTCGCCTTTTGGGACGGCCCATGGCGACTGGCCCACGCCATTTTTGTTTCGGTAGCTTGTTTTGTATGTATTGACAGCGCGCCATGCGCACTTTACTTTCATAATGCATTCTTTTGCTGCGTGTTTTACTGCACAGAGGGATATCACTGCAAGTTTGGGGGATGCGGCAGAGAGTATGGGGTTCTGCACACAACTACCATCTCCCTAATTCAGTTAAGTACAAGACCAGGTTTCATTTAGCCTGTGAGCACTATTATTGACTTTCTCTTACTGCATGCACAACGTGTTTAAATGTAAGCAAAGCACGTCGTGCCTGCAGTAAGCAACCGGGACAATGACGGCCGGCATTCCAGTGCCATAGGTCTCGCTATACCTATTGCATTGCAAATATTTTTCTTTCTTTCCAGTCATCAAGACTACCACAAATAAACCCTGGTCTGTTTTGTTTGCAAGCTGCCAGTTAATGATGCATCTTAAACCTGAGCCCCAGCGTTTCTTTTTGGAGTGTAATGAACCCCAGCCCTTCTGTCCCGCTGCACCCCCTGACGCCTACATTCAGCCCCCCAGTAACCTGACACACCCATCAAGCAGACCTTCTCTCCTCTGCATGTGACATGCTCCCCATCCCCTGCACCCCTTCAAGCCTCTGGAAGGAAACCCCTGGGCCACGCGCCTCACCTCCGCCCCTCACACTCCCACCCGTCTCACCGTGGGCCAACTGACAAGTTCTGGGGAGGGGGCGAAAGGGGGAGTGGTGAGCAACAGGCCAATGTACAAAACACGTGCTTGCAGAGTCAGGGATTCTTTTCTCTTGTGACATTTTTGTGGGTTTCTTCAGGGCTGTGCGGCCAGGAGAGAGCAGAACACGTTTTCTCCTCAAACTTTACGCGGGCTGTTTTGCAGGCTTCCCAGGGAGAGATAGCAGGGGAGGGAGAGGGGAGCAGAGCCCTAGCAGGGAGTAAGTGGCTCTGACACCCCGCAGGCTTCGTATCCGACTACCACAAAAAACTCTGAGGAGATGACAGACCAGAAACTCTGAGGCGAGGAGAGACCCTATAAAGGAAGGGTCGACGCACGTCTGTCCGGGTCTGGCACCCGCTCACTGCGCACGTTACATACCATGGAGGTACAGTAGAGTCCAGCCTGGCCTACTGAACATCGCTCCTGACGACGCTTCTCACACCCCACCCCGGAGCCTCCACGTGACGCTGTCCTGAGCGTCAACATGAAAGGTAAGTGTCCGAGGATGCTTTGTGGTCACCGTGCGCACTGGCTACAGTAAGCTGTACGAGTGCCATCCCACCTGCGCATGAGTGCAGAACTTCACAGCGCGGGCTATGAGGGCTCTGCGGGCAACTTCCATCCTGGAAAAAAATAGACTGCACAAACACATCAGAGGGAGAGAGCGACAGATGTGCCTGATGAGAGAGAGAGACAGAGACCGAGTACCCTGCTTTTGTATAATAAATATCTAGCCTCTTACTATTGTGAATGTTCTTGGTGTGCAATCTCTACACGCTTTATTGTCAGGTGTCCAGGCATCTGCCAGCAGTATATCCACATTGTCATATTAAAGATGTGTTGATTGTAGAGCTGGCCTGTGTTTATTGTTGCTCTTTCTTATATCTGTAAATGTTTATTATATGCTGATTGTGGGACTGGCTTGGTTTATTTTTGTATTGCCTTAAGTGTGCAACTGTTTAAGATGTGCTGATTGTGGAGCTCGTTGGTGTTTATTTTTGTTAGGGTCTCTTGTGATTTCCAGAAGATGTGCATTTTAAGTCCTTTTCCTTAAAAACCTATGACTCGTGTGTTATGTCCCTTGTGCAGGACTATTGTGTACGTCTCTGAATCGCTGTAACTTAAGTATAGGCACGCATTAAGCATTAGGCAGCAAGACAGAAAAAAAGCCATCATTTCGCATTTTGACCTCCTGCGGCACAGATTTCCCCCGACCACCTATAAGCTTCCTTTGTTTTTTTTTCTTTTGTCTCTCTCTTTTCCTTTGCTGTTTTTTAAAACAGCCTCTTCCGCCTAGGTTTTCTGATGTCCTCAGCACCTATCTACTTACCTATGCCTAATACTAAGCAAATAATCTTACCTTCCTGCTACCTCACACTGCTCTTCTACTTCTCAGACTCCTTTATATCCATCCTACTATGCCTCTCTCCTTCATTATGCCTCATACTGCTCTCCACACTTTTCTTCCTTCAAAAACACGCTAATCTCCTCCACGCTTTCTTCCTTCTCCCTCATACTACTCTCCCCACTCCCCTTTTTTCTGACTCATGCTACTCTCCTCCTCACTATACTTCATTACCCTCATGCTATTCTTCTACTCACTCTCCTTCCCAAATATTAAACACTGCTCTTCTCCTTCTAACGATATGCGGTAAACTACTACACACATAAAAATTACAATTCAACCAACATAAAGGCACAACATATCACATACAAACACTCAATAAGACATAGCTGAAATACAATACCATTAGCAAAGCAAATCGCTTTAACTTAAACAAAGGTGAGACCTGTTGCATTTCCAATGCTTGTTTCTTAGTGTAATTCAAAATATGTTTTTCGTGAACAAAGATTATTTTCAGACACTCGCCCAGTCTGAACTGAGGTGGCAAAGGAGCTAAAGAACGATGATGGATTCAACCCAGATCTGTGACATCATCTCCTTGTGTTTGCTTTGTTCGCCCTAAATTGGCAGGGTATGCCCAGATGTGGGTCTCTTGCTCACTTTGTCACTGGATTCAAGCTAGCCTGGCAGATGAGGGGTGTTACCCCTGAGAGGGAGGGCTGCCCTCTCCAGAAACCAGTCTGTGGATCCTTGTTTCCGGTCCAGGGAAGACCTGGCTTAGCAGTTCGGGCTGGACTGTTCCCATGACGCACAGGGTCGAGACTGGTTTGCATATAGCTGGGTCTGAACTGAGGTGGCAAAGTGAGCTAAAGAACAATGATGGATTCAACCCAGATCTGTGACTGGGGGCGAGTATCTGAAAAGTTTCAGCGCTCCGTCCATCATCTCCTTGATGTGGACTTGTAATATATCTGCAACATTGACGATGAGGTTCCTGTCCACCAAAGTCTAAAGTCCTTAGTCTTGTTTGCTGACATTGGCAATAAGGAGAAATTTGACAACAGCTTAGTTTCGATGGAGGTAGTTTTTGGGCACAAGGTAGGTCTTCAACCACTTGTCATCAAGGCATAATTTAATACTGAGGTGTCATCTGTGTACTCTATGCCAGTATCGAAGACGAGAATGATGCTGAACTCTTCTCACCTTATTTTTGCAGCCCATCATTGAAAAAAAATGAACTCTCTTTCCCATGAATACTCAGGAAAAAAACACATACTAAAGCCATAACCTCTCACAATGAAGGATATCTTCTATAGTCCTCTTTCTCCTGTTAAGAACTCTCTAACTGGGGACTGTTCTTGGGAATTATCTCCGTTTCTTGTGATATTTTTTGGTTAAGACTTTGATGCTAACTACCTTTTCTTCCGGTAGGCTGTCCTGCTGGAATGCTCGGCGTGCTCCTCACGTGGTCGTGTATCTGTTTGACATTGCGGGTGATGCGGGCTGTTCCACTGGTCCCAAAAGGGTTCCTGCGCTCTATCAAGCACTCTCCATGAGAGACACACTCTTTATCTGAAATAAACAAACTATTTAAAAGACCACCATCTGGAGTCTGAATGCCTCTCGGGGTCTGTAGCTGAATCATTTGAGTTGCATTATGCGAGGACACTGACCCAGGTGATTCTATTTGCCTTTTTAGAGCGTAGGGGGTGTGGTGTCCAGGGCAGTAGATCCTACAGTAATACAAAAAAAAGTCACTAGGTCCCCTTCCAGTCCCAAAATAAGCCCAAATCTTGTTGTGCTGGCGAGATCAGCATATACTTATTATGAGTAGGAGTATACCTCCTACATCCCTTTTGATGAAGGCTTCTGTGAAGCAGGAGATGCTTCTATTCATAGGCAGTGGCTGTCCTCGAGAAGAAACTTATGCAGATGGCACATAAGTGATTTGAACCCCTCTCGCCGAGGTAGGACCTGTCTGAACCCTCCAGCATTACCCAACTTCAAGAGAGGCCCCCCTCAAGATGGGGGAGAAAAGAAGATACAACTCTTTTGACAAGCTAACAAGGGCCTTCCTGTCTCATACCTCTCTCCCAGGGGAACAGCACAATTCTGCTCCGAGAACCCCACAACTGAGAGGATCCTCGATCAGACTCATCAGTGACGTGGGGCATGAAGGCCATGACACCCCTTCTCCAATAATTCTACTCTGATATTGGAAAAACCCCAGAATACAAATTCCACTGACCACGGGTCCGATCTGCTGTACCTGCAGGATATTCTCCACCCTGTGTTTCATGTAATGGGCCCCTAGTAAAAAGATATCAACATATGTGGCAAACACGCTCAGGAAACCCCTGGATAAAGAGATCTGAAAGTGTGTCAGGGTAGAATACACAAATTTTTCCTGGACGGTAAGATGGCTCTTACCTCAGAAATTGACGGCAGGATGGCCACATTCATTGCTAAGTTTTTTTGTGGCCCCCAAAAAGAGACTGGCCTCTCTTAGCGCTCGTGCAAAGACAAACTGCTAACTATTATTGGACCCTTGATAACAATTCTTGGCATGTCCTAGGACTCGAAGGAATCTGGGGCACTAATTTCCCCAGAAATCCTCTGCGACTGGGCACAATGGGCTGTTATTTCCTGGGCAATGAGAATTGTGCAGCCAATGCCAAGAGTTGCAGGTCTTTCATGATCAAGGTTGATCCGAAGTTAGGAGATCTTGCCACCTCTTAAGCAGGTTCTATCACCCAAGGGGGTCTCGTCGGGGGATCTTTTTTTTATTAAGGAACTCTGCAATTTTGTGTCAACCTTCACATTATTAAACAAGGTGCATGCTTCAATGAAGTGCATATTCGCCCTAAAGAGTTTCTCTAGCTGGTCGAGGCAGGGTTGCTTGACTGGCCGTTTCTACCACCAAGGCCATGCCTGAGTTTAAGGATATAGGTTTGGGTAATGGCAGGACCAAGCCAGGGTCAGGGGTTTCTTAACCCTCCGGATGCGTCCCACGCTACTGAGGATCCAGCTGCAGTTTCAGGGGCGGCAACAACTAAGGAACCCTTAACAGTGAGTGTTCATCCTTCTTCCCTGTAAAGAGTAATGGGCAGATTGGCAAGTTTCTCCACAGGTGGCAGGCAGTAATCTCATCCTGCGGACGGTCCAAGGTTCTCGCATCGAGTTCTAAGGCTCCCTGGTCCAGTCTTTTCATCCCAACCTTATTGTAATGTCAGAGCGAAACGCTTCCCTGTTTGAGGGGAAGATAGCGGACATATTGGCCAAGGGTACCATTTCACCCACAGTGAACCATCCCAGGGGTTTCCTAGTAGGGTGCTTCTGGTGGTATAGAGGGATAGGAGGCCAATGACCTGTCATCAGTACCAACCAGTGTTCAACCAGTGGCCGGTGTTCCGCCACTTTAAACTGAAGGGAATACACCTCTTATGGGATATTCTGAGGCCCAATGACTCTCTGGCCCGTCTTGATCTAAAAGATGCATACCTCAGGATTCCCGTCTAACAGCCCTATCGCATATTCCTACAGGGCAAGTGGGGCCTACAGACATTCAAATTCACACTTCCTTTCAGACTATCATTGGCCCCATGATGCTTCACCAAGGTACTGCAGCCGGAGAAAAAACACCTCAGATCCTGGGGCATACACTTTATTGTGTATCTGGATGACATTCCATTAATGAAATAGTGTTGAAGGAGACTCTGGGAACAGTTCCAGGTGACTGAGGGCCTTCTGGAGAGCCTGGGTTTTGTTATCAACGAAAGGAAATCGATCCTGCCTCCAACACAGAGAATCAGGTTTCTAGAGTTTGTGATATATTCCACACAGTTAACTTAAGCTTCTCGAAAGATGATCAAGACGAAGCACAAATTACTCAAGACACTCAACAAACACAACACATCACTGCACCAGATTGCATGTCTGGTGAGCCTCCATTCATTGTCCATACAGGCCGTCTTCCTGGGTCCGCTCCACTACAGGACCCAGCAACCAGAGCTTTAAGTGGGATGAAAAAACGGGGCGTCTCTCAAGGGGGGTGGCTGACATAATTAAGGGCGTGGCTTAAAAGCACATAAGCTAAACATCTGTGCTTAGCATAGTGTGATGCCCGACTTGTATTTTTCTGTTTCAGTCATTGCACCCAGATATATGATACAACAAGTAACATCATACCTACAACACGTGAGGACTATTGGCTTTTTCAATGGTTGTTAGTTGCATAAGATAAATAAGCAGCAACTATGGCTTGTGTATATTATTGTAAAAGCTTCCACTTAAAGCCCTGGTGATCCCACAACAATGTTGCTGGTCCTGAGTTTCAAAAAGAGAAGAAACCCAGAGAGAAAATGACTCTCTTTAAAGGATTTCCCTTCCCCTACAACGCTCACCTGGCATGACCTCATGCCGTAACTTCTCCACTTGTGACAAGTGAGCAGTGTAAGAAAGCACACATCGATGTGCCTGCTGACACTGCAGTCCGGAAAAAAATTGACTGCCTGTGCCAGGGCCCAAAACAGAGCCTGATAGAGACCCGTTTTGAGGCCTCCTTTAAAAAACTGCAGGTGCTCAGTACTGGTGAGACCCAACCCACTTAAAGCCCTGCATGCAACCCCTAAAAGCCTTCCATCTTTGGAGGGCTCTCAGGTAGTCTGAAATGGTCCCTATTTCAGACCAGGCCAAAGCAGAGATAGGCTGGTAGATTTCCCTCATAGAATAAGATGCCAGAAGAAGTGGCTGGAGAGTCAGATGTGGGGAAGTCTTGCCAGAAGAAAGGTGGTCAGCTCAAGGTTAAGACTTCCATATCAATTGCCTGGAATTGCTTATGGGATCCTTCATGATGCAGTGGTGGACCAAAAACAAGATACAGTGTTGTGTTCTTCTGGAAATGGACAACATTGCAGCAGTGCCTTATATTAATCACCTAGGAGAGACAAAATCCAGATTCTCCTGGATATGACCAAGTACCTCTGGGATTACTGCCTCGAGAATCAGACTTCTGTGTCTGCAGAATATCTTCCGGGGAAATCCAACCAGGTGGCCATTGGCACTCATGACACATGCAGGAATCAAGCCTACGGAAATTGGATCAGAGCGTGTTCAAGATATTCTCACACAAATGGAGCCCATTCATGACATATCTGTTCAAACACAAAAAGGAAAGGGAGGTAGAGGGAGGAAAAGGCATAGGCTCACCCTCCAAATACTTAAGTCAACAGAAGATCTCTGAAAACAGAAATCTGAAAGCCTAGCCACTAACTATAAATCCATTCACAACACTCATTGGGGTTGGACTAGTAGGTATAGTGAATGGAAAAAGGGATATTGCTCTTTTTCTTGGTGTCCCCTCACTCACCAGGGTTGCCCCATGGTGACATGCTTCATCATAGGAGCCATCCCAGTCCTCTACGGACTGGGGCGTGCTGCGACTGACGAATTACGTAGGAGCACTTATAAATTGACTATGTGTGGTGTGGGTATGATAGTGGAGTGGTATAAGTGAATGGTTAAAAATACCTGCCTAGTAAGCTTTCAATAAACTTTATTCTTGCTTCCAGGTGGTAACATTAAAATATGGGGTGGAAATACTAGGATACCTAAACGTAATGTGTTAAGGTGTACCTATCAACTCCTGTCAACATGTTTCGTGCATACCCCAAGCACTTCTTCGGGACTACACAGGGGCCAGCCCTGTGTTCGCCACTCCTTAAACGCTACAATGAGCTTTTTAGTAAAATGCTGCAATCGACATTAGTGCATACATATAGTACCTACGTATTCAATTGAATCACGAGGTTCATGTAGTGGGACCTAACTGCGCCCCATGGACTCGAAGGGGTTCAGTATCCCTGCAATTTGCTGACAGGATACCTCCCTCTTATTAGCACCTACTCGCGCCGCTTCGGTCCGAATGCGGTGCGAGTAGGTGCTAATAAGAGGGAGGTATCCTGTCAGCAAATTGCAGGGATACTGAACCCCTTCAAGTCCATGGGGCGCAGTTAGGTCCCACTACATGAACCTCGTGATTCAATTGAATACATAGGTACTATATGTATGCACTAATGTCGATTGCAGCATTTTACTAAAAAGCTCATTGTAGCGTTTAAGGAGTGGCGAACACAGGGCTGGCCCCTGTGTAGTCCCGAAGAAGTGCTTGGGGTATGCACGAAACATGTTGACAGGAGTTGATAGGTACACATTAACACATTACGTTTAGGTATCCTAGTATTTCCACCCCATATTTTAATGTTACCACCTGGAAGCAAGAATAAAGTTTATTGAAAGCTTACTAGGCAGGTATTTTTAACCATTCACTTATACCACTCCACTATCACACCCACACCACACATAGTCAATTTATAAGTGCTCCTACGTAATTCGTCAGTCGCAGCACGCCCCAGTCCGTAGAGGACTGGGATGGCCCCTATGATGAAGCATGTCACCATGGGGCAACCCTGGTGAGTGAGAGGACACCAAGAAAAAGAGCAATATCTCTTTTTCCATTCACTATACCTACCAGTCCAACCCCAATGAGTGTTGTGAATGGATTTATAGTTAGTGGCTAGGCTTTCAGATATCTGTTCAAGTCACTTTTAGATCACAAGCTATGCAGATACTTCAGTTGCAGGCCGGACCTGCAAACGTCAGCAGCAGATGCTTTCATTCAGGATTAGACCAAGGAAACAGGATACATGTTACCCCGTTCTCCATAATAACACGTCTCTCCATTCAAAGACGGAGGCAGCAAGAGGACTTGGTGGTGGTGACCCTGGTATGGAAACTCAGGTTTTTTTTTTTTAATAACAAATTTTATTGGCATATTTTCACATATGAAGGCAATCACTTCGTTACAAGTTATTTTGAGATTTTGAGGATATACATAGTTGTTATCCATATTACATATTCGATATAAACACAACTTAACAGAATAACTTCAATGCGATTGTATATAGTCATTATATATCTAACAGATAGATATGATTCATGATATCTACTTATTCTCTTCATGGAATATGTCTGTTCCTTGCATCATAAGATCTGATTTCAAAGTCTATCACATCAGAAGGCGTCACCAGTGCCAGCAGGACCAGCCCATGATAGTCTGCTCATCTTTGCCATATTTTAGAATGTTTCTGTGGGCAGCCGCGGGCCTGGGAGACCAAGATCTCCAGGTCCATACAGAAATCCATACCATTTTTCCATGCCCGCATTGCAGGTGGTTTATCTGATTTCCAGGTCCTGGCAATGTCGCGTTTGACGATGGTGAGGTCAAGCCAGAGGTGATGGCGTTTGTACTTATTGCTGCCTATTGTGTCTGTAATGTGAAACAGAGCCAGTCTAGGGGATCTAGGTATTTCCCATCTGAGAACTTCGGCCATGCATGTCAGCACCCGTTCCAAAATCTGTCTAGAACCATGCATGTTCAAACAGTATGTATGAAAGTGCTGTCAACTGATTGACACCGCAGGCACACAGGAGAAGCAATCATATTTGCTTTCCATAATCTATGACGCGTATAGTACACCCTGTGCATATATTTAAACTGAATAAGATGTAGTCGGGAGGAGATAGCAACTCCAGAGGGAGATTCCAGGGCCTCAGTCCAGTCGTCCAGGGGACAAATATTGACTTGCCATGTTTCTTTGAGTTTTTCGAATGTAGTTGCACTATGTGTGATAAGGGATTGATATATCTTGGAGATCTTAGGTTTTCCTAAGTCACCCATGAGGAGTTTACCCTCTAACGGATTGAATTCTGGAAATGAGTCAACTTTATCAATGTGTGGTGTAATAGCATGGCGAAACTGCAAATATTTATAGAACTGGGAATTGTGGAAGGAATATTCATCTTTAAGAATCTGGTACAATTTAAGGACAATGCCTTGTATGACGATGTCAATAGATGAGATGCCTATGTGATCCCATTCTCGGAACCCCTGAAGCCCAGCCAAGTGAGATAAGAGGTATTTATTCCACTGCGGTGTTTCCCGGTTAAGGCGACCCCACCACCCCATTCGCTGCAGGGATTGCCGCCAGGTGAGCATCACCACTCTAGTGGCGGGTAATTGGGAGAAATGATGTGAATTACGGGAAACATCCTTTACAACGCAACTTTTACCACGCAGTGCCTTTACATCGCAACTTTTACAACACAAACCATTACAACGCATTGCGCTGGGGGGCGCTCTAGGATAGGGAATAGATTTAATTTACTATCCAACACCTTCCCTACTATCCACGGGGACTGGAGTTGGAATAGTAAATTAAACTATTCACTATCCAGCACCCCTCAACACTATGCGTTGTAAAGGCATGCGTTGTAAAACTTGCGATGTAAAAGCATGTGTGGTAAAAGCATGCGTTGTAATGTCATACATCCGTGAATTACTATACAGGTGAGATATAAGGGTCGGGTCATTGAGTATCCATCATCATTCAATTACGTAGCTGGGTTGTCGCTGGGCCCATAGTGCCAATCATTAATTACCTAGAGGTGCATAATAGGCTAGCATATCTGCGGCTACGATTCCTCCACAATACTTGGATTGGAAGCACGTACGGAGTGCAACTCGTGACGTGCCACCCCCCCCCCCCCCCCCAATAGGAAATGTCCAAGAGTATCATTGATAAGTTTAAACCAAGAAGATGGGATCGGATACGGATGATTCTGTAGATGGTAGAGCAGCTGTGGCAGGGAGACCATTTTGAAAATAGCGGATTTCCCATATAATGATGGGGGCAGTCCCTCACCATGACCTGATGCAAGAGCGTACCTTTTCGGTAGTCGTACCAAGGTTCCTGTCCCACGAGATTTGGGGAGACTCGGACAGAAACACCCCGAGATAGGGTAGGCCATCCTTTGCCAACTGAGGGTCCTTGGCACACCTATTAGGCCCCAAGGTACCAAGTAGTGGCCATATGGTAGATTTGTGGGGATTCATGTACAAGCCAGACGTTTCACCGAAAAGCCGCATAATCTGCAGAATTCTGGGACCGGTTTTGTTTGGGTCTGTGATGAAAAAGAATATATTGTCTGCATAAAATGCTATGCGTTTGGATATTCAACCGGTGCCCATCCGGACCTCTTGACAGAATACGAATAGTGCAAAGTTCATCACCTGATAAAAGGTTGCACTGCGGGGGAAATGAGGAGTTGTAATGGAAAATTCGATACCATGTTTGTTTTTTAAAAACATTTTTTACCAGTGTAATTAGATGATGTAAAATGTGTACTTGTGTTAAGAATATGAAGTGATAATGACTTTTAATATAATTTATAGTGACCCCTGACAAAGGGCGCTTCGTGGCCCGAAATGCATTGGGACTTTTATTAAATAAAATACTGCTTGTGATGAACTTTGCACTAATCGTATTCTGTCAAGAGGTCCGGATGGGCACAGGTTGAATACTAGAAACTTGAAAAAGGCAACACTTTCCGAGCGTGGATTAAAATTAAAAGAAGAGAAATTAAGATTTAAAGAACATCATAATGGGTTTAAATTGATTACATGGATAAAAAATAAGGTATACATGATCGCCAAAGAAGGCGGTGTTCAGCTGTGTGTCTGGTCGGGGGCAAGAGGTTGCCCCACTTTGAACATTTGTTGTTAGTTTCAGTGGTATTTGGGCATGCCACGTTACCATTCTGCATGCATTCTTGGAATACTCTGAGAAATATTATAAAACTTTGAACATAAGGTGTGCATCCCACCCCCCATGATTGAATGATTCATACTTTGCCCTACCACAGGGATTGCACCTGCTGTTAAAAAGAAGAAAAACTGAGTAGAATAACAGAGCAGCTTTTATAATCCATGAGGTCAGCGATACATCAAGTTTATCACAAACATTGAAGTTGGAGCGAAAACATTTTTTGGGGACCGTTAGCGGTCAGATGACTGACGATTAACAAAACACTTTGGTTATTCAGTACATGATTTTAAACACTTGTAAGGAAAGTGCATTGGTTATTTGTGATCACCGGCAAATTGCATTATGGGATATGAAGTTTGTTTGATCCACATGCAGGAGCAACATAGTTTGTCTAAATTAACGCCCAGGTGTAATAGTGGGAGATGTTGTACATTGGGCCAATTGGGAGAAAGGAGGGAGGGTCAGAGTGTTGATAAGAGGGAGGAAGAAAGCAGTGATTAACTACGGTTGGTGACGATGGCGATAACAGAAGGTTTTTAACTTTCACGGCAGGTACGGGATGAGTTGGTATGTCTGTTGAAGTGAATAGGATAATTAAGATTCAGGAAAAGGGAGTGAACGTAGGAGACGCAGCGTTATGGGAGAATGGAGTGGAAAGGGTAGTGGTTAGAGTGGAAGGAAAATGAAGGGCTCATGAGGTTTTGCGTTATTGTCAGGTGGGGGTGCAGAGAGGAAAACATCACGAAACATAAAAGGGTATTTTGGGAATGGAGTGACATTCATATACGAAGGAAGGGTGTTTGGTAAAGAGCTCGTCACATGGCGGGGTGGAGGGATTGACGCTTTATGTAAATAGCCTGACTTGGGTATTGGTGCTGATAAAAGGTTGCACTGCGATGGGGAAATGAGGAGTTGTAATGCAAAATTTGATACTGCGTTTGTTTTTAAAAATATTGTTTACCAGTGTAATTAGATGATGTAAAATGCGTACTCGTATTAAGAATATGAAGTGGTAATGACTTTTATTATCATTTATAGTTATCCCTGATGAAGGGCGCTTCATGGCCCGAAATGCATTGAGACTTTTATTAAATAAAATACTGCTTGTGATGAACTTTGCACTATTCGTATTCTGTCAAGAGGTCCGGAGGGGCATAGGTTGAATACTAGAAACTTGAAAAAGGCAACACTTTCCGAGCGTGGATTTGAATTAAAAGAAGAGAAATTAAGATTTAAAGAAGATTACAATGGGTTTAAATTGATTACATGGAAAAAAATAAGGTGTACATGATCGCCAATGAAGGCGGCGTTCAGCTGTGCGTCTGGTTGGGGGCAAGAGGTTGCCCCACTTTGAACATTTGTTGTTGGTTTTTCTGTTCATGACATTGTCTTTCTAATGTCATGATTTGGCCTTCTAATTGTTTGAGGTTGTGCGTCTTACATTTCCGGGCTGTGCTAGTATAGCTTATGTCGATCCCACACAAGGTAGACTTGATGGCTTCCCAAACTACCATCTGCGGGGAGGCTGTACTCTCATTATGATGAAAATACTCTGCCATCGCACTATTAATATGATCTTTATAGTTCTGGTTTTGCAGGTGCCATGTGGACATTCTCCATTGGAGTGGACATCTATGCTGGCAGTTGCAAGTGTTAATGTAATTGTAGAATGGTTGGATAATCCGCACAGAAAATGGAGCCCTCAGTTACTCTCTGAGCATGAATCCCGGATATGAATAAATAATCTAGTCGGGAAGATGTTTGGTGAACCAAAGAATAATATATAAAGCCTTTGACATGGGGGTGTAACATTCTTCAGGTGTCAACCCAACCAAGCATACTCACAAGAGCTAACAGAAAAGTCAGGTTTGATATCCAGTTCTGATGGAAATTTCTTGGGATTCTCCAATCCGTCCGATTTAGATCCCTTGGGTGCTGATGTTGTCCATGTCCTGAATTTCCTGGCTCGTATAGATTCAGAGAGCATGGCATACAGATTAGTAATCACATTCAAGTTGGCCATTTAGCTGGACACACTCCCATTGAGAGTCAACCAGTAGTGGAACATCTTCTGGTTAGAAGGTTGTTGAGGGGTATTCATCTTTCACTCCCCTCAGAATCAAGATTCTCTACCCTATGGGATATGACCAGGATTTTTTTCTCATGGTGGAGCAGCAAGTACCTCTCCAGGTAGGAAATGTCTGAAAAATTAGCTATGCTTCTATGTTTGGTCTCATGCAGGTGGTTTTATACGGCTATCGTAACAAAGTTTCGATTATTTTAAGAAGAGAGAGGCGAGGATTATCTGACCTGATGATCTGAAGTCATGTTTACCCACCCGTAAATAAATGGAAGCCAAAGTCCACTTAACAAAGGACTCCAGATTTGCCTCTGTCTGCAGACACCTTGATGTGAGAGTTGCGTAAGCTCAGTAAACGTGCTTTATGCATCACTTATTCTGCCTAGCTCTACCCATTCTCTTGGTGCGCTTTTGTAACTCGTAGTTTTCTGTATTCAAAAGCTCTGGCAGCAGCTGCTGGTGCTTTCTCTTTTTAATTTCTGAGCTTTCTTTCTATAGCTGCCTGTATTCTCCAAGTTTCTCTCATCCTTTTCCTTTGTTCCAGACGCAGTTATACTGGAACTATCTGTATTCTGTTTGGAGATGCATTATACTTTTTCACCCTTATTAGTTGTATAGTCGAGTGATATCACTGGGGTGCATGGTGCTCCACCATACTACGAGTTGATCAGTGCTTTCAGAACTGAGACCATCAGGTTGGGAAACACAGGGCCATATACGCACCCAGTTAAACCTCAGATCAGGGGTCAGTAAACTCAGGAACAGCCACAGACAACTCACTGCTCAACCCCCTGCTGCCACCACAGGGAAAAGGGCAACGCCGCCACCCAGGCCACAAACTGCTTCACTCTGAATGCTCTTGCCACACCAAGCCCCACAAGCAACATTGGCTTTGCATGTGGAACATGTCAGCTGAATCGTCCTAAGCTTTGGGAAAACATTTGGAGTTCCACCTGGTGTTCCCGGATCTGTAAAGGTATTCGTTATTCTGTAGACCCTAACTCATCAAGGCTGGGTTTAGGTGTATGTACACCATCTGGAATCAGAGGTTCTGGGTCCCGGTATCTGTGCACATAAATCTAGCCAACCCACATTGGTTTTTACTGCTTGCCTTGAACATGTGGTAAATGGCAGCAAAATCATCCTGAGCTTTGGGAAAACATATGGAGTTTCACCCGGTATTCCAGGATCTGCAAAGTTATTCACTATTCTGGAGATTCTAATGCATAATGTCTGGCTTTAGGCGCATGGATACCATCTGGAATCGGAGATTCTGCCACCGATATCTGTGCTCCTAAATCCAACCAACTTGTAATGGGGATTTATGAATTTTTGAAACACTATTCTGGCTGCAGCTTTGCTTTGTGTTTTTTAGCCCTCTTTAGTGTGCTCTTTGTGTTCTGACTGGCTGTGTCCCCTGTAATTTCTAAACCACATGTTCTCTTTTCAGCCTTTGTAGACTCTCAGACTATTTTTTTATATATATATTTAATACGTGGTCCTCATTGCTTATGCCTTGTGGGCATTTCCAACATTGTGTGGTTTCAGCTCTCTATGTTTTTTAACTGTTGGTGCTGTCTTATATTCAGAAAAAGGGGGTGGTGATGAACAGAGTGTCTGAATTAAGCAGACCACTCTTACCCAGTCCAAAGATCAGGGCTTGATCCATCACCGTTTTTTAGCTCACTGCACCATCCCAGCTCAGAACCTGGCTACATGCAAATTAGTCTGTCCCTGGCCTAGTGCATCATGGGAACAGGACAGACCAAACTACCAAGCCAATTCTTATACTGGGAAGGAAACAAGCTTCCGGGGACCGGTTTCTGGCATTTCAGCTGTCTTCGGCCCAGCTTCCTTGAATCCTGATGGTGCAGTGAGCAAGGGACTCATGTCTGAGTATACCCTTCCACGCTTATGGTGGACAAAATGATTCAGAAAAAGGGGGTGGTGATGAACAGAGTGTCTGAATTAAGCAGACCACTCTTACCCAGCCTAAAGATCAGGGCTTGATCCATCACCGTTTTTTAGCTCACTGCACCATCCCAGCTCAGAACCTGGCTGCATGCAAATTAGTCTGTCCCTGGCCCAGTGCATCATGGGAACAGGGCAGACCAAACTACCAAGCCAATTCTTATACTGGGAAGGAAACAAGCTTCCGGGGACCGTTTTCTGGCATCTCAGCCGTCTTCGGCCCGGTTTGCCTGAATCCTGACGGTGCAGTGAGCAAGGGACTCATGTCTGAGTATACCCTTCCACGCTTATGGTGGAAAAAATGATTCAGAAAAAGGGGGTGGTGATGAACAGAGTGTCTGAATTAAGCAGACCACTCTTACCCAGTCCAAAGATCAGGGCTTGATCCATCACCGTTTTTTAGCTCACTGCACCATCCCAGCTCAGAACCTGGCTACATGCAAATTAGTCTGTCCCTGACCCAGTGCATCATGGGAACAGGGCAGACCAAACTACCAAGCCAATTCTTATACTGGGAAGGAAACAAGCTTCCGGGGACCGGTTTCTGGCATTTCAGCCGTCTTCGTCCCGGCTTGCTTGAATCCTGATGGTGCAGTGAGCAAGGGACTCATGTCTGAGTATACCCTTCCACGCTTATGGTGGACAAAATGATTCAGAAAAAGGGGGTGGTGATGAACAGAGTGTCTGAATTAAGCAGACCACTCTTACCCAGTCCAAAGATCAGGGCTTGATCCATCACCGTTTTTTAGCTCACTGCCGGGCCGAAGACGGCTGAAATGCCAGAAACCGGTCCCCGGAAGCTTGTTTCCTTCCCAGTATAAGAATTGGCTTGGTAGTTTGGTCTGCCCTGTTCCCATGATGCACTGGGCCAGGGACAGACTAATTTGCATGTAGCCAGGTTATGAGCTGGGATGGTGCAGTGAGCTAAAAAACGGTGATGGATCAAGCCTTGATCTTTGGACTGGGTAGGAGTGTTCTGCTTAATTCAGATACTCTGTCCATCACCACCCCCTTTTCTGAATCATTTTGTACACCATAAGCGTGGAAGAGTATACTTAGATGTGAGTCCCTTGCTCACTGCACCATCAGGATTCAAGCAAGACGGGCCGAAGACGGCTGAAATGCCAGAAACTGGTCCCCGGAAGCTTGTTTCATTCCCAGTATAAGAATTGGCTTGGTAGTTTGGTCTGCCCTGTTCCCATGATGCACTGGGCCAGGGACAGACTAATTTGCATGTAGCCAGGTTCTGAGCTGGGATGGTGCAGTGAGCTAAAAAACGGTGATGGATCAAGCCTTGATCTTTGGACTGGGTACGAGTGTTCTGCTTAATTCAGATACTCTGTCCATCACCACCCCCTTTTCTGAATCGTTTTGTCCACCATAGGCGTGGAAGGGTATACTCAGATGTGAGTCCCTTGCTCTCTGCACCATCAGGATTCAAGCAAGCCGGGCCGAAGACGGCTGAAATGCCAGAAACCGGTCCCCGGAAGCTTGTTTCCTTCCCAGTATAAGAATTGGCTTGGTAGTTTGGTCTGCCCTGTTCCCATGATGCACTGGGCCAGGGACAGACTGGTTTGCATGTAGCCAGGTTCTGAGCTGGGATGGTGCAGTGAGCTAAAAAACGGCGATGGATCAAGCCTTGATCTTTGGACTGGGTAGGAGTGTTCTGCTTAATTCAGATACTCTGCCCATCACCACCCCCTTTTCTGAATCGTTTTGTCCACCATAAGCGTGGAAGGGTATACTCAGATGTGAGTCCCTTGCTCACTGCACAATCAGGATTCAAGGAAACTGGGCCGAAGACGGCTGAAATGCCAGAAACCGGTCCCCGAAAGCTTGTTTCCTTCCCAGTATGAGAATTGGCTTGTAGTTTGGTCTGCCCTGTTCCCATGATGTACTGGGCCAGGGACAGACTAATTTGCATGTAGCCAGGTTCTGAGCTGGGATGGTGCAGTGAGCTAAAAAACGGTGATGGATCAAGCCTTGATCTTTGGACTGGGTAGGAGTTTTCTGCTTAATTCAGATACTCTGTCAATCACCACCCCCTTTTCTGAATCGCTTTGTCCACCATAAGCGTGGAAGGGTATACTCAGATGTGAGTCCCTTGCTCACTGCACCATCAGGATTCAAGCAAGCCGGGCCGAAGACGGCTGAAATGCCAGAAACCGGTCCCCAGAAGCTTGTTTCCTTCCCAGTATAAGAATTGGCTTGGTAGTTTGGTCTGCCCTGTTCCCATGATGCACTGGGCCAGGGACAGACTAATTTGCATGTAGCTAGGTTCTGAGCTGGGATGGTGCAGTGAACTACAAAACGGTGATGGATCAAGCCTTGATCTTTGGACTGGGTAGGAGTGTTCTGCTTAATTCAGATACTCTGTCCATCACCACCCCCTTTTCTGAATCGTTTTGTCCACCATAAGCGTGGAAGGGTATACTCGGATGTGAGTCCCTTGCTCACTGCACCATCAGGATTCAAGCAAGCCGGGCCGAAGACGGCTGAAATGCCAGAAACCGGTCCCCGGAAGCTTGTTTCCTTCCCAGTATAAGAATTGGCTTGGTAGTTTGGTCTGCCCTGTTCCCATGATGCACTGGGCCAGGGACAAACTAATTTGCATGTAGCCAGGTTCTGAGCTGGGATGGTGCAGTGAGCTAAAAAACGGTGATGGATCAAGCCTTGATCTTTGGAATGGGTAGGAATGTTCTGCTTAATTCAGATACTCTGTCCATCACCACCCCCTTTTCTGAATCGTTTTGTCCACCATAAGCGTGGAAGGATATACTCAGATGTGAGTCCCTTGCTCACTGCACCATCAGGATTCAAGCAAGCCGGGCCGAAGACGGCTGAAATGCCAGTAACCGGTCCCTGGAAGCTTTATTCCTTCCCAGTATAAGAATTGGCGTGGTAGTTTGGTCTGCCCTGTTCCCATGATGCACTGGGCCAGGGACAGACTAATTTGCATGTAGCCAGGTTCTGAGCTGGGATGGTGCAGTGAGCTTAAAAACGGTGATGGATCAAGCCTTGACCTTTGGACTGGGTAGGAGTGTTCTGCTTAATTCAGATACTCTGTCCATCACCACCCCCTTTTCTGAATCGTTTTGTCCACCATAAGCGTGGAAGGGTATACTCAGATGTGAGTCCCTTGCTCACTGCACCATCAGGATTCAAGCAAGCTGGGCCGAAGACGGCTGAAATGCCAGAAACCAGTCCCCGGAAGCTTGTTTCCTTCCCAGTATAAGAATTGGCTTGGTAGTTTGGTCTGCCCTGTTCCCATGATGCACTGGGCCAGGGACAAACTGATTTGCATGTAGCCAGGTTCTGAGCTGGGATGGTGCAGTGAGCTAAAAAACGGTGATGGATCAAGCCTTGATCTTTGGACTGGGTAGGAGTGTTCTTCTTAATTCAGATACTCTGTCCATCACCACCCCCTTTTCTGAATCGTTTTGTCCACCATAATCGTGGAAGGGTATACTCAGATGTGAGTCCCTTGCTCACTGCACCATCAGGATTCAAGCAAGCCGGGCCGAAGACGGCTGAAATGCCAGAAACCGGTCCCCGGATGCTTGTTTCCTTCCCAGTATAAGAATTGGATTGGTAGTTTAGTCTGCCCTGTTCCCATGATGCACTGGGCGAGGGACAGACTAATTTGCATGTAGCCAGGTTCTGAGCTGGGATGGTGCAGTGAGCTAAAAAACGGTGATGGATCAAGCCTTGATCTTTGGACTGGGTAGGAGTGTTCTGCTTAATTCACATACTCTGTCTATCACCACCCCCTTTTCTGAATCGTTTTGTCCACCATAAGCGTGGAAGGGTATACTCAGATGTGAGTCCCTTGCTCACTGCACCATCAGGATTCAAGCACTACTGCACCATCAGGATTCAAGCAAGCCGGGCCGAAGACGGCTGAAATGCCAGAAACCGGTCCCCGGAAGCTTGTTTCCTTCCCAGTATAAGAATTGGCTTGGTAGTTTGGTCTGTCCTGTTCCCATGATGCACTGGGCCAGGGACAGACTAATTTGCATGTAGCCAGGTTCTGAGCTGGGATGGTGCAGTGAGCTAAAAAACGGTGGTGGATCAAGCCTTGATCTTTGGACTAGGTAGGAGTGTTCTGCTTAATTCAGATACTCTGTCCATCACCACCCCCTTTTCTGAATCGTTTTGTCCACCATAAGCGTGGAAGGGTATACTCAGATGTGAGTCCCTTGCTCACTGCACCATCAGGATTCAAGCAAGCCGGGCCGAAGACGGCTGAAATGCCAGAAACCGGTCCCCGGAAGCTTGTTTCCTTCCCAGTATAAGAATTGGCTTGGTAGTTTGGTCTGCCCTGTTCCCATGAAGCACTGGGCCAGGGACAGACTAATTTGCATGTAGCCAGGTTCTGAGCTGGGATGGTGCAGTGAGCTAAAAAACGGTGATGGATCAAGCCTTGATTTTTGGACTGGGTCGGAGTGTTCTGCTTAATTCAGATACTCTGTCCATCATCACCCCCTTTTCTGAATCCTATATTTTACAGCAGTGGTTCTCAACATTTTGACTCCTGGAGACCCCAGTGAATCATTACTGGAATCTGGGAACCCCGTCCTAAGCATTGTCAATGATTTGAACTGCAGAACAAAAGACACAAAAAATGCAGAAAAAAGCAATCAACAAACAAATAACAAATGAAGTTTATTAAATTCACAAATTCATATAGATTAAAAAAAGCAACATTTTAATTTCACGGGGGTGTGGCTAGCCGGGTAGCGAAATGGCCGCCTCTTGAGCGAGCTCCGCCGGCCGGGGCTTTTATCCTGAATTAATCCTGCTTCTTCCGCGACTAAATGACACCAAAACGCTACAAGTTGGAAGCGGAGGCTGAGATACACATGCTGGCAAAAGCACAAGACCTAAACTGACTCATACGACTTGCTGCACCTATCCGAAGCACCACCGGGGTGGCCCTGCTATGAGCACCGAAGATAGCGGGGCCCTGCCCTGCTACACGCTGCTAACTGAGCCCGAGGCTACAGAGGCCCAGCGCGATTCCACTCGCTGGGATCGCAACGACTGCAGGAAATGCCACGCAACACCGGCAAAGCTGCCCGTAACTAACACCGCCAAGGAGGACGCTGTCCTGAAATACCAAGGGCTTACCTAGTAAGTGCGGGGCTCCGTGGCGCTGGGCTTTGTATTCGTCCCAGCGAGACGCCATTTTCGGACGCGGCGCACGCCACCTGCACGGCAGCGGCGAACTACCTGCGCAAAGGGTCTGAGAGGGACTTGAGAAATTGGGCTGTGATCGTGTTGGCTGGAAAAGGTCCAATTTTCGTGATCTGTAAAGTCCACTTACCGGTGGGGTACGAAGAGGGCTTGGACTGAGAGCGGTGCCTGCGCCCCTCCCCCCCCCTGGCATTGCTCCTGAGCGGGAAACAAGATACGGCGGACAGGCAGGGGGCAGTGAGGGGGCCCCTAATTAATCCATAAAACTGAGACTGAGTGACGTGGTGCTCTGTGCGGTGCCGCCTTCTGGTCAAGTGGGGGTTAGCATTTGAGTGACCAATACACGCAAGGTGGAGCCACACTCAAATGTGCCACGCGGGGCCCGAGAACTGACTGATGTAACGTGGCCCGCTCCTTCCTTCGAGATCCCTGTCTGTGTGCACCGTCGCCTTGTATGGGAATAGGTGGCGTGGACACTTGAAAAGCTGCTGGCCCTATGTACAACAAACCTACCCACCTGACGGTATAGCGGATTACCTGGGATTTACTTACAATACCTTTGGCAGTTGCATCTCTTTCCTGCTGGGGAGCGTGCTACGAGCGAGTGCCTAGCAGCCAGACACCGTGACCAGGGAATAGGGCACACTACAATCGGGCCAAAATGGGAAAAGCTGAAAACAGCCAGCCCAAACTCACATTTGAAAACAAGCGCCTACCAAAGCACAGCGACCCAAATCAAGACGCTGAACCGGTTGATACACAAAGGGAAGGTCAAGATGCCGACCTTAAGGCACTAATGTTAGAGGTGCGAAGCAGCCTTAAGATCATTGATACCAAACTAGACGCCCTAACAACTAGACTGGAAGAAGTACGCTCCCAGGTCGCAACGCACAAAACGAGGCTGGACGGTCTAGAAAACCGGCATTTTGAAGACCGTGAGTTTCAGAAGGAAGCTAAGGAGCATATCTCGGCCATGGATAAGCAGTTGGAAATCTTGCGAATGTAAGCAGATGATTTGGAAGCGCGTTCCAGGAGGAGCAACATCAGAATAATTCCGGAGACGACGGCCATCGGAAAAATGGAAGTATTTGTTTCCGATTTATTGCACAAACTCTTTGACCCACATCTACCCCCTGTATTCATTGTAGAACGTGCACACAGAGCACTTGGCCAGAAGCCGCCGGTGGGGAGCACACCTGGACCTATATTAGCCAAGCTGCTGAATTATTAAGACAGGGACATAGAGGGAGGAGCTACGCTCGAAACCAAGATGGCCGCGTAAGCTCCCGGCTCCACCGACCGCCGCCAGCAGCCCATGAATCCTGATATTGATCCTGAAATCGTTCCAGACTCCCGTGTGGCTGAAGTGTTGCTGAGCTTAAAGGTGTAATCCCGAGATTTCCATCTCCTCGAATGATGGAGCTACGCCGTGTTTTCACTCTCGGCCTAACCCAGCGTGGAAGCCGGGGCATCGAGTTCTAACCCATCCGGGTTGGAGTTGAACAACATCGGCCGCGGGACTTGTGCGGCATCCGGTCTCCCGAAGTGGAGAATATCCTGACCGGTTTGGATGGTGTTACGGTGGCCAGGTGGATTCTAAGGATACGGCGGTGGGACACACCGGGTGCTGTGGATGGGAGTCCGTTGCCCGAAGACCCTGCTGATCTCCCGGGGTCGACGGGCTTGGATCCTCGCTTGCGGCGACGGTGTCTAGACCGCGAGAATGACGGGTGCCCTCCGTTAATGTCGGACCCGCTTGTACCGGTTACCCTGGAGTAGTCGACCTCCGGGGCCAAAGGTCTGATCTATAGCTTCGCTAGAAGATATGGAGCGAGTAGAATGAACGCCGTCGTTGCAGACCGTAATGGCCGCCATTGGGGCGCTTCACTTGCAGGTCACCGCCATCATCCACAAAATGGACGTAACAGCCGAGAGTATGTGTCGGGGACCGGACCACGACTCTTCAATAGCTTTGGAACACGTTCTGTTACCCGCGACGCAGGGTATGCCTGAGATACAGGGCCCGAGTGGAAACCTGATCTGTTGTTTTCTGTCGGCTCCCGAACAACAGCTAGCGAGCCTGGAACTATCAATAACTCAGCATACTCAATGCCGATACCGCCCAAGATGGACACAGCCGATTTTATACTCCTGGATAATTTTATCAGTGACTATCGGATTGATACATCATTCTTTTTCTCCCAGTCGACTCAATTACGTTCTAGTGCCTTACTGTTGGTGGACAGGTATCTCCTTTTGATTTGTGGACTTCAAGTACTAACACGTTGGATTCGATCGTACCGCACTGACTTTGACTTTCTTGAACGTTTTGATTCTCCTGTTGGGATGGCGGTTCGAGCGGAAAGAGCTCGCACGAAAAATCGGAGTGGCCAGGGTTGAGTCGGATTGTATGGGTTTGATAACACTGCTTTATTCGATACGGGACTTGTAGCCTACAATGATGCGGGAGTCGGGTGGTCTTCACAAACTCCCCCGCTTGTTTTGTAATTGCTGCTTCACAGTGTTTTGACCATAATACGGGGTGGTTTGCTTCTGGCGGGGAGGGAGGGGGGCCGGGAGCCTGTATGATATCTCCTCCTCCACTCCTTACCTTCTTTTAGGCTTTAGTTGTGGGGCGCCAAGCACGCTGCTAGTGGGGTTAGGCCGTAGCCATTGCAGGGGTGCAGGGTGGGGGGAACGGGGGATGGTTTTTAGGTCGAGCGACCTATCTCAATGCACATCCGCATTGAGCGGGAGCGAAGATATATAGGGGCTTAAATAAGCTTTACCTAGACTGGGCGATTTGGTGCTGTGCCCGTGGCTTTTAGGTCAATGCGCAAGCGCATTGACCTAAATCCGCGTGCACATCATCAAATCGCCGTCTGTTCCCTCAGCTGCACTCCTCCCACACCTTTGAAGTGAAGCTTAGCTTAGCTTCACTTCAAAGGCCCCTGCTGCTTAACACCCTCTCCCCACTCCGCCCCCTCCCCTACCCGCCGTGTCGCATTTCTCCTCCCCCCCTTCTCTGCCTTCAATCCGTCTTGTTTCTCATTGTAATTCCGCACGGCTTGCCCAACTCTGTTAACATCTTGTGGGGTGTGGGATGCGGCGGGCCGGAATAACAGGCGGGGAGGCCAGATATAGTGCGCTATGTTTAGCGAGGTTTATTGTAGACACAAGTATGGATGGCTTATAAGTCTCTGAACACAGGGCGATCGATGGAGTTTTCCTGGGAACGTCAGAGGTAGAGATGTCTTCCGGTCGGTGGGGAAAAGGGAGGGCTCCGTCCGCTCCTGACGTCCTCTGGGTAGGGTGAGGTTTCCCTCTCGGAACTGCCGTGGGTCTTTGACTTCTGTAGGTGAGCCTCGGAGGTTTGGGGCGAGAGAAAAGATAATAGAGGACCGTTAGTCTTGCACTCCTCTCGGTCTGTACAACTATCACCGACACCGGGAGGTGGGGACACAGAAAGTGGAAAGTGAGGGGCGGGTAGGACGGGGAAGTGAAAGAGGCCGAAGAATAGGAGGGAAGACCAAGGGTTAACCGGGTGTTCGAGGTGTAGGAAGGTGAGGACCTATCTATCAATATATATACAGTGCTCTCGTGCTCTAGTAGGTGCAGGGCTATGTTATTTACACTTAATTACAACTATCTACAAACGGCACACGGAGATGGATGACGGTTACTCACGTGGCCCGCCGCAACTCCCTGGTGAGTTGCGGCCGCTCTCCAGCAACCTCCTGAGGACTCCACCAGTCCTCAGACCACACGTCGCCGTCGGCGTCCTCCTCCTCGTCTTTCGGTTGGAGCTCCGGCTCCTCGTCTCTCGCTCTCAGCTCCGGTTCCTTCCTTGCTGCCTCCTGCCACAAGTCCGCGGGTCGGAACACCCTTTGTTGAGGTTCGTTGGTTTTTATACCTTCCGGGAGGTAGCCGGGGGCGGGACTTCCGGGTTCAGGTTGAACTGCATCCGGGTGTCGATCTTCCGGTCTCTGGTTTCGGCAACCCTGCAGTGGGAGAGATAGAGAAGAAGTCCTATGGAGAGGGAACAAGGCATCATCCATGTTAGACGGACCCCTCCCCGCGCGAAGATGTCGCTTAGCTACGGCAGGTACAGTGACCTTTCCACACATCTCTTTTTATTTTTGGCAACTCTGGCACCGCACTTAGGGTGCACCACTGCGCTCGCTTTTCCACTATTTGCTCCTCGTTGTCCTGCATTGTAACTTTAAGTATTAACTACATGGGCGCCGCGCTTAATATTTTAGCAGGCGCCCGGTTGTATATATTTTATTTGCTGCTTAACACCCTCTCCCCACTCCGCCCCCTCCCCTGCCCGTGCCGTGAAGTCTGCACCAATGGCTAGCACTAGGAGCCTCACCTACTCCTGCGCTCTTCCTGCTTGGGGTTTGCCAACCTAGGCGTCCGCAGGCTACAGTACCAATGCCCCGTTGGGCGCTTGGCCTGCCTTCTCAGCCTTCCATGGAGCGCGACGTCCAGGCCACCCCTGCAGCACGGTCCTCAATGGTCTCTAACTCACAGCAGGATGCTTGGTTTTTTTCGGGGTGGCTTCCACCGTTGGTTGTGTAATGTACTCTTTGTTCTAAATTCCGGAAGAATTGAATCTGTCTTAGACACAAATACAGACATGAATTTAAATGTTATTGAACTAAGATCATCTTTTCTCTGTCACAAACCCTTATGGAACCCGCAGGACCACCACACCCACCACCACTACATCCACCACCACTACATCCACCACCACCCCATCCACCGCATCCACCATCACCGCATCCACCGCATCCACCACCACATCCACCATCAACAACACATCCACCACCACATCCACCATCACCTCCACATCCACCATGACATCCACCATGACATCCACCGCCACATCCACCACCACATTCACCACCACCACATCCACCACATCCACCACCACCGTATCCACCACCACACCCACCACCACTACATCCACCACCACATCCACCACAACCACCACCCCATCCAACACCACCACCACCACCGCATCCCCCATCACCACATCCACCGCATCCACCACCACATCCACCATCAACACAACATCCACCATCACATCCACCATCACATCCACCACCACATTCACCACCACATCCACCATCACATCCACCATCACCTCCACATCCACCATGACATCCACCATGACATCCACCGCCACATCCACAACATACACCACCACCACATCCACCACCACTGCATCCACCACCACCACACCCACCACCACATCCACTACAACCACCACCCCATCCACCACCACCGCATCCACCACCACCACCGCATCCACCACCACCACATCCACCGCATCCACCACCACATCCACCACCACATCCACCATCACCACCACATCCACCATCACATCCACCACCACATCCACCACCACATCCACCACCACCACATCCACCACCACATCCACCACCACCACATCCACCACCACTTCACCACCGCATCCACCACCACCACATCCACATCCACCATGACATCCACCGCCACATCCACCACTGCATCCACCACCACATCCACCACCACCACCACATCCACCACCGCCACATCCACCACCACCACATCCACCACCACCACATCCACCACCACCACATCCACCGCATCCACCACCACCACCACATCCACCATCACATCCACCACCACATCCACCACCACATCCACCATCACATCCACCATCACCTCCACATCCACCATGACATCCACCATGACATCCACCGCCACATCCACAACCACATCCACCACCGCATCCACCACCACCACATCCACATCCACCATGACATCCACCGCCACATCCACCACTGCATCCACCACCACATCCAACACCACCACCACATCCACCACCGCCACATCCACCACCACCACATCCACCACCACCACATCCACCACCACCACATCCACCGCATCCACCACCACCACCACATCCACCATCACATCCACCACCACATCCACCACCACATCCACCATCACATCCACCATCACCTCCACATCCACCATGACATCCACCGCCACATCCACAACCACATCCACCACCACATCCACCACCACCGCATCCACCACCACCACCGCATCCACCACATCCACCGCATCCACCACCACCACATCCACTGCATCCACCACCACATCCACCATCACCACCACATCCACCACCACATCCACCACTTCACCACCGCATCCACCACCACCACATCCACCATCACATCCACATCCACCATGACATCCACCGCCACATCCACCACCGCATCCACCACCACATCCACCACCACCACCGCCACATCCACCACCACCACATCCACCACCGCCACATCCACCACCACATCCACCACCACCACATCCACCGCATCCACCACCACATCCACCACCGCATCCACCACCACATCCACCACCACCACATCCACCATCGCCACATCCACCACCACCACATCCACCGCCGCCACATCCACCACCACATCCACCACCACCACATCCACCACCACCACCACATCCACCGCATCCACCACCACCACATCCACATCCACCATGACATCCACCGCCACATCCACCACCGCATCCACCACCACCACCACATCCACCACCACCACATCCACCACCACCATATCCACCACCACCACATCCACCACCACCACCACATCCACCACCACCACCACATCCACCGCATCCACCACCACCACATCCACCACCACATCCACCATCACAACCACCATCACCTCCACATCCACCATGACATCCACCATGACATCCACCGCCACATCCACCATCACCACATCCACCGCCACCGCATCCACCACCACCACCACACCCACCACATCCACTACAACCACCACCGCATCCACCACCACCACCGCATCCACCACATCCACCGCATCCACCACCACCACATCCACCGCATCCACCACCACATCCACCATCACCACCACATCCACCATCACATCCACCACCACATCCACCACATCCACCACCACTTCACCACCGCATCCACCACCATCACATCCACATCCACCATGACATCCACCGCCACATCCACCACCGCATCCACCATCACCACCACATCCACCATCACATCCACCACCACATCCACCACCACATCCACCACCACTTCACCACTGCATCCACCACCACCACATCCACCTTCACATCCACATCCACCATGACATCCACCGCCACATCCACCACCGCATCCACCACCACATCCACCACCACCACCACATCCACCACCACCACCACATCCACCACCGCCACATCCACCACATCCACCACCACCACATCCACCACCACCACCACATCCACCGCATCCACCACCACCACATCCACCATCACATCCACCACCACATCCACATCCACCATCACATCCACCACCACATCCACCACCACATCCACCACCACTTCACCACCGCATCCACCACCACCACATCCACCATCACATCCACATCCACCATGACATCCACCGCCACATCCACCACCGCATCCACCACCACATCCACCATCACCACCACATCCACCACCACATCCACCACCGCATCCACCACCACCACATCCACCACCACATCCACCACCACATCCACCACCACATCCACCACCTCATCCACCACCACCACATCCACCACCACCGCATCCACCACCACCACCACACCCACCACCACATCCACTACAACCACCACCCCATCCACCACCACCGCATCCACCACCGCATCCAATGCATCCACCACCACCACATCCACCGCATCCACCACCACATCCACCACCACATCCACCATCATCACCACATCCACCATCACATCCACCACCACATCCACCACCACCACATCCACCACCACTTCACCACCGCATCCACCCCCACCACATCCACCATCACATCCACATCCACCATGACATCCACCGCCACATCCACCACCGCATCCACCACCACATCCACCACCACCACATCCACCACCGCCACATCCACCACCACCACATCCACCACCGCCACATCCACCACCACATCCACCACCACATCCACCACTTCCACCACATCCACCACCACCACATCCACCACCACATCCACCACTGCATCCACCACCACCACATCCACCACCACATCCACAACCTCATCCACCACCTCATCCACCACCGCATCCACCACCACCACATCCTCCACACCCACCACCATCACTTCCACCACCACATCCACCACCACTTTCACATCCACAACCACCACATCCACCACTACCACATCCACCACATCACCACCACATCCACCATCACCACCACATCCACCATCACATCCACCACCACCACATCCACCATCACATCCACCATCACCTCCACCATGACATCCACCGCCACATCCACCACCACATCCACCACCACCACATCCACCACATTCACCACCACCGCATCCACCACCACCGCATGCACCACCACCACCACACCCACCACCACTACATCCACCACCACATCCACTACAACCACCACCACCGCATCCACCACCACCATCGCATCCACTGCATCCACCACTACATCCACCACTACATCCACCACCACATCCACCATCACCACCACATCCACCACCATCACCAAATCCACCACCACATCCACCACTTCCACCGCATCCACCACCACCACATCCACCACCACCACCACCACCACATCCACCACCACATCCACCACCACCACCACATCCACCACCACATCCACCACCACCTCATCCACCACCGCATCCACCACCACTACATCCACCACACCCACCACCATCACTTCCACCATCACCACCGCATCCACCATCACCACCACATCCACCATCACATCCACCATCACATCCACATCCACCACCACATCCACCATCACCTCCACATCCACCATGAAATCCACCGCCACATCCACCGCCACATCCACCACTACATCCACCACCACCACATCCACCACCACATCCACCACCACTTCCACCGCATCCACCACCACCACATCCACCAGCAAATCAGCCACCTCATACGCCACCTCATCCTCCACCGCATCCACCACCACCACATCCACCACACCCACCACCATCACTTCCACCACCACATCCACCACCACTTTCACCACAACCACCACATCCACCACCACCACATCCACCACATCACCACCACATCCACCACCTCCACCACATCCACCACCACATCCGCCACCACATCTACCCCCACATCCACCACCATCACCACCACATCCACCATCACCACCACCACCACATCCACCACCACCATATCCCCCAGATCCACCACCACCACATCTATATGTGTGTGGCTCTGTGTGTGTGTAGGTGCAAATGCAATGTTCTTGGATTTTCGTCACAATAAAATACACTGAACATAATCTTCTCAAAAGGTATTTACAGGAGGGGCGGAGCCGGGCCGGCGGCCATGATGGCCGCACGGAGTCCCGGCTCCGCCGGCCTTCTCCCTTCACCGCCTGACTTACTTGCCTGCCCCGTGCGAGACCAGAGTTTTTGCGCGTCGGAGGGGACGCCGAGATGAGGCGTCCGACTCCGGCGAAATTCCGCGCTCCAGGGACGAAGATGTGCTCCTCCACTCAGGGCGGCCCGCCCGATGCCGGCGACCGGGACCTCGCGCTGCACTGCACCCGGCCGCCAGTTCAACAACAGCGGCCACACGGTCCTGTGAGACGCCGGTCTCCCATCATGGAGCCCAATATATTTCTCGACATCGCTGAAGCCCTCCACAGGCTCGATGCACAGTCCCTCTGTGCTGATTGCTTCTCCCCCCTTCTCCCCCCCCAGCGCTTCTCCTCAGCAGCCGGACTTTGGGAACTGCTCCTTGTTTCCCTTGAGGTACTTTGCACGCCTGCACGCACTGAACTGCGATTTACGCTCCGGCTCCCTGGTGCCAGTGGGGGCACGATGTTAATGTGTTCTTTTGTGCTGGAGGGGGCCAAAAGCAATACCCAGTGGAGGGGGAGAATGGCATCCTGTGCTACGTCAATGCTGGGGCACCGGCGATTCGCAATTTTCAATCTGGCGGTGCCGGCGACTCTTAAGCCTGCCTGTATTGCTCCATGATGACGCTTCCTGGGAAAGTGGCGACTTGATGGACTCTATCCAGTTACGGCGGCGGCCGGGTGTATTGGACGCTGAGGGCTGGCGGATGAATACCCCTAAGGGGCCGAAGAAATACATACTGGAAATGGCATGAGGATGTTCTGATTACATTTGAACCAACGCTTAATCGTAAGCCGCCACCAGCTTTGCCCGTCACTCCTTGTGTGATAAATGTTACTACTCCCTGCGGAGGGGCTGCGGCCGGATATGGATGTGACTTAATGGTGGCTCCATTGTGGACATGCTCCCTTGGGAGACTCCTTGGTGGCTTGCAGCGGATCGATTACAGGATACTTGGCCCCGTGGATGGCGGTTGGTGGTGGTTTGCGGACTGCTCCGTGAGACTTTGAAGAGGTTTTGGTTTCTCCTGGACTGACTTGGGTGCTCCAGTTTGTACTTTCTTACCCGGCCCGGCGTCCCATGACGGGTGCGATCTGTACCATTGATCCTGGGGGCCCGTGGGACTCGAGTGCGCTCAGGGCGCCATTGTTGCTACTGGGGGAGATCTATACCCTCCTGTGGGATTTGAAATGCGTAGCGATTAACACTATCCTGTTTAAGTGGGTGCTCCTCATTTTACGACTATACTCTCTGAGCAATTGAATCGTTGTGTGGTGGTGGGGGGGGTCGGCGTTCCCATACCGGGAATCTCCCTCATATTTCCTTCCCTATCGTGGGCTGTTGGTTATTCTTCTTTTTCTCCTTTCTTCTTACCTTTGGTGTGTTATCCCCTTTCTCCTTATTTCTCTTATTCTCTTGTCTATATTTCGGGTTCATAATGGACGACAGGCACGCTGCTAGGGGGGTAGGCCGTAGCCACATGCAGGGGTGCAGGGTGGGGGATGGGGGAGGGGTGTTGTTGTTTTCTTTGGTTTTCTTTTTGTTTCTATGGCCTTCCTTATTTCTGTTGCTTCTGGCTGACTTTACTTTCTCCCCTTTCTTCCTTTTATTTGGGATCTCTGTGGAGATAGTCCTCCGCATGCTCCTCTTATTTTGACCAATGAGGGTGATTTTGATTGCTTTGCCACCGTGGTCAGGGACTGGTCGGTGGGAGAACTGCTTGCATTTTGACTATCCTGATACTGTATTGGAATGATTATGTCTTACCGACAGTACTCCTGGACTATGAACATCCTGCCTCTCGAATATCCCTTGATTTGTTCTGTCTTAAGTGAAATGCCACAGATCCTGCCCTTTTTCTTTATTTTAAAACAAAACCTTCTTTAATCCTGTTCCTTTCTGGTAAGGGCGCTTTCATGGGTTGCAACTGAGTATTTGCGGAGCGGAGCCTTGCACTGCCATGGACTATTTGCTTAGTTTTGACTGATCCCGTTCCGATGGCTGATTATGATGTTCTGCATTGCTTTGATTGTAACTGATTTAATTACTAATAAAGGTTTTCCAAAAATTAAAAAAAAAAAAGTTATTTACAAACGTTTAAGCTATTGCCATTATAAATTACAATAACTTTTATTTAAGTATTAATTATTTCCAAAATTAAAAGCCATTGTTATTTGTAATATCAAGACATCTAAGTCACGTAAATACAACACACATTGCATTACAAATGCTATAGGTGTCACATTTGCAAAAGTTAAAACTATTGACATTGTAACTGACAAAGCTATTAATTTTGCTACTTTCAAAACCAACACATAAATAAAAAAAGTGTCATTTACAATACCAATAGCTCAAACTTTCCTAATGCGAGACCTATTGCATTTCCAATGCTTGTTTATTTTGTCTTTGTTTAGTTCTATGGCATTTTTCTTTTCTTTTTTTCCCCTTTTACGAGAGGCGGGTTGCTTTTCCTGAATCGATCTCTTTCAAATAAACTGGGTGTCTGCTTTGGTCTTAACTATCCTGAATCGTGAGTTGGACGGAATTTGCAGGCGTCACCTTAACGGGGTTGTGGATCGTATTGTAACTCTCTTTTTATATACCTGTTAATGTTGACGTCCTACTCTCCTGTACACTGATTTTACTATATTGGCTAATTCGCCTACTCGCCGTTGCAATGTATTTTACTGTATGACACCTGATATCTGTAATAGTCTGTGGGGACTCTCTTTGTGCGTACCTGCTGCCCGTTTGCTGGTGGAACAGCTTCCTTCTTGTGGACCCAGGCTACTCCTCGCCGGACCCGCTCCGCGGGTCCCGCTTCGTGTCTGGGAGCAGAGGAACTTCGGGAGTGCGTGCAGACGCCAAGGGTGCCGGTAAGCCTTGCAGGGCTGCGAGCAGCGTGGTCAGGGACTCCATATCCCAGGAGTCCCTGATAGCCCGCCTGCAATCACCTGGGCCGCTCTCCCTGCAAGCCCCGCCCCTTCACCTACGGAGCTAAAAGCCACCGCTCCCACTACCTCTTTGGGACTCTCTTTGTGCGTACCTGCTGCCCGTTTGCTGGTGGAACAGCTTCCTTCTTGTGGACCCAGGCTACTCCTCGCCGGACCCGCTCCGCGGGTCCCGCTTCGTGTCTGGGAGCAGAGGAACTTCGGGAGTGCGTGCAGACGCCAAGGGTGCCGGTAAGCCTTGCAGGGCTGCGAGCAGCGTGGTCAGGGACTCCATATCCCAGGAGTCCCTGATAGCCCGCCTGCAATCACCTGGGCCGCTCTCCCTGCAAGCCCCGCCCCTTCACCTACGGAGCTAAAAGCCACCGCTCCCACTACCTCTTTGGGACTCTCTTTGTGCGTACCTGCTGCCCGTTTGCTGGTGGAACAGCTTCCTTCTTGTGGACCCAGGCTACTCCTCGCCGGACCCGCTCCGCGGGTCCCGCTTCGTGTCTGGGAGCAGAGGAACTTCGGGAGTGCGTGCAGACGCCAAGGGTGCCGGTAAGCCTTGCAGGGCTGCGAGCAGCGTGGTCAGGGACTCCATATCCCAGGAGTCCCTGATAGCCCGCCTGCAATCACCTGGGCCGCTCTCCCTGCAAGCCCCGCCCCTTCACCTACGGAGCTAAAAGCCACCGCTCCCACTACCTCTTTGGGACTCTCTTTGTGCGTACCTGCTGCCCGTTTGCTGGTGGAACAGCTTCCTTCTTGTGGACCCAGGCTACTCCTCGCCGGACCCGCTCCGCGGGTCCCGCTTCGTGTCTGGGAGCAGAGGAACTTCGGGAGTGCGTGCAGACGCCAAGGGTGCCGGTAAGCCTTGCAGGGCTGCGAGCAGCGTGGTCAGGGACTCCATATCCCAGGAGTCCCTGATAGCCCGCCTGCAATCACCTGGGCCGCTCTCCCTGCAAGCCCCGCCCCTTCACCAATCACACCATCTATATACAAACGCTTGCTCCACCGCTACGCGGGAGCGAGCGGGAGCGCGCCGGGAGAAGCCCGGGACAAGGGCGGGACCGTCTGTGGCCGTCCGGGGCCGGAGGAGGCCGGGCTGGGCCACATCCCTTGGCTCCATTAAGCGGATATCCAGCCACCAGGATTATGGCTTCAGGAACCCGGTCTTGTAAGACAAAGAAATCTGCTGGAGACGTTGTTCTAGGTACTATGGACCAGTTCATAACCCGTGCTGTTTCCATAGTTGAGAAGGAGATAATCTTGGCTGAGCGAAGGTTGTCTCGGGACTCCTTTAGCACGTCTAATAAGCGCTCTTCTTTGGGCGCCATTGCCCTAGCTGATAGCCCTGGTCATATCCCATCAACTCCTTTATTAATAGTTGATTCCCCCACCATTGACGAGAGAGTGAGTCGGATTAGGGCTAGCCTAGAAAGGGTAACCACCACAGCTCCAAGTATTGTGCTCGACCCGACACACTCCACTTCCTCTCTTTTTAGTATTCCATCACCAGAGAGGCAGATTCCAGATCGCACTCCCAATACCCCTGATGATTCGAGCCCCCATGTGCTTGTTAATATAGCTGTGAATTCCCCATCCACTGCAGGCCATTCTGATACTAACACTCCTAGAGTGGTAGTCCCTGAAACTGTACCTGTAGGGAATCTAACCCTAGGCACCGTCCCTCAAAAGAAGAGAAAGCGTCCCACTAGTCCCCGTAGGGGAGGCTCTCTAAAACCTCACAGTAAGGTTAGTAGGAACATCACGCCAAAAGGGGGTATTACCCCGAATCAGGTTCCTCACTCAAAACCCCAAGCGTCCCATATAGGAGACTCTGCTGTCGAGGGCACTCCTGGGCAATTGGCTCCTATAGATGCTAGCATTTTCCCCCAAGTCGAGAGCATTATTAAGTCTGTGGTGATGCCACTTGTAGATAAGATCGATGGCCTCACACGCAAACTAGCCTCACTTGAGCAGTCAATGCTGGACAACTTTTATGCAGTGAAATCGTTAGTTAAATTTCACGCTAAAACCCAGGCTGAAGAAAACGGTGGGCTAAGGAGTGGTGCCGCTCCAACAGTTTCGTCTATTCCGACAGCCCTCCCTGATCCCTCACCTAGTTTAAAAACGCCTGCCTTGGCTAAGGCTCCCAAACCTATTACTGGAACCATACCCCTCCCATCGACCCCTACCCCTGAGTCTAGTTTGGCACGTCCAATGAACAAATCCAGCACCCATGCACCAAAGGCACCCAAGGTCAAATTTGCTGCAAATCCCAAGCCTACCACTTCCAAAACTAAGGCAACTGGAGATACAGTGACCGTAAGCAAGGGCGCCGCAATCATAATCACATCCCCTCCTACTTCTGCTTCGCATGCAGCGCCCAAATCCCCAGCAAAAACCACAACAAAATCCCCAGCCAAAGATAGGATAAAACGGCGTACGCCAAATGCTAGCCTTCCGCCTGGCTGTAAGCCTTATGTGGTTATCCTAACAGGGGTACCCGAGCTTGAAGAGGGTTCTTGTGAGTCCTATTCTGAACTCAAACACAAGACGCTCTCCTGGCTAAAAGCTAATAGACCCCTCCCAGGGCACATTGATGGCAGAATAGCCTTCGTCCGACGGGTGGGTTGGATCGGTAACAGACGCAAGGCTATTACCGGGGACTGTGTGTTGATTAATTTCAATGATCCCAGAGCTGCTGGCATGATTTGTAGCCAACAGTCGCAGCACAACTTTTGCGACATACAAACTAGGGATTTGGGGTATTTTTATCACCCCCCCCCCTTAATGGGGCTCAATAATAATAATAATTTCTTTCAAGATGGGGGTAGAGGTGTATGGTTCCCTCATTATCCAACTTTGGATCCTAGAGCAAGGGTATGGACCCCCTCCCAACCAACCACTCCACAGGGTTGGGGCTGGTGACTTAACACCTTAGAGGTAACAAATGTCTCCCCCCAAAGGGCTAACACAACTTCTCTGGTAGGGGAGGTACCGCTGACCAATATTGTTGTACCCCATCCCTCGCCTACCCCAATCCTACCCATTCCTTCAGGTGATGGGACAGATAAACTTGAACTAGTGGCTGGACCTCAAATTTCGGGTCCTCGGGGTGGGAATAGCGGTTATAATGAGCCCCAGCATCATGCCCCTTTGAAAATCATTAGTTGGAATGTGGCAGGCTTAAGCAGTAAGCTAGATGTCCCAGACTGGGTGGCGCTCGTTGAACCCCACTCAGTTTGCGCATTTCAAGAGACATGGTGCGTAGAACCAAGGCACCGAGTAGGTAATGCCACCTTTTTTGTCCCGGCAGAAATTCCAGCTTCGGGAAGAGGTCGCCCCTTCGGAGGTCTCTTGGTTTGGATAAACATTACTTTGGGATGGAGGGTACACCATCACCCCCAAAAAACTCCAGATTTGATGCACCTCACTGTAACTTGTCCGAGGAGAGCAGAAAAACTGGAGATTATTAACATCTATACACGAGGGGCCTCCGGGAGAGCTTTGTCACCAACGCTCTTGGACCTGGAGGCAGCCCTGGGTGAGTGCTGTAGCGATTCCCTAATTTTGGTCATGGGGGACTTCAATTGCACATTCGAGCCTTTGTTACCCGATGAATCCCTGGATCTAAATGATGAAGATTCTAGGAGAGGTGTCCCGTCACTTGACTTGCCCATCATAAATAGTTGGACCCCCAGAATTATCCAACTAAATTCCCTCACTTTAGAGCATGGCCTAAGGGCAGCCAATGGGAGGACACCATCAGACCTAGTGGGGGCTCATACATATAACAGGGTCGGTCATTCTTCCCGGATCGATTATATCCTTCTAAACTTTTCTTTGTGGGCTCACATGAAGGATATGGTAGTTCTACCCTCCCTGGACAGTGACCATAACGCCCTTTCTTTGACCCTATCAACCTGGTGGAAAGAGAACTTCCCTGGAAGTGGAAACCATGATGCTCTTGCAACAGGGCCACTGGGAGGAGTGGTCCCAACAAACTGCTTAAGACGCTTGAAATGGGACAAAGTGGCAATAGATGAGGAGAAAATGGCATGTATCAGAACTGTTACTTCCACAGCCTGTGCCATTTTAAAAAGTCAGCCTATTTGCCCTAATCAGATTACAGCATTGTTCTGTGAGGTCTCACTCTCAATTGGGGACCTTTTCAAGGCCAAAGTAAAAAATGGGAACCCTAATCGCAATAACCAACAAGGCAAGTCAGGATGGTACACGAAGGAGTGTCGTGCCAAGAAGAGAGCCCTGATACTGGCGGTGAAAAGTGGAAATGCCACCCTAATATCCACTGAACGGAAGGGCTATAAATCGGAGCTTAAAACAGCAAAGAGAGACTGGGAAGACAAGTTCTGGCAGGACCTCCGAACTGCCAGCGGCGGAAAAAACGCAAAAGCTTTCTGGGACTTAGTTCACAAGAAGAACAGACCCCTTGATACAGTTATCACCTGTAATATAACCGAGGACTTATGGTTCACACATTTTTCGAAATTGTATACGGCAACCGCAGTTGAAGCGTTGGATTTCGTTTTACCACAGCCCCTTAGAGTGATGGAAAGATCCGAGGAAAGTCTGTTTACTAAGATAGAGGCGGAAAGTGCAATAAAATCGCTGGTTCCACGCAAGGCGGCTGGCCCCGATGGTCTTCCGGGTGACTTGCTCCGAGCTGACATAGATGAGTGGAGCACACTGATCTCCTCGGTTTTGAATGCTGCTTTGGAAGGCGCACCTCTGCCTGCCTCTTGGATGGCCGCTGAAGTGGTTCCCCTTCACAAAAAAGGTTCGAGAGAAGACCCAGGGAACTACAGGCCAATCAGCCTGATTGACTGCTCACAAAAAGTCGCAGGCAAGGTTCTTTTAACAAGAATACAGCAATGGGCAGATGAGAACAGGATCCTTTCGGATTTTCAGGCAGGGTTCCGTGCTGGCACTGGAACAATTGAACAATCGTTAAGGCTTCTTATGATCCACTGGAAGGTCGTCACAATTGGGAAGGGTACATTATATCTGGCCTTCATCGACCTCCGGACGGCCTTCGATTTGGTCCCCAGAAATAAGCTATGGAAGGTTCTTAATGATCTTGGCCTGCCACCTTACTTGCTCCACCTGGTCATGAAGTTTCATGAAAACAACTACGCCCAAATTCGCTGGGGTCCCAATGGCCAAAAAACCCGAAGAATAGATGTGAACAGAGGAGTGCGGCAAGGGTGTGTTCTTGCCCCTACACTCTTTTCGCTCTATGTTAATGGGGTGGTGGACCACCTGTTAAGGATTCCAGCAGATGCCCCTCGTCTGGCAGGTCGCTCCATCCCCACCCTGCTTTTTGCGGACGATACTTTGCTCCTGTCAAAATCGCCAATGGGCCTACAACAGCTTCTCTCAGGCTTTGACGATTTTTGTAAACAAAGAGGACTCTGTATAAATACAGACAAAACAAAGTACCTTATTTTGAACCCTCCGCAAAAACTGGGCCCTCCGCCAACATTGGGCTCCGTGGCATTGGACAGGACTAAAACCTTCGATTATCTGGGCATCAGGTTGGTGGATTCCATGAAATGGGACCAGCATCTGCTCAAGATGTTGTTAAACCTAAAAAGAATAACCGGGACCCTGCTAAAAGAGCAGAGAGTAGCCTCAACCAAACCCATAGCTGCAGTATTGGACATCTACGCGGCCAGAGGAGTAAGTGCTGCCTTGTATGGGGCGGAATTATGGGGAATGTCGAACTTGAAAGACCTTACTCGAGCTGAGAATTCCTTCTTGAGAAGCCTGATGTCCCTTGGCCCGTCTGTCCCCATCTTGCCTCTGCAATTGGACATGGGCTGTCGGGCTATAGAAGACCTAGCGAAGTTACGCCCTTTGCTTCTGTGGGCTCGCATCTGGAGAGTTCCTGAACTCTCAAGTTATGCGGACGGTCTACGGGAGATACTAAGATCGGCAGGGTGGGCGAAAATAAAGTGGCTAACGGATATCAAAGCCTTACTTACCAATCTGGGGCTGGAAGAAGCATGGCATCAACAGTCAGCCCCCCCCAAATCCACAATAAAACAACTTTATTGGAATTGGGTAACAAATAGAAGGAATTCCTCCACCTCGATATGCAAGTCGACTAGAAACTTCATGGAGTCCAAAGATACCCCCTTTAGAGAACTGTATCTGGACACCATCTCAGCCCCTTGGGAAAGGTCCCTGTACTTTAAATTCAGAACTGGTCTTCTCCCTGTAATGGAATTTACTTGTCACTGGAAAATCCCATACCAGACTGCTCCGTGGTGTCCCTTCTGCCCACAGCGCAGAGAATCTGTCCCCCACTTTTTATTTGAGTGTCCTGCATATATAGTTCCACGGTCAAAATGGCTCAAGCCCATGTGTCGTACTCTGGGCACTAGGCATTGCAACGTGGCTTTAAGGATTCTCTATTCGGACACTCGTACTTTTTACGCATGTGCCACCTCGAAGTACCTTGGGTGGGCATGGCGAATCCGGTCAAAAAGACTTAGGCAAATTGTTTAATTACACTTTTTACCATGGTCTGTTTTAAATGCTTATTTTAAAACCTATAGATCCATTTTCTGATAGCAGAAAGTTACGGTTTATTTTAAATGCACTGAAAAGTATTTTTTATTGTATGTATGCTTTTTAAGATATTGTTATATGTCGAAATAAAGCCTTTTTGACTTGACTTGACTTGTAATATTTCCTCTTGTTTTTCTTCTTTCAATAAAATTATATATAAAAAAAAAAGACAGGGACATAATCCTACGGTTGGCCAGAGAAAAAGGTCGAATTACGCACAAGGGGAACTCGATATCCTTTTACCCTGATTTCACGCCACTGGTACAGGCTGCTCGCCGTGAGTTCTTGCCAGCTAAGCATCTTCTCTTTCAGGCTGAGATTCCCTACTCTTTGCTATACCCTACGAAACTTAAAGTATCACATGATGGCACTGCACATTATTTTACTGACGCTAAATCAGCACTCAAATTTGCTAAACACGTCTGTGGTTCCAAGGCGACACGTAAGGGCGTTGCAGGCGGTAATATAGAAGGCCACATGAGCGACAACGACTGATAATGGGCACCTAGTTTGTGTGTAAACATGTATGGAATGTAGCGCTCCTGATGTCACTATTACATACGCCTGTACATTGTTGTTCTTTTTTTGTGCTCAGGGATGGTTGCTGGTTGCCAGATTTCCAATTTCTAGTTGAAACTAAGGTTACTTATAATGGAACATTCGTCCTATAACTGGATCAGGTCGATTTATTAGCAAAACAATGTTGGGTATTTGCGGAAATGTATCGCACCCCCTCGGCCACCCTGTGAAAACGGATTGTATGCGCGTGCTGCCACGCCTCCGGGGTATCTCCCAATGGTTACAATTTTTGTTAACTATCACACTTTGCGTGTTTCGGGGGGGGGGTCAAGTCACAACCTGATTGGGGGGTTGGTGGGGGGAGGTGGGGAACAGTTGGGGGTTCGGTAGGATGTCAGTACCTATGGAATTTGTTGAATATCACCCTGCGAAACTGTCCGGATGGGGGGCTGTGTGGTACTGTGAGCATGCAGATTGAACATTCTAGCTGGGTATGACTAAGATTCTGACGTGGAACATTCGAGGTTTGAACGACGGCAAGAAGGCGACGTTAATGCATACATATTTACAGAGGCATAACATAGATGTCTGTTTCTTACAAGAAACGCACATAAACGCCTAACCATCACGAAACTCAAACATAGCAGATGGGGTACTACATACTCCGCTATATATTCGAACTATGCCCGTGGGGTGGCGATACTGATGCGAAGAGGACTGGACTGGAGAGAGCGCAAAATATGCATAGACCTGGATGGGCGCTTTGTTGTCGTCAGCGGTGTGCTAAGTGGCAAAATGGTTGTACTGGCAGCTGTGTACGGGCCGAACGCAGATGAACCAGAATTTTTTAGAGCTGTTTGGGCTAAGATAATTATGATGGACTGCGCTACCGTTATTTGGGGGGGAGGGGGGGGGGGATTTTAACGTGGTTCTGAAAGATTCCCTTGATCACAGAGGTACGGCTAGGCCATTGCACCCGCACGCTAACCAAGCTTTACATGATATTATGCTGGAGGGAGATCTGACAGATATCCGGAGAGTAAGACACCCACATGCGCGCAAAGGCACATGTATCTCCAGTCACCATGCAGCCTGGTCGAGACTACATTTTTGGCTGGTCTCCCCTGATGTGGCCACCTGGACGCCGAGTGTTGGAGGCCTGGACCGTTTGCTATTAGATCATGCCCCGTGTCTCTTGGAATTGAAAATTCCTGATGCCCCTACCCGTGCCTTTAATTGGCGCCTGCTAGATGAAGCTTTTAAAGAAGAAATAAGAAAAGACATCACAAACTATTTTGATATTAACTCGGGCTCAGAGCCCACTGAATCCGTGCTGTGGGATGCCTTCAAGGTAGTTATAAGGGGACAGTGCATTGCACAGCCGGCGGGAGTCCTTAAGGCCATTAGAAGTACTATGAGCACCATAGAAGGGGATATAAAAGAGCTAGAAAACCTATTTTGCGCAGACCCCAAGCCTGAAATAGCTGCAGAACTGAAAGTAAAGCTACTAGACTTTGCTGAAGAAGCACAACGGGAACTGAAATTCCTAGGTAAACAAGCTGAAGCTAGGCGTTATGGGGAAGGGGATAGACCAAGCCGTACACTAGCAAGGCTCATTAACACTGTCAAACCTAATGCATACATACACACGATAGATAGCCCTACAGGCGCTACGATTGTGGGTCAAGGTGAAATTCTGCAAGAATTCAGGAATTTCTATTCCACGCTATACACATCTACACACACTACGACTCCAGAACACCTCAAAAACGTTTTAGAATCCATAACGCAGGTTTGGTTCAATGATGCACATCGAAAATACATGGATCTCCCAGTGACGGTCGAAGATATCTCAAAAGTGATTAAAGGCTTACCGTTAAATAAAGCGCTGGGCCCAGATGGGCTCACCACAGCGTTCTATAAAACGTATGTAGAGGAATTAGCGCCAAAACTGCACGCTGTCTTTGCGGAATCACTAGAACTAGAAATCCTGCCAGCATCCATGCTTGATTATCACACTACTGAAGCCAGATAAAGATAGTCAGTCTATGGACTCCTACAGGCCTCTTTCGCTCATAAATGTAGATGTGAAAATTTGCGCGAAAATCATAGCGGACAGGCTGCAACCTCTACTCCCAATGGTGGCCCTCCCGGACCAATCGGGATTCATACCTGGGCGCTCCACATCTCACAACCTCAGAACCATATTCTCGGTATTGCACTATCTCGACCCCAATGTACAAGCTGCTGCAATTTTTTTAGATGCCACAAAGGCATTCGACTCTCTTGAATGGCCCTACTTGTTTTGCATATTGAAACGCGTGAGATTCAGTCCGCTATTTATTAACCAGATACGGCTCCTATACACCAAGCCGATGGCACGAGTGAAAGTCAATGGCATGATATCAGACCCATTCGAGATCTCCCGAGGAACTAGACAGGGCTGCCCCTATCTCCTTTATTATTCGCCATTGCTATGGAACCACTAGCGGCCAGGATAAGACAACATCATACTGTGAGGGGGATAGGCTTCAGCACGTGCAGTTTGTTGATCTCTTTATATGCTGATGATGTCACCCTCTGCGTCCTTAACCCAGCTGAAAATGTGATCCCTCTGCTAATGGAGTTTATACTCTGTGGAGGCCTAACTGGAGTATCAATAAACTGGTCTAAATCTGTAATATTCCCCCTAACAGATAGCACACCTGAGGTGCAATCAGAATTCCCACTACGATGGGAGGCAGATGAGGTAAAGTACCTTGGTGTATGGATAAGCCGCAACCTCCTAAGTATTTGGTCATTAAATTTTGGAAGAGCTATAAATTGGCTTGAGGGTAAGGTGGTGATTTGGTCGCAGTTACCCCGTTCTATTGCTGGAAAAGTGGCACTGGCGAAAATGGTGGTCCTGCCCAAGTTCCTGTATTTGTTTACAAGCATCCCGATACCGCTCACAAAACAGTTTTTTAATAGTTTAAGATCTTTCCTGTTATCATTAGTATGGGCCGGCACTCAAGCTAGAATCTCCTGGGCATTATTGACCCTACCGCTAAGACAGGGAGGCCTGGGCGCTCCAGACATGCACCTGTACGCCCTATGTACACAAGCTCAATTCCTGCACTTCTGGTCCTACCCAACACCCTATCAACCGTACATTGCGGTTGAGCTCGACTCGGTGGCTCCACTGCCTTTGAGTGTGGCTCTCTATCATAGAGCCCCAAGACACACTTCAGATGTGGACTTGGCCAATACATTACGATGGGCATGGCAGGAGTTGCAGAAGCAAGCTCACCTCCCGCTGCTATACGCACCTGCCATTCCGCTGAAATACAACCCAATGATCCCCTGCCTGGCGGAAAGCGGAGGTGAAATATCATTAGCTGGCACTTCGTTACAAACATTCGCTGATATATACCCAGATGGTGTGTTCAAAGATCCACAGTTGGGGGTGGAGGGTTCGGATGTGTCATTCCAGGACACATTCACATGTCATAAACTGAAATCATCCTGTCGAGCATTCTGGGGGGGATTTTCCGGATGAGCCTCCGACACTGCCTGCACTACAAAATATTTTGGCTCGAGCTTCACCGAAAAAACTAGTAACTCGCTTATACACTAATATGCAAGACCAAGCCCCGATTATAATACCAAACTCAATGTAACTTTGGAATAGAGAACTAGACCCACCACTGTGCGAAGACCAATGGCCATTTTGCTGTAAACAACTGCTGGAACTTTCACCTAACTACAAACTGCGCCTAATACATTTTAAGTTCCTGCATAGATACTATCGCACTCCTGTTAGCCTCCACCGAATGGGTTTAAGGGACAATGCTAGATGTTGGAGATGTGGTATGGACGAGGCTACATTTTTACATGTGGCTTGGAGTTGCTCTTTCCTTACTAATTACTGGACTGAGATATTCAACGCTATCAATCAAATAGTTGGTCGATCTGACGACCCATCTCCACAACTAGGTCTACTGGGTTTGATAACTGACACTGTCCCGGCCAGACGCAAATTACATGCCCATTTATTGTTGTATGCCAGGCGCCAGGTGGCGATCAGATGGGGCCGTAGAGTTCTGCCCACATTTGCAGCCTGGGTATCGGATGTAACATACGGACACACACAACTAGGCACATACTGGGAGTTGATGCCTACAGCATCTAGACCCCGTGATATATGGGAACCGTTTGGAAACTGGGCACAGACTAGAGTAAATTCCCCTGCACCCGCCCAGACTGCGTCTGGAATGGTAGGACAAAATGAACCGATAGATGTGCATACTCCGAGCCCAGAAAGAGAGGTTGTGCTACCTTAAATGAATATAAGAAACTATGACCAGTAGCCTGTTACTTTGTAATAGGACTACAACCTCGTACGTTGCCGGAACATATATGCTAACTCAGTTTACTGCTTATCCTTTGAAATATGTGTTGTATCATGCTACCCACTTCCCATAGTAATTACATGTTGCTTAATCTGAAACTGGGTGTTTGAAATGCATGAGATGCACGAAATTCATTCGGCCAAAATGGACAATACTGACTACTACCTGTTTTTTGTTGTTATAAATCTGGACATTACGAAATATCTTGTGTATAACTCAGTCAAATTGAACAGCTCTTTGTCAAATACATTTGCTATCTCTGATGAACCGTGTACACTGTACTTACCTTTAAAATTCAATAAACAAATTAAAAAAAACATTTTAATTTCACTAGAAAGGTTGGAGCTTTTCTAAATTTAATTGAGGCCACTCATCGTCATAATATATTCTGTTTGATGCACTTGCACTGCTCCCACTAATGAATCTGAGGATACTAATTTCGTTTTTAGCCTCTAATTTCAAATTTCTACACATTTACAGGACTTTTTAAAATGTTCACTTGTACATTTCGATTCTTTATATACACTTTATTAATTTGTGAATATTATTTAATTTTCTAAGTAGCTGTGGCCCCCGAGAAGGCTTTGTGGACACCCTGGGGTCCCTGGACCTCAGGTTAAAAACAACTGTTTTACAGTGTGCTTCTCTATGTTCTCCAGCAACTGCTCGAAGTGTAAACAGCAAAGTGTAAAAACGGTCAGCTGTAGCGCAAAAATGGGATGGGAAAGGGGTCTGTGGACAGTGGGTGTGAGGGCAGGGTCAGAGGCAAAACTGAAAAGAACAAATTATCCTCTAACCACTGCCTTGACCTTTCACCTACAGGAAGCTGCTTATAAAATATATGGACCACACATGAGCTAACTGATAGTTTAAGGGATTTTAAAGCATAGGATGCTGACATATTTATGTATTTACAAAAAATGTCACACTCTGGCAATGTTTACTTACTGGTCACATAACTTTCCACACGGTTAGTGACTGCAGGTTCCACAGAGATCTATCTCTGAGATGTATTAGCCTACTTTAGAACCCATAATCAATACGTTATACAGAAATCTCTATCGCAGGTGCATTTACCCCTTGAGTTTTATGACTGGGATTAGAATGAATGATTTGCATGCTACAACCTGGATCTGAGCAGTTGGTTATTAACCCAAATGAACTGCATTACAAAGATTTGAAGCAGAAACCTTTAGATTACACATAGGAGTAGAACAATGTGTGTGTTTAATCTCTATTTTTCAATTTTTCCTGTAGAGTATTAGTTTATCTTATCTATCTCTGACGCCGTTATTTTGGGTTCTGTATCTCCTTTCACCTTATATTTTGTGTGCTTCCTTTCTCTGTGCTTGGTGGCAGACGCAAACCCGTCCCACCTGCTCTGCCCATTTCCTGCGCTCTTCTGTTTCCTTCTCTTTTCTTGGTATTTCTGTCTGTATCTCACTTTCGTCTTCGTCCGTATGACTGACGGTTGTGCAAGATGGTTGCATAAGCCTGACTGTCAGCTGCTGCCGTCACTGAGGAGACTACGTGGGTGCTGACCCCAGCTACGGAAGCCTCACGAGACCCCTCCAGGGCGTACATTTGTCTCCTGGCCCCGCCTTCCGCCCGCTCTGTAGGAATTAGAATACCCCTCTACATATGTTTAGGCTGTAAGGCAAGGCAGGGCCGACACCCACAAAATATAGTCCTGGGCCCCAAAATAATATTAGTCACCAGTAGCCAAACAGCGTTCTAAAAAGTAAAAAAAAAAACGGGCAAAAAACCCATAAATGAAAATGAAAATGAAAAAAGATTCTTGATAGAGCGCACTGTGACCAAACGGCTACCTGGCGCTTGAGGTAAGGACTGAGGGAGGTGGGGGAAGCCAATGCTGTTTAGCAGGAGTACGCAGTAAACTAGCCCATAACTGCTAAAACAAGCATTTGCAATGTAATAGGTCTCCACTTTGCGAGAGTTAGAGCTATTGGTGTTGTAATGATGTCTTTTTACCCTTGTGTTTTTATTTGGAGATGAGAAGGGCCGAGGGTGTGTTGTGGGGAGATGATAGGGTTGGTGGAAGTACGAGGTAGAGGTGGGTTGTATTGGAATTGTTTGTAGTAGAATTGTGTGGTGTGGAGTTGTGTAGTAGAAATACGAGCATGGTGTGCTGTAGAATTATGTCGATAGTAATTAAATAGTTTTAACTGTAATGGAATGATTAAAAGTTAGATTGTGAGTTATGGAGCTAATTATGTGGGATGGTATTGTGTGTTGTGTATTGGCATGTGGTGGAGTTGAATTATGTGGTGTGCTGTGAAATTTTGTGGCATGATGTGGAAAATGGTGTTGTGATTTGGAGGTAAGCGATGTGTATATTGCCGGAAATACTTTTGTAACATGCTTTTTAAACCAAATGTTACATGTCTGAAGTCTGTGCTGTTGTCTACACAGAGTAATTTGTGTTGGATAATGTACAGTGAGTACAAATCCTCTGCTAGGCACTACTGGCTTACTTTTGTGCCATGGTCCGAGGCTGAACACCAAGTAGTACATCAATATTCATTGAGAGGACAAGGAAGACAGACTTCAAGAGGGATCACTCCACTTCCAAAAATGTATACTAGAATCATGAAATCTGTTTCCAAAAAGTGGCGTAGATCTTCACCTCATCCGCTCTACAATTGCAGATGTGTGCAGTGGTCACTCTCTGTCCCATTGGCACACAATGTGTGTAGAGGCAGGGTAGTGCAAAATCAGACACACCCGGTGTAATGCTGGCAAAGGGCCAAGGGATTCTTGCTGACACACACCTAGAGCTTGTAAGTATATCGGCAGTGTGCACCCACCTACTGTATGCAACTCTTGTGCTGTATGTAGGCTCCCAACCAGTGCAGTTTTGGGACAACGCAAACTCTGGCACCTACCTAATATGAACAGAACGTATTCAGTACACACTGACGGACACGCCTACTGTATGTAATTTTTCTGCACACCTACTGTTAACAAATCTTCTGGCCCCGTTCACACTTGGGCACATATCCAGTGTGCACGCTTGACTAGTACACGATTAAAGATAGACACCAACTGTGCGCATGTCTCATAGACACTGTTAGAAGGTGGTTCTGACACTAGGGGACGCCCAGATTTTTCGCTTGTTGAGCACCTAATTGTTGAGCTTTTACTGTGGTGGAGCCTCATAATCTGGGACTCACCCACAGTGAACTCATAATGAAGGAGACTGCATGGAGATTTTACGGGTGTCCCCCTGGCTTGACTAGGCCGCTGCACAGCAGCTGGAGTATGGGGCACCGGGCTGGTTACATGCAGACACATGTGTACGCATGTGCACACGTGTAGGGCTGCACATGGGAGAATCCTAGTGTGCGCAGTCCAGGAGCAGGTACAAATTGAATGGTGTGGCAGGACCTAGGCAGAATTGGGTGGTGACATGGAATAGGCTTTATCCACTGGAAAGGTACATGCCAGGGCAAGTCAGTGTGTTTTACTGTGTTTTCACTTCCTTATTCCCTATGGGGATGTGGAGTCCATGGCTAAAATGACTTCCACAAGGCCTACATATTCCAGACACGCACTAAAGTCCCGTGTAGTGGAGGTTAAAAGAATTATTCTGCAGAGTCCAAAGTCATATTTGTACTGCTTTTGGGTCGTCCAGGAATGTCATATGATTAATGACCTTTCCTCCCAGAGGGAAGATCTTCCCTCCAAGGAAGGGAGATAGGTGGAGCTACAAGCCAATCCATCAACCACTGTCGCTGGGTGCCAGGCACCAAGCAGAACTCCGGTAAAGGCAGTGAGGGGGGAAGGAGTTGGGTTTCAGAGGCCATGTGGCCAGAGACACTGGACGACTCCATGTTTGAACAAACCCAGAGGCTGGACAAGAAGGAGGGAGCAGGGAAGTGATGTGTCGCTGTTTGATGGGGCACATAACTGCACTCATCTAGTCACTTTCACAGCGCCAAGAAACCTGTAGGTGTACGCGCGCTTTACAAAACCCATCTAACATAACATAACATAACATAGTATAACATAACACAGAGACTTCCTGCCAGCCCCCTACTCAACTTTTAAAAGGTACTTGCACAGGAAGAGGATCTCTCTCTGGGGTGTGATCTGCTGAGGCAAAAGATTCTGTAGTCTGGCGCAATGGGCAGTTGGAAGGAGCACCCCCCTGATGTTCCAGGTACTGAACAGCACCAAAGGAAGAGTCCAGGACCAGTGAGCAGCCACCGGGTCCCCTGCGCAAGCAGAAGAGTGGCGCAGGAGAGGAGAAAGGTGAAAGGCTGGCACAGGGAAAACAGCTCCCTGCAGAATGGGACCCTCTTGGAGACCCCGAGGGCAAAGGAGAGTGCTCCAGTGGCTGGGGGCGCCACCAGGAGCCAGAAGAGCCAAAAATGGAGAAGATCGGACCCCCAGGGGCTGAGATATGGCCCCTGGAAGGTAGGCAGCCTTTGACCTCTCGTGAGACCAGCGACGAAGCGAGTGGGGCTCCGCCACCAGTCTGTAATGGGCCTTCGGGGTGGGTCAGGTACCGGGGGCTGTCCCCCAAAGAAGTAAAGCCAGGGTGCGCCGTCGCGCACCCTGAGAAGCTGCCCCCGCGGGGTGCCAGGAGCCCACCCTGGCCCCATGAACACTGAGCCAGGGAGCACCGTCATGCACCCCTTGAAGAGTGCAGGGGGAGGGGCCCGGGAACCAACTCCAGGCCCCGTGTGAGGAAGCAGGGGTGGGAGGCGCCGTCGCGCCCCCATCCGTGAAGAGGACTGGAGGGGGTCCGGGACCCCATCCCCGGGCCCCAAAGTCAAGCTGGGGAGCGCCGTCACGCTCCCCACAGAAATGTCCAACTGGGGGCCAGGAGTCCACCCTGGCCCCCTCCAAAGGTGGAGGAGGGGGAGCGCTGTTGCGCCCCCGAAGATATCCAGGGGCCCGGGACCCCATCCCCTGGTGCCAATGTCGAGGAGAAGGCTGGGGGAGTGCCGCCGCACTCCCCGAGGTCCCGACGGGACTACGGGAGTCCCCGTCTGCCCGATGGAGCGGGCAGACCAGAAGTCCACAGCCCGCAACAGCACACAAGGGTGCTGGCCGCGCAGGGAGCCGACGGGTGCAGCCGGGGGTGGGCTCCCCAGGCTGCCCTCCAACCAGAAGGCAAGTGGGGGTCCTGGGTGGAACCGGGACCCCAACCCAGACATGAGGAGCGGCCTGAAAATGGGCAGAGTGGCCAGTGGTGGGCTCCCCAAACCGCATTCCCTTACCTGGGGGTCCGGGTGGGACCGGGCCCCCCAACGAGCCCAAAGAAGCAGCCGGAGGCCCACATCGCGGCTCTCCCCGGAGCAGCGGGAGAGCCGCTCATCAAGTATGCAACCAAGCCCACAATGCCTTGCAGGCCCGGACAGGCCTGCAAGGGCTAACATCGTGTTCATTGCTTGTGGTGGCTCCAGGAGGACGGGGTTACCACCACATGAGTACAAAGGTGCCGGGGGAGCTGCAGGAACAACGCAGTCTCCCCCAGCATGAAGATGAAAAGTCCCACTCTCAGTGTCTGAGGGACCTAAAAGAATAACCCCCTCAAGGGCTCAGCCAACATATATACATCTCTTGAGCTGGAACCTTTGTTCTACAGCTAGGGATGTTGTGAAAAGTGCACCAATTGATCACGGTTTGAGTTGGGGATGTCTGAGAAGGGCATCACTTGGAGATGACGCGGTGTAATTGGACCACAAATGCTTTTACTAATGGGTATTTCCTTTAAAGGGACTGAAGATCACATGTGTAATGTGAAGTACTGGTATAAGGTGATATCATAAGCAAAGTGGGGTGGTGTTATCAGACATTCCTGCTAGGGTGTCTAGCTTTATATGCATAATCCTGTGATTTTCCGTGATGCCTTTAGGGGCTGTAATTGCAATGCATTTTTAATGATATCCAAATGTGAGGAGTACTGTCATTCTAAAGTGTGCATAAACATGTATTCTTGCTGCTGCACTTAGGTGAAGATCCCAGACTGTTAGCCCTTAAGATGTAGAGGTGCATACCTTATGGACAGTAGGAGATGCTCAGTCAGGGTCATGTGTCACCAAGGCAGGTGTACCCCTGTTTAATGCTTGATGAGGTAATGGGGGGACTCCACTGGGCTGGTGCCAGTGCGCAGGGCCCTCGCTCCAGGTTATGTTCAACTAATTGCATTGGGGGGGCAAGATGATGTGTATACATGGGAGTGGTGGTATTAGACCCCACCCCCCGGCGGGAAGGGTGAAGATGTTATGCAATGTCACAAAGTAATTCCATCAGCTTATGTATATTGGTAAATTGGTGTATAGTATTGAGTAGTGTGTGAGTTTAATAAATGTACTCTTACTTTTATAAAGCAAAATACAGACTGCACAATCAATTATTGAGTGTTATTTTAGTGCACCTGAAAATGGCGATTAGTAGCCCACACCACCTCCCTTGAGTAAGCCTCAGACTGCTCTGCAACGCTACCCTCTCAGAGTCAGGCGCTGCCCTAGGGTGTTTGGTTCCCAGTGAAGGACAAATGTGTCATGTTATTTGTGCAGGCTTCACAGATGCTGCTTCGTTTTCCAACATACACACAGTGTGCACAGGGCTAGAGAGGTGTTAACTGTTAACTCACAAACACAAATTTAGTTTGTGCCACTGTCGGTACTGTATATATTCTCACGTTCCCACACCTTGTGCATGCAGGTATCCTGAATGGGTGCAAATCAAGCACCCAGTGTGGCTCGCAATGGCAGGTGCACACGTCGTGTGTTATACACAGTTATACACACAGTATGCACGGAGGGCACAAACACAATCTGACTTGCGCCAGTATCGTAAGTACATGCACCGCCATGTTCGCCCTCCCAATGTACGCAGGTATTGTGACTGTGCGCAAATCAAACACCCACTGTGCACTGGCAGTGGCAGGTACACCCACAGTGCCCACATGTTTCCAGCAAGTGTGAACATTTGGGACAGCGGCAAGGCATTACTAACCACACAGAAATTGTACACACAAAGCACTTTCAGAAAACTGCCTCCCCATATACATTGTAAATCAGTGTACTTGCATAATGATTTGCATATAGCTCATGTTTATAATTACACTGAACACGCTAAATATTGCAGCCGATAGAGTGGGCAGGAGGCATTGCTTCTGTTTTAGTGCTTCTGTGACAAGTCTGTACAGCTGAGAAAAGGGCTGCCTGGGTTAGGCAAATTTGCGTTTTATTTCGGGGGCGGATGGAGCATGACTAAACCTAAAATGTATTTGGCACCCGTACACAACACTGTGTATATTGAACAACAAAAACAATCTTCATCAGTAGGATATTTTACTGCATTCTGTGTGCACAAACATTGCATGCACACTCACAGATTACCAGACACTATCCCAGACAACGAAAAACCGAAATACACTCAACAGCACCAAAGAACTGGCACACTTAAGCATGCAGGCAACATTTTGTCCCACTCTGTATTGAAAGGTTACTTCCCAGCCCAAGCCCAGCGGTTTAATAGAGTGAGCAAGCCACCAACACACTGAAATAACTGTGAACACGTAACCAGTGCACCAATAGAGTGTTCTAAAGAAATTATCACACGCCTCTTGCACTTAAAAACACAAGCAGCATTATATGTTACATAAACTTGTAAAGCAGCGCTCTCCACTGGTATGTTGGCACTGGATGTCTTTTTTAGTGATACTCACCACCATGATACTTAATTTCTCAACTTCAGAAGGATAACATACTGAGTGGAACCACCAAAATCCGAATTTGGTACCAAGCGGTCCAATACAGATTACTAAAAAGGATGCATGAATCCAATGAGCAACAAGACTGATCATTAGCTACTCGTCTCTCAGTGTGAGCCCAGAAGCTGCCTGCAGCATAACAAACGCACACATGTGTAAATATATTGTGAGTCTACGCGTTTAATTAGCATATGTAGCCATTTCTCTATAGTTTGAACTACTTGTGATGTGCTGTTAATAGGTGTTTTATAGAGGCATTTACTAATAAACAATGGCGGCACCAGTAAACCTTGTGGTTCCTTAATACCTTTTTAGGTTTCGCCTCGCCGAAGGCTGCGCTCTGCGCAGATTTTCGGCGCAGGCGAAATCTATTGTTTACTATAAGGGCTACAGGAACGTCCCCCGGCTCCCATTGGCTAGCTCCATAAATGGAGGCTAGCCATTGGGAGCCGGATCTGTCCGTCAAGGCCGGACCAGATTCGGGGGCGTTCCCGCGATTTTTTCCGCTCTCCGCCTCTGCGATGTCGTCATCGCAGCGGTGGGCGGAGTTTCGTTTTTTTTTTTATTCGTCTCTACAAGCTGTAACTACTCCGATTTGCAAATAAGGCAATGCTTTTTTATCTATCTGATTCGGTAATGGAGCTACTTTAATTAGGATGCCCGGGCCTGTTTTCTAATCTACTCCGACTTGTCCGGCAGCTGCATTTTGCGTGCAGCCGGTCCCTCACAACTCTGGGCCTTGATGCCACCGTGCCTACTGTACTACTGATGTCTAGGCCAGTGCTTTCTCTCAAAGCCTCTTCCATCTTGAGTGAAGGGTGAAACTTCTCTCGGAAATACCGACCAGCCTCGCCCCTGATGGTCTATTGAGAGTCGGGGGAGCTAGTAACTTCCGAGCTGGGGTGTGTCCCCCCCTCCCCGGACTGCGTGGGCCGCGCCTGGGCCCGCGGGGCTTCGGTTACTGTTCATTCAGTGCCCGGCCACGGGGAAGGTGAACACTGTCTTTGTAGTGCCAGCCTCGGGAAGCGCCTCTTCGTACAAGGCGGCTTTTAACTGCGTGTCCCACCTGACCAAAGCAAATGAGGCACTTAAAGGAGCCGGGCAGTGTGAGGCCCTTAAAGGCGCAGGGTGAAGACGCGCTGGCGTGGCACTGCCTGTCCACGTGAAAGAGTTACTGCAGCCGCGAGGGCCAAGGGTGCAGTAACAGTACCCGCCGTCTCTCCTTTTTAACTGCTCTCATGACGGGAGGAACAGCACTTCCAGGCTTTGTCTGTGTGTGAGTGCGGTGCCTGCCACTCACATGGAGCCGAGCGGTGACCTTCCTGGTGCTAGCCCCAGAGCCGCGTGCACAACAGGGTCACTCCGAGACACCCACGAACCCCGAGACACCTGCCCCAGAGCCGCTGCAGACATGGAGAGCGGCGCCAGCCCCAGCCTGCCCCCGAACCCGCCCAGAGCAGGGGAGACGAGAGTCAGGATGGAGCCTCTCAAGGTAGGACTCTCGGGCACAGTGGGGGTATGGTGGAGTCACAGCACTCTGTGTGTGTGTGTGAGGGTCAGCGGAGACTCGGTGTGAAGTGTGGACAGCTTGAGTGAAGGGTGAAACTTCTCTCGGAAATACCGACCCGCCTCGCCCCCGATGGTCTATTGAGAGTCGGGTAGCTAGTAACTTCTGAGCTGGGGTGTGTCCCCCCCCCCCTCCCCCCCCTGGACTGTGTGGGCCGCACCTGGGCCCGCGGGGCTTCGGTTACTGTTCATTCAGTGCCCGGCCACGGGGAAGGTGAACACTGTCTCTTTGTAGTGCCAGCCTCGGGAAGCGCCTCTTCGTACAAGGCGGCTTTTAACTGCGTGTCCCACCTGACCAAAGCAAATGAGGCACTTAAAGGAGCCGGGCAGTGTGAGGCCCTTAAAGGCGCAGGGTGAAGACGTGCTGGCGTGGCACTGCCTGTCTACGTGAAAGAGTTACTGCAGCCGCGAGGGCCAAGGGTGCAGTAACAGTACCCGCCGTCTCTCCTTTTTAACTGCTCTCATGACGGGAGGAGCAGCACTTCCAGGCTTTGTCTGTGTATGAGTGCGGTGCCTGCCACTCGCATGGAGCCGAGCGGTGACCTTCCTGGTGCTAGCCCCAGAGCCGCGTGCACAGCAGGGTCACTCCGAGACACCCATGAACCCCGGGACACCTGCCCCAGAGCCGCTGCAGACATGGAGAGCGGCGCCAGCCCCAGCCTGCCCCGGAACCCGCCCAGAGCAGGGGAGACGAGAGTCAGGAGGGAGCCTGCGACCAAGGTAGGACTCTCGGGCACAGCGGGGGCATGGTGGAGTCACAGCACTCTGTGTGTGTGTGAGGGTCAGCGGAGACTCGGGTGTGAAGTGTGGACAGGCGTTCTATACAGGACTATCGCCGAGGATGCTGTCCGTGCTTGATGCGCTCTGGGAGGACCGGGATGTCCGCTTCGATATTTCTCCACAGTAATGGACAAACAGACTGCTCAGACATTGCCCTATTGCCTGTTTGTTTGACGCCTCATTCTTGGGAGGAAAGACTTACTTGCAGGTGCATAACTGGTGATGTAAATGGAAAAAAACGTATAAGGACCAGTGGCAAATTTGGGGAGTAGGCCTGGCTGGTGTGTGACAGATTTCCGTTGCTATGGAGTACTTGTTGTGCTTTCTTCGACCCTCTCCTTTGCCTTAGTCTTCAGAACAATCATAAAACAGCCCCATTAAGAATTCAGATCACACATGCAAATGTAATTGAAGTTCCCTAAATTTAGAAGCACAGAGAGGATTTGCAAAAATATTGAAGTGTAGATCTTCTATGTCTTATGTTTTTAGGAGCAGGGATGTTGGTTCTGGAGTGGACACTTTATTGATTGCTCGCGATGTGGGAAGGGAAGCATGCTTTACAAGGAGTTGCAACCAATAGGCATGTAAACATGTGTGCATGCCTACTCAGCTTATACTGAGTCCCATGGAACTCCTCTTCCTATATACAAGCCTGCTGTTGTGTATTTAGTAGGGCACACTTGCATATTTTTGCATGGTAGGGGTGGGTTGCAGTGTTTGTGTTTTTCTTTTTTGCAGTTTCATATAGCGCAAACTCGACCCCAGTGCTTTACACGAGCACCATTTACATTACACAAGGTCACATTCATTTTATAGGACGATATTACTTGATTTGCCCAGAATCACAGGCTGTTGAGCCGACAACAAGACTCGAACTTGACTCCCCATTTCCATGATCTGCAGCTCTGGCTGTAGTGCCACATCCTTCTTTATTTTATATTGTGTGGAGGACGTTTGCATGTTGTACTGGCTTTACCTTGTTGTGTGTTGTGGAGCATGCTGCTGTGTTGTTGTACATTTAGAATAGGTTGAAAATCACTTTGTGCATTTTGTGGGTTCTCCTGCACACTTTGTGCATTTTGCATAAGGTACTGCAGTGCATTTTGTATCTTGCGATGCCGGAAGTTGAGTGTATGTTATGCCTTGTGAAGTGGGTGACTGCTGTGTATCTGTGTGCCTTGTGAGACAGGCATTGTGAGACTTCGACCTTCATTGAGGTTGGCAATGTAAACAACAATGCTATTTATTTATAAGTAAAAAAAAAAAAAAACTGTCATGAGCAATGCCAATGGCTCTAACTTTTCCAAAGGCAAAACCATTGCATTGTAAATGCTTGTTCTAAGGTGTATGTTAGAAAGGGTACGTGGCTAATAGTGAGACTATGATGGGCGTGGCCAACAACATGGCCAGCTAGGACGTGCTCCGTGAAAAAGCTCCCAGCAAGCTGCTAATAGATCCGACGTAAAATGCAGTGCCGAGCCCCCCAAATAGAAGGAGGTGGGTTCGTGAAGGTCCCGGAGCCCGCGGGGACCCGAAAACTGATGCGACAAACAACATGAACGGAGGAATCCGGCTGACAGAAAGGAAGCCGCGCGAGGCGACTGCACCAAGATGGCGCCCGACGGCATTGCAAAAGGCCGCACAAGTTACCACACAGGGCTCAGGATCCCACACAAGTGAGTGCCAGAGGGTGGACACACCTGGGGAACGTGGAGCGCCGCTGGGACCAACGCGATTCGAGCTGCAGAAGCCCACAGAGAATATTACTCGGCCGGAGTGGGCGGGACCCAGAGAGCTCCCGGGCCCGAGGCAGAAAGTGAAGCGGGAGTGCTCCAGGCCTGGGGAAACGAACCCGCACACAGCGGGCAGAACGCCCATGTGGATGAGCTCCGGTGCCCTGCAGTAGCTGGTACGCCTGTACGCACCAAGGCAAGGCCTGCTCGACAGGGGGGAAATGCTACTTGGGAGCTGCGGCACAAGGGACCTGGCACAACAACGCGAAGGGGGAAGCACGCTAACCCGGCAGACCGGCCTGGGCTACGAGAGGCAAAAGAGTGCACAGAGGCTGGCGCTACATACAAGAAAGACGATTCAGAAAAGGGGGTGGTGATGGACAGAGTATCTGAATTAAACAGAACACTCGTACCCAGTCAACAGATCAGGGCTTGATCCATCACCGTTTTTTAGCTCACTGCAACATCCCAGCTCAGAACCTGGCTACATGCAAATTAGTCTGTCCCTGGCCCATGGTGCATCATGGGAACAGGGCAGACCAAACTACCATGCCAATTCTTATACTGGAAAGGAAACAAGCTTCCAGGGACCGGTTTCTGGCATTACAGCCATCTTCGGCCCGGCTTGCTTGAATCCTGATGGTGCAGTGAGCAAGGGACTCACATCTGAGTATACCCTTCCACGCCTATGGCAGACAAAACGATTCAGAAAAGGGGGTGGTGATGGACAGAGTATCTGAATTAAACAGAACACTCGTACCCAGTCAACAGATCAGGGCTTGATCATCACAGTTTTTTAGCTCACTGCACCATCCCAGCTCAGAACCTGGCTACATGCAAATTAGTCTGTCCCTGGCCCAGTGCATCATGGGAACAGGGCAGACCAAACTACCAAGCCAATTCTTATACTGGAAAGGAAACAAGCTTCCGGGGACCGGTTTCTGGCATTACAGCCGTCTTCGGCCCGGCTTGCTTGAATCCTGATGGTGCAGTGAGCAAGGGACTCACATCTGAGTATACCCTTCCACGCTTATGGTGGACAAAACGATTCAGAAAAGGGGTGGTGATGGACAGAGTATCTGAATTAAACAAGAAAGACAGCACAGCCAGGCCTGGAGCCGCTCCGTCACAGTACCGTAGAGTGGAGACAGAAACAGAAGCTACCATTTGGAAGCCCCAGTGAGCAGGTCCGGTCCCTTGGAGAACGGCTCTGGGCCCCGACCTATGAGATGCCACCTGGAAGGGACTGAGGCAGGATAATACGCAGGTCTGCAGGTACAGACATCGCCAGGGAAGGCGGCAGTGGGACAGGGCACAAGGGTTGCAGATAGCGCAGCTTGGAGAGTGAAGCGTGAGAGAAGCAAAGGGGGACTACCTGCTGCGCTCCGAGCTCCCCGCAACATCGGTACCCCCGAGGTCCTTGAAGCACAGGAGCAACCAGTGTGAGGAGAGAGCGAGACCACGAAGAAGCAGCGCAGAAGACCAGCAAAAGCGTAGCAGGTTCACACACTGCACTAGAGCCTTATCAGGGGCCCACGAGGGACTTCGCTACGAGCCCTTCCTTCCGCCTTCGTCCTCCTCACGGACAGCAAACGGGCGCAAAGAGGTGAGAGAGAGGCCCACCTGAAGGGGAAAGAGAGCAGAAGAGACCAAGATGGGGGAGAAAGACACGATCGCAAAATCCTCACACCAGGAGACTCTGGATAATTATGCCACGGCCCGTCAACAGAAAGAGGTACCTCAGACGGTCACAGGCACACGCTCGGACACTGATTTGCTTATGAGTGCTATACAAGCGTCACGCTCGGACATTCAGGACTCGAGAGCAGCCTTGGAGGTCAAGATTGGAGAGGTAGGCTCAGAGGTGCTGCTTCTACGACAGGACTTTCGGAATCTGACAGAGAGGGTGACGACGACGGAGACGTGGATCAGCGAGGCGGAGGACTCTCTAACCACTCTCCGGAAAGATATGGCGGAACTCCAGGCATGTAACAACCAAAAAGGGAGAGTAAGGGAATTTTTCACCAGAGGTGAATGGGGATTACTCCTGTTCCCCTAGGTAGCTATGTAGCAAACAAAAAAGGAGTATCACCATACAGATTTAGGAAAATCTTAATGGGATGTATGTTGGAAAAAAGGAAAGATTCTTCCTTTTATAAAAACCCCTCACTCACCAACCTAGTGGTGACATGCTTCATCATCGGGGTCCACCCTGATGACCGAATGTCACCAGGGTGTGCTACAACACCTGAATTACAGTGGAGCTGGTTTGAGTTTGAGTGCAAAAAATTGGATGTTAATAATTGTCTTGGTATAAACTCAATAAATATATTTTATTAGTGAGCAACTGGACAATGTTAAAAACATGTGGAGATACTTTGATGGGAAGTGGCAGGTTTTCATCAGGACCAAAAAACCAAGAAAATGGACGGTCTACACCCCCTAAAAGGCGTACCCAATCCTAGATTCCTGTGAGAAAAAGCAAAAAAGATATTCTGCTTCAAAGTGAGAGCATCTACCAAAAATCGGTGCGCTCAAGAAAAGAGAGACTCATATTAGATGTCTTTAAGGCATCGGGGGGCAGTGGAGGAATTATCCTCAACTAGAACGTATTAGTTCAGCTGTTGAAAGGACGGCGAAATACCTATGGTCGTGCCCGCTGCCCCGCTACAGAGATCTGTGTTAGCCGCATCAGTTTTGACCGGCTTTCAATTCCGGGGTGGGCGTGGCAGGTTTGCGATCACATGACGAGTTGTCATGGTGATCAGAACTCCAGGCATCACACCGGCAGCTGCTCTGGAATGTAGATGACACGGAAAACAGGGCACGACGCAATAACCTGCGCTTCGTAGGTTTTAGAGAAGGAATCGAAGGGGTGAACATGGCGGCCTTCCTGCTCGCTTGGCTAAAGCAAACGTTCCCACAGGCACAATTCTCAAACTGCTTTATAATTCAACAGGCGCACAGGGCGCTCCTGGCGAAACCGCCGGAGGGAGCAAGGCTGAGGCCGGTCATTGCGCGTTTCCTTAATTTTGCTGACAGAGATTTAATACTCCGAGAGGCCAGAAATTTGGGAGAGATACGCCTGAAGAATATGAACATTATGATTTTTCCAGACTACAGCCAGGAGGTACAGAAACAAAGACGCTCATATGACACGGTGGAGGCGAAGTTGCGGGATCTCCACATTACATATATGTTGCTCTTCCCGGTGAAACTGAAAGTGATACTCGATGGTAAAACACACTTCTTTAACCGCCCGGAAGAGGCATGGCAAAGGCTTGAGGAGAGACCGGTGCTCCGAGGGGCAGCGGCCGAAAGGGAACAGGATCCGGGACCAATTGGCAGCAGCCAGGCTTCGAGGCAGTCCCCCAAAGACCCAAAGAATCAAGAAACCACGAACAAGAAGGCGCACGCAGACGACGCCATATCCGGGACCTAACACAGCGGGACGACGACGACGAAATTCGGCATCCTAAACAGGGAGTATGGTGACGGGGTCCAGATTCAGCTGCCTGGCCAATCATGGTCGCTCAGAAGGGGAAGACGACTCAGGAGGCCGGACATCAGAAGGGGAGGATGAAGAGGACTGCTCCTCACATCCCTTGGTGACTGCCATTCGCGAACTGGAACAAGAGACGCTCGACGTGGCGGCAGAACTGGGCAATGGGACACAAGACTCACATTCCTGAGAGGGGATCGGGCTGGCACCTCAGAAGCAGCTTATCGATGGAGGGGAACGCAAGTTATACACACCCCTTTTACCTACTGTTTGCTGTTTATTTTTCTTATGTCCACAGACATGATAGGTTAACAGGGCGGGGAAGGAACACGTACCCGCAACGCATTTTACAATTGTAGGTTAAGAAGCGGGGGTCCAGAGGGAGGGCGACAGACCCTCTCCGCCAACAGACTTGGTTCTACGAAAGATGAGACTGAAGAGGGGGTGGGGAGGGGGGCAGGGGGGGAAGTTACAGTTGTTTCCAGTTGAAGGGAGTTGAGGGAAAGAAAGGGGACAAGGGGTGGGGGTGTGGTCCGCGTTCACGGGGGATGGGAAGAATTGGGGGCGGGGGGGAGGGAGGGTTGTTCTCTATCATGTCTTATCGAGCACACACGAGCACTACACATCGACTCACGCCAAGGGACACGAAGTGCCATCAGATCTCAATACACAGATATGCCCATGGGTAACCCAGAAAAAGACATCACGCCCAGGGAGGGCTTTAAAACACTAACCTGGAACGTAAACGGCCTGGGATGTAAAATCAAACGGGGACTAGTCAACAACTATGTGAAAACATCTGGGGCAGATGAAGTACTCCTCCAGGAAACGCACTTGCAAGGCACTAAATGTGCCTTCTTGGCAAAGGGGGCAATATAGGGTCCTGGCTCATGCAGGGTTCACCTCGGGCTCCAGAGGAGTGGCAATCTTAATTAAGAAGCATCCACCTATGAGAGTAGCGCAAGTGTGGACAGATAAGCAGGGCACATATGTAGGAGTACACGGCCATTGGGGTAGGAGGGAATACACGTTTGTCTCAGCCTATGCCCCACCTAAACTTCTGGCAGGCACACTAAAGGGAGTCTCTGATATTATCCTTAATACTTCAGACACGATCCAACTCGTTGGGGGAGACTTTAATGACGTGATGAACCCCTTGGTGGATAGAACAGTTGACCGTGACAGACCACGGACTGTGACAACGCTAGCCAAATCTATGAATGCGCTTGGCCTGCTTGATGTATGGAGATGGCTCCATCCGGATGTAAAGGCATATTCCTTCTTCTTCGGAGCGCACAAAGTATACTTTCGACTGGATTCCGTTTTCATGGCGCGACAGACATTGCAGGTGTCTGATACAGGGGAATATTGTGCCCAAGGTGTGTCCGACCACTCCCCATTAATACTAGAGGTGGGTTGGAAGAGGAGGGAGGGGCCCAAGACACTCAGATTATCGGCATGGGACTTGCAAAACACGACGATCCTGAGGGAACTGAGAGTGGACGTGAAGGTATATCTGGCAGAAAACATAGGCTCGTGGGTAGTCCTGTGGGAGGCTCTTAAAGTGGTGCTCCGAGACAGGGCACAGTGTAGACTGGCGGAAGATAGGAAAAAAAGTCCAGGCTGAGATCCAGGATCTGGATGATGTCCTGCTCTATATCACACAACCAGAAACCACCATTCCGACACTGTTTACCGAATTGGACCAATATGGAGCCAAGTCGGGGTATCAGATAAACAGGCACAAGTCGACACTCTACGACCCCCGGGGAAGGGACGATTGGCCCACGCTGCCAGAAAGATTGCTGACAACTGGGGAGGGATTTATGTACCTGGGGATCTTGATCACGACAGATGGGAACCTTTCCTATGAACGAAATATTAACCGCATTCTACGCAACTTTACAGATGACGCCCACAGATGGCAATCGCTCCCTTTGACGATTCTCGGAGGGCAGCTATGTTTAAGATGATCTCGCTCCCTAGATTTTTATATGCATTTCAAAATGAATATTTCCCCATGAAAGGCAAGGTCTTCAGAGACGTCCATGTGGAGTTGCGGTCCTATTTATGGCTGGATAAGCAATCGAGAGTGGCATTATCGACCCTACAAAGACACCAATATGATGGGGGGATTTCGCTGCCGGATCTAAAGGCCTACTACTGGGCGGACCACCTGGCCCCCATTAATGAATGGATACGCGCATCCCCCACACATCCCAGATATGCACTGGAGAGGTACACTATGAGCACCCACACGTGTATACACTACATATACGAAGGAAAAGGGCAGGCCAGACTATTGCAGGCAACTAGAATAACACTGGGGGCCTGGAAAAGGGTGACAAAGGCAATTAACTGGGCACACAAACCAATGAAGCAAACACCGCTGTGGGACTGCCCATGGCTAAAGGAGCTTAGCAAGCTGAGAGGGTTCCAGGGATGGGACGCTATAGGTATTTCTACCGTAGGAGACATAATTAAAAGTGGGGCATTGAAGTCCTTCTCAACACTGCAAACAGAATTTGGGCTCCACCGCTCCCAATTCTATAAATATATGCAACTGCGACATGCATGGAGGGCGGAGGGGACATTGGCAGAGCCACTCTCTGAATACGCCCCACTGGAAGGCCGCCTTTTGCAGGAACAGATCCCCGAGAAGGCAGTCTCACTAACGTATAAAACCATCATGAACAACAGACCAAACAAACTAGAAGGGCTTAGAGCGAATTGGGAACAGGAAGTGGGAGACATGGATGACGTGGACTGGGGCGTAGTAGTGATGCACCCCAGGGAGGTGGCGATTAAATTGCGTCTCCATTTGATTCAGTTCAAGGTTCTGCATAGGTCCTATTTTGACAGAGTGAGGCTATATAAGATGGGGAGGACACCTGACCCCAGTTGTCTACGCTGCGGCCATGATAACTGAGATTTTTTACACACAATTTGGACCTTCCCTCGTATTCAAACTTACTGGGGAGCGATACTGACCGAACTAGGAGAGGTATTAGGGGCAGACATCCCATCAGACCCGAAGTTGATACTACTGAGGATGTCCAATGATGTAGACTTGGCCCGACCTTTGCTGACTTTCCTAGTACGAGCCCTGGTAGTGGCCAAAAGGGACGTAGCCAGGAAATGGGGAGCGCCAGACACACCGCAGATAGAGGAGTGGAGGAGGGGTATGGACCTCTATATGGCAGCCGAAAGGGTCACGTACAAATCCAGAGGGTGCCCCAAGAAGTTCCGAAAAGTGTGGGGGAAATGGCGACAGTACTATGGGCTAGATGGAGGGCTCTAAGGGGTCGAAAATATTTGCATGTATGATTGTCACAGGGGGCATGGGCCTGTGGGACAGGGAGACATTCCTGCAGTGGACTTGGAGGACAGTAATGGCTGGACACTTGGGAGAAGGTGGCTGGGATCTGAATCATGAGGAGGGATGGGGAGGGTGGGGAGGGAGAAAAGTGGGGATGTGGCTCGATATTGACATGCTTGTTGTATGTTCTTTGCTGTAAAACAATAAAAATGGTTTAAAAAAAATTGTGAGACTATGACGCCTCTTTAGGCTAAGGTAAGGACAGCTGCATGCAACGGAATCTCACCTGCCCCTCAGCTAAAATAAAAAATACTTTGCTACCCAAGCTTCACACAGCACCATATGTCACTTGCAAAGATTTTTCTCACTCAGCCCTCTGCCGGGCATCTGACTGTAGGCTAACAGTTCCCACAAGGTCGACAGGCCCGGTGGAAACAGTGATGCTGATCAACAACACCAGCACTTACGCATACCCAGGTGACTGGTACATTTCTTCCTTTCCAGCTTGGAAGCAAAGATTTACTGCACCAAACAACACAGCAATCCCCTAATGACGTATGGTGGGCCCCGGGGGAAGCAGAGCCACAGACTAGTCTTCCCCCAGGGTATTTCGCGCAGGAAGGCCAGGCTGGGGTCAGGGGAGAGGGTTTGGGGGGGTATAAGAATGCAGGGGAGGATGGTGACTTCCTCTTTCTGCATTCTGGCACCATCGGGAGGGTCTAGTTTTAGAAAGGCCACCCACCCACCCTACAGTTTTAGGGTTCGGGGCGGGGTTGGCTGAGCGTGCCAGTTTAGGACAGGTTGTAGGGTTGGCGGTACTTGGGAGGGGTTGGGGAGTCACTGACTGGCACACCCATCCCTCAGGGGGGGGGAGAGTGAATGATGGGGGGATGGAGGCATGAGTGTAATGCCAGGTGATACAGGGGAGGATGCTAGAAGAGAAGTGAAGAAATGGATGAAGAACGGAACGGGCCAAGAGTGGAATGAGAGGTGAGTTCGGAGTGGGTGAAGGGAGTGAATGGATGAAGAGGTTGATGTTGGGGGGTTTGTTATTGGTTATTTGCCGTTATTTGATTATTGAATATGTTGTGCAGCCTGGTCCTAATAAATGACCTTTTACCCTTAAACATCAGCGTGGACTGTTTATTGCGCAATGGGCAGTTTATTTTTCAGAAATAGGCGGAACCTTCAGAGAGACAGGATGAATGTGGTATATCCTGTTACCTCTGCAGAAGTACATTTTAAAATGATCGAGGAACACTGTGCATGACCCACCCCGAATTCGCTCTATATTAAACTGTGAATAAAAAAAATGCTTTTGTGCCGAACATCCACATTTGAAAAGAGGCGATACACTGAACTAAGCGTATCAACTGTTTTTGCACTGAACCAAAGCTTTACTGAATCCGACTCTAAATGTGTGCTTACATTTCACATTTGAAGAGACATTAAGCTACGCTAAGGGTTCGATTCCGATTCGGGAAATGAATCCGTACGACGATTCATATTCGTAGCCGTTTCCGTACGAATCGTACAAATCCGTCCAATTCACGTAGTACGATCTGTAGGCCCGAAATACGTATGAATAGTCGCATACCGTACGAAAGTCAAGTGTAAAACCGTACCACATAGACCCACAGGGAAAACCGTACAAATCGTAAACATGCCGTATGACCCGCCAAGTATGTTCCGGACCGGGGAATGAGGACGCGATTCGTATGGATACGTCGTGTATGAGCAATTCGTATGGAGAGCTACACTATCGCATACGCACCGTACCCCTAAATTCAAGGGGTGTACGCACTGGGTGTACGCACCGTACTCCTATGACCTTGGGGGGTATGAACCGTACCCCTACGCACTGTACACCTGCAGTCATGGGGGGTAAGCACAGTACCCCTAAGCCCCATACCCCTGAAATCCAGGGGTGTACACACAATACACATATGCACCGTACCTCTACAATGATGGGGTGTACGCACCGTACACGGGGGGGTCTGTTCCGTAAGCATTTCGACTCAAAATCTGGTTTTACGGACGTTTAAAACTCCCGTAGTAAAAGAGTTGTACGGAGTGTTATCGACACGAATCGTACTAGTTGGGTGGGAAAAAGCTGCTTTGAACCGTATGGATGTCGCGTACTCGGTGTTCCGAATACGATTCGTATGGATTAATGGTTTGTACGGGCTCTGGTACGAATCGTATGGAGAACTGCATTGTGTGCACATCGTACTGCATCGTACGAACGGGTATTGTTCGTCGTACGATTCGTACGGGAAAAAAGTTAAGTACAACGATTCGGACAGGTTTTTACCGAATCGGAATCGGCCCCTAAATGTATTGACTCTGTTCTTGCACAGAAGCAAATGTTTACTGAATCTGACCCCAGATATCCAGAGCAGGTAATAAAAAAAGTTGCCCCTAAAGGAACATATCAACACCTGCATAGTAAGGAAACTGTAGTTGGCCTGTGCGTCTGAGCGATAAACGGAAGTGGTGTATCAGGAGCACCAATCAATGAGGAGTCAGCAAAGAAGAGGGACGCAGAAGTCAGCCTATGGTAAGCAGCAGATGGGATTACACGCCGTATAGGGACTATAACAGGTCTTGCAGCACATGCTCGCTGACGCTCAACCGAAAAAACGTCCCTCATCCTGATCTGTGAGGCCATCCCCTCGGACACTGCCTGATTGCCCTATAGACTAGTCCGACGCTCCTGTAAGGGTTGCTGTATTTTATCCCTTGAGACTTTATCATCATGGTTCGTCATATCTGCAATCCTTTGCCATCCCCTGTACTAAACGTGGCCAACAATGTGCCATGTTTACTGCTACTATGTATTGCATCGCTTGTTGAAATATTTTTGAACATAAATGAATCACATAATTTGTTTGTTAATACAGCTCCTGATATGGTGACCAGATTTGTTCAGATATATGCTGACAAGTGCACCTTTCAAGCCCAAGGCTTTTATGTAACAAAGTCCTGCACTCTGGGAGTTGAAGTCCGTGTTCGTTTTAGTTAAACACATTCCACTAAGGACATGAAAGTAATGATTTGTGAAAGGAAAGCCTAGAAGACCAGTGCTGGGACTGCATGGAGCGATCTGCCAACATTTTGTGATCTGCCAATGTGAGACCCTAGCCAATGTCACTACTTTGTTTGCCAAGAACCAGGCCAGTGCATCCACCTAAACCCATTACAAGTCTGTATAAATAACTATTGGATTTGTATAGCGATTAGATTCAAAGTGCTAGAAAGCTAGAAAAGAAAACTTCAATCAACGAAAACTATATCACAGAGTGAATTTTTTAACTCATAGTGAATAAAGATTCGCAAAGAGAAAACCGGAAAAAGGGAATGGTGCTAAGAAGTAACACTTGAGAAGAATGACATCTGGACAAAGCACAAGGAGAATGGGGACTGGCTACAAGAGGGGTACTCTCATTCTGGTTGGCCCAATAGTTCTGCTGGGGCTGGTAAAGGCATGTTGCTAGTTCCTCTGAAATAATGGGATCGACAGAAATACGGTGGATCTGTGGTATTTCACACAGCTAAAAGTGGCTGGAATGTCTGATAAATCATTGGGGCAATATAACACAACATACCTTGTATTTGTAAATCTCATGTTGGCCCATATGCATCTTGGCGCTGAATAACAGATGTTTCTTGTCACCCAACTCAATGGTACTAATTTTATCGACTTTAGATAGATAAAAAGGCTGAGTGGACCCACTGGGATTTGAACCTGTGACCATGAGGTCAAACACATGCCACTGCAGTGGACGCATTATTCCACTGAACCCCTAGACCCAGCTAACATGATTAGGGTGACCAGATAGGTCTATGTCTTCGGGACACCACTTTCCATTTTGGATTTTCCTGGACTTTGCTCTTACATGTTAGTGTATTCTGGGAGTTGAAGTTTTTGTTCATTTTAATTAAGCCAATTGGGCTAACACTCCTGATCCCAGTGATATGTACAAGCATAGTCCAGCAATGGAACAGTGGTGCCCCAGTGACAGGAAGCCATCTGGTGATCCCAAGTCCAGGGGATTCTGAGCTGAAATTACAAATTCCCCAGTAAATGCATATTCCCTAGGGAATTTTCAAAGTTCAACACGAAAAACTTGGAGTTGATAGGATCCACATATAGAGTTATAGATGGGTAACAGTGAATTATGTGGATGTTTTCCTCTGACCGGTTCTGAGTGACATTAAATAGATAACGAGAGGGAAGCTTGAGTTGTTTATGATGTCACTCAGAACCCTGAGGTGAAAAATATCCCCATAATTCACTTTATACCCCTCTATAATTTTATGTTATGTATGGCCCCCAAAATCATCTGCATCTACCTTCAACTACTGCGCAGGGGCAGAGGTAACTGGGAGACCTACAGGGCCGGACTGGTAACCAAAACTGGCCCTGGCGAAGTGCTTGGCCGCCCCCCAGGGGGTTGGGGGTGCGGCCGAGCTGTTCGCCAGGGCCGGTTTCGGTGATTTTGTTACAGGGGGCGATATTGCAGCTATGCTGCAAAAACGGCCCTGTAACAAAAACGGCCCCCCAGAGGCCCCAAACTGCCCCCCACACTGCTGGCCCACCAGGGAAACGCCCGTTGCCCGCTACGGCCAGTTCGGACCTGGAGACCTATACATAACAAGCAATCGCCTCCCTGACGCAAGTATGAAAAATAAATATCTGACCAGCTGTTCTTAACCAAACCCCACTACCTTCCCCCTCCTGAAGCTGTGCTTTCTGCTTTCAGTCAAAGCAGATACGTTCAGCTGTGCTGACAGGTTCTCTGAGAGCCCTATCTCCTGGCCTGGAAGGCCTTTATGATATAGCAACAGCTGATAACCAGTTTTGTTACCAACTGTTGTGATGTCCTAGCAAGGAGTTATGACTTTCAGAAACTGAAATAAATGATAGAGGATCTCTATGAGAGCAATACATAGCAGTATTATTAACTCTGGGTGTGCGGAATTAACACCCCCACATCCGGAGTACTTGTGATGAGGCTATAACTGTGAGATTGGCAATTCAAAGATAATGGACAAGTGAGTCATGGGAATAAGCAAGTCAGATAGTTAAGAAGTAGTAGGTAAATGTAGAGATTTGAAGACAAAACAAAAGAAACTGAAATTGATAAGAAACAGAAACCAGTGAAGAAGCAATATCAAGATTAAAAAGGTACAAGATGCAGAGTTAGTTTGCGATTGAACAACTGAAAAACAGGTATGATTGGCAAATAAAACCTGAACATTAAAAGTTAAGTAACTGAAAATAACACAAGTGCAAATTATTTTTTTTATTTTTTAGTTAAGAAGTTTTCTATAGCGCTGGCCAGATCCTAGGGTATTGGAGCGATTTACAGCAGATACTAACAGACAATGACCATATACATAGCAGATAGTCACCATATACACAAAAGAAGGACAACATAGAAGAGCGTACAATAGAAGAGCAACATATTGTAGTGCAGGACAGATTTGTCCTCCGGGTTATTCGGAGTCATTGAGCTTGAACAGAGCTCGATGTCCGCTAGCTGCCTCGAGCTATCCATTCCCTAGGGAGCGGTTGAGGAACAGGGTTTTAAGTTGTCTTTTGAATTCAACAAAGGAGGAAGTGGTTCTGATGTGAGGGGGAATGGAGTTCCAGATTTTTAGAGCGCTTCCGGTGAAGGATCGATCCGCAGTCTTTTTTCTAGTTTTTGGAGGGATGAGTAGAAGGGAGTTTAAACTTTTCAGGTTCCTGGTCTGGCCGGCTTTTTTGAGTTTTTTCGCCAGTTATTCGCGTTTGCCGGTATGAAGGGCTTTATAGGTGAGGCAGGCTGTTCTTAAGCTGATCAGCATTTCGACTGAAAGCCAATTGAGTTCTCGGAGTGCAGGTGAGATATGTTCAAATTTCTTGATACCGGTGATCATTCTGGCAGCCATATGCAGCGTTGTCTTGATGGGAGCCAAATGCACTTTAGGAACTCCAGAGAGGACTGCGTGACAGTACTAGTGATTGGGTGGCCTATTTGAGATCACTGGCAGAATGAAGGGTTCTATTTTGTTCAGTAGTCTGAGGTTAAGGAAAGCACTTTTGGCCGAATTCTTAATATGTCTCGTCATGTTCAGTTTTGGGTCTAGGGTGATGCCTAGAAATTTGACAGTCTGCTAGAGTGAGATTCCAGTTGAGCGCATCGATGACTTTTAACCGTTCTTCAATTTGGGGGTTATTTTCCTTATTCGAGATGAGGAGTATCTCTGTCTTGCCGGGATTTAGTTTAAGGTTGTTGCATGTCAGCCAGTATTGGATATCTCTCAGTACATCATTGAGTCTTTGAATGTCTTTGAGAGAAGTAGTTTCCAGATAGAACTGGGTGTCATCAGCGTAGAGATGGAAGCATATGTTGTCTTTTGGAGAGCGGTTAAATGTAAATGTTAAAGAGTTGCGGTGATAATGATAGAGCGCGCAGGTCACCCGGGTCACAATTTTACCAATTTTTCCCCACGCACTGGGCCCTGACGTGAGAATAAGGACTGAATTTTGCGTGAACCGGGTGATTTCTTGCACGCCACTATAAGTAATTCGGGGGGGGTGACTCTTCACCACTTACTATTCATGTACCTGACTTACCACAGGCACATTACTCCTGACGGATCAGGAGCTAGCAGTGGATAGGTGACAAGATTCCTAAAGGGAGTAAAAACTTTTCATATACCAAGTAGATTTATCCACACTTTATAGGATAAAATGACCACAGACACCTGATGAGTTTTCAAAATTTATCAAAGATTTCAGAATGAATATGTCAGAATGATAAGCCAAATACAAAGTAACACATCAATCAAAAGAACCAAAGCCACAATATAACTATGGATTAGGGCGAGGACCATTAGAGTAGGTGAGAACACTCTGGGGTAAGGCACACTAAAACCGAAACTATTCACAGAAATTTATACTAGGGCAAGGGACTGGGACAGGATCTAGAACGTATATTCAAGCTAAAAACTACTTAGGCTATTCTTACTAAATTCACTGTAATCATGCTAAAGGGAAGGGAAAAAATGGAACACACTGATATAATACGACAATTTGATAAAAACCCTACAGGTGGGGGAGAAAAGTGGAGCAATTCTAAATAAACAATTGCATATATTGCGCATTCATAGGTGACAGAGCAATATCACAGGCAAGAGTGCTTTATTAAAAGAAGGAGGGAGATAGAGAGAGTAGGAAGATGTAAACCCACAGATTATAATTACCTAGATAGGAATGAGGACTAACCCTGGCCACGGGTCAGTACGGGAAGACGGGGACAAGGACCCTCAAGGAATGGAATACCAGAATGCGAGCAGGTACAGCTCACGGACAGTCAGGACAGGATACCCCTCAGGTTTGGGTCAGGGCTGGGCTCACCAAGGTACGACCAACACCCACAGCTTCGGATGCAACGCCTGCGTTACCCCTCTCTGCAAGTAATCCGCCAGTAACCCCGATTGGGTTTTCGAATTTCCCCAGCAAAGTGCTTCGCCAGCACTTAGGACTAATTTCCACCCCTAGGGACTTGTGGAAAAGTATGGACAGAGTGCTCCGCAGCACTCTAGATTGAGCACCTATAGAGTTCGTAGGGTCAGTGACAGGTCTGCTACTCGGACAAGTCGGACAATTTCTCTATGCTACACTAGGACAATTATACGGTTTGGGGACCCTTAGACCACCCACTAATGTTGCAAGTGACAATTTCCCACATTGTGATTGGTCAGGAGAGGTGACTTGGTCATTGTCACCTCCTAGAATTCAGTGTTCCCATCATTAATAATAAATTTTGCATACCCGCCCCTTGGGTTCACGTTCCCAGGCATAGGAATACAGAAGACAATGAGCGAAAGCATGTTACAGATACATTGTTGCATAGTCAAGGTGAAACGCCGCGTCTTCGAGGTGTGTTCTCGGGCGCATTGGGCTTCAGGAGCCAGCTGGCTGATTTCAGCTTCTGCGCAGAGGGGTTTTCCCCATATCACGTGGCAAGGTTCAGTAGAGCTTCATCATGGCGTAGCTCATGCACTCCCCGGCCCCCAGAGACGCGATACATGAAAAGTAAGCGAGAACAAATTAGAATCATACATAAAAATGATCACACTGTATACCGTGATAGATTTTAACACACCCCTTATTTTATAACATCTATAGTATTAAAGTTTAGTGCGAAAAGACAGATAGGCGAAAGCAGCGGTAGCAAGCAGAGAGCGTGGTGAGAGACAAGCGGCCATTTTTGCATCAGTGCGCATGAGCAATACAATCCCTCCAAAATGCGAATGCGTCACATCACATGGGTATGACCGACGCATGCGCAGACAGGATTTCTGCAAAGCAGCCATTTCCTTAGTGCAAGCATTGTGAGGATGAAAAGACACACAGGCAAGCCTCTCGGGAACGCCCGCGTGTTGGGGAAAATGCTAAATAAATGACGGACAGTGGGGTTAATATGATTATACGTTAGGCGAGGTTCATGAGTGCGATCAAGTCGCTGTACGTGCGAATCCTTGCTCCATCAATCCCCTCTTTGATGATATTTACTATCATCACTACATTAAGGAAACAGATGCCAACTTTCATTCTTCCATATCTTTCATCTCAATCTCGACAAATTTATTGTTGAGTTTTCTTTCGGCTTCTCTATGAGAGTGGTGATTCTTTACTTTCTTGTAGATTTGATTCCTCAATTCTTCTAATTCTAACTCATCAATATTTCTTTTCACTCCTCTCTTATTCACTGTATACCTCTTTTTACATTTTTGACATTTACAGCAGATGAATATGATCAGAACAACCACACCTATTCCAAGTATTGGCATCAGTATTTTCCACAGAAGATTTCTACCTAAGTTAGAAAACCAACTACCTATTGAGGAGAGACCTCCAGTCAGTCTCGTCCAGGCACTGTCAACCTCTAATGGTTTGAGCTCTTTTTCCAAATTAGTTATATTTCTTACATATCTTTTAAGTTCGATACTTTTGTCAGGTATATAGGTGCAACAATGTTGCGCCTTCAGCATTCTACAGACTCCACCCTCTTTTGCCAATAAGGTATCAAGAGCAAGGCGATTCTGCAAAACCATTGATCTGATCGCAACCATTTCAGTATTGACCAGGAGGAATCCAGCAGCAGTGTCAGTAGATAACCGATCCACTACTGTAGACAGTTTGCAAATTCTGTGTGTGTTCAGAACTACCCCCATTCCAGGTATCAGTGCACTAAAAATATCACCTATGATTTCTCCTACACTCTCACGTTTACTACGCACTAAGCCATTAGTGTCTTCATCATTGCTTCCAGCAGCATTATTCACATGGTATATTTTCGGGAAAACAATGCCAAAGTAGCAGCTTCCATACCAGTGATCCGGCAATTTGAAATAAGCCTTGTTCCCACATATATAATATATTCCGGGAAACACAGGTTCTGACCCATTTTTGAAACTCCAACCTCCAATTACCTTATAATTATGTTCACACTCGCTGGAACCAATGAATACATTGTTATAATATTCTGTCCTTTCTCTGTGGAGACAAAGTTTTCCTTTCCGTTCAAAATCCAGCAACAAAGCAGGATTAGCTTCGCCTTGTGAGGTGTTATCCATATGTTCTGCCCATCTAGGGACTCCTTTTCGTCATTTGCCTTTTTCTGAAACTTTTCTCTCCTTCTGTCTGCCATTTTTATGAACATCTTTTCCTGCTCTTGCAAGGAACAGGTCAAATTAGCCTGTTGTGCTTCATTTAAGTCTATGTCACCTATAGTCAGGAAATATTCTCCCATATACCGGGTTATCTCACTTCTAATATGTACAAGGTTCAGGTGTCCCCTAATAGGGAGTTCGGAAAAGACTACGTCAGCATTTGAATAGTAGTACTGTAAAGTGCTTCTATAAAACAAGCTTGCCAATATACTACAGGAGATTCCGTAAGTTAGGGGTAAGTGGTGATATGTCACACCTTCAGCTACAGAAGTGGGTAGCTTCATGCAGACATAACAATCTTCTATTTCCATAGCTTCTACGTAATGCACTAATAAGTTAGCGAAAACATTTAAATGCGTCCTGTGCAGTCCACCCTCATCTGATGCTTCTAATTTTGGTCGTGTGTGTTTCAAACTAACTGAGTTGTCACGTCGTTCTAAGCTTCGTGGTGTTTCTGCAGTCTGTACAACGTCTGTGTCTAATATTTCAGGTTCAGTAGGGGACAAGTTAGGATCTTTACTTTTCATAAAAGGAATAAAAACTGTTAGTCCTATCCACATCACTATTAACATAGCTACACTACACAAGCATATCTTACAGCAAGTTTTACAACACCCAAATCTGGACCTTCCAGCTACGCTTGAATCAGACATTTTAGCTTACAGGTGGCTTTTGCAACCCCTCTTTGTCTCCTTTCACCAAGGCTTCACTCGGTTTTGTCTCAAGGAGGGTCTTCGTCAGAGCTCCGATCAGTAATGGACTCTTCGTCACTTTTGCCACTGCGATTGGGCTCATCAATTTCTTCCAGCACCAGGTATGTCCATTCGGGGCTCCGATACAGTCTATTCTGTTTCTTCACTCTGTCGCTCTTTCTCAGAGACTTGCCTCGGGCTGCTTTTCTTTCACTTTCAGCCCTTTTACGGTCTTTCAGTTTTTCCTCGACTGTTTTTATTTGGAGTCTTAGCCTTTTGACGTACCTGGGTGTACTTTTGCTTCTGTGACTTTCAGTGGTCGAGGACACTTGGCCTTCCTCATGCACTCTTTTTATTTTTTCTTTGTGTTTGACAGAGTCTATTTCCCTTCCTGTCTGACTAGTTCCAGGTCTTTCATCTATTTCTTCTGCCTGGTCCTCAAACTGGCCCTGTTCAGGTTCGCTTTGTAGGTTTTCTTTGCTTTCAGGTGAACTGGATTCTGATTCCTGAACACGTTCATCTATTTCTATCTGTTCTGGTTCATGCACTTCTTTCTCTTCACTTTCTTGCGCATGAACTTCAACTTTGACCACTATCTGTCCCTTTCCAGACTCCGGAGTCTCAGGAGGAGTGTCGATTTCTTGATCTGTCCCTACTTGGCCTATTTCCTGATCAGGTGTGATGTGAGTCTCGTTGACCTGACCTTCGTCCTCTAGTTCTGTCTCACCTGGACTATCCCACTCACTGTCTAGGTAAGAATATTTCCTGGTTCGTATTGGATCATGAACCTGGTCGTCGGCAGGGTACCAATCAACGTCTCGACTTGTGCTCGGCAGTTCGATGTCAGCGAGATCCGGACTCTCTTCGGGAGTCTCCTCAGCGGTGCTGCCTTCAGCTTCAGTCGCGTTTTCTCCGGTTACCCGCTTTGTGTGGCTGGCATGGATCCACTTCGGTACACCAGCACACTTTACAGCAGTAGTGGTGACAAGGATCACTTGTCTTGGCTTTCCCCACTTTGGTCCAAGGCAACTCTTCCGGGTATGTTTCTTTAACACCACCCAATCACCTGGTCGTAGCTTATGTGCTGGAGTCTTGAGCCAGTCGTCAGCTGTCTCTCCAATCTGGTGGGAGATAGAACGCACTTGGTCACCCAGTTGCTTGCAGTATTCTAGCACCAAATCATCAGTAATGCTTAGCAGTTTGTGTCCAGGTACCCAAGCTTGTCGCATCACTCTCCCCATTAGTACTTCATGGGGGCTCAGGCCTGTTTTTCGATTTGGAATACTTCTCAGACTCATCAGCGCAAGGGGCAAAGCTTCTGTCCAGTTCATTTTGGTGGAATCACACATCTTCGCCGACCTGGACTTGATCGTGCCATTTATCTGTTCAACCACCCCGGACGCCTCGGGATGGTAGGCACAGTGCAGTCTTTGCTTCATTTTAAAGGCCTTACAGAGCTCTTCTAGGACATCGTTGGCAAAATGCCCACCTTGGTCTGTTTCAATCGTCTCAGGAATTCCATACCTAGGTATCAACTCCCTGAGCAATAATTTGGCTACCGTCAAGGCATCATTTTTCTTTGCTGGGTAAGCCTCCACCCACCGGGAGAACAGGCACACTATAACCAGGACATACCTATATCCCTTGCATCTGGGCATTGTTATAAAATCTGCCTGCATCCTAACAAAGGGACCTACTGCCTTTCAGATGGTACTTTGTTCTACTACAGTCTTCTTTCCTGCATTGAATTGCTGACACACTAGGCACCTCTGGCAAAACCTTTCCGCTTGGTTCCTGAACTTTGAATTGTAGAACACCTTGTCAAACACACGACACATGGCGTCCCTTCCCATATGTGTTGGTTCATGTATCATCCTGACCATGGGATCTATCAGGCTGTCGGGCAGCACAGGCACTCCATTTTTGTCTACCACCACACCGTCATTCCTCACTTTGCATTCATTCTCACTCCATCTACCTTTTTCTTCCCTGCCTGTTGATTGTTGTAAGTCTTTTAATTCATCCCACGTTGACACATTATCAAACAACATCAGTTGGCAGCTGTGTCCACCCCATAACCCAATTTGGAGGGACATTTGGTGTCGGGCACAAAACTGTGCGATTTGGTCAGCGTATCTGTTCCCGGCTGTCACATCATCATTTCCTGATCTGTGAGCCGCACACTTGACCACAGCCAATTCTTTGGGCAATTGAATAGCTTCCAATAATTCTTGTACCACCTTTCCGTTTCTGATAGGGGTACCTGAGGAAGTCATGAATTCTCTTTGTAACCATAGTTGGCCGAAGTCATGAACAACCCCGTAACAGTACTGACTGTCGGTATAAACAGTTATTCTTTTGTTTTTACCCCTCCTACAGGCTCTTGTCATGGCTATGAGCTCTGCTACCTGTGCAGATTTTACTTCGCATAGATAAGAGGCTTCTATGGTGTTTGTCAATGTGACTACAGCATAGGCAGCACACAGACCTCCATTCTCATGTCTTAAACATGAGCCGTCCACAAAGATTGTAAGATCCCCATCAAGCAATGCTACTTCTCGGATGTCAGGACGGGGCTTAGTGCTGAATTCTGTTAGATCAATACAGTTATGTTCCATTTCATCCTCGGCGTCTACATCCAGAGGAACAGGTAACAGTGTTGCCGGGTTTAAGACATTGCACCGAGAAATTGTTACATTCTCAGCACCAATCAAAATTCTCTCATACTTAGTCAGCCGGCTAGGTGTGAGATACTGGGTCTTGGTTCTTGTCAGTAGAATTACAACAGAATGTGGAACATATACGGTGACAGGATGTCCCATGACAATATTCTCACTCTGTTCTAGACTGACGCAAGTAGCAGCTACTGCTTTCAGGCATCCGGGCAATCCAGCAGCCACTGGATCTAGAGTGGCCGAGAAATAGGCCACAGGACGCCTGACCAGTCCATGCTCCTGGGTCAGGACTGAGAGCGCACAATTGTCTCTGGTGTCACAGAACAATTCAAAGCGCTTGGAATAGTCAGGCATACCCAAGGCAGGAGCGGTACATAGACAATTTCGCAATGTTACCCAAGCGGACATGCTTTCACTATCCCAACTGACTGGGTCTTCTACTCCTTTCTTGGTCATTTTTATCAGAGGTTTGGCTAGAGTTGCGAATCCCACAATCCACTGCCTGCAGTACCCCACAACTCCTAGAAACATCCTCACCTCTTTCTAAGTTTGGGGTAGGTCCATTGCTTTAATTATCTTGATCCTTTCTGTGGTGACTTTTCGGATCCCTTTCTCTATCTGGTGCCCCAGATATTTTACTGAGTTTTTACAGAACTGTAATTTGTCAGGGGATACTTTATGTCCTCCCTTTCCTAGGTGATTCAGCAAGGCGATGGTGTCGGTGACACAGTCATTTTGAGTTTTAGATGCCACTAAAAGGTCATCTATGTACTGTACCAAAACGGACTCTCCGGGCAGTATTAGGGACTCAAGACATTTCTTTAGGATCTGGTTGAAAATCGATGGACTTTCAGTGTACCCTTGAGGGACACGATTCCAGACATAGATATGGCTGTCAAATTCAAAACTAAAAAGGAACTTGCTTTCTGGATGCAATGGGATGGAAAAGAATGCGTGGCACAGGTCAATGACAGTGAACCATTCCGCATTCCAAGGAATCTGATATAAGATCACTGCAGGGTTGGGCACGATGGGACAGCAAGGTACAACAATTTGGTTTACCTTGCGCAAGTCCTGCACTACTCGGTACTTTCCACTAGGCTTTTTAATCCCAATGATTGGTGAGTTGCAGGGACTGCTCATTACTTCCTCTAGGATTTCTGCTTCGAGCAACCTGGTAATTTCAATTGCGACTCCTGCCTTTACTTCTGCACTCATTTTGTACTGTCTTGTTCTGGGGTATACTGCATTTGTTTTTATTGCTATTTTAACTGGGTCCACGTTAGCCATTAAGCCTACATCTTTTCCCGTGAAATCCCACACTTCTGGTACCACTCTTAACTGGAGCTCTTCCGGCAAGTCTTCAACCGACAAGGGTCTAATGTCAGCGTCAGGTCTTACTAACATCAGTTTGTACAAACCATCTTCGTCGGGGGTCTGAATTTCGACGCCCTTTGGTGAGCAAAAGATGGTGCAGTTCATTTTGCACAACAAATCGCGTCCTAGCAGGTTCACAGGACTGGAATCACAGACCACAAATCTGTGCATTTCTTTAAAATTTCCTATGGAGATTTCCATAGGTTCAGTCACTGGGGTACTTATTATTTGATTGGAGACACCCACTACTTGGATTGCTTCTCCCGAGAGGGGTAGGTTAGGAACATCCACTGTTCTCACAGTGGACCGGGTAGCACCAGTGTCCAACAGAAAGGTGACGTCTTTTCCTTCAACCTTTCCTTCAATGTATGGTCCAGTCTGGTCTACCGGTAAGGAGGCGCCAAGTACGCACTCCTTGTCCTCCCCTCTCAGGCCCCGTCAATCTTGTTCATCATAGAGGAACGTATTGTTCAACAAGTACTGCGGAATTGCTGCATTTCTCTCACTCTCTCCTTCCCATATTTCCGCCCTTTCATTCTGCTGACCCTGATTCTTATAATTCTGTCTAGGAGCGCGAGGTACTGGAGGTAGCTTTACCTGTTGTTGGTTCCTTTTCGTCCCCTCTTTCTGCACCTGTGGATTTAAACCATTTATAGGGGCATTACCGGCCTGCAGGTGTGGACACTCGTCTCTCCAATGCCCTATCTGGCCACACCCGTGGCAGGGGAATTTCTTCATAGCCTCTTCCCGACTCATTTTTGCCCGGGGCTTCCCACCTCCCCCAGCATTCGTATTCTGGGCATTAGAATTCAATTTACTTAACTGCTTTTCTTGCTGTTCAGCCAATTTCACTTGTGCCCACATCACTTTCTCCTTGAGGGCTTTCTTTTTATTCTCTATTTCATCTTCACAGTACTTGGCGTATTTTAGAACATCATCTATGGGCTTTCCCTGCCAACTGATTTTATTGTCTCGAATCCATTGTGATATTTCAGGCCTTAATCCTAGCACGAATCTGTAACTGAAATGGGTCATGTCTTTCATGTCCACATTATCGATTCCACTGTAAGTTTTGAATACTTGCAGTAACCTTTCATAAAAGGAGTGGACAGTTTCATCGCGTTCTTGGGTGGTTCTATCTATCCTGGTCCAATCTGTCTCCTTTGCGGGCACCTTTTTCTTGAGGTACTGTATGACTTGATCATACTTCCTCATTACTTCGGGTGAGGGAGCTCCGGTTTTGTCGTCCCTTGCATATTCCTCACTGGGCCAATCAATTTCAATTTTACACTCGGTCCGTAAGTCTTCGGGCACCACAATGTCGAAAAACCCATCCAGGTCTTTTAAAAGGCATTTCTGAACCTTTATGAAGCGTTCGACCTGTCTGTACCAATCAACTGGCTTTTCCCTCTAATTTCGGGAAGTCATTAGTAAATGACACAATATCCTGTCGGGACCAAGGGACATGGACATATTTTCCCCCCGGGACCTCTCTCATGGGACACAATTTTTCTGCGGGAGTTACTTCTTTTAGTACATATTCTGAAGCTTGGGATTTTGCTCTGCTGTCTTCCTTTTTCTTTGCCCACCGGGTTCTCCATTTCCCTATATCCCCCCATTTCTGTAAGAGTTTTAATAATTCTTTTATCTGGATCTGTTTTCCTACCACATTCAAGCTCTCTAAGTCTTTGTCCGAAAAATCTACTCTGTAGGGTTTCTGAAGGATTTTGGAGCGACTGACATCTATTCCCATTTCTGTGGCTGTGTCCATCAGTCTCTCATGGAGCAATCTAGCGTTCCGGGTAAGGTTTTTACTGATGAACAGTAACTCTTCTTCACTGAAGGAGTTTAAACGGTCTAATCCTACATTTCCAGCCATCATTTCTTCTATTTCTATTCTTAGTTTATAGATCTCTAACGGTTTGGGTTGGGGAGTGGTCTCTTTCTCCAACTCTTTTGTCCACCTGTCTAATTCTTCTGGGGATACTACTGTGGCACTCCTAACCCCTGATGTGCTTTCAATCAGAACTTCTTTTGCCTTACTCTGACTTCTGGCCCCTGACATGCTGGTTCTAGATTCCCTGATGGGCATATCCATCAGGACCACTGATTCACACTCACTTTCCTGATCCTCATCTATGAACACTTCTTTTCTTGGGAGTGGAATGCTAGGAGTTGGCATAATTGGGGTGATAACAGGAAGACGGGGACTGACCATCCTATCCCCATAAAGAGGAATAGCTGGACCAATAGTTACTGGAATGGTCAGTGAATCTGGATGGGGATGTATCTGGGCTATGGTTCGAACCAAATCATCTCGCTGTCTAGCCAGGGCTTCCTTCTCTTGCTCTCGTAAAGCCTTTTCTGTAGATTTGTCATGCAATACTTGGGGTACCAAGGGAGGGTAAATACTTGGAGCTGTTGGAGTGACCAACTGAGGTGGGCCTTCTCCAAACGGACGGTAATTCGGGACTTTAGAACTAGGCCTACAAAACCCATCCCCATCACTGGTCTTACTGTCCGTACCCGTTCCATCTGTTTCACTATCTCTCCGACATCTAGGATATTTAGAAAACGGGTTTGGTGAATGCACAGGTTCTGATTCGGCAACATAGGGAGGTGGGTTTTTCATCAATAAATCTTCTAGGTGCTCATCCTCTGAGTCCCCTACGGGCATTAAGTGATGGGTTTTTTCTTTACTTTTTCCTTTCCCTTGTTCTAATACCCCCATCATTGGAAACAACCCCTCCACCATCATGCTTTGTCTCCAATGTTTCATTTTCTGCTCTTTGGTTTCTCTATGGACCCTCGGATACCATTTGCTCACTCCCTTGTCCATCCGGGGTCTATCTCTCTCCAAAGCCTCAATTTCCCATTCTTCTAGGGCTTCGTACTGAGTCAATCTAGGTCTGGGGTGTAATTCATTCATGCGGGTCCTTAGGTTAAACAAGATCCTGCCGTTAAACGTACCATCAATGGGAAATGCTAGAACTCCGTCATCTACAGTATACTTTGCCCAATTCTCTAGCCATACACAGGTATGATACCCTTTTTCAAACATCATGAAGGAAGCAGGAGTATTCGGTGGAGGAATGATCACACCCTCCCTCGTTCTAATGGGCTTATCTGTTTTGAAGAAATTCTTTACCTTGTCGGCAAATGACATTTTTCTCTTTATTCCATACATCATGTGCGGTCTACCTCGTATAATCTGTTCCTTATAGAAGCCTGAGTTTTGTGGATTAGGTAAGAACTCAGGATACCACATATGCCTTTCCAGGCTCGCTTCTAACTCGGCCTGATTAATTTTGTTTACTTTTGTACTTCCAATGCTAGCGCGACTCTTATTTTGTAGAAACCAATCAACTCTGCGAATACAAAAATCCTTGTCCAATGGGTGCGCGGCCTTTCGCGAGACCAGGTCTCACACTCCGGCACTCACCCCTCCCTTACAAATTCAGCTTCACTACACACCCGCTGTCTTGACCAATACCAGCGCGGCACGGAGTGACGTCAGAGCAGTCTTCCGACCGACTCCCTCCTTCACAAGGTAACGGAAACTTTTAACTTTTCCTAAAGTTCGAGTGCAAATTTTAGTTACTAACACACAACGTTTGCCACTGTGTCTGAGCGTTCTAAATAGATAGAAAAATTTCCTTTCACTACAAGTAAACCACTTCTGTCTACTTTTCATTCACTCCGGATAGACTTCTCTGCCTAACCTCTCACACGAGCAATATAGAACCTGTTATTCTTCTGACTCATCCACTTCTGTCTGGGATATGTACTGAGCCAGGATTTCACCAGCGGACTATTTTACTTACCAGTCAAGCCTCGGAGACCCTATTACTCCTCCCACATGTGACCCTTACTAGGTGATATCACAAGGGAAGTTTTATACAAAGGACTCGTGGCTATCAATTATACAGATGAAAAAGATCCTAATTAGTGCTTCCAGGTATTCCTAACCCTGCACTAATGACTCTAGACAAGTGACCTTGCCAGCTAACCGGATTCTACTCACCGTTAGCTATATACTTCCCCGGGGATTCGGACTACACTGAACGCTTACAAACAGTTCTTGGTTAATATGACATATAACACTTATAGCAGCAAATGCAAAAATCATATACATTTACATAAAGAAACCTTTAAACATGTCAAAATATTTGAATCAATGCAATAGAAAAATCAGCAGCACATTTTATTTTCACGGTTTGTTTATCAGCTATTCTGTCTACCTATCTTAACTAGTCCTAACCATACCTCTGCTACCAGAAAATTACTGATAGAGCGCGCAGGTCACCCGGGTCACAATTTTACCAATTTTTCCCCACGCACTGGGCCCTGACGTGAGAATAAGGACTGAATTTTGCGTGAACCGGGTGATTTCTTGCACGCCACTATGAGTAATTCGGGGGGTGACTCTTCACCACTTACTATTCATGTACCTGACTTACCACAGGCACATTACTCCTGACGGATCAGGAGCTAGCAGTGGATAGGTGACACGATTCCTAAAGGGAGTAAAAACTTTTCATATACCAAGTAGATTTATCCACACTTTATAGGGTAAAATGACCACAGACACCTGATGAGTTTTCAAAATTTATCAAAGATTTCAGAATGAATATGTCAGAATGATAAGCCAAATACAAAGTAACACATCAATCAAAAGAACCAAAGCCACAATATAACTATGGATTAGGGCGAGGACCATTAGAGTAGGTGAGAACACTCTGGGGTAAGGCACACTAAAACCGAAACTATTCACAGAAATTTATACTAGGGCAAGGGACTGGGACAGGATCTAGAACGTATATTCAAGCTAAAAACTACTTAGGCTATTCTTACTAAATTCACTGCAATCATGCTAAAGGGAAGGGAAAAAATGGAACACACTGATATAATACGACAATTTGATAAAAACCCTACAGGTGGGGGAGAAAAGTGGAGCAATTCTAAATAAACAATTGCATATATTGCGCATTCATAGGTGACAGAGCAATATCACAGGCAAGAGTGCCTTATTAAAAGAAGGAGGGAGAGAGAGAGAGTAGGAAGATGTAAACCCACAGATTATAATTACCTAGATAGGAATGAGGACTAACCCTGGCCACGGGTCAGTACGGGAAGACGGGGACAAGGACCCTCAAGGAATGGAATACCAGAATGCGAGCAGGTACAGCTCACGGACAGTCAGGACAGGATACCCCTCAGGTTTGGGTCAGGGCTGGGCTCACCAAGGTACGACCAACACCCACAGCTTCGGATGCAACGCCTGCGTTACCCCTCTCTGCAAGTAATCCGCCAGTAACCCCGATTGGGTTTTCGAATTTCCCCAGCAAAGTGCTTCGCCAGCACTTAGGACTAATTTCCACCCCTAGGGACTTTTGGAAAAGTATGGACAGAGTACTCCGCAGCACTCTAGATTGAGCACCTATAGAGTTCGTAGGGTCAGTGACAGGTCTGCTACTCGGACAAGTCGGACAATTTCTCTATGCTACACTAGGACAATTATACGGTTTGGGGACCCTTAGACCACCCACTAATGTTGCAAGTGACAATTTCCCACTTTGTGATTGGTCAGGAGAGGTGACTTGGTCATTGTCACCTCCTAGAATTCAGTGTTCCCATCATTAATAATACATTTTGCATACCCGCCCCTTGGGTTCACGTTCCCAGGCATAGGAATACAGAAGACAATGAGCGAAAGCATGTTACAGATACACTGTTGCATAGTCAAGGTGAAACGCCGCGTCTTCGAGGTGTGTTCTCAGGCGCATTGGGCTTCAGGAGCCAGCTGGCTGATTTCAGCTTCTGCGCAGAGGGGTTTTCCCCATATCACGTGGCAAGGTTCAGTAGAGCTTCATCATGGCGTAGCTCATGCACTCCCCGGCCCCCAGAGACGCGATACATGAAAAGTAAGCGAGAACAAATTAGAATCATACATAAAAATGATCACACTGTATACCGTGATAGATTTTAACACACCCCTTATTTTATAACATCTATAGTATTAAAGTTTAGTGCGAAAAGACAGATAGGCGAAAGCAGCGGTAGCAAGTAGAGAGCGTGGTGAGAGACAAGCGGCCATTTTTGCATCAGTGCGCATGAGCAATACAATCCCTCCAAAATGCGAATGCGTCACATCACATGGGTATGACCGACGCATGCGCAGACGGGATTTCTGCAAAGCAGCCATTTCCTTAGTGCAAGCATTGTGAGGATGAAAAGACACACAGGCAAGCCTCTCGGGAACGCCCGCGTGTTGGGGAAAATGCTAAATAAATGACGGACAGTGGGGTTAATATGATTATACGTTAGGCGAGGTTCATGAGTGCGAGCAAGTCGCTGTACGTGCGAATCCTTGCTCCATCAATAGCACCGAGCCTTGAGGGATGCCTTTATTGACTTAATGGAGGTCGGAAGTGAAGTTTATTATTTTTATTTTTTGAGTGTGATTGTGTAAAAGGAGAACCACTTGAGGACTACCTCGCCAAGACCAGCTCTTTCTTGTAGGGCCTTTATGAGGAGTTTGTGGTCTACAGTGTCAAAAGCTACCGAGAGGTCAAGGAGAATGAGGAGGCAGCATTGGTCAGAGTATAGTGAACCGTGGATATCGTCGATGATGTTGAGGATCGCGGTTTCTGTGCTACAGCCTTTTCTGAAGCCAGACTGGTGGAGGTCCAGGAGGTTGATGTTGTCCAGGTGCTGGGTTAGTTGATGTAATACGCATCTTTCTAGGGTTTTTGAAAGAAGGGGGAGGTTCGACACAGGTCTGAAGTTGTTCAGATCCGTAACATCTAGGCCGGGTTTTTTCAACAGGGGTGTGACTTGACCGATTTTAAGGCAGTCTGGAACGACTCCGTTTTTCAGGGAGCTGTTTATGATTGTGCTCAAGAGAGGCGCTAAGGTGTGTTTCAGGTTTTTGGTCAGTAGGGGAGGAATGGGGTCTAGGACATGCGCTGAGGGTTTGGAGGAGGAGATCAGCCTAACTATCTCAGTTTCCTGAATGGGGCGGAATCTTAGCCAGGAATTGAAGGAGGAACCAGGAAAAAGATCATTCGATCCAGCCATGATGCTCTTCGTGAGATGTGTGTTGTTGATGTCCAGTGAAAGTTCGATTTTCGTGATCTTATCATTGAAGAAGTTGGCGAAGTTATCGCATAGTTCTTTGGAAGCCTTATGGAGGAGGACACGGGCTTGGAGGTTTGTTGTGTAATGATATTATACAGCTTCTTGGGTCTGTTTTTGGCACTGTCCAGCGCCGAACGGAAAAAGATGGATTTCTTGTTTTTGATGTGATTGTTGTACTTCCTACGGCTGATTTGAGTTGATTACAGAGGATGGAGGTAGGGTTATTTCTCCATTTTCGTTCTTTGGCTCTTAGTTCTCTCCTTTCAGAGTTGAGGTCGGAGTTGACCCAGGATCTTGATGCAGTGGCTCGGCTCTTTTTCAGCTTTAGGGGAGCTAGTTGGTCGAGTAGGGACAATAGCTTTGCGTTGTAGCACTCAGTGAGTTTGTTTGTGGAGAGGTGGTAGTTGGTGTCAGGAATAAGAGAGCCTATCCGCTCTTCAAGGATTCCCACGGGAATCTGGGAGAAGTTTCTCAACCGTTTGGGGGGGTCTAGCATAGGTGTTAGAAAGAGAGTTAGTTGATTGATATGAAATAAGATCATGTGGTAATCTGACTAGTCGACTGGGAGTATGTGATTGATTGTGATTGTGTTTCTTTGAGCGATGATGGCATCCAAGGTGGCTCATTTGTAGTGAGTCTCCTCAGTGCAGTGCTGGATTAAATTGTTGTCACCAAAGGAAAATGGATAGTGATTGTATTAGCGGGTTGTTAGTCTCATTCCACCTCAGGTTAAGGTTGCCAAGTATTAGATTATTGGCATCTCCGAGTGCACAATGAGCTATCAGGTCAAATAAGTGTTCCCCGAATGCGGAGGTGTTACCTGGAGGATGATAGAGAAGATGGCAGCGTAAAGTTCCATTATCTTTGGTCTTAACGTTGGTTGAGAGACATTCAAATTAGTTGTATTTGTATGAATCTATTTCTGTGATGGCCATGTTGTCTACGCATGGATGTGTGAAGAGCAAGAGTGGCTGAAGGAAACAGTCTAAGTATGGCTATCATTCTGAGGAAAATCAGGAAAAGAAAAATGTCTTGGTCTGGGGAGGTGTTAATAAGGAAACAAAGTAACCAAGCAAGACTTGTTGGTGAATAGAGAGGCATAAAACCATGTGTTTAAGAAATCAGAGGCAGACGAGATTGGAAACCAAGGGGCATATGTACAACAAAATGTCAGATCGCGGAGCTGAGCCAAATGTGGCAGCGCTGCGCTTCCACATTTTCAAAACGCATGGATGTGCCATATTTACTACAATAACCCTTGTGTTTTCTCTAGAATTGGCACTAAATTTAGCTGCTTAGCACTAACGTAGGCACCCTTGCACCTGCGAAAGGGTTGCATATTTGCAAAGCGCCATTAAGGTACAAAATGTGTCTTATTGCCACTTCGTAAATAGGTTGCAAGGTATCAAAAAAAAGGGTGCTTTGATGGTGCTAAGTGCAAAAAGACCAAATGATGGACAGAATGCAGAACAATGTCATACATCCACCTCAGTACAGAGATCTGGGCCTAAATCCATCGTTTTTTTGCTCACCATGCCATTCCAGTTTGGACCCAGCCATATGCAAATCAGTCTTGACCCTGTGCCCAATGGGAACAGTCCAGCCCAAACTGCCAGGCCAGGTCCTCCCTGGACTGGAAACAAGCATCCTAGAACCGGTTTCGGGCTTTCAGCCCTCATCAGCTAGGATAGCTTGACTCCAGTGACATGGAGAGCACGGGACTCACGTCTGAGCATACCCGTCCCACTCGGGGTGACAAATGCAAAAAGTTGGAGGAAAATTCTATAATAATGGCAATTTTGGTTCCTGTGAGGCTTTTAAAAGTGGTTATTCAACATGAGGCATGATCCAAACGACATTTTGAATCATTTTTTGTACAGTCAAAAAAATCAATTTTCTGATGAAAACGATGACCCCGGACCTGTCGAACTTCCTTGAGATGGTCAGTAATGGTGATTTTTTAACATGTAATATTTTGACTGTAAATGACTATTGACTGTGAATTGTCACTTTTGGAACTAAAATGGTGCTAAGGGCTTGACCCTAGATTTGAGTGTCATCTGCATAAACTCTGCATGGAACCAGATGGAAGATGGAGTGGTAATTAGGCCCACATAAGCAAATTCCAGAGAAAATAAGAAGAGAATTCATCACACCAAGAAGATTACCTTTTTTCCTCCAAACGGCAAAACTGTGGCAGAACTTTCTGATCAGTAACAAAATATTTAGAGAACTGTGTGATGGCCCCCATACTTTTGTAACCTGTCTTTTACTTATTTTGTGTGGTAGGGAAAGTTGTGCTGCTGCCCATCTTGTACCTTTTTTGTGTTGTAAAACTCGGTATTAAACTTCCCACTGCAGAAAAGTCAAAATGGTTTGCATTTCCGAAGCATGTTTCAATGCATGATATGAATGAAAGAGTGAACCCTAACAAAATATATGAGTAGAATTATGTTTGCTTTTAGGTGTGAAATAAACACTTTTTGAAATGGAATAAATGACTTTGTAAACATTTAAAACATAGCTGACAAGTGCTTAATGCCATGCATAACACCTTAGGCCAATTCTGACATTATAACCACTGTTATGCAGCACTCTCTGCAGTAGTATTATTTTTTTATTTTATCACTTTAGCTAATATTAAAAATGTGTGATTAGAGTTGCACCACATTAGTATAAGATTTTAGTATTTTTATTTTACTTGTCATTTTTTAACAAACATACAGCTTAGTATGGCAAAGCAACATAACCATGGCTGAAAGTACTATTACATATGTTTAGTGGAGACAATAAGGCTGCAACATTTACAGTCAGAGTAGCCAGGTTGTCGACAATCAGCATAGTATGTTTGAACTTACAGAATGCGAGGTACCGACATATATAACTCAGCCATCCCAGGTGCCCACACAATTCTAAGTGTACAACAAGAATGACCACCAGTCAAATCGGGGTACCCTCACACTCACGTGCAATTACACATTTGCAGGCCAGAGACAACAGTACACAGAGGGAGCACATTGAATCCATTACTTGTCCCCCGCAGCAACAATGGACTCCCCCACAGGGTCACCTGTCTCAATGCTGGTTAGGTAAGTCTGATAAGGTTCCCAAATGTCTCTAGAGCGACTTGAGCAATTCACTATATGTGTCAGATTGCGTGCTACAGAAGGCCATATCAACATAGCAATGTTTCAATGCGGGGAGAGGGTTATGGGCCCAGCGCATAGCCTCATGCTGTTTCGCAAGCAGGAGACCAGTTGCCACTAATCATCTAACGCTCCCCTGAACTTCCTTGTCATAGCCCAACCTCACCATTATAGGGGTAGGCTTCATAGTTGTGCAAGTGATGACCTCTAGCTCCCGAAACATTGCACACCAGAACTCATGCAATCCGGGACAGAACCAAGCCAGATGTGTCAATCCCGCCTCCCCCTGCCTGCAGTGCTGGCAATCCACACTGTCGCACAGACCATATCCGTGAAGGCGGGCAGGCGTGCAATACTTCCTATTGATATACTTGAAGTGCAGAAGTCTGTGTCTGCCGTTCAGTGAAGTAGTCTTAACTACAGACAGCAATATTGCCATTGCTTATAGCTGATGACTATTCCCAGGCCTAGCTTTGACATTTTTGGGCCTATGCGTCTCCTGCGCAAACGCATACAGTCTCTCCACCAACCAGCAAGGGGAAGCTATCTGTAGTGGAGAGGACAACACAGGCAACTCTGGGGGTTCCAGAATATCATCACCCAACAGGCCCCGCAGTATGTACCTTGCTCTGTAGTAATGGAATTAGGTGAGAACGGTGGGCTTATCACCTTGCTCCAGAACCACCTCCCACATGCACATCACACCATCCTGGAAAAAGTCCCCCATGGTACGCACGCCAAGCTCCTTCAATGCAACTGCGACTCCCCTCTCCTGACCCACAGGGAAACATGAGCACCAAGCCAGAGGTATGTGTGGTGAATACAGAAAGAATGAAGCCTGTCGCTCCAGGAGGATGCGCCAGGAGTGCACCGTGGCATTCAGCAAGTCAAGGACGCCATGCCACCGCATCAGGTCCCTAAATAATGTCTGGGTTAATGTGTGTGGGTCCGCAGCATCCGGCTCGAGCCATAGGTGCGATAAGTCATCTGGGCCATGTGAGAAAGTGGCTTTATATATACTGACCAAAGTAAGGTACAGTGTTTGTAGAGTCCACAATCCCCAGAGGTATAACAGAGGTTAAAGTCAGGTGTGACCTTACTCTTTAAAGTGGTAGCTTGGTCGAGCAGTAAGGCAGTACCAGAGGACAGTGTAAAGCATTTGTTGTACACACTCAGTCAGCAAAAGGTTTCACACACTCAAGAACTGAACACTGGGCCAATTGTTTTCATATCAAAAGATATAGTTGTTTTATTTTTAGAACCAACAGGTATCAAAATATACTTTTCTCAATATGAGCACTCTCAGGGAATTACTTTGCAAAGAGACAAACTTCGTAAACACAATAGGTACAGGGGTTGCAGTGGGCAACACAATTCTAAACACAATTTAACATTGAGCTCAATGGGTTTTCTACATAAATGCAGTTGATTACTGTTGTAACTCCAGGACTGGATCCTAGATTCAGTCCTGGGATCTAAGCTGAAAACAGTTTAGTAAAAACGTTTTTGTTATTGCAGTGATTTTTAAAGAATATAAATGTATTTCAAAAGTTGACACTAAGAGGGGGCGTGGCTAGCAGCCAAGCATGGCGGCCGCATAGTGTGAGAGCTCCCGAGGGCACTGCAGCCTTTCCAAAAATCCGACACATTTATCCGACGACTAGCACGCCTGAAGCGGTGGCGTTCGAGCCCGGGACACAAGCGGTGTCACCGGTCCGAGTTTCGTGCAAATCCGAGCACCGGAGATGGAGCAGCATCGTGTGACGAGTCGGGGCCTCTGTCCGGAGGTGAAGCACCGGCCTCGAGTGCAATCTTAACCCCAGCGGAAGTGAGACGGAGCCGGCCGCAACAGTGAGCACGCCCCGGGGCACCTCGGAAAGACCGGACCCAGCGCACAGCCTCTGGTGAAACCCTCCGGGGATTGGGCTGCCACGGACGCCGCACAGGACCGAACCAACACAGAGGTCAGTGTCCCACAAGCCTGGGCCACGCGACCCGGAGACGGCGCCCGGCGGCGGAGCCATTACGGGCGCAGCAACGCTATAAGAGGCGGAGGCAACCACCGCCTAGGGCCGAGAGACCAGTAGGCCGGAACGAGAGCCAGGTGGACGGTGCCCCGAGAGGGGGACACGCCACTGAACACATACGTGGGACCACAAGAGACCCCCTCAGGCCCGCAGCCGGCGGCGCCGGCGCAGCGAAAGTAACCCAGCCCGTGGCGGCCGGTCCTCTACGCAAGACGGCGTGGTGCATCGAGGGGACAGCACGGAACGAGAGCCAGGTGGACGGTGCCCCGAGGGGGGGACACGCCACTGGACACATACGTGGGACCACAAGAGACCCCCTCAGGCCCGCAACCAGCGGCGTTGGCGCAGCAAAAGTAACCCAGCCCGTGGCGGCCGGTCCTCTACGCAAGACGGCGTGGTGCATCGAGGGGACAGCACGGTGCCCGCTCCACCCCGGGCAGGAGTAGACAACAACGGCCCGAAAACTCACACACCTTCATCTAGCGAGGCCCACCGTGGCTGGGCTGCTCCTATCCATTGGACACCTCAGTAGACCTGCGGGCAGCGATCGCCAGAGAAGTATTCTCGGCACTAACACGACCCAGCGCCATAGCGGGGAAAGGCCTTCGGAGCGGATCCACGCAAGCCAAACTAGACAAGTTTGCGTATGGACACCAAGGGCACCAGCAGACTACGGGGCGACCCTCCACGAGCCCTGCCCCAGAAGCAGAAAAGACGACAAAAATTACGCTTGAGGACATCATGAAAACTCTCTCGGAAGTTAAAACCACGGTGGGCGCCATCTCCTCGGAAGTATCTCTACTCCGAGCGGACTTCCACAAAATGGCGGAGAGGGTATCGCAAGTAGAAGTGGTCACAAAATCACTCGTGGAGGACACCTCAGAGCTCCAACTGGCCATGGAAAAAATGCAAAGAGTCACCAAGCTCCTGCATGACAAGCTGGACGACCAGGAAGGGCGTTCACGCCGCAACAACGTTCGTATCCTTGGACTTCCAGAGACAGAGGGGAAGGGGGCCATGGACCTCTATGTTGAAGACCTCATTAAGAACAAGCTCCAGCCGAAGGGCCTATCGCACTTCTTTTCAGTGGAGAGGGCGCACAGAGTCCCAGGAGGCCCGCCCAAGACGGGGGCAAATCCGAGGCCGGTGTTAGCCCGGCTCTTTAACTTCAGAGACAGGGACGCAATACTGCAGGCGGCGAGGAACTCACCACCACTACGGATTCAAAATGCCACCCTGGCGTTCTTCCCGGACTACACGGCAGACGTGGCCAGGCGCCGCAAATCCTTCACGGAGGTGAAGAAAGCATTGCGAGAAAGAGAACTGCCGTATTCTATGATGTTCCCAGCTAAATTGCGGATAGTAGCCGAGGGGAAGACCTGGTTTTTCGACACGCCGGAGGTGGCTCAAGAATGGCTGGAAGGATGGCGACCAGCGGGACGAAGGCACCGCTCACAGCAAGATCGGCAGAGACAACGTGCTGACCAGACACCGTCCAATCAATCCCCCCACGGACCGCACCAGGGAGGCGAAACAGAAATTGAATCGGACCTTGAGAGGGATCCGCTGGACTCGGGGCAAATAGCTCCGGTGTGACATTTAATAGCTTTATTTTTCGAGACTGAGTGGGCCGCGGGACCGTGGCTCGGACGTAGCTGAGTAGGGTGGGCACAGGCAGTGCCCGGAGGGGACTCACCGACCCTACGAGCAAGTAAGATGTTTAGGGGGGAACTGAAGCACTCTGCGCAGTTGGGGATGCGGGCGGGAAGTTGTCCGTGGAGCAGGGTAGCAGGGAGGGGGGATGGGTTTGCAGTCTGTTTGTTGAAATGTTTACACTTGTTTATTGTCATCGTACGTTACCCACACAACATTATCACCCTGGCATTAACACGTCTACTACACAGTTTGACACTAGTCGACGCATGGGCCATGCCGCAACGCACGTTATGTGCGAGACTTCCTCATCAGCCTAATGGCCAGACCACCTAACCACACGCCCACAGTAGGCCTCTCCGCGGCCGGGCAGATTCCCCCACTGCGCATAATGACATGGAATGTACGAGGTCTGGGTGACAAAATCAAGAGGGGCTTGATCCTTCAAGCAGTGAAGAGGCAAAACCCGGACGTGGTCCTCCTACAAGAGACCCACCTTACGGGTTCCACCTGTAAAGCCCTAGACAGACGGGGGTACACAATGGCAGTCCACGCTGACTTCACTACCGGCTCCAGGGGTACGGGCATACTAGTGAGAAGATCCTCCCCCCTACTGATATCCAGTCACGTAGCAGACGACCAGGGTCGATATGCCGCAGTCCATGGCCAGTGGGAGGGCAGGGCCCTAAACGTGGTATCAGTGTATATTCCCCCGGCCTTACACTCGGTGGCCTTACCAGCACTAGGCAAATTCCTTCTTGACCTCCCTGACGGCGACATGATTGTTGGAGGGGACTTCAACGCGGTCATGGATCCTCTCAGGGACACTTGCCCTACCAGGACAAGACCACGGGGAGCTGCACCACTGTCAGACTTCGCAGAAGCCTTGGGCCTTGTGGACCTCGGGCGGGAACTACACACAGATGCCACCCACTACACTTACTACTCGGCGGTACACAACAGCTTGTCCCGCATAGATTACTTCATGTCACTGGGTTTGGGAATGGATATGGTGGAGAGGGTGGACACACTGCCCAGAGGGATCTCAGATCACTCTCCGATCGTCATATCGCTGACCACCGGAGGGAAGCGGAATGCACGGCTATACCCAATCTACCCCAATTTTCTGAAAATCCCCAAGATTCGGAAGAAACTCAAGCTGGCAACCTCACTATACTTCACTGAGAACACGGGCACAGTGGGATCGCCCTCCGTCCTTTGGGAGGCGTATAAAACTGTCCTCAGGGGGGCGGCCATTGCGGCAATCACGGGACACAAAAGGGACTCACGGAAAGAACTTACAGATCTGGAACTTGCACTGGGCACGGCCAATACTGCTCATATGTCTGACCCCTCCCCAACCACGACACACACACTCATGCTCCGGCAACAACAATACCTAGCCCACCTCAGGACAACAGAGAAGGGATACATCGCGAACACCAGACATAGGGTCTATGACGTGGGAGACAAAGCGGGGCGTATGCTGGCATGGCTGGACAGGAGGGGGAATGGTACGAAGGGTATCCATAGGCTCAACACGAAGGACGGGCGGCCACTGGTGCACCCGGAGGCCATAGTAGGCGAACTAGCTAGGCATTATCGGGAAATCTATACGCCGGAACGGAGGGTCACACGGCGAATGGCGATGGCGACACTCGCAGACATTACCATCCCCAGCATTCCACTAGAAGATAGTAGCACCCTGGAACTAGACCCGACGGGGGAGGAAATCCAGCTTGCGATCATGGCGCTACAGTCGGGTAAGGCACTGGGCCCTAATGGGATACCGGTGGAGTGGTATAAGACCGTAGCCGCAGATATTAGTGCCCCATTGCTGGACATGTACTTGGAAAGCAGAGACAGACTAGAGCTGCCGCTAGATCAACGTACGGCAACGATTGTAGCTATACCCAAACCCGGAAAACCACCGACAGAATGCACCTCCTACCGCCCGATTTCATTATTGAACATCGAGGCCAAAATACTAGCTAAGCTTCTGGCCACTCGCCTGCTGCCCCATCTTAGTACACTAATCCACCCTGATCAATCGGGCTTCATGCCCCACCGGAGCACGGCACTAAATCTCAGACGAGTCCATGGAGTGTTGGCGCGAGCGCACCTCCTCACTGAACAGGCGGTGATCCTCTCCCTCGACGCCAAAATGGCGTTCGACTTAGTCGAATGGGAATACCTGTTTATGGTGCTGGAACGCATGGGTTTTGGGCCAAAATTCATACGGTGGATACGGCTACTGTACACAAACCCCGTAGCACAAGTGGTGGCCAACGGCCACACGTCGCCGAGATTCCCACTGGGCAGGGGAACCAGACAAGGATGCCCCCTGTCCCCCCTACTCTTCGCGCTAGTGCTTGAACCCCTGGCCCTACAGATTAGAGCAACACCTCTATTCGCGGGCATCAAGTGGGAAGAGGGGTGGGAGGACAAAGTCTCGTTATACGCGGACGATATGCTTATATATATGACCTCGCCCGACACCGGCATCCCAGCCCTGCTCGATCTCTGCAACACGCACGGGCGCACCTCGGGCTACACACTTAACTGGTCGAAATCCACTATATACACTCTGAAAGGCCCAGAGCCAAGACCACAAGGGATTTGTCCGCTGCTTAAGACGTCAACCTCTTTCAAGTACCTGGGCATTGTTGTTGCGAGCGGGGAGGCGGAGTTCTTCGTGAATAACCTGAAACCACCCATAGATCGCCTGCGGGCAGACGTCAGACACTGGGCTGCCCTCCCCCTGACCCTACTGGGCAGGGCGGCATTATACAAGATGATGGCCCTCCCAAGACTTCTCTACGTACTGGAGAACACGCCTCACATGGTACCACAGCGCTACTTCCAACAGATTGTGGCGCTGGTCACGACCCTGCTATGGGACACAGGCCCGGCGCGCATAGCATATGACAAGCTGGTGAAGAGCTGGTACGAAGGCGGCATAGCACTCCCCAACGTCCAGCTGTACTACTGGGCGGCCCAACTCAAGATTATTAACCACTGGATCCATACCCCGAGGAATTACCCGGCCTACCGGGCAGACTGGTCACAACTTGGGACGGGCAGCATGCTGTCCGTGTTATACAACAAGTCTCAACTTAAGGAATTGATCGGCCCGACCAAGCACACAGCAGCGCTGTGGCACTCGGCACAGGCCCGACTGGGATGGACAGGCCGACTCACTAAAATGACGCCCCTATGGGACACCAAAGCACTGGGGAACCTGAGAAACAGTAAGGGGTTCGAGCGGTGGGACGCAATAGGCATCTCCACGATAGGAGACCTCTGGGAAAACGACTCAGTAACTCCGTTTCCAAGCCTACAGCACCAGTACGACCTCAGACCCACAGAAACGTTTAGGTACGTCCAGATTAGGCATGCATTACTCCAGGCAATCCCTGCCGGCACCACACTACCGGACTCCTCTCCCTTGGAAGATAGACTGCTGACTGACTTCATGCTCCAAAGTGCCACCTCCCTTACATACAAAAAGCTAATTAACAATCTCAAAGACCCGACACTAAAACTCAAAGGGAAGTGGGAGGAAGAATTAGGTGAGACAGATGAATACGAATGGAATGAGGCCCTGGCGTCCCCGAGGGAGGTGGGAATCTCTAGTAAGCTCAGGCTAGTGCAGCTTAAAATCCTACACCGTGTATACTACACCAGAACACTGCTACACAGAATACAAAGGGCACCACACCCCTTCTGTTTACGAGGCTGCGGGGAGGAGGGGACACTATACCACACGCTATGGGACTGCCCACACATACGTGAGTTCTGGAGACAGGTGCTCCGATCCATGTCCCAGGCCCTCAAACTCTCCATCCTACCCGAGCCACGCAAATGCCTTCTTAACATCTGGGACCCTAATGACCTGGGTAGGTACGAACTGATCTGGGCGTCACTGGCATTAACAGTAGCCAAGCGGGATATAGCACAGAAATGGGGAACACACGAGCTGCCCACCTCCAGTCGATGGGCTAAAAACATGGACATCCTAATGGTGACAGAGAGAGCGGTTTATGTGCTTCGAGCGGCGCCCCGGAAATGGAACAAGGTATGGGCGGCATGGAACTTGTACAGAGGGGAACTTTGTGAGCCTTTGCCAGAGGATGAGGACTCTGACTCTGAGGGGGAAGAGGGGTGAAAGAACGGGTGCGGGGTGAGGGATTCGGACAGTTGGCACAATGCAGTGGGCGGCGAGGCAATGGCCATTAAGGCACTATGATTACCAGCACAGGGTATTACATACTGTGGGGAACATTCAGGGGATACGATGACACATGTTTGGGGGGGAATGTTGGGTAGTTAGTTTCTATAAGTTATACAAAAAAGAGATATACTCATCACTGACATTGGAGGAGGGGTTACCATGGGAACGCGCTGTACGAACGAATGTCATATGTTGAAAGCTTCTGTGAAACCCATGATACAGCGGACATCATACCTTCTTTGCGGATCTGTAACCTGTCAGTTAATACGTGGATACATTGTACAAAATGCAAGGTTACCTACCGAATGTATGCACTTGTTTAACCACTATTCCTTCCTAACAATAAAGTTTTAAAAAAAAAAAAAAAAAAAGTTGACACTAAGAAACTTTTCAGTGAAAAACTAGCAATGTTATCCTATGGAAGGAAATTCAAATCACAGGTAAAGTAGGTTCTCGTTACTTTTGTAATTCAGGACTGGACTCCTAGGTTCAGTACTGGGGTCTCTACCTAATACAGGTAAGTAATTACGTTTTAGTAGTTGGTACGATTTTTAAGGAATATTTGTAATTTGCAAAAATAGACACTTGGAAGAAATTTCACAGAAAAGCAGTCAATGGTTTCCTATGGAACAAATTTAGATTACTAGTAAAACACGGTTATGATTACTTTTGCGGTTCAGGACTGTGCTAAAAGGTACAGTACTGGCTTATCTCCTGATCACAGGTGAGTACTTCGGAATTTGTTATTCGGCTGATTTTAGATGAATATTTTAAAGTTTCAAAACTCCACACAGAAGAAATTTCAAGTGAAACCAGTCAATGTTAGCCTATGGAAGAAAAGTGAGCCATCGGCTTTTAGGTAAGTACTTGACTGGCAGAGTTAAGGTTCTGGGCATAGACTCAAGGGTCCCCCAGGGTCAGGTAGGTACAGTTGGTACACCCTCAGCGGCACAGGGGCAGCCGGGTGCAGAGGTAATTAGGCCCAATGTTATCCAATGAGAGGCAGGGGGCCTTCCGTTGGTGGCTGCTGGCTAGCAGGACACGTGGCTGTGGGAGCTGGGCTTCTGGTCACTTGCTATGGGGAAATGGGGGAGTAGAGTAGGACAAAGGTTGCACTGCCAGTGACACTAGGGCAGCTGGGTGCAGGGTGCTTTTGAGCGGTCGGCTGCTCAATGTTATTCAAGGGAGATCTTGGAAAGGGAACAAAGGCTGCAGGCTCAAGGACGGAGGATCTTCTGGAGCGACCAACACTTCGACGGGTAAGTTGGGATCTTGGAGGATAGGTAGACACCCAGGAGTTGGGCACAGGGAGACGTGGGGTGCCGGGTGCAGGGGTGTCTTTTGAGGTCGGGAAATCTTACCCCCTGCTGGTCGCGGTCGGAGGGGTCCTCTGTCCTGAGGCTGCAGGCGTCGTCGGGGTCATCGAGGAGGGTCCTTGGGCATTGGATTCCAGGTCAGAATCACTGGGGAATGTCCTCAGGGTCTTGATTCACTCCAGCACAGGCCAGGCTTGGCGGGTGCAGAGTGTGCAGGGTTCGCGGTTCTAGGCTGATGCCAGGGCTTGTTACTTGCTTTGAGCAGTACCACTGCTCGTGGGAGACCCAGGTAGTCAGAGTCACAAGGCAGTCAGGTCCTCTGGGGTTTTTGAGGTTACTACCAATGGCGACGCCAGGTTTAGCAGGAGCAGGTTCGAGGGTCGACAGGCCGGTAGGGCTGGGGCCAAATCAGTTGGTGTCTTCCTCTTCTTAGCAGCTGCGCAACAGGTATTCTTGTTCCTTGTTCTTCTTTCTTGTTTCGGAATCCGGATCTGAGGAAAAAGGTTCAGGGTACCCCAAAATACAAAATTTAGGGGTGTTACAGGTAGGGCAAGGGCAGGGACCAATGGGTCCCCGTCCTGGGGTAGGTACACCCCCTAGCCTGCTCCTCTCCTGTGGGAGGGGGGCAGGAGCCTAGGTGTGATTGGGCAAGGCTCCCCATCTTCAAGATGGCTGGAGCCCGGGGTCGTGCATCACCTCACCTCTACCACCTGAGGGGTGTAGTTGGCACAGGCTGGCACACCACTCTTTCCGACGTAGGGTTTCCTGCCAGAATGGCGGTCAGAATTGGTGGGGGCCAGTTGCTGAGGACAGCGAGTGGTGTGGAGAAGCTCACAAAGGCGGAATGCCTTTGAAGTTTCCCCTGCCCATCCTGGGGGAGGAGGCTTGGCACCTCGTCCCAGGATGTGCATTGTTGCAGGCCCAGGAGAGCGGGGGCTCTCCACCCAGGGGGTACAGCAACATGTCTGCTGTGCGGCAGCCTAGGCAGCCTCTCAGACAAGACGTTGATTGTAGGTTAGGTTTCAGGGGGCATCTTTAAAATGCCCTCTGTAGTGCATTTTACATTAAATCCTACACGCATTTGTATGGGTTTAATGTCCTGAGAAGTTTGATATCAAACTTGTCAGCCTTCAGTGTAGCCATTATGGTGCTGTGAAGTTCGTAATGACAACCTCCCAGCACCAAATACTCTTAATGGCATCACTGCACTTACAGTGCCCAGGAGTGGCCCTGGGTACTGTAGGGACACAGGGCTCAGGCACCTGTGCCCACACCACTGGCATAGGGCACCCAGCTAGAGGGGTGGATGATGTATGCCAGGTCAGTGGGTTTGTGGGCATGGTACACAGGGATGTGTGCCATGTCGACTCTTTGTTTAGTTCTGCACCAGGACACTCAGACTGCAAAGGCAGTGTGTGTGTGTCAGGGTACAGGGCCCCTAAGGGTGGCACAATAAGTGCTGCAGCCCTTAGGGGTCTTCTCTGGTCACAATGCCCTGGGTACCTAGGGTACCATGTACTAGGGGCTGACATGTGCCCAGAGATGCCAATTGGGTTTAGGCTTTAGTACAGTTTTTAGGGCAGGAACACAGGCCCTGGGTACCTGATTGGCAGGGACCCAGGGCACACCAAGGAAAAGTGCACCATGTATCAGGCAAAAAGTGGGGGGGTACTGCAACAGAAACTCACTTTCTATCATGCCATGAATCCAATAATGAGCAAAAAAATACTTTGTGCTGCACAGTAATATGTTTCTAAATCTGGAGCATTGAGCCCCCACATATCATATGGTAAAGTCAGGGTTTCCCAACATACCCAGGGCTGCTTTCCTACCCAGGCTAAACTGATCATAAGGGTCCAGAGATTGTCAAACACTGCTGGAGGCATTAACATCAGGATATTTTGAAACAGAAATAGGAATCTAGGTAACACTACCATCTTCATTATAGATATACGCCCAGTGAGTGAAAGTGGCAATTTAATCCAGCTGTCAACTGCCTCCGAGAGCCTCTGTGCTGCCCTACCATAGTTGTCTAGCATTACCACCGCAGGGTCCACGGGCACCTGTATCCCCAGGTAGTACACTGAGTCTGTCGACCGCTGCAGAGGGAATTCTAATGGCATTTGCGTCAATGCTGGGGTGAGCGGGAATATTATTGACTTATCCCAGTTCACTCGCAGACCAAAATACATTAGTACAAGATTAACAATGTAATAAAGCTCTCAGAAACTGAAAGTTGACTGGTTAATCATTGCAAAGGATCTGCTAATGCTCACAATTATGTGTAGCACTTTTTATTTAATAACATTTTATCTGTGTAACCTATAAACAAAATTTCTTTTTGGGTTATCAATTACTTGAATTATACAGGTTCATAACGTGGCAAATTATGAAAATCCAAGATTATGCAGAAATGCTGTGTCCTCAGAATCATATAATTCCATTTTCCCTAATTATATGTCACATTACCAATTAGCATATTTCTGAAATGCAAAATCAAATTTAGTTCTTGAACTTTTGTTCTTGTAGTAGTCAATGGTTAAACAGCCCACCCAGAGGTTGAGAGAACGGAGGTAGCCTTTAAAATGCAGATGTGAACATCTCACTTCTAATGGGCTAACATTAACGCCCTTTGGATAGATAAATGAGCGTGCTAAAAATGTATTTACCAGAACAAAACGAAGCAGAAGCAGGAATATATGATGTAAGAACGCAAACAATTACAACGCATGCCTTTACAACGCTGTTTTTACATCGCAACTACCATTACAACACATCATTTTACAACGTATGCTAATACAATGCAATTTTAGAAAGTACCATTACATCGCATACCATTACAACGCATACCATTACAACGCATAATACTTTGGGGGCAACAGTGAGGTAAGTGTTGGATAATGTAGGGGTAAAAATGACTATTTCCCACTCCAGTGAGTGCAACAGTAGGATAAGTGCTGGATAGTGTAGAGGTAAAAATTACTATTCCCACTCCAGTGAGTGCAACAGTAGGGTAAGTGTTGGATAGTGTGGGGGTAAAAATACTATCCTCATGTTGCCCAAAACCAATACCCACCCTAAAACAAAAAAATCCCTATTACTTACCTTATAATGCATTGTAATGGCATGCGTTGTAATGGCCTGCATTGAGTGACATGCTTTTTAATGGGATGCGTTGTAATGGCATGCGAGGTAAAGGCAACTGTAATGGTTGTTTCCCAGAAGCAGCAGCTGACGTGTCTGAACAGACACTGAGAACAAAAAAAAAGTGCTGGCACCCCTTTTCACCCTTCCTCTGTGTAAAGGCTGAATGTAAAACTCCAAAGGATTTGGGAGTGTCTAAAAGAGGGAGCATCACGTAAAACAAGCATTTGCAATGCAATAGGTCTCGTATTAGGAAAGTTAGAGCTATTGGTATTCTAAATGACAAATTTTTTATTTAGGTTTTGTTTTTGAAAATTGCGAAATTAATAGCTTTGTCATTTACAATGCCAATAGTTATAACTCTCGCAAATGTGACACCTATAGCATTTGTAATGCAATATGTGTTGTATTTACATGACTTACATGTATTGATATTACAAATAATGTTTTTTATTTTTTTTAATAATTAATACTTAAATAAAAGTTATTGTAATTTATAATGGCAATTTTTGTAAATAACATTTGTGAAGATTATGTTCAGTGTATTTTATTGTGACGAAAATCCAAGAACATATGTCAAATATTAATATCTTTTTGTTACATTTGTAATAAAGCTTGAAACATTGAGATAACATATTTGAACCAGTTGTTGTTGAATGGTTGCACAGATTGATGCTTTGGTGGAGATCAGTGATGTTGTGATGGACACTGAGTGATGCTGTGGTGGTGCTGAGTGATGCTGTATGCTATTCTATGTTTTGTTTTGCTATCCTATGTTTTGTTTTGCTATGCTATGCTGTTTTGTTATGCTATGCTATGTTTTGCTATGCTATGCTATGTTTTGCTATGCTATGCTATGTTATGCTATGCTATGTTTTACTCTGCTTTGTTATGCTATGCTATGTGTTGTTGTCTTTTATTGTGCTATGCTTTGTTTTGCTATGCTATGCTATGTTTTGTTGTGTTGGTATGCTATGTTGTGTTTTGCTATGTTATTATGTTTTGTTATGTTTTGTTCAGCCATGCTATGTTTTGTTTTGTCAAGCTATGCTGTTTTGTTGTGTTTTGTTATGCTATGTTTTGTTATGTTATGCTTTGTTATGTTATGCTATGTTTTATGTTATGCTATGTTTTATGTTATGCTATGTTTTGCTATGCTATGCTATGTTTTGCTATGCTATGGTATGTTATGCTATGCTATGTTTTACTCTGCTTTGTTATGCTATGCTATGTGTTGTTGTCTTTTATTGTGCTATGCTTTGTTTTGCTATGCTATGCTATGTTTTGTTGTGTTGGTATGCTATGTTGTGTTTTGCTATGTTATTATGTTTTGTCATGTTTTGTTCAGCCATGCTATGTTTTGTTTTGTTAAGCTATGCTGTTTTGTTGTGTTTTGTTATGCTATGTTTTGTTATGTTATGCTATGGTTTATGTTATGCTATGTTTTGTTATGCTATGCTATGTTTTGTTTTGCTATCCTATGCTTTGTTTTGTTATGCTATGCTATGTTTAGTTTTGCTATCCTATGCTTTGTTTTGCTATGCTATGTTTTGTTGTGTTTTGTTATGCTATGCTATGTTTTGTTGTGTTTTGCTAGGCTATGCTTTGTTATGCTATGCTATGTTTTGTTATGCTATGCTATGTTTTGCTCTGCTATGCTTTGTTATGCTATGTTTTTATGCTATGCTATGCTTTGTTGTGTTTTATTATGCTATGCTTTGTTTTATTATGCTATGTTTTGTTATGCTATGCTATGTTTTGCTGTGTTTGGTATGCTATGCTGTGTTTTGCTATGCTATATGTTTTGTTATGTTTTGTTAAGCCATGCTATGTTTTGTTGTGTTTTGTTATGCTATGTTTTGTTGTGTTTTGTTATGCTATGTGTTGTTGTATTTTGTTATGCTATGTTTTGTTATGTTATGCTATGTTTTGTTATGCTATGCTATGTTTTGTTATGCTATGCTATGCTTTGCTGTGTTTTGTTATGAATTGTTGTGTTTTGTTATGCTATGCTATGCTATGCTATGTTTTGCTATGTATGCTATGGTTTGTTTTGTAGTGCTATATTTTGTTATGCTATATTTTGTTATGCTATGCTTTGTTGTGTTTTGCTATGTTTTGTTTTGCTATGCTATGTTATACTATTCTATGTTTTGTTACGCTTTGTTTTGTTTTGTTATGCTTTGGTATGTTTTGTTGTGTTTTGTTATGTTATGCTTTGTTATGCTATGATATGTTTTCCTATCCTATGCTTTGTTTTGTTATGCTATGCTATGTTTTGTTATGCTATGCTGGTGAGGGTGAGTGAGGGTGAAGGAGGGTGGGTGGGTGAGGGTGAGTGAGTGAGGGTGGGTGAGTGAGGGTGGGTGGGTGAGTGAGGGTGAGTGAGGGTGAGTGTGTTAGAGCGAGGGTGAGGGTGAGAGGGTTGTGAGGTTGTGTATCCTATGCTTTTTTTGTTATGCCATGCTATGTTTTGTTATGCTATGCTGATGAGGGTGTATGAGGGTGAGTGAGTGAGGGTGAGTGAGGGTGTGTGAGGGGGTGTGAGGGGGTGTGAGGGTGAGGGCGAGGGTGTGTGAGGGTGAGAGGGTTGGGAGGGTGAGGGGATGTGAGGGTGACCTAAAAACGAAGGAGGAGGATTTACAGATTGCATGTTCCTTAATAACACCTAATAAAAACAAGTTTTTAAACCAGAAAAATATATGCAAACCCCAGCAAAATGAAATGAACAGGTAGATGTGAATAAAGATGATAATAAATGTGCAATGCACACGAATATTAAGAAAGCCGAGCTAATTGGATGAAATTTAAATACATTAGTGCTACGAAAAAAAATAATAAAGCTGTGCGCTTCGGCGAGATGGAGAAGGTTTGTATGAAGCACTCTTTACATTGGGAAAAGCGCAATAAACATCGTTGCCACGTGGGATGATAAAGCTGTGTGCATCGGCGAAATAATACAAAACTGCACAATACGACAAGGAACAGTGTAAAAAATAAAATAGACATCATTGTCAGCACAATCATGTAAAACCATATGATGCGCCACTTTAAAGTGTACATAAATCGTGCGCATCAGCTGAACACTAATCAAGGAAATCCCACCATGGAGTAATGGTTGTGATCAACATCAGATGGGTCGATAAAGCCACATGCATCGGCAAAATCATGTAGAATTGCACAATGCGCCCTTTAAATTGCAAATAAGATGTGCGCATCAGCGTAAAACTAAACAGGAAAAGCCAGCAACGAGTAATGGTTGTGAGGGACGTTGCTATATAAACGGCAAACACAACCAATGGCCCGACGTTATGAAATGTGACATGGCACGTAGTGGACTCGCTGGAGGCAGATTGAAAAGTCATAGTGCGAGAGCCGTGAAATGGCCTCCTGTCGTGACACACACGAGAACCGCAAATGTTATAACACAGTAACAGAGCGATCCCAATGAAGAAAAGGCAGAACTTCCGTCCGACTACGGGAAACTCCACCTAGAGGTAAGGATGATTTTATCAAACATTACTTGTGGTTATGGATGTTTGGTCGCTGACACCAGCACATCTGCACAAAAAGGGTCCTAAGGCAGCAAATAAAAACAAGTTTTTAAACCAGAAAAATATATGCAAACCCCAGCAAAATGAAATGAACAGGTAGATGTGAATAAAGATGATAATAAATGTGCAATGCACACGAATATTAAGAAAGCCGAGCTAATTGGATGAAATTTAAATACATTAGTGCTACGAAAAAAAATAATAAAGCTGTGCGCTTCGGCGAGATGGAGAAGGTTTGTATGAAGCACTCTTTACATTGGGAAAAGCGCAATAAACATCGTTGCCACGTGGGATGATAAAGCTGTGTGCATCGGCGAAATAATACAAAACTGCACAATACGACAAGGAACAGTGTAAAAAATAAAATAGACATCATTGTCAGCACAATCATGTAAAACCATATGATGCGCCACTTTAAAGTGTACATAAATCGTGCGCATCAGCTGAACACTAATCAAGGAAATCCCACCATGGAGTAATGGTTGTGATCAACATCAGATGGGTCGATAAAGCCACATGCATCGGCAAAATCATGTAGAATTGCACAATGCGCCCTTTAAATTGCAAATAAGATGTGCGCATCAGCGTAAAACTAAACAGGAAAAGCCAGCAACGAGTAATGGTTGTGAGGGACGTTGCTATATAAACGGCAAACACAACCAATGGCCCGACGTTATGAAATGTGACATGGCACGTAGTGGACTCGCTGGAGGCAGATTGAAAAGTCATAGTGCGAGAGCCGTGAAATGGCCTCCTGTCGTGACACACACGAGAACCGCAAATGTTATAACACAGTAACAGAGCGATCCCAATGAAGAAAAGGCAGAACTTCCGTCCGACTACGGGAAACTCCACCTAGAGGTAAGGATGATTTTATCAAACATTACTTGTGGTTATGGATGTTTGGTCGCTGACACCAGCACATCTGCACAAAAAGGGTCCTAAGGCAGCAAATAAAAACAAGTTTTTAAACCAGAAAAATATATGCAAACCCCAGCAAAATGAAATGAACAGGTAGATGTGAATAAAGATGATAATAAATGTGCAATGCACACGAATATTAAGAAAGCCGAGCTAATTGGATGAAATTTAAATACATTAGTGCTACGAAAAAAAATAATAAAGCTGTGCGCTTCGGCGAGATGGAGAAGGTTTGTATGAAGCACTCTTTACATTGGGAAAAGCGCAATAAACATCGTTGCCACGTGGGATGATAAAGCTGTGTGCATCGGCGAAATAATACAAAACTGCACAATACGACAAGGAACAGTGTAAAAAATAAAATAGACATCATTGTCAGCACAATCATGTAAAACCATATGATGCGCCACTTTAAAGTGTACATAAATCGTGCGCATCAGCTGAACACTAATCAAGGAAATCCCACCATGGAGTAATGGTTGTGATCAACATCAGATGGGTCGATAAAGCCACATGCATCGGCAAAATCATGTAGAATTGCACAATGCGCCCTTTAAATTGCAAATAAGATGTGCGCATCAGCGTAAAACTAAACAGGAAAAGCCAGCAACGAGTAATGGTTGTGAGGGACGTTGCTATATAAACGGCAAACACAACCAATGGCCCGACGTTATGAAATGTGACATGGCACGTAGTGGACTCGCTGGAGGCAGATTGAAAAGTCATAGTGCGAGAGCCGTGAAATGGCCTCCTGTCGTGACACACACGAGAACCGCAAATGTTATAACACAGTAACAGAGCGATCCCAATGAAGAAAAGGCAGAACTTCCGTCCGACTACGGGAAACTCCACCTAGAGGTAAGGATGATTTTATCAAACATTACTTGTGGTTATGGATGTTTGGTCGCTGACACCAGCACATCTGCACAAAAAGGGTCCTAAGGCAGCAAATAAAAACAAGTTTTTAAACCAGAAAAATATATGCAAACCCCAGCAAAATGAAATGAACAGGTAGATGTGAATAAAGATGAGAATAAATGTGCAATGCACACGAATATTAAGAAAGCCGAGCTAATTGGACGAAATTTAAATACATTAGTGGTACGAAAAAAATAATAAAGCTGTGCGCTTCGGCGAGATGGAGAAAGTTTGTATGAAGCACTCTTTACATTGTGAAAAGCGCAATAAACATTGTTGCCACGTGGGATGATAAAGCCGTGTGCATCGGCGAAATAATACAAAACTGCACAATACGACAGGGAACAAGCATATCGGGAGTAGATAAAGACAAATGTTGGATCCTGACGGGTACACAGGGCAGGGCACTGATACGGGGCTTTGAGATGAAGGCAAAAGTGATAGGCAAGCAAGAACGCAGGAGACAAGATGACCCTGGGACAGAGGTAACCGGATACTAAGAATATACAAAAAGACAAACAAATGAATTAGTGAGTTAGAGGGAAACACAAACAGACCGAGGGACAATGAGACAGGAAGACAAACAAGTAGATAAAAGAGCCGGGGGGGGGGAGGGGAGGGAACGAGCATATCGGGAGTAGATAAAGACAAATGTTGGTGTGCGATGCTTGGTGTGCGAGGTTTCCTTTCAAGTCGAAAGCCGTGGAAAACTAGATGTGCCGGCCGGCCAGCAGTGAATAATTAGGGGAGAGAGAGGGGAGGTGCTGGGGAACAGATGGCCGTGAAGCAGGGGGCGGGGCAGCGGAACCCTTTGAAGTCACGGCCTGCGGCCGTGAATAAGTGACGGCGGGGGGGCGGGGCAGCGGAAGCCTTCGATTGCTGCTGGCAGGGGAAGCCTGTGGGGAAATGCAAGCTCGTGCACGAAGGAGCTTGTGTTCACGTGATTTCACGTGAACTGTTGAGAATCCGGATCGTAAAAAGTCAGCTTTTGGGTTGACAACGATAGGTTCGAGTAAACTCAACCTAAACAGGGATGTACACCAATTTAATGCTGGCAGAAATACAATTGGATACAAACTACATAACAAGCATTTGGAAAGCCACTAGGTCTCGCTTATGCAAGAGCTATTGGCCTTGCCAGTATCTTTTAGCCATGTCGTACAGCAGCACAAAATGGCTAATAGAAAGATGCTTGTTAGTATGTGGCGCTGTTCTCAGTCATATTTCAAAGGAAAACCTTTACAAATCCCAAATTACAGAAAGTGTGTCATGCACAGTGAGTCAAGGGGCAGTTGCTTCTTTCCTGAGAAATCGCCCTGGTGGCGAGGTCAGAATTTCCAGGAAAACATCTGCTGAGTCACAATTAATGCACTATATTCATCTGCACAGTGAGTTTGCATCTTTTTACTTTCCACTGTGAAAGGAAGTCCTGCCAGTGGCTATTGTTTGTAGCTGGTGTAAATCACTGATTCATTTAGCACAGGTTGGAGTGGATTGCCCCAGCAGCTTCAAGCTAGCAAACGGGAATCACATGAGGTGTAGTTAAAAATAGACGGTGCTTTTAATTACTACAATGTCGATTGCAATCGTAGAGGGTGTAGGCAAAAATGATGGCTACGAGGACATGGCAAGAGATGAAAGGGAGAGGGGTGGGGAAAAGGTAGTCACAATGGGCAAGGAACGACTGGGATGGGGGAGAGGGGAAGGGTGAACCGACAATGGAGAAACAAGGAATAACGACGAAGGAGGAAACAGCAACGATGACAGAATCGACGAGGCAGCAACAAGGACGGGAAAAGCATCAAAGAACACTGAAAAATGAATCAGTACCTAGGGCCTTATTATGAGTTTGGTGGTCTTGGAGCAGGCAACCTCGCCAGCGCCCCACTCCAAAAGTTCCAAACCTGTAATCAGCCCGCCCGCTGTATTCGACTGAAATGCAGGTGGGCCCTGTAGAGCCATGAAAACTGTGGTGGTGAGGAAACTTGTAATATGCTTGCCGGTGCCACAGAGCACTGCCAGCATATTGCGACTTCAGACCACTGCAAGACCGCCGAGGGATCAGAGATCCCCGCCAATAGCAGTGGTCTCATGGTGGTCCAACCGCCAAAGTCGTTATACAGCAGGTGGACCGCTGGTGCGGCGGTAGCTGCTCTGCCCCCACAGGTTTGGCGGTCCATCAGACTGCCTAACTCTTAATTAGCCCCTTTGCCTGTGTTCCATCATGGGACAAGCACGCAAAGAAGAAACAGGATGAAAGTGAAACCAGGAAACGCTGACCAAAGCAAAGCAAACAAAATTAACATGACGATGAAGCCAACCAATAGTAAGTAATGGGCGGGCTCTAATCCCTTTTTTAAGTGTTTTTCTTTTAAACAAAAGGATCGGGACGTGGCCAAGATGGCAGATGGGTAAGATGTCTTAATGCCGTGTCTCCGTCCCCGTCGCTGATCCAGCCGCCCAACTGCACTTTGCTGGACCTGTGGGAGCTGCAACAGGTACCAAAGGCCCGGTGGACCCTATATATGGACTGGAGCATGAAAACCGAACCACGGACGCGGATGTAGCGAACACCCGGCCCGGATCCCAGTAGCTGGAGCATGGTGTGCGGCCTGCGCCTAACCGTGAGGCGTGACCGCAGGTGTTCAACCCAGGTAGCTCCACAAGCCACGACAACCTGGGTCAGCCCTCCATCAGACAAACAAGCCTCTGAGGCAAGAGAGCGGCTACGAAGTGGCCCGCGCCTTAGAGCGCAGTCATCAGGGTGCAGGAGAGCTGCTGAGCCAGAGTGCTGTTGTGGGCTGGACTGCCCTGGGATTGGTGGCTGCCTGCCTGCACGAGGAGCGGGCCAGGCCATGGAGGCAAGCAGCTCTGCAGCTCCCAGTCAATGGAGCTCCGCCAGGCATGCCCCTAAGGAGGAAGGCGATCGAGGCAGGGAGGGCCAGGAAGAGTGGGCTCCCAACGTGGAGTGCCGGATGTGGTGAGGCCTACAGGAAAGGCATGACAGCCCAGCGGCCTAGACTAGGCCTCAAGCGCCCTGCCGTGGACCCACCTCTCTCGTGGGATTGAAGGAAGGACCCACGAGTGAGCATGCACGCTACTGGAGGCGGCAAATTCCCTCACCATCCAAGACCTGGACTACTGCCCCCCCCCCTTCGGATGGGCTCCTGAGGCCGCCAAGGGACCTCTATGCACCACCACCAACATCGTCTGACTGCCCATGAACATGCGTTGAGGGGCTAGGCCAGCTGCTTCGCCCAGGGGATGCAGCCCTGGATCAGGCTGATGCCCGCCTGAGCATCAACAGGCCTTTAAAGTGGGCTCACTTGAAGTGGACCCCCATACAGTGCGAATTAGCAGGGAGACAGGGGACTGGGAGAGTTCACAGCTACGACATCCCACACAGAATGACCAAGTGCTAAAGAGGAACAAACTGGTGGAGGGGGGAGATGGCGGTGGCTAGCACCAAAAAAGATTGCACCATCAAAAATATGCTCTCGGGCCGCTGTGGGGCCAACGAGAGACCGCAGTTCTCCCCCTAATTTGTTGCAGACACAAGAGGAAGGTACGGCAGACGAGCCGGTGGCCTGCTCCTTCCTGGATTCCCTGTTTATGTCCCTCAGTGACGGCTTAGAGGCAGTCAAGTGGGACTTATCAAAGAACATCAGAGAGGTCCAGCGGGACCTGGACTCGTTAGGCGACTGAGTCGTGACCCTGGAGGAGGGGGAATAGCCATGAGGAGGCGATGGAATCTTTACAACAAGAGGTTAACCAACTCCACAAACAGCATCTGTATCTTCAGGCCCATGCTGATGACCTGTAAAATATGTCCTGTAGAAATAATATTCGGATAAGGGACATGGCATCCAAAGTCAAAAGCAAAGACATTTTCACCTACATTGGGGACATCTTTCGCAATATTTTGCGGGCATCTCCAGAGACAGTTGTTAAAATGTATTGCGCCCACCGGGTAGGTAGGGTGCATCCGGAGGGTGCCCTTCAAGCAGACATTCTAGTCTGTGTTCAAGATTTCCTAGTAAAGGAGGATATATTGCACAAGGCCCAGGAGAAGCATCCTCTCCGCTTCAGGGACCAGACACCTACTCTCTTCCTAGACCGGGCGGCAATTACACTGCAGCGATGACGTGAGTTCAGACCGATCGCACAGCATTTACAGAACATGGGAGTGGCCTACTCATGTGGAAACTCCTTTTGCATCATCTTCCGCCTGGAAGGAAGACTTCACCAACTGCGATCATTGACAGAAACTTGCCAGATCCTCGACATTGACCTCAGCACGTTAGGATGGTTACGGCATCCTCCCCTTCCTGCATGAGGAATCGCAGAAACCGAAGACGGGGCCGCGGTGTGGAGAGGGGGCGACGTCACCGGACCCAGTGGAGATAGCGGAGGTGCAGCAAGCAACGCTGAGGTCCATCGCAGTGGTCCTGACCAAGACGGATTAACGTATGGTAACAGGCAGCAATTGGCATCTGCGTTGCATGAGGGCCAGAAGGGATGGAGTGGAGGTTGGGACCACTGGCCAAATTTTGGTCCCCATCTCTCTGACTCTTTGGAATTAAGAGACTGTCGCCCATTTCAGGAACTCGTGTTTCAAATGTGTTATATTCCTGTTTATATTTTGTTGGGGTCTTCTGGTTGGGGTTTGTACTCATGTTCACAGAGGTCAAATCTTGTACCCTGCAAAACACTTCTGAGGACACAGATACTAGGTGCTGGCTCATGTCTTTGACATGTGCAGTCTCACGCGATACACCCTACGCTATGGTCAGGGAGGCCCGCCACCCCTTCCACCACCAATCCCAATGGCAGGAGACAGACACAGTTTGAACTTTTGGAAGGCAGGGGGGCCTCACGACCCCCCTGCCGTGGGAGGGGCCAATGGCTGCCTCCCCCGGGCACTCCCATCCATAATGGGTGGCGCCCCCACTAGGGACCTTGAAATCACTGCTCACCGATCATGACCTTACCGCCCGACCGAAGACTAAATAAATACGACAGTTAGTTACCTACTAAGGGGAAAAAACCTATGCTTAACCTCAAATTACCGCTAGATATTTCCAATAAACTATAACATTGCTACCAAGGAAAAAAGGTCCTATAACAGAGAACGCTTCTATTGCATAAAGTTCATTACATTATTACAAAGGAGAAAAAGGCCTATAGGCGAGTATTCAGTTGCATGCACATTCTCGGCATCCATTGAAGATGAGAGAAACGATTCCAACAAGCCGCTTTGTTTATTGTATTCAATGACAAATTCGAATTTTGCTTACTCCCAAACTTCTGCCACAGGGGCTGGTGGGTGGGTCAAAAATTGCAGCTTGTTCCCTTGAGGGCTCATGAGCGACGAGTGGTGCAGCCTTCAGAGCGCAGGAACAAGAGCACGCCTGCCTGGATTCCTGCGCCTTTTATCTTGCAGCGGGAAGGCGGGGCAGCATACCCATCCCGCCCAGAAGTGCACGGACTTCCGGGCGGGTGTTAGGACAACCCTTTTAGGCGGCGGGGGCGTGCTCCAACCACGCCACTATGAGCAAACCGGCCGGGACACGCCCCCCGCCCGCATTGGGGGTGACCGAGTGGTCTCCCCTTTCCATATGGTCAGGGATGCCCGCCACCCCTTCCACCACCAATCCCAATGGCAGGAGACAGACACAGTTTGAACTTTTGGAAGGCAGGGGGGCCTCACGACCCCCCCGGCCGTATTTATTAAAATATGAAACAAAATTTAAAATTTTTAATTAAAAACGTTTCATGTATCATGTACAAAATTCAACTTTCATTACACTGGATGAAGACCAGTATCCATGCTAACCTTAACAAATCTCTAATACAAAGATTTTCCTAACCGAGTCTAACATCATGACATAATGCATTGCATATGAATTTTTGTACATCCTATCGTTAGGGGCCAACGGCAAGGTCTTAACCGGTGTCAGATCCCTATCAGCAAATTCCTGCCCTCACGTGTGAGTGGCGCATGCGCAGAGGGCTTTACCCTCGTAGCCAACTGTAACTTCCCTTGTCATGGGGGTCCCCTTTCACTCGACGCCATCTTAAGGTCGTCTGAGTTCCCGTGCGGGGTATCTGTAAGAAGGACAGCGTGGACTCACCCCCCCCCCCCTTTCCCCGCACTCTCTTCCGCCGGAGCGGATATCCAGCCCCCGGGAAATTCATGGGAGGGGCCTATGGCCGCCTCCCCCTGGGCGACCCATCCGTAATGGGTGCCGCCCCCCATGGGAGGGGCCAATGCCCGCCTCCCCCCGGGCGCTCCCATCCATAATGGGTGGCGCCCCAACTAGGGACCTTGAAATCACTGCTCACCGATCATGACCTTACCACCACAGGCCAGATAGTTGACCGACTATCTGGCCCCCCCACACCTCCTAAAGGTCATGTCTCCTCAATCCCACTAGCCAAGCTATCATGTCCCCTATCAATAAGTCATTGCCCACCCTGGACAGGTGTACCCCATCGTCCGAATAACGGTTGTCCCCCCAGATGCACCCATGAGGTATGCTTTGAAGATGAGCAAAGCGAAACAACTTTTCCATTTTATTGTTGACCCTCTTTACCGAATGGTTCAACAATGTTGTGGACAATCCACCTCTCCATACCCTTCTCGGGATCATGTGTGACCATGCTATTGTGCACCCCGGGAGTGTCTTTGCTAACCAACTAACTGCTGAAAGTATGTGTTCTATTAAAGCCCGTCTGCCCAACCTTACCAAGTCATTGCCCCCAACGTGCACTATGACTACTGATGGCGGTGACCTGTGCCGCCCTAAGAATTCTTCCATAAAACTTTGCAGTCGGTCAATACATAGACCGCCCTTCCCATGGAAGGACACCCTGAAACCATATTCCTCAGATGTGTGGATCGCATCACCTGTCTTGAATATGTCCGCGGCACGCCTCACGTATGAGTGGCCCACGACCCAGACCACTCGCCTACCATTCTTTGTTCCTGAAGTGTCGGTTAGCTGATACTGGGCCGGTCCCAATTTCCGCCCTGCGTCACAGGCTCGTGAAACTGTAATCCAAACAAAAGACAACAAGCGTGAGTGCACTTCTTCAGTAACTTACAACATGTGCAGCCTCACGTACCGTTTGAAACAATTTGATGACCAGCGGCCTAATTGTTTGATATTGTCTGCCTGCAGACCCCCAGCCGTTGCTTCTGTAGCGGCTCCTATCCTGAATGAATGAGTCCCATAATCACTCGGGTTCAAGCCTGCGGCTGCAAACGTGATTGCCAGCACCCTCTGGAACTGAAACTTTGTTAACGGGGTGCCATCAGCGTGCCACAGCAAGGCCCCCCCATGTCGTCACCCTTTGTTTTAGGTAGGCCTCAACATGCCTTACTGGACAACAGGGACTACCCGGAGCGCGCTGCAACACAATGCTATTTCCCTGTGCCTCCTGGTCTGTCTTTGACCTGGCGATCGTGATCAGCAGGGAATCCCCCTTCACTTGCATGTGGTCCCTGCGCAGACCCCCATCGGTATCTCTTTTGTTGGCAGCCACTAGTTCACTTACCCGCAGGGCCCCATAGAACGCCAACGCAAATGCTGCCCGGAATAGGACGACCTCACTAGGTGAGGAGCATGTCTCCTCCAGTTTAGACAACAAGGAGGACAATCTGTCAAAACCTATCGGGTGCCTGGTATCCTTTTTGCGACCCGCTAGGCGCCGCCAGCCGCGCAGCACATTTCTGACTACAAAGGAATCCGTCGGGTCCCTAATCCCCTGGAGCTGAGCCATAAACGATATGGCGGCCTTATACCGACTGGCGGTTGCCACCGACCGGCCCTCCTCATGAAGCGCCACTAAAAATTGGGTAAAGGACCCCTCCTGGCCCCATCTATGCTCCCATGCAGGGCCCAAAAGGCGCAGTACGAGTGGAACGCCCCTTCATAAGCTTTCCTTGTCCTGGGCACTAAACTGGTTGCCACGAGGTTTGGTAGTCCGGGGCGCCGATTTGCCATAATGCTTCGGGAAATGGCGCTGCCACTAGCTCCGCTGAGGGTAAACAATCCCTGAAAGCCTGCATTTTAAAACGAGAGAGCGCATCAGCTGCATTATTCAGTACTCCCAGCACATGTTTTGCCCTGAATTGTACATTTAGCTTCAAGCATTTCAACACAATTTCTTTCAGCAATCGCAATATCCACTTGCAGCGTGCTGCCTGCTGGTTAATGCACTCAACCACAGTCATGTTATCAGACCAAAATATCACCGAGCGGTTTCGGAACTCTTCCGGCCAGGCCGACAACGCTACCCAGATAGGGAATAGCTCTAGGAAACCAATGTTGCTCGTCAGACCACCTGTTTCCCACCATGCTGGTCATTTCTGGGCCGACCATCGGTTACCAAGGATCGCGCCAAACCCCACACTGCCTGCAGAGTCGGTCCATAAACCTAAGTCTGCTGATGAGGTCGGGGCTTTGCTCCAGACTACTCGGCCATTGAAATCCGCCAGGAATGCCAGCCAAATGAGCATGTCCTGGCGAACCTCTGCCGACAGCCTCGTACGATGGTGCCCTTCCTTGAGGCCCACCATGGCCTGGGCAATTGATCGGGAGAAGGGGCGAGCCATCGGTATAACCCTCAATGCAAAGTTAAGCTGACCCACTGTTTGCTGTAATTGGTGCAGTGTCACTTTGTCGTTCCTGAGACATTGCAACAATGAGGCCCTGAATTTGGCGATCTTCTCCGCCGGCAAACGGAAGCAACCCTCCACGGAGTCTAGTTCGATACCCAGAAACTCCAGGGAAGTAGTCGGACCCACTGTCTTACCTGGTGCCAATGGAACCCCGAAACCCCGCATGAGCACGCAGAAATCCCGCAATGCCCATGCACAGTCCTGAGAGCCCGCTGGGCCAAGAAACAGGAAATCATCGAGATAATGCATCACATGTTGGTGCCCTGTGGCCTTTGAGAATACCCACTCCAGAAATGAGCTAAACATTTCAAAATAGGCACACGAAATTGAACAACCCATCGGCATGCACATATCCATGTAGTACTTCCCCTGAAATGTAAAACCCAACAAGTGCTGATCCTGGGGATGCACCGGAAGCAACCTAAATGCGGATTCAATGTCTGATTTTGCTAACAATGCACCGGGGCCTAGGCGATTCAACATTACCACTGCGTCATCGAATGATGCATACCTCACACTGCAAATGTCTGCATCGATCGCCTCATTAACGGAAGCTCCCTTTGGTGCAGATAAATTATGAATGAGCCTGAATTCTCCCGGCTCCTTCTTGGGAACTACCCCTAATGGGGAACACACAAAATTGGCCGTTGGTGGTTCACCGAACGATCCTGCAACCCGCCCCAAGCGAACCTCTTTTGCGATTTTTGTGGCGCCCACTGCCGGGTTGTGTTTAACAGACAGCTGGTTTCTGCATGAGGGGGCCCCCCGAAAATCACCTGCCGGGATCCTGAAGCCATACGAGAAGCCATCTCGCAGGATCCCAGTGGACACATGATCAGGGTATTTGTTCAGCCAAGGAGTCAAAGCCATAATATTCACAGGCGATTGCTTGGACCTCTGGGGTACCATGTCAATCCTGTTTGGTACCCCCTTTTCCTCCTGCACTATTGCCTCTGGATCGGCAGCTCGTCTCGGGGTGGGAGGTATTATCACAACCTGCCAGGCATGCCTGAACCTGCATGTTCCCTGCGGCCTGCCACACGTTCCTTTGTTGAAACCCCAACATACCCCTTGCTTATTCCCATTACCGCCCGATCTAGACTGAGTATCTCCCTCGTAGGGTGGTTGAAAGGGCTGTGGATGCTTCTGCTGAAAGGCCCTGGAGCCGTTTGCACTCGACCCTGATCCACCCCCTGAGCCCGGCAAGAACTGCACATGCCAAGATACAGTATCCAAACAATCCCAAGTCAATGTTTCATTAAACTCTTTCGCTTTTCTAAATGCCACGCCATACCCTTTCCATTCTTCTCCTCCATACTTCTCATGGAAGCCCGTGATCCTGCTCTGGTAGCAAGCAAGGTCTCCCAACAGTTCTGGTGATTGCTCACCCATTATCGCTACAAAAATAGAAAAAGCCCTGATCCAGTGCATCATAGACTCTTCTACCCTGAATTCTGCCATTTTTGCCCTCCATACACTGGGGTGCCATAAATCCTTCTGAGTCTTGGCATATTCTAACTCACGATTATCTGTTAACAATGAAAACATATTGATATATTTGTTAGCCCACACCATTTCTTTAGTTGCCATAGGGACATGTTGCGCCAAGTATTCCCGCCTTGAGGGTACAGCGCCCTCTCCCATCAGTGGGAGCGATCTCTTACCGGTCTCTGTACCTCCGGTCGTGTCCGTCGATGTATTCTGGTTTTCGACCACGGCCAAGGTCGCCACCTGTGGAGAAATAGAAGGCACATTTGCTGCCCCAGCGCCCCTTGACTGCCTGAGCTGCTCGACAATCTGCCTAGCTTCTTCGGCTGGGTCTTCCACAGCTGCGGATCCCCCCGCTCCCTTCTTCAACCAGGGTAACACAGCCGCCAACTGAAGCGCTAGCTCGGGAGGCATTTGGTCATTATCCAGCGGTGTGATAACCACGGGGATTGGTAATCCTCCATCCGGTGTAGGTACCGGGCTGGACGCTGGTTCTACTGGGACCAGCGGGACCTCCATCGGGACTGGGGCCTCACTAGGACCCTCTTTCCCCTTCCTCTTCTTCCCCTTACCCCCCCCTGGGGTAATGTTTGGCAAAGCAGGCCCCACGATCCTCTTAGGTTGCCCTGAGGGCCCCGCTTGGGCCTCCACTTGTTTCCGGAGGGCCGCTAGGCTGCGACCCAGCTGGTCTACTTTACCGAATTTTTTGTCCATCGCCGACACTTGGTTAACTAGTGTGCGCAGCATTCGTTCCATCTCGGAGCTCTTTCCACTCTTCTTACCAAGCATATTTGCGTTCTGCTTTTGTCTCTGCCTGTATTCCAGTCGCGACTCGAACTCCAGCTACGCCTTGACGACTGAAGCAGAAAAAACAATGATTACACGTTCAAAAATTGCAGCTTGTTCCCTTGAGGGCTCACGAGCGACGAGTGGTGCAGCCTTCAGAGCGCAGGAACAAGAGGATGCCTGCCTGGATTCCCGCGCCTTTTATCTTGCAGCGGGAAGGCGGGGCAGCATCCCCATCCTGCCCAGAAGTGCACGGACTTGCGGGCGGGTGTTAGGACAACCCTTTTAGGCGGCGGGGGCGTGCTCCAACCACGCCACTATGAGCATACCGGCCGGGACACGCCCCCGCCCGCAAAGGTTTGCCGGGGGATCGGGGCACCCAGGCATACGTTCAGGGTGAACGAGTGGTCTCCCCTTTCCATTATCCGCAATGCCAGCTGCGACTCTTAAGGTACTTACTCTGAATGTAAAGGGCCTTAACAGCCCGGTAAAACAGTTCTGTCATATCACAAGAACTCAGAGGTGGACATATGCCTGCTCCAGGAGACACATCTCCTTTCCAGGGATTGCCATTGGCTCCGCTCTAGGGCATTTCCCTATCAGTTCTTTTCCTCTGCATCTTCCAAGACGAGAGGAGTGGCCATTCTAGAGGCACGCTCCTTTAAGGGGAAAGTGGGTCACAAGGAGGCGGAGCTGAAGGGCAGATTGCTCACCTACCAGTTCACACTTGGGGATAGGTCTTTTATAGTAGGGTCTTTATGCGCACCGAACGAGGGTGAGGAGCACTTTCTGGGCACAGCATTTGCTGAGGTGCTCTCCATCGTAGACAGAGGAGTTTTGTTTGGGGGGCCCTAATCTAGTTTTTAACGACAGTTTAGATAGGTCAGCACTACGACAGGGGAAGACCGGGCACTATCGAAGGGTGGGCATGGGTGGGTGGGGGAACTCAGGCTCTGAGATCTATGGAGGGATTTCCACCAGGGGGCGTGTGAATATACCTTTTTCTACCCGGCAAACACAAAACATACGCTAGTTTAGATTACTAAGTTGGCACGAGGAATGTACAGGGCCTGGTCATGGGGACTGTTGATGTCTTGATGACTCTGGATAAGCCCGCCACAGCCCTCCTTCTTGGAGAAACTAAAGGCGTTTGGCAGAGTGTCAGGCTTCCAAGTCAACATACAGAAATTGCAAGCTTTAGGCTTCTCGATACCCCCAGATTTGGTAACCCACCTAAAGGTACAACATCCCATTCAGTGGAAGGCCACTGCAGTCCCATACTTGGGAATGAAACTGGCGCCCACTCTTTAGCTGACCTCCTCTGTAAACTATCAATCCCACTATTGACAGGTCAGACGCGAGCTAGCCGGATGGAGATATCGCCAGATATCTTGGCTAGATCAGATAGCAGCAGTTGAAATGACCATGATACTCTACCTATTGCAGACACTGCCGCTTGCCCCACCAAAGCGAATGCTTACTAAACCACAGATAGAACTGCTCCACTTTATCTGGATTGGGAGGAGACCCCAAATGAGGAAACAGCTGCACTATCTCCCACCCTGAGAAGGGGGACTTAGCATTCCCCTAGGCTATCCCAGATCTCCACATGTATTTCAGGGCAGACCAGATGCGGTATCTGGTGGAATGGCACCAACCCAAATCTGAGAAACACTGGCTCTTCCAAGATAGGGCGATTGCAGGTACCTCTCTCTGGAAGGTCCCCTTCCTTATAAAAGCACACAGACTGGGAAACATATCTCTCCCCTATCACACAGGTGACATTGGAAGCATGGGATCAAACAAATATCAAATGCGGTCTGACCTCCTTCCCCTCCCCTATAACACCATTGCCTGATAATCCAAATTTCCCCCCTGGGCTTGAACCCTGTAGCCTTCACGTTATGGAGATGTTCTGAGTGCCGCTCAATGGGGCATCTGCTGAAGGGGTGATTCCCTTCCACCAACTAAGCATACACTTTTCCCTCCCTGAATCTGAAAGACTGCACTACCTACAACTCCGTCATTGGGTGTTACACCCCATAAACAAACCCATCACCCAGAGGTACCTCACGCCATATGAGAAATGACTGATCCCTAACTCTTCAGGTAAACATATCATCTCTGAGATTTACACATTCTTGATCCGACGCCATAAACGTGCATCTAAGGCCAGCCAATACAGGTGGGGCGAGAGCTAGGCCAGCAGTTGTGCGAAAGGGAATTGATCAACATATAAAACAGGGCGGGACACACCGCTAGCAACACCTCACTCGCCGTAACCCTTGTTAAAGTCAGTTTATATTGGTACCTCACACCAGTCAGCCTACATAGAATGAACTCAGACCGTAGTGCTGTTTGTTGGAGGGACTGTGGAGCCCAAGGGACCTTAGTACACATATTGTGGGACTTCCCTTGCCTCCAGTTATACTGGACCCAAGTTATTGACGAAATCGATGCTCACCTCGCAACACAAATACCCAGATTTCCCTCATATTTTCTGTTACGCCTACCATACCCTCTCACATACCCCTTGAGGTCCAGACATGACAGACAGATAGCCCTGACTCTAGGGGCTGCAATACATAACACTCTAGCACTCTGGGGCACACTGCAAGCACCTACACACACAGGTTGGTTACACCGGTTATGGCACATTCTTGGCATGGAGGGAATTTCTTTGACGCTCACAAACCACGGCACATCCTTTGGAAAACGATGGCGCCCCTATCTGTCTCTTCTCGCACATGACTTCAGGGAATTCACATGCCCTAAGTATCTTCGTCTTCTACGATTTCCAGAAGTGATCTATAATGCTTAACTGGCCGTGATTGAAAGTTGTGTTGATTGTCCTCTGGCACCAATGAGAGCACATGTGAACTAAGTTTGGGGGGCGGGGAGGGACAAGTGTTAGGAATATTTATTTTCCGTGTACATTAAACAATGCCTCGATATGAGCACTGATGTTCACTCAGGATACATTACGATGTAATTTCACTGTCATTGGCATTATTTGAAATAAAAGAGATTTGAACAATAAACAATAGGATCTCGAAAGTTATGGCGCATGCGAGCTGTCTCACGCACGACCTAAACAAGCATTGGCATAGCCAAAAGGTCTCACCTTTGGGACCTTATAAGTGTTTAGTTATCCAGCACAATATACTTTGTGCAACAACATCAACTGTTGCGTGGCTAAACACTTATAAGGTCCCAAAGGCGAGACCTATTGGCTATGCCAATGCTTGTTCTCAGTGTCGCTGGTGGCTTGCTGCTAGTAAGCATGGGCGAATTTTGCGGATCTCGCGTTCGCGAATTTTGCGGATTTGCGAACTCGCAATCCGCAAAATCCGCGAATTCCCGCGAATTTGCGGATTTTTTTTTTTTTGTGTGTGTTCGCAATTGTTTCTGCCAGTTCGCGAGGATTTGGTACTAGTTCGCAATTGCGAACTTACTTGTCGGCTCGCAACGGTCGCGACTATGTTGTTTCTACGTCTGGTTCATCATCACAGCCTCCCAGCACCCTCTGTTTTACCACTGGCACCCTCTCTTTGACCCATGCCACCCTCTGTTACATCAATGCCACCCTCTGGTTCATCATCACTGTAGAAGATGGGGGGGAAAAGCAAGCCCACCTGCCCTGCTTGAACTGACATGAATTAATTTGGGGTTAGTTTATTAACAACACCTGCCCTGCCCCAACTGACAATAATGAATTAGGGGCTAATTAATGTGTCACTGAAAGAATTTAAAGTTCCAGCCTGGCACCTGCTTGTCTGCTCCTTTAGCTGTAAATCAGTACCTTTGTGGCATACAGTTAAGGTCAGAGCAGGGTCACACAATAGTTGCAAGCAGGCAACCGAATTCTGGAGGGCCCCCTCAGGAAGCACTACAAAGAATCGTTACAAATCATGAGGTTGACCTTTTGCACCTGCTCATTGCTTTTGCTGAAATCGTTTTTCGGTTTTTTTCGCGCTATTCGCGGGGCGCGGCGTTGTGCGAAACCGACCGCGGAAGCCGCCAATTCGTGCGAATGAGCATTTTATTTTTTTGCGGCTTGTTGTTTCGCGAGTTTTTTTGCAGTATTCGCGAGCCGCTTGCAGCGCAACACGCGAATTTACCCCAAGGTCGAGTACGGGCGCGGCCATTTTGTTTGCGTGACGTATTTCCGTTTCCGCCCGCTATGTATAATCTCGCGCAGTAAGCGCATTGCGAGTAGAGGTTCGCACGAGATCGCGCGGGAAATCTAGAGGTTCGCACGAGATCGCGAGGAAAATCTCACGCGAACTTACTTTCGCGCTCGTGAACGGGCGCCGGCCATCTTGTTTTTCATTCATTTCCTGTGTCTGGGCATGGTGTTTAATCCTCTTGGTATCTTTGCCATCCTTTGCTTGTTTTCAGTTTTTTTTTTTACGATTTTGCTTCTTATCTATCCCTCTCTTTTCCTAGCTGTATATTTTTGTCTTTTCTGCTATTTTTCTTTACTTTTAAACTACTTTTTTAAACTCTTTTCTTTTCTTCTTCCCTATCCTATTCTTTCTTAATTTTCTACTTCTTCCTACCTTACCTGCCCAGACCATGGTCAAGCCAGGCGCCGTGAAGCTGCCCAGGCACTTGAGGGCCGCAGCGGCGGCGGGGAGTAGTGCTGGACCCAGTGGCAGGACAGCATGCAGGAGATTGAGGGGGGAGCAGGTGACGCGACGGGAGATATTCAGCCCGGAGGAAGTGGGCGCGCTGGTCTACTTCGTCCAGCGCCGCCTGCCCAGGACCATCGCGGGAGGCGGCAGGATCGCGGCCGGCGGCTACAACATGCGGGAGCGCCGGAAGCGGTGGGAGAAGGTGTGCTGGGCCATATCCCACCTCTACGGGGTCCAGCGCACCTACAGCCAGGTCACCCATCGCTGGACGGACCTCCTGGACCGCGAGCGCGACCTGCTGGACCAGCTCGGCTTGGAGATCCCCGGGCTTGGTGAGTAGTAGTAGCCATTTAATCACTCACTACTATGATGTTTTCTCCTGCTCTGTGTTGTTGTATTGCAAATATTTGTTTTTTACATGGAGCAAGCCAATAATGCCGCTGATGACGATTACATTGTAGTTAAATTATATTTCAAAATCTTCTGTGCATTTCAGGTGCACTGCTCTCCTTCTCAGTGGCGTTGCTACTATGCTTATTTGTTTTCTATTTTGTGGTCTCATTGGCCTGAGTAACTATTATGTATGAGTGTACTTTACAGAACTGCGTAATGCTAGACACTAGGGGGCAGATTACATTTACAAGCCCCTTGCGCCACGTTTACGTTGCCTTGCGTGACGCAACAGCGGCGTAAACGTGCCGCATCCCTGCGAGTCATTTACAGCATGACGCATCTAGGGAGATGCGTCACGTTATAAAGCCATGGGCCTGCACCACAATGGGTGCGTTCCTAGTACGCAGGGTGGGCGGTCCAGTGGCTGTGCGCCTCGCAAAATTGCCTGCGTGAAATCTACAAGATTTAACGCAGGCACTTCTGCGACGCTGCTACGTCAATTCAATTCCTTATGTCTGCTCGAAGCAGGCGAAAGGACTGACACAGCATGTTAAGTATTGGGTGGCCCTGAGCATTACTGGAGTTGCATTGCGTTGGCGACGTGACTCCAGCGATGCGTCGCTCTTACGTGACGAGATGCGTCACGCAAGTGCCTACCCTTGCGCCAGGGCGCGCCGCATTGTAAATGAGGCACATCTGCCGTGTCGCAAGGGTAGTTTTGCGTGACGCATTTGATCTGGCGCATCTCTGGAGATGCGCCAGAACGCGTAAGTAAGTATGCCCCTAAGGGGCAGAATTGCAATTACCGTCGCATCCCTGCTAAGTAGCAGGGATGCGCCATTAATTGTGCGGCCCGCTACCACCACCAAACATGGTGCGGCGTATTTGCAATGCGGCGCACCATGGGCCCAAAACGTCACTGAAGCTTTACTGCTGGAGTTGCGTCGCAACGATGGCGCAGCTCCATCAATGCTCTGGGGTACCCTATCTCCCCAATGCTGGGTCAAGCCGTACGTCTGCTTCAAGCAGGTGCAGGGTTTGTGTGACGCATCATTGTCCTAAAGGTGACTGATTGATATTTTGTAGATTTCCCTCAGCCACTATTAGGATGTGTTCCAGCGCAGGAATGCCCTCCCTTGCGCCGGAACGCCCCCTGATGGCGCAGGGCTTTATAACGGGATGCATCTCCCAAATGCGTCACGTTGTTATAATATTATACGCCGCACCATGGCGCCCTTTTTTGTTTAGCTGTTGCGTCACAAAAGTCACGCAAGAACGGCGCAAAAGAGCCGCAAGGGCTTAAATCTGCCCCTTCCTTTGTACCCCTGACAATAAGAAAAATAGTGGCGGTGGATTGATAGTTTGACTATTTAAATGACTGGTAATGTAGCAGGCAACTGTTAGTGTTGTCACTGATCTGACTGAAATCACAATGGAGTTTGTCTGTCACTTTGCGTCTTGCCTGCGGACTGCTGCCTGCCAGTCCTAGGTGAACGTTTTAGTACTTTGTTTAGTGAGTTACGTGACTTTCGAAGTCACAGGTCCGCAAATAAATGAAAAGTAACCATAATCAATATAATTTCGCGGAAATATTTTGTTATTGTTCTTTTGAAATGTTTGATTTGGTTGACATTGACAAGCAACAATCATCCATGTTTTCTGTTCTTTCTTTCATGTTGTACGTCAGCTCCCCCCAGGGGCGAGAGGAGGACACAGGAGCAGCAGGCGGCGGATGCTGTTCAACAGGGCCAGGATCGGGCAGGCGAGGGCTCCTCTGCTGGCCCCAGTAAGTTTTCATTTTAGACTAGTACCTATTTTTCCTAGCGTTCCTCATTTGACTTTTTTCAAAATTGTCTTTGCTCTTCTTGTAGACTGTATCTAAATTCTTATCCTGCCTCTACTATGACTCCCTGTGGTATTACTAGATTATTCTTATTAGTCTGTCTGTGTAGCTAACTAAGATTGCACGGTTGGCGAAACTCCCATGATTCTAGTCAGCAATAGCTCTATCAACTTAGTGCAGTCCTCTGGGATTGTCCATAATGTCTTTTGAAGTGTTCTATCTGGACTCATGCTTGCAAAAATTGCAAAACCTTTCACTCAGTCACTCTAGTCTGGACCAAAAAACACAGATTGTATTTAAGTTTAAAAGCTTTATTAAAAGTAAACACATTTATTAAAATGAAGTCATAATAAAACTAAACGTTTAACTGATAATGGAAAAGTGGTTAGTGCTGACGATTAATTGAAGACATTTCTTGTGGTTGAGCCGAGCTCTCACCTGGTTTCAACTTGATCTTGTTGTTAGAAGTCCATCTTCTGTCTGTGTGGAGAAAAATGGAAAGGGGCGACCATTCGGTCCCCCCGAACGTATGGCAGAGTACCACGATCCCCCCGGGAAGCCATCTTGGGCGGGAGGCGCGTCTCGGCTGGTATGCCCGAAGCGGCGTAGCCGGGGCGCGCTCTTTTCCCGCCCTGGAGTGGGCTGGCCTAGACACTGACGCGGCCGGCCACGCCCTTGGGGGCAGGCAGGGGCGGGTTTACGCCCGCCCTGAAGACGGATAAAAGGAGCAACAAGACAAGAAAGCATCCTCTTGTTCCTGTGCTCTAAAGCTGCACCTCCTCGCTACACGTGAGCTCGAGACGGAACGAAGAGCCAATTTTGAGCGTGGTAATCTTTCTTTTTGTCTTACAGATACTCTGTCGGAGAATGCCTAAGAAAGTCGGAAAGCGAATGACTACCGACCAGATGCTGCGCGTACTCATGAAAGAAGTGACCGATCTGAAGAAACGGATGGCGGATAGAGACGGGGAAGGGGTACCGAAACGACCCTTGGCAGGAGCTGCTCCGGGAGGAAAAGGCAAGAGGCCCAGAAGGGGAGCAGCTGGGGGGGACATCCCAGTTCCCTGTGCCCCACTCGAAGAGCCAACTCCGGTGCCGGCAGAGGGGAATCCGATTCCCGTGGTGATCACCCCCGCGTCCGGGGGGGATATGCCGCCCGAGCTGGCAGCACAATTAGCAGCGTGGTTGGGAAAAGAAAGCGAGGGCGCCACGGCTGACGACGCACGGGTGTTGATGAAGCAACTGCGTGAAACGAGGGAGGCGGCGAAGGCATCATCGCCAGTTATCACGCCGGCTGCGGCAGTAGAAAAACCACCAGGAACAGGTCCAGCCGCAGATACAGCTTCCGGTTCAGGTAAGCGGCCATTGCCGATTGCGAGGGACGAGTCTGCACCTTCACGAAGGGAAAAGTTGGGTCAACATGTCCCTCTGGCTATTAAGGAGAAGATATGGGCAGATGAATATGTAAACATCTTCTCGTTGCTTACCGATCATTATGAGATGGAGCATGTTAAGAGCCAAAAGGAGCTCATGCATCCGAGTGTTTGGCGCGCAAAGATGGCCGCCTTTAAAGTTGATGAAAACATTGGCACTTGGGGGAAGGCGTGGGGAATTTTTACCTCCATCGTGGGCGAACGTAGACCTGAGTTGCTGTCCGAATTGCCGATATACCAGACACGGATCATGGAATATTCCGTATCATATGGGGGCAATCAGTGGTTCTGTTACGATAATATTTTTAGAAAAGCAAAGGAACACGATAAAAACTTAACTTGGGATTGTTACGATTCTGTTTCATGGTCAAAAATGGAGAGTACTGGTATGTTAAAAGTACCATTGGTAGGGAGTAGCGGGGGTGAATCCTCCCGCCAATATGCCGGGACCCCCTTTCGATCAGGTACAGGTAACGAGTACAACTCGAGGCCGAACGGCAACACAGGTAAAAGGGGGATTTGTTGGAACTTCAACAGAGGTAAATGTACGAGGCCCCAGGGGTCATGTAAATTCCGTCATGAATGTGGAGGGTGTGGGCAGCCATCCCATCCGGAGTCCATGTGCAGAGCCAAAACGGGTGATAACGGGGGGAGAGGAGGCGCCAAACAGGTCTAAAATAGTCCGAGGGGCGCCTTTACCTACTCCGGTTGATACCATGGCAATGATTCCTTGGCTCAGCGAATACCCGGATCACTCTTCCGCTGGGGTGTTGAGGAACGGGTTTTCATATGGTTTCCGCATCCCAGTGGGGGAGTTTCGGGGTGTAAGAAAATGTAAAAATCAAATATCGGTCTTGCAACATACGACCGTGGTACAGGAAAAGATTGGGAAAGAGGTTACTCGAGGTCGAGTCGCCGGTCCATTTGATGAGCCACCGTGTGCTAACTTTGTTTGTTCTCCTTTGGGGGTGGTCCCTAAGAAGGACCCGGGTGAGTTCCGACTGATACATAACTTATCAGCCCCACGTGGTCTGTCCGTAAATGAAGCAATAGACCCGGATGTGTGTTCGGTGCGGTACGCATCCTTCGATGAGGCCGTGGCCATGTTGAATCGCCTAGGGCCCGGGGCGCTGATGGCAAAGTCAGATATTGAGTCAGCGTTCCGGTTGCTCCCGGTACACCCAGACGATCAGCGTCTCCTTGGTTTCATGTTTCAGGGTCAGTATTACATGGATAGATGTATGCCAATGGGTTGCTCTATTTCTTGTGCATATTTCGAACAGTTCAGTTGTTTTCTGCAATGGGTCTTCACAAGGAAGACGGGTTTACAGCATGTCATGCATTACCTCGATGATTTCTTGTTTCTGGGGGCGGCCGGGGGTCCCGAATGTGGACAGGCTTTGAATGAATTTTGTATTTTAATGAAGCATTTCGGTGTGCCATTGGCACCAGGTAAGACTATGGGTCCCTCGACTTGCCTCGAGTTCCTGGGGATCGAACTCGATTCTGTGGAAGGTTGTTTTAGATTACCTAAAGAAAAGGTGATAAGATTCAGGGCTGCCCTGGAAGCTTGTATTAGCGAGTCCAAGGTCAGGCTGCATCAGTTGCAACAATTGGTGGGACAGCTGAATTTTGCCCTGAGAGTCATGCCGATGGCCCGCCCCTTTTCCCGCTCGATCGCTCAAGCCATGGTCGGCCTGAAGGAGGGTCATCATCGCACACGGTTATCGGCGGAGGTTCGTCAGGACATGCGCATTTGGTTGGCATTTCTGGCGGATTTCAATGGTCGAATTGTCTGGAACAAACCGGCGGTGTCCTCCGAGGAGCTGGGGCTGTGGACAGATTCGGCAGGGAGCACTGGTTTTGGGGCCATATTCGGCACACGATGGTCGGCTCAAAAATGGCCGTTATGGTGGCATGAGTGTGGACTGACTAGTAACATTGCCTTTTTGGAACTGTTTCCCATTCTTGTGGCCCTGAAAACTTGGCCCGAAGGGTTCAGAGATCGCTCTGTGGTGTTTTGGTCTGATAACATGACCGTGGTTGAGTGTATCAACAGCCAGGCAGCACGATGCAAATGGATTCTGAGATTGCTCAAAGAAATTGTGTTATTGTGTATGCAGTTGAATGTACTATTCAAAGCAAGACATGTGCCAGGGGTAATGAATAAAGCGGCTGATGCGCTTTCTCGTTTTCGTATGCAGGCCTTCTGGGGTTTTCTGCCCACAGCGGACCCGGTGGCGGCACCCTTCCCCGAAGCTCTCTGGTCTCTCGGTGCCCCGAATTACAGAACCTCGTGGGAGAGAGTTTAGCACCCAGGACGAGGAAGGCATACCAAGGGGCGTTCCGTTCCTACTGGGCCTTTGTGGGGGATGCTAGGAGGGAGCTTTGGGGCCAGGAGGAAGTGGTAGTGGATTTTCTGCTGTCCTTACATCAGGCAGGCAAATCAGTGGCTACGGCCCAGAGGCATCGGGCCGCCATTTCCTTTATGGCAAGGGCTCATGGGATCCAGGACCCGACTGCGTCTTTCGTTGTGCAGAAAGCGCTACGTGGGTGGCAACGCCTTGAGGGTCGCAGAGTAGATGAAAGGCGCCCGATAGGTCTGGATAGGTTGGCTTTGTTGTTATCCGTACTTCCTGCAACCTGTTCATCCCGGTATGAAGCAGTGTTATTCCGAGCCGCTTTTGTGCTAGCATTCCATGGGGCTATGCGGGTGAGCGAACTAGTGGCAAGGAACAAGCAGGATACCATGGGGGGACTGTGCCGAGAGCACGTCCAAGTCAGGGGGGAGTCAATGACTGTCTCATTTGTCAAGTCCAAGACCGATCAGGGTTCGATGGGGGACTGCATAAGGATACGAAGGATTCCCGGGTTGTCCATGTGCCCGGTGGGTTGCGTTGAGGAATATTTAGCGCAAAGGGTGGCATCATGGGGGGGGACCTTGTTGAGGGACATTTTTTTTAACTTTAACGTAGACAGTCACAAATTACATTGTTTTCACATGTCTTCATTCCTAGACCAAAGACTAGTGAGTGCTTTATTCTAACATTCTTAAATGTACTTTGTAGGTGGAACATCTGGTGGCGGGGCCAGTGTGGAGGTGGTGGTGCTCGACACGGAGGCGGAGGGCGATTCTTCAGGGGAGGAGGCGACGGCTGTGAGAGTTGAGACGGTGGTGGTGGCGGCCAGAGGTAAGCTCTTATATATTCCTTACTTATTGAGATTGAAGACTAGCTGGGAAGGCAAGAATATGAGATGCATGGCTGGGTGAATGATGAAGCAATGATGGGTGGAAGGACAACAGCCTGGGTGGGTGACACAGAAACTGTATGTGTCCATATACCTGGATCATGCTACTATCTGACTCTTAGATAGCATATGTGTATCTAGAGCAGGGGTACTCATAGTACGGCCCGCGGGCCGGTGGTGGCCCGGCAAGCCTTCCTTGGCGGTGCGCAGACCTTGCAGACAATCACTGCTCCCCCGGCCCCCACAGAGCAGAGTGGAGATGCAAGGCCACAAAGAGGTGAAATAGAACAAAGCCTCTGCTCTGTGGGGCCGGGCAAGCAGTGATTGTCAGGGTGGAGAAGCAGGGGCGCTACAACAAACAAAGCCTCAATAATATGTTAATGGTCTTTTAAAGACCTGTTAAGTACTTTGGTGTTGTTGTCTGTGTGTGCGCGTTGAGGAAGCGGTCTCAACCCGGGCTGAAGGCTGACACAGATAGACACACACACAGTGAGATGACAGAGGGGGAGGGAGAGGGAGGGCAGGAGGGAGAGAGAGATGGAGGGAGGGCAGGAGGGAGAGCAGGAGGGAGAGAGATGTATGTAAATGCTGGGTCTGGTGGCTCAGTGGATGAGGGCATCTGCTGCAGGGACCTGTGTGCAACCTCATGGTCACAAGTTATCGTTTTGCTTTAGCCCCGCCCCCTCCGACTCCGCCCCCACCAGTGCGGCCCTCGGCCCCAAACTACACTGTAAAAGTAGCCCCTGAGAGAAAGTTTGTGAGTACCCATGATCTAGAGAGAGTAGACGGTCAGTGGATGAACTAAGTGTAACTTTGAAGAGCATGTAACACTGCACCCGCACGTCCGTTCCAGTGTAGGAAAGGCAAGGAAAAGAACTTTTAATTTTGTCCAAATACTACCATAAATAGTAGCAGTAGTTTGTATTGCAAGCACTGCATAGATCCGGTTATTACGGTGGCCACTCCCTACCTCTCTTAATAAGTTTAGTAGTACTCAGTCATTCATGTGTGGATGTATCACTGGTCACTCAATAAAAAGCAAAGCACCTAAAGTCATCCCATATATAAGCAAAAACATCCCATGTGAAGTGATAGATAATCAGATTATTTATCTTCTTCAATTTTCCATTTCTAGTACTCATTTCCACTGTAGGGTGAAAGTTAAATTAATTAAGCAGTAGCCCTTGAGTTGTAACAGAGTATTCTCAGTGCCACCCGTAATAGAAAAGTAAGAGCTTCACCACCTGCATGTACTGGACGGGTACAGTAACGCAACGCAAGTCTAGGTCACTCCTCATGGCGTGCGTCTCTTTTTCTCGGGTGCAAGTTTACTGTGCTGGCATTATGCCGGCTTGCAGAAAATAACGTACCAATTTTCCAAAACAAGAGATAAGAAGAAGAATAAGACTGGTGTACTTTCATAGTCGACTCCAATGGAAGTCCACAGTGCTCGTAGAATTTGTTCCTTAAACTCCCACTAATGTTAGAGCAAGGATGAAGAAGTGTGAGGTTAGATAGATACTGGCCTCAATAGTTATGTAATGCGCTTGCAAGTTGCTAGTTGTACTGCAACACAAATTTCTGCTGAATGATTGAGTTAATCTTAAAGAGCATTGGTTACAGACTATGTCTTTCTTTCTTCATATAGATGCTCCTTCCAAACGAACAAGGAGGAAGGAGCTGGCTAGAGCGGCCTGGCAACGGAGGATCGAGGCCACTGTTGCGGAATATCGGCGGCTGGTGGCCCTGGAGGACGAGGAAAGTGTGCAGTCGACAACAACAACAACGTCGTCTGCATCGGCCTCCGTGGCCCCACGGGCTGCCACCCAGCACAGTGGTCCACCCAGACTGAGCCGGGCTGCCAAAGGCAAACGCCACCGCCGAGCGGCAGGGCCAACAGCTGCCTCTCACAGGCATTGCACCTGCAAGGCAGTGAAGGCACGCCTGCGCCGCACTACCCTGATGGTGTCCCGCCTTCAGCAGGAGCTCGCCTTGCTCCGCGAGGAGCATGATGCCCTGGCCCAAAAAGTTAACAGCATCCACCCATAGTGTCCCTTGCCCCTTTTTTAGAGACTTTTGGGGGGTGGGAATTGGGAGTTGGGTTTTTGGGGACTTTTGAAGGACAATCGTTGGGGTTAGGGAGGGTCTTGCGGGAGATTATTTTGTTAGGGATATAAATATACTTTTTCAAACTTTATCTGAGCATACCTGTTTTTTACTGCTTGCCTGGTGGGTGGGGGTTTAACGTTGACTGTTTTCCTTACAGTTTAGTTCCATTTTCTTCCTTTAAGTGTAAATGCCCAAATGTTTTCAACACTAAGTGCCTCTCACAGACTAAGTGAAGTGAATCCAAGAGTCCTAGGACTTTAGTAGTACTACCTTCAGTCTCTCGTCTCTCGTACTAATACTCCATTATACCCCCAAACCACCAAACGCTTATCTTACCTGTAATTTGTGTTTGAAAGTAGGGCTAGACCCAGGGCTGGCTCCACGGGAAACACCGAATAAGGTTGGCAATCTTGGTCGGATAAAATTTCCTCATAGCGGTGGTACTAGTGGTGTGACACAGTGGCAGTTGCATGCCTATGAAAAAAAAGAAAATGAAATCCTCTTTGTCCTCCTGAGCAATTCAACGGTACAACTGAGAATATAGCAGGTGACAGAAGTACAGTAGAGCAGTGCCACATTGTAGCCTAACAAATGGTAAAGTATAACTACTAATTCGGTTGAAGTTCTTTCACATTAGCAATGGTTCTTTGTCAAGCAGAGTAAGAATATATCCTCGGATTTCTTCACCAGCCTGTTGCTATCACCTTATCCTCCCCAGCAAGTGTGTGGATTTATTGCTGTAATAATAATTTAGTCACACATCAATCAAAACCACACAGCCCGGGGGAAGAGGGTTAGGGTTTGAAAAATGGATGGGTACGGGGGTTTTTGGGAAAGGTTTTGGGAGACAAGAAAAAATAGCACAGCATAGACAAACAATTGTGAACATAAACAAATCTTTGGGTACAAACCTATCCATCAATCTTTGAAAGTGCATGCACTACTGCATGCATGTCAGTGAAAAGTAAGTAGTACATTCGACAACTGTGGAAAGAAAGAATGCGACAGTACAGGCCTGTGTGGAATTATTGATAATGATATTCAACATAAGGTCTCTGTAGCCAGATACCCGAGAGCCTTGCTGGTCACTATAAATCCATTCACAACAACACTCAATGGGGTTGGTCTGGAAGGTGTCAGGTTTACTCCCCGTGATCCAGTCGATGCAAATATGGTTCCACCTCCAAATGTCACCAACACCCAGAAGTGTAAACACAGGGTGTTCGAGCCATTAGGCGGGGGAGAAAAATAACAAACTAAAATAAAAAATGTGGGATGGGTAAAGGTAGGATCAGCAGGGAAAGGATACCTGTAACAGAAGACAAGACAGGCATCAGTGAAGTGCTGTCCTAACATACAAGGCTACTCTCATATAGTCTCACTAAATAACCAAGGAAGTAGACAAGTACCTGAGCACCAAGAAAACATGACCTTGGATAGGAAATACTATAGCCCTTCTGCCACAATCTGTGAGGAAGGCCTAAGAAACACATAAACATATAGTTAACGAACACACTCCTGTCGCACCAAACACACTTGCGTTATACTAAGACATCAAACCCACTACTCACAACATACCACAAACATGGTAGAGGACTCAATGTACAAAGGGGGTTCCAAATAGTCAAAGCAAAGATGTATGGTCCAACAAAAAGGAAGAGGGAAACGGTAGTGTGTAGGAAGCAAGAACTACAACACTGCGCTCTCTAAGTAATGACCCAGTAGAGAATCTTTGGTGAAGGTCAAACAGAAAAACGTAGTTGCGACCACCACTGAATTCTGCCAACAACACACCCCACGGTGCACTACACAAAGAGAACTGGGGTAGCCTGTAGTTACCTCACTACATGCCCAGTTATGGAGGTCCTTTGAAATACACAGTTATACAACGGAGACGCGTAGTTGTCCTTACTACCGCGCTCCGTTTTAATAGTACAAAAACGATCCCCGATGTGAACGCTAACACGTGGTATAGACCGCCACTGTGCTCCGCCACACACAATTCAACCAAACAGGAATTCAGCAAAGGTAGAATTCTGTTAGAAAACAGTCACAGAACCTCCCTTAACAATCCGTTCAGGCAGTAATCAGCTGACCGCACGGGCGGCCGAAGAGTTTAGAGCGGCTTTACCTGAAGACGCGTGAAGTCCGTCTACCGCCAAGGACAGAACACGGAAGCGCTCCCCACTGAGCCTCAGGGGGGGGGGGGGTGGGGAAGGTGATAGTCCACAGGAGACACGATAGAAAAGCATGCAGAGCGTCCGCTCTCATGCCGGTGCAGAACAGAAACCAGAATAACGCGCAACAGGAAGCGCGTCTGTTCCCCAGATAAACTTCCTGCAAGTCTCCCGCCTACTCATGGGAAATGTAGTTTCATAGTACGGTAGGCGCTTAGGGGCTGCGTAACCTGACAGAAGGTATAGTAGATAGAAAAGGAGAAATTGCTTTTTTTCTAGGTGTCCCCTCACTCACCAGGGTTGCCCCTTGGTGACATGCTTCATCATTGGGGCCATCCCAGTCCTCTACGGCCTGGGGCGTGCTGCGACTTGCGAATTACGTAGGAGCACTTACAAATGACTATGTGTGGTGCAGATGTGATAGTGGAGTGGACTAAGTGATGTGTTAAGGGATCAATTTAGAAGCCTAGAGAGAGCCAAGAAATGCAGTCACAGTCAGAGAAAAAGGCAAGGGATACTGTATCTATGTGGTTGTAGTGGTCCTGTTGGAAGTGGTAAGTAAGTTGCCTGCAGAAAAAAAATCCTCCTATTAGCGGCACTCCTCCATTGCAGCCGACTCTTCGTCCATCGATGTTGGTCACCAGAAGACACCCTGTAAAAAAAAGCGCAGCATAGACAAACAATTGAACATAAACAATTCTTTGGGTACAAACCTATCCATCAATCTTTGAAAGTGCATGCACTACTGCATGCATGTCAGTGAAAAGTAAGTAGTACATTCGACAACTGTGGAAGAAAGAATGCAACAGTAAAGGGCCTATGTGTAAATTATTGATAACGATATTCAACATAAGGTCTCTGTAGCCAGATACCCGAGAGCCTTGCTGGTCACTATAAATCCATTCACAACAACACTCAGTGGGGTTGGTCTGGAAGGTATAGTAGATAGAAAAGGAGAAATTGCTTTTTTTCTAGGTGTCCCCTCACTCACCAGGGTTGCCCCTTGGTGACATGCTTCATCATTGGGGCCATCCCAGTCCTCTACGGCCTGGGGCGTGCTGCGACTTGCGAATTACGTAGGAGCACTTACAAATGACTATGTGTGGTGCAGATGTGATAGTGGAGTGGACTAAGTGATGTGTTAAGGGATCAATGTAGAAGCCGAGAGAGAGCCAAGAAATGCAGTCACAGTCAGAGAAAAAGGCAAGGGATACTGTATCTATGTGGTTGTAGTGGTCCTGTTGGAAGTGGTAAGTAAGTTGCCAGCAGAAAAAAAATCCTCCTATTAGCGGCACTCCTCCATTGCAGCCGACGCGCACGAAACAACGCCAGCGCAGGAAACAACGACATCACCCCATCGCAAGACCTCTGCAACTCCCTCGCTTCATACTTCCACAACAAGATCGCGGACATACACAACAGCTTCAACAACCAACCAACGCACACCATGACCGAACAACCACCCCCCACCACCACCCTCCACGCCTGGACCCCGATCAGCACCGAAGACACCATCCACACGATGAACTCCATCCACTCCGGATCACCGACCGACCCCTGCCCTCACCACGTCTTCAACAAGGCCGACGCTGTCATCGCACCCCACCTGCGAGACATCATCAACACATCCTTCAACACCGCCAACTTCCCTGAGGCTGGAAACACGCCGAACTCAGCGCTCTACTCAAGAAACCAACAGCGGACCCCACCGACCTCAAGAATTACCGCCCCATCTCGCTCCTCCCGTTTCCAGCCAAAGTCATTGAGAAGACCGTCAACAAGCAGATGGCCGCCTTCCTCGAGACGAACGGATCCCTCGACCCCTCACAGTCCGGCTTCCGAGCCAATCACAGCACCGAGACCGCCCTCATCGCCGCCACCGATGACATCCGAGCCCTGATGGACAATGGAGAAACAGCGGCCCTCATCCTCCTAGACCTCTCCGCGGCATTCAACACGGTCTGCCACCGCACCCTAGTACGGCGCCTCAGCAACATCGGAATCCAGGACAAGGCGCTGGAATGGATCATCTCCTTCCTCGACGGAAGAACACAGAGGGTCCGCCTACCACCGTACAAGTCAGAGGCCTCCGAAGTCATCTGCGGCGTCCCCCAAGGATCATCTCTGAGCCCCACCCTCTTCAACGTCTACATGAGCCCCCTCGCGGCCATCGTACGCAAACACAACCTCAGCATAATCTCCTACGCCGACGACACCCAGCTGATCCTCTCCCTGACCAACGACCCCGCCGCCGCCAGAGCCAACCTGCACGAAGGGATGAAAGAGGTAGCCGAGTGGATGACGTCCAGCCGCCTGAAACTGAACTCGGACAAGACGGAGGTCCTCATCCTGGGCTCCTCACCCTCCGCCTGGGACGACTCCTGGTGGCCTCCCGCCCTGGGCACCGCACCCAAACCGACAGACCATGCACGCAACCTGGGCTTCATCCTGGACTCCTCCCTCTCCATGACCAGGCAAGTCAACAACGTCTCCTCGGCGTGCTTCAACATCCTACGCATGCTGCGGAAGATCTTCTGGTGGATCCCCACCGAGACCAGGAAGACCGTCACCCAGGCCCTCGTCACCAGCCGACTGGACTACGGCAACGCCCTCTACGCCGGTACCACCGCCAAGCTCCAGAAGAGACTCCAGCGGATCCAGAACGCCTCAGCCAGACTCATCCTCGACATCCCACGAACCAGCCACATCTCCGGACATCTGAGAGACCTTCACTGGCTCCCCGTCAACAAAAGAATCACCTTCCGCCTCCTCACCCACGCACACAAAGCCCTACACGACCAAGGCCCGAGCTACCTCAACAGCCGAGTCAACTTCTACGCTCCCAAACGCCACCTCCGATCAGCCAACCACGCCCTCGCCGCCGTCCCCCGCATCCGAAGAGCGACTACAGGAGGAAGGTCCTTCTCCTACCTGGCCGCCAAGACCTGGAACTCCCTCCCGACCGACCTGCGCCTGACCCAAGACCACCTCTCCTTCAGGAAGAAGCTGAAGACCTGGCTGTTCGAGCAGTAGCGGCACCCCCCCCCCCCCCAGCGCCTTGAGACCCTACGGGTATGTAGCGCGCTTTATAAGTGTCACTGATTGATTGATTGATTGATTGATTGACGCTTCGTCCATCGATGTTGGTCACCAGAAGACACCCTGTCCACTGCCTGCCTGATGCTGAATTGTGGCTCGCTACTGTGAAGCCTGACTCCATCCTTTTTTCCCCATTGCAGAGACTGAAACCCGGCCTGTAATTATTCAACGAAAAACAGGAAGTGATATAATATTACAACACCACTGATAAATAAATATAAGGTATGTAGGCTGTGGAGTGCAAAAAGTCACAATTTGATTTTCCTAGTAGACAGTACAATATTTTTGAAAGTGCGTACTCTGAGTCACCTTTTGAAGGATAAATAAATATGGGCAAATTAATGTAGCGGATCTTGCCCCTCAAGCTAGGTGTACTGTAAACTGTGTTTTAGAACAAAATTAGATCTTCCTAGCAGTGCTCCCACCCAGACCCTTACTAAAGCCAGTCGCAAAAATGTAGAAGACCCCCAATCAAATCTCAAAAAACGAGGCCTAGCAGAAAACTGGTGACAAAACTTACTTTGAAAGTAAAAGTAGGCCGAAGTACCCCCTTCCTAATTACCCATTACCCACCGTGGATTGCATTCAAACCACTTGCAAGCAACCAAGCAAAAGTAGCCATAGCCAGCATCGCTCCAAGACTCGAAATCCCCCCCACTCAAACACATGCAATAGAAATACTGCTAACCCTAACGAACCCTAAGTTAAGAATAGTGGCAAAGGCTTTCTTTAACTATGCCAAATCCCCCCTTTCCCACCATGGATTTTCTTCAAATGACTTGCAACCAAAATTACACATTCTCACGAGTGCTCTAAGACCCCAGAACTCAGTTGGAAAAATCTAGAACACCCCGAAACACATGCAATCCTGCTGCTAGGGCTAACCCTAACGAACCCTAAGTTACAAAAAGTGCCAAAACTAAAGGCTTTTCCGCGCGGATTTTGTCCCAACCACTTCTACCCGGTATTAGACCTTCCCAGGAATGCCCCAAGACCCGGCAACCCACCCGCCAAGAAGCATAACACCCCCAAACAGGCCAAAAGCAAAATCTCATACTTGCAATATTTCTGGGCCTTCGGTCCAAACGCGCTGCGTAGCTAGGCCATAAGTCGGGGTTGGCACGACGGATTTCCTGAAAAGCAAATGCAATCAAGATTAGAGTGTCCCAGCAATGCTCCCAGACCACGAAACTCACCCACAAACAGACGGAACCCCCCCTAAGAGCACCTCAAAGGCAAGCAAGTCATCAAAAACACAAAAAAAATTCCGCCTGGGATTTGGTCCAAAACACTTTTATCCGGTATTAGAGCTTCCCAGCAATGGCCCCAGAGCCGTCAACCCAGGAGAAAACGAGTAGAAGACCCCCAAACAGCCAAAGAGCAAAAGTACAAAAATGGGGACTTAGTCAATTTTTCACAAATTTCCCAAATCACTCCGCGCGCGCTCTGCAGCTAGGCCCTAAGTCCCCTCTGCCACCATGGATTTGCTTCAAACCTCTTGCAAAGTAAAGTATATATAGCCAGCAGTGCTCCCAGACCACGAAACTCACCCACAAACACCAGGAAGCCCCCCAAACAGGCCCCCGAAAACGCTACATAGAGCAAAATGTCAGAAATAGCCACAAAAAAAAATCGGCCTGGATTTTGTCCCAACCACTTCTACCCGGTATTAGACCTTCCCAGGAATGCCCCAAGACCCGGCAACCCACCCGCCAAGAAGCATAACACCCCCAAACAGGCCAAAAGCAAAATCTCATACTTGCAATATTTCTGGGCCTTCGGTCCAAACGCGCTGCGTAGCTAGGCCATAAGTCGGGGTTGGCACGGCGGATTTCCTGAAAAGCAAATGCAATCAAGATTAGAGTGTCCCAGCAGTGCTCCCAGACCACGAAACTCACCCACAAACACCAGGAAGCCCCCCAAACAGGACCCCCGAAAACGCTACATAGAGCAAAATGTCAGAAATAGCCAAAAAAAAAATCGGCCTGGATTTTGTCCCAACCACATCTACCCGGTATTAGACCTTCCCAGGAATGCCCCAAGACCCGGCAACCCACCCGCCAAGAAGCATAACACCCCCAAACAGGCCAAAAGCAAAATCTCATACTTGCAATATTTCTGGGCCTTCGGTCCAAACGCGCTGCGTAGCTAGGCCATAAGTCGGGGTTGCCACAACGGATTTCCTGAAAAGCAAATGCAATCAAGATTAGAGTGTCCCAGCAATGCTCCCAGACCACGAAACTCACCCACAAACAGACGGAACCCCCCCTAAGAGCACCTCAAAGGCAAGCAAGTCATCAAAAACACAAAAAATTTTCCGCCTCGGATTTGGTCCAAACCACTTTTAGTGCTTCCCAGCAATGGCCCCAGACCCGTCAACTCACCTGCAAAGAGGTAGAACAACACCCCCACAAGTGCTGAGTCTTTCTTCATTGGGCGTAAACCAGCCCTCTGCTTTGATGGAAATAGGAGTCTGGAGGAGGAGGATAGAGGAGCATGTTCTTCTGAACTTGTGAACCTGAGGAATGCAGACTGCGGCACCTTCAAATCAATTAGCAAACAAGTGAAGACAGTTCTGCTGATGGGCTTGTTTTTGTGATTATCTGATTAAAGTTTGAATTATATTAACTGTGCACAACAAAGAAAGACAGACACACAGGAATAAAAGTGAATAAGGATGAAAAAGAAAGTTATTGATTCGTTGTCTCATTTTCAGGGCTCGAAGTCGGTATCACGGTCCAGGAATAAGAATAAGGCTTCGTCATCATACTCTGCGAATTCAGGCAGTGTGAGCTCAGTGTCACCTGACAGAGTAGAAATTCCCTCATCTATGTTGCTGGCCACCTCCTCTTCATCCGGCACGCTCTCTCGTACTCTGAAATCTGGTGGTATGAGGTGCTGATTCATCTTGATCATTGTTAACCTCTCCACATTTTTGGGCGAGAGGCGGCTCCGTTTGGGAGTTACAATCCCACCAGCCGCACTGAAAACCCGTTCAGAAGACACGCTTGCGAGTGGGCAAGACAAGTAGTTTAAAGCCAGGTTGGTGAGCTGTGGCCACAATTCTTTTTTCCCATGCCAATACGCCAATGGGTCAGAATTAACATAGACCTCTGTTGAGTCATTCAGATAGTCCTTCACCATCGACTCAAGGTCCTCATCCAAGGTTCCTCCACTTTGCTTAGCTCTTGCTGTGCCTCTGACCTTTTGAGAACCAAACCCACGCAGAGCTAGCCAATCCTCTTCAGCCTCCAATGTTTCTGTTGTCTTTCGTGCAGATGATCCGGTTGCCGGTGTCTTTAACGGCTGAGAGGTCACTTGTGCCACAGCCACAGGTGCAGAAGTGGATTGTTTTGACTGGGGATGGCCTGCTGATGTACTGCCATTTCCTTCAATTTCCAGCCGTTCTGTTTCAAACTTCTTGGCTGACAAGGCTAGCCAACGTTTGTACTTTGGAACATGTTCATCATCAAAAGGAAAGAATGCTTGGCCTGCCAGCGCCTTTTTGTAGCGTGGATCCAGAATAGTAGCACAAATGTAATGCTGTTCTGAGTGGATCTTTTTAAGACGTTCATCACCTTGTAGGAGCTCTAATAATTGCTCAGCCAGAAGCAAAGAGTCTTGGTTTTTATCTTTTCCAAACACAGAACACACCTCCTTCAGTTGGTCCTCCAGCATGTACAACAATGGGATAGCTTTTCCCAAATTAGAGTCCTCCTTGCTGACTGCACGCGTGAAGAACTCAAAAGGACGAAGCATGCGTGTCAGGCTTTCAACTATGTTCCATTGCGGCCCACCCATCCTCAGCTCCTCTGCACCCTCTTTAAGGAAATATTGATCGAGTTCCGTATACTGCTCATACAGACGCTCAAGCATGTAGAAGGTTGAGTTCCAACGTGTTACCACCTCCTGGATGAGTGCTTTCACTGGCATTTGATGTTGATATAGCAGGCTCCTCAGCTGCTTCCGGGCCTTAAAAGAATGGCTGAAATGCTTGCACATTTTTCGGCAGGTGTCCAATACACTGTACGCTGCACTGCCTTTATTACCCAAGAATTTTTGGACAACCAGGTTTATACAGTGCGCCAAACACGGCACTCTGAAATAGTAACCGTCCCTCATGGCCTTAACTATATTGGCGCCATTGTCCGTGGAAACATAACCAACCTTGCGTTTTAGTGGGGACAGCCAGTTAAGGACCTTTGTGTTAAAGACATCCAAAATGTTTTCTGCTGTGTGACGTTTCTCCAAACCAAACATGGCTAGTGTTGCATGTTTCCGAGCACCTTTAAAAACAATGTTCGTGTCAACACCTGCGTTTAGCTTTGCTTTAGCCCCTGAAAAAGAGACCCAGTGTGCAGTGATGCACATGTAATCAGCGCCTGCGCCACTGGTCCACATGTCTGTTGTCAGATGTATAGTGTGAACAGCACTCTTCTGCAAAGCTGCCCCAATCACCTTCAGAACATCTTCATGTAGTGCTGGAACCGCAACTCGGGCAAAATAGAACCGGCTAGGAACCTTCCATTTAGGGCAGAGCGCTGTCACTAATTCTAGAAAACCAACCCCTTCTACAAAAGAAAAAGGGAGAAGGTCCAGAGCTAGCATTTTAGCCAGCTTAGTGTTATACAGACGGGTCATTGGGTGGTTGCGTTCATATTGCGCTTCTGTAAACAACATCTTTTTAATGTTGCCCTGGACCAAGGATTTACGGGATGATGATGATCTCTTCGACCCAGTTACGCTCGCTGATGAACTTTTCCGCATTGATGTCTCACTCTCTCCCACACTCTTAGTGTGGCTCCCATGGGGTGTGCTGCTGACATGGGAACTGGGTGTAAGTGAAGTGTTTGAATCGTCTTCTACCTCCTCGTCATCAGCAGATGAAAAATCAACGTTTTCATTACGTGCAATTCCGGCTTTCTTGACCGCCTCTAGGTGCGGAAACCATTGGACAGGGTGCGCTCTCTCAAGATGACCTCTCTGGCCTCCGGTACCATAGTTAGAACCAAGCTTACCACGACTAAATCGAAGCTTACAAAGGCTACAAATGGCTACGTTTTCCTTTTTTGGGCAAACACTAAAGAAGTCCCAAACTGGAGACTTGAAATGTCTTCGGGGGCCGGAGGAGGCGGCGATACTGGTGGTGGTGGTCCTGCTGCTAATGCCAGATGAAGTGGAGGATGTGGATTGCCGAACTTCAGTACGTTTTGCACTTTCACCACCACGAATTGAGGTCGAGGACGAGGTGGGTACCTTCTTGCGAAGAAATATGGAAGCGGTAGGTTTTGGTGTACTACTTAACTCCAAATCTAATGATTCCATTTCCATTGCCTCCTCGCCGACATCATCATCACGCTCAGCAGCTTCTCGGGATAGGGTCAAAATGTCTCTTTGCTGCATGCCCGGTGGGGCTGCAGTGACCTTTGTGATGACTGGCTCGTCGTCATCGTGAGAGGCTTCATCACCAGCAGTATCTGTCACTTCTTGTTGAGCCTCATCACACTCCATAGGTTTGAGTTTTTGGACGACCTTCCTTTTACGCTTAGGTACCGGTGTCAGATCATGGTGTGCCTCACTGTCAGACCGCAGTTGTGGTTCCCAAGACAGATCACTTGCATCAGAACGAGGTGGGCTTGAAGAAGATGTAGACACCCCCCTTGATCTTTTCCTTGCTAGGGATGTGGAAGACAATGAATGATCATCAGGAGGAGTGGCTTCCAATGATACCTCGGCTTCATTGTCGATTTCCTGATGTGCCCCTACTTCGGGAGGAACAACTATTGTGGGCACTTGTGAACCTCCATGCACCTTTGCTTGCGCATCTCCTTTTGCTGCCTCTCCTTCCACATGTACTTGGGCGTGTACTTGCACATGGTGTTGTTGTTGCGGCTGTGGTTGTTCAACACTTGTCAGATGAGTTACAACAACCTGTGTTGATTCAGGGACATTGCTGCTACTTTCTTGCGATGAGCCAACATCACTGGTCGATGGTGATTGGAGAAGTACACTGACTGCCTCTGAAGCACTCAAGGGCTTTGACTTAAGTTGGCGTGGTGGTGGAGGCACTGAACCCAATGGAGCAGGGGTGCTGCTCCCAGCTTGGTCCCCAGCAGATCCTGCTGCTGCAGGCGTACTTTTTTTTTTGCTCCCAAAAAACGTGGCGGGTGGCACACCAGCCTCCTTGGTAACTTGCTTCTTCTGCTCCTTACTAGCAACTTTCTTGCTAGAGGAGCTACGGAGAACTTTCTTTGGGGGCGGGGCCATCTTCTTCAGAGCAGGTCAGACAGCAGGCCGCAGTTGCACGAATTGTAGAGTTGTCTGAGGCCAGACGTGACGTCGCGTGACGTTATGCTGCACACACACACCGCTGCAGGACTTCTTCCTGGCACTGGTGGTTCTCTTGAGTCTTGTGCACCTAAAAAAAATGGAAGACAGAGGAACATCAGTTCAGTTATAGAGCACAAAAAAATCGAAAAACACTGCAAAATCAGCACAATCCCAATCCATCCATGCCCTCCATAATGTTTAAATTCAAGACAACCCACAGAAAGACTAGGCCCATGCAAGACTCACTACCCCTGGGCATAAATAAAGGTTGAAAAGTAGGCAAAATGGTTGGAGGCCTAACAACAAAGCCTGCATTCAAAATGGCCACTTGCCTGCCAGCACATGGCCAGTGCCTGTAGCTGCACTCAAAATGGCCACCAGCCACATGGCATGTCCCTCCCCATGAACACCCCCAAAAATCGAAAAACACTGCAAAATCAGCACAATCCCATTCCATCCATGGCCTCCATGATGTTTAAATTCAAGACAACCCACAGAAAGACTAGGCCCATGCAAGACTCACTACCCCTGGGCATAAATAAAGGTTGAAAAGTAGGCAAAATGGTTGGAGGCCTAACAACAAAGCCTGCATTCAAAATGGCCACTTGCCTGCCAGCACATGGCCAGTGCCTGTAGCTGCACTCAAAATGGCCACCAGCCACATGGCATGTCCCTCCCCATGAACACCCCCAAAAATCGAAAAACACTGCAAAATCAGCACAATCCCATTCCATCCATGCCCTCCATGATGTTAAAGTTCAAGACAGCCCACAGAAAGACTAGGCCCATGCACCACTCACTACCCCTGGTCAAGGCCCCAACAACAGGTCAAAAATCGAAAAACACAGAAAAATCAGCACAATCCCATTCCATCCATGCCCTCCATGATGTTTAAGTTCAAGACAGCCCACAGAAAGACTAGGCCCATGCTAGACTCAAATACCCCTGGTGAAAAGGCCACAAGTACAGGCCCAAAAAACGAAAATCACTGAAAAATCTGCACAATCCCATTCCATCCATGGCCTCCATGATGTTTGAATTCAAGACAACCCACAGAAAGACTAGGCCCATGCAAGACTCACTACCCCTGGGCATAAATAAAGGTTGAAAAGTAGGCAAAATGGTTGGAGGCCTAACAACAAAGCCTGCATTCAAAATGGCCACTTGCCTGCCAGCACATGGCCAGTGCCTGTAGCTGCACTCAAAATGGCCACCAGCCACATGGCATGTCCCTCCCCATGAACACCCCCAAAAATCGAAAAACACTGCAAAATCAGCACAATCCCATTCCATCCATGGCCTCCATGATGTTTAAATTCAAGACAACCCACAGAAAGACTAGGCCCATGCAAGACTCACTACCCCTGGGCATAAATAAAGGTTGAAAAGTAGGCAAAATGGTTGGAGGCCTAACAACAAAGCCTGCATTCAAAATGGCCACTTGCCTGCCAGCACATGGCCAGTGCCTGTAGCTGCACTCAAAATGGCCACCAGCCACATGGCATTTCCCTCCCCATGAACACCCCCAAAAATCGAAAAACACTGCAAAATCAGCACAATCCCATTCCATCCATGCCCTCCATGATGTTAAAGTTCAAGACAGCCCACAGAAAGACTAGGCCCATGCACCACTCACTACCCCTGGTCAAGGCCCCAACAACAGGTCAAAAATCGAAAAACACAGAAAAATCAGCACAATCCCATTCCATCCATGCCCTCCATGATGTTTAAATTCAAGACACCCCACAGAAAGACTAGGCCCATGCAACACTCACTACCCCTGGTGAAAAGGCCACAAGTACAGCCCAAAAAAACGAAAATCACTGAAAAATAAGCACAATCCCAAGCCATCCAGCCCCTCCATGATGTTTAAATTCAAGACACCCCACAGAAAGACTCAGTCCACCCACCACTGAGTACCCCTGGGCAAAAGGCCCCAAAACAGCCCAAAAATCGAAAAATCCAAAATTTTAATTGCAGCAACTGTATTGCCCCAAACAAACTTACTTGTAAAATTTCTAATCCAACAGTGATCCAAAGAAAGTCAAAAAGGCCTCAAATCCAAATATCCAGCAGCATCCACAAAAAGTAATCCTTCCAGCTCCAGACCCAAATGAAAAGTGACCAGGAGATGGACAAAGCACTGGGAGGAGCCTGCTGAACAGGAACAGGAAGTTGAAGACTGTGGGGCACTTCCTTCCTCCCACCCCCCTGCCCCCCTCCCCAAAATGGACTCCTCACTAAAAAAGTGCAGGCAAATGTCAAACTAAGGAGTTATTCAGATAAAAATCATCATTTCTAGAAGGTTTATGCTGCTTGCTGGTGGATTTCTTGTGCAGAATTGCAAATTTATATTTTCGCTCGCCGCATCTCAAATCTCGCAATTGCGAAGTACCGCGAGACGTGATCTCGCCGTACTCGCGTTGACAAACTATCGCTGGCAAGCCGCGATGACGTAATCGCGCTCGCCAATTCCCGCGGGATCACACAGCAAGATCCAAAATGGCGCAGCACTCGCAAACTATCGAAAAAAACAACTCGGCAAACGATGATAAACGCCGCGCGCCGCAAAAATTGTATCACCAACGCCGCGCGCCGCCCAAACAATCCGCTGCGTGCGAATTTGCGGATTTTGCGGGAAATCCGCAAATCTCGCGGATTGCGGATTTCCCGAAAATCCGCAAAATCCGCGAGCGTAACGGATTTTCCGCCCATGCTTAGCTGCTAGGAGCATTTATCCTCAGAGACCACTTCCTTGTTAATATCGGGTCTGCCTGTACCCGATGGAGGGGGTGGAGGGGTCTTCTATGCGAAGTTTAGTCAGGTTTTTGATGTGTTTGGTTTATAAACCGGGCATCGCCAAAGTACGAGATATCTCGAGAAGGTCAGGGTGCCCCAACCAGGGAGGTTTGTCCCGAGTCAAGTGCTAACCTTTTCACCCCGACTAGAATGTTGACATAAACAGAGGGCCCTCAAAACAGAAACTGTCTTCAGCCTGTCTGTCCTCACCTCGCAGTTCTGGCAGCTTGGAACATTCCTGTGTAATTACGGGGAGGGTCCGCTCGGGGAACCGTCCAAAGGACACCAATCGAAGGGTGGTGAGGGAGTGAGTGTATCGTGGTTATTTAACCCCTTCTTTTTCGAGCTATGGGGCAAGAGAAACTGTAGAGAGAACTCTGGCACTTTGTCCTTTTAAAGGGGTCCTCTAGTGAAAGATGTGACCATGTGTCTCACGTCACTACCATAGCCCAGCAAACTATCTGAACCCTTGGTGGTTGCAGCTGAAGGGGATCGGGCCAAGAGAAACTGTGAAGTTTTGTACTTATGTGCAATATACGTGAATTCCCGAGCTCCATTTTGTAGGGTGTCAAATTATAAAATCATGTTTCATAGTGTGACGCAGGAGAACTCCCTTTTTACAGGCACATAACACTACAGGCACATAACACGCTGTTACGTCTACACTTCCATCATCAGGGGAGGCCTGGGGCAAGAGGGCAGCATGGGAAACTCAAGCTCCGGAGAAAACCAACACTGGCAACAGAAAAATGTAAACAGGCAGCGCTTTTTAGCACAAACTAAGTAATAAGCCACAGGGGACATGCCGTCACCAAGCACTGAACCGTAGCAGGACCAGGGAGAGCACAGCAGCGGGCACACGTGACAACTTTCCACAGCACTGCGTAATATTGGCACCTGTTCTGTGTGGCGCTTAGGAACGGTAGAGGCGCTTCAAGAAGTGCTACACAAAACATGTTGCTGTGATATTGTTGTTCTTACAGCTCTACCAGTGACAAATGACAGAAAGCATGCAGAGCTCCAAGAATGCAACAAAAAGTACCTGCCTCAAAAGTACCTATCTTACTACATAACTAGCACTACAGGCTCACCGGAAGCTGCGCGCAGGGGGCCTTCAATGTGAATTGGGGGCCTATGGTTACCAGTGCATACAGAGAGTCCATGTATCAGCCATTATACTGAGACATGGTGGTCAAATTGAGAACAGGAGTCCTGCACCTCTGGCTGTCACCCGCCCCTATTCCCCGTAGGTCTAAAGGGGGCTTCACAGCACATGGGACACATTTCATTGCCAGGGTGCTGTTCCCCTTGTCTTTTGCTTATTGGTGTAAGATATGCACATCAAAGTGCATGCCTCCCTCCACCTGCTTACAAGGGCGGAGCCCCATCTGTGTTTCAAGGGCCCGATTTCAATGTTTTAACATCACAAAACCCAGACACCACCTTGATCTTCGGCTTGGTAGGGAAAATTTTAATTTATATAGTACTTACTACCCCTAACATGGCAAAAAGAAATACACAAAACCAAAAAAACAGCAGGCTGAAGCGGGAGTCAAAGAAATACATTTAATGTTGTTAAACGAGTGAACCGGGATGTTCAAACAATGTGAAAAACGCAAATATTAAAAATGGAGCAGACACACACAGAGTTTCCCTTGTATTTTCAAGATAATTACAAACAGATTGTGCCAAAGATCGCTCCCGCAAGGAAAACACCAAACGTGGATGCATTGCAATAGAAATCAATGCAAAACGTGCAGGCTTTTAGCCAAAATGCTGATTGATTCCAAAAGGTCCCCTCCTATGCAACGCATACGCGCTGCGTAGGCGAGACCTAAAAATGATTCATCTGCTCTACAGCAGGACAGAAAAGCATGAAAGTATGGTAAAGGACTTCATAATACCCCCACACAGAGAGAATATATGTAATAAGCATTGTGAAAATAATGGAAGACAATGCGCATGGAGGCATTTATTTAATATTGGAAAAGAAAATACAAAGGACTTCCAAAAATAAGCAACAAAAATTGCTGTCTCTTATTACAAGCAAACTTTAGTGTTACATTGCGGGCCCAGTTAGTAGAGGAGAACTGAAACTAAAGGAATAACCAGAACGGGGACTGGAGATCGATTTTTCAAAGCTGTACGGGACTCTAAAATACCGAAGCATACAGGGATGTCGTGAAAGGGAGCACCACAGAATACAGGGGTGTGCGGCAATTTAATTTTCAGTGCATGGGACAATGCTTGAATGTACAATAAAGCACTGTGAAAAGGTTATAATACAAAGCGCACAGGGGCATCTGTTTCATTATGGAAAGGAACACACAAAGGACTTCCAAAAATAAGCAACACACAGAGCTTGGGGAAACACTTGAATATATGATAAAGCACCAGAAAAGGAAGCAACACAAAGTGCAGGGAATACATGTATGTATAAGTACACATGAACACCCAAAGGAGAAAGCATAAAAGCAAGTACTGTCATTGAGTGCTCAAAGAAAAATAAAAGGGGCATGAAAGGGGCGTGCAATGGGTTTTGTATTGGGCGCTTCACCGCAACGCCCATAGATTTTGCCGTGCTCCCTATTTACAAGGGCAGCGTAAATAGGAGGCAACACCAAAATTAAGACCAGGGAAAACCTGGTCTTAACATGGCGAAAAGAGGAGAAATGCTTAATTTCTCCTAGTTTTTGCTGTTTCATTGGGTGTTGCATTGTGCAGCACACTTAGGAACAGCAAATCACCAGAAATGATTGTTCATGTGCAGGAAGGTGTCCCTTCCTGCACATAAACAATCATTTAAAAAATGACGATTTGCAACTTCTATGTGTGATGCGCAATGCAGCACACATAGAAGTTACAATTCACCATTCTGAATGGTTTATGTGCAGAAAGGGACACCTTCCTGCACATAAACAATCATTCCCCCCAACAAGGGTAACTGCGTTGGCGCTAGGCAGCTAGGTTTAGCGCCAGCGCTAATTGAAATGCAGGGGTGTTCCGCATTCTTGTGAATACACACATCCCTGCATTTTCAGAATGGCGGAGCATGGCGTTAGCAATCTTTGCTTAATGCCACACTGCACCATTCCCTTATGAAAATGCCTCTATATGTTTTGCAAACAGACAGCTTGCACTGACTGGTAAGCTCGAACTAAAAAGGGCATGTAGGAAAAAAAGAAAGCGAAAATAATAGGTTAATCTAGTCCTGCTCTGAAACTGATGAACCTACCACTCCCCCAGTCCTTCAAATGCCCTTTCTTCCCCACCCTTGCTTCCCAGAGAGCTTGTACCCAATTCCCTGCCTCGTCTCCACTTCCTGCACTAACTGACCTGTCAGAAAGAAGGATAATGAAAAAAGTTAAGGCTGTCATCATCTTTCCATACCTGCACTGACTGGTAGCCAAAACCCAATGAGAAGGAGCTATAGGTTACTTATAGAAAAACGCTGACGGTGAAAGGATGCCCCATACCTGCTTTCCTACGACCACGTATGACAGGAGAAGAGAAAGGGGAAAGATGACCTGTAACGACGAAAACGAAGGTCCACTTCCATCATCCAGTTATATTTCAGTTAGAGTACCAATCCTGATTGTGTCTGCAAACCCCAGCTCACAACCCAGGATGCCTCTATGCCAATGGAGGTTCTGCCCCTTTGCCCTGCCCTGTATTAATCGGTGATGGCGCTGTATACAATGAACAGGGGAAAGAGGGGCTCATATTTTCCTACTGAAGTGTCTGGAGTCCTTACCAACAGTCTGTAGTCTCTGTCAACTTGACTAACACCGGCCTTTCCTTTACAAAGATATTCTTGGAATTACTGGAGCCATCTGGATGATCCCCCAATCCGCTCTTACCTTATTGTACCTCAGCAAATTAGTCTGTAACTTGTCATGCAGCACAATGTCCATGTATCGGATAAGGTGTTCTCTACTCCACCTGTTTGTTAAACTTTTGTTTTCAAACATATTTTCCTTAGGGTCCTCAGTTCTCTGATATACCCCTAAATGATACATTGCCAAACTTATGCACAAGTCTATACTCTTGTCCCGCCTTCCCAAGACGGGTATTGAATTATTCTAAAGTACATTGGCATTCTGATGCTTTGTGCATCTGTAGTAACATCCTGGTATAACGCTTATATTACTGAATCAATAATGTAGCACTCTACCTATGTGAATAGATAAAAGAAGGAAATATATATATCACACATATTGATATTGCTGCTATATACATTCTAATATTGCCTGTTAGGGTCATGAATTCTCACACTGATCGGAAATTTAAATTGTCGTGATTAGTGTCACCAACCCATTAAAACCCCTAATATCGAATTCTATGTGATATATATATTTCCTTCTTTTATCTAGCCACATAGGTTGATTCAGTAATATATCGCATTTTCAGCAGGTAGATATGTTATATACATTACTCTTTAATTTTGCCCTAACATGTGTAAATACCATTGTGTTGTATCTGTACCTTTAATTACCTTGCTATTCTTCCCTGACATATTTAGTGTTCTGTGTTCTATGACTGATGTTTGCTGTCGTGTCATTCTGTTCTGTTAACTGGACACGACAGCATCTCTCTCTCTTGTCTCTTCTTGTGGGTTTTATTATCCTGACTTTATTCTAAAATAAATCCTCTTAATTCGACTCCTGCTTTCAATGTTGTCTTGATTACAACACATTGCGATAGCCCATTCAGGGCTCTATTTTTACTGCTATTGATTAAAGAGTGGCTATGATTGGTTTACAGCCGTTCATAAAGAAGGTAGTTACAATGAGTTGGGAGATTAACACTGCTCGGGCGGGACAGGATGAATTGAGTAATCCAAAACATTTCAGTTTTACTCTCTTGCCCTATGACTATGCAGATAAGAACTGCTGGAGAATGTCCAATAGGATCTCATAATGTGTAAAATATTGATGAATTAGAATATAACAATTTATCAAGAAACTGTGGAAAGCACTCAACTGATTTTTATATAAACAAATTTATATATACACAAATGTATATATATACTGTATGAGATGTACTATATGGCAATGTATTGTGGTACTGTTGTAGCCCGCTATTGTTGGTTTGTAATTGAACACTGAGGAATATGTAATCTTTCAAGGATGGCGGTGCCATTCTGGATTAAATGATAATGATGTGTGAGTCCGTTTTTTATTGTTATGCAGAAGCAGGTTAAAAATAATCGATGTACGTAAGTGATAGGCATGGTGACTTGGAGAATTAAAGCGTTATCCCTCCCATGACACAATTGATACTACTGCCTTTTTAAACAAAGTCTCTCCGATATTATCACAAACCAAATATATGACAAGCGCGGAGAATCACGGCGCGCGCACTTAGGACCCAGCCTCTCCGGACCCCGCCCGCTCCTGGTCTCTGCTGGTTGGTCGGGCAGACGGCCCAATCGGCGTCCGGTCGACCCATTTCCGGCCCGGCGATATCGCGTGACCCAAGGGTTAGGGGGTGGAGACTCTGGGCCTATTTAGGGTCAACTCCCTGTGACTGGGGTCTCTGTTCCCGCTATCACTCCTGGATACCTGACTGCTCACGCCGGCACCTGGCCATTCTCGTGATCCGGGCCGGCTTTCCGAAACTATAGAAGCAGAAGGCTCGACCATCGTTCGTGTAGCCAGGTAAGGGGTTGAGTGCCTCGGAGGGCCTCGTGGGCAGCCGTGAGTCACGGTGGGTGCTGGGAGGGGATAGGAGTGTCGCTACCTTACGGGGCTTACAGCTGTGTGCGTGGTTCCTCGGGGTGCGGGCTCCTGCCGGGCGGCGTGAACGGTGCTTAGGGGTGCGGGAGCAGGGAACGCGGGGCGCGCTAGGTGTTATTGCAAGGTAGCGCGAAGCGCGAGATAGTTAGCATGGCGCCCAAAAAGGGAGGACAAAAGCGGAAGGATTCTGAGCCTGAATTGGCACAGATTATGAAATTACTGCTGAGGAAGTTGAGCAAGGAGGCTCCCGATAGCGGGGATGAGAGCGACTCTTCTCAGGGGGATCAGCCCGAGGTTTTAGAGCGGCCGCGCAGGGGGGTGCCACCAAAGGTCGCTGATCCTCCATTAAAGAAGAAACCCAAGGCACAGCCTAAGAAGAAAGGGGGAGCCAGGCAGGGGAAGGGTAGGCTTAGCCCTGTCAGGGGGAAACAGGATGAGGGATCAGTAGGTCCCGTCCCCACGCCTCCGTTAGATGCAGAGCAGGTGTACCCTTCTGTCCCCATTCCGAATATACCTGCGCCAGTAGACCCAGTGGGTTCAGTGTTGTCCGAGATTAGGGAGTCACGGTCCCCCCGGCCCCACTCCCACTGCAGCCGGTGGCCGCAGTGGCAGCCATGGGCGATCCGTTAGATAGCTTGCTGGCGTCGGTTTCCACATTAGTGGGCCAACTATCAGCTCCGGAGAAAGTATTGGAGAGAGTGAGCGCTGGAGCGGCGGCACCGTGGGGGCCCCCTCTGGCCACAGAACAGGGCGCGTTGCAGGACATTCAGAGGCAGTTGGCCCTCTTAGTCGAGTCGCGCAAGGCGTTGCCTAGTGTAGCAATTGGAGCCCATCCCCCCGCGACAGCGATAGCTGTAACACCTACAGGAGGCAAGCCTGGCGACGCTACAGCAAGGAGCAGCGAAGTGGGGGTTAGTCAGGGGAACGTATTGTCCCAGTCAGGGATGTTAGCTACGCATGTGAGTGTGCAAATGCGAGAGAAGATTTGGAAGGGTGCTTACGTAGACATATTCTCCCTTATCAGGCCAAAGAGAAGAGAGGAAGATTACAAAGACAGGGAGGGGAAAGAACACTCCTTCCGAGATCGGAGACCTAGGATTGAGGAGACGATTACCAATTGGTTGTGCGGCTTTCACGTTTATATGACAGTGTTGTTGGAAAGAAGGCCAGAGTTGGCGATTCCGCTGGTGTTTTATACCAATAAGATCGTGAAGGCTCACTCCACGCATGGTGGTTCAGCCTGGTTGACATATGATAGTGAGTTTCGCTGGGCGAAGGAGGAAAACCCCTCCATTTGTTGGGATCAGGTTGAGGTCAATACCTGGTTGGAGAGCGTGAGCACTAGGGAACACCCGGCTAGGCAGCCCTTTCGGACTTCCCAGGGAGGGCCGGGCGAGAAGAAAGGTACATCCTGGGCATTCAATGGCAAAGGGTGCACATGGCCCCCCGGGCAGTGCAAGTTTAAGCACGCATGTGCCTACTACGGTCACCCGTCCCATCCCGAACCAAAGTGCAACAAGAAATCCAAAGAACGGGGGGTAATGCCTCTAAGGATATCAAGCCTTCCCAAGCCTAAACTGCCTACTCCTGTTGATATTGAAAAGCTGATCTTTTGGTTGGACAGGTATCCAGACAGGGCAGCTGCTAAGATGTTGTTCGAGGGTTTTTCCAGTGGTTTCCGTATCCCAGCATCGCATGTCCCCCCTATTACTCAGTGTAGGAACCAAGTTTCAGCAAGAACCCATCCCGCAGTAGTGGCCACAAAGGTGGAAAAAGAGCGGGCCTTAGGCCGAGTAGCAGGCCCGTTCCCGGCTCCTCCCTGGGAGAACTATGTGTGCTCCCCTCTGGGAGTAGTGCCCAAGAAGGAGCCGGGACAATTCAGAATGATCCATAACTTATCTGCACCGAAGGGTGCATCTGTAAACGATGCCATCGACCCGGCGGTGTGTTCAGTGACGTACTCGTCCTTCGATGCCGCGGTTCAGAAAGTGAGGGAGCTAGGCCGTGGGGCGTTGTTAGCGAAAACCGACATTGAGTCAGCATACACCCTGAGGACTACCATTTGCTAGGCTTTCAGGTCCAACAGCAATTTTATTATGACAGATGTATGCCTATGGGTTGTGCGGTCTCCTGCAAGTACTTTGAGACCTTTAGCTCCATGCTGCAATGGGTGTTTTCGCAAAAGTCAGGATGTACAGATGATGGTGCATTACTTAGATGATTTCATGGTGATGGGTCCCGCATTGTCGGATGCCTGCGCTTTGGCCCTAGGTCAGCTGGTGGCTATGCTAAAGGATTTTGGGGTGCCGCTGGCACCGAGCAAGACAGTCGTCCGCGACACGTGCATGTCCTTCCTGGGCATCGAAATTGACACAGTAGCGGGGGAATGTAGATTGCCAATGGATAAAGTGAAGGCCTTTTCCCTAGCCATTGAGGTAGCCTTGGCGTGTCCAAAGGTGACGTTGCATCAGTTACAAGTTCTTGTGGGTCAGCTAAACTTTGCTTTGCGTATCATTACCATGGGACGCCCTTTCTCGAGGTCTATAGCCAGAGCGATGGTGGGTCTTACCCAGAAGCATCACCGGGTGAGGTTAAAAGCAGGGGTTAAGGAGGACCTCAAGGTGTGGCGAGACTTCCTGGCAGATTTCAACTGGCGGGTAGTATGGCCCGCGCCGCTGGTGTCCAGTGTGGAGCTAGGATTATACACCGATTCAGCTGGAAGTGTTGGTTTTGGGGCAATCTTGGGCCCTGCCTGGTGTGGGGCGGTTTGGCCAGCGGAGTGGCACTTAGCAGGCTTGACTAAGAATTTAGCCTTTCTAGAGCTTTTTCCCATCTGGGTGGCAGTTACGGTTGGGCGGAGCGCTTCAGGGACAGGGTTGTGACCTTCTAGTCGGATAACATGGCAGTGGTTCAGGTTATCAATTGGCAAGGGGCGACTTGCCCACATGTGCTGAGGTTGCTGAAGTTGTTGGTGTTGGCATGCTTGAAATTGAATTTGACCTTTAAGGCTGCGCATATACCTGGTGTTGATAACCATGCTGCTGACGCTTTGTCTCGTTCCAAGTTGCAGGACTTCCGGAGGTTCCACCCGCAGGTGGACGAGCGCATGACGACGTTCCCTACGTCACTGTGGAAAATAGGTGCCGCTCTGTGTGACCGCACCAAACGTGTCTATCAGTCACAGTTTAATGTTTACAGATCATTTGTGGAACAAGCCGGAGAGGCTAGGATCTTCTCAACTGAAACAATGTATGCCTTCTTACAGGTCCTGCGGGATCAGGGCAAATCAGTGTCCTATGCTAGGGCCTCCTTGGCAGCGATAGGCTTCTTCGCTAAACTGGCGGGGGAGCGGGACCCTGGGGCTTCATTCTTGATCAGGAAGGCCTTAGCGGGTTGGGCCCGATTGGACAGGCCACGGCGGGACTGTCGTAGGCCTCTGGATCTCCCGACCTTGATTGATATTTTGGGGGTACTGCCTGTTATTTGCCAGTCACCGTTCGAGGGAATCATGCTGGGGGCGGCATTCTGCCTAGCCTTTTACGGGGCCTTTCGCCTGGGTGAGATAGCTGGGGCCTCCAAGGTAGACCAAGGGGGAGGATTGCAGTTCAGGGATATCTCCCTTTCCTCTGGGGGCCTAGTACTGCGGTTGGGACGTTCCAAGACAGACCAAACAGGAAGGGGGGGGGGTCACCATCCGTTTGCTGCCAGCCCCAGGGATAGCAGCCTGCCCCGTATCCCGTATGCAGGCGTACTTGGCCCGACGCCCAGCAGGGGGGGGGGGTCGGCTCTCTTTGTCCACAAAAACGGGGATTGCCTGTCTCAATACCAATTTAAAGCAGTATTCAGGTTGGCCTTGGGGAAAATGGTTCTGGGAGCAGTGGGCTATTCTTCTCATTCCTTTAGGATTGGCGCCGCAACTTTGGCGGCAGGGGCCGGTCTCGCCCCCAACGTAGTGAAAGGTGTAGGTTGCTGGACCTCTGACTGCTATAAGCGATATGTGAGGCCTGAACTGTTGTAAAAACATATGTGTACAGTGTCTAACGGCTTCATCTCTCTCCTTTCTGAATAGTATGCCCGCTTCCGTGGTATGGGTACTCGGGCACTCTTTCGTGCGTCGCGAGGCGGTGCGCTTGCAGCGAAGAGAGGTGGTGAAACCGGCCGCATTGGGCGAGACCGAATTCGTATGGCACGGCGTTGGAGGGATGCGTATCCGACACTTGAGGCGGATCGTCAAGGAGCTCAAAGCACGAGAGCACAAATCGCCGGATTGGATTATTCTACATTTAGGTGGCAACAACATGGTCGACAGAGGGCGCTTGGCTGTCAAGGAAGCCCTATTAGCAGAGTTTGCCTGGCTGGGGCATGAGTTCCCATTGACAAAGATAGTCTGGTCTGGCATGATATCATGCAGGGCATGGGGCCCAGGAGTGCGTCCTAGATCTTTGAACGTCTCGGTGAGGCGATTGAACGGCGAACTAGCAAGGTTGTGCTCAGTGAAGGGCCGCTTGCGCTACCTCCAGCACCGGATGATTTCCGGTGAAGCAATGTACCACCAGGATGGGGTACATTTGTCGAACTATGGAACTGATACTTTTATCCGAGAACTTTGGTCATTTATTCTGAACGCAGGTGGGGAGGGTGTCAGACCTGTGGGCCTTGGCCACCCTTGTGGCGGAGAAGAGACCTGCGATCAGTAAATAGTGGCTAAACAAGATGGATGGGAGCCCGCTTGCCGGGCTCCATAGGCCAGCTCTGAGGGGGGATATGGCAAGCTCTCCACTGGGAGGAAGTGACCACTGGCAGGGGAGGCTAGGGCGACAGATTTCAAGCCTCCCGGGCGACCCTGGGCAGCCTGGTGGTCGAGAGGTGGGCCCCGGTAATGGCAGACAAGGATAGAAGGGCGGGACCCACCACTCTAAGGGGCAGGTGCACGGCACTTGGCGTAGGATACCCAGTTGCGAGATGCGAACCAGATGGTGTTCCTCCCTTAGGGTTGGGAAGGTGATGGAGCATGATATGCTCATAAATGTAGTTATGTTATAACTTGTGATTTTAGATATGCATGTTATTGCTTGTCATGTTTACACAATGTGGTGAATAAACATGGCCTTTTTAACCCCATCTGAATCTCTGGTGATTTCAAATGTGGGGATCTTGCATGTCTAGGGTAGTTGGGCGGCGGGAGCATATCTGGAGGGTACGGGTCCTATGACAAGCGCGGAGAATCACGACGCGCGCACTTAGAACCCGGCCTCTCCTGACCCCGCCCGCTCCTGGTCTCTGGTGGTTGGTCGGGCGGACGGCCCAATCGGCGTCCGGCCGACCCATTTCCGGCCCGGCGATATCGCGTGACCCAAGGGTTAGGGGGTGGAGACTCTGGGCCTATTTAGGGTCAACTCCCTGTGACTGGGGTCTCTGTTCCCGCTATCACTCCTGGATACCTGACTGCTCACGCCGGCACCTGGCCATTCTCGTGATCTGGGCCGGCTTTCCGAAACTCCCACCCACCCGTCCCTTAGATAAATGGTTTGAGGGGCGTTCTGCGGAGAAGAGACCTGCGATCAGTAAATAGTGGCTAAACAAGATGGATAGGAGCCCGCTTGCCGGGCTCCATAGGCCAGCTCTGAGGGGGGATATGGCAAGCTCTCCACTGGGAGGAAGTGACCACCGGCTGGGGAGGCTAGGGCGACAGATTTCGAGCCTCCCGGGCGACCCTGGGCAGCCTGGTGGTCGAGAGGTGGGCCCCGGTAATGGCGAACAAGGATAGAAGAGCGGGACCCACCACTCTAAGGGGCAGGTGCACGGCACTTGGCGTAAGATACCCAGTTGCGAGATGCGAACCAGATGGTGTTCCTCCCTTAGGGTTGGGAAGGTGATGGAGCATGATATGCTCATAAATGTAGTTATGTTATAACTTGTGATTTTAGATATGCATGTTATTGCTTGTCATGTTTATACAATGTGGTGAATAAACATGGCCTTTTTAACCCCACCTGAATCTCTGGTGATTTCAAATGTGGGGATCTTGCATGTCTAGGGTAGTTGGGCGGCGGGGGCATATCTGGGGGGTACGGGTCCTATGCTGATCAACAGAACGTACTGGACGCCAGATTAGCTTTTTAGGCTCCAATTACGGGACAACCCTAATTTTTTGAACTGTAATTCAGAGGTGGGGGCCCATGTGCTCTTTAAATGTCCATCCTTAGGAAAGTATTGGGGTAACATTTTTGACTGCATCGAACATATCTTTAATATCAAGCCAGCAAGGGAATTTGTTTATGTCCTACTAGGTGTGCTAGATCCGAAGATGGCCAATGATAATGACCGCCAACTCCTTAATTTACTACTTACCCTGGCATGTAAAGTAGTGTTGTGTAAGTGGAAGAATGCTTCCGAGGTGTCCTTCAATTTATGGCAAGAATGGTTGTCATTTTTAAGAGGAGCGGATAACCCTGCCCTACATTCCTCCACATGGCGCACCTCTCACAAAAGATTATGGAAAGCTCTCGATGCTTCCTCCTTCTCATTCGACCCACCGTGAACCATTGTAAGTAAACAAGCGCTTGGTTAGACAATACAGTTAACTAGACACTCCATGTCCCATAGACTTTCTTGAGAGTTTGTAGGCTGATCTTCTCCTTAATAATACCATTACCAAGCAATATTTGGGCTGTGGAACATCGTTAGATATTGTAGACGCAGTTCCCTGGACAGGCCCGATGTATATGTGACTGTACATGTTTATGTAATATATGCAAATGTATATGTTTACGTAGTAATTGCTAATAAGGCAGTTGTGCTCAGATTCTGTTCTGCATAACTTCATGTATTCAGGTATTATGTATTATTCTGTATTTGGGAACGATTTTGTAGGATACTTGTATGTAATTCAGTATATGATTTAATGTATTGTATTATAAGGCATTGTATGATGTACTCTTTGCTTTCTTTTCATTCCTTTCTTCTTCATTTTCTTGATTTTCTTTCTTTTTCTATAAAAATGATTTGAATAAAAAAAAAAATAATAATAATCGATGTACTATCTCACGCTGACATTGAGAAAGCCCATCACGGCCGAAACGCGTTTGTCAGTACTGGTGAAATAAATGTATTGAGAAGATTGACTTCTGTGTGTGCCACTAACTTTGCGTCGGCAAAGGTGTTGTTGTTCAGGAGTATACGGTTACGCCACCGAGAGTGAGTGGTGAGTGGCACACGCCCAGAAGAGAGCGGCAGCATCGGCGAACAATTGGAAACACACACACACATATATATATGTATATCTCCCAAACTTTGTCCTGCGTTATGGACGCACTCCAAACAGCCGGTGATTTCACAATCCATTTATTCAAAGGAAACAGCCATCGTAATCTGATCATTGAAGGTCCTTCTGCCTGAAGTGTTTCAGAGCATCGTGCTCTTTCTTCAGAGGCATTTGAAAACACACATTATTCAGGCTTCCACAGTTCCCTGTGCACTTCTCCAATTTATTGACCTCCGGTGTTCCTTTTGTTAATGTATGTTATTAGGATGTATGACGTTACATCGCAAACTTTTACAACGCACACCGTTACAACGCAATTTTTACAATGCGGATACATTTACAACGAATGCCTTTACAACGCATGACATTACATAGCAGATGCTATTACAACGCATGCCATTACAACGTAAGTATAGGTAAGTATATTATTTTATTAAAAAATGTAATTCATTAAAAGTTAATTAATTCAATAATTTAAATTATTTTTTATTAACTAATTTGTACATATATATATATTTAAAAAAATAGTTTAGGTATTTAAAAATAAAAAAATCTAACTCCAGGGGAGTGTAATAGTAGGGTAAGTGCTGGATAGTGTAGGGGAAAAAATTACTTTAAGTTTAATTTTAAAAGAACTATTATTAATAAAGAACTATTATTAATAAATAATAAAAATATTAAAATTAAATTTGTTAATTATTTTAAAATTATTTATTTTAAAACTGAACCCTAAAAATACCCCAGTTCCCCAAAACCCTAAAAATACCCCTGTACCCCAAAATCCAAACCCAACCCTGAACCCTAAAAATACCCCTGTACCCCAAAACCCAAACCCAGCCCTGAACCCTAAAAATACCCCTGTACCCCAAAACCCAAACCCAACCCTGTACCCTATAAATACCCCTGTACCCCAAAACCCAAACCCAGCCCTGAACCCTAAAAATACCCCTGTACCCCAAAACCCAAACCCAGCCACGAACCCTAAAAATACCCCTGTACCCCAAAACCCAAACCCAGCCCTGAACCCTAAAAATACCCCTGTACCCCAAAACCCTAAAAATACCCCTGTACCCCAAAATCCAAACCCAACCCTGAACCCTAAAAATACCCCTGTACCCCAAAATCCAAACCTAGCCCTGAACCCTAAAAATACCCCTGTACCCCAAAACCCAAACCCAACCCTGAACCCTAAAAATACCCCTGTACCCCAAAACCCAAACCCAGCCCTAAACCCTAAAAATACCCCTGTACCCCAAAACCCAAACCCAGCCCTGAACCCTAAAAATACCCCTGTACCCCAAAACCCAAACCCAACCCTGAACCCTAAAAATACCCCTGTACCCCAAAACCCAAACCCAGCCCTGAACCCTAAAAATACCCCTGTACCCCAAAACCCAAACCCAGCCCTGAACCCTAAACATACCCCTGTACCTCAAAATCTAAACCCAACCCTGAACCCTAAAAATACCCCTGTACCCCGAAACCCAAACCCAACCCTGAACCCTAAAAATACCCCTGTACCCCAAAACCCAAACCCAGCCCTGAACCCTAAAAATACCCCTGTACCCCAAAACCCAAACATAGCCTTAAACCCTAAAAATACGCCAGTACCCCATAACCCAAACTATATATAAAAAAATACTTTTATTAATTTATTTAATTTATTTTTAATATTTTTGTAATTAAAAAAAAGGTTAAATAAAATGATATACTTACCTATACTTACGTTGTAATGGCATGCGTTGTAATAGCATCTGATATGTAATGTCATGGGTTGTAAAAGCATTCGTTGTAAATGAATCTGCGTTGTAATGGTGTGCGTTGTAACGGTGTGCGTTGTAATAGTTGCGTTGTAACGGTTGTTTCCCTTGTTATTACAGTGCACACTGGAACTTGTGGTTTCATTTGCCATTTCTTCACTCCAATGGGTGCCTGAAAGAAAGAGCAGGATGCTCTGAAACGCGTCAGGCAGAAGGACCTTCAATGATCAGATTACGATGGTTGTTTCCTTTGAATAAATGGATTGTGAAATCACCGGCTGTTTAGAGTGGTCCTTAACGCTGGGCAAAGCTTGGAGGACATCAGCAGGAATGTTGAAAATACTAATTAAGTTTGCTTGGAGTGACCTCAACCAAGATACAACGGCAAAAGAAGAACTGCGCGATAAGATGAAGACACGCTTTATCGCATATCAAGAAAATGTTTTATTGTGAAAACGCACAAAATTTCATTGGGATGCAAGGGATTACGAGCAGGGAAGGATACTGACCTTTGCTCGAAAATTTGAAGCTCCGCGACGAGCATTGAGGAATGCAGCAGCACAAGCACCAGCAAGTGTGAGAGATACGTCAGAATCAGCTGTAAGCACTGATGCTGAGCAATTGGGGGAAGAACTAACGGGAGCAGCAGAATATGGCCTAGCTGCTAAGGGGCGTTTTTTCTAAGAGTTCCAGCTGATGCGGAACTCTCGACAACGAGTGGGGAGAGGCAAAGCCCCAGAACAAAGACGTCAAGCCGCCGCAAGACGCAAAGAGGCGGCCGATTCAGGAGAACCACAAGGAATAGCGGGTCAGACTCGCAGAAAGAGGGGCCTGAGAAAATGAACCCTGCACAAGATTTGACAATCATGAATCTAACTCAAAAGAAACTGAGTAAAGATGAAGAATTGATTTTGAAGAAAGGATTGACTTTTTGCCCCACGAGAAGGATGGAGTACACACAAACCCGCATAGACCTTTATCTCTTTACACGAAAATTGAAACTGAAGAAATTCTCTAAAATGAGAGAATATCAACAAGACTCAAGTCACACTGCTGCGCTCCCTCAAAAAGAACAATTAACACTACATATTACCCCACAAACGGGAGAGGACCTTCGAACGCGCCAAATACTTGCAAGTCAAGAACCGACAAGCTCACAAGAACCATCCCTGAACATATCGGAAGTGAGTAGCTTTGGCATCAATCAGAGATCTGTAAAGACAAAATTTAAACCAAAATCAACTTATATGCCAACGTCTCCCTTCGATACCATAAATGTTTTCGAAGAGGCAGTAAAACAAGATCTGTTAACAATGAGAATGATACCAACATCAGAATTCAAATACAATTTGACAAAGGGCCAACAACAAGCACTACAGAAATTACAGAGTGATCCAGACATAATATGCAAACCCTCTGATAAAGGAGGTAATATAGTTTTGATGACTCAGGAATTTTACACCAAAGAAGCAATGCGAAAACTTATGGGCACACAATGTTATCAAAAAATTTCGAAAGAAGAGTATGGTAAAAGTATTCAACTATATCATGACTTGATCCAGAAATGGGTGGACAGAAATATGATTAACAATGATGAACACAAATTTCTTAAGTGTCCTTATCCCGTGACGGCAACCTTTTATCATTTGCGTAAAATTCATAAGGACTCCAAAAGGCAACCGGGGCGGCCAATTGTTTCTTCTATTGGCTGCCTGACTGAAGCTTTGTTAAGACTTTGCCATCATATACCCGAGACACTACCCACTTCATAAAGAATATAATGGACATACCATGGGAACAGGATATGATAATGATTGTACTGGATATTACGAGTCTATATACAGTAAGAAATTAACTTTGATTGAAGTGCATTTAAACTTATTTAAACTCATTTTGGAGATTACAAGGTAGATAACTAGTTATGTTAATTTAAAAGAAAATATGAGGGCAATCGTGATGTGTAAAAATATGGTATACAAGTAAAAAAATATGGAAAGATATGGAAGAACAATGCCGATACCCGGCTCAATAACGAAATTACAAATGTTAATTTTTGTGATGAAGTAATTTAAGAGACTCGGAATATGCTTGCCGCACAATGGAGTTTATTTAATGAATTATGCGCAGTATAACTTTGTGTTTTTTTATTAATCTTATCTTATCTTATCTTAGGGGATTCTTGTATAGCGCACTGACACCGAGAAGTGACCTTAATGCCTATCCAAGGCTCAATTATGCTGAACAAACTGAATTTATGTGATGAATGAATTTGTTTGGTATTTAGTAATGACACTCCGAGCAATGATGAAAATTCTGTAAATATTGTAAATACTTACATGCTCCATCATGGCGCTGCAATGTGAATGCAATTTGAGGTGCAGTCCTCTTTCTATAACAATGAGCGTGCCGGAAACGCTGCAGCGAATTGTAAATAAAATGGTGCAATTTGTTTTGTACTAGCATTACAGCGGGAAGAAGGCGTTGACGCCGAAACGCGTCCTGTGTACGAATACATTTTGATTTGAACTAACCCTGCGAGTGCGGCCGTTCTTTCCCTGACCGGGGAGGAAAGTTGGAGCAGTATATATATATATATATATATATATATATATATATATATATATATATATATATATATATATATATATATGGATATTGCAGTGTTATTTAGCACAAACACTGCCCAAGGACATTGGTGCGCTTTACATGAGCACCAGATGACATTGCATAAGGTCAGATTCATTTTATTCTAAGTACAGGAGATTGAGTGATTAATATTGGTTTGGTCCCTCATTTATTTCGTTGATCATAAACCGCAAGTCCTCTCTCATGCTCTATGATTTGGCTTACATGATTTTTTTTATAAGTTACAATACTGTTGAATGAATTATGTGACATTGAGGAAGGCGTAGCCGAAACGTGTCTGTCCATTTATTCGGTTAACAAAATAAATCTATGAACTTACTTTGTCAGTGTGCGCCTCGATTCGTGACTTCGAAGGAGGGAGGTCACATGCTTGGAATATATATAGAACTTTTCTATGTCCTTCACTCCCCCACCCATTGTCATGACAACGTACTCAGCTCCTACGTGTGTCATGAGTGTGAAATGTAACATGATATAATGGAAGATAATTTCAGTGAACACAGCGGACTTGTCCGTCGAAACGTGTCTGGTTGTTTGGAATAAATATCATCTTTGATTTATACCCCACGGAGTTGGTGCCTGATTCGTAACGTTGAAACCAGGATTGGCGAAATATATATCAATATATATCAATATATATATATATATATATATATATATATATATATATATATATATATATATATCAATATATATATATATATATATATATATATATATATATATATATATATATATATAACCTACTGGCGGTCGCCAGTAGGTATATATAGTTAGGATTTTTTCCCTATGGGATTTCTGAAAATTCTATGTCTAATAACTTTGGCGTTTGTGGACGGAATTGGCTGAAATTTTCAGGAAAATGGCACATTTTGTTTCTGAGCAGCTCCTGGAAATTTGGGGGGGGGTCGTCAAGGGGGGGCCGAGATAAAAGGGGGGTCCCAAAACGCGTTTTTCCCATGTTAATTTCCATAGGGCGGTTGGACTCACTTTTAGCCCGAACGGCTGAATGGATTTCCACGAAACTTGGCAAAATTGTAGGGACTGTTAGCCCGATGTGCCTTTGCTAGGTCTCAATATATGTGCTTCAGTGGATTTTGAGAAATTAACGTTTAAATCAAGATATATATCTGTAACAGCGGTCCGGGCAGCGATCCGGTTCGCGTACTTTTCGCGTAACGGAACTTTGCGCACGGAAAGCTGATTGGCTCTTCGGTGTCTGTCAACATTCTAAACAGTCCGGAGCGGCCGCCATCTTGTCTCTCGGTAGGATCGAGAGACAAGAGGAGGCCAAAACAAAGGGGGAAATTTCCATAAGGGGGCATAGTAGATCCTCCCTGACCCCCTAGGTTTTATGTGGAGGTTTTAAAAGGGCCCAGCAGGGTCGAAAAAATTTTTTTTTTTTTTTTTTGCGCGATGAGCGCCTAGTACGCGAACCGGAAAGCGTTCTAGGCAGCGTACTATAAGGATAATAGAATGATACACTTTTCAAAGACTGTATGTTAATTGTTTGTTGTTTTTGGTTTTTTTTTGTTTTCTTTATTTTTAAAGTTTTTTTTTATTTTGATTGTTTTTCATAATTTATTAAACTTTCTAACATTTCAGTGTCTGAAATGTCATTATTTTCTTGAAATATTGTTTGCAATCTGTGAGGTTGTAAAATGTCCTCATTTGCAAGGAGGGCATCTACTGCTTGGACACATTGCAGCAGTTCATTATCCAAGCTTTCATCCATAAATTCCATGTCAATTTGTTCAATCAATTCCTGGCTGCTCTCTTGCAGGTCCATTTCAAAAGAAACTTGGTTTTCGCCTTCCATTTTGCCTGAAATTTGGATTAAAAAAATATATATTAGTAGAGATAGGGCACTGGTGGCATTAATTTTAGATAGGCAGTTTTTATCAGTGAATTTATCTTTTGGCAGTGTATAGTATCAGAGTGGAAATAGGACTATAAAAAAGTGTATGTGATTTAACCAAGACAAGCCTAACTCCATTCATAACTATAACAGAGAAGTCTATCTAAATACATTACTACTACAGAGGGATAGTGTATATCTAGCAGAAAAATTCTATTATATTAAGTTATAGTGCACAATATATTTCGTTTTTAAAAATTATAACTTACCTTCACAAAGAAGTTGAAGTTTTTGGAAGCTATTGAAATGTGATGTACAACAAGAAGTAGTAGTCAAAATGGCTGTGTTTTCTTCTCTTCCTTTATATATATTCAAGTATATAACCAATCAAATGTCAGGTAATAAAAGTAGAAAATGAAAGTAACATTTTCATTGGTTGTCAATTCCAACAGTTCAGATGTGTTTTGTGAAGTAATTTACCTCACGGTACTTGGAGAGGTCTAAAGGCTAAATGGCTAAATGAAATTTCAATCAAATTTGTGAGAATGAAAGGGATTGTTATGTAGTATGAGCTAATTTATATTTGGTGAGAGTGTCTGTAGTCGTTTTTCTGTAAATTACTTTCCCACCTTTTTTTGGACCGCTTCCCGGAAAGCGGTCCGGTCCGCGAACTAGGAGCGTAACGGGAGTCCACCATTTTGTGTTTCGGTCGAATCAAGGTATAAAATGGAGGGTAAATAATGTTCTGAATGGGTAGAAGGGGGCATGGTACAAGTATTTTGCCCCCCTAAGTTTTCTGAGGGTGGCTGAGGAGGACTATATGTGCGAAGAAAAAACTTTTTTTTTTAAATTTTGCGCGGTTAGCTTCCAGTTCGCGTACCGGATAGCGCTCTTTGAGCGTAGTTTGTTGAAAATTACAGAAAAAAGTTAGAAAAAAAATAATAAAAGTGTGTGATCAGATGAAGGGTAGCTCTGAGAAGAGCTTTTGGGTTTATGGTACATTTAGGTACTTATAAGTAGGTACCAATGCACAGTCTTAAATTCAGAATGAAAATTCTGTTGCCCTCATCTGAGAAGTGAACTCCATCTCCTCTGTAGATATCTTGCATGTAGTAACGCAAGTTATTGTTGTACAGAGAGCCCATTCCATGGTCTCTCATGAAAGCTGACACAGATTTGTTTACATGCTTCCTCGCTTTCTCAATTTGTGGACAAAATTGGTTGGACCACCTCCATTTCTGTCTTTGGCATATATTGGAATATACCAAGGCAGTTTGAGGAAAAAGTGCCATTAATTGCTCAAAGGTGTCCTTTAAAAGCATTTCCAGACCTACCCCTGTCAAAGTGCCCAAATCATACCTCCACAGTGCACTATTAACAGGTCAGGTTTTGGCAAATGCATAAAGGTTTTCACCAATGGTATCAATTGGTGACATTTTAATCCTCTTTGGCCCAACCACTTAATTTCCACATCTTGTAAATTGAGGTTGTGTAAATTTCTGTTCTCAGCATACCTTTGAGCCCAGTGGATGTAACTATGTCCAACAATCCAGACCTTAAACATGGTGGGAGAAGGTTGTTCTGCAGTCAGATGAAGTGTGGTAATGAAAGGGCAGTTGAAACAGTAGGAGTTTGTAAAGAAAAAAAACTGTGGATTTCCAATGCTAATGAATCATTAGCAGTGATTGGTGCATTTCCATTTCTGAAAACAGAAAGTTAGGGTGCATGGATGTGTTCTTTGAAAGATGTAATTTGAATGGTCAAGGAAGAAACATTTCATGAAAGATTGCACTGGATACGCAGGTGCACTGAGAGTTCAGAGTTCAATTGAAACATTGTTGTGTGAATTTGCAAACATGAGAGGTGTTCCAGGAGGTGGTTGCTATGGAAAAAAGGCAGAGAGGGCAGAGGGGGGAAGGGTTTTGATTTGAAAAAAGTGAGGGAAGAGTTATGATTGGCTAATATGAGAGATATGTGAAATGAATATCTGTATTTCTGTGCTTTCAATAGCTGCAGCCTCTGGAGTGCATCCTTTTTCTTCTGCTGAAGACAATTTGGTGTATTTCTGAGACTGTTTTCAAAACTCAAAAAATATTTGCTAAGGTGAGAAAAGATTTATTTAATTTAGATAGAGAATAGTATGATTTAAGGAGAAAATGATGAAGAAAGCTGTGTTTTTAAAATGTGGTTTTGTCTCTAGTGATATACAAATAGAATTAGTTTCTTTGAGAAATTGTAATTGCATATTCGGTGTAGCATTCTGGCATGCAGTAACACAAGTTATTGTGGTACATGGAGCCCATTCCATGGTCTGTTATGTAAGCTGAAACAGATATGTTGTTTTAAAATCGATTTTAGAAATCAATTACATTTCTGGATATGTACTGCTAGAGCTTCATAGGTTGTTTTGGGCCATATTTATAAGGCATTTGAGTGTCTTTGATGTTATGTTTTCCTTTTAAAATGGAAAGCGTTCCTCATGGGGCAAGTGTCTTGTAAATACGCTCCCACTTGCGCTTGGCAAATTTAGATTTTGATTATGGGAGTTACCTAGCCATGTTAATAGTGTCCCAAAAATGGTGCTAGGGCATTCCAGAAACACTTTCATGTGTCTCAAGGACATTTTCAGTCATTTCTTCATGAATGCAGGTATACAATTGATTTATATGCTGTGTTTAAAAACAAATTTTGAAATCAATTACATTTCTGGATATGTACTGTTAGAGCTTCATAGGTTGTTTGGGGTCATATTTAGAAGGCATTTTAGTGTCTTTGATGTTATGTTTACCTTTTTAAATGGAAAGCGTTCCTCATGGGGCAAGTGTCTTGTAAATAAGCTCCCACTTGCGCTTGGCAAATTTAGATTTTGATTATGGGAGTTACCTAGCCATGTTAATACTGTCCCAAAAATGGTGCTAGGGCATTCCAGAAAACACTTTCATGTGTCTCAAGGACATTTTCAGTCATTTCTTCATGAATGCAGGTATACAATTGATTTATATGCTGTGTTTAAAAACGAATTTTGAAATCAATTAAATTTCTGGATATGTGCTGTTAGAGCTTCATAGGTTGTTTGGGGTCATATTTAGAAGGCATTTTTGTGTCTTTGATGTTATGTTTACCTTTTTAAATGGAAAGCCTTCCTCATGGGGCCCTGAGCAGTTCTTAGCCATGTTATTTAATGGGAAGTGGATAACATGGCTAAGAGCATTTGCTGGAAAATGCATGAATATCGCTGACTTTTCAGTGATATTCATGCATTGCGGCCGTTTTTTTCGCATTTGCGAGCAGTTCTTAGCCATGTTATCCAATGGGAGGTGGATAACATGGCTAAGAGCATTTGCTGGATAATGCATGAATATCGCTGACTTTTCAGCGATATTCATGCATTGCGGCCGTTTTTTATCGCATTTGCGATAAATCTTGCTAAGGAGAAAATGATGAAGAAAGCTGTGTTTTTAAACTGTGGCTTTGTCTGTAGTGATATAGAAATAGATTTTGTTTCTTTGAGAAATTGTAATTGCATATTCGGTGTACCATTCTGGCATGCAGTAACACAAGTTATTGTTGTATATGAAGCCCATTCCATGGTCTCTTATGTAAGCTGAAACAGATATGTTGTTTTTAAAAACCATTTTTGAAATCAATTACATTTCTGGATATGTACTGCTAGAGCTTCATAGGTTGTTTTGGGTCATATTTATAAGGCATTTGAGTGTCTTTGATGTTATTTTTCCTTTTTAAATGGCAAGCATTCCTCATGGGGCAAGTGTCTTGTAAATACGCTCTCACCTGCGCTTGGCAAATTTAGATTTTGATTATGGGAGTTACATAGCCATGTTAATAATGTCCAAAAAATGGTGCTAGGGCATTCCAGAAAACGCTTTCATGTGTCTCAAGGACATTTTCAGTCCTTTCCTCTTGAATGCAGGTATACAATTGATTTATATGCTGTGTTTAAAAACGAATTTTGAAATCAATTAAATTTCTGAATATGTACTACTAGAGCTTCATAGGTTGTTTGGGGTCATACAACATTTTTGGGAAATTATTAACATGCCTATGTAACTCCCATAATCAAAATCTAAATTTGCCAACCGCAGGTGGGAGCGTATTTACAAGATGTTTGCACCATGAAGAACGTAAAATAGCATAATAGACACTCAAATGCCTTATAAATATGACCCAAAACAACTTATGAAGCACTAGCAGTGCATATTTCCAGAAATGTAATGGTTTTCAAATAATGACTTACTTCATTGGTAGGTCTTTACATGTATTTTCTCCTTGGTTTTTTTCAGTGAAAATCTTATCTGCAACCATGTGTTGGCCTCACCTCAAATAAACAAAACAGGTGATGGACCGAATGTGGATCAATGACACACATTCACCCCAGTCCAAAGATCTGGGCCTAAACAAACCTTTAGATAGGCTACATCTTATCGTCATCCTGAATTAATCATTTAAAATATTAGGGAGTGATTTATGATTTTTCTATGCCTGTTTTGTACCATTGAGTGTCATTTTTGTGATGCAGTGCTGGTGCCAAAGATTTGCTATGTTAAATAATTAGTAGGGCATTAAGTTTTATATGACTGTTATTCATTTACTGTTTGGTAATAGTGGTTAATAACATTTTTTATTATATTTTTCCACAGATTCAACTGCAGATTCTTTCATAGTTTGGAAAATGCCTACAAAAAATAGAATTAGAAAGGCTAGAAAACGTCAAAGACAGCAGGATGATGTTTTATTGCAGCAGTCCTCTTCCCCAAATACTTGTCAAAACACCAAGAAAGGTCCGGGTAAGAGCACGAAATCATTCTTAAGAAATATTTGTAGTAAAAAAAGTATTTCTCCAAAAAATGTTTCAGTCCACAAAAAGAAAAGCAATTTAAATGGAAAGGAGAGACCCATCAAAAATGTTACTGGTAGAGGAAGAGATAACTCTGTGCATGATAGTAGAAGGAAACAACAGTTTAGGGACATTCGAAATCGAATGTTCCGTAACAGAATAATAGTTAATTTATTGAAAAATATTTAAAAAAAAGGCCAACAGAAAGCGGCATTTTATAAGAAGAAGAAAAATGTAGAGAAAATTATTGATCATGCTTTTGAAATTAAGCGAAAGTTATTTATTTTGGTAATCAATAGAATTAGGAAACTAAGCAAGGTAATTTCTGATTTCAAAACAAAAAGTAGATGGAAGAGAGTAGTAAATCGTACTAACTTTTGTGAAGTTTTTTCCGGAGAATGGATGCATAGTTCAAGTTGTGAGGCATTTTTTAATGAGGAGAGTTATTTTCAGGATAATGATTTGGTGTTTGCAGTTGACACCAGTGGTCGAGCTTATGAAGTGAAGGATGGTTGTCCAGTTGAAAAAGAACAACTTGTGACAACAGACACAGAAGAGGCGCTAAGTGATGAGGTTTTAGGAAGACGTCCTAAGGGTCCTGTGTACATTTGGAAGTGTAGTTCTATTTGCAGTGTGCGACAGGTTTCCATCAATTTGCTTTGTGATTTTATACGGACATTTAATAAGAAAAGTTTGAAGCAGAAAATAAAGTTGTTGCAAGATTTAGATCCTTGCAGAGTGAGACAAATGACAGGTTTGCGTGGTCATTCACTGGCTTGTCTTTCCAGGAGAGTATGCCAGAGTGTTTTTCATCATTTCAGGATGCTAGCAGTGCATCATAATAAAGTGAGAAAATTAGTGAGAATGTTGTATTATGCTAAGAGTCCAGCAATTATGCTTAAACAATTATGTGCTGCTCTTTTGCATGGTTCTGAAATAGATGTGAAGAATATTTGTGAAGAAATTGAGTTTTGTTACTTTGGTAGTAGAGATGAGAATGTTCAAATTGACCCAGAAGTAGAGGGTTATGTTGAAGATAATATACAGGTTTCTAGTTCAGATAATTTTCAGAAGGAAATTGCCACGTTTCAGATGAAATCAAGTGAGAGGCCTAATTTCACGTGTGTATGTTGTCGACGCACTTATTATAAGAATCAGACTAAGTTAGTGGATTTATATGCAAAAACTGAAAGGGAAAATAATAGTGAATGGAAGGATTTTGCCACATACTTGATGGTAGAAAATTGTTTTGATTTGGGAGTGGACCAACGTGTGTGTACTTATGGTTGTAATAAATTAAATCAAAACCAGATGCCTGCTAGGGCAGTTCATAATAATCTGGAATTGGTTGATATTCCTTCAGAATTGAAGGATTTAAATACTTATGAATCTATTTTGATTCAAAGTATCCATCCCTTTCAGGCTATTGTAAGAATGGAGCCAAAGACAGGGAAGTTGCCTCCAACAGATTTACAGAGAGGATTAAAGGGAAGAGTTGTTTATTTGCCTCTAGATTTAAACAAAAACATTAACACAATTGGAGTTGAGAAAGTGGAAGAGGAACCTCTGGTTATCTTGGTTAATGGGGTTCCAACAAAGAATAAGAAAATATGGCAAGATTTAGTGGATGTTAGGAAAGTGAAAAATGCAACTTTGTATTTGAAGAAAAATAATAAGTACTATAAGAATGTATATGTAGCAGAAGAGGAAGTAAGTGATGAAGAGGATAGCGTTTTGTGTGCTGGCCAAATTGAGAAAGTAGAGGTGTCTAATAGTGAAGAAATATATGAACATTATAGTGTTCATCATTTGCATTCCAAGGAAGTCATGGGGAATGCTATTGAGTTGTTTCAAATGAAACAAGCCAAAGGGAGTCCCATTAGTGTTTGGGAGGAAAGTTTGGAAGCTCGGTGTTTCCCACAGCTATTTCCCACAGGTCAAGGAGGAAGATATGATGAGCGACCTCATCAAATTCCTGCGTCTGAATACCGGACTTTACGATTGTATGCAGAAGATCCTAGGTTTCGTCAATGCATTCCCTATTTGTTTCATCTCCTGTTTGAAAGCGATCTGTCTGGACTGTCATATGCAGTGAACCACATCTTAAAAAGTGGTATACAGATGCGAAACATCTCGGCAAGTGATTTTATGCATAAAGTCAATGTCCAAGACAGTATTTTGGATTCTCACTTAATTAACCTCATGGCGTGTCAGCGTGGTACTAATGAGTACTGGTACCGTCGTCATGGTGATTTAAAATGTATGCTGAGGAACTTATGAACTCCGACATGGTTCCTCACTCTGAGCTGTGCCGAGTATGGCTGGGAAGACTTACTTGAATTTCTACGAGAGGCAAATGGAAATATTGAAAACATTGAATTCAAGACACCTGGAGAACTGTGTTCTTTGGATCCAGTGAATGTATGCAGGTACTTCAATCATAGATTTGAAGCTATGATGTCTTTCATCACAAATAAGAAGAATCCACCTCTTGGAGAGGTGTTGGATTTCTTCTGGAGAAAGGAGTACCAAGCAAGAGGTGCCCCTCATATACATATGTTGTTGTGGATCAAGGATGCACCTAAATTTGGAACAGATCCGGATGACTTAGTGATGAATTTCATAGAACAGTATTCTACGTGTACTGTTCCAAACGCAAAGGAGAAGAAAAGCCTAAGAGAACAAGTTCTACGTTTCCAAAGCCATCGTTGTGGAAAGTACTGTCGTCGTAAATTCAGAAACAAGGACAAGTTCTACACCAAATGTCGTTTCAACTTTCCACGACCGGTGATTTCTAAAGGAAGAGTGAACAGTTTGATGTCTTCGCTGCGACATAATGTGACGAGGAAATCACCCAAGAATACATACAATTTGAAAAGGAACGAAGAGTCCAAGTACATCAATGACTACAACCCAGTGATTTTGTCCATGTGGAATGCTAACATGGATATACAGTTTGTGGCTGACAACTGTATGGCTGTGGCTCGGTATGTGACATCTTACATCACCAAAAAAGAAAAGACAGAACTGAAGGATATGTGGGAGGACATTTCCCATGAAAAGAGCCTCAGAAAGAAGTTGTACAGTTTCAGTCTGAAGATGTTGTCGCATCGAGAAATCGGAGTTTACGAATGTTCTGATCGATTGTCTTCAGCAAGTCTCTATGCCAAATCCAGGAGTATCGTTTGGGCGAGTCTTGGTCTTGCTGCAACGCGAAATCGAGTTCTAAAACCTGTCCGGGAAATTGAGTATTTGGCAGAAAAGGAACCAAACAGTACCGACATTTTGAAGACCAACATGTTGGATACATATTATCCAAATCGAAGCAGTCACCTCGAGAATGTTTGTCTATATGAGGTTCTCCAAAATTATATATTCAAGAGGAACATCAAAGAAGATATTGAGAAAGGAGTGTATGCTGTAATTGGAAGTGAGGGATGCCTGGTCAAGCAAAGAAAATGCCAATTAGTAAACCATCGAAAATTGAGTGGTGAATCTCCAGAAAAAAAGGAGTTTTTCTATTTAGCACTTTTGCAACTTTTTAAGCCTTGGCGTGCAGAAGAGGAACTGCTTGGAGATTTCCTCTGTTACGAAGACTCTTTCAATGCAGCCAAGGAGTCCATAGAATGTCCTGCTTTTCCTAAATATCAAGAAATGCTAACTTTGGAAATTGAGCAGGAAGCAACGATTGCAGCCGAGATTGCCAGAGACAGTTCTCAGGACAGTCAGAGTTCTGTTTCATTGAGTCAAGATCCACTTGGAGGACCTATTATCGAAAATGAAGCTGCCACTGCTATGAATGAAGTGGAAAGAGCCATGGCACATGCTCAGGAGGATTCAGTTAACTTAGAAGACTTGAAAAAACAACTCAACGTTGAGCAGAGGAAAATATATGATGAAGTTACCAAGGAAATTGAGCACGGATTAAGTCATGAGAAGAAAGAGTGCTCATGTACATCGTTGAAGCTTGTCCGACTGTACGTGAGTGGAGAAGCGGGAACTGGAAAAAGTTTCCTCATTAAAGCAATTTCTTGTTATTTGCAGGAAAGGACTGAGTCATCGCTGTCTTGTGTTGTCACCGCTCCTACTGGACTGGCAGCACATAACATTAAAGGTATTACTTTGCATCGTCTACTGATGCTGCCAGTGGAGCATGACAACAAATTACAATACCACAAGTTATCTGGGGATGCTTGCTGTGAAGTTTCAAGAGTTTTGAGGAAAATGAAACTACTTATCATTGACGAAGTAAGCATGGTTTCCAATGTCATGCTTGCCTTTGTGCATTTGAGAATGCAAGAAGTACTTAAAACTGAATATGATGTGTTATTTGGTGGCAAACACATCATTGTTTTTGGAGATCTTCTGCAGCTGACACCAGTAAAAGGTCAACCTGTGTTCAAAATACTCACGCATGAAGATACCAGGAAGTGCCTAGGGAGCATTGGCAACGTCAATATATGGTTAAACTTCAATTATGCTGAACTGCATGAAAATATGCGTCAGGCAAAGGATGAAGATTACAAGAATATTCTACAAGATATTAGAATTGGAAAAGTGACCGAACATGGGAAAGAAGCTTTAAATGCACGATTACTGTCAAATTTATATCCCAAACAAGAGATTGTGCCTGAGAATATTTTTCAGAAAATTACTGAGAAGAAATCCGGGATATGTTTGATGCCAACTCTTGCAGAATGTGCCATCTTCAACAACAAAATGTTGAATTTAGAAAAGCAAGAGATTGTGAAACTTGAAGCTATCGACAAAATAGAGCATATGGGATCAACAATTATTTTGTCAGACAATTTGAAATCAAAATTGGATTCATTAGAGAAGACTATATCTAAAACAGCGGGTTTTGAAAAGACTTTGAATGCGTGTTTAAATTGCCGAATCATTTTGAGAAGGAATTTACATGTAGAAAGAGGTCTGGTGAATGGATCAATGGGTAATGTTGTTGATTTTGAAAAATACAGAAATAGAGATGGAATAGAATTTTTAAGAATTAAATTTGATGGCATTGAGGAAGTACAGCTAATTGGTCGTTGTTCTGCTAGGTTTTTGCTTGTTAAAGACTTATATGTTCGCCGTAAACAGTTTCCTGTTTGCTTGGCATATGCGGTGACAATCCATAAATCGCAAGGTTTAAGTGTAGACAGTGCATTGGTGAATATTGGCAGTTCTGTGTTCAAGGAGGGTATGGCATATGTGGCATTGTCACGAGTTAGAACTTTATCGGGATTGTACTTGATTGACTGTGATGTCACAAACATTTGTGCGGATCTAGATTGTGTTAAGGAATACAATAGGTTAAGAAGAGAGTATGCGCCACATTTGCCTCAATATCCTTTGTTTGAGAAACGTGTGGTAGGCCGGAAACGTAGAAATATCAGTAATAGTAGGGAGGTTGTTGCAAAAAGACTAAAAGTCAATGAACCGAAAATTGTTAGCAGAAAGAAAGTGGATTCTGTTGAAGATGTTGTCGGTTTTCAATTTGAAAACAGTTCTGGTGTCAACTGCTATGCAAATGTAGTGGTTAATGTTCTCTTTTCACTAGAGAGTTTAAAAGAACAGATTCTGTTGAATTCAGAACAAATTTTATGCTGTTTGTTGAATTCTGTTTTCGAGAAATGTAGCACTGATCGAACAAAAGTAGAAAGTGTGTCTGAAGTTCGTTATCTGTTAGATGAATGTTCAGGTCAAACAGACTTCTCTGAAAATAATCAGCAAGATTGTCAGGAGTTTTTAATGTATATGCTTGATGTATTGCAAGATGAGGGTGTAGATGTAGATCACCTGTTTGGGCTTTCTTATCAATGGCAGCATGACTGCGAGAACTGTATGGTATCAAGTACTACTAGTGTAGACTCAGAAAGATTTATATATTTAACTTTGCCAGACAGTAAATCAGTGTCCTTTAATAAGCTAGTAAATGCAGCGGATCACAACATGGAGTGTAGCCAATGTAAATGTGATATGATGTCAACATTATTTATACGTAGATATGGCCAGTATGTCATTTTAATGATCCAACGATGTAGGCCTGATGGATCAAAATTGTCAACTTTAATAAAACAAATTGTGGCATCTCAGCTGTCAATATCAGGGAGGACTTTTGTAACTGTAGCAATTATCTATCACGATGGTCCTTCAACAACTTCAGGACATTATACAGCTTACTTAAAGTCTCGAAACGGCTGGTCATTCTGCAATGATTCTGTTGTAACTTTCAAAAAAAAATTGCCGTTTGACCTTAAAAATTCTTACCTGGTGTTTTTAAAACCCAAATTTTAAAGAAAGAATTTTGGGATTTCCTGTGAGGAATTGGAAATTGTTCATCAAGTAGAGGGAATGTAAGTCTGCAATGTTGTCTAGATTATTGGTCCAAAACTTTTAATTATAATGTCAATTTTAAAATCTAACTATATAAACCTGATGCAGTATCAGTGTCATAAGAAAAGGAGAACATGAGTGACAAAGAAGAGTAAGATATTAGTAGTCCAGGATTGTGAAAATAATCTCAAATGTTTTCTTTTTGAAAGATGCGAAAATAGAAAATGACGGGATTTGATTGGAAGAATTACAAGAGTTGCGAATCGCTGCAACATGATTTGGCCTAGTGGAAATATGTGATAGAATGTGAGAAGTCTTTTCTTGTATGTAACATATTTTTCGAAATGATGGAGGTTTTCTTTCAGAAAGTGGCGGGCTGAAAATATTTATAGCACAACAGAGTGGATGCTGTTCATAGGAGATCCTTTGACGTCATTGAAAGTAAGTTAATTTTAAGGAGTTTTGAATTCAGATTTCTTAGGTTGTATGGGTTTTTTAAACACAATCATTTTGATTGTGTTTTTTTTCCCCGCTGTTACATGATGAATACCTTCAAATCACTGATTTAAGTGAAATTTGATACATTCTGAGAACAGCAAAAATAAACCATTTAACATGTATAATTAATGTTCTGCTTTTTTGTACTTATGATATACATTTAGAAATGTGAGGTAGATATAGAAAAACTGAGTCTTCTGTAAGTGTCAATTCTGATGCTTACAGTGTTGTACTTCTGGATACTGTTTTTTTTAAAAAAAAAGAAATAGGCCTCACCTCAAAGAAAGCTCTTGAAAGCACACATCTTATTTGCATCCTGAAACAATCATTTAAAATGTTAGACACAATTTTAGGATGGCTATTGCATCACTATTGTGAGACATAAGCAATGCAAAAGAAGCATTATGTTTCAAAATAGGCCTCATTTCATCAGCATGAAGATACTGTTTGTTTAAAATAAATATCTTTAGGATTGTGTACGGGTCGTAGAGAAGTAGAGGTTTCTGTAAGTGTCAAAGTTGTTTAAAAACTGTTTCTTCTTGAACCTTTTCCCTTCTTTTTTCTAATTTTTAAATACATGTTTTAATATTTTTGGAAATGTTTGTTCTCTCTTTTACAGATTGAATGTATGAAAAATTTTCTTTAAAAGTTAACAAGAATTATAAGGTAAATGTTTTCTACTTTTTTAACCCGCATTCCACTGCTGATGATGTCACTGACTATGTTATGGATGATGTAATAAGTGGGCATGTTTTTCTACAATGGTAGGTCTTCACATCTATTATCTCCTCTGTATTCTTCAACAAGTATAAATTTGATATGCAACCCAGAGTACGGTTCACCTTAAACAAACTTTTAGAGAGGACACACCTTATCGTCACCCTCAATCAATCATTTAATCTATCACATTTAACATCTATTAGTTCTACTGCTTCATTTCTTTAATCTTTACTTTCCTGTGTTTGCTACTTCTCTCATTCCTTTGTCTATTACTTAATATTTCTACTCCTTCCAGTATTTTTCTCACTCCCTCTCTTCTCATACTTCTTCATTATTATTCACTAATTCTGTCTCTATTAATGTTACTGTTTCTGAATGATCTCCAAAAATTTTTAAAACAAGAACAGTAAGTATAAGGATAGGAAAAGACATTTATGTTACAAGAAAGACAGCTATAGGAAGTAAACAAAAAAAACTGTTACTCGCAATCCACTGCTGATGATGTCACTGACCATGTCAAAAATTATGTAATATATAACATGATCAGAAGTGAATTGCGGGTAACAGTATCTTTTCTTTACTCCCTATAGCTGTCTTTTTTGTAACATAACTGTCTGTTTCCTTTCCTTATACTTACTGTTCTTTTTTTAAAAAATTTTTTTTGGTTCGCTCAAAGTTCGCGTACCGGAGTGCGAACTGGGAGCGAACTAATAGAAATAGAGCTTGGCAGAGTTCAAAAAATTCTACCAATTTTTTTTAATAATGGGGAGGTAGTTCTGAAAAGAACTTTTTTTTTGTTTTTGTTGTTTTAAATTTTTTTTATTAGTTTTCTGAACATTTTTTATATTTTTTTGTTTTTTTCTGAACATTTTGTATTTTTTTTTATTTTTTGGGGGGAGGGGGGAAACAAAAATGATTCATCGAAGAGGGCTCAACAGGAGCAACAAAAAAAAGAAGAATTTATTTTTGGGGGCGTTTTGGACATACATGATTTTGGATGGCTTTAATTATAAGAGTTATGCTACTTTTGCGGTAGCATAATATTTGATTGCACCTCACACAAACTTGTTTCACTTCCCCCATGTCCATTTGAATATTTGGGATCAGCTCCCTTGCTTCAGGTCCCGTAACTTCTGGCACAACCGATCTTCTGGCTATTGCTGGTGAATTCTGTTGTTCGTCTCAAAGCTGAGCTGCACTGTAGTTATTTGGGTGCCACCTGCTCATGTGTCTGTGCATAGTGAAATTCCCATAACTATATTTTTTGTCCGTGCCTCTAGAAAGACGATCATCACAGATTCGGCAAAAGACATACCTGGCGTTCACTTTCTTTTGCCCTGGTGGAAATTTAAAGAATTGCCAAATGAAATTTTCCTTCCTGTTGTACCTCCTGGGCTCCTCAGGCAAATATTCAGGCTCTTCCTCCTCTTCCTGCTCTTCCTCTTCTTGAAAGATTGGTTGAGTTGGTGGTCCTTTCTTTCCATGAGGAGGTGGAGGTGGTGGTGGGGGAACACTACCAGAAGCAACAACAGAAGCCATTTCTCTGGATTGTACAAAGGTCTTTCTCTCACCAAGATGAAAGTCAGAGTGAGGAAAGAAGGAGGGGTTTTCATCATTTGGGAAAAGCCAAAGTTCTAAACCAATGAAAAGTGTTAATTTTAGATCACATGACCTAGTATTACATCATTAGGAAACCAAAAGTGAAATGAACCAATGAAAAGTGTTATTACCGAGTCACATGACCTGCTGTGTTTACGTTTCGCGCTTTGCGCCGCTTTCAGTCCGCTTCCGGGTCCGCTAACTTGGCGCGTCTGATGACGTATTACGCGACAACGCAAAACGTCATTCTAACGTAACAGTTACGCTGAAAGAACGTTTACCGGTTCGCGGACTAGGAGCGGCTTTAAAATGAGCTAACGGAAAGCAGACCGGTTCGCGAACTGGGAGCGGAACAAAAAAATATTTTTTAAAAACATGTAAAATATATTTAAAGATTTAAAAAAGAATAGATTTTACAGCTACAGATATTAGCTTTCAAAAAACCATTGAAATTCAATGAAAAAACCATAGGTTATAGTCCATATATAGTTAGGAATTTGCATTTACAAAACCTTGAAAATTCAATGAAAAAACCATTGGTTATAGAACATATATAGTTAGGAAATTGCATTTACAAAACCTTATTTTACTCGCATAAAACCATTGAAATTCCATATATAGTTAGATGCGCTAACTATATATCGCGCACCCGCAATCCACTGCTGATGATGTCACATATTACATCATTCATGACATGGTCAGTGACATCACTGATGACATCACTCATCTCATTTGACATGACTGATCATATCTCTGATGATATCATTCATGTGATAATACCACGAACCTCTTCAGACTCTAATATAACCTTAGATACAATCAGTATAAACAGACAGTCACAGACTGTCACTCATCCATGGAGTTACTCACACACCTAGTCAGTTATGCAAAAAATCAATCACACCTCCATTTTCTCAACTATACAGTTATACACACCTTACTAATTCAAACATATAATAACACATATTTACTCTCTTATACAATCCCTGATACTTATTCACAATGATCCATACAGCTACTCACACATTCACTGGCTCTTATGTACAGTTATTTATATATGTCAACTCTCACATGTACTGTGTTTTACATATGTACTTACTTTGACATGTAGCACTGAGATATCCATTCACTCACTAATACTCTCATGCACAGTCAACCGCCCATACAGCTGTTTCCACATGCACTTTTGAAACCATACATCTAGTGAATCAACTGCTCACACATCTATGCACAGAGTCATACACCTCCCAGCCACCCACACACACACCCAGTCTCTCATACAAATACTTGGGCAACCAATCAATAATCCATATAGTTACTCATATAGCTACTGATCAACACATGCAGCAGTTTACAGAACAACAGACATAATGATGCACAAATTAAGACAGTTTAGTCACTAACCCATGCACTCAGTGAGACACATTTAATCACTCACTCATACAGTCAGTCATGCACCTACTAAATCCTTCATCCAGACACTTATACATCCACTCATTCTTCAATATGTAAGACATATTTTAACTTTACAGAAACATACAGTCACTGGATGTTGTCATCAGTGATGTCATCAGTGATGTCATTTGAGATGTCATCAGTGATGTCATCAGTGATGTCACTGACCATGTCATGAATGATGTAATATGTGACATCATCAGCAGTGGATTGCGGGTGCGCGATATATAGTTAGCGCATCTAACTATATATGGAATTTCAATGGTTTTATGCGAGTAAAATAAGGTTTTGTAAATGCAAATTCCTAACTATATATGTTCTATAACCAATGGTTTTTTCATTGAATTTTCAAGGTTTTGTAAATGCAAATTCCTAACTATATATGGACTATAACCTATGGTTTTTTCATTGAATATATATATATATATATATATATATATATACATGTGTATATATATATATATGTGTGTGTATATATATATATATATATATATTGCAGTTGTATATAGCACACACACTTTACATGAGCACCAGATGACATTACATAAGGTCAGATTCATTTTATTCAAAGCACAGGAGATTGAGTGATTAGCCCAGAACCAAAACACCAGGACATGAACCTGTTTTCCTGGATGGAAAGTCAACAGCTCTGGTCATTAGGCCACATCCACATTTATCAATTTATGTGTGACAGTGATACACAATTGGAATATATAACATATTACATGACATATAATGTTAAAAAGGCTATGTGAACTAAAATACAAGCAGCAAAAAATACTGGAAGATTCACCCGGAGTCTTGCTTGGAAATACTTGCAATGGTTCATTTTAAAACTAGCCTTAGGGATATAGCCAGCATCTTTGCCCCAAGGGTGCTGGAACAATTTTCAGAGTGGGGTTGCTGACATCATTGTTCTATCTCTGCAGTTATAGGGATTGTGAAAAATCCTAGCTTCACACAAAGTGCAGCAAATGTATTCAGCAGTAGTAAGTGTGTAGTAGGTAGCTGGTGGTACATTCTGTGCACATTGTCGCAAATATATTACTAAAGCATTGTGCGGTAGCGCACTGTCATTTACAGACAGCACATTTTCCATTGAAATGGCCACTGAATTTCCACAGACATACCGTTTTACTATTAAAACTATAGCACACAAACGATACTGTGTGAAAATCGTGTTTCAATGAATATTTATCATGTGTGCATCACCGAGTAAAGTGCCTTGATTTGTTTCAAACCTATTTAAATCTTTGTTCCCATCACAATTCAGAATTACAAAAAAATAATGTGCTTCATTTTTGCTTTCCTAACTGAATTATAAGTACAGTTAATTTACAGGTATTCAAATGTGTTCTGTGTTACAGAAAACAACATCCTACATCCTTTTCTTCCATATTCCTTGTACCCCAGCAAGATTGTCACATAGTTCACTTTAAAAACTCATCTCACTTTGTAGTCAGAGAAAGAAAAGTAAACACCAGTCCTCAAGTTAAAAGAATAAGCAGCAAGTTGTATGAAGACGCTGTCTGACATTTGACCTCTGTCTTTATATATGAGAAGATAAAAACAAAATGTAAAGATATCTTTATTTATTGCTCTTTCACAACCCTCCAGAAATCGTCTGTCATCCTGAAAATACTGAACAAATGTTTCGTTCTTGATTAAATTGTGCATCAACCTTTGGAATAATGACGTGGATGTGGCTAATCCAAATTCATGTCATTTGAATATAAATGTTTTTTTCCGAAGTTACAAATGTGGTCATGTGTTTGGCTCTGGGCGCATTTGTATCAGGTGATTTGATGACTATAAGTCCAGTTTGCTGTGCACATATGATACTTCAAGAGTGGTCATCATTTCATTTTTGTTATATGTGGTTGACGGTCGCTGTCTACCTGAATGTTCTTATTCACATGTGCTAACCGATTCAGAAAATTCAAGTTGCCATCTTTTCTTTTGGGTATTACTATTGATGAAACCCAGTCTGTGGCCCTTACTTGTTGTTCTATTATATTTTCCTCCTGTTTTATAGTTATGGGAATAGGTCTCATCCAGTGTAGTACTGGTACAAATCCTGGTTTCATTTTTAACATAGCCTCTTAAACTTCCAATCTTTTTGTCAAATAATATTTATGCCTCGTTATTTCATCTATCTCCCTATGCACAATTAACACTTGTTAAGCATATCTGGATTTTCAAGTCAATGTACAATTCAGACAGCTTCTTCCACCCTAATATTGCTGAGACCTTTTCTGTAACATAAAGATGTATCAAATACTCTGTGCCTATAAATTAAATGTTTGTTTTCCAGGGTCCCACTAGATCTATGGCTCCTTCATCGCACCCCACTAACCTCAGTGTGCTGGTGCAAGTGTTTACGTGGTCACGTCTTAGCCCACATTTCCTTTGCTAGTATTATTGAGTGATCTGGATTCTACTTCCAAAGCCACTTGTTACCATCAATTTTCACATTACTTGGTTTTGTGATCTGGAACTTATGTTCTGCATTCCCAGCACCAGATCTTCATCTTCTTTCCCCACACAGTTTACTCTGTTGCTTGACTTTGCTGTGGATATGAATATTCTGTCAAAATGGTCTCCTACAGCATTTATCACATCTTTTGACTTGTGCTGGACACGTTTTCCTGTGGGCTAGATGTGTTGTGCTGCCATCTACTACACGTTCTGGTGTCCAACCATTAATTGTGTCTTTGTTTAAATACTTGCACAGTCCTTTCTCTAATGTCTTTGCTTTCAGTTCCTGTTTTTATTACATTTAAGCTTCCTCTTCATGTTCAATGCTCTCACACGTCTTCTTGATCGTTCTTGTAATTTGATTATATAATTTGGTTCAGACAATGCCAAAATCCTACTAAACAATAGTTGTTCTTGAATCATTATGTCTCTATACTAGACTATCAATTGATATTGAACTACTTGGTGAATCGTTGTGCCAAAGTCACATGCTGGCCAACTCATTTAACATATTTCCAAATTAATCTGCGCTTTCGTGCTCTCTCTGTGGTCTTGTGTAAAATTTGTGGCATCTCATCACTAGATTCACTTCCTTTGTATAATGCAGATCAAGCTATTTATTGCTTCCTCATATGCATCTTTAATCACAGTGCCTGCTGTATCCATTCCTGTCTCATTGTAATCAAAACCCTTCACCCTTCTGTGCCCAAAAAAGTAAGTAACACTGTTTTTTGTCGGGTAGAACTGAAATTAGGGGCATACATTGCTTCTGAGTAGTTTTAAAATATTTATCCCAATCTGGCGAGTGAGTGAGTGGCCATACAGCCATTTTCATAAACATATTTATTAACACAATGTTTACTAACACACTAATTATCACAGAGGAAAGATAATTAACTGTGTGATTAGTTTCAGAGTTAGAGTACAGTTTGTTATCACTGTTCTCTTCTCTACAGAGATAATTATTATTATGTACTTTTAAGCACTAATATTACAACAATCTATGATAACTGCTGTCTTGTCTTATAGGCTCGTGAACAGAATACTCTTCCCTTTAAGAAATATCTGAAGATATGCCTTTAAGAGCTGAGGGGAGAAGTTTAGGACAAATGGTTACCACCTTCCTTTCTTACATACAGCCTACCTGGTACATACTGGGCATCAACCTCACATACAAAGGAGTGGGAGAGGCTCGTTTCCTTCAGCTTCTCCAGTTCAATGTTGCCACCAGCACAGGTCACTCTGCTCTTTCTCATTTATTTATTTATATATATATTTTTATTGATAATGAGTTTTATATAGCGCTAACCAGACCCGGAGGTATTGGAGCGCTTTACAACAAGAATCATTCGTAGGATACATTAAGCAATTTAGTATATACAACGTCCCAAGACACAGTGCATAGTATCGACACGGAGTGCAAAAAAGAAATGTCACTCGTAAAGTAAGATATCGCAGTAGAATGTTCAGGGAACATATGACTATTGTCGCAGTAGAATGTACAGGGAACATATGACGCCCTGCTGAGGTAGTCGTAGAGAACCCAATGACTCAGGGATGGGTTCGACCGGTGAGTGGGGGGCGGGAGGTAGTCATGCGGAGAGTGACGTAGAGGTCATTGATGACAAAGTGTCCATGTGCTACTATGGTTTGTCTTCAGCGACTGGCTTGTAGCTCATTGACTCACCACGCGGGGCCCACCACTGACTGACACACGTGCCTCGCGGTGCACCAAGATCTTTTGACGGCCAGTCTACCTACCTATAGGGTCAGCACCGTCAATATATCCTGGTTTTTGGCAACAATTCTCAGGACTGGGAATCACAAAGCCCAGAGCTACCACTAACTTTTATTATTAAGTTATGATAAGGACATTACATCTGTAGAGCCCAGCTGGGAGGACCATCATTCACCTCCTCACAACCCTCACTCCATTTGGCATGAACCGCTTCACCTTCAATGTTTTGTATCTAAAAAAGCCATGCACCATAGTAAACATAAAATATATCCCTACCATATATTTTTCAGAAAGAATGTAATCGAGGGAGAGGCCGTGCTCAATATTCTTATAGATTCAAATCTCTGAAGCAGAGTGAAGTTATGGACCGTATTAAGTAGGGGTGTGTAAAAAGTGTGTCATTTTCTTTTGAGTAATTAAGCAAAATTCTGAACAATTATATAAACTAATGCTTAATTATTCAAAATGCAAAACCAACATTTGGAGCAATGTTTCTAGACATAAGGACATATTTTGCGCTAACAAACACAAATGCCTTAAACCGCAACCACTCTTGTTCTGTTCGTTGATAGTACTCATGCACTTGTGCTAAATTTTTGCAGCAAACGTTGCATAACTATACGATGTTGTGTAATAGCATAATTTGGGGAATTTAACATAACAAGGGTAATGTGAAATTGCATCAGATTACACCAGTGTAACAGAAATTTCATCCAGGCCTATATCAAAGGAGCAGGAAGATCCAACAGCAGAAGTGCAGATGATCTATTAATAATCACTGTTGTTTTAATGCCGTCCCATATTGCAATAAGTGCCTATTCTGTGCTTTGAATAGGGCTAAATCCTATGTGCATATCGGAGAGAAGAATATTCTATCTTTTGTCATCTGACAATTGTACCAAAAGCAGCTTTCACAGTCAGTTGGTCTAGGAGAGGAGCATTGCATATTGGATTTTAGATGGGAACATTGGGTTGCTGCCAGGTTTTTGTTAGAACAGATTTGATGTGGTCAGTTTTGAGTTGTTGCACCAGATACCAAGGAGGGGTGGTTGACAGCTCTGGCTGAGATGGCAGCTGAGTTGTTGATGGGATGCCCTTGAACAGATGGGCTGAACAGGAGTCAGCCAGTGGTCCAGATGCATCACAAGCTTTTGTGACATTGTTGAGGTCATCAGTAGATAAAGAGTAGATTGATTTGAGGCATTAGTTCAGAAGATGAGCAAGATCTGTGTGATGATCTACAGGGCCTCCTTGGTTTTTGCTTAAAACATCTGTCCAGATCTTTGGTTTTGGAGAAGTCATTAGGTAGAGATGTTCTTAGTTCTTGAGTGTGGTTGACTTTTTATGATTGATATTCTAGCTTTGGGAAGTCAGTGATTATCTTGTGAAGTTCCTTGGTTTGGTATGATGATTTATAAATATCATGATAGTAGAGCATATTTGCATTTGTGACTTCAGCTTTATTTATTTATTTATGTTATTTTATTGTGAGAGTTTTATAGAGCGCAGGGATAATTATAACATACATAAAAGATAGGTCAATGAAGTATACATAACACCATAGAGCAAACATAGAACAAGGCAGTAAGAAGCAGAACAGAAGCGACCTGATGAATGAAGGTAATATAGTAAAGATAAGTAAGTCAAATAAAAATAACATAATTGAGCTGAACAAAAATCAGAGCAATAAGGTGCAAAACAAGAGCGAACTGAAGAGTCATGGTAACGGCAAATAGATTGATTAGGTTGACTAGTTTGATACCATGTATGGATGTTCTCACAGAATAAGTGAATTTTGCCATAAGAATGCTTTTTACTTCCAATTTGAAAGATGCAGTGGAGGGGTTCAGTCTTGTTTCCAGGGGAAGGGCATTCCATATCGTAGGCGCCATTCCTGAGAAGGATCGTTTGTATGTTTTTTTCTTGTTGAATCTTTGTGGCTTCAGTAGGAGGTTTGCTGCTCTTCTTGTGGATCTTATCCCACCAGATATTGTGAGTTTCTGTGCGCGATAGCTGGGTGCATTGTGATGTATGACCTTATGCGTCATGCACGCTATTTTCAGGTGAATTCTGGCTTCAAATGGCAACCAGTTTAGAGATTTAAGGTCGGGGAGATGTGGGCCCTTCTTTTTAAACCAGTGATGAGTCTCGCTGCCGCATTAGTAGAGGCTCTTAGGGGAGCTGTAGTAGCTTGGGGGAGACCGCCTAGCGAGACACTTCCATAGTCCAGCCGAGGTAGAACTAGAGCTTGAACCGCCATCTTGAAGTCATTGGCATGTAGGAAGGGTTTCAGCTTCCTCAGTGTATTAATCTGAAAGTTTGCTCCCTTCGTTGCATTACTAAGGTGTTTTTTGCATATTGAGGTGATATTGCACATTTATTTTGTATTTAGGGTTGTTCGTCCTTTTTCCAGTTATCTTCCCATAGATGTTTTTTCAGATTTGAGAGATTTCAGCTCTGGTGGCATCCATTGTGAGCATAAAATGTGGCATGATCCTTTTGTTTCCATACATTAGTAAACATGCATTTGTGGTCGTATAGCTGGAAGGAGGGGATTATAGGATCATAAGTTCAAGTCGTGATATTTGCTGGTAACTAAGATGAGGTTCTTTGGGGCAAAAACTGTGTTCAGCCATGTCTTGCTCTCTGGGCAGGACCAGAAACCAGTTGAACTGGATTGTGATCTGCATATAGTGTAATCGGCATTTTGTATTGATTGAAGGATTTTCAGTTTATAAAGCACGCTGATACCCAAATACTTCCTGGCACTAGAGAAAACAGAACTGCTAATAAGATGGACTGCATGAATACCCAAGTCTTTAGCTTTTTTCGAAAAGAAGTCAGGTTATAGCTATTGGTGATATTCATAAGAAGAGAATTCCAATGTTATACCTAAAGAGCTTAATAGGGGACAAGTCTTGGAGATGCGGGAAGAAGATCTGAGTGTGTGCAGAGGCCTGTAGACTGTAAATTTGTTATGGAGCTCTCTGTTGTTTACAGCTCTAAATGTAAGCCAAAGTAACCTAAAGATGATTTGTTTCTGTATGAGAGACAACGAAGGTTGTTTCCAAGTAGCAGAGATATCTGCTGAGGCAGGCGTGGAAAGAGGTGAGCTGCTGAATTTTGCACAACTTTGAGACGATTAGATGTTTATTAGGTGCCCCGAGTAGCAGCACATTCCGATGATCTAATCTTGAAGTCACTACAGCCTAAACAGCTGTTCTACTGAAAAAAAGGGAAAGATCCTTAGGTAGCACATTTAAAAAACAAAAGCAAACAACATGATTGACTTGATGTTGAAACAAAAGTTTGTAATGAAAAAGATTTCCAGATTTTAAACGAGGACTTGAAAGAAGAGCAGTCTCATAAGAAGAAGAACACCAAGATTCAGAACAGATGGATATGCCTTTGCCAAATACCAACAGTCAGATTTGCCTCTGTTGAGCTTCTGACAGTTTGTGTTTATCCATCTTGAAACATCCTCCATGTAATTCCGGAACTTAATCTGATTTTCTAGAGTGTTTTGCAGGAATAGACACATCTAAGTTTTATTTGTACATGATATGATCTCACATCCATTAGAGCAAACCATTTGATTCATATTTCTGAAAACAAGTATTAAAGTCCCCTAGTGTGGAGAGACTGTGATGCTTTAGAGGGATCTTGAACATAAAGTTGTTTTTTAGCTTTCTTTATTGCAGTTTTCTGGTATACTTCGCATATGTAAACAATTACATCTCATGGACCACCCTAAACAATAAGCAGTACAAGCCCCAGTCAGAGACTATTGATCCAATGTGGGTTTCCACTGAAGTAGTTACCAAACCGACAATCAGCAAGAACATTATCATTATTATTCATTGTAACTAAATACCCCCCTCCGAACCCCCCTCCCACCGGGCCCACCCACCTAGAGGTCCAGCTAACAGCAGTTCAATCAGGGGTATCCTCTCGTCTCTCCTCTCGTCTGGGGGATACCATTCCCTCGTGACTATCCCCCGTCGCCACCGTCTGTGTAGAACTAGGGGAACTTCCTCCTATCTCCTGAACCATTAACCCCCATTCCTGCAATACCTCCGGGAGTTTGGCATCCCTTCTAGTACTACGTTTGTGCCACTCCTCTGCCAGTGCCCATTCCTTCAGGTCCGCATTCCAGCTTGCTATTAGCGGCCCATGTTGTGCCAGCAAGTGGATTGCTATTCGCCGCGTGGCCGCCAGCAGCCCCAATACCAGGAACTTTCTACTGGTTTTGCGTTTAGGGTCTCAGGGAATCAATCCCAGGATACAAGTACGCACCTCCAAAGCAACCCTCCATCCTGCTATTCTATGCAGGTCCTCTAGGATTGCTGTCCAAAATACCTGAATCGTCGGACATGCCAAATCATAGGGCTGATTAGGATGGCGGACGGACTTGCGTCCGTCCGCCACCAGAGTGTTAGGGACCGTCCGCATGGGCAGCGGTGGTCCCTCCATGACAATTAGGATGTAACCGTCACCCTGGCGGTCACATCCTGTATTTTTTACATTGCGGCGGGTGCTGCTTGAAGCAGCACCCGCCGCAATGTAAAAAATGAAAGCAGTACATTTGCATGCACAAAGCGGCAGGCACCGCGTGGTGCCTGCCGCTTCGTGCACGCAAATGAAGGGGGGTACCAAAGGTACCCCCCATGTGCACCCCCCACCCGCCCCCGCAGTAAAGAACCGTATGCTTTTCCACGGCGGAAAAGCCGCCGTGGAAAAGCATAGTATTGCAGACATCCTAATATGCCTGGCGGTGTCTGATAGACACCGCCAGACATGTTAGTGCTTTTCCGCCGCGGTCGGAAGGCGACTGCGGCGGAAAAGCTGCGGACATAAAAGCAGACCCACCAGCCATCCTAATTTGGCGGTGGGTCTGTGGAGGCTCCGCAGCGGATTTCCCGCATCCTCCGGGCCGGCGGTGGCTTCCGCCGACCCGGAGGATGCGGGAAATCCGCAATCATAATTAGCCCCTTGGTGTGGGAAATCTGCCCATTCTTGGTGGCATCTGGGGCACCTCGGGTCTCTCAAACTGTCAATAGTATGTAGGTGCTTGGGTGGCAGATATGTCATGTGAACCATATTGTATTGTATCTGCTTAAATCTATTGGAGACCGCCACCTTGCGTACTCCCTCATGAATTTTCTCTAACTCCGGTGGTGTAATCTCCGGCGGGCTCACCTCCTGCCATCTACCTTCCACTTTGAGAGGTGCGCCTTTTCTGTCTTCCCTTAAATCCCTATACAAGTGTGTGACAAGTTTTCTCCCTCCTGCCATGGTAATCATCATGACCAGGGTACATGTGTGTTCCGGGGCTTCCGGGAATGTAGGCCATAGCTGTTGTGCCGTTGCCGAAGTAGGGGAACTTAAAGTCAGTGGGTGTGAGGTTTGGGTATTAGTGGGGGAAAGAGGATCTTTGAGGTTGGGCGGTTAATAATGATAGGCTACAGGAGCTAGATGAGGAGGGGAAGTTAGGACAGATTTAGGAGTAAAATTAAAGATTGAAATGGAAGATGAGATAGACTTGATACGAGGTCAGGTGACTGCAGGGTTAATAGGTGGAAGAATGTATAACATATAACGCAAAAGATAGGATTTACAGGCAAGAGTAGAGTGAATGTCAGAACAGAGGGTAAGGAAAGAAGTAATGTGTGAGGAGTGGTTGGAAGACAGGATATGAATATAAAGGGAAAATGTTCAAGCCCGTTGGTAAAAGTGTAGTATTCACCCTACATTCTTGTTGAGAACGGCACCATTTTTTTGATTATTTTAGTAAGGTTGTTAACATGGTTGGTGACAGCTTTCAGGTCCACAGGTGGTGTTTAGAATCCTTGCTACTGGGAGACCCCAGTTGACACCTGAATATTATTGATTTGGGTGCATTGATTCCATTAGGTGGAGCAGTAACAATATTGACTATGAAGTACCAGCTTTAATTTGTAGACTACTAGTTATAGCTGAAACAGCAGAATGTTATCTACCAAAATGATGGACAGTTCATTAGCAGTAGCTTCGCTGGAGGTTGTAGTTTTAGACATGGGATATAGGGTCCTATGTACTAAACTCTGTTTGCAAATCAGTTTGTGCTAATTGCACTGTCTTGTTTGCTGGCCGGGCTATGTTTTGCAATGTGACTGAACATTTTCCTCCTGCCTCATCAGTGTCAATGATGCAAGAGGCAGTTTGAGCCCCCCTGTGAAAGTCTGAGAATGCAGGGATGACTCTGGAGAACGTGCTCCCCTGCCTCGAAACACAGATACAAATCTGTAGTGTTTTTGACCCACATCTCAGCACACATGACTATCATGCTTGCGTGCTGAGGCCTTTCCATGATCTGGAGTGAAACCCAGAGTAGGGGTCTGTGGAAAGAGTACACTTAGCATGCCTCTCTGTCTTAGGATAGTGACATATGTGGACTCCTCTGTCTGTAGAGGACTGACTTTGGATGCCGCAAAGTGCAGGGGAGGTTTTGTTTCCCGCAACCTTCCTGTGAGAGCAGCTAACCAACCTCTCCCTAATTTTGTATTGCTCTGCCTGTCTGCTATTATGGTATTCTTGACCCATCCATGAGGCACATGGATGTTTGCGTATGTGTGCACTACGCATTTGTATATTTTTCAAGTGCATGTGTTGCTTGTATGGGTAGAATGCATATGGAGAGCAAACCAGTGAATGTGGCTACATTTACCATGGGTTTCAGGTTGTATCAGGCATATTCTAGTGGTACGTAAAATGGAGATTTGAAGGGGCAGCCCAGACAACAAATGCATAAGGCTCTCCCCATGACATTCCAGAGATCTCTTTCAGTGGTTGACAGAGGAGTGTTGCTGAAATTAGGAAAGGAGACAGAAGGCTCATTTGAACGTACGGAGTTCAATTTGTTAAAGCTTTTATTTGTTGGTTTTTACTATGCATATATTATTGATGTCAGTCCAAGCACATGCTATAAGTTACATGCTTGATACATAATTTGCAGTCACGTAGAAACAAAATGATGTGTCATGCAGTGCATTTATACCTCTCAGATGGTGTTTGTCAGTGTGCTGCTTATAAATCATCACTGATTGCATGCTCAATTACCTAGTATTTGAGTCTAAATCTTAAATAACACAGACTCCTCCATTTCGTCAACTCTCGCCAAGGAAAAACAAAATATGGTATAACTAGTAACCAAAACAACTGCTCAGTGGAGATCACCATGGAATTAATTGCCTAGTCAGCGGGAGGGATGAGCACAAGAAGAAAGTATTCAAAGGTACTGTATCATGTTTGAATTGCAGTAACTGTAACAAAATTATAAAAGGCACATACATAATATATCCTTCAAAGGAAGAAACAAAGTGAAATTAAGAACCACTGCCACATGTGAGTCCAAGAACCCTATATACATATTGAAATTTCCATGCGGTTCAGCATACGTCGGCAAAACAGAATGAAGTAACATAAGGACGAGGAATGAGATATCTTCAGTTGCAATGCATTTCAAAGCCCAAGACCACAACATCAGTCAGTTGAGATTCACAGTGTTAGAAGTGGTCAAAACCGTAGAAGATGTGGATAGTAAAAAAGAATGATCAAATATTTTGTATAAAGAAACTGGATACAATAGCTCTAAACGGACTGAATAACTGCTTGGACGATGCATGTATTTATAAATAGGGGGTTATATTACGTTTAATCCACTTATTTAAATTAGCTGGTCCAATGATCCAAGACAGGATGTGATTTTTTTCTTAAAGGATACTTTAGGGTATTATGTCTAATCACATGTTCTATTTCCATGGTCATAATTGAGGATTATTGATATGATGTGATCAGTTTGTTTGACTGTACATATTTTCTCAACAAACACTTTTGAGAAATTTTCAACACTTGAAAATGTATTTGTTAAATCTACTGTATTCAACCACCTAAGCAAGATTTCAAATTTCGATCTCTTACTTGGTAATAGAGACCTTAGGGTTAGACAAATTTCACTAAGACATGTTGATAGAAAGAATTGTTTCTTTGATACTTGCATATTTTAAACACGTTTAGGCACAGGAGACCAAGTTTAACTTAATGGGACTGTTTTCTAGTTTTATAAATATTGATTTTGGACAGGTCGACAGAACGCCTTTTTAGAAACAACATTAGACTTGTGTTGTAGTATCAGATAATCAAATTACAGTTCAATCCATGTTGACATTTCAACGTGGCGTTCCGATTCAACCTCCGTGTGGATGATTACAAAACGTACAATTTTTAAGTTCTGTTTAGATGACCATGACGTTTGAGTCTGCCCATCATGAATAATGAACCAATGATGGCAGCTCAATTTGAATGCAGAGAGACTTGTGAGATAATCTCACTATCTGGTAAGCACTATTTTATTAACTCACAGTGTTTTTTTATCCAAGCCTTGATTCCGGTTGTAATTGTTGTAAAGCAAACTTACAAACTGAGAACGCTTCCTTTGATTATAGAAAACAACCTTGAGATGGATATATTAGGTAGTCACGCAAATGTTTCAATTCTTTCCATTTAATATTTTTTTGTTTTTTTTCTAGAAACATGATTATAAGCTGTTTCCAGAGACATCTTTGAAATATGGTTGACTTGTACTTATATATGCATAAACAACATCAAGTAATTCCCATATTTTTGCGTTATTGATTACGTAAACACGATTTATTGAATTTATGAACTGGTCGCTGGGTAAATAATGCAACTGACATGAGTGAATACCTGATATGCAGAAATTAGTTTGTACATAGGATTTATGAACAGAATAGCTTGAAGACTGATTTTTAAATTATGAAGTATCAAATTCATTTTTGTATTTATTCTTTGTTAATTAAGTATCAAAACAGCATTGTTCTTTTAAGTTCCATAGGAGACCCCCTAATGAAGGATCTTCAAGGGTCCGAAGTGCATTGAGGATTTGATTAGCACTAAATCACAGGGGGACATTTGGAATGCACCTTTGGATGTATACATATGAAATCTATGAAAATAAAGCCATGGAATAACATTTGGAAACTTGATTTACTCAATGGATTATGAATGTTTTACTCATTGTGATAAACAATAGTTGACTCCAGTATTACATTTAAGAAGCCCATTGGGGACAAAAGGGTGATGCTAAAGGGAGACACTATCCTATGTCAGGATTAGTGCTATCGAACATTATCAATTTGCACCTATGTTCAGAAGGAGACACCATTCAAACACACCATTATTTCTCATGAAACAGGATGATTGAAATCATATATAAGGAAAAAATGCCTGGTACTCACAATAAACGTGTTTCTTTATATAACCCCAGCAGGCATACATTGGCTGGCTGGAGGTGTTAGCGGCCTAAGTTACGCTCCAGGTCCCCCGCAACCTGCATCCAGAACTGTCAATGATTGGGCAGCTCCACACAATATGGAAATAGTCTGCAGCAACCGGGGAGCATCTGGGAAAGCCCAGGTCTGTGGTGCGTAGCATAACGTTCAATCTTTGAGGGCAGAGATCAGTACAGTGCAAGCAATTGCATTGTGTGAATTTAAAACAAGTGTTGCAGGTGTATGTAGCTAAGGAGTTCCCTTGCCCTTTCCTGGCCAATTGTTCTCTGGAAAGTGCTAGTTTCCAGAAGTTAACAGGTAGTTAATGTGTGGCATTCTCATTTCCTTAGTGGTCCTGTTTTGAATTGATCATGAGAGGAGATTTCCAGTTCTTCTAAGCAGGTAGAAATCCTTAAAGTGAAGAACTACCTTGGACCAGTGACATAACTCAACTTCTGGAATACACAAGGACTGTCTTCAACATGAGCATAAAGATGTGGCTAAAACTTCCAGATAGTGTGCCCATATTACTGACCAGAAACCTGGGCTTGCACACCAGTGGCAACCAGGATATTTCTTTGAGTACTAAGGTTGGGGTGCTGACTGCCAGCTCACTTTATTAGTTTCAGGATCAGTTATCGGGAAAAGAGTTAATTAGCCTGCCAGGAGGGGATGCCTGCAACTAATGTTGAAAAAGTGGGCTGGCTGACTGAGGAGGGGATTGGAGGTGCCCATGTATGAAGAAGAGGCTGCTCAGAAGTCGAGATTGTAAAAGGGCTCAGCGAAATGGAGTTACACCTCTACTGTGACACGGAGGGTGGCTTGCATCGAGAAGCTGCAAGAAGGTCTTGAGGCATGAATGCCATTGTCCAACAGAGGCTGAATCACATACAACAAACTTGATTGTCAGGTGCACTCAGACTTCCAAATACTTCAGGTGACTAAATAAATCAGCAGAAGAAATTTCACAGTTGCGTTCTGGAGTGGGCCCCTACTTATTTAGGAGAGGGGATTTGAAATAGGAACCGTGTGAGACCGTAGTGATTCCAAGCTCTACAACCTCAACAATACCTCAATGTGGTTGTGGCATGTCTCTGACCTCATACCTCAGGTTACTGTTGCTCACCACTTTCAGAGATCACGTACAGAAATCCTGTCAGCTGACCTAGAGTTGTAGGTGCGCTGTCTGTACACAGTGCATCGTGTGCTACATACTGCCAGGCAGCATCCTGCTCCCGCCAACAACCATGTGTGCAGGAACTGCCAGCACAGGAAGGCCTTTCAAACTATTTCACAGTGGACAGAATGGTTAGTGGTACTGCATTCACACCAGGAAAGAACAATGCAATTCAGTCAATCAACTATTTGTATAGCGCGCTACTCACCCATAAGGGTCTCAAGGCTCGGGGGGGGGGGGGGGGATGTCGCAGCTACTGATCGAACCACCAGGTCTTGAGGAGTCTCCTGAAGATCAGCAGGTCTGGGTCTGACGCAGGTGGATGGGGAGGGTGCTCCATGTCTTGGCGGAAAGGTGGGAGAATGATCTGCCGCCGGTGTTTGTATGGCAGATGCGTGGTACGGTGGCGAGGACAAGGTCAGCGGATCACAGCAGGCGGTTCGGGGTGTAGAAGGTGAGCCGTTCGTTGAGGTATGCTGGTCCGGCATCGTGGAGTGCTTTGTGAGAGTGGGTGAGGAGCTTGAAGGTGATCCTCTTGTGTACCGGGAGCCAGTGCGGGTCTCTTAGGTGGGTGGTCATGTGGCTGTGGCGAGGGATTTAGAGGATGAGGCGTGCAGGGGCATTTTGTATGCGTTGGAGACTTTTCTGGAGTTTGGCCTTGGATCCAGCGTAGAGGGCGTTGCCGTAGTCCAGCCTGCTGCTGATGAGGGCTTGGGTGACTGTTCTTCTGGTTTCTGTGGGGATCCATCCAAAGATCTTGCGGAGCATGCAGAGGGTGTTGAAGCAGAAGGAGGAGACAGTGTTGACTTGTTGGGTCATGGAGAGTGTTGAGTCCAGGATGAACCCCAGGTTGAATGCGTGGTTGGTGGGTGTCGGGTGGCTCCCAACGTGGCCGGCCACCAGGAGTCGTCCTATGCAGAGGGGGTGGGGCCGAGGATGAGGACCTCCGTCTTGTCGGAATTCAGTTTCAGACGGCTGGACTTCATCCAGTCTTCGACGGCCTTCATTCCCTCTTGGAGGTTGGATTTGGCGATGGCCGGGTCCTTGGTGAGGAAGAGGATCAGCTGGATGTCATCAGCATACGAGATGATGCAGAGGTGGTGTGCATGGACGATGTTGGCGAGAGATGCCATGTAGATGTTGAAAAGGGTCGGGCTGAGGGATGATCCTTAGGGTACACCGCAGGTGATTGTGGTGGCTTCGGATCGGAATGGGGGGAGTCGTACTCTCTGGGTTCTGCCGGTGAGGAAGGAGGAGATCCAGTTCAGGGTTTTGTCACCGATCCCTGTGTCATGGAGGCGTGTGCGCAGGGTGTGATGGCAGACGGTGTTGAAGGCGGGCGAGAGGTCCATGAGGATGAGGGCCACGGTTTTGCAGTTGTCCAGCAGGGTCCTGATGTCGTCAGTGGCAGCGATGAGGGTGGTTTCGATGCTGTGATTGCTGCGGAATCCAGATAGGGAGGAGTCTAGGATGTTGTTCTCCTCCAGGAAGTGGGTGAGTTGTCTGTTGGCGGCCTTCTCAATGACTTTCGCCGGGAACGGGAGCAGGGACATGGGTCGAAAGTTCTTGAGGTCCTTTGGGTCCGCCTTGGGCTTCTTAAGTAGGGCGTTGATCTCGGTGTGTTTCCAGCTCTCCGGAAAGGTGGCAGACTCGAAGGAGCTGTTGATGATCTTTCGGAGTTGGGGTGCGATGATGGAGCTTGCTTTGTTGAAGATGTGGTAGGGGCAGGGGTCAGAAGTTGAGCCGGAGTGGATGGAGTTCATGATTTTGATGGTGTCTTAGTCATTGACGTTGTTCCAGGAGAGCAGGAGGTTGGTGTGTTTGGTAGGCGGTGTCGGTGTCTGTCGTTGGTGTCTGGGTGTCGAAGCTGTTGTGGATGTCTGCGATCTTGCGTTGGAAGAAGGTGGCCAGGGAGTTGCAGAGTTCTTGTGACGCGGGATGTCGTTGCAGCTGGAGCTGGGGTGGCGAGTTCTTTCACGATGTTGAAGAGCTCTTTGCTGTTGTGTGCGTTGTTGTCGATGCATTCCTTGAAGGAGGTTCTTTTCGCGGATCGCATGAGTTGGTGGTGCTTGGCCGATGGACCATTCCATCTTGCTTTCACGTATCAGAGCGGCGGGAATCGGGGGCTCAGCCCTGGTCTGGCTATCGTCCTTCCTGAGGGATCGCACCCAGGCTGTCCGGTTGGGGGATTTCACGGCAACTCCACTTAAGGTCACTTGTGGTGTCCCCCAGGGTTCTTCTCTTTCCCCTCTTTTGTTTAATCATTATATCTATCCTCTAATCTTTGCACTCCAGCAGCTGGAGGTCACCGTATATAACTATGCGGATGACCTCCAGCTCATCTTTAACCTTTCTTCTTCGTCCCATTCTATTTCTAACTTTCAGACTATTATGATTTTTATCAGGGACTGGATGAGCCACAACCACCTGAAGCTGAACCCGGATAAAACTGAGTTGGTTCTCACTGGTGGCTCTTCCAGTCCCTGGAACTCTTTATTTTGGCCCTCTTCCTTAGGTTTCCCTCCCACCCCCTCTCCTACAGTTAAGACCTTAGGCATCAAAATGAATAATCATCTTACCCTACACTCACAAATTAGCTCTGTTGTCTCTTCTTGCTTTCTCACTCTTCGTACTATTCGCACTGTTTCCCGTTTCTTTTCTCCCCTGGCACTTAAACTGATCATGTCCGCCTTAGTGATCTCCCGGCTGGACTACGCCAATGCCCTGTACAACGGCATCCCAGCTTACAGCCTACGAAAGCTCCAACTGGTACAAAACCAGGTGGCTCTGCTAGTGTACGGCCTTTCCCGCTCCCACCACTCAACTCCGTTATTGAAGGCGCTTCACTGGCTACCTGTCAGGGAGCGTTCCCTCTTTAAAACTGGCTGCATGGTTTTCCAGGCACGCCAGGGTTCAGCTCCTGCCTTCATTACCTCCTTGATAAGGGAATATGTACCTGCCAGAGAGCTTCGCTCATCCTCTCAATCTCTTCTGCAGGTACCCCCCTACAAGCGAAAAAAGTGGGGAGGGGCCAACTTCTCATTCCTGGCACCCACCTTTTGGAACTCCCTTCCCGACCATCTGTGGTCGGCCAAACACTACTCCCTCTTCCGTAAAGGCCTCAAAACCTTCTTATTCAATCAGGCTTTTTCGTAGTAATTTGTCTTCATTGTTCCCTCTACTGTACCAGTATCTATTGCCTCTCCTCTGCTAATTTTGCCTTCATAGCGCCAAGAAACCGTCTGGTGAACGCTGCGCTCTACAAGTATTTTAAATTCAATTCAATTCAATTCTTGCGTCTGGCGTTCACGAGGGCTGTGTGGTTGTTTGGTGTCTGGCCTTGGTGCTACTGCTTTTCGAGTTTTCGGCTGGTCTGCTTGGAGATCTGGAGGTCGGCGTTGAACCAAATGACTCTCATGTTGGTGCGCCTGTTTGAGGGTTTCTTGATCCGGGCAAGGGTGTTGGCGCATTCGTCAATCCACTGTCTGAAGTTGTGGTCTGCTTCGTTGGTGTCCAGGGGTTTGGACAGAGAGCCTTGAGCGAGGGTGGTGAGGAGCTGGTCTTTGATGACTTTGTTCCAGCTGCGGCGTGGGAGTCGTTGCGGTTGGTTGTGCGCAGTGTGTTTCTTGAAGGAGAACTGGATGCAGTGGTGGTCGGTCCAGTAGAGTTCGGTGATGAGGCTAAAGGTGACGTGGTTGCTGGCGGAGAAGATGGGGTCGAGCGTGTGTCCTGCAGAGTGGGTGGGTGTCAAGACGAGCTGTTTGAGTCTGACGTTGGCGAGGTTGTCGATCAGGCTTGTGGAGTTGCTGTCGTTGGCGTTCTAGAGGTGGAAGTTCAGATCACCCAGGAGGATGTAGTCTTATGTAGTCTTTGAAGGCGAGGGCGTGCGTGCTGATGAGGTCGGCGATGGAGTTGCTGAACTGGGGTCGGGGTCCCAGGGGTCTGTGATAAGGGTTCCTCTGAGGGTGGTGTTGTGATCGGCGTGGATCTGGAAGTGTAGGTGTTCGGCTGTGCTAAGGGAGTCTCCGATGTTGGTTGAAATGTTGATGGTGTTCCTGTGGACGATGGCGATTCCCCCTCCTGGTTTGTTGGTGCAGTCCCTGCGGGTGATCTTGTAGCTGTCCGAGATGGCTATGGGAAACTAACATTGAAAAAATGAAACTCAAAAAGATTCACTCCAATATTCCCCAATGTAATTTTCCCTATTTGGCCAAAGGCAAAAGCCATTGCCTAAAGAGACAGTCCCCAAATCACTGCAGGTAGTGTTTCGCATTGGCATGCTGTAATTAGCACCCTGTGCCTTATGTACAGTCTACTTTTTCTGTCAGGATCTGAATTCAGAACAATAAAGCGCCTGCCTAAATACTTTGGACTACAAGTCCCAGAGGCCCATGCGGCATGAAGGTGGGGACTATATGTTCCTCCTGGACCCGGAAGTCGGATTGTATTGGATTCCGTTGATCTCTGGTACGGTAGCGGTGCTTGACCGTTATGTTTGTGGGTGCTGTGGTGCTTCGCCGGTATCAGCGAAGACACGGACACCCGCCGCATAGTTTGCCGGTGTTGGGAGGACGCTTGTTCTTCTCATAGCATGTCCGGGGCTGTGAGTCGGCTGACTCATTGGTAGGGTCCTGTGGTGCTTTGCCGGTCTCAGGTCAGCGAAGACACAGACCCGGTCTCAAAAAGTTTAATGGGACCTAGAGGAGTGTGTCGGCTGTGGTGCTTCGCCGCGGTGAGTGCGAAGACACGGACACCTGGTGATTGATCCCCGTGAAGAGAAGGCATGGTGTGACCCCGACTCACCTATCCATGTTTTTGGAGATACCTATTTTCTGTTTGGCACTGAGAGGACGTCTGCTCCAACTGGCGGAGGCTTTTTTCTCTTAATTGGACTCTACGATAATGGAGGAGCCCAGTAACACTGTTGACTTCATATTCGTTGGTGGTAAGGTGACGGGAGATTACCTCCTCTGGAGAACTTGTTCTTTGTTTTCTTTTGCTTCTTTTTCTTTTTGGGGGGCTCTACGCATGCTCAGAGCATTCCTTCTGTGACTTAACAGAAGGAGAAAGTGTACTGTACTTGAATCAGGCTGAGAGACGTAATATTTAGTGGAACGCTGGTATTCTTTTGCTGCTAATTTCCTCCTGAGGCTTGAGCCGGGAGGCTGCTTTTATAATTGTGTTGCTGAATCTTCACTTTCTTCCCGTGTGTCCGCTCCCTCCCCCTCGCACTTTATTTTAAAATTGAAAAGAACTTCCTACTACATTAGCGCTGCTCGCTTAACTGCGCTAGGACCTATTTCTTTAGTTAGATTCCTCTCCTGCCTGTCCTGGGAAGCGGTCGACTGTTAGACCGGCCTCAGGGGGGACATCAGATTGGCAGGGAAGTCAGGCAGCGGCCATCTTAGTGAGGGCTCGCGCTGCACGTCGCACTTCGAGCGCTTAAAAACATACGTCCATGGCTCCGCGCAGCGGACGCGCATTACGTGCGCGCCGATCGCGCGCCGGAGTCAAGCCAGAGTCCTGCCCGTCTGCGCCCGTCCGCGACCAGACGGGACGCGGGGCACGGGACTCCGGTCATATTGTCATCACGCAGGCATCCGAGATAGCGCTCTCTCATCAGCAATACCGCTACACTCGCGAGACGCTACTTGAAATCGGTAAGACCCCCACTAAATCATGTTATCACTCCATAGACCCCAATGCACTGTTATCACAATGCAATTCTTGCAACTTTCGTTTTGTTAATGTTCCCAACCCTAACCATCCTGCACCTAATCTTAAATTGATGCTACTTAACTGCAGATCCATGGTTAAGCACAAACTGGAACTTCACGACCTATTATTAAATCATGACTTTGATGTAATGTTTTTAACAGAAACCTGGCTAGAAGAATCCTCATCCCCAGAAATACTTGAGACAGTCCCGCTGAATTACAGCTTACTGAGAATTGATAGGCCTATACAGCGCGGTGGAGGTCTTGCAATGATCTTTAAAAAAGAACTGGAATGCACCCTCACTAACAAGGGCATCACTAACAGTGAAAGCGGTACTTTCACCATTAAAGTGACCCCTGGCATGACCATTACTGGGCTTCTCATTTATCGGCCCCCTGGCAATGCCACTTCTTTTTGCAACCAGCTAATAGAAACGGCGACGCAACTAGCTATCAAATACAACAACTTTATGATACTAGGTGATCTTAATCTTCATTTCGAAGATTTACATGCTAAGGAAGCTCAACTACTGAAGACTGCCCTACATGCTCTGGGGATTACCCTGCTCTCCACTTCTCCCACACATAAACATGGCCATCTTCTCGATCCTATCTTTGCGACTTGGGAAGGTATTGACATACAACCTCCGGCCCCTATCATTTGGTCAGACCACCATATGATCATGTTCAACATTCCCAAGACCAGGACTAAGAATAATGTCCACAAACCCTTGTATGCCAAGCGGCGCAACTGGAAAAACTACACCCCAGAACGTCTGATTGACGAATTAAAAATCCACCCCCCTCCCCAAGGCCAGTCCCTTCAAGAAACCTGGAATTCTTATGAACTATGGTTAAGCAAGGCACTTGATAAAATTGCCCCTTGGACCTCTAAGCCCCCAGCCAGGAGAACAAAATCTGAACCGTGGTTCTCAGAAAAATTAAAGGTAGCTAAAGCCCGCTGCAAAGCGATTGAAAGGAAATGGAGAAAGAACTACTCCACGGAACTGAAGGAGACCTACAAACAAGAACTAAGGGCTTATCAGAGACTTATAAGAGAGGAAAAAAGTCACTTTTACCAAAACAGAATTGAAGAGGCTATAAATCCATCTAAAGAATTGTTTCGGATCTACAAGGAACTAACAGACACGTCGAGCCTGGACACGCAGGACACGTTTTCTAATGAGTTATGCGAAAAAATTGCAGACTTCTTTGTCAATAAAGTAGAGAAAATTCACACCACTTTCTCCACCCCCCCCACATCTGGTAAGACAATTCCCCCTCTTCACAAAACCACTCTTACCCACTTTTACACTCCCGACAAAGAAACACTGTCCAGCATAATCAACAGTATCCACTCTGGCTCCCCTAATGATGTGTGTCCGTTAGATAAATGCAAAGACATCATGGACATTACCCTCAGGGATCAAATAAGCCAACTCATTACCCTCTCTTTCGAAGAATGCCATGTCCCGGAGGCTTGGAAAAACGCCCAAGTCATTCCCCTGAAAAAAAAACCGAATGTTCCGATCACCCAATTCCAAAATCTCAGGCCAATATCTCTATTGCCTCAATGCGCCAAAATAATAGAAAAAATAGTTAACATCCAACTTATGGCGTTTTTAGAGGAAGAAAACATTCTTCACCCCACTCAATCCGGTTTCAGACCAAATTACTCCACGGAGACAGCTGTCTTGTATTCCACGGAATATATCCGCAAGATGGTGGACGAGGGTGAAACAGCAGCGTTGGTCATGCTTGACTTAAGCGCAGCTTTCGATACTGTGCTACATGCCACGCTGCTGTCCCGTCTTTCAGATATCGGAGTAAAAGACTGTGCATTGGCGTGGATTAAATCTTTCCTCACCAATAGAACTTTCCAGCTTCATTGCCCGCCCTTTAAATCATCTTCTCGGACCGTGAGCCACGGGGTTCCACAGGGCTCGAGCTTGAGCCCTACATTGTTCAACATCTATATGGAACCCCTGGCTCAGATCATAAAGAACTTTGGGGTTGGCATTGTTAGCTACGCCGATGACACTCAGCTTATGTTTAAGCTCACTCCTGATACCGAGGAGTATGCCTCAAACTTCTCGGAGTGCATGGCTGCTGTGGCCGTGTGGATGGACAGTAATTGCCTCCGGCTTAATGGAGACAAAACAGAGGTGTTAGTGATAGGGAACAAAACCTCCTTATGGTCTCAAGCGTGGTGGCCCTCATCTCTTGGCGAATGCCCTCGACCTGTTGAGAAAGTCAAGAACCTTGGGATCATGATCGACTCGGATCTATCAGGAAAATCCCAAGTTAACAAGATCATTGGTAAATGCATCGGCACATTAAGAATTCTCAGAAAAATCATTGACCTGATACCTATCAAAGCCAGGAAAACCATCGTGCATGCTCTTATTACACCTCACCTGGACTACGGGAATCCCCTCCTTCTAGGCATCAACCAAAAACATCTACACCAGCTGCAATGTGTACAAAATGCAGCAGCCCGATTGGTATTAGGCCTTCCTAAAAGAACTTCTGCCAAGACAGCATTGTCCAAACTGCACTGGCTCCCCGTAAAGGAGAGAATAAAATTCAAGAACCTCTGCTATGCCCACAGGATAGCCCACAACAAGGGTCCCACCTACTTAAGTAGCCTCATGACCATTCACCGCCCTACCCGACACCTGAGGTCCTCAGGAATGTCCCTTTTCAAACTCCCCCGCGTCCACAGAGCAAAAATCGGTGGCCGCTCCTTTCGTTATCTAGGAGTGAAACATTGGAATGCTCTTCCGATTCATTTAAGAATGGAACCCTCTGAAACTCTTTTCAGAGCTAACTTGAAAACCCACCTCTTCCCTCAATAATTCTGCCACTCTCTTTCCTTTGACTTGATTCTCGGTTGAGATTTTTTAGCAATCAGCGCGGGGATACACAGTTGTGCAGCCATGCGCTTAATAAATGTTTTTATTATTATTATTATTATTATTATTTTCTTCTTTAGTGATGCTTGGTATAAGGACCAGGTATGTACCAAGTTAGTTTTCAATGGAGCACTGAACTGGAAGGGATATTTGAATAGGGGAGATAACCTGTGTTTGTGTCTTATAGGCTATAGTCCAGGAGTTCCATGGTGGGAGAGACCCTAGGGTACATCCTCATCATTGCCACAAGAGGTTATTCACCGAGGTAGGTGGAAGTACAAAGGGAGATCAAGGAGACTAGGGGAGGGGTCACAGGCCTTTGTTAACGGGTTGTACTTTGTCGTTTCAGATTGTCTCAGCCCGTAGAGCACCATCCCGGCCCCTCTTTTTTCCCTCACCTGATCACCTCTAGGCTCTGGGTACACTTGAGAACCGAGCTTGGGGAGATCCGGAGGTGGACCCTCTAGAGCATCACCCGGATCCCGAAGAGCATCGAGATACCTTGACATTTTCAGTGTATGTAGTATTGAAGTGCATCTTGTTTCCTTAATCTTAATCTTCTGACTGGTCATCAGTTTATTGATTGTTATTTGATATTTATTGAGTGTAGAGTCTATAGCCCCATACCGTTGCCCTGATTAAGCCTTGTACTGCTTGTTTTGCTAGCCAGAGAGTCAAATGCTGAAGGGGTGTACTTGGTGATCAGTTTTGAGACAATTAATAGGATTAGGCCACTAGGCACTAGTGGTTAAATGATTCTGGGTGATACAATGTAAGCCGGACTGCCCAAGAACTCCTGACAAAGAACCTGATTTAGACTTTGGCAAACAGTACTTCTTCCTTCAAGGTAGCAGAGGACATTACATCTGCTACCCAGATAGACTCCAGTTCGTGAAATTTAGTGATGACTGCCAGCCTTGCGGCCTTCTCTGTACTGTGAAAGTAACCGCTGTCATAGCGGTGCCCTTCGCGGTATAAAAAGTTTGGTGTATGGCTACATTCGGTTTTGATAGCCGTTCACCAAACTTTTTAATATGTTCTTGCTTGTCAGGAATACATTCCAAAAGCAGGAGTTTGTTTCTGAAAAACAAATAAATATAGGTTCCTGTGCCTTAGGAGTTTACTGCCAAAGTGCGGTGGTCATTATTCTTTTCTTCTGTGCCTCTGGGACAGGAAAAAAAGACTACATTGTCTACTCTAAATAGGACGCGCTGTGTAATGCCCTTCCCATGATAGTACTTACTCTGTCAGGCCGATGGGGAAGCTTTCTGTCGATGGTGCCAGTGGGGGATCCTGCAAAGGAAAGCTTATAGTTTCATGTTTGGAACCAGTACCCTGTCCACTAAAGTCTAAACCAGGCCCTGAGTTTCCACAACCCATCCCTGCCTTGCATTCCTTCCAAGGAAGAATTCTTTTTTTAAGTAATCCGGTCTGCTTTTCTTTTTTTTTTTAAGGTTGACCTGGAAGGAATGACATTGGGAGGAGCATGAAGTGGACCACTGTCTAGTGTCCCCAAGGCAGCTCAACACAGTTCCAAAAGGAAGAGTCTTCCCACAAGAATAGCTTCCCCTTTCAAAGGAGTTACTTTCCCAAGTATGGTGCCGGTAACTGATCTATGGTTGGCACCTGCAATATAAGTCTCAAAATATTGTCACACTGCATTGCAATACACAAATGGACCAGGTCCATTCCTTTCATGCCCCCTCCAGTTTGCAATTCAGAATGAGTCGCAAATGTTACTTTTTGAGACAGTAATATTTTTTAAATCACAAAGAAATTTTGGACATTCCAAAATAGTTTTTGGGCATGGCATATCTGTGATTTTAATAATTTCAAAGTTGGCAACCATGAAAAGCGGTTCAATGTTGGGTCCAAATTTCTTAACTCTGAAGCGGTGGAACTACACTATTAGGGGTAGCTATACATTGAGAGCAAAGTTGGATAGTGTGAATTCATGAAGTAAACTTTTTATTCTGGCACAACAATCTCACTTTTTAGATGGGTCCGTTGATGGAGATGGGTTCTGACAGTGGAGAGGTGTGGTGCAGCGGCCAGGGCAGCTGACTTCGGAGCACAGGGTTCACGGTTCAATCCCTGGCTCCGGTGGCACCTCAGCTCAGCACCATGTGACTCTGGGCAATAGCTCACTTAATTTCCACAACAGCGACGTGAGACCCGTAAGGGGGAGTGGTTCGCGCTTTACAAATACAGATATAATTTTTTTTTAACTGTGAACTTGTGATTAGATCTGGACTTGTTATGGCAAGTTTGGTAGAGATTGAATACTTTAGATGTGGGATGAGGCTCTTAGCTCCAGAACAGCAGAATTTATAGCTATCTGAATCAGCTAGAGGTTGACAGGACAACGACATAGTTTTAATCGGGGAATAACTGATTTTAGTCCGGAATGGCATAGGCAACAACTTTCAGAATTGATTGTTTTTTGGAACATTGGTCAATTGATGTTGACTATAGTAGAAGAAATAAATGCCACAGTATTGTCACTGTGGATCAACCCAGAGGTAGCTAACGCATTGCCAAGGAGTATTAAACGGACACCGCAGTAGACGACCTACAAAGAGAAGTTAAGGCAAGGCCTTAGGAATGCTAAGAGCACACAAGAGCCTTCGGTGGGTTTTTGGTGACAAGCTGAGAGACGCTAAGGCAGAACCCCTTGAAAATAAGAAAACATCTCTGTAGTACATCTGTGGAGTTCCACCACAGGCAGTTATGGTAAAGTCCTACAAATCAAGTGGAAACCAAAGCAGTTATCCAGTGGGGCCACTTCAGGAATAGCAAAGGCACACTCTGAAAATGAAATACACACAACATTAGTGGGCATGTCAGATTTAACAAAAGAGCAGCTGAAATGTAGCCCAGGTATATAAACAGATACTACAATAGTGGTTGTATGCTGTCAACCCAGGTCCAGCCAAGGGCAGACCAGGGTAATACTTGGATGTCTTGGGAAGGTAGGTTAACTTTCATAGAGCAATGGAGGTGTGCACCAAGAGCCAGTGACCCTAAGTGGATTGTAAACTAGAGCATAGCTCTGAGCCACACCATGAATATCAGAGCCTGACTGGCTCAAACAAATGGGAAGAGTGGCAAATGAAAAACATGAACACCTCGGATGGTGGGTAGGCTCAAAGGACACTCGTCCAAGAAAACAATAAGTGTCTGAAACCAATTAAACCTTTAGGATAAAAAGACACAACAGTAAAAAAAAATCAAGAAAAGAAGAACCCTAACAAAAAGCTGTAAATATGCAGTTAGGATGGTTAAAAAATGATATGTTTCTACCAAATATACAGTCACAGAAACTCCTTCTTACATGGGAAAGAACACAGTACTATACATGCACACATCTTCCATGTGTGTGCACCCCCACCCCTATAAGGGAAGCGTTCGATAACCGTATCTCCTGTATGTATTCCTTTCCACGCATTACAAGCTCCACAACAAATCACACTTCGTGAAGCAGACAGCACCACAGTTCATACCTCAGGGAAAGGCTTCAATTAAACTCATACCAAGTGGAGAGGAGCAGTGCCACAAAATACCTCAAACCATGGTTATGGCGCTGCCACAACCCACACCGTGATTATCAGCACCACAATACCTCTCACTTCACTGGATAGCCCCACTGAACTGGATGAGAGGGGGTGAGTGAGACGAAGTGCAAGGGTCGAGAACAAGAGGTCTCTACAGGGAGGGATAAGAGCCATGAAACGATTGGGAGGAAGAAAGGTAAAGTGAACTGAAATGTGAACAAGAGCTCTCCTTGGTATCAAAATAAAGAATGTAGTGTTCCAATTAAGGTAACACACATGAAAGCAGTGATTTGCAAAAAAAAAGTGTCAAGACTGGAGCATTGCGTCCTAGGTGACGTGGGGTTATCTGGCAATGTTACATCGAGAGGCAAGAAGGGTAAGTGAGAAAAATGGTGTATAGGACTCTGGGGCAAAGGCACAATCGCAGTGTTGGGCTGGCCTATAGAGCAATCAGGCAATGTCCAATGGGCTCTTATGACAGATAAGTAGGAGGACCCGTTCTTTTTAGCAGTTTATCACCAAGTGGACCGGTTTTTACTGATTTCCCTGATATTACCAGAAACATTGCCTGCAGTAAATGTATGGAGTCTCCCATTCTTTGCAAAAATACCCATACAGCATGTCTTTACAAGTTCAAAACTGACTTGATCTGGGGTACAGAGCGACCCTCCCTTCAGGGGCTCCGATTTAGTTTAAGCATACATGCCAACATTTTAGAAGAAAGAGTGGGATTTGAAAATAATAATCGGGAGAATGTATTTCCCCATTGATGTCCATTGGAGAGGAGGCAATTTCAGATGTGAGACAGCTAAAATTAAGCCTTATCTGGCTTTAAAAATCAGGTAAATTGCATGTGTGGTTTAAGACATAATAAATCTGTGAGATAGAGTGTGTCATGAGCCCTTCTCTGCATACTGGAGGGGGGTATCTTTTTTCGTTACGATATTCGAAGGGGGGTGCCCGGATACGAGGTGATTCGAATTCAGAGAATATCATTTAGGGGAGATAGGAAGGCGCCTTGAGAAAACATGGATAGATGATGGGGACCAGCAGTATTGGGTTAGGCAGGGTCAGATTGGGGAGGCGGACACTCGGGCAATGGGCCTGTATCGGAGTTGCAGCTGTGGGCTGCTTTTCTGGGCAGCACGGTGGCCGATTAAGCCTGGGTCTGTGCCGTTCAGATGCTGCCAGCGGCCCAGTGGGGACCTGAGCGGCCCGACCAACGGGGTGGAGGTGTCCCAGTTTCTCTCTTTGCCGGCTCATTAATGGATGCAGATTTAGCAGAGTGCATGAGCAGAAGTGTCTTTACTTATATTCAGGTGTGGTTCACCATTGTGAACTAATCCGTGCCCAGAGTCAGGGGCGGATTGGCAATGCGGGCATTCGGGCATCGGCCGAAGGGCCGGTGTCTCAGTGCCCTCTGTGGGACAGTTTTTTCTCCCCTGTCCCAGTCCACAGAGAGTGGACTGGGACAGGGGAGAAAAAAACCTGCCCACAGAGGGCACGGACAGAGAGAAATGAAAGCAGCCTCGCTGTGGGGCCCTACAGCAATCATCAGCTGTGGCCTCTCCTTCACCCCTGCCTGGCCAAGAAATCACGCTGAGGGTGGGGTGGGGAGGGCTGATTGTTTGCAAGAATCGGCCTCCCTGGGGGCCAGGTTTTGCTCAGACCTTTGAGCCATTTTCACCTCGGCCCCCTGGGGCCCACGCAGCCCAGAAACAGTGTTAGTCTCTTAACACCTCACCCAGGGCCCTTCACATTCAGGGCATAGCAGGTGAGGAAGGATGGTTCTGGCTGTGGGGGCCAGGTAATAATTGGAACTCGCACCATCTTCACCTCAGCCTCCCCCTGGCTAACGTGGATGGCCCTTCAGCTGTGTTTTGTGCTCCCCTGCCAGGACATTGCCCTGAGGCCTGGTGGGATGGGGAGGGCTGATTAATTTACTAATTGCAGGGGCCTTACCTCTGTTCATGTGCTCCTCAGCTGAAGGTCTGGGGAGGACTAAGTAGGTTAGTAATAGCAGGGGCTTCGCTGCTATTCAGGTGCTCCTGCGCTGGAGGGCTTGAATAATTTTGACAGAAAGGGGCCTTGCTGTTTTCTTCAGTTGCTCAGCATGTAGGCCATTGTCACCTTGGCCCTGTGTCCTGCACAAGAACAGTATCCTCCTACTTTCATTCCTTGTCTGTGCAAATGGTGTTTGATTTTTCTTATGCAACTAACAACCATTGATGTAGTGTTGCGGGCAGTAGGAGCGTACCACTGCCGCACACGCCCCCTCCCACTGTTTCCACAGGTCTCACCCCTAGAGCGTAAAGGGGCGATGGTTTGGCCCTAGCGTGTACGCACGTACGTGAGTTATGTAATAAAAGGCCCGGAGCGCCGGGCGTGGTCAGGTAGTTTGCCGCCACTAACCAAACTGCATGTGTCCTGTGTCTTATGTATCCGGGCCCGAATCCAGGACACTACACTGGCGACGAGGTGGTCTACGTCCCACCTCCCCTCGTTCACTGGTGCTCCAAGTCCGCACCGCTGCCAGGTGCCCCACGTGCAGCCCACGGCCTCGCCCCTGCCTTCCAGTCGGCGGGTAATCAGCCCTCATGGCCACTGTGCCGCACCTCGAGCCGTTTGAAGTCTCGGGCCCTCCCCCGTCACAGGCCACCCGTTGGAAGAAATGGGTGGAGCGGCTAGAGACCTACTTCATCGCGGCAGACATCGCAGTTGGCCGACGCCGCGCCATGCTCTTACATCTCGGTGGCGAGGCCATCCACGACATCTCCAAAGACATCACAGAAGGCGACCCCCCACACACCTACGCCACCCTCCGCGATGCCATCAGCAGGTACTTTGAGCCATTTGCCAGCGCTGACTATGAACGCTTCCTGCTGCGCCAAGCGCGCCAGCTACCGGAAGAGTCCGTCGACGTCTTCTACGCGCGCCTCAAAAAACTGGCTAGCACGTGCACCCTCCCCGATGCAGAAGATGAGATTCGCGCCCAGTTCATCCAGGGGTGCGCCTCGCTGAAGCTGAGAGAGAGAGTTCTCGAGACTGACGCCATGTCCATGCGCGACATCCTGGCCCTAGGGCGGACCAAAGAACTTTCGAAAGCACGTGCCGCCCATATGGAGCCGAAGTCGCCCGTCACAATCAAGACAGAGCCTGTCTGGGCCGTCAGGCCCCACCCGGCAGACAAAAAGGCGGGAACACCCAAGAAAGGGCGCGCAAGACAAGGACAGTCCACCCAAGACCGACCCTGCATCTGGTGCGGAGGCCCCATCCCCCACAAGGGTGCCTGCCCGGCTCAAGGCAAAATCTGCAGCGCGTGTGGGAAGGCTAACCACTTTGCCAGCGTCTGTCTAACGTCTCAAAGGAAAAAACAGAGTGGCACACCAAGGAGAGTGCGACAGGTGGCGCCGCAGCAAGACACATCGGCCAGCAGCGACATGGACGACGACGGAGATGACGAAGCATCCGTCCACGTGGTGCGCATGCTCAACACCCTAGCAGCAGCGTCTGCGAACGAACCTATGTGCTCCGTCCTAGTACATGGCCAAGCGACCCAAGCCCTCATCGACACAGGGGCCACCATAAACCTCATGGCCGCCAGCATGTACCAGAGTCTCGAAGAGGCCCCCGCTCTCCACCCAACCAGAGTGCAAGTATTCGCCTACGGAACCCGGCGCCCCCTGCGCCTGTGCGGAGTTTTCCGGACAACGGTTTCCCATGACTCCACCTGTCTAGAAACGAAAATATACGTGTCCCAAGAGGGATCGGGGTTCCTCCTCGGCTGCAGGACTGCAAGGGAGCTGGGACTTATACATTTTGCCCTCACGGTGCAAGCCCAAGGACTAGACCATCTAGTGGCAGAACACTCCTCACTGTTTGAAGGCATCGGGTGCCTCCGTGGACCCCCAGTCCGGCTTCACATCGACCAGTCAGTCGCTCCCGTGGCCCTCCGGCACAGGCGAATCGCTTTCCATCTGCGGCCCAAGGTCGAAGCTGAACTACAAATGCTGGAACGTGCAGGCATCATCGAGCGGGTCACTGGACCTACACCATGGGTGTCACCCATTGTGGTGGCCAAGAAGCCAAAGCAGCCCGACGCAGTGAGAATCTGCGTAGATATGCGCCTCCCGAACCTAGCCATCAAAAGGGAACGACATTTGACACCAACCATTGATGACATCATCGGGGAACTCGCAGGCTCCAAGTGGTTCTCCAAGATGGACCTGCGGTCCGGTTACCACCAGATCCCCCTCCACCCCGACTCGCGGGCCATCACGACCTTTTCCACTCATGTAGGCCTGTGGAGGTATACCAGGCTAAACTTCGGCATCTCAAGCGCCGCAGAAGTTTTCCAAAATATCGTGCACAACGCCCTCCAAGGCCTGGACGGCGTGCTCAATGTGAGTGACGATATCCTTGTCCACGCCCCAACCCTGGAAGAGCATATTCAAAGAGTTCAAGCGGTATTCCGCAGACTACAAGAGAAGGGGCTAACACTACACAGAGACAAATGCGAGTTCCTACGAAGGGACATCAGTTTTTTTGGGTATAAGTTCTCCGACCAAGGTGTAGGCCCCGACCCGGATAAAGTTAAAGACATACACGATGCCCCTGCACCCTCGTCAGTAACAGCCGTCCGCAGTTTCCTAGGTATGGTAACTTACTGCGGACGCTTCATCAAGAACCTCTCGGATCTCACAGGACCCCTCCGCGACCTCACCAAGTCAAATGCCACCTGGAACTGGGGCCCTGAGCAGCAAGAATCATTCATCAACACCAAGGCAGCCCTGTCGGCAGACACGACATTAGCATACTTCAATCCACGAAACGAGTCCCAGCTGATAGTGGATGCCAGTCCCACCGGCCTGGGAGCAGTTCTGTCGCAACGCCAACCATGCGGGGAGTGGGCCCCAATAGCGTATGCCAGCCGCACGCTAACTCCCACCGAGCAGCGCTACTCGCAGATCGAACGCGAGGCAATCGCCATATTATGGGGGTGCCGCCACTTCCACATCTACCTGTATGGACACCTTTTTGCCGTGATCACTGATCACAAGCCCCTAGTACCCCTCTTCCAGGGGACATCATCTCGTCCACCACCAAGAATAGAAAAGTGGGTACTTCAGCTGCAAGAGTTCCGGTTCACAGTAGAGTACAGGCCGGGCACCCGAAACCCAGCGGACTATCTCTCGAGACACGCCCGTCCAGTCACAGCCGCGGAAGCGGCGGAGGCCGCCGCCACCGAGGAGTATGTCCGACTCATTGTCGAGAGGTCTAAACCACGCCCAATGTCCCTAGAAGAGGTTGCGAGAGCCACCAAAGACGACGACTGCCTCCAGATCGCAGCCCAAGCCCTGAAGTCCGGAGACTGGAAAGCTCTGCAAAGCCCTGCGTCTTTCCGCACCCCAGCCGCTCAGGCAGTCCTGAAGGCCCTGTATCAAGTCAAAGACGAACTGTCAGTGTCCACCGAAGGGTGTCTCCTGAGAGGCCCCCGCCTCGTGCTGCCCAGCAGCCTCACCCAGCAAGCCGCCCAGTTAGCACATGGGTCACATCAAGGAATCGTCAAATCGAAGAACAGACTCCGCAGCAAGCTATGGTTCCCCGGGCTTGACAGAGCCGTGGAGGAGGTCGTCCACAACTGTCCTGTGTGCCTGGCCACCAGCCTACCAAATCCTCCAGCACCGATTATCACCGAAGATGGGCCTACCTTCCCGTGGGCCCGAGTAAGCGCAGACTTCGGAAGCCTCCCAGGGGGCAAACACATGTTGGTCGTAGTGGACGATTTCTCCCGATACCCCGAGGTGGAGATTGTAACCTCAACTGCGGCGGCCGAAGTAATCCCAAAATTCGAGAAGATTATCGCAACACACGGAATCATGCAAGAAGTCTGCACCGATAATGGACCCCCGTTTAATGGCAGTGAATTCACAGAGTACCTGCGAAGCCACAGTATCAAGCACAGACGGATCACACCAAGATGGCCGCAGGCGAACGGGGAAGTAGAGAGGCTGATGAGGACTTTGAACAAAGTCATCCAAATCGCAGTCGCCGACGGCCAATGCCTAGAGCTAGCAATCTACCAGTTCCTACGAGAGTATCGCCAGACTCCCCACTGCACCACCGGAGTCGCCCCAAACCGCCTGTCCTTCAACCGAGCCGTAGTGGACACCCTCCCGCACCATCCCAGATGGGAGACTGCTCCGACTCCTCAGAACCGGTCCATGGAACAACGTTTGAAGAACAACTTGGAAGCGTCAAGGAGGCGGAGATCCGAAGAGAGCCCCATTCAAGCAGGAGACGCAGTCCTGGTGAAAGACCGCCATCCCGGCGGGAAGTTCCGACTGCCATTCGAGTTGGACCCCTGGAGAGTCACCGAAGTGCGTGGAACTATGATCACCGCCGTAAGGAACGGAGAAGTGGTCACGAGAAACGTCTCTTTCTTCAAACGAGTACGTGAGCGAGAGGAAGACCTAGAACCGGACGACTGGCACACGGATAACCCAACACCAAGTACTGGACACGGAAGCCCCCCGCGCCAGCGCCGGCCTACGGAACATCTCAATGTAGGCCCCCCAGCGCGACACCCCGAGGACGCTGCACCGATAAAGGGAGATCCGTCGGAATCAGCAGGATCCCCCAGCAGCTCTGACACCGGCGAAACTAGCGAAGCCCCCCCAGCCACTGGGGAAGGCCGCACTCAATCAAGATACAACCTACGCCCCAGCCCCAGACCTTCCCAGAGGTACAGAGACTTTGTCGCACAATGCTGGCGTTGAACTAATCCAGGCGACAGACCCCGCCGAGACCAAAGTAAGGCTGTTTAAGTTCATTGTTTAATGTGGTGGTATTGGGTCCATGATTTTCAGAGACTACACTTTAGACTGTCAAGCTGTTGGTGATTAGCCCCGGCCGATGAACGTTTCCGCTTCACCGCCTAGAGACATTTATAAAATGTTTGGTTCCGCTGTGTTTTTGTTTTTCATTTCATCCCTAGGTAAAGGAGGAATGTAGTGTTGCGGGCAGTAGGAGCGTACCACTGCCGCACACGCCCCCTCCCACTGTTTCCACAGGTCTCACCCCTAGAGCGTAAAGGGGCGATGGTTTGGCCCTAGCGTGTACGCACGTACGTGAGTTATGTAATAAAAGGCCCGGAGCGCCGGGCGTGGTCAGGTAGTTTGCCGCCACTAACCAAACTGCATGTGTCCTGTGTCTTATGAATCCGGGCCCGAATCCAGGACACTACAATTGACAAAGCCAATAGTCCTGTCTGCTTGTAGGTGTAATGTTACTTGATTGACATATCTGGATGCAATGACAGGCACCGTAATACCAGTCGGGAGCAGGGCACGCCCCTTGAATGTGGGCCACGCCCCTTGAATGTGAGCCACGCCCCTTAAATGTGGGCCACTTTTTCCGTCAGTGCCCGGGCCAAATTGGGATCCGACCCTGCCCAGAGTCATGGCAGTATTTGCATTTTTTTAAAATCTTAGTAAGGTTAAAAAAACTTAGAGAACCCCCCCCCCCCCTTATTTTTATAATAACACTGAAGCAGTGTTTTGAGAAAAAAAGGCGCAATCCGCAAACGTGTGCCACTTTTTTAGGGTGTCTGGGCCTATTTAGTATCCCATACGAACCCTGTGAGGCATGAGAGACTGGAAGTAAGAAGGCTGGACGACGGCAGACAGGGCGCGCGAGACGAACTGACAGGAAACGTTGCGAGTGAAACACGGGGCGCGAGGTCAAGGTCCGAGGGCGCTGGAACTGGGAGCAAGGAGGACATAGGAGGGACGGACTGGAGAAGCCGAAGGTGAGGCATGAAGGGGAGGAGCCAAGGTGCAGGAGAAAGGAAGAGCGCAAGTGTCAGAGAGGACCTGTGGGAGGGAAAGAGGAGACAGACGGACGGAAGCGAAGAGGAGAAAGGGGAGGGAACAGAGGCGGGCGGGAGGAGTGAAGAAGGTAAAGGGCGGGTTGTGGGTGGGGAGAGGGAGGGGCACAAAGAAGGAGCACAGGACAGAGAGGCACATGGGATCAGCTGAGTGCTCGAAGATCCAGGAAGAGAGGCCAGAAGACAGGGGCAGCCGCAGCCGGCGCCGGGAGCTCAGCTTCCCTTCTCCGTCATCTAACCAGACACCCCCCACGAGCCTCACAGACCCCCCAGCCCTTCTTACAGGAGCATAACTGCCCCAGGCCCGCTCACTGTACCCACCCCAGAACATCCCACCTGTTCAACCGCAGGGCACCACCAGAAGAACCCCGCTAGGAGCCGAGTGCCCCACCACCCCCAGGAACACAGTGAACCCTTCCAGGGGTCAGCAATTTCTCCAGCCCGCACCAGGAGCAGCTGCAGGGTCTCAGCCTCCCCTTCCATCGCCAAGTGGCCTTTAGACCCCTTACCCCCGGGTCAGCAGCCCCCCCCCCCGGTCAGCAGCCCCCCCCCCCCGGTCAACACCCCCTAGCAGATTCCTCTCACCCTCAGTCTGGATCTGAGGAGACTGCCTGTGAGAGTCACAGCAGCTGATCGCCCGAACGAGTGAGTCCCAAGTAGGATGCTAGTGACCTCCTCATGTCTATGGGTACGCTGAGCCCCGCGGGGGTGCTGCTCATCACTGCCAACGTGGGCTCTCTCTTCGACTATGTGAGTTCTTCAGGGGAACATGATGGGGCAGGGGGTGGGGCAGGGGGTGAGACAGCTGGAGGCAGAGAGGCGCGGGCTGAGCCATCAGTTACAGAACGGGTGATGTGGATAGTGGACCAATGGCTGCATGGTCAACTTGCTGAGTGGCTCAGTGTATGCAATCGATGGCTGGAGTCTAGATACAGGTCAATGTCTGGATGTAGATATGCATCAGACACTGGATGCATATAAAGGATCAATAGCTGGTTCTTGATCAAGAATCCAAGTTTGGATGTCCCTATATATCCATGTCTGGATGTATATGGATCGATGGGTGGCTGTAGGTATGGATCGATGGGTGGCTGTAGGTATGTATCGATGGGTGGCTCTAGGTATGGATCAATGGGTGGATGTTGGCATGGATCGGTGTCTGCATGTGTGTGGATCGATGGGTGGCTGTAGGTATGGATCGGTGTGTTGATGCGTATGGATTGATGGGTGGCTGTAGGTATGGATCGGTGTGTTGATGCGTATGGATTCGTGGGTGGTTGCATGTATGGATCGTGTCTAGATGCGTATGAATCGATGGGTGTATGTAGGTATATATTGGTGTCTGAATGTGTATGGATCGATGGGTGGATGTAGGTATGGATCGATGGGTGGATGTAGGTATGGATCGTTGTATGGATCGCTGGGTGGATATAGGTAGGGATTCAATCAATCATCAATCAGTGACATTTATAGAGCGCACTACTTACCCGTTGGGTCTCAAGGCGCTTAGGGGGGGGGGTGCCGTTACTGCTCGAACAGCCAGGTCTTGAGCTTCTTCCTGAAGGAGAGGTGGTCTTGGGTCAGGCGCAGGTCGGCCGGGAGGGAGTTCCAGGTCTTGGCGGCCAGGTAGGAGAAGGACCTTCCTCCTGTTGTCGCTCTACGGATGCGTGGGACGGTGGCGAGAGCGCGGCTGGCTGAGTGGAGGTGACGTTTGGGAGCGTAGAAGTTGATTCGGTTGTTGAGGTAGCTCGGGCCTTGATCGTGTAGGGCTTTGTGTGCGTGGGTGAGGAGACGGAAGGTGATTCTTTTGTTGACGGGGAGCCAATTTAGGTCTCTCAGGTGTCCGGAGATGTGGCTGTTTCGTGGGATGTCGAGGATGAGTCTGGCTGAGGCGTTCTGGATCCGCTGGAGTCTCTTCTGGAGCTTGGCGGTGGTTCCGGCGTAGAGGGCGTTGCCGTAGTCCAGTCGGCTGGTGACGAGGGCCTGGGTGACGGTCTTCCTGGTCTCCGTGGGGATCCACCAGAAGATCTTCCGTAGCATGCGCAGGATGTTGAAGCACGCTGAGGAGACGGCGTTGACTTGCCTGGTCATGGAGAGGGAGGAGTCCAGGATGAAGCCCAGGTTGCGTGAGTGGTTTGTCGGTTTGGGTGCGGTGCCCAGGGCGGGGGGCCACCAGGAGTCGTCCCAGGCGGTGGGTGTGGAGCCCAGGATGAGGACCTCCGTCTTGTCTGAGTTCAGTTTCAGGCGGCTGGTCGTCATCCACTTGGCTACCTCCTTCATCCCTTCGTGCAGGTTGGCTCTGGCGGCGGCGGGGTCGTTGGTCAGGGAGAGGATCAGCTGGGTGTCGTCGGCGTAGGAGATTATGTTGAGGTTGTGTTGGCGTGCGATGGCGGCGAGGGGGCTCATGTAGACGTTGAAGAGGGTAGGGCTCAGCGAGGATCCTTGAGGGACGCCGCAGATGACTTCGGTGGCCTCTGACTTGTACGGTGGCAGGCGGACTCTGTGTTCTTCCGTCGAGGAAGGAGACGATCCATTCCAGTGCCTTCTCCTGGACTCCGACGTTGCTGAGGCGCTGCACTAGGGTGCGGTGGCAGACGGTGTCGAAGGCCGCGGAGAGGTCTAGGAGGATGAGGGCCGCTGTTTCTCCGTTGTCCATCAGGGCTCGGATGTCGTCGGTGGCGGCGATGAGGGCGGTCTCGGTGCTGTGGTTGGCTCGGAAGCCGGACTGCGAGGGGTCAAGGGATCCGTTCGTCTCGAGGAAGGCGGCCAGCTGTTTGTTGACGGTCTTCTCGATGACTTTGGCTGGAAACGGGAGTAGCGAGATGGGGCGGTAGTTCTTTAGTTCGGTGGGGTCTGTTGTAGGTTTCTTGAGTAGAGCGCTGAGTTCGGCGTGCTTCCAGCTCTCGGGGAAGGTGGCGGTGTCGAAGGAGGTGTTGATAATGTCCCGCAGGTGGGGTGCGATGACAGCGTCGGCCTTGTTGAAGACGTGGTGAGGGCAGGGGTCAGTCGGAGATCCGGAGTGGACGGAGTTCATCATGCGGACGGTGTCATCGGTGCTGATCGGAGTCCAGGCTCGGATGGTGGTGGTGGGCGGCGTTGCTGTGGTTGTGGCGTGCGTTGGATGGGTGCTGAAGCTGTTGTGTATGTCCGCGATCTTGTTGTGGAAGTAGGAGGCGAGGGAGTTGCAGAGGTCCTGCGAAGGGGTGATGTCGTTGTTTCCGGCGTTGGGGTTGGAGAGCTCTTTCACGATGTTGAAGAGTTCCTTGCAGTTGTGTGCGTTGTTGTCCAGCCGGTCCTTGAATGCAGTTTTCTTGGCGGTGCGGATCAGTTGGTGGTGCTTCCGGGTGGCGAGTTTGAGGGCGGTCATGTTGTCCGGTGTAGGTTCCTTTCTCCAGACTTTCTCGAGGGCTCGGCAGTTCTTCTTGGAGCTCTTGAGTTCGTCGGTGAACCATGGGGCTTTCTTGCTGCCGGGTCTGTTGGGCGGGGTCCTCAGAGGGGCGAGTTCGTCCGCGCAGTTGCTGATCCACTTTGTGAGGTTGTCGGCGGCCTGGCTGGGGTTCGCTGAGCTGGCAGGAGGGTGCTGGCTCAGGAAAGCGGCGAGCTGGTCGGCTGTGATCTTGTTCCAGTTTCTTCGGGCAACCTGTTGCTGGTGGTGGTGGATCGTCGTTCTTCTGAAGGTGAAGTGGACGCAGCTGTGGTCTGTCCAGTGGAGTTCCGTGGCGTGGCTGAAGGCGATGTCTTTGCTGGATGAGAAGACGGCGTCGAGTGTGTGTCCGGCGAGGTGGGTGGGGGTGTTCACCAGTTGCTTGAGTCCAAGGTTGGCGAGGTTGTCGAGCAGGGTGCTGGTGTTGCGGTCGTTGTTGTTCTCCAGGTGGAAGTTGAGGTCCCCTAGGAGGATGTAGTCAGCGGAGGGGAGGGCATGCGGGCTGGCGAAGTCGGCGATGTCCTCGCTGAATTGAGTGCGTGGTCCCGGGGGTCGGTAGATCAGGGTGACTCTGAGGGTGGTCTTCGGGTCGTTGCGGATCTGGAAGTGCAGGTGTTCGGCGGTTGTGAGGGTGTTGTCGGTGCTAGTCGTGATTCGGATGGTGTTCCTGTGGATGATGGCGATGCCTCCTCCCGTCTGGTTGGCGGTGCGGTCCCTCCGGGTGATCTTGTAGCCCTCTGGGATGGCGATGGCGATGTCGGGCGCTGAAGAGGCGTTCATCCAGGTCTCCGTGATGAAGGCAACGTCAGGGGCTGTGGCGTCTAGGAGGTTCCAGAGTTCGATGGCGTGTCTGTGGACGGAGCGGGTGTTGAGCAGGATGCACTTGAGGTGGTTGCTGCTGGTGATTGGCTTGGCCGGTGCTGGTGCCGGGCAGGTCCGGATGCAGGTGAACTTGCAGGCGTGGCAGCTGAAGGGTCTGTGGGTGCGTCTCGGGGTGGCTCGGTAGCATCCAGGGACTCGGCCGGTGTTGAGTGCGAAGAGTGTTGCGGCGTCGTAGGTCCGGCGGGTCGTCTTGCTTAGGCGGGGGCCAGGGGTCCTGGCACTGGGCGTGGTCCAGGCGCGGACGGGCGTAGACGGGCTTACCTTTGGCGCGCCATCGGCGCGCCCGCTGCGCGTGACCGCTGCGCGTTCGCACGGTCGCCATATATGGCGAAGTGCACGGGGGGGCGGAGCAGCTGGGAGGCGGGAGCGGGGAGGGTACAGAAGGCTAAAAGGGGCGGGGTTGGCGGCGGTGGCGGGAAGCGGGGAGGGAGGATGGTGTCTGAATGCACATGGATCGATGGATGGATGTGGGTATGGATCGATGGGTGGATGTAGGTGTGGATCGCTGTATGTACCGCTGGGTGGATGTAGGTATTAATTGATGTCTGGATGTGTATGGATCAATGGGTAGATGTAGGTATGGATTGTTCGTAAATACATTCTTGTCTTATTTGTTGAATATTTCTTTGTTCATGAACGGATTCCTGTCTTCTGTATTAAACAATTCCAATGGATAATCTTTCACATCGTATTTACCCCCCAGTAGGCACAGAACTCAGGTTTTGGTCTTAAAGAGAATCTTGATCTCCCAGTTTGTATTTTTCACCTATTAGATATGGAACTCAGGTTTTGGCCAAGTCCAATATTTCAGCACAGTGGATTCAATTCTTGAAGGATGCAGTCACTTTTTACCTCAGCAGCTCAGATTATTGCATGTCAGCGCAATCTGTTAAATTCATGGAGATTGCATTAAGATAATCGGGGAAAGGGAGGTCCATTACATACAATCTGTGGGGAAGTCTGGGCACAACTGGAATGCTAGTGCATTAATATGTTTTTGAAACCTTTGAAAATGTACTGTATTGATTTTGGTACAGCGTATGTCAGCAGGGAACCTTCATGGTTTTACTTTCACTTATGGAGTGACTGCTTGCTTCAAAAAATGTATAACCTTGTTTGATCTTTTGGCAAATGGTTGATTTATTGTATTGTATTGTTTTTATTGTCCTGGTTTTAAAAAAAAGTTTTATTGTCATGATTGTAAGTAATTAGCAATACATTATTTTGTCTGAATTGATTTCAGCCTTCCTTCATAAACCTTTTTTTTCTTTTGTATACTCCTATTCATCTGCTCCTCGTGATTCTATAGTTCATTTATTTATTTAAGAGTTTTATATAGTTTTTTTTTTGTTGCAGAGTCTTATATAGCGCGAACTTGACTCGAATCGGGTATCAGAGCGCTTTACATAGCACCAGTTACGTTACATGAGGACACACATTCATTTTTGTTAGGCACGAGGAGATTAAGTGATTTGCCCAGAATCACAAGATGTTTAGCGACATTGTCGAGACTCGAACCCAGGTCCCCAGGTTCGAGATCGGAGCGTATTACATCAGTACATTTCACATCACACAAAAAAACAAGTATAGGCAGAGCAACTGAGACTATACAAATCAAGTCAGTGGTTGAGTATGAGTGGGGGAATAGCAGGGAAGGGGTATAGTGAGTGGTGGTGGAGAGCCTTTCACGTTTGGGGACCATCTAGTTGAGGTGCTGGTTGAGGAGGAGATCCATTAACAGTCTTTGGAAACTCAAGAAGAAGGGGTTTGTCATGTTATGGACAGGTATGGAGTTCGAGATTTTAGGAGCATTGTTCTAGAACGAGCGTGGCAGTGTTTTTTGTTTGTGGGCTTTGGGCAGAATGAGGAGTAGGGTATTTGAGCTTCTTAGTTTTCTCGACTGACCCGCCTCCAAGAGTTTTGAGGCCAGGTAAGCAGGTCTTCCAGTGTGAAGAACTTTGTGAGTAATACAAGTGGGAAGAACTGTGTGAATAATACAGGCTGTTCTAAAGCTGAATTCCATTTGTCATTAAACTCTTCTGCCCGTTTTCGTTGGTATTGTTTAGTTTTACGGCGTAAGTGAATATTTTTATTCCTTCTTTATGAACACCTTCCATTGTTCGTGGACTGATTCCTTACTTTTCCAAGAACCAATGCTTTACTTCTTCACAAATACACTAACCACATCGTTTTGAAACTTTTATTTCTTTCTTCAAGAACAATTCTTTTTGATCAAATGTACTTCTGCCTTATTCGTAAAATTTCCTTTCATTCTTTATCAACCAACCCGCCCTTCATCAACCTACATTTACATTATTTCAAGAATGGATTGCTTCTCACTTGCAAACAATTTCTTTATAGTTCTTGAGTGAGCTTTTCCTTTTGATACATGGATCCTTAGTTTCCTTCTTTAATTATTTCCGCTTACTTTGGTAACTGGCTTTTTCCTTGGTTACAAGCATAATCCTGACTTCTACATAAACCATTCCTTTGCTTCTTCAGAAACTGCCATATTCATTAACTCTTTTCCTTACAACGTAATGAACCAATTCATGTTTTCTTTAATAAGTGATTCTTGGCTTACTCATAAACTGATCTTTGGCTTGATTATCGGAATTTTGTTCTGTTCCTATTTCTTCATTTATTTATTAACATCATCTTCTTTTGTTGTTTAACTTATTCTCCCCTTCTACTTAAACTGATTCACTCTTGTTCATTACTGTTTCTTCTCTTCTCTTTGAACCATATTCTGCCTTCTTCATTATCTGATTTTAGCCTTCATCTTGAATTGACCTGAGCTTCCTTCATTAATATTTATCGGAGAGAAGATCACTCCTATCTTTAAAAAGTGATTGCTGTCTTCATAAGCCAATTCCTGCCTTCCTTATGATTTTTCTTTTGACGTCTCCATGATCTTAGTTGTACCTTTTTTTTAAATTACTAATCATGGGGGAAATAAGACCCAGGCAAAACAAGTTATTACTTCCCCAGCCCACAGGCAAGAGTCACAGACAGGTTCAAGCTCCAGGCATTGTAACCAATGGCTCTCCCTACTCCCACCCTGTTAGAAGTTAGATAGGTCAAATTCTAGGGCTCATCTATTCCTTCACCTAGGTCCTTCTCATAGGCCAGAACAGCAAGATTTCTAGATTCTCTATGCTTTAACCCCTTGGCTGCTGGGGTAGTTTTCCTGCTGTGCTGGGGGGCGGAGAGCATTTGTGCAGTAGTCTAGTTGTGAAAAGGGGTATGGAGGCTCTGTAAGGCAGCTTAATTAACCCCTTGCATGCTCATGACGAGCTCAGCTCCTCATGAGCTACAGCGCCCCGGTGCTCATGACTAGCTCAGCTCGTCATGAGCTACAGTGCTCCTGTGCTCATGACGAGCTGAGCTCGTCACGGCCACACCCGTTTCAATAGAACGTTCAGCACAGCAGGGGAATTATCCCAGCGTGCGAGCGTTCTGTCATGAGCACCGGAGCACTGTAGCGTAGCTCATGACGAGCTGAGCTCGTCATGAGCATGCAAGGGGTTAATTAAGCTGCCTTACAGAGCCTCCACACCCCTTTTCACAACTAGACTACTGCACAAATGCTCTCGGGCAGAAGTGTACCCTTACAGATCACTATATCTCTTTTGAGAAACTAACAACAAGTACACCCCTCCTTCATCAACAAGTTCTTTCTTCATTGGCAGATTTTGTCTAATTTGTGCATCAGTCCTATCGGTCCACATGAATTTCCTTCTTTATGAAGATAATCTTCTCGTCTTCATGTAACAACAGTTTCAACTCTTTATGAACCTGCTCTTGTCTTTTCAATAGGCATACTTGGTTATTTCCTTTCCATGAACATATATTTTCCTGCCTGATATAATGATTGGTGCAATTCATTGACCTAGTTCTTTACTTTTTCCTTTCATGAATTTGTCTTGCCTTCCTTTTGAACCTGTTTTTCCCTTTATTCTGAAGAGAATGTTCCTTTCTTTGTATTCAAATGATTTTACTCATCAAAGGCTGATTCTCCCCTGGTGCTGAATTAGCTCCTTTATTTCCCATGAATCTTTCCTTGCTCCCCAACTGTTTTTCCTCACCATGTAAAGATTCTTCTCATCATCAAGAACCTATCTTTTCCTTCCTCGTGAAAGCAATCTTTCCTTGAAGATTATGTAATGCATGCCTTAGTTATTAACCTATCCCATTATTATTTTTTCGCCAGTTATTGCTGCAATTGTTGTCAATCATGTCTTACCCATAACCCTTTTGTTTATTTCCTACATAAACCAGTGGTTTCTCAGAATTGGATCTTTTTATAGATTCACCTGCTTGAATCTATGAAAGATGCCAAATCGGAAGAACTAAATTTACAGATAGTGAACTTTTTTCTCTTGCTTGTTAACCCATTCTTGGTTTCTTCATGGACCCAGTCTCACCTTCCTCATGAGCATTTTCTGACTCCTTTGTGAACACGTTGTCCTTAATGTACCTATTTTCTAATATTCATTTACCAATGAATTCTTTCATTACTTATCTCATTCTTGTATTCTACTTAAATATAATTTCCCTTCCAAACACACCCATTATTTTCTTCTTTATTAACTGTTTCACACATAGTCAATGATCAGATTATTTCAACAACATTTTCAAGCCTTTCCCTGAACTGATTTCACCTTCTCAATATAACTATTTCTGCCTTCTCCATGAACCAATTTTCAAATTTTTATAAATGCGTTGTTCATTTTCAAGTAGTTCCTGCATGCTAGATTAATCCATTCTCTTAAATTAACCTCTAATGAACTTCTTTGTAAACTATTCATGTATAGATGTATGTATTTGGTATTTCAGTAGCGCAAACCTAGCCATGAGGCAGCAGAGCGCTGTACATAGTCAAAGAAAATCATAAAGTCAACAAGTGAGAGGAAGCAGGATTGTCGACGGTTAATGCATTGCGATGTAGTGTTCTTTAACGAAGGGCATCTTCAACTTTTTTCAAAATTGAAGCAGTGTTGGGGCGGACTTTATGGAGACAGGGATGTTGTTCCAGTTTCTAGTTGCACCCCGGCTTCTATTTAATTTTCTTCATGAAATGTTTCTTTCCGTCTTCATAAACTGATTCTTCCTTTGTCCACAAACGGATTGCACCTTCATGATGAATTGTTATGTTATACATGGGTCCTGTACCTATCCTCTATCCTGAGAAGACTTTCCAAAACATTGTTATCTACTGCAATTACGTCACAGCAGTGAGAAACGCAGCTTGTTTACCACTACTGTGATGAACCAGTGCTTATATACCAATAACCCTTTCTGGCTTTTTCCTAAACCTGTTGATCTCTTCTTTCACAAACTCATTCCTCCTTTCTGCTAGAACAAGTATATTCTTTTAAAACAAGCCCTTCCTTTTTGTCACAAAATTATTTTCTATTTCTTTATCAGATAATACTTCTCTTTTTCATGACATACTTATGCTTTAATGATATAGCAGTTCCTAATGAATCTTGGGATAGAAATTGAGGGCGGTGAGCACAAATCAGCTCCTGGTTAATACTATTTTGCCCCTCTCAAGCTTTCTTTGTGATTACCATGCTCTGACATCAGTACCTGCAGTTATGGTTTGTTTTGTTCAGAGACAGGCAACTGTATGCTGAAGTCTCTCTGGTCCGTTTCAATTCACCAAAGTTAGGGCAATCTTCCATGGGGAAGACAAGCCTTTAAATATTTCTCAGTAACTAACAATTTTTTGATAATGCTGAAACCGTCAAATGTTTAATGGCATTTAAAATAACCGAAGCAATGTTCATCAGATATGCACACGTATGAATTTACCATAAGCACTATGGGGGTTCAAAAAAGTTTATTGATGCTTAATTAAAATCTTACCATAAATAACAGCAAAACAACAAAACAAAATCTCTAGGAAAAACATTACAATCAAAAGAAGGTAAATACATTTTAAAGAAGCTAAAAAAAGAGTTAGCTGCCTTTTTGTTAGAAAATAAATAAAAATAAGTAGAAGTTGCAATAAAAAGAGAAATCGCGGTACCCATTAACGTCACTGTGCAAGGAGTCATTTTAAGCACAATTTCTTCTTTTAAAAGTCTAGCTTTCCCTTAAAATGGACTGCATTTTGATCAGATACATGGTAGATACGTTATGTACTGAGAACTGTACATTCACATTATGTATGCAGAACTGTAAACTCATGTAAAAAAACTACTAAAGTCGGAAGGTTCCTCAGTAAATCATTTTTTAACGTAGCTAATTGAAAGGCCCCCTTTCTTCATCATTGCTGAAAAAGCATTTTCAGACCAGCATTAACAGAAACTGAATCTCTAAACAAATATCTCTCCGTATCAGCGGAAGCGAATTTCCAAGATGTAATGTGTTTCATACAATAGGGTTGAGAGATGGTAACCCGAAGTGTCTGTCTATTGTTGGCTCAGTATCCAGCATTCTCGGACTGGAGGTATTTTCTGTGTCATTCCTTTAAGGCTTTGTTGCACACTGTCAATGGCATATGAGGCTTCTTTTTAAAGTCGTAATCACTCCTAGATAGTCATGGTCAGTTCAGATGCTTCCTGGATACATCAAAAGCGGCAAAATGCAAGTGCTACATGCAGTTCCTTTTTCGTAAACCAATTGGTTACATATATATTAGGGATAGAAACAATGAATATATGTAATTTTGATCAAGGCTTTAAGGGGCTGAATCACAAAAAATGTCTTCTTGCATGCATAAGTGAGTATATAAGACTACATAGTTTTACTACAAATGTATTCATTTAAAGACCCCTTTGGACCACTCAGTGGAAAATGATGACATTGGTAAGTTCCTCTCTTGTAAGCCTGTTTGCTGTAACCTTACTCTTGTATATTTGCTTATTTGCTCACAATTTCCTTCTCTTAAAAAATATTTTTCTGGTGAAAAACCCCTTTTACTGGGCCCATTAAAAAGAGGTGATTTCTAGGCACATATTGCAGCACTTTATTACATTGCTGATTGCCAGTTTAAAATGTAATGTCCCCAATACATTTACTTACATAGCTCTGAACTACTTTGCAAATTACCATGATAAAAAAACACACAAATTATTGATCTAAAATGTAGCTTAAAATAGTTGGTTAAAAGATTGAACATGTTTTCTTAACCATTAACATAATGTCCATCATATTGCAATTTGCAATTTCTTTCAGTAACACCCATGTTTCTTACCTCGTTACTCTCTTGTCTTTTAAATTACCTCTGCCTGTCTCAATAACTATCTACCCTTATTTTCCGAGCTTCTTCTCTTGTTTCTCAAGAGGTTTTTTTTTTTTACAGCGTCTTCCTCTTTTTGATCTAATGGTCTCAGGGTTTTGTTGACATTCTGGATTATGCCTTGGACAGCCCCATCAAAGGAAATTATTAATGTTCCCATGGGCTGAACCCATTAAGGACTACCTGGATGTTTTGTTTTGCTCATCCCATCCAGGTTATGACATGTTCCAGCGACATACAGGCTGGAGCATGTGTCGGTTGACCTATCAAAGATCTTACAATAGATGGCCATGATACTTTTCATGGGATGGGCATTATCGCCACTGTGACTCCAACTGGAACATTTTCAACGGTCATTAAGACGGGGTTTCACACGACCGTAGAACACGAGAAGTTGTGGGATCTGATTCTTTTTCCTGGAACGGAGTTTGCAAGTTAACAATACGCGCTCTACATTTCTTGTGAACTTTCTGCCCAACAGAAACGTGAAACTTAGATATTTTTCTCTTCTTGCATGTTTTTTGAATTCCAGTCACTCCTCTTTCAGTGAGTACTGATACATCGTTATCTTCTTGAAACACTACATCACAAATGAAACACTTTCTACGTCCATTTTCACTGTATCTCACAGCAACTCGCAAGAACCTGTAACATATAAATGAAACATTTTTGATTAACAAAAAAACAAACAATAACAATAAAGAAACAAAACACAAACCATAGCAAGCTTTTTATTTAAAAAGTTAAGTGTAATATTTACGTTCCTTCACACTTTGTCATATAAGTCAATGAAAAAATTAGACAAACAATGTCTATCTGACATATTTCGCGATTATTTGATATTATGGTCATCAGAAACAATTTTTTACTTTCCCGTCCCTAAAAACATATAAAATGATTCCACATATGGGCATATAAACAGTTATACCCTATATCTCAAATAATGGGCAGCCATTTAGAAAAATCCGCCATATTGGATGAACGCGTCATGATAGAGTGGTATACTTTTCACCATCGTTTTCTATGGAAAGATTTCAATAAGAATCCACTCACAGAAATTGTATTGCAATTAGTTCTAGGTTCCGCAACAAATTCACTAGTCTATTTCAGCTGCTTGTTTCTAATGCAGGCAGACCCATTTGGTAACCCATTTAAACATTTTACTACAAGGCAAGCTCCTTCCTTTAAAGTGAGGGGATGCACTGATCTAAATACCAAGCTCTTGCAAAGCTCTTCCTTCAAGTCACCCATTGATAAGACGCAAGAGGATTTGAGCCCTTGGCATACATAGATCTTTCACCGTCTTTGTTAAGGAAATGTAACACGTGATTCTGGGACATGAAAGGTATATGCTCAAGAGGTCTCCTATTGCGTGCTTATTTACAAGTGCAGGAATGACTGGAACAGGTCCACAATGGGTGCTTAATCTCCATCCGCATTTGCTTGAGCATTTAGGTTTGATTCATGTCTTTGGAGCTTCTCTCTCAGATCACTGCAACATTTCAGATCTAGAGTTTGACACAGTTTTTCATGAGGTACAGCAGTGCTCTAGTTTGATCCTTTTCTATTGTAGATCACTCCTGTCTTGCCAACTCATCCAAGGTGACATAGCTGAAAACTGAGACGTTAACATACCACACATTAAAAAACAGAATATAATGATGGACCCTTCCTAGAGTCAGCACCTGACTAGCTTTCTCCCCGTGAAGTTCGTTGACCCTTAAATTAATCAAGGGGATTGTGTGCACACTGAATGGCACCCATCATCACTGTGCCTATTCCCTAGGGAATTTTAATGCAAATGAAACCACCGCAAAGGTGCACCACAAAAAGAGTGAAACAATAAGTGCAAATGGCGTTTATGCACAATGAAGAAATATTTCTCAGAGATGTTGAAGGTCTTCTTTCAATCTTTATTTTCAATAAGCAGTAAAACATATACAGCCGACGCGTTTCGTCCCAAGCTGGGACTTCTTCAGGGCTTTAAATTTATGAAACGTCGCTTATGGGGAGAACGTGAGAGGAACCGGGGTCCAAGGGTCGCCTTTCCGGATACTGTATGTTAGTTCATTCAGATGTTGAATTTGCAAAAATGGACTGTAAGCATGCTAATGGGCGATGAAGTTAGTGCTTATCAGGGTTCCTGGGTAGTGTAGACGGTCTTGCCACCTTAATATTGTGTCTGTCTAAAGTCGTCTACTGAGTGAGTTGTAGAACTAGTGGTGGACTGAGGGTCCTATTAGTCCAAGGGAGGAGGGTGTGGGCACTGTATTCCAGTAGGCCGTTCCAGGTAACACGGCCAGCGCCCATCCACAGCCCTCGTCCCGACGAACACCCGCAGCGACGTCGTGTTCCACACATTATGTCACATGAATTGGTGTCCAGTTATGCGTTCAGCACAGATTTGTTGCTGCCCTCATTTGGCCTTAGATGTGTGTTTCCCTTGTTCTATTGGAGTGCTCCCAACAATTTTGGTTCCACCCCTTCTCTCCCAAAAACGTGTGCTTTGATTTTTTTCATTTGTACGTGTGATTTAGAGGTGACCTATCCGTTTCACTGGCAAACCCATGAATACTGTGGCATCCTCAGCAATTTATCTGCAACTCTGCATTCAGATGCAAAATTCCTGTAAATGGTGCTTTTCACGTTTCGCTAGATAATATTGTCTTTTTCATAGGCCGAGCCCACATTTATTGTGATTTGAATGTGGCATGTGTAGATTTCTTGCAGTGAAGGTCGTGTATGGATTCACATGCTAGACACAATCCTTCGTTCCTGTGGCTGGATCTAAAAAGGTCTTTAAAATGTTTTGAAAACAAAATATTATTTGTGAGTATTAGCAGCAGCGTGATCAGGAATGGGCGTGGTTGGCAGAAGGCCAATGATCAGCTTACCTTCAATGTCACCCTCTGATGTTTTGTTTGTAATCGCATTTGGTCTATAGATCAGTGCATGGACAATTTCTTTAACATTCCTGTGAAACATCTTGCATTATTTTGGAGATTTGCTCTTGCTCATGAGCAAAGTTTTTAGAATCATCACTAATGGTACAATTCTTATACTTCTTATTTATTTATTATTATTTATTTATAGCATTTATACAGCGCTCTGTAACCCTACGGGCATCCTGGCGCTAAGGTACGTAGCTGAAACTTTGTGGGGACAGGAGCATGAAAGAGCTGCTGAGCCGGGAAGAGTTATTTGTTGCGGAGGGTTTTGGGAGGGTTTTTTGGGAAAAGCCAAGTTTTAATTTTTTTCCGAAAGGTTAGAAGATCATCAATTGATAACTTGAGTAACCTCTGTGTGGACTTTTCAGCATTCTTCATGAATTGAATAGCATGGAAGTGATTTATTTTTTTCACAACAGGTTTTTGTTGTCAATCAATCAATCAATCAATCAATGTAGTCTTTATTTTGATCAATCATAAAAGACAGGATCATTCAATATTAAAATATATATAAAAGTATTTCATCTCATAACAAATTCCCTTAAAACATTCTTAAAACATAGTTATAGCTAGTAAAAAGAGATACAATTTAATATAAGAAAGCAACATGACGTTCAACAATTAACATTTCAAATAAGCTAAAAACCAAGATCCCTCCATTATATACAAAAGCCTTAATTCATCTGAAAGTCAATTTCTTACAATGGTATATGGTCCCTCTCTACAATAAAGTTTGCTCTACCCCCATTTTCTTGGCTCGAATAGCCCACACCCATCTCAAAAATTTTGCTATACCAATTACAATCAAGTCTGTGGTATCTGACCTCAGGATCCTTATAGCTTCCTTCGCGGACCTTATACCCAAGACCATACGGGTTTGAGCCACTTTGTCCTAGGGAGATGGTAAGCTGAACAGACAAATAAAATGTGGGCTATGGTCTCACTATGGACATGGCAAGAGATACATTTATCACACACTGATGAGATCTATCTACATGTAAAAGATCTTATTGGTAGAGAGCCTATTTTGAAATGGTGGTAAAGTTTCCGGTCAGTTGGCCTGGAAATGAGGTCCCAATAAGCTTTCAATTTGACCTCATCTTTTACTTCTAGGAATTCCTTAGACAATGTCGGCCTTGTAAGGGAGGAAAACTTCTTAATTTTAACCATATCCCAGTAGGCTGCTTTGTAGATCTTCTTGGGGGGAAATACTGTGGCATCGGGGTTCTCCCACAACTTGCTCATCCCCATGTCAGACAACATAGTTCTAATGTTGTACAACCATGGGAACGCATGTAGTCGACCCAGCCTCCTTACTTCTAGTAAAGCCTTGGCATACAAGGAGAGCTCTGGAGTGATCCAAAATCGCCTCCAGAATGCCAATGGTCTAAAACGCGCTACATCCTCGATGTTGTGACAACCCAGATCTAAATAAAGAGGTATAAAAGGGGAGGATTGGGGAAGGCGAACTAATGATCTAACAAACTTATTTAGAGCTAATGCAAGGGGGATTAGATTATCAAAGCCCCACAATTTGGCGCCATATAATATTGCTGGGCTGATTTTGGTATTGTATATTTGCAGAACTGGGGCAAAGGCTTAGTTTGTGAGAGCCTGTGCTCCTTGACCAGGGCACCTGCTAATTGCGCATGCTTTAGTGCCAGCGTATCAACTTGGGGCTTCCAACTTAGCTTTCTACTTAATGTGATACCCAGATAGGTAAACACATCAGTCTGGTCTAAGGGCACATCATTCATGTATACTCTCCCTTTGATGGATTTGGATTTATGGAGCACCATGAACTTTGTTTTCTCCACATTAATCCCTCGCTCATGTTCGCAGCAAAACACCTCAAACCGTGACAGGGCGGCCAGCAACCCCTGTCTTGTCTTGGATATTACCAAGATGTCCTCTGCGAACATGAGCAAGGGTATTTTCATGCCGGCTAATGTTGGAGCATCGGTGGGGTGGTTTATAAATTACTTGACTACCCTGTTTATGAATAAGGATAACAGAGTAGGGGCTAACACACACCCCTGTCATACCCTCCTGGACACTGGAAACCGCTCTGTAATCTCCCCTGGTTTACCTCAGCCGACCTGCGCATAAGTTGAGTCATGTAATTTTACCAAGATGGCCACCAATTCCGGAGGCATCCCCATTTCCAACAAAGCATTCCACATTTTCACACGGGGGACAAGGTCGAATGCGGATTTTAAGTCCACGAAAGCCACATAAATTGTGCCCCCTCCTATGATAACCACCCGCCAGTATATTAGCACAAACCTGAAAACCTGGTCAAGGGTACTTGTGTGTGGCCAAAATCCCACCTGTAGGGGTGTTAAATATCTGTTTCAATTATCCAAGCCTGGATTCCTATCAGGCTGATTGGTCTGTAATTCCCCGGTTGTGAGCGGTCGCCCTTCTTATATATTGGCAGAATTTCCGCGCCGAACCAGGTGTCTGGAATTGGGGCACCATTAGCTATTGCATTCGCCAAAAACTTTATGTAGGGTACCCAGAGCTCTTTTCCCTTTATGAACAGATCGGCAGGTATGCAATCTGGGCCAGGGGCTCTTCCTCTCGGAATTAATTTTAGCACAGACTCAACCTCTACACTAGTAAAACACAGGGGTTTGTTGGTAATTTGCCACTGGTGGATCTCTTCATTACAGTTTGTGGACTGGAACTACGCCTCATAGTATGCAACCTACTGTACTGGGGCGACATGGTTGTTCGGTACCTGCTTCAGTTTGCCACTACCCCATTTAATTAGCTGCCAAAATTGGGTCATGTTTCTCCCTTTGCTTGTCAACAGCAATTTCTGCCATCGGTCTTCGGCCCATTCCTTCTTCGCCTGCAACTGCACTTTCTTATAATTTGCTCTGGTCTTTCTGATGTTTGCCTGCTCCTTGGATCTGATGGCCCTCGCTAAGGATTTATAAGCATTTCTACTTGAGCTGTTCTACCAGGAGCCTGCCTTCATAGTCCTATTCTTCCTGGGTATACTACTTTTTAATAAATAACTTTTTTAGGTTCTTAAATAACTCATCATGGACTTATAAAATAATGAGATCAGCATCCTCCTGTGAGTCACAATGAAGAAGTTTGGACATTGAACCCATTAACGGGTCCCTCATCTGGGCCAATTCTCCCTCATTATTTACAATCCTTGCCCACTGAACTCTCCTCAAGTCATTGGTTAATGTGACCTCTTCTTACTATACTTGACTTTCCTAGTGTTTGCACAACAAAAACTTACATCATTTAGTTTTAAAACCAATGGACTGTGGTCACTTTCGGTCCGCCTCTGGACCTCCATATCCAAGACACATTACCAGAATTCTACCTTAATAAGGTTATAGTCTACCCGACTACTTCTTAATCCGTTGTCAAAAGTGTTTGCACCCAGCCTATCTTACTGCATCTTCCTGTTTGCTGCCCTCATCCCCCTTTCCAGACAAAAGCCCTTTAGTTGTAATGCAGCCTCAGTCCATTTTTTAATAGGTCTTAGTTCTAGTTGGGGGATATTCTATTGTACATCCTCGTCTTCGCTAAGCTTTCCATCCTCCTGATCCAGGGGCTCAAAGCTACAATTGAAGTCTCCAGCTATGATCAAATTACAGGTAACCCGAACGTTGCCCATATAGCCATCAAGGGCAGTGACCACACTGGATCCCCTGCAACCCGGCTGCCCTTGCGAATAAACATTAATAATCGTTATGTCAAGGCCTTTAGACGATCTAACTCGTATGGCCATAATATCCGGACTGTCTGTTGTTATTTCTTCCACCCTTATTTCCTCATGTTGTCTAACCCAGAAGGTCAACCCGCCAATTGGTCTTCCTCTCTGTCTTCCTATTGCAACCTTTGAAAAGTTTAAAAAGCCTGGATGGTAGACTCTGGCCAAGGACCAGGTCTCCTGGAATAGCCAGAATCAAAACCATCAATATATGATGTCCAGTCAGTCGACGTGGTTTTAGATGATAATCCCACGATATTCCAGGAAGCTATGGTCATATGGGTTTTTAAAAGACCACCACTAAAATCCTCATGTCTACTAGTTTCCTTAACATCATACACCTTGTCATGTTCCAGTGAGCCATCACTAGGAGTACAAGTTATGTTGTGGGGGCAGGCTACTGATCTTGGCGAGGTTGTAATCAACGTACCACTATGACTTATTTTCAGTGGGGGTGAGCACCCCATACCTACACTACTTGAACTGCAGACCTGTTTACCCTGGGAGGCTTCCTCCTGTTTAGTCAACGGAACAGAAGTAGAAGAACACAAGCTCCTATCGACCTCACCTTGGCCCATATGTCCCTTTAAAGCAGATGGTGGGGGGATGTTAAATGTTCCCAGTCAATCGATTTCTTCTAAAGAAGAAAGAATTTCAAATCGGTTACTTATGTGGACTGTAGAGTCTTATTGATTTGTGCTCTACGGGGTCCCTGCCACTCATTAAGCCTAAGTATAGTCTGTGGTTTATAAAAAAAGCCTAGAGGAAGAATTTTTATATCATCTGCATCAGTAAAAGAGTGACCAACCGTTTCCAATATGTGCTGAACCAGTGTTGGTGATCTAAAACTAAGGACCACACAGTCACCTTGCAGAGATTTACGTGGCTTTCCAATCCAATTGATTCTACGAACCATTTTAAACTCCAAAAACAGATGGTCTCTTATGCCTGTCCTGTTGCCCAGCAAATGTAATGCCTTATTTTTGAGTGTCGACCAATGTTCCCGAGCACCGGGTGGAAGCTTTGGGACGTTAGCGAGTACCACTGTGTAAGGAGTGGCCTCTGGAGGGAGATGCAGAGAGGTGTGTGGGTTGGTGTTGCATGCTTCATCTATCTCTAGGGGTCTACTCCTAGTGCCACACAGTCACCTTGCAGAGACTTACGTGGCTTTCCAATCCAATTGATTCTAATAACCATTTTAAACTCCAAAAACAGATGGCCTCTTATGCCTGTCCTGTTGCCCAGCAAATGTAACGCCTTATTTTTGAGTGTCGACCAATGTTCCCGAGCACCGGGTGGAAGCTTTGGGGCGTTAGCGAGTACCACTGTGTAAGGAGTGGTCTCTGGAGGGAGATGCAGAGAGGTGTGTGGGTTGGTGTCGCATGCTTCACCTATCTGCTTGGTTACGGCACCAACATAAGATAAATGAAATTAGATATAAAGTATACAAAAGGAGTTTGATACCAATGGAGGGAGAAATAATTGATCCTTAAAAAACTCCTATATAATTATAGTTGGTGACTTGAGTACAGGGAATGTTTGGATATAATTGTTGGATTAACATCCCTGACTTGAATTGATTGTGGGCTTTTGAACCAGAAAATAAGGTTCTTGATTTATGTGTAAACTTTTTTGAATGTTCTTTTTATGTTTTTTCATGATTTTGAATTCCTTCTTATGTTCGTATTTGGTGTATGTATAAATACTGTATATATATGTATATATATTGGTTTTTGTTTGTATATGTATGTGTTTTCTAAATAAGATTGAATAAGAAAAGATACAACAAACATATAAATAAATTTTCAAGAAATTATTTTTCTAAATGTATTAATTTTTTCCAATTCATGAACCAGATCGAAATATATATATATATATAGAAATATCGTTTGTTTTCTTTGAAAAAATGAGTTTTGATTTAATTCTAAAGACAACTAAGTGTGTCACGGAAAGATAATTAATGGTATCTGTCCCACAATTGATCCAAAAAGAACTATACTGTAGGCATTATTTTTTCTTACTTATTATATTGTTCCCAGATGCCTTTGGGTTATTGGATTACCCCTGCCTTGATTGACGTCACCTATCTCTTGGGGCCTACTCCTAGCGCCATTTTCCCCTTGCTGTCGCTTCATCTTCAGAGGAATACCATTAGTTGTATTAGCGGAGTGATTGGTCTCAGTACATATAGCTGTTACAAAGGGAGCTGAGCTATTGTAAACATTAACCGGAATTCACTTTTGCTCTATGTCTAGAGCCCCCACCTGGTGGTTAGTTAACCCCCCCTGCTCTCCTGTACTTGGGTTGGACAGGGTTAGTTCTGTTAGTACCGAAGATACCCTGTTCGATCTTCTTTAATCTGTCGTCGACCAAGATCAATCTTTTAAGTAGGGGGTCGACCATAGCTGAAATTCTCACGCCTATTAGAGAGTATAGCTCGTCTAGATTGAGCTGAGGGGACGTACGAAGTAAGTGGGCTGAGCTTGTGGCTTGCTCTGCAGTGCTGTCAGTATGATTTACTACAGGTTGGAGACCACCTGTTTTCCCAACAGTGGCTATATTACGTTTGTCTGTTCTGGGGGCTGGTGGGTTGGGCTTTGCTGGACCACGGCCTTTCCTTTTTTTTAGTGGCGGTTCTCCGCCTGTACCCCCAATACCCTTCTTTCCCCTTATGGTGATCATTGATGTAATTAATGGACTTTCCTGACCTTGTGAGATGCCTGGGGTTATGGGCGTTGGATCGATGTTGATCGTGTGGGGCTGGGTACTGTGGGTTTCAGAATCAGTTGCACTTCCTATGGAATGTTGGGAAGACTGCACTGTCGAACTGCAGCTACCTAATGATAGCACAGGGTCAAGGGAAAGCCTTCGCTCCGTCAACTGAATTTCATGCATTAAAACAGTTTCAGCTCTACTTGAAAAAGCATCAAGGGTACCTACAACCCCATCACCCAACTTCTGTTTGCTCATGTTTGCAGAACCCCAGCCTATCAGGGTACACAAATATAGATTATCTACAACACACAAGCAGAATATAAAATATATAACGCAGGCTTACAGTTCAATTGTCAATGGTGTGGCCCAGCCTTGCCTCCTCTGGGCTCTGACGGGCGCAGACGGGCCCGCCTTTGGCCTGGGCTTCGCCCGGGGGTGCCCGCAGTCGCCTTTTGAAGCACCTCCTGGCGCTTCCTACTTGCGTGTGTGGCCGTGCTCCCTGGAGGGAATTGTGGGTGTTGTAGTTTCCTCTCGTTCCGGTGGAAAAAAGAAAGGCGAGGACGTCACAGCAGCGGGTGTGGGCAGGAGGATTGTTACGGTCTCCCTGGACCGTTAAAAAGAGCAGATAACTCGAGGTCAGTCTAGTTGGCAACACAGTAAGCAGCACTATTGTCAACAGCCACAAGAGGCTTGGCAGTGCCAGGTTCCCCAGCAATACAATACACATATTTGCAAGTAAGATGTTTAGTTTTTGGTGCAGAAAGAAAAACAATTGAGAAACAAGAACTATAAAACAATACTCCAACATAAAACTTTAGTGTCATGCATCCTATACACAATACAGTACATGCCCAGATGAGCCTCCCTGATCGAATAACTATGCATTTACAACCGTGTTCATCATACATCATTTCCATCTCATCCAGTAATAATCTATGTAGACTGCTGGAATAGGTTCTAGGTATATTCCACGATATTCTCCCCACCTCTTCGAGATCTTAGGGAGCTTCTAGGGGTATCCTCATGCCTTAAATATCGGTAATTCTAGCCCCAGACAAAAATCAAGAACCTTCTTCCACACCCCCACTAGTGGCGGAGAGGCATCTTTCCATGCTTTCGCAATGTCCCGCTTCCCTAATGTGAGGCCCAAGAGCAAGAGGTGATGTTTATATATGTTGCACCCAGTGTCGTCCGTGATATGGAGCAGGGCTAAACGTGGTGAGTGTGGGATGTCCCAGCCCAAGACTTCGGACAGGCATGTGATGACATCGGCCAGAACCTACCTGTACACTGCCATACGGTGTGTATAAGGTTACCATCTGTAGTGTGGCAGCGAAGGCAGAGCAGGGATTCAACCAACCCAGCTTGCCAAAGCTTGTATTGAGTGTAGTAGACCCTGTGAAGGTATTTAAATTAGATATAGCGTAGTCGTGCCGCAATGGCAATACCACGCGGGGACTCTAGTGCCTCAGCCCAGTCTTTGTCATCCAGGGGGCCCAGATCTTCTTGCCATGCCTCACCTGTTTTACCAAGTGCAGTGGGGCTGTTTGTTACCAATGTATGATATATATTGGTGATTTTATGCTCCCCAAGCTTGCCCATAAATACTTTTGCTTCATTGGGATCAAAGTCTGGCACAATTGCCTGATGTGAAAGATATGAGGAGAAGGCATGGCAGAACTGAAAGGTATTTGTAAAATTGCGATCTAGGCATCGTATACTCATGTTGAAATTCCTGGAAGGACTTTAGGGCCTGACCATGGAGAACATCGCACACCATAGATATGCCTAAGGCCCCCAGCCGGAAAACCCAGATAGCCCTGCCAAGGAGGGCAGAAAACTATTGTGACAAAGGGGTGTTTCTTTTGTTAGTCTGCCCCACCACCCCATTTGTTGCAGTGATTGTTTCCAAATCTTAAATATCGTGGCAGTTGCTGGAGGCATCATTTTCAGGGTCGGGCCCGCATATAGGATCGTGTGTAGTGACATATTGCCCATCAGCAAGTGTTCAACTGCATATGCGGGATCACCTCTGTCTCCATACCACCAGTCATTCAGGATAAGAAGACGCGAGGCCGCATAGTATGCCTGGACATCTGGCTTTGCTATGCCTACACAGTACGTAGACTAGAAGCAAGTTTTCAGTGCCTCCCGGGCGAAACCACCACCCCAGAGAAAGTGCCGGAGAGTTGAGTTCAATTGCCTAAACCAGACTGGCTGTATCAGATATGGATGATTTTGAAGCTGGTACAGTAGACTGGGCAGAGATACCATCTTAAAGATGGCAAGTCTGCCAAACAAGGAGAGTGGTAGATGTGACCAGGAACGGGTCTGCTCCTTGATCTGTGTCCATAGCAGTGCCAGATTTATTTCCCAAGACACGAGCTAGGAGGACGACAAGAAGACCCCAAGATATTTAAATCCATCTTGCACCGTTGTAACCTCGCTTGCCCAGTCGCCTAGGTGTAGCCCACCCCACATATGCTACAAGTATGATTTCTGGGGATTCATGAAGAGCCCCGATGACTCACCAAAGATCTGCATAATCCCAAGTAGTCTGGGTCCAGACCAATCTGGTCGCGTACGAAAAAATAAGACATCGTCCGCATACAGCGCTATGCGGTCGGAGACTTCCTGGACCATTCAAGACCTCAAGCTTATGCATCAAGTCACACCCAGGCCATGATAGGCTCCATAGCCAGTGCAAAGAGATCTGGAGAGAGGGGACAGCCCTGACGAGTACCCCGCCCTATGGGGAAAGATTGTGATGTAGAGTCAGCGACGCGGACTGAAGCGGTAATATCGGTATGAGAAGTTGAATGTATTTAAGGTGGCGGGGACCAAAATGTAATTGATTCAGGACTGCAAATAAATAACTTTAGCTAAGGGAGTCGAAAGCCTTGTCGATATCAGCCAGCAAGAGTGCAGCCGGCTCGCAAAGAGGGTCCACTGATACAATGGCGTTGTGCAAACACCAAATGTTGTGTCGCGTGGCACGTCCCGGCATGAAACCAGCTTGGTCTGGGTGGCCTAACTCAGTAATATGTGGTACTATACAATTGGCTATAACTTTGGCAAGGACCTTGGCTTCCACATTAAAGAATGATATTGGGCGATACGAGGCATGCTGTTTAGGGGGTCGACCAGGCTTTAAAAACAAAAACCCAACTATTTCTTTATGGTCCAGTGCCCTAGAAGGCTCTTTTTGTCCAAGGCAGTATTTAGTGCTGCTAGATACGGGACTGTCAAGAGAGATTGATATTTTGTATAAAAGTCGCACCGGAAGCAATGTGGGCCTGGCGCTTTACCCAGGCGCATCTCTGATAGTGCCCTCTGGAGTTCCTCAGCTGTTCTTGGGACATGTAACTCCTCTCTCACTGAGTCTGCCAGGGCACGTGGAGGCAGGTCATCTATAAATTTATGAATCAGGTGTAACAAGATAATCTCTCAAGGTGCATACAGACCCTCATAGTAACCGGCGAAACCTACAGCGATTTGTAAGGGATCGGGGAGCACCTCCCCGGCAGGACCACGGATACTTGAAATAATCGCGGGGCAAAGCGTCCTCTGGCAGAGGCGATGTAGCAGTGCACTGGATTTATCCCCCACTGATATATCCTGCTACGGGTAGCAAGCCACGCCGCCATAGCCTCATCCATTAGTTCACTGGTATAAAACTGCTGTGTATGTAACAATTGTCGAAACGCAATGTTTCCCTCCCCCCTCCTGAGCTCCAGGTCTATGAGTTGGGCTTCCATCTGTGTCAGTTTCTCACGCCGCTGTCTGTGCTGTGCCGTACAGTATGCTATATCCACCCCTCGGAGCGTCGGCTTAATAGCCTCCCATAAGGTCACGTGGGATTCCACTGACCTTGTATTATGTAAAAAATAATCTGAGATGGCGGTGTGTACATGGGTTCTATATTGTTCATCCTGGAGATGCCAATACCTCATAAACATTGAAGCATCTGTTGCAGCATGATCGGGCGTCCCGACCCCAACGGGGGTCAGGGGCTACCCTCCGCCAATGAAACCCAAAGAAGTGTCCCTTGTACATACAAGTGTCTTCAGAGTCAAGGGAAAACGCTATTAAGAGTAGCCCCAGAGGCAATGCCGTCGGAATCATGGAAAGCGTTTATGCAGCGGTGTAGAGCTAGGGTGCTGACGATCAAATGATAGAAAAGAACAACACAAATGCCAATACTGAACTTTACTTTCTCTACTTTCCCCTGACCTATATGAAATGAAACATAACGGTCTGTTTTTTATAACATCATTAGTTTATTTATATATTTATTTCACTAGTCGGATTATTTTTGTTTTTTATCATAAACACAATTTTTGTGCATACACATAATATGTACAATTGAATACAATAATATACACTCTATTTACATATCTACAGCTCAAAACTTTGGCCAATCCATGCAAACTACACTCATTCACAGACACACAAATAACATAAATAACATAGATTTATAAGGTGAGGCCTTTTGTCAAAAAGTTTAGTTATTCTGTTAATGAACCCAATATTTTGATTCAGTCAGCCTATGTTACAAAAAGCAATCAATTAGAAACCAATTTTGTGATTTTCTAGCATATCCCTGTACTCTTTTTCAGTTGACACAAGGCCAGGTCAGGTCGACGCGTTTCGAACCCCCAATTGCGGGGTTCTCCTCAGGACCAAACAATTCTACAAAACAAAAACGTATACACTAGTTTGAGACACCTATCCGGTCAAAATGCGTATATCATAGAGACACAATTAGCCACCAACTGGCTCTCTTACGCCTACCTTTTCTGAAATGTAATTGACTACCTTTGTGGGGGAGTGTTGGTAATGTGACCACCATTTTCTAAACACAAAGAGACAATAAACATGTAGACATTACAATGGGCATGAGTGTTCTACTACACCCACTGAAGGAAGAAACACAAATGTCCAACACTAACCTGTCTTGTGCTGTGAGGATTGATCACAGAGTCCTAAACGTAAAATATACAAGGAGTTACTGGAAAAGCTCCAAGTTTAGCCTTACTAGAGGTACTTCATAATTTGAGGTGATATACTACAAGGCAGCACTAATCTTACTCTCGGCGGGGCGGATCAACAAGTGCCTAGAGAGTGGGCATAAAGTAAACATTACTTAATGCTGCCTGAGTTTATCTCTACATAATTAGTGGCGATTGAATGCGGACCATTCACCCGAGTTCTGACTTGCCTCCGCCGCCCGGGCTGTTCTAATGCTGTCAATGACGGATTGAACAGGGGCTCCTGCGGGCGAAAAATCGAAGCGTGCGGTTAAGGATGGCAGGGGTTGGAAAGGCTGCCGGTAAAGGATTCGGATATACTCGCACTTCCAACTTACATTGTTCCCCGGTGACGCCTCCGTGTACAAATTCACTGGAGTCTGGAGGTCACAACCTCCTTCTTCTCTTTCAATGCTCCTTTGCAGTCACGTGATCGCGGGTTTGTTAATGGGGAACGTTCCCTTGAAATACCATACAACTTTATGCATCCCGGGTATGCACACAAATTGACAAAAATGTACTCCGGGGAAAAGAGATGGTTTTATACGTGAATTATGCCTTCATTCCAGCGTCCTGCAGATTAGTTGATTAAAGAGAGGGGGGGAACAATCAAGGTAAAAAACAGTTTTAAGCATGCCGCGAGCACTTGGAATTTTCATCATGATGGCCCATCACGGGAGTGATTGACTGCATGAATGTTGCCCTCCAAACAGAGATGTGCTGAACCGTCATTGGTGGCCATGCCCAACTTCAGTTTTAAGCATACCGCGAGCACTAGGAATGTTCATCATGATGGCCCATCACGGGAGTGATTGACTGCATGAATGTTGCCCTCCAAACAGAGATGTGCTGAACCGTCATTGGTGGCCATGCCCAACTTCACTAGCCTACCATATCATTAAGGTGGTCGATTGGGTACCACTTGACTAGGCACATCCTAGAATGTACGCTCTGCCAGTGGGTGCAAGGATTATGGGTGTTACTACCTAGTTGATGCCCTAATGTATTAAAAAGACAAGAATTCTTTTACGGGGTACATCTGAAAATCTCCGAAATCTCATTTCAGCCGTCCATGGCCGTGTTGTATTTCATTATTAAGAGTGCCTCACACTGTCCAAGTTTCGACTCAATGTCCCCTCCACGTTGTCAATTTTGGAGATGATAGTCCACCGAAGGTCATCCTCTTTGTGTTTCTTCAGTACCCAATGTTGGACCAATGGTGCATTGGGTACTTCTCTCCGTATTCGTGATTTTTGTTGCGTGATCCGCTGTCGTGCTTCCTGGGTGGTTTTGCCAATATATAGTTTTGGGCATGAGCACCAAATCCCGTATACCACATTCCTTGTCTGACAATTGGTGAACATTTCGTGTTTCCAGTGTATCCCATTGAATGAAAACACTGCACCTTCCTCCGTTTGGCCGCAACATGTGCAATTCCCGCACCCATGGTGTCCTATTATAGGAGGTAACCCCAACATCCCTCTTAATGTTGGTTTTTTAGTTCAATAGGTAAAGCTGCCCACACGATATGGTTTGCCACACTCTTTTCCTTTTTAAAAAAGCAAAAAGGGGAGGTTCCTGATAGTCACTGTGTAATTCTTTTACTAGATGCCAATTTTGCGTCACCATCTTACGCAGTTGATGTGCGCTGGGACCGAAGGTCGTGACTATTTGGGTCTGGTCGTTCCTTCTTTTGCAATAGAGTTTCCCGAGGGACCCACCATGCTCCTTTTTAGTGAGTGTTTTAGAAGTTTTTTTTGATAACCTCTTTCAAGTAGTCGTCCCATCAGACCGTTAGCATGTTTAAAGTATTCATCTGTATTGGAACAATTTCTCCGTATTCGAAGTAATTGGCCGAATGGCAAGTTTTGCTTAAGGATTCTGAGGTGGTGGCTTGTGTAGTGGAGTGCTTTGTTTCTGTCAGTTGGTTTCCGAAACAATGTTGTCCCTAGTGTACCCTCTGTTGCGTACACTTCAATGTCAAGAAAGGTGATACTTCTATTAGAAGCAGTGTGACTGAATTTAATATCCTCTGACTTCAAATTCAACCATGTCACAAAGTCATTCAATCTCTCATGTGTCCCTGACCAGATAAAAAATACATCAATGTATCTCATGTAGTTTGAAATGAATTCGGCAAATGTGTTGTTGTTATATATGAATTTATTTTCGTATAAACCCATGAATAGTACGGCCTGCTCTGGTGCAAAGGGGCAGCCCATGGCCACCCCCTTGGTTTGGTAAAAGAAGTCTGTGTCGAATTGGAAGTAATTTGTTTGCAAAGCAAACTTCGCAAGTTTCAATATGAAACTTGTGGGCACTCTGGTGGGACGTTCCCTCTGTTCCAGAAAAAATGTTAATGTTTCCAATGCCTGTTCCTGGGGTATTTGAGTATACACTGATAATACATCCATGGTCACCATTAGCTGGCTAGTTTCATCAAACTGGACTGATGTTATTTTGTTCAGAAATGCTGTTGTATCTTTAAGGTGCGCCGGTATCTTTTCAATAAATGGCTTGAGGAAAAAATCGATGTACTTTGCTACTGGTTCTGCCAATGATTCGCACCCTGATACTATTGGGGCCCTGGAGGGTTATTTGCATCTTTGTGAATCTTCGGCAGGACGTAGAACACCAGTATCCTCGGGTTCTTATTCTGTAGGAAAGAAAATTCCTTCGGTCCTAAGATTCCTACGTCCTGTCCTTCCTGAAGGATGATAAAGAGCTCATTTTGCAGTTCCTTTGTGGGGTTGTTACTGCTCTTCCTGTAGCATGTCGAATCCTCAAGCTGGCGTCTCACTTCATTTCTGTATTTATTGATGTCCCAAAGGACCACCGCTCCACCTTTATCCGCTTGTTTAATTATAAACGGTGGTCACATTATCAACACTCCCCCACAAAGGTTGTCAATTACATTTCAGAAAAGGTAGGCGTAAGAGAGTCGGTTGGTGGCTAATTGTGTCTCTGATATAAGCATATTGACCGAATAGGTGTCTCAAACTAGTGTATACGTTTTTGTTTTGTAGAATTGTTTGGTCCTGAGGAGAACCCCGCAATTGGGGGTTCCAAACGCGTCGACCTGACCTGGCCTTGTGTCAACTGAAAAAGAGTACAGGGATATGCTAGAAAATTACAAAATTGGTTTCTAATTGATTGCTTTTTGTAACATAGGCTCACTGAATCAAAATATTGGATTCATTAAAAGAATAACTACACTTTTTGACAAAAGGCCTCACCTTTATAAACCTATGTTATTTTTGTGTCTGTGAATAAGTGTAGTTTGCATGGATTGGCCAAAGTTTTGAGCGTATGAGCTGTAGATATGTAAAGAGAGTGTATATTATTGTATTCAATTGTACATATTATGTGTATGCACAAAAATTGTGTTTATGATAAAAAACAAAAATAATCTGACTAGTGAAATAAATATATAAATAAACTAGTGACGTTATAAAAAACAGACCGGTATGTTTTATTTCATATAGGTCAGGGGAAAGTAGAGAAAGTTAAGTTCAGTATTGGCATTTGTGTTGTTCTTTTCTTAGATTTGACTTAGCCTTGCCGGGTTAGGAGTCTAGACCCTGTGTTGTTTACCTGACAATCAAATGATGTCCTCTGTAGAGCTAATGCAGGAAGGACTTGCTATGGGTCTTGGAGCGTCTCTAGAGCTCGATCTGCGACGGTGCTTGTCATTAACCTGGGAGGTCTTTTGGCCCGGGCCCCCTGACGACGAGCCTGAGTCTATTCTGGGTGGTGTATGAGGCATGAGCTTGATGACTTCATCTGTCCAGTTAAAGACTTCTTCAGGTGGCATGGAAGTTATTTTGAAACAGAAAGATTACAAGCAATAACAACCATGAAGAAAATGTTCATGTTTTCCCATTCGACCTTGCTGCTGGTAGCGGCAAGTCTTGCCAGTGCTTTCTGTTATGGACCCTGGCGCTCTGGTCGACAGCTAGGCTAGTAGCAAAGGCATGACAGATTACGGAGTAACAGGCAGTACCAGATATGTATTAAAGAGCATTCACATGGAAGAACCTTAAACTATGCTCTGTACCTCTGCTTGGATCCGTAATCATCTGCTGAAAGTGATGAACACTTTAAGAGACTGCACAACCTTGGGGTCCAGCTCCAAAGAAGGTGAGCGCAATAAAACCTGCCATTTTTCACTCCAACAATTACTAGTTATTTTGCTGTTTCACTGCCATTGACCTAAAACCATTCACAGTCCTATTAACATCATCAGCTTTGAGGCAAGATATACACTAGTCCCAGAGCCAATGTACCTTGACAAAGCACTAGTGGGCATCGAGCAATAGATGGAAATACACTGGTTCTCATGGCATGCTCTGACACATATGTTTAAGCCTAAAAGTGTATGCATATGGCCTAGAGATTGATGACGGTCGAAATGGCTGAAAACAATCTGGCATTGGACTTAAGACCCTGACATTTCTAACACCAAACCAAAGGACCATAAGTTCATTTGACATTGTAACTTAGGGACAGATTTGGGTTCAGGATGAGAGTGATTGAGTTGATCCAAGATTGGCCGGTGCAGTGTAGTCTCTCCGATAACAAAGAAACGCACAACAAACAATTGTAAGAAAAGATAGTGTGAAAGAATTTGGTCTGATGCCATAGAACCTTCCCCAAGTCAACTTGAAAAACAGTGCTTGAGCATCATCGACCGATTCAACTGCTGCGGGTTTACTGTTGGTTGAAAATTTGTGCAGCTCTTACAGAATGTGTTGTTGATACCAGCAGTTATGCATGTGATCGGTAGGCAAAGACCCAAGAAGTAAACAATGCTTCAGCACTGCCACACTTGTCGTAGGAAGTACATGCACTTGTAGATGAAGCTCTTCAAAATGTTGAAAAAACGAACAACTTGAAGCAGTGAGCGAATTTCAAAATAGAAGAATATTTCTCAGCTGCGACGGTTGTCTCAAATTTACTTCAAGGTGCTTAAATCGGTAGTGATCATCTTTATTAAAATGGCCAATACAGTGATAGGGATTCTAATAGCAGCAATAGGGGTTTCTCTCGTCACATGGCAAAGCATTTCCTTTAAGGGCTAGCCTTTGAAAAATCCAACTGATCTGCCACGCATAATCCTGTACAAAGGAACACTTGGTTGAAGAAGGGGTGTTGTAGAACAAACATTCTTGCCACAAATAGACAGGGCTATTGTAGTGAATTTGAGGTAGTATCTTTATGAATGCAGAGTCTCCGAACTTGTGATGAGGACTCCACACATAAAAATAGAGGCCGTCTTAAAGATCTGCTTGTAAAATTGGTTTGTGAATTGTAAAAAAAATCATAAACTTACACAAAAGTGGAAGTTTACCATTGTGAATCAGGCCCACAGTGTTATCTTAAGAATGGACATCTGCACTGTGTGTTGGGTCTTTGTTATCTGAACATGTTTGTCGTCAAACAAAAGTGCACAACGTGTACTATGAAGGAGGTCATTCCTTTCCTGTCAGAAGGAGTTTTCATGACCGCAACAGATCTCACAGATATTTACATTGAGGTTCCTATTCAGCACATTGGGAAGAACTATCTTAGGTTTGTTATAGAAAGAGAACATTAGCACTTTAATGTATAATATTTGAGAATCAATTCAGCACCCATAGTATTCACCAAATCCCTAGTTATCACTGTACATCTACAAAACAAAGTAATTCATGCCTACCTTGCTGGGGTGACTGGTTGCTCGACAAAAGGTGATTACCAGGGGTCTATTGGACTTGGACAGTTGAACTGTAAGAATTGTATTCTCCCACACAGTCTTGGTGTCACAGAGAATGTGGGAAATCCATTTGGATCTGATCTCAAAATATTAAGTTTCATGGATTACTTGAATAGAGTTGATACAGTCTTTCAGCACTGCTGTTCTCAAGGTCAAAATCTCAACTCTTCTCGGACTAAAGATCTTCAGTTTGCTGTTCACGGTGTTCTAATGTGCATTTCTCATTTTCTTCAAAAAGTTGTGTATGTGGCCATTTAAAGGATTTCTAGAGAATCATTGGCCAGAAAATGGAGTCTGGGCGGATCAGATAGTATGACTAGGAGCAGCGAATTCTCATAATTGGTAAATTCATGGATATGTCCAAAGGAAAGCTGTTCAAAAACGACATCCTTATATGATGATCGTGACTGATGAATCTCACAAAGTATGAAAAAAAAAAACTCTGGGGAGTGCAGGGTCAGTGCACACACCCAAAAATCATACCATGCTGATTGATTGATGTGCAGGCTGACTCCGGTATCCCTACAATCATTTGAACAACATAGTTCTGACCCAGGTCCATTACACCACAATAAACTATGACACAATCAGGGAGCGTATGGCACATTCAACACATATGGCCCTGACCATATTTAGATGGGCACCAAACAACCAAGTGCAACCGCAAACTGTGAAATTTCAAGCATAACATAAAAGAAAATTGTTGGTATCTTAAACTCCTGCTAGAGAAATATTCTGAGCGGGAATCCAAATAGAGCTACGAGCAAATATTTTGTGAAGATAAAATAATACATCTAAAAAGTCTCAGGATAAATGATTTACATTAATAGCCGCACCAACGAACCTTAAACGTTACCCATGAGAAAGAGCAGACCCTGCATGTTATGTTCACAGTGTTCTGTGTGCAATCCAACTGCTCACTCCATTATCAAGACCTAATAATGTTCTCATTACATTTCCCACTGATCTACCTTCTAAACGGCCACATGGGGCCCGTCAGCATTCCAGACTGTGTATTCTTTACTGATACCAGTGGACTTGCTACTCTGTGCTTTACGTTAGCATGCAGTGACCAGCTCAGATGCAGTCCTCCCAATAAAAGCAATCAGACCACACAGTATTTTATGTGAATAACTTGTTTTTTTCGCTGAGCTGGCAAAGCTAAAAAGAAAAGAGATTCCTGGAAAGGCAAGGGTGGAAATCTGGCCCTCCCAGTGTAAAACTTTTATGTTGCATTCTTGGCAGGGGCTACTAAAAGTCCTCTTCAGTCGAAAGAAGAGGAACCATTCACAAATGCTAGGAAAGCTGGTCACTGGCCAAGAAACCATTTCCCCCTTTCTGGGTCTCTAGCCAAACACAACTCTGCTCCTTCTTACAAACCTTTGCAAACTTGTTGTAGCAACCAGCACAGCCACTTAACTAACAATTTAAAGCACCTTAGCTCGCCAGCCTCCAGTCACTGGCAGAAGCATTTGTAAAAATCTGCCGAAATCTAAAATACTGCCCACCTCATACCCGTGGCCAGAACTACTCCTTGTCAATGCCTACCTCCAAACAAAAATGTTCAATTCCACTCTCTTGCAACATAGCCAGGAAAAGCCCCTGACACAAGACCTACAGTCTGGAAGAATCATCAGACAAGAATATGGCTATATGTTTTGAAATTATCTGCTAGAACACCATGATCAGATTAGAGAAGCAGTTAATTCAAGAGCTATTCTTATGCTAAATTTACGTGTGTTAATTGATGTAGTTAAATTAGGGACTCAACTGGCGTAAGGAAATCTCAAGTACGGTACTGAAATGGACAAAATCATTCTCTTTCGAGCACTCACAATCCATCTAAACTAGGCCACATATATGACTACAAATGAACAATGGGATCGCTTCAGACTTTTCCCTCTCCTGTTATTTTTTATACATAAATCTTGCTACTAGTTGAAATCTTTCAGGCCCACAGAGATAACTAACCCATCCATGTGTGCAGACAATAAACAGATATTGATCCGCTTCTAATAACCTTCCATACATATCAGTATTCCTTTTTTGTACTTTTATTTATTGGGTTTTTGCAGATAACACAAGTTAACGTTGTTACATAGCTACAAAAGCTCAGTGTATCAGATGTATGCCTTAGCAATACTGGTGCATATTCTTCAATACAAAGTAAGCGAGTTACCCCGTTAGGCCAGAAGGGACTGGGTAAGAAAGTTGCACACAACAAAACAAAGTTCCCCTCTGTGCTTCAATTTATAGAAGTAATGTCAATTGAATAGTAACCACTGAACCAAAACCTTCCCTATTAATGAGTCATATAACAAAGTACATATAAACAAAACAATTTATTGTATTAGATTCATATTAAAATTAATTCTATGTTAGAATCCAAAATTGTCCTTTTAATTTTCTTTATTTTTGTCTTCTTATACATCCAGCAATGTTCATTTCTGTAGCCTACACGTGTTTCGTCATTAAGTACATCAACCAATGACTGCCTCAGGACTACAACAACAAAGTACAAATTGTACATCAGAACCAAGAACAGCTCTAAAATGTTCCCCATCACTGCACCAACGGTGTCAGGTTATTGGGATTAATGTGTTCTGGAAGTTAAAACCATTGAATGCGGGCAAGAGGATGCAAGGAAAATAAAGAAATACATACATTCGTGTTTAAGCAGCAAAGTGACCATAACCTACAAGGAAAAGGAAAAAACATATCCTACTTAAATCCCAATAGAAACCATGGGTGTCCAGGCTAACGCTAAAATTCCGAAGTTGATCTGGACCATGCGTGAATAGAGATCCCATAATCAACAATATTACACAGTAATCTTACCTAACGCAAATTCCAATACTGTATAGAAACAATCTACAGTAATGGTGGTCGCCAGCAATTCTATCCTAAAAGGGTACACATTCTTAATCAAATATATTATATGCCACAGGTATAAACTGAATTAAAGATACCATCATGTCCATAGGTCTCACCTAATGTATGAATTCACCAGACATATTTTGAATGGCAATGTCGCTCATGTAAGGTTCATATATCTAAAATGGAAAATGAATTTGAGGTAATCAACCTTCCCTTTAAACAAAGTAAACCCGTTACTGATCGGGACAGTGCGGTAAATAGAAGAATTCTCTCAGTAAAAATCAGTCCAAATCATACACATCCTCTGGTATTCCTAGATGTACATGTTTCCTATTTACCGTGGTGCGGATAATTTATCAGCCTTACGCATACCTTCGATATTCACATGTGTCCCATATTAACTAGAACCACCGTCTGGATTAGACAAAGTCTCATTTTAACCATTTCACAAGCTTTGCGTTTGCTAGACCACAAGTTCACATCCTTCAGTACTCTGAAGTGCCCCCTAATAGTAGGCAGCAAGGTCCAAGTGAGATTATAACTGTACGTTTCTCCTAATACAAGTTCCTGAGATTTACCGGAGAATTATACAACATATAGTTCTATCCCCTTGTAGTATCGGGTTCCCAAGGCCTACATGCTCCGAAGATAACCCACTTACATTCAAGAACTGTTGGCACGGAAACTGAAAAATTCAAAGAACAAGTTTATTAAGACCCCATGGGGTGGTGGTACATTCCTACAGCACCCTTCGGTAATGCAAGAAGTATCACACCGAACATCGGTGTGACCCGTTCTTTTATACAATTTGCAGGTAATAAAAATATAGGCGGCACACAGTTACAGAGCGTTATGTACATATATGGTCATCTTTTGGAACACAGCCAGCTCATTGGAGGGTTACAAACCCGCTGGTCAGTTTGGCGGCACATTCCTGAGGGGTAACTGGTCAGTGGGGACTGCGCATGTACAGGCTTGACCAGTACTAAAAATAGCCTGTTGCTGGGCAAACTCGAATGGTCAGTGGCACGGACAACGGACTAAAGGGCACGCTGGCCACGAGGCCACTCATGATCTAAGATGGCCACCGTAACATACAAAATGGCGTTTCCAGGTATAGCCAATTTAAGCGGGGAAATGTGTAGCACAGCTAAGCGCTAACTCGGCCATTGTCAAATTACGACAGACGACCCTTTTAGCGTTTAGCTGAAGCTACCTCATTATGGACATAGTCAGGGTGTTCATCCTCGATATCAATAAGCATTATTTGAGCTAATTCTTTATCAAGCATCATTTTGTCATGAGCAAGAGCTCGTTTTGATGGTATGCAAGCTGATAAGCACATAGAACATAAAGCTGGGCCACATTGAATACATAAGCATACAGAGAACAGTATCCCCACAATGATACATAGAATCGTTAGCAGTTTCCAACCCCAAGCGGTAAGCATTGACCAGAACCACCCTGAAAGAGTCCAAGTTCCATTGTCCGGGTGTATTTCAGCAGCTATCTTATGCAATTTAGAGATAGCATCATAAACGGATGGTGAATTGTCGGGTACATAAACACAGCAGCTACTTCCGATAATTCTACATGCCCCCCCACGGTCAACTAGAACTACGTCTAACACCATTCTATTCTGGAGTGTAACAATTCTAGAAATCTGGAGTTCTTCCGTAATATTCCCAAGTGCAATGGCAGTATCATTGGCTACAGCCTCAACAACACGGGTCAATCGTCGTATTTTCCGACTATTTAAAGCGGCCCCCACAAAGGAAAACAGTCCCAAATTAAAGTCCACATATTGCTGTATGGCAGCATCGGTCTGGTCGATGTCGTCCAGAACAACAGTCCGTTTGACACGATTCAAAACAAAGTCGTGGTACAAAATATAATCATTATGGTACATTGGTGGGGCGATGAATACAGGGGGTAGTACAAAAGATACATAACAAGTGCCTAACCATCCCAACGGAAGCTAATGATAACCTTTCGTTCCACAAATGAAATAAGTATTGCGAGATGCTACAAATGAGATGCCATTCGGACTATCAAAGGTAAGTGTGGTGTTGCATTCACTTTTCCCCACCGGAAGTGACCCTTTATTGCGTATACACAAATCAGCTTTAGTAGCAATGACATTAATGACATGTGTGCTGGATACATTGATATTCCGTTGATTACTGTACACACGCGGGGCAGACACATTATCGGGGCGGTACTCCTCCCATTCAAATCGAGTACCCTCAGCCCGTGGAAACCCATCCCTGTCGTGATAACAAATTTTATTCAAACGGAAAAGCACCCCCCCTTTTGTTGGCCATCTCAGAGTGAAGAGGAGAGTGTACCAGGCATTACAGGATCCATTATGTGAAAATGGGAGAGGAATGAGTGGAGTGCCCCCTTTCTTCTGGTGCCCAGGCAACATCCCACACACCCAACAATTAGACGTGTTTGTCATATTATGCGTATGATGCAGAATCTGAATAAAGCTATTGTTCAAATAAGTCTGTCGGTGCCGTTCTTCATGATAGGGCAACGTGAAGTGAAAATGTTCGGATGGAGCCGGGGTAGTCGGCAGTAAATGTTCACGTACAGGCACCACAAGTTCAACTACCCAGGCTATCACAGCTATTACCACGATTGTCAAGACAAAAAGGATGGCACCAAGTATTCTTTTGTCTCGTGATGCGGAAGACACCATGGTTCAAAAAGTTCTTAATGTCTCAGATAGTTCAAATTGTTCAAATTGTTCACAAAGTCTCAAATATACATATGTATATACCTAAAAAAGAAAAATACGGTGCTGAGCTCCGAGGTAGCTGTTGTTTTCTTCTCCGGGGTCAAGACGGGTGTCGCTACTCTTGGCAGAACTGATCCCCCCCCCTTGAGATTCCCGGTTTCCGTTTCACAAACCCCAGAGCGGTAACCAACCAGTCTCGAAAAACCCAAAAAATTCTTCTCTATCGTGGCCGCAGATTATAGCGCTCTCGTCCAGAAACAGTGTGGTCCGGGAAGGCTCCCTCAACTTCGGCCGATGTCACAGCTGGGCTCTTTTCTTTCTCCAAAATTTCCTTGTAGTCTGTTAACACAGCAGGATTCACCAGATCAGGAGAGACACGACGGCAGTGAGTTGAGTGCACCCACCGCTTCCTATTGGTCACTCGTACAGCTGTCCGGGTCGCCAGAAGGACCTGCTCAGGGCCCCGCCACCTCGGTTCCAAGCTGCTCGCTCTCTCAAACGATCTGATCATAACGTGATCACCAGGGCGAAGATCATGGCCCTCTCCAGTAGAGCGGTCAGGGAGCGCTTCTCGAACCTGTTGATGAATAGAAAGCAAATCATTTGTTAATCGTGCCAAATAATCATTCATCATTATACAAGGCACATCATGTATTAATCGCGGCTTGGGCACCCCCCAAATATTCATAGGCCTTCCAAACACCACCTCATACGGTGTGAGGCCAGTTCGCGAGTGGGGCACTGATCTAAGAGAGAGTAATGCTAGCGGCAAAGCATCCGGCCACTTCAACGACGTGGATGCCACAATCTTAGCCAGTTTGAGTTTCAACGTGGCATTGTACCGCTCAACAAGACCTGCCGACTGAGGGTGAAACACAGCATGAAACTTCTGCTGAATCCCTAGCCCCTTCAGCACATACTCCACAATCTTCCCGACAAAATGAGGCCCATTATCGCTCCACAAAAATTTGCAAACTCCAAATCGAGGGAAAAACTCCTTAAGCAACACCTTAGCTGTTGTCAAAGCTGTATTGTCTTTCGTGGGGAAAGCCTCTACCCATTTGCTAAAAGCACATACCACCACTAAGACATACTTCAGATTGTTGCAACGCTCAAGCTGGATATAATCCATTTGGAGTACCTCGAATGGTGCAGAAGGTGGAACGAACCCTCCTTTCGGAGTATGGGTCCCCTTTGCAGGATTGTGCTGCAAACATACCAGGCAGGTCTGCACTACTCTCTTGGCGGTATTAGCAATCTCTGGATGTTCCCAAACTCGTGTTAACAGTCGAGTGATTGCAAGAGCTCCCACATGCGCCAACCCATGTGCCATCTGGACCATCGCTTGTAAGTAAGCCGCAGGCAACTTCCATTTCTCCATGTCCTTACTTCTCCAACAACCTTCATCATCTAGCACCCCATCTGCTGCCCATGCCGCAAGTTCTGATTCAGTAGCTGATTTCTGAATATCTAAGATCTCTGCTCTAGCATCGTTCCAGCGCTCAGCCTGTGATTGTGTCACGTACATGGGGGAGTCAGTTCGGGACATAGCCGTTTGTCTCGCTATGCTGTCCGCAAAGGCATTCCCCTGACCCACTTTATCAGTGATCTTTTTATGGGCACTACATTTTATTATCGCTACTTTCTTTGGACAAAGCAACGCGTTTAGGAGATCACGCACTAGTTCTCCGTGCATAATGTGTACTCCGTGAGAAGTCAAAAACCCACGCTCTCTCCAGAGTAGCCCGAAGTCATGTGCTACTCCGAAGGCGTACCGGCTGTCTGTGTATATGTTCACACATAGGCCAGCACTCAATTCGCAGGCTCTTGTCAAGGCTATCAGCTCCGCTGCTTGAGCCGATTTCTGTGGTATTCTAGCTGTTTTCACCACGGTCTTAAGTGTCGTGATTGCATAGGCTGCGGAAGTCGTGCCATCTGGCAGCCTTAAACACGATCCATCAACCCACAGTTCCCCATCCACATCTGGAAGTGGCATATCCTGTAAATCAACACGACCCTTTGTCTGTTCCTCGGTCAGAAAAACACAGTCGTGTTGTTTGTCTTCCTGACCCTCCTCGACCGGATAGGGCAATAAAGTGGCAGGGTTCAGGGTAGCGCATCTTTTCAGTGTGATATGTGGCGCCAAAAGTGTAAGCTCATATCCTGTTAACCGCGCACTCGTAAGATATTGAGTCTTTGTTTGATTTAGCAGGGCATCTACTGCGTGGGGAACTAGCACCAACAATTTGTGCGATAACACTATTCCCTCGCTCTGCCTTATGGCTACTGCTGTTGCTGCCACTGCTCGAAAACACCCAGGTAACCCTCGTGCTACAGGATCAAGAATGGCAGAGAAATACGCACATGGTCTCTGCTTATCCCCGTGTGCTTGCACTAACACGGATAACGCGCACCCTTCTTTCTCGGGCACGTACAATGTGAAAATCTTCGTGTAATCTGGTGTGCCTAATACAGGGGCGGAGCAAAGGGCCTGTCTCAATTGTTCAAAAGCATTCTGACATTCATCTGTCCATTCAAGGGGCATTGGTGTAGCTTTGGACAGTAACGCTAGCAAAGGTTTTATAATGTACGAAAACCCCATGATCCACTGCCTACAAAAGGACGTTAACCCTATGAAGGCGCGTACATCTCTCTGTGTGCGGGGGACTGGTGTGTCTAAAATCGCCTGAATTCGATCTGCTGTTAATGCACGCCCCTCCTTAGACAAAAGATGACCGAGGTAGGTCACCTTGGGTCTACAGTATTGAAGCTTTTTCTTAGAAACCTTGTGATTATTCTGCGCCAAAAAGGAAAGCAACGCAATCGTACTCTCCTCACATTGTTCATAGGAATCTGCAGCAAGCAGAAGGTCATCCACGTATTGGATAAGGACAACCCCCGACTGTAACTCAAAGGAATCAAGCTGTCTTTTCAAAGCCTGGCTGTAAATGCTTGGGCTCTCAGTGTAACCTTGAGGAACACGACAAAATCTATACGATTTATTATTTAACGTGAAACCAAACAAATATCTGCTATCAGGATGGACAGGGATGGAAAAGAACGCATTCTTCAAGTCAATTACACTAAAGGTCGTGGCCGTTGGTGGGACCAATGTGAGCAAGGTCGTGATGTCGGACACCACCGGGTATTGGGGAATGACAATTTTGTTAATCTCTCTCAAGTCAATAATAAACCGATAGACTTTGTCGTCAGTATCTCTCTTAAGGATCGGAAGAATAGGGCTGTTACAAACATTATAAGGAACCTCCTCCACCACTCCTGCAGTTATCAAATCTTGAACAATATGTGTCAGGGCAATTTCACCTTCCCTCGAAATCTTATACTGTGGTACCCGTGGCAGAGAGGCCCCCTCCTTAACAGTAATATGAATAGGTGGAATACGCATCTCTCCTACATCCGTGTCTGAGGTCGCCCATAACGTGTGCGGGAGAGAGGCCAAAGCTGGAATGTCTAGTATAGTGCAAAACCTATCTGAGTCAGGATAATTGTCATTCAGGATAACCCGCACTCCCTCAGGAGCGCACTGTATCGTTGCTCGAAAATATTTAAGCAAGTCAATGCCCAGGATATTATCTGGTGTATGGGGCGATAGCAAAAATTGACCAAAACTAAAAAATTTGTCAAGGCAAAGTGCAAGAGGTTTTGACAATGGGCTAGGGGAGGGTGTGCCATTAAACCCTACACATGTTATCATTTCGCCAGACAGGGGAGCCCTCGGAACCAAGTTTTTTGACAAAGCGCTACGAGTAGCTCCTGTGTCGACTAGAAATTGATCAGTAGAACCCAAAATGCCCGCTGTTACATATGGACCCTTCTGATCTACCGGCACTTCAATTGATTCCGTACCCCATCCTACGCAGTCCTATGCATGCACATAATCCTGGTGCTCCACATTCTCACCCTCCGATATCTGGTATTGGTTCCGTCTATCAAAAGTATTTCATTCATCCTGGCCACGGCCCCTCTCCTCAGTCCTTCCACGATCACCTCCACCACCTCTTGCTCCCGTATAACTTCCTCTCGACCTACCACCTCCTCGACCACGCTGACTACGTTGTTCACGAAGTACCGGACAATCGTCAGCCCAATGCCCAAACTCTTTACAGTACGCACATTGATCCTCCGCTATATCCGTACGACCATACGACGTAGTGCCTCCACCTCGTCTACCTCTATCCTGCCCTCTACCCTGTGTTCCACGAACCTGTGCCAACATCACCTTTGTTTTCAATTCTTTCGCTTTTTTATCAACACTTTCTTTAGCCTCCAACTCCTGCCGCTCATAATACTGAGCCATAGTTAACAAAGACGCAGGGGTCGCCGTGGCCCAGGAACTTTCACTCGATTTCAATCGCTTTGCAATCTCCGGTAGGAGATTAGCCACATACTTATCTACAAACAAATGCCGACCCGTATCCTCAGTTAAAGATTGACCACTGTAATCATGAAACGCCTCTTCGAAGCGTGTAAAGAAATCTGAAACCGTTTCATCTGGCTTTTGTTTGCACGAAGCTAACATAGTCCAATCGATCTTTTTAGAAGGTACGAGCGTTTTTAATTTATTCAAGATAGCCGCCGGGAGGTCCAAAATCAACTGGCAAGGCTTACATGCCGGTTCCCTATCTAAATCAGCTGCAGTTATTTCTTTCCATGTTCCCCCAAGTATCGTTTCATCATTATTTTTACGAATCTGTCTCCACATATCAGGCGGAAGAATTAACCCAAAAAACAGATCTATGTCAACAAGAGTCATCACACAAGACGAAATAGCCCCTTCCCCCCCTTCATAGAATGCCGCTGGATTTTTACGAAGATCAGGTAAAGAATTTTTCAACGCCATAACATCTGCTCTATTCCAAGGCGTATACACCCAGTTATATACAAAATATCCCTTTGCATCCTTTGACAATTTATCATCGTCTGTACCTTCCCCTTTTGGTGGAACATACAAGGGTGCGGCTTCACGCATAGGCATAACATGCAGTGCAGAACTCTTATCTGAACCCCGGAGAGAACACTCCTTAGACTGCCCATTAGACTCCGGCCCGGACTCCTTATTCTTTTTCCGCTCGTCCCGCAATCTGGTAGTCTCATCTCGCAGCTGGATCAGTTGCTTGTAAAGGGCATCAACATCTGCAAGATCAAATAAACCTTTATCCAGATTCTCACGGTGAACTGACACAGCTTTAGATTCTAACGTATCTGAAAGTTGACGATATGCGGTAACAACTTCATCTGCCAAAGTAGCCAGAAAATACAGTAATTCTTGATTTGTCCAATTACCCCTTTCCGTAACAACTTCAGACTGAGAAACAAAATTCGTATTCACTTTACGAGCCCAACTACGTAAATGTGCGGATCTCTCCGCAGAAAACCTGAGACCAGATACACCCTTCTTTCCCGGCTTATCCCGTCCGTCATCATCCGAATCTGCAGCTGGAGCCGTAGGCGAAACGTACGGAGGCGGTGACCGATCTAGCAATGAAAAATCATCAATTTCATTATTAAGGACAGGATAAAGCGGGCGGCGAATAGGGAATTGACCAGTCGTTTGCAATTTACGTTCCCGTTCCTCCCTCTCTTTCTTCTCCTGAGCCTCCTTTTCCTCAAGCTGTAAAGCCTTATCTCGAGCAGCCTTGCGCTGCTCTTTGTCCGCCAAGGCAACTTCACGCTTCATTCGCTCACGCACCGCTTTCTCCCACATTCGTACACAATCAAACATATTTTGTCTAGACCTTCGTTGAAACAAACATTGCTCCACAAACTGTACTTTACGCAAATCGAACGACCCATGTAGAGGCCATTGCAATTCAGGATCCGATTTAGTATACTTATTCCATAATTTACTGTACATTATAGGGGGAAGGCCAAATTTGATATACATTTCACGATTTGGTGTTCCTTCTGGTGGAGCCGGCTGTGCTTCCGCTAACCTAATTGTGGCACCATTTCCAAGACAGCACATCCCTCGGAGTGTGCTTAAAACAGGCATGTTCAAAAAGTATCACGAAAGCGCGATACCGTATAAAATGGCACTTACAGTACTTCACACAAACGTGCCGCTCAAAGGGGAAAAAAAAACTAAATTAGAGAAACATCTCTACATGCCTGCCTATGTGAAGTGCACTACACATATAAATTCAAAGTTCACAAATTCACAAATGTTAGCTAACTCAAATCAAAGTCATAGGTCATAGAACTTCGGCAAGCGTCCGAGGACTACCTTACCGATCACAAATCATAGAACTTCAGTAAGCGTCCGCAGACTACCTTACCGATCACAAATCTTACCCAAAGTCTCAAAGGTCCAGATTCCAACTGCCAAGGTCTTTTAATCGAATCAGCCAAACGGCACTTTATCCAGCAACACAGACGATCAAGAACTCAGTCGGAGACCGGCGCCACCTGGAAGGTCAGATCAGAAGGAAAGGAAGAAACACCGCGGGTGCCAAGACTCGGGTCACTCGGTGGCAGCGTACGCGTCCATGGCGAGTTTCCAAACCTTCGTCACGACCTCTCCTTCGGGCATCCGAGTCGCCGATGAGTCCCTTCGTGGTCGCCAATTTGTAGTATCGGGTTCCCAAGGCCTACATGCTCCGAAGATAACCCACTTACATTCAAGAACTGTTGGCACGGAAACTGAAAAATTCAAAGTTTATTAAGACCCCATGGGGTGGTGGTACATTCCTACAGCACCCTTCGGTAATGCAAGAAGTATCACACCGAACATCGGTGTGACCCGTTCTTTTATACAATTTGCAGGTAATAAAAAGATAGGCGGCACACAGTTACAGAGCGTTATGTACATATATGGTCATCTTTTGGAACACAGCCAGCTCATTGGAGGGTTACAAACCCGCTGGTCAGTTTGGCGGCACATTCCTGAGGGGTAACTGGTCAGTGGGGACTGCGCATGTACAGGCTTGACCAGTACTAAAAATAGCCTGTTGCTGGGCAAACTCGAATGGTCAGTGGCACGGACAACGGACTAAAGGGCACGCTGGCCACGAGGCCACTCATGATCTAAGATGGCCACCGTAACATACAAAATGGCGTTTCCAGGTATAGCCAATTTAAGCGGGGAAACGTGTAGCACAGCTAAGCGCTAACTCGGCCATTGTCAAATTACGACACCCTTATACTTACAATAAAAACACCCATCGGTCCCATAACAATATCACGTCGACATCATTCAAAACTTACCTAACGCAGGAGAGTACTCCAACTTGTGTCGTTATTGGCTTTTCCAATATGCGCCATCTTAAAGTGCCTATTTATAGCCACAATCATAGACCGACTTCGACCTTACTGATCACATGAAAGAATTCAGCGCCATCTTACAGTATCCAAGATCCACGGGATCACTAAGTCATGTGTTGCAAAAGCCAACCATTTATTAAAAGTACGATCTTGACCAAATGTGTTTGTACAACATCATTTAAAACCTAAAACCGTTTATCACTGTGTGTGTATTGTGAAATTATCTATGACCGCATTTCCAAATCACGCCATCTCCTTGTCTTGTCGACTAATCTTCAACAACAAACTTCAATCATAGAAGCAGCAAACGTGAAGTAAGTCTCTACTTTGCACATCCAGTGAGCTATGTCATTAAGCAAAGGAGATGGTTCCCCCTGGCAGACAAATGGCATCACTTTCTCCCAGACAAAAAGGTCTTACCAGGAAAAATGCTGCACTGAAAGTGAATCCCTGTGATTCACTGTACCCAGGAATGTACAAAAGTCTTATTAGCAAACAGCAGTAAGTATACAGACGAGCAACCAAGAGTTTACCTAATGCTGGAAAAAGAGACCACAGCACCATTTTAGTAAATAACTCCATTGGTTATGAACCTCTAGGTTAGAAGTCATCAAAGTCCTCTGTTTCATGCATCAAGCTTTATACAGTGAAAGCCTTATGTATCTGCGTACTGGCATCAACTAATAAATAATCTTTTCCCCCTTTCCCACTGATTTGCAAAGTGATTTAGAAATTGAGCGTATCCTTAGCAAAGAGGTGACATAATCCTACTGGATTACCTTGTACCTGAATGTGAATTTACCCTTTTATAGAAGTGCTGCTGTGGTCCCTCTTGTAGTCAGGAAAGGCAGAAACATTTGACTCGGAGGCATCCAAATTTGGAAACATCTTGGAAAGTGGCCTTTTGAGTTTGCTATATGACAGCATGGACGGTTTCCAAGAGGCTAGGAGGCCTTAATATGTCATACTTCAATTGCAAGTGTTCTTGTTTCTTGTTTCAGGCAGGGCTTACAACTAATGTAGTTGTCATAGCAGTTTATTGAATCTACACTTTTCTGTCAGATTTTTCTTATGCTAACTGTAAACGTGTTCATTAAATTATTGAAAAAGAATGTTCCCTAAAGTTTGGCAACCTGCCTTGTTTTACGGGTTTTCTTGAAGGATCCACCTGTAAAAACCAGGCACAATTGAACCATTAGATTATTTTCAAAGAGTATATTTTTAATTTTCCTAAAAAAAATTTGCTCCAGGAGTGTAGAAGTGACACGCTCTTTGCTTTGACAGATCATTTGCCTTGTTATGCACGGCCGTGGTTGTTCTCATAAAACATCTGCCTTTACTTCATGTGGTCGGTTGTTTTTTCTGCATCAGTCTTATTTCCACATCCACAATTAACTGATGTGTTTTATTCATATCTGATGTAAAGAGAGCAATACCTTATTATATCAACAGATCTACTGAAATTTAAACTACAAGGCGTCTGTGTGGTGTAAAGTCTCTTGTCGTAGCAGGGTAGAAATTCATAACTGAAGCTAAATGAAACTTCCCTCATAAATGGCACAGGAGGCACCCACCTTAACAACAGATGGTGCACGATTCAACCCGGGACCTGGAGATACGGCTGTCTGCAGCACCGTAAATGAGATTTTACTAGCGAGAAGACACTATTAGGAAGATAAAATCGCAAGAGAGATGAGAAATCAGCATAATTGCAGGACCTAACACGCAGAAGCGCACACTGATAGAAAAAGAGATGTAAAACATGTCCACTTCAACCAGTCCCAAACCAATAAAGTCCATGAGATATATTAGATGGGTCCCTGAGGAATAAGAAGGGTATGCACTTGCCATGGAGGCACGTTGATCATACCATATTTCCTTTTGTATTCTTGAGGTAGAAATATGAAGAATCGGGACCCAGGGGATTGTAATCTGTGTTGTAGTAATGAACCGCATTGTGGTCGCTTTGAGGAGTAATATTTCCCAGGAGCTTGTAAGGTCTGTTTGACCCTTCAGGGTGGTCTGATTCTGTTTTTTGGATCTTCTTTCCTCACCTTTCCTAGCTAAGAAGGCATTACACCAGTATATCCTAGAAAAGCCTCCACAGAAGCAGAAGGCACAAACATCACAGACCCATATATTTAGTGACATTGGGAAAGGCCAGCAAAGAATATGAGCTGATATTTACACTGATAGTGGAGATGGAATAAAAAGCAAGAGCTTGGGAACAGGCGGGAGGTTTGACTTAAGTAGGAGAAGGTAAGGCCTATGAGAGGCCAGTCCATGTGGCTAGTAGTGCTATCTCAAAGCTAACAAGTCTTTGCCAGCAAGTTCCAAGGTCAACTCAACAAGAGAAAGCAATAACTGCAGCACCCAGAGGAACAGTCTATTTTTTGGAGGAGGAAAAGTTGGTTAGTGTCAGTCTCCGTACAATGATGCAATGCTTTGCTGCATATTCTGATACTTATGAAGATGCTCAAGTGGGTAAAGTAGAGATTCACAGCCTGTGCAAATAAAGGCTCCTTCCATCTTTCCTGTCCCCTCTATTGGGTTTCACCAGTTAACTCTGTGCAAAGCACAAAAAGCACACAATCTGTGTTGTAAAATAATTTACTACACTGATTGCCGCTTGGTATCTGTTTTGGGGTAATTCTTGTCCCCACTGCGGTCCTGTGTTTTCTGTAGCGCCAATAATGTCACCTTTCAGCCCCGTCAGAGGGCTTTGATACAGATCTGTACATGCAATTTATTAACTAGTTTGCTTTGGGACGGTACCTGAGGCCATGGTTACTGCGGATGCCCATGTAGCACCCATCGCATTCTGTAAGTTCTCCTTTTATTTGGCCTTTTAATCATTTAAACTTGTAAAAGTGGAACCCAACTCAGTTTTATTTTTTAGGTGCTCTGATCCTTTGTCAAGGACAGTCCATGCTCGATCTGAAGCTACATATAGAAAAACATGCATTATCGATTACTACCACATTAATTTAGCTAATTATTATGAAAAAGTAGTCTGTTGCTCTTTCAAAACACCAAAGGGATCGTTATGGTAAATCACTCAAACATACGTGTACAACAAAGTTATACGATTCCTTTGCATGTATAACCAAAACACAGTTTCGTTGATGTGATGTGCATTCGTCGGTCAAACTGAGAAAAGAGGTAACTGCTGGTAGTGGAATGCTGATTATATTCTAGAAATAAAGTTATACTGGACACATATGTTTCCTCAGTTAGTGAATGACTGTCTTATGCTTATCATGTCCGTTAATGTTAATCCCTCATGTTTTACAGTGTCTTCAGGGACCGGCATAATTCCACCGGATATTGTCACCATTGTGTCCATTCTTGCCCAATTGGTCAAATCATAAATATATGCAGCTCCTCTATTTTGTTCTGTTTAATCACCAAAATTATGCCGATTTATAAACCTACAGTGGACATAATCAGAGAAAAATTTGTATTTCTTGAAAATATCGCCACACGTACAATTGACTTTTGCCTCCGACTCCATTCAGATTTCTCTCTCTGTGACCAGCATTGTATCCTTTTGTATAGGCTCCCGCAGTCTTGGATTGCTTTCACGTCTTTACTCTGATGGTTTTTATAGTGGATAGTCTTTGTACCTTTGTATAACTTTCCCCGGCCGTGCCTTTAAGCTGTATTGGTTCCAGATACTAGCCTGACAGATCTTCAGCTGGCAGGCAGGATGTGACAGCAGGGCAAAAAGAGTGAGTCCCCCAGATAGAATCCGTGGTGTGGAGATGATCACTTGCACCAGTGAGTCCCCCAGATAGAATCCGTGGTGTGGAGAGGATCACTTGCACCAGTGAGTCGTCCCCCAGATAGAATCTGTGGTGTGGAGAGGATCACTTGCACTAGTGAGTCCCCCAGATAAAATCCATGGTGTGGAGAAGATCACTTGCACCAGTGAGTCCCCCAGATAGAATCCGTGGTGTGGAGAGGATCACTTGCGCAAGTGAGTCCCCCAGGTAGAATCCGTGGTGTGGAGAGGATCACTTGCGCAAGTGAGTCCCCCAGGTAGAATCCGTGGTGAGGAGAGGATCACTTGCACCAGTGAGTCCCCAGATAGAATCCGTGGTGTGGAGAGGATCACTTGCACCAGTGAGTCCCCAGATAGAATCCGTGGTGTGAAGAGGATCACTTGCACCAGTGAGTCGTCCCCCAGATAGAATCCATGGTGTGAAGAGGATCACTTGCACCAGTGAGTCGTCCCTCAGATAGAATCCGTGGTGTGGAGAGGATCACTTGCTCCAGTGAGTCATTCCCCAGATTGAATCCGTGGTGTGGAGAGGATTACTTGCACCAGTGAATCCCCCAGATAGAATCTGTGGTGTGGAGAGGGTCACTTGCGCCAGTGAGTCCCCCAGATAGAATCTGTGGTGTGGAGAGGATCACTTGCGCCAGTGAGTCCCCCGGATATAATCCGTGGTGTGGAGAGGATCACTTGCACCAGAGAGTCGTCCCCCAGATAGAATCTGTGGTGTGGAGAGGATCACTTGCGCCAGTGAGTCCCCCGGATATAATCCGTGGTGTGGAGAGGATCACTTGCACCAGAGAGTCGTCCCCCAGATAGAATCCGTGGTGTGCAGAGGATCACTTGCACCAGTGAGTTGTCCCCCAGATAGAATCTGTGGTGTGGAGAGCATCACTTGCACCAGTCAGTCCCCCAGATAGAATCCGTGGTGTGGATAGGATCACTTGCACCAGTGAGTCACCCAGTTAGAATCCATGGTGTGGAGACGGTCACTTGCACCAGTGAGTCCCCCAGATAGAATCTGTGGTGTGGAGAGGATCACTTGCACCAGTGAGTCCCCCAGATAGAATCTGTGATGTGGAGAGGATCACTTGCACCAGTGAGTCCCCCAGATAGAATCTGTGATGTGGAGAGGGCCACTTCCGCCAGTGAGTCCCCCAGATAAAATCCACGGTGTGGAGAGGGTCACTTGCGCCAGTGAGTCCCCCAGATAGAATCTGTGATGTGGAGAGGGCCACTTCCGCCAGTGAGTCCCCCAGATAAAATCCACGGTGTGGAGAGGGTCACTTGCGCCAGTGAGTCCCCCAGATAGAATCTGTAGTGTGGAGAGGATCACTTGCGCCAGTGAGTCCCCCAGATAGAATCCGTGGCAGTCTAGATATAACAGAAGGGCGTTCTGAGACACAAGCAGCCATCTCTACTAGCAGAAAGAGGAAGACGGACAGTCTTCTTTCTTTCTTTCTTTCTTTCTTTCTTTCTTTCTTTCTTTCTTTCTTTCTTTCTTTCTTTCTTTCTTTCTTTCTAGAAGGGTTTCTGTAGATGTGACCACATTAGATTGATTGCATAGGGGTTTGTCAAACATCTACCAGTGGTTACTTTCATTAAAGCTGTCACTAACCAAGCAGTCCTCCATAGTCTGCCAGATAATGTTACCCAATCAGATCACCTAAATATTCAACCCGAATGCAAAACAGTAAGTGAAGCCGAAACCAGACTATATTTCTTTACTACACTGTTTACATTTATTAAATTATAGGGAATACCTCACAAGACACCATAGTGAGGGTGACAGAGCTGGTGGTGTCTTGATGTAGATGATAAAATCTGAAACATCGTAGCCCCCCAAAGCAGCGCTTTTAACCACAAAAGATTCACTCATATATTTTCAGGCAGAGATAAACGCACCTCTAACCAAATATTACAGGTAACAACTATACAGCTGACACCATGAGCTCACTGGTTGATGTTAGGTAGAGTATCCATTTGATGCGGCTCTGCAGAACGATGAGAGCTCAAGTCTAGGCACTAGATGCCGTGTTGATGTCGGCTGAGATTAGAAATGAATTGAAGGACTGGCAAGTGAATTCAATCCTAAACTCTTGTTAATGTTTCACAATATTCACAAGGTTGCAGATGTTAAACATAATTTGTGTCTTGTTACAGGTTTTGGTAAATACACAGTCCAGTAAGAATCGAAATTTGCCTAGCTAACGTAACTGTAAGTTTCAATTCTATTAAGGACACGGAGGCGAGGATTATGCTTTTCTTCCTTCGCTATTTATTATTGATACAAAACACAGCAGTCATAGAAAAGCTTCAAACAAATGCTTATATGCAGAAAAACCAAGAAGCATTCAGAATAAACCATCTCAAACAAAACTACAACTCCCATGAGTCCTTTTTAACAGCCCATAATGTAGTCCTTCCACCTTGTCCACTGAAGGTAGATATTCAGTCCCTCTTCACTCTTCCTCCTCTTTCTTCGCGCAGATTACGCTCCCTTCTCATTGCTCTTGTTTGGAACAGTCATTTCCTAGCAGAAAAACGACAGCGTAAGCGTTGTACAATAACCTCACTTACTGTCATGCAAACAGACGAATCGCACCAAAACCGGCATGATACATGTACCAAATGTAAACCTAGTTACTTACTGCCATACGGGTGGTTTTTTATCAGTGAAACTCCTGGGTGGAATAATCCTCGCCTCCGTGTCCTTAATAGAATTGAAACTTACCGTTACGTTAGCTAGGCAAATTTCTATTTTATGTCAGGACCGGAGGCTTCGGATTATGCTAGTTTAAAGCTTACTCACCATCAACTGAGCGAGATCCATCACAGGTTTAAAGTAAAACCTTTTGAACGTGGAATCTGAGGACCAATCTGCTGCCCGCATTAAATTCTCCAATCAAGCTCCTACAGAGAAAGCCTTAGAAGCCATGGCCCCCTGGCAGAGTGGGCTCCAAAACGCTTAGTGTCAATGCCTGCTTCTTGCATGATCCATCGCACCCACCTGGCAATGGTGGGGGAGGAGACTGCTCTGTGTGGTTTTCACAAGGCAATTAGTAGTTGTTGTTCTCCCGGAGGACGAATATATAGAGTCATGTCCTCATAAGCCTTCAAGCACTGAACGACACACAACTTGGGAACGTTCACAAAGGCCGGATACGAGATAGTTTGTGACGCAAATTTTGTGCGGCGTCCCACCGTAAAAGTAACCCCCTCCGGGGAAAGAACCAGTGCTGAAATGTCCAAAGCACGGACATCCGATACTCTCCGGCAAGATACCAGACACAGAAGCATAGCCAACTTAGCTGAAAGTTCTTTCAGAGATAAATACGCATTAGGCTGCAAGTACAAGAAGAGGTTCAAAACCACATTAACGTCCAAATTGACCGAATACTGAGGCTCCAAAGGCAACGAGAGACGAATGCCTCGCAGGAGCCTACAGACAAATGGATGCCCTCCCACCGGTGATCCTTCCACCGGATGATGGCCCGCTGAGATCGCCGAATGCATAGCGTTAATCGTTCTGTATGCCATACCCTTGGAAGCCAATTCGGCAAAAAAATGTAATATGGGCACAATTCCTGCGACCAGGGGATCCAAGTCCCTTCGAAGACACCAACGCATCCACTTAGTCCAAGTGGATTTGTAGCGCTTCGCCGTACTGTTAGCCCAGGCTTTGGACAGCAGCCCCTCAGCTGATCTCGAAAGGCCCGGGAGCGACCAGCGTCGCCGGAAAGCCTCCATGCCATGAGGCGGAGAGAACCCTGAACGATGAGAGGATGCGGCTCCCGATCCGGATTGAGCAGGAGGTGAGGAAGCCAGGGGAGTAGGATTGGAGAATCCCAAGAAAGTTCCAGCAGAACCGGAAACCAGACTTGAGACCTCCAGAGCGGTGTTATCAACACCATCTCCAGCACCTGACGGCGAACCTGGGCCGCCGTCCGCACCACCATCCAGAAAGGAGGAAACGCAAAGGGCCTCTCTTGACTCCAGTCCTGTGGAAAGGCATCTGTGGCCTCCGCCAGAGGATCCGGCCTCGAACTGAAAAAACGTGGAAGCTGATGATCTAGCCGAGACGCAAACAGGTCCATTGAGAATGGACCCCACCGTTCGTTCAGCCACTGGAAAACCTGAATGTCCAACATCCACTGACTGGAATCTTGCAGATACCTGGAGTGCCAATCCGCCACCTGGTTGGCTTGCCCCGGTAAATATTCTGTCGTCACGGATATGTTATGTGCTAGGCAGTAGTCCCAGAACTCCTTCGCTAAATTTGCCAGAGCCCGAGAACGTGGACCTCCCAGATAGTTGACATAGCGAAACGCGGAGACATTGTCCATCTTTAAGAGTACACAGGACTTCGCTGAATCCTTGGTCCAGAAGCGTACTGCGAAAGACCCAGCCAGAAGCTCCAAACAGTTGATGTGCAACTGCTGTTCTTCGGAAGACCAAGCGCCGCCTGTGGAGAAGTCCCCGCAACGGGCACCCCAACCCGACCTGCTGGCGTCCGACTCTATTACCAGATCTGGGACTGACCCGAAGATCGCCAGACCATTCCACGCTTGAGCCGCTGGAGCGCTCTGTAATGCAACGGCCCCGGGAAAATTGCATGGATGGAGGACGACAGAAGTCCCACCACCCTGGCCACCTGCCTCAGAGAAGTCCAGTCTTTCGTAATCGTCTGCCGTAATGTATGCCGGATCTTGGCCATCTTCCGCGAGGGTAGACTGAGCGAAGCCTTGACGGAATCTATAACAAACCCCAGAAAGGTAAGCTTCTGACACGGAACCAGGACCGATTTGGAACCGTTGATGATAAAACCCAGCTTTTGGAAGAGCGAGACCGCCTGTTGGGAGTTGTACGGTCAAGATTACTGGGTACTGGGCCATCAGAAGGATGTCGTCCAAGTAGACAATCGTTCGAATGCCCTCTCCTCGCAGGTATTCCACCACCGGATGCAAAACCTTTGTGAAGCACCACGGGGCTGAGGAAAGTCCGAATTGAAGGGCGGTGAACTCGAACACTCTGTCTTTCCGGAAAAACTGTAGGAAACGACGGTGAGGAGGGTGTACGGAGACCACCAGATAAGCATCCTTGAGGTCCAGCCGCACCATCCAATCTCGAGGAAGGAGCACGTCCTGCAGGAGGTGAATCCCTTTCATTTTGAAATGTCGGTAAACCAACCACCCGTTGAACTCCTTGAGGTTGTTACCGGACGCTTGCCACCATCCGTCTTGTCCACCAGGAAAACATTGCTGAGGAAACCAGAAGGGTGACGCTTTGATTGTCGAATCGCTCCCTTGCGAAGCAACTCTGAGACCTTCGTCTATCAATTGCGCGTTGGACTCGGAAAAAACTATAGGGCGAGGGGATCCCACCTAGATGGGCCGATCGTAAAACTCTATGTGGAAACCTCGTACGGTTTGCAAGACCCAAGCGTCTGCAGTAAGCGACGCCCACTCCTCGTAAAAGGCCGCTAGCCGACCCCCAATGAGAACCTGATCTGCAGGGATGACACTCACCGTTGGAATTGTTGGATCCAGAATTCTTCCGGTAACCCCGACCGCCGAAGCGTTGCCCTCTCGTGGGGTAAAAGTTGGTGAAATTTGCTGAGGTCTGATATTGGCCTCTACCGGAGCCTTGCCCTCTATTGCTGGCATTCTGTCTGCCACGGCCGGTCGAGCGGCCCCTACCACGACCGGCCCCTTGGGAGAAACGCTGCTGAAAAACACGCTTAATGCTGGACTGGGCTTTGTCCAACAACGTAAAAGTAGACACAAATTTACCTAGTTCCTTAATGAACGGTTCTCCAAAGAGACCACCTTGGGCCACAGCGCCCGCTTCCGAGGAAGCCAAATCCCCCAACTTTGGGTTTAGCTTGATTAGCAATGACCTCCTGCGCTCCGTCGACAGGGCGCAATTGGTGTTCCCTAAGAAAATAATTACCCGTTGCGCCCAATTCGACAAGACCTCGGGCGGGATAACAGCACCCGTGGCCTTCGCCTCTTCTGCCATGTCGAGGATCTTCGTGGCGAACCCAACCGCGTCCAACAGTTTGTCTTGGCATGACCGCCAGGAGCGGTCAATGCCCTTGCGCGGGTCCTTCATAAATTTCGACAGGAAGGTGGCCATTTTTGCATCTAATTCTGGTGTCAAGGCCACCTTACCTTCCAGCGTGGGCCTCGGACACTCCCCTCTCAGGCACCCTCTAGCCTCCTTCTCCAACGGTTTACGCAGGCGACTCGCCACAAACTTTGCCACTGCGTCACCTGGCGTCCAGGCCTCGGACCGCGGATGTATGATCTCATCTGGGTCCAACATGCCTGAACTGTCCCGGGGCAACTCCGCGGCCGAGCCCGAGGGGCGCCAGGAGCGCACCGACTCCTCATCATCATCCGTGTCGGGGGGAGTCTGCCCCCGGAGACGGAGGAGCAGTCTCTGAGGCCACCGAGGGCTCATGCGCCGAAAGTGGAGCGGAGGGGACAGCAGTCGCCTTAGCCAAAAAAGCGTCTCTGAGACGCTCAAAGGCACCTCTGTCCACTCCCTGCCCCCCTTATGGCGCTATCTCCCTGCAGGGCTTCTTCGGGGCAGGAGGACCCTCACCTGAGGGGCCTGGGAGACCTGTAGGTACTCCTGTATGGGCTTGCGCAAGTTTAGCGCATTCTTCTACAATGCGCGCTGAAAGGCGGTCCTCCATGGGCCCCACCACTTCAGTCACGCAACGGTATATCGAACTGTCTACAGCCTGGTAAAACTCCTCATCATTTAGATAAGAGTGTGCCTCATCCTCATAATAATCACCCTCCATGGTTGCCTCTGAGGAATGGGGCCCAAGTGCTCCCCTAAACACTACCCACAATTGAGGGTGTCAGTAGTAGCTGTGGGCAGACCACAAGGACTGCAATTTACTTTTGGGCCAAATCACTGGCTATCAGGCTGCACCAAACCTCAAAACGCGCCGACCCTCCTTTCAAGGACCGGGTCTCGCCGCCTGACACGCGCGTTTCACCACACAGAAACAAGATCACGGTTCAAACCTGCTTTTCGGCAATTGACGCGGTTCAAACCACAATACAGACCCAGAAGGGCGTAGGCAAAAGTAAATCTGGGGCTTAATACAGACCCGGTAACCGGGCGTAGAGCGGGGCGGTGAGGGCAAGGCTACGGCTCGAAATGTCTACTCAGCGCGGCTCCTCTGAGTGAGGAGAGCGCGCCCAGGAGCCAACGAGACATGCGAGCGCCCTCTAGCGGGTGTTTATGCACCGCACTGAAAACGGGGCAAAAGTCGAGTGAGGAGCGAAAACGCTCCCGCGACTGAGGGGCTCTGGAAAGGAATGAAATGCACAACAGAGCCCCCCGTCCCCAAACAGACGGCGAGAACAGCACAATAACCCCAACAAACAAGAATAAAACAATAAGGCACTTAACTGGCTGCATGAGCAGCGAAGAAAGAAGGAGGAAGAGTGAAGAGGGACTGAATATCTACCTTCAGTGGACATGGTGGAAGGACTACATTATGGACTGTTATAACGTACTCATGGGAGTTGTAGTTTTGTTTGAGATGGTTTATTCTGAATGCTTCTTGGTTTTTCTGCATATAAGCATTTGTTTGAAGCTTTTCTATGGCTGCTGTGTTTTGTATCAATAATAAATAGCGAAGGAAGAAAAGCATAATCCGACGCCTCCGGTCCTGACATAGAATTGTAATGGTAGTATTCTTAATTGATAAAACTCTGGACAAATGAACATAACTTGGTTTATTCATTTTAAATGTCTAATGTGGCATTCATATAAGGTTTCTGGCTGCGGGGTTTTATTCTGAGGCTCTTCTGTTATTTGAGCTGAGACATATCTAAATATCATATACTTTGTTCTAAGTATTGGAGACCTTAGTGACTTTGGGAACATTGATTAATTCCAGTAGTTCTGCTTGGGGCAAAAGGAGACTTGGCACCTTTCTTCATTATCTAATTGTCTTATATTATACTTTGTTCTTACTCCATTCCTCTTAAATACAAATAAAACAATATTGTTAAGACAGAAGATCAGGTGCCCTGAAGAAGCATTCTAACATGAAACCTGTTGAGACTGTTTCTACAGTTCGCAGCTGGTGGATTTATTCACAAAAGCAATACACAGTACTGCAATAAATGTGAGTTCAATTTGGTTGGAATTACATTTCCATAGCAGTATGACTGATTTTTCTATATACCAATTAAAAGTAACCACCTTTTGCCCAGTTCTTAGTGCCTGATCAGCTCAAGTAAATGGCAGTAATACTGTTCTCTGTTGCTTCTTTGAAGAAATACCAACCTCATATAACTCTGTTCCCCAACACTACGCATTTATAGGTGACCACCCTTGCCTCAGAAATCGAGCATGTCACTTCAACCTCGATTCTGGGCATCTGTAGCTTGCCTACCTTGCCCTTATCGCCAAACTTTATGTAATCACTGGAAGAATCTTTTCCAGATATCTGGAGAGTGTGTATCATTTCTCATCATATTTCATCTCCACATATTCTGTCTCCACTCACTGCTTCTCCTTCCACTTCCATCCCTTTTTCAGATTCCTACTTATTTCTAAGATTTATAATAGTTTGTCAGAGGATTCAGTTTTTTTATTTGATCTATGTATTTCTAATGTATTTTCATACTTTTGTATTCAAAGGATAATCTCCCTCGCTATGTAGTCCACTTTACCTCTTTATCCCCTCCTCTTTGTTTTATCATTTTTGATTGTGTGCTCTTCTGGTCTGCCTTCTTTCATTCTGAATATTCAAGGACAATTCTTACCAGTCCATATTCTGTTTCCATGTCTGAAAAAAAGCAGAGACTCGTAGAAGTCCGCTTGTTCTCCGAAGGTACCCTTTCTGTTTTTTTCTTGAACTAAAATAACAACAAACCCCTTGTGGCCCGAACGAGATCCTCGCAGGTCCTATTTCTTGCTCCTCTACTTTTCTTATTATTTTTTTCTTTTTTCAGCCCTCTTGAATGGTCTAGGTGTCATATAGCTCTATACAAAATATTAAATAATAACTGCAGAAATTGAAAAGTTCCTGTGTTTACTCTAACACATACCTGCTGGCACGTTCTCTGCTCTATCCTTTGCGACAGTTTGCGACATGGCCGTACCTCAGCACCTGAATAAAGGCTTACGGAAGCTACCGTCAGTACAAGACGCGGATCCGCTTGCCTTTGCCTGAGCGCTGGGCATGAAAACATTTCGTGGTATATCGCACTTTTTTCCATTCATCATTATACTTTCCACTTTGTTGTTCTTCGTTCAGATTTCATCATAGCCATGTAATCCCAATTGACCTATGTACCCAGGGCATTATTTGACCGTTGCCATGCCAGTTCCAGTTAATCTGTGACATATGCGTAGGTTATAATTGTTTGTAATTTCTGAGTAACCATATAGACGCAGATACTTTGCCAAGATCTGATACACTGAACAACAGGATTGTCAATGAACACCACCACTTTAGTCCATTGTTCACAGTAGTTGTCTTACTCAGGCTGCTGTGTGGTAATGTATTTATAAGATTGCAGTTGTTTATCCTGGCACGTATGTGCTCTGATAATCTTTTTTTTTTTAAAGCCATTTTATTAACATTTTAATATATAGGGTACAATCACAGACAAGGACAGTAACGTGCAGTACCTACCCGTAAAACTGTAAGAATAGCTGCAATCCCTGCAGTAATATGGTTTACATAGAGTGTTGTAAGATATGGTAGAAAGGTCGGTTCACGCTTATGCAAATTATGTTTTAGTGCTAGCCTGTATAACCTTTCTGCGTAGTTGAGTCCCAGGGTACTTTAGGAGCAAATGTGAGAAAAATGGGAAAAGTAAGAACAAGTAAACAAAGAAGCGAATTTAATATACGACAAACCAACTAACCGCGGAGGTGTCGTATCAGTCTAATATACCAGAGCTTTGTGGTATGGGGGTATGATACGCTGGTGTTCTCATAATGACCTTGAAGACGTTCTTCCACTGGACACAGACTGGCTGTGCTCATATTATGGTTTGGTCTTTCGTGGTCTCTCTTCATATATAGGACATTGGAAGGTGGCTGAATTAAATCAAAATCATGGTGAAGAATACTTTACCAAGCCCGTACATTCACTTTCAAGACCACATTTTGAAATTCAAACAGGCTGGGTCCCACAATGAGCCTACATTCATACACTTTGTAGTAGCAGGTAAAATAGTTTGGGTGCCCTTGTAAATCTTTTGGGGTTCCTACACTTCTCCTCTGTAATATGTCAGTTCTGTCTTGTGGTCTTTGCTTGTGGACACTGGCAATAGCTCTGATATGTGCACATTATGTTTATATGGTTGTATGGATCTGCATCTTGACAGGTGGATGTGCAGTAGATTTTGGGTTTCACCAATCTCCCATAGATTAGTGGTTGGTTGGCACTTGGTGTTGCTAACACCCTTTTCCAGTGCAAAGGTTTTAATTTTATTGTGGACTCCACCTCTGAGGAGGGACACATTTATGAGATTCTTTTTTTTTTTTTTGAAAACCTTTATTGCAGCACTATAAAAGTACAAATATGGGCCTACAAACGCGGGGGCCGGCCGCTAGACAGAAATGTAACCAAATATATCACGGTTCAACACAGCTCATCAGCCGACAACCCTGAGGTCCGGCAGCGATTCAGGATATCGTTTATCTTGGAGCGCATGAATAGGGTACAGAATATAATAAAGGTTTCATTTTATATTATAAAAATAGACGGATCAGGTGCCATATAGTCAAGTTAAAGGAGACGGGGGACAGATCAAGAAACAGGATATACGTCAGAAACAACAATATGAGGGACCCTGGCGCCAACACATATACAGCGAGATGAACAACACTACGGGAGACAGTGTCATAAGCACCAGTTCCCAGATCCTGCCCACCCGGACTATCAGTTAACCTAGAAAGCACTAAATTCCAGAACACAATATACAGAATAATTCACAAACAATACTGACCCGAAAGGAAAGAAAGGGAAGGGAGAAAAAGGCCATAGAAAATAAAAAAGGGAAAATAACCCCCCCCCGTCCAACCCCCCACCCTGCACCCCTGCCTATGGCTATAGCCTAACCCCACTAGCAGCGTGCCTGTCGCCCTAAAAACTAAGACCCCTAAAAGAAGGGAAAGAAAGAGAAAGAACGGAGGAGGGCCCAGTAGTACTTGCCCCCAGCCCCTTACTCCCCCCGCCAGAAACAGGCACCCCCTATCGCAAAGAAACGGATGTTATGCAAGCATTATAAAAGTAAATAGGGGGGGAGCCATGACACACCGCCCAGCCTCTGAACTCAAGTCATCATAGGTCGAACAGTCATAATAACATTTCAATCCACCCCGAATTAAGTAATCTCACCCCAGACCCTTCCGGACCAGCACACAAGCCCTCCCCAACTAGGCCCGATGGCATATAAGCAAGTCATAGAGGAGAGGAAAGTCACAGAAAGTCACTCTGTTACCGCTTGCAGCAATTGAGTCCACGGGAACTTCATGTACAGCAAGCCTCCCTCTCCCAACAAGACAGTCTCGATGTTTCTTGCCCCGGGGTCGCAACATTCCCAAATAGGGGGGGAGACGATCACCAGATGAAAAAGGGTCCACCACACAAGTCTCCGGGGGTAGGAAGCCATTCAGTTTCTCGAGAGTCAATAACAGTGGAAGGTGCAGAGGCACTCTCACGACCTCCAGGACACCATCACCCAGGGCTACGTTCGGTGATTCCGATAATCGCGTCTCCATGGGGTCCTCGCAGTGAGGCGAAATGGCCCCTGGTTGAATGGCTACCGGTGGTAGTTCAAAGAGTGGGGCAGGGTCCGGTACAATATGCTAAATCCCCGACAGACTTGCATCCATTTTATTCATGGAGAATATCATTTGCGATTGAAGCGCCCAGAGTTCCGCCAATATTGACCTCAGCGATGGCTCGGATACATTTCAATCCATGGTCTCACACCCGAGACCGACCACAATAACCCACCGAGTGGATTGGTATCGCCGGGGGGGGGGGGGGGGGGGGGGGGGGGGGCCGACAGGGATCACAAGAATGCAAGCGTAGACAGCAGCCCATTATTCTCCACAGCCGCGATCATCTGGCTTATCGTCGCAGGCCGGAGCCCCGACTCACCGGGCCCCGGAGGGAGCCGGCACCGGGTCCGCGGGACGGGAACCCCCGCCCGCTGCCAGCAGCAAGCAAGGTCACCACTCCAGCAGTGCCGAGCAAAGAGAACAGTCACTGCCAATTCCAGGCGCAAAAGAAGCCTCCACAAGGATCGACCGGACCCTGCCTGGGTCTCTCAGCCGTTGTTGTTGCACTACCACTCGGCCACGCAGATACTCGAGGCCCCGGCTTCGCTGCCGGAGTAGGCCGCAATCTTCCACACGGTATAACTCCGTGAAATCGGCCGATAAAATTCCCGGGGTTTCACCTCCGGAATGAGGAACTGTTCATGTACGCAGGGGCTGGGCGAGAGCTTAAGCAGCCATCTTGTTCGCCGTCGTAGCTCCTCTGCATTTATGAGATTCTTAATTTCAGGTAAAGACGTGAGGAGAATTTCTTAATACATGATTCTGGCCACCAACCTGCGGGCTGATTGGAAGAGTTGAACTTTTTTGCTAACTTCACTACTTCATTCTCGTCTTTGGTATTCAGGTCAGTTACACTGACATCATCATCGGTTGACATGTGGCAAATCTGAGGAAGGTTCTGGTTTGTTTAGTATGCCCTTACAGGTTTATGCCTTTTTGGTTTTCAGAAAAGATGGTTTTGACATTGTTGTGGTTTAGTGCAGTGGAAGATTTTTAGGACTTCTGGGTTTGTGAGGTTTAAAAAATGCAAAATATTGCCTATATCTGTTTGGTTGGTTGATCTGACCGATGAAGGGAAACAATGATGCCCTTTGGCTGCTTTATGTTAGTCTCTATTATGTATTCTGATGCAAGTCTTTTCTACGTCGATATAGGATCGAAACAGCTACTGTTCTATTTTCCGGCTTGTCCTTTTTAAGTAGACAAATTCTAAAATGTACAATTTGTTTACAATTTTAGAAATGTTGCTATGTAGTTTCAGTTTTGATTTTCATATAGATGAAGAAGCATTTATTGTCTTTGCTTTGAAAAGTTTGTCTGAGTTTGCTGCATCTCGTTTTTTTTTATCTGTACTATGTTATATATCTTTGGAAATGAAGGACCTTATTTAAATCTTGGTGGTTAGGATGCTTCATAGCAAGGGTGACGGAGTACTCTTACCACCAAGAATGTGGTCCGCCCACTGAATTTAGATGTCGGCTGACATTTGGTTTAATGACTGTACAGACTACTCCATCTCCACCTTGAGTAAACCCACCCATCCTACGGCCCAGTGGAGTAAGGACCTCCACCCTCCACAGCATACAACATAGGGCAATGTGAGAGCCAACTTTACTCACTGGCTCATTTCACTTTGAATTACTGAACAAAGCCTGTGCAGATAGTTGACACCCACCTAAAAATAGTTCCTCTCTCTTTAGTGATATACCTGTTTTCAAGTGTGATTTTTCATTTCAGGTGTTTCTATATACTAACTTTAATTATCAGCTGTTCAGTTGCCCAGTTAGATGGTGACATATTTTTGGTCTGCTTTTTAGGGTCAAGCCTGTGACAGCATACGCTAGAGCATGCGTTCGCTTGCGAGACACTGTTGTTAAGAAAAAGCTTGGAGCCTGCCCTGTTGTTTACAATTTGTTGGCTTGCGTGGCACTCTTATTTACAGCCTTGTAACTGGCCACTGCAGGCCTTACAACATCCCTTCATTTGTGTGGAACAGGGACCATGCACTGATTGATTCAACTTAATCAGTGCCTGCCCGCTGCTCCCGACATGATTGAGGTACTGTTTTGTTCTTTTTAACTTACAGTGCCCTGCAAACAGAGGGCGTGTGACTGGCAAAAACATGCCCAGCAGGATAAAAAAAATTGAAAAGTTTTATTTTCTGTGGTTAACTTTCTTTTATTTCACCATTTCTTCTCTTCTCACTTGCACTGTTTTTGTTTTGTGTTTTGCTCGTGGGCGCTGTTCTCAAAAGATTACGATTATCTTGTTCTATATATATATCAAAACAACATTGATTCTTTCGTGTGTAATTGTAAAAATTATGCAGTGCCCACTTTAATCCAATCTGCCTGACTCTAATACACCTCACCTCACTCTAATCCACTCAATCCAAACCAGCCCACTCAATCCAATCCGCCCCAGACTATTCAAGTCCACCTCAATTCACACCAATACACCACACTCCAATCCTACCAACGCACCCCAACCCAGCCTGCCCCACTCCAGTCCAAAACAATCTGCCCCCTCCAAATCATAATAATGTGCCCCAATCCAATCCAGCAGTCCAAAACAATCTGCCCCACTTCAGTCCCAAACAATCTGCCCACTTTAATCTTACCACTCAATCCAAAATATCTGCCCCACTCCAATCCAGAACAATCTGACCCACTCTAGTCGAAACCAATCTGCCCCAATCCAAAACAATCTGGCGCACTTCAATCCAAAACAATCTGCATCACTCCAATCTGACCGCACTCCTATCCAAAACAATCTGCCCCACTCCAGCCTGCCTCACCCAATCCAAAACAATTTGCCCCCCTCCAGTCCAAAAAAATCTGCCCCAGTGCAATCTACTCCACTCCAAAACAATCTACCCCACTCCAATCCGCCCTTCTCCAATCCAAAACCAACTGCCCTATTCAATCCAAATAATTTGGCCCACTCCAATCCGCACACTCCAATCTGCCCCACTCCAATCTAAACCGCCTCGCTCATCCCAATTCACCCCCTCTAATCCAATCCACCACACACAAGTCCAATCCAATCTACCCCATTTCAATCTACTGCACCCCAATCCAATCTGCCCCACTCCAGTGCAAAACAAAAAATAATCTGCCTCACTCCACTCCAAACCAATCTGCTCCACTACAATCTCCCCTAGTTAAATCTAAAACAATCTGCCCCACTCAATCCAAAACAATCTACCCCACTCCAATCAGCCCCATTCCAATCCAACACAATCTGCTCCACTACAATCTGCCGCAGTCTAATCCAAAACAATCTCCTCCATTCTAATCCTAAACAGTCTTCTCTACTCCAATCCACCCTCCTTCAATCCAAAACAATCTGCCTGCTCCAATCCAAACATTCTGCCCCACTCCAATCTAAAACAATCTGCCCCAATCCAATTCACATCACTCCATCTCCTTTCACCCCTCCAATCCAATACACCCCACACCATTCCAGTCCAGCCCAATCCAATCTGCCTCGCTCCAATCAAATCCACCTCACCCCACTCCACTCCAATCTGTCCCACTCCAATCCGAAACAATCAGCCCCACTCCAATCCAGAAAAATCTGCCCTACTCCAATCCAGAACAATCTGCTCCACTCCAATACAAAACAATCTGCCCCATTCCAATCTAAAACAATCTGCCCACTCCAATCAAGAACGATCTGCACCAGTCCAATCTGCCCCACTTCAATCCAAAACAATCTGTACCACCCCAATCCAAAACAATCTGCCCCACCCCAATCAACACAATCTGCCCCACCCCAATCACCACAATCTGCCCCGCTCCAATCCAACACAATATGCCCCACTCCAATCCATTGTGCCCATCTCCAATCCACTGTGCCCATCTCCAATCCACTGTGCCCATCTCCAATCCAATGCACCCAACTCCAAACCAATGCACCCAACTCCAATCCAATGCACCCAACTCCAATCCAATGCACCCCACTCCAATCCAGTCTGCCCCTCTCTAATCCAGTCTGCCCCTCTCTAATCCAGTCTGCCCCTCTCTAATCCAGTCTGCCCCTCTCTAATCCAGTCTGCCCCTCTCTAATCCAGTCTGCCCCTCTCGAATCCAGTCTGCCCCTCTCGAATCCAGTCTGCCCCTCTCTAGTCCAGTCTGCCCCTCTCTAATCCAGTCTGCCCCTCTCTAATCCAGTCTGCCCCTCTCTAATCCAGTCTGCCCCTCTCCAATCCAGTCTGCCCCTCTCCAATCCAGTCTGGCCCTTTCCAATCTCCAATCCAGTCTGCCCTTTTCCAATCCAGTCTGCCCTTTTCCAATCCAGTCTGCCCTTTTCCAATCCAGTCTGCCCTTTTTCAATCCAGTCTGCCCTTTTTCAATCCAGTCTGCCCTTTTTCAATCCAGTCTGCCCTTCTCCAATCCAGTCTGCCCTTCTCCAATCCAGTCTGCCCTTCTCCAATCCAGTCTGCCCTTCTCCAATCCAGTCTGCCCTCTCTAATCCAATCCAACCTACTCTAGTCAGATCCACCCACATTAATCCAATCTAGTCCAATCCATTCACTCCACTCCAATCCACCTCACCCAAATCCAATCCACTCCACCCTAGTCCACTCCTCACCAGCCTGACCCACCCCAAACCACCCCATTCTAGTCCGACCCACCCTACTCCATATCAACCCAACCCACTCCATTCCACCCAATTCCAGTCCTATCCAATCCAACTGAAGAAATTGACATCGCCATCCTCACAGAATCCTGGCTCAATGCCCACTCCACCCCCATTCTTGACATTCTCACCCCTCCAGGGTACAACCTCATCAAACAAGACAGGTCGATCAAAATTGGGGGGGGGACTAGCCATCATTTATAGGGACGGATTACAGATTACCAAACTCAACCCTGCAGAATACCTATCTTTTGAATACCTAGGCGTCGAACTCACCACCAAGGGCACCCCACCCATCAAATTCCACACCATCTACCATCCTCCTGGAGAGCGTACCCTCTTCCCCGAAGACCTAACAGACCTAATAACACGATTCTCCTTGTCCAACACCAAAGACGTGTTCTTGGGTGACCTCAATATCCACTGGAACGACCCAGAAGACTCCAATGTCATGAACCTCTCCAACCTTATGGAAATACATAACCTCAAGCAACTCTGCAATAAACCTACTCACATCAAAGGTGCAACACCAGACGCGATCATAACAAACAACGATCTGCTCTCCCTGAGAAAGATTACTCCCATTGACTGGTCCGACCACCACCTCATTCTGTTTGAGATTGACACACCGGCCAGCCCCCAACCTAGTTGTGTTGTCAAACCTAAATTCTTAACCAGAAACATCAAAGGAATACCTCTATCCGAACTTGAAGCCAAGATTCATCCCCTTCTCCAACTACATCCCTCATCATGGACAGCTGACGACCTCACTTCTCACTTCAACTCAAGAATGACAGAGGTCTTAGACCAAGTAGCTCCTCTTAAACTCAAACAACCGAGGAGTACCAAATCTAAACCCTGGTTTAACGTGGAGCTTAATGATGAACGGTGCCAACTCAGACAAACGGAAAGGTTTTGGAGACAAAACCCCTCGGCCTTGCACCTAACACATCTTAGATCTGCTCGACGATCATACAAAAAACACATCTTCAGTGAAAAGGCATCTTTTTTCCGCAGCCAACTCGATCAGGCGAAAAACAGACCACGAGAACTCTTCAACATTGTTAAACTCCAAACTAACTGCACTCCCTCTCAAGAAATCAAAGCCACCAATGAGCGATGTGAAGGAATTGCCACCTTCTTCACCAATAAAGTCTCTAAAATGGATCAATCCTTTTTAAAAACTGCTAACCCCTCTTCCCCCTTAACCTACCCCCCTTCAACCTCCCTGGTCCACTCGGAAAGAGCTCTTAACAGGGACAATCAAACCAACCTCCAGCTAAAAAACAATGCGCATTGGTCTGACTTTGAGCTAATGTCGGCAAACGAGGTCTTCAAGATAATTTCCAATCTAAAACCTTCCTCCCACACCATGGACCCCCTCCCTTCCACAATCATAAAAGAACTCAACCACACCATTTCCCCTTTCTGGACAAAAATCATCAACGCCTTTCTCACCTCAGTCTCTGTCCCAGACTCCCTCCAACTAGGACAAATCACAAACATTCTCAAGAGACCTGGAGCTGACCCTAATGATCTTTACAACCTTAGACCGATCTCTAACCTCCCATTCCTTGCAAAAACATTGGAGAAATGTGTCCTCCTCCAACTCAGTAATCACATTGATAAGTTCAACCTCCTTGATGCCTTTCAATCTGGTTTCAGAAAAGGCTGTAGCACGGAAACAGCTATGCTCAACGTCACAGACGACATTCACAAGACCCTAGACGAAGGTGATGCCTGCCTTCTCATCCTGTTTGACCTATCTGCGGCATTCGACACAGTAAACGATCCTGCCCTCTTGGAGACCCTGTAGAAACGGTCCGGCATTAATTGCACAGTACTAAAATGGTTCACCTCCTTCCTTCAACACCGCTCGCAACAAATTAAAATTAACTCCTTTCTCTCAAAGCCAACTAAAGTCACACTTGGGGTCCCACAAGGCTCGATCCTTTCCCCGGCCCTCTTCAATCTCTTCATGGAGCCCCTCACAATCATATTGAAAAAAGCCGGAGTGAAGTACCACCTTTACGCGGACGATACCCAAATCTATTTCAGGATCAAGTCTCCCAGCGACATCCAACTCCTCAATACCACCCTAACCGAGATACAAACTTGGTTGTACGTTAACCACTTAAAGCTCAACCCAGACAAAACAGAACTAATCCTATTCTCTCCAAAAAGTAACCATCGTCCAATCCAAGAGTGGCTCAAGAATCTGGTTGCCCTAAACTGCCCCCTTACCCTATCCGACTCAGTTAAGTCTCTAGGCATCACTCTTGACAAGAACTTATCCATGGAGGCTCACATCAAAAACTCTGCAAAACGTGCTCTCTTCTCTCTTAAACACCTCAAGAAACTGAAACCTTTTCTACACCACAATGACTTCAAGACAGTAGTCCAATCCCTAGTTCCCTCTAAAATCGACTACGGGAACACCATCCTGACAGGGACTCCTAAGGCTCACCTTGCCCCTCTAAGAGCTGTGCTGAACATGTCCGCTCGACTCGTATCTGCAGTTAAAAGATTTGATCACATCACTACAGCTCTCAACTGCCTCAATTGGCTTCCCATGGAAGGGAGCTGTATCTATAAATTGACCTGCATCACACACAAAACCCTTCACTCTCCTGACCCCAACTACTTAAATACCAAACTGAGCAGAGCAGGTCAATCCAGAACACTAAGAAGCTCCAACTCACTCCTTCTTATTCCTCCGAAATTGAAATAGAAAACCACCCAATACCGATCGTTTTCTGGTAACGCTCCCAGGATATGGAACGCTCTCCCTGAAGTCCTCAGATGCAACCCCTCCTTCTCCTGTTTCAAAAGGGACCTGAAACTCCATTCTCAACAAATACTATCATGACCAACGTCAACCAACCTAGCTTTCTAGTCTCCTCTCTCTCTGGACACTCTAGAATAGTGGGTGCCCGGACCATGTCACTCTCGCCTTTTCTTTTATTGCTCTCTCCCCCTCCGCTCCACTGCATATTTACTTCCCATTCTGAAATTTTTCTGTAGTTTGCCTACTATGTAATGTATTATCCTTCTCCTGTTTACTATGTGTATGTAAAGCGCTCTGATACTTACGGGTGAAGCTAGCGCTATATAAAACTTTAAATAAAATCATCAAACCAGCCTGCCAAGGCCAGACAAACCTGTTTTCTCAATCCTTGTTTATTTAATTCTTACTACCAGATGTGCGGCTCAAATTCTCTACCTATTCGCTTCACTTGCATGAGAAACGGCAGTGACATGAGCTATTTAAAGTGTCTGGTAATAGATGTGAAGCCAGCAGCAATGACAGCAGCTGTTTCCTAATCCCTTCCAATCTGTAAATAAGCACCAGACATATCCTGCAACAGTCCCAATACAAATAAAGACCGAATGCAAGGTTCCATCAAAGTGTAATTAAAAGACCAAGATAGGAATGTGACAGAACTAATCTGCGAAGGATTTTCCTTCTGCATGAAATTAAACCTATATCAGGAAGGTGGTTTGTTTTCCTAGTGGTTGAAGCATATTTATAGCAAGCATGTTGTTAAAAAAATATATAATAATTGTAAAGTGAACAAAATTCATTTTGCATTCAGAAAATATGTGGAATAAAGAATGTTCTATACTTCTACATAAGGCACCTGATATTTATCAGTACATGCTGACTTATATGCGCTGGTCTTGTGCTTTCTGCAGTTATTTCTGTCATTAAGATTTGCATTGGTGCTGCCCTGCTCTGGTCTTGAAGATAACGATACAGATGGAGTCTGATGTATGGTTGTGAGAGTTGGATTTTCAGTAGTGTGAATCTGGTTATTATGTTGCTTTTGTGTACATGTTTAATCTTATCCGTGTTATGGTGGTTAGCGGTGTTTGGTGTGTAGAGCTGGAGGTCTTTATCAATTCGGTTTATGCCATTTAGTATATGCATTGGCCCGCTTGCATGTGTCTAAGATATGGAGAGTATGGTGCCTTGTTATGGTCCACGTTGTCCCTTTAACCTTAAAGATTGTGGGGTGGTCAATGCGTGTTGGTTTGGTGTTTATGTATTTTTCTAGAGTGATACGTTGTTTTATGACGAGTGGACTGCTGTTGCGCACTTGGTGAGGTCCAACTGTAGGATGCCTATGAACTGTTGGATGTGTATCGTTGTTCTACCTACTGTGCTCTGTTTGTCGTAACTGTTATTATAGTTAGTACTACGTGACCTCTGAGATACCCCACTATATGTACTTATGAAATATTTGGTCTTTTTTGGGCTTTTGGTCAGTGATCTGCAGATTCAAACACACGAAAGGTGGGAAGATGCTTGCAATAAGTTTAACCACTGGCAATCGCTTGGGGTAGCATTTCAACCCATCGTTATTTTGCCCACCATGTCACCTCCGATTAGACCCGGCTATATGCAAATCACTCTTGACCCTGCTCCAATAGGAGCAGTCAAGTCAAGTCAAGTCAAGTCAATAGATTTATATAGCGCGCTACATACCCAGAGGGTCTCAAGGCGCTTGAAGAAGGGTGGGGAATTACTTGTCAGATATCCACGTTTTGAGTTGCTTTCTGAATGCTAGGTGGTTCTGAGTAAGGCGAAGGTGAGTGGGAAGTGAATTCCAAGTTTTAGCTGCTAGGTAGGAGAAGGATCTACCTCCCATGGTGGTTTTGTTGATGCGAGGTACAGTGGCGAGGGCTTGGTTGGAGGATCGTAGCTGGCGGGAGGGGGTGTAGAAGGATAGTCGTGTGTTGAGGCATTCGGGTCCGATTTCGTAGAGTGCTTTGTGTGCGTGGGTTAGGAGTCGGAAAGTAATCCTCTTATTGACGGGGAGCCAGTGGAGGTTTTTCAGGTGACCAGAGATGTGTTCTTTACGCGGGATGTCTAATATGAGCCTGGCTGAGGCGTTCTGGATGCGTTGTAGTTTTTTCTGGAGTTTTGCGGTGGTGCCGGCGTAGAGTGTGTTTCCGTAGTCCAGTCGGCTCGTGACCAGAGCGTGGGTGACTGTCTTTCTAGTTTCGGTAGGGATCCAGCTAAATGTTTTTTTGAGCATGCGAAGAATGTTAAAGCAAGATGAAGAAACGGCGTTGACTTGTCTGTTCATCGAGAGTGATGAATCCAGGATGACGCCCAGGTTCCGTGCGTGGTCCGTCGGGATGGGTGCTTTTCCAAGGGCCTCTGGCCACCAAGAGTCGTCCCAGGCGGAGGGGGAGGTGCCTAGGATGAGGACTTCTGTTTTGTCTGAGTTCAGTTTCAGACGGCTGTGCTTCATCCATTCTGCTACTTCTTTCATTCCTTCATGCAGGTTGGTTTTGGCAGTGTTAGGGTCTCTGGTGAGTGATAGGATCAGTTGAGTGTCGTCGGCGTAGGAGATGATGTTGAGGTTGTGTTGGCGTGCGATGACTGCGAGGGGGCTCATGTATACGTTGAAGAGGGTGGGGCTGAGTGAAGATCCTTGTGGTACGCCGCAGATGACTTCAGTGGCTCCTGACTTGAATGGTGGAAGGCGGACTCTCTGGGTTCTTCCGGAGAGGAACGAGGTGATCCAATCCAGTGCTTTTCCTTGGATTCCGACATTTCTGAGGCGTTGTAGAAAGGTGCTATGACAGACCGTGTCGAAGGCTGCGGAGAGGTCGAGGAGGATGAGGGCGACTGTGTCTCCATTGTCCAGTAGAGTTCGAATGTCGTCTGTTGCTGCGATGAGGGCGGTTTCAGTGCTGTGCTTGGCTCGGAAGCCGGACTGTGAGGAGTCGAGGGATTTGTTGGTTTCGAGGAATGCGGCAAGCTGGTTGTTGACCGCTTTCTCGATGACTTTGGCCGGGAATGGAAGGAGTGAGATAGGGCGATTTTTTTTGAGTTCAGTGGGGTCAGCTGTGGGTTTCTTCAGGAGGGCGCTGAGTTCGGCATGTTTCCAGCTTTCCGGGAAGGTTGCGGAGTTGAGGGAGCAGTTGATGACGTCTCGGAGGTGCGGTGCAATAATGGAGTCTGCTTTGTTATCGATGTGGTGAGGGCAAGGGTCTGTGGGGGATCCTGAGTGGATAGAGTTCATCAGACGGATGGTGTCCTCAGTGGAGATTGGCTTCCAGTCCTTGAGGATGTTCAGGGGGGGTGGGGGTCCTGCAGGGGATTGGGTGGGTTGGTCTCCGGGTTGGTTGTCGAAGCTGTTGTGGATGTCTGCAATTTTGTTGTGGAAGAATGAGGCTAGGGAGTCGCAGAGGGCTTGAGAGGGGGTGATGTCGTTGGAGTTGGCTGAGAGGTTGGTAAATTCCTTGACGATGTTGAATAGTTCCTTACTGTTGTGGGCGTTGTTATCTAGACGGTCCTTGAGAGCGGCTTTCTTGGCATTTCGGATTAGTTGGTGGTGTGTGCGGGTGGCGTTTTTGAAGGCGTCCTTGGTGCTGGTGGTTGGGTCTTTTTTCCAGGCCTTCTCGAGGGAGCGACAAAGTTTCTTGGATTTCTTAAGATCATCGTTGAACCAGGAGGCCTTCTTGCTGCCTAGTTTGATTTGTCGTTTTTTCAGTGGTGCTAGGATGTCGGCGCTGTTGGATAACCATTGGGTAAGGTTGGTGGCTGCTTGGTCTGGGTTTGAGGAGTGGGCGGGGGGGTTTTGAAGAAGCGACAAGGAGATCTGGTCGATGGTAATTTTGTTCCAGTTTCTTTGCAGAGTGGGTTGGGGGAGGTTGTTGGATGTGGGCTTGTTGTAGGTGAAGTGAACGCAGCTGTGGTCAGTCCAAAGGAGAGCTGTGGTGTGGCTGAAAGAGACATGTTTGCTGGAGGTGAAGATAGGGTCGAGTGTGTGACCTGCGATGTGGGTGGAGGTGGTGACAAGTTGTTTAAGTCCGAGGTTTGCGAGGTTGTCCAAGAGGGTGGTGGTGTTGCGGTCGTTGTTCTTTTCAAGGTGAAAGTTGAGGTCTCCCAAAAGGATGTATTCCTTGGAGGGGAGCGCGTGTGGAGTGATGAAGTCCATGATGTCTTCACTAAATTGTGCGCGGGGTCCTGGTGGCCTGTAAAGGAGGGTGCCTCTGAGTGTGGTCTTGGGGTCGATGTGGATCTGGAAGTGAAGGTGTTCAGAGTTGGCGAGATTGACGTCTGAGCTGGTTGAGATGCGGATGGATTTCTTATGGACGATAGCGATGCCTCCTCCTGTATGGCCGGTACGGTCCTTGCGAATGATCTTATAGCCTTCCGGGATGGCAATGGTGATGTCTGGGGCTGATGTGGCGTTCATCCATGTTTCTGTTAGGAAGGCGACGTCCGGAGAGATGGTTTCTAGTAGATTCCAGAGGTCAATGGCGTGCCTGTGGACCGAGCGGGTGTTGAGCAGGATGTATTGTAGGCGGTTGGGGTCGGATATCTGTTGTGTGTTCGTAGTTGAGGAGTTGTTCTTGGTGCCGTCGAACTTGCAGGAGTAGCAGGAAAAGGGTCCATGGGTGTGTCCAGGAGCGGCTTGGACGCAGTTGGGGGAGCGGCCGGGGTTAAGGGCAAGGAGGGTGGTGGCATCGTAAGTAATGCGGGATGGGTGGACAGTGCGAGGACCAGGGGCTCTGGCGCTGGGCGCGGTCCAGGCGCGGACGGGCGTAGACGGGCTTACCTTTGGCGCACCTTCGGTGCGGCCGTAGCGCGTGGACGCTGCGCGTGGAGGCATTGGCCATAAATGGATGGTGGAGGGGGCGGAGCGTGGGAGGGTCACCTGGGAGGCGGGGTCTAGGTGCAGGGAGGGTCTGGGACGGGCCAAGGGGTCAAAGCAAAATGGCTGCAGGATAAACAAATGTACGAAGGTAAATTGTCCCGAGCGCTACAAGCCTCAGTGTGCACCGCAGTGGTTAGACTTATTGCAAGCAGCCTCTCATCACCTTTTGTGTGTTTCAATGTTCTGCTGTTACCTTGTGGAAGGTTGTGTGCATATCCAACTACTGGTTGCATATGCACATCTCTGCCTTCTTGTGTGCAGCTCTAAGTGTATTGTGTGTGTGTTGTTTATTATCAAGCATGCTGTTGTGAGCTTGTTGATATACAACTATTTTGTTTTTAATACAAACTTTATTGCATTTCCAATAAGCATATTCTGAGGTGCTCCTACATCATAATGACATGTCAATCAATCAATCAGGAGTTTGTTAAAGCGCGACTACTCACCCGTAAGGGTCTCAAGGCGCATGTCACATTGTTGTGCCACAAGTATGATCTATACAATTGCAATGGATACCAGCCACTTGGTGTGTGACCTAGGTTATATATAGAAGGGAAAAAATAACATTAATAGAAGGAGTAAAACAATTCCCCAACCTCCCTTCCCTCCCGCTAAGTAACGTTGGATGGTCATAGAATATGTAAATTAAATTAGTGGGGGTATGTGTGGTAATGAAAAAAACAGTATGTTTATATTCAGGAGTCTGAAGTGCCTGGAACGCCGATAGTCAGTGATAGAAAGGGAGGCTCTCTGCATCTTTTGGGTTATCCGGAAATTAAAGACATTTTTGTGGGGTAGCAATTTTGTATTAAGGTCAGACCACAAACCACTTAAATAGATCTTTGAAAAGAAAGGTTTAGATGCCATCTGAAGTAGGATTTAGAAATGGGTGGTATCCCTACAGGAGTTTGATATCAGGGTAGATTACATTCCTGAAGTAGGAAACCTAGTGGTAGATTGCTTATGAAGATTGGTCGAGGTAAAAGAAAAAGAAAACGAAGAGGAGAAATAGTGAGGAGGATTAGTAGGACTTGAATGATTGTTAGGTAAGTGAGGTCACTGTTGGAATTCTAACTGAAAAAGTTTGGAAGGATCAGCTAGTAAAGAATGTGGAGTTGAATCAACTAACTAAATTGATTGGAGTGAATTGAAAAACTTGACAACAGAATGCCTAAAATTTTGGGAGGTCAGAAATGAATTGTCTGTACATTACGGGTTGCTTTGGAGGGGCACAAAACTAATTCCTCTGACAACTGAAAGGAGTAAATTAGTTGACTTGCCACACCACAGAGAGGATCAGATTGAGTTTTTGGTGGCTTGGTTTAGACCACAGGTACTCATAGTACGGCCCGCGGGCCGGCAGCGGCCCGGCAAGCCTTCCGTGGCGGCCCGCGGACCATGAGACTTCGTACCCGTGTTTTCAAAGAGTGTCTGCAAACACTCTGCTTCTCTGTGGGGGCCGGGCGATTCATTCCAGCGAGGCCATAGTGGAGCTGCAGGGGCGCTAAGAGGAGGTGAAATACAGCAAAGCCCCATTCACATGCAAATGGTCTTTTTAAAGACCTGTTTTACTTGGGTGGGGCTTTGTGTCTCTGCGCGCTGGGGAAGCGGGCTGGGGAAGCTGTCTCAGCCTGGTGACGCACAGGCAGGGTGGGGTGACAGAGGTCGGTAGAGGAACAGAGACAGAGGGAGGGAGGGAGGGAAAGGGAGACCGAGAAATGGAGACAGAGAAAGGGAGACAGACAGAGGGAGGAGGGCAACAGAGGGAGGAGGGCGACGGAGTGAGGGAGACGCAGTGAGGGAGAGGGAGGGAGGGAGTGAGGGAAGGGGAGGGAGGGAGTGAGGGAAGGGGGGAGGGAGGGAGGGAAGGGGAGTAGGAGTGAGGGAGGGGAGGGAGGGGAGTAAGGGAAGGGGAATGAGGGAGGGAGTGAGGGAAGGGGAGTGAGGGAAGGGGAGTGAGGGAAGGGGAGTGAGGGAAGGGGAATGAGGGAAGGGGAATGAGGGAAGGGGAGTGAGGGAAGGGAGGGAGTGAGGGAAGGGAGTGAGGGAAGGGAGTGAGGGAGTGAGGGAAGGGAGTGAGGGAAGGGAGTGAGGGAGTGAGGGAAGGGGAGTGAGGGAAGGTAGTTAGGGAAGAGAAGGGGAGTGAGGGAAGGGGAGTGAGGGAAGGGGAGTGAGGGAAGGGAGTGAGGGAGTGAGGGAAGGGAGTGCGGGTCTGAGGAAAGGAGAGGGACTGAGGAAAGGGGAGGGAGTGAGGGGAGGGAGTGAGGGAAGGGGAGGGAGGGAGGGAGGGAGGGGGTGAGGGAAGGGGAGGGAGGGAGTGAGGGAAGGGAGTGAGGGAAGGGAGTGAGGGGAGGGAGTAAGGGAGGGGGTGAGGAAAGGGGAGTGAGGGAAGGAGAGTGAAGGGAGTGAGGGAGTGAGGGAAGGGGAGTGAAGGGAGTGAGGGAGTGAGGGAAGGGCAGTGAGGGAGTGAGGGAAGGGGAGTGAGGGAAGGGGATTGAGGGAAGGGGAGTGAGGGGGGAAGGGGAGTGGGGAAGGGAGTGAGGGAAGGGGAGTGGGGACGGGAGTGAGGGAAGGGGAGTGAGGGGAATGGGGAAGGGAGTGAGGGAAGGGGAGTGAGGGACGGGAGGGAAGGGGAGTGAGGGACAGGAGGGAGGGAGTTGAGTGAAGGTGCTTGCAATAAGTTTAGATCAAGGTATTGCGGGGTCCAAACACCTCCTTTCCATTAACACCTACTTTGACACGGTTTTTCCCAGTCGTTCTATCTACGCACGCTGACCGCGACCTAACGCAAAGGTTTATGTTGTTCCTGTATCCTGCACTATGTATTTTGTATTTTTGTTGTACCTACATTTATTTATTTGTATACCCACCCTGATTGAATGTAAAGCGCTCTGATATCCGCAAGGATCTTGTTCGCGCTATATAAGACCTTCAAAATAAAATAAACCACTGGCAATCGCTCGGGGTAGCATTTCAACCCATTGTTCATTTGCCCACCATGTCACCTCAGATTAGACCCGGCTATATGCAAATCACTCTTGACCCTGCACCAATAGGAACAGTCCAGCTACCCAGAGCTATTGCCAGTGGTTAGACTTATTGCAAGCAGCCTCTCATCACCTTTTGTGTGTTTCAATGTTCTGCTGTTACCTTGTGGAAGGTTGTGTGCATATCCAACTACTGGTTGCTAATGCACAGCTCTGCCTTATTGTGTGCAGCTCTAAGTGTATTGTGTGTGTGTGTGTTGTTTATTATCAAGCATGCTGTTGTGAGCTTGTTGATATACAACTATTTTGTTTTTAATACAAACTTTATTGCATTTCCAATAAGCATATTCTGAGGTGCTCCTACATCATAATGGCATGTCACATTTTTGTGGTAGAAGTATGATCTATACAATTGCAATGGATACCAGCCACTTGGTGTTGTGACCTAGGGTATATATAGAAGGGAAAAAATAACATTAATAGAAGGAGTAAAACAATTTCCCAACCTCCCTTCCCTCCCGCTAAGTAACGTTGGATGGTCATAGAATATGCAAGTTTAAATTAGTGGGGGTATGTGTGGTAATGAAAAAAACAGTATGTTTATATACAGGAGTCTGAAGTGCCTGGAACGCCGATAGTCAGTGATAGAAAGGGAGGCTCTCTGCATCTTTTGGGTTATCCGGAAATTAAAGACATTTTTGTGGGGTAACAATTTTGTAATGAGGTCAGACCACAAACCACTTAAATAGATCTTTGAAAAGAAAGGTTTAGATGCCATCTGAAGTAGGATTTAGAAATGGGTGGTATCCCTACAGGAGTTTGATATCAGGGTAGATTACATTCCTGAAGTAGAAAGCCTAGTGGTAGATTGCTTATGAAGATTGGTCGAGGTAAAAGAAAAAGAGAATGAAGAGGTGAAATAGTGAGGAGGGTTAGTAGGACTTGAATGATTGTTAGGTAAGTGAGGTCACTGTTGGAATTCTAACTGAAAAAGTTTGGAAGGATCAGCTAGTAAAGAATGTGGAGTTGAATCAACTAACTAAATTGATTGGAGTGAATTGAAAAACTTGACAACAGAATGCCTAAAATTTTGGGAGGTCAGAAATGAATTGTCTGTACATTACGGGTTGTTTTGGAGGGGCGCAAAACGAATTCCCCTGACAACTGAAAGGAGTAAATTAGTTGACTTGCCACACCACAGAGAGGATCAGACTGAGTTTTTGGTGGCTTGGTTTTTAGACAAACGGGTGGGGAGGGCTAGCAGGGATTGTCTGGACTGTAAAAATAGCTATTAAATTTGTAAAACAAGGACACAACTCATGGTGGTAAAGACACAACCAGAAAGGCCTTGGGAACAAGTGGCATTAGATATCCTATGACCTGTAACTAATAAGACAGGGCAGTGCTAAGTCTTGGTGCTAACTGAGTTAGTTTCAAGATAGCCGGAGATATGGATTACCAGGGAGTAGAAAAAAAGAATGTGGTCAGGTTCCTGAAGGATGTGTTTGTGAGGGAGGGCATTCCGGTATCCGTGCCAACGGATAATGTGGTATAACTAGGCTTTTTCGAAATGGAAATGTTCTTGTCACAAAGAGGGATCCAGGATAAGAAATGTGTCCTTTATCACCCAGGATCCAATGGAATTGTAGAGATATTTAATAAAGTGCTGAAAGCGACAATACAAATAGCCAAAAATGATGCAAGAGTCTGGAGGTAGAAAATTCAGTCTAGAGTTGAAATATGCGGACTCTCTCCACTTTCAGTAGCGGGGAGGGTCCTGTGTGAACTGTTAAGAGTAAGACAACCTAACTCGCTGATGTGTCTGACATGAATTGGGCACCTGAAGTAAAGGAAGCTAAATGTGGAAAATGAGTGGAGAGAGAGAAACAGCAGGAGAAGATGCTTTGGAGAAAAGAGCCGTATGATACCAGGCAACCGGTGAGACAGACCGTAGTAGCTGTGGATGATTGGGTCAGAATAGGGGTACCACTGGGATTGCACAGAGCATCAAAGTTTGAGGCACCACAGAGGGTGATTACATTATTTAAAAATGTGGTGAAGTTAGAGGACAATGGGATATGGAATGTGAGTAGGAAAATGAGTTGGTGAAACATAGGTAGGATAGGAGTGAGGGACAGACAAGGAAGGCCCATGAGAAAACAGGCACACAATACACAAGGAAACCTTGTGAGAATAAGGATACACAAAAAGATGAAGGTCGGTGCCTTCGCCAAAGTAGTCGGGTGGTAAAATAACCTCAGTATCTGAGGGATGATATGGAATAAGGTGATGTGATGATATGTAGGCAGAGATCTACTGTTGACACCAGGCTGAGTGACCTGCTGGCCAGTTTACTGTAAATCCAGTAACTTTAGTATTTGTATGATTAGTGTTAGTAGTTCTTTTTGTAAATGTAAAATCTGTTATACATTTCATTACAAAAGAAGGAAGTTGTGGTATCTTGCAATGTCTGTGGGATCTGGGGAAAGGAACGTAGAGTGCGGAAGGTTGAAGGGCCTTGGAAGGTTGGTTGGGGCTCTGGGTTTCACATATGTCAGTTGACGCAGACACCAAATGCAAGTGGGTGGATGAGGCTTTTGTACGGTATAACTTATAATAAACTATCCACAACTAATGAAAGAAGGGTCATTTCTTCAGCCTGCTACCCGGTTTGGTTGCCTGGAGTCCTTGCGGGGTGTGGTTGTGTCTGTTCATCTGCCCTCACTACCCACAGGGCATTGCTTCTGGTTCCAGGCCCCTGTCCTGTGTTTAGTGGCTCTCCAGTGCCCTGAGACTAGGCGTGGGCGGAAAATCCGTTCCGCTCGCGGATTTTGCGGATTTTCGGGAAATCCGCAATCCGCGAGATTTGCGAATTTCCCGCAAAATCCGCAAATCCGTGAGCAGCGGATTTTGCTCGCACTGCTCGCACTGTTCGCGTGAGTTCGCGCCCCGCGAATAAGTGCAAAATTGCAGAAATACGATCTTAGCAAAACTGAAAGTAACTACTTACCAGGTTCAAAAGTTCAGGCTCATCATTAGTAGCCATTTCCTGGAGTGCTTCCTGAGGGGCCCCTCCAGAGTTCAGTTGCCAGTTGAAACTATTATGTGACCCTGCTCTGAACCTCAGAATAGTTACACATATGCCACAAAGGTCCTGAATTACAGCTAAGGGAGACAAGCAGGAGCCAGGCTGGAAGTTAAAATCCATTAATCAGCCCCTAATTCATTATTGTCAGTTGGGGCAGGGCAGGTGTTGTAACTAATTTTGCAACAATGAAAGCACTTAGCAAGTGCAAAAGATCACTAATCAGGGCGCACTAAGGAAGCAGGTGCCAGCTAAAAAAATATTCTGTGACACATGAATCAGCCCCAAATTAATTCAGGTCACTTGAGGCAGGGAAGGTGTGCTTTGCTTTGCCGAAAATAATGTACACTGGACAACCAGAGGGTGTGGTGATGAAACAGAGGGTGGCATGGGTGGGCCAGAGGGTGGCATGAGTAGTCAGAGAGTGGCAGTGGTGACAGAGAGTGGCAGTGATGAAGAAGAGTGTCCCAAACAGGCTGGACACGTAGAAACAACAAGTTCGCGAAACTTGCGACCCGACAGGTAAGTTCGCAATTTGCGAAAGTGTACAAAACCCTCGCGAACTGGCAGAAACACGAGCGAACACAAAAAAAAAAAAAATCCGCAAATTCGCGGGAATTCGCGGATTTTGCGGATTGCGAATCCGCAAATCCGCAAAATTCGCGAACGCGAGATCCGCAAAATTCGCTCATGCTTACCTGAGACAGCGTGAAAGGAGTTTCAGCCGCTCTGTTCCTGCAGCAGGCCTTATCAAAGACAAGAAATACACAGAGGAAACCTGTGTGTTTGCCAGTTGTCTGGATGTCAGGAGGAAGTTAAGCTTCCCTAATTACTAGTTTCTTAGTGTACTGTATTTTTGGCTTTAACATTGTGGCTTATAGGATGACTTCTCCCTTGTTGCATGCAAGCCTTTATTAGTTTCCGTTGCTCTTTTGTGTTATGAGCAATCGCTTTTAAACAGGGGTCTCCTGGAAACTGCGAAGTTGTTTGTCGGTTTGCTGCAGCCCTGCACTTTTGTGCTTGCTGTCTCAAGTGGCTACTGGTGTTCTGACCATTTTTGACTTGTCATGTTCCTGGTTTACTATTGTGGCCTTATAATGCAGGGGGGTCCTAGAGAACCATGAAGCTCGGTCCCTGCGAAATTTCCAGAATATCCACATAAGATAGATGTACACAGTCAGTAGCTATCATAAAATCCGACTTGGCAACAGCCCTCTTGGACTCCTACTGGACACCCCTGTTCTAGAGGAAGATTTGCTGGGTTAATTAGTTTTTTTACTTCTTTGTCTTAGTTCAGTTGGAACATTTCCGATATCTGTCACTTACCTCATAGCTGTGTTGTTAACATACATGCATTTTGGGATATTTGCAGGGTCTTTACTCTACACTCTCTACACAAGTCAAAACGTACTCCTTTAAATACTGTCTGCCTCAACAGTTTTCATACAATCTGTTGTGACTCATGTGAAAAACAAGAGGCTTCTTTGTCACGGTTTTAAAGTCTCCCAGACCTGCGTTGCAGCGCGTTTGTGATGCTTGCTATGCGAGGCTTATTGTAATCGAGGATATTTCAGAAGTGGAGTTAAAGCCCCGCCCATCATTCTTATTGGCTGGTTTCATCGTTTATGGTAAACGCTGGCCTCGATTGAAATGGAGGCTTCTTTGTTACCGCCCTGTCACGGGACTCACGTCTGAGCATACCCGTCCCACTCGGGGTGACAAATGCAAAAACAACAGGTGATGGACAGAATGCAGAACAATGTCATACATTCACCCCAGTATAGAGATCTGGGCCTAAATCCATCGTTTTTTTGCTCACCATGCCATTCCAGTTTGAACCCAGCCATATGCAAATCAATCTTGACCCTGTGCCCCATGGGAACAGTCCAGCCCGAACTGCCAAGCCAGGTCCTCCCTGGACTGGAAACAAGCATCCATGGACCGGTTTCGGGCTTTCAGCCCTCATCAGCCTGGGGTGGCTTGGTGAGCAAAATAATGACGGATTAAACCCAGATCTGTGACTGGGGGTGAATGTTTTGCCATTGTGCAACATTCCGTCCATCATCTTGTGCGTTTTGCTGTTCACCCTATGTGGGAAGGGTATGCCCAGACGTGGGTTCTGTGCTCACTACGCCACTGGAGTCAAGCTATCCTGGCTAAAGACGGTTGATAGCCAGAAACCGGTCCTAGGATGCTTGATTCCGGTCCAGGGAAGATATGGCTTGGCAGTTCGGGCTGGACTGTTCCCATGAGGCACAGGGCCAAGACTGATTTGCATATGGCCATGTCTGAACTGGGGTGGCTTGGTGAGAAAAATAATGAAGGATTAAACCCAGATCTGTGACTGGGGGTGAATGTTTTGCCATTGTGCAACATTCTGTCCATCATCTTGTGTGTTTTGCTGTCTCCTTTTTGGACGGCCCATCCGACTGGATCTTTTACTTGCGGCGTTACACGGTCTCCTTTAACTAGTCGGTAAGCACTTTTTTCTTTATTCGCGCAATGGCGTCCGCTTCTGATTAAGTGATACAAGCCCAGGCAGAGGGTGGAGGGGTGCGTAGCGGTTGTAAGAGAAGCGTGTGCTGCTTGCACCTGCGGTCTGTGTTTGGTGTCACGTCTGTGCCAGGGCGGTATGCATTGCACTGTCCCGTCCATTGCGTACAGCTAATAACCTTATAGTATAATACATTGTGTGAATGTCGACAGCATGTATTATTGTGAGTGTGTTTCTGTGACGTATCTACCAGTTACCTGCTTGGTGGAGGGTCTGGACCATGCCCAGAACTGCAAGCATCTACATAGCATCAAATCTCTGCTCTGTCTTCCGGCCCGGCCGACGATCCGTGTGACATTGGGCATCTGCTTTAATGCCGCTCTTCAGGGACCCCAGTAGTCCCATAAACATCGGGGAAAACACAACTAGCTCCTCATGAACGGTTCTCCTGCCTTGCTACCACCCACACTCCATAATTACTGTCTCGAAACGCGATCATTTGCTCAGTGGATTGTTGTAAGAGTCCAAATAAGACCTTGTCATGCCTCAGTCCCCAGTAATTACCTCTGCTCATAAGTGAATACTAATTATATAAAGTTTTGTAATCTGCAGTAATAGCGCTTCTTGGGTCTTCAAGGCACTCGTTCTGCGTGTGACGGCTTCGATTGGTGATCAGTTTGTGGGCTTTTTTGTTAGTTTTCTTTTTTGTATGTCTGTTTTCTGTGTAACCTGTGCCCACTTGTTGCCAAGCGCAATTTGTGTGTGTGTTTGGCGTGTTTTATATCAAAGTGGAGGGAAGAGGATTAGAGGTCCATTCAGTTCCCCTGGACAGATACGCGATAATCAAAAATTGAATGGACACTGGTATCTACAAAACCTTTGGTTTGTATTCGAAAACCCTCATAGACATCCTGGTTTTATGGTTGCGGTGTATCTTTTATCCGCCCCCTCAGGAATCATGGCGTATTCATAGGGTAGTCGAGTAACGTGCTGGATGCCTGCCTCACCCGAGGCTACCTCCGGTACAGGTAGAAGTGTCCAGAGATAGTGGAAAAGGATTAAAATGGGATTTATAATAGTGTCTCACCTAAGAATTTATTTATTAGAAAAAAGAGGGGTAGGCACTATTGATAAAGGAAAGTGCGATTTGATGGTAATTGTGTTACTGGATTAGTTTGTCAATCCCTTTCATGACTGCCTGCTCAAAGGTTTGAATTTCGATGGGTACAGCAGTGGTAGGAGGACAGAATTTAGATTTCCTTCTCAGAGTAGTGTCACCCTCTGTAGGTTGGGTAATGGAATCGTTGAAAAATGCCTTGAGTTTGAGAGTTCTACAAAATTCAGAAACTTCACATTTGAGTTTGAAACGATCTAATGGTGGAGTGGGTACAAACCCTAGTCCTTTGTTTAGGACAGTCAGCTGGTCAGTCGACAGGATTGTATTCGTTAGGTTCACTACTAGTGAGTCTTTTTGCTCGTGCTCGGTTGGGCTAAAGCCATGCTCCGTTTCTGCACGCTGAGCTGTTGATCCTGCCATCTGAGGTTTTTCTTTCTGCCCCGGGATTGATTTTGGCCTCTTCCTAAAAAAGGCTGGGCTTGGTGCTGATTAGTGGGATTCGTCATCTGGTGGTTACCCATTGTTTTGTACACAGGTCACTAGACTGAGGGTTAAATATCCCGTCCACTATGAGTTCTACAAACGCAGACTTCCTACTTCAGTGTGTCCTTTATAAAAATAACATCGCACACGTTGCAATCCTGAATGTACTTCCTGTATTAGACATTGTTTTTAATCCTTTCCTTTCTCGATACGGTATTAATGCCACTAGCATGGCGTACGCTCCTGATGAGGAGTATTGTGCTCCACATGTAATTTTGACATGTCTGCTTGCTCACCTCACGTTTGGAGCCACATATATAATGGATATTGTTGGCTTTTGTTTCCACAGCACAGGGAATCTAAGTATGAGTTGACCATACTTATCATCAAAACTACACAAGTGGTGTGAGTTATTAACTTTCTATCCTTTTTTCGTTTGTGTTTTGTCCTGACGAAAGCTCCGTAGACCCGGCTGGGCCGAGAGAGCTGAAACATGTTGACACATTTTTTAAGACATGCGGTAATCCAGTAACACGATTACCATCATATCGCACTTTCCTTTATCAATAGTGCCTACCCCTCTTTTTTCTAATAAATAAATTCTTAGGTGAGACACTATTTTTATCCCATTTTAATCCTTTTCCACTATCTCTGGACACTTCTACCTGTACCGGAGGTAGCCTCGGGTGAGGCAGGCATCCAGCACGTTACTCGACTACCCTATGAATACGCCATGACTCCTGAGGGGGCGGATAAAAGATACACCGCAACGATAAAACCAGGATGTCTATGAGGGTTTTCGAATACAAACCAAAGGTTTTGTAGATACCAGTGTCCATTCTATTTTTGATTATCGTGTGTTTGGCGTGTGTCTTCTTCCCTCACATAAATATTACTCTAGCCTCTGCTTTTGTCGGTTTACAGTGAAAGTGCGACTGAGGTCACCGGGTGGTGCTTGTTTTTCCGCCTTTCTTTCCACCTCGCCTCTGGTTGTGACTTTTTATTGATAATAACCATGGCTTTTGTAAAGACATGCCACATCATGTGTTGTTCTCGACACATTGGGGAAATGTCGTTGTTTATTGCCTCTCGTTTGAATGCCTTTCTGTGATTAATTGTTGCCTCCAAACTGGTTTGGATTCTGCTTTCCCTCCAGCGCAGTTGAAAAACCGACATTTGCAGGTGTAACAGAGAAACACTGGTGGTAGTTTTCATTAGGACCCGGACCCCCCAGGTTGTTCCCGGCCCCACTTCCGTCAACCCCACAGATCAATTGCATACTATCAAGCATTGTATCATAGGCTTGCGAGAGCTCTGTGCAGTGTACAATATTCAGGGTGCACGTGAGAAATGGAGCAGATGAGTGAGGCCCATAGACAAGCGGCCTAAGGTAAAACACAGCTCAGCACCGAGCCGCCCTCGCCATCAGCAGTCTGTCTCTTATAGGCTGGCGGGCCCTCGCAGTCTGACAACTTATCTCCCCGTCCGTGAAGTGGCAACAAACTTACACACGTCTACAACGGACAACACTGTAAAGTAAACATCGGTGGCTGGCCAAGGGGACTGAGCCTTCCGCCGCTGCCTTCCACAACTCTTCCTTCAAAATAACATGAGATAAATGCAAGAGACAGCAATGCTCCTCTCTCCACCACTTGCAGAATATATATATATATATATATGTATATATATATATATATTCACTGAAAAAACCATAGGTTATAGACCATATATAGTTAGGAATTAGCATTTACAAAACCTTATTTTACTCACACACAACCATTGAAATTCGCATATATAGTTAGTTGCACTAACTATATACCGCGCACCCGCAATCCACTGCTGATCATGTCACATATTACATCATTCATGACATGGTCAGTGACATCACTGATGACATCACTGATGACATCTCAAATGACATCACTGATGACATCACTGATGACATCTCATTTGACATTACTGATCACATCACTGATGACATCATTCATGTGATAATACGATGAACCTCTTCAGACTCTAATATAACCTTAGATACACTCAGTGTAAACAGACACTCACAGACTGTCACTCATCCATGGAGTTACTCACACACCTAGTCAGTCATGCAAAGAATCAATCGAACCTCCATTTCCTCAACTATACAGTTATACACACCTTACTTATTCAAACATATACTAACACATATTTACTCTCTTATACAATCCCTGATACAAGTTCACAATGATCCATACAGCCACTCACACATTCACTGGCTCTTATGCACAGTTATTTATATATGTCAACTCTCACATGTACTGTGTTTTACATATGTACTTACTTTGACATGTAGCACTGAGATATCCATTCACTCTCCAATACACTCATGCACACAGTCAACCGCCCATACAGCTGTTTCCACATGCACTTTTGAACCGCTTTGTGAACATTTTACTTGTAGGGCGCTCGCTTCCGCTTCGTAGAAACTTCATTTGTGAGGCGCCTGATTGCCGCTTTGTAACGCTTATCTTGTAGCGCGCATTTATCACTGTTTGGAAGCATTTCCATTGCACCAGCGCATTTCGCCCCAAGCGCTCCGCTCCGCTGTCCCCTACGCAGCCATTTTAGTTGTTGTTGTCCTCCTTCGTGACCCGCCCCGCCTCCCAGCTGAGACGCCCTCCCACTACCTTAATACAGCGCTCCGTGCTCTCCACGCGCTGTGACTCGCTTCGCTCCCCAGCAGAGTGGTCGCTCCCTTGCCTCCCTGGCGATCTGCGGTATCGTTGTGTGTTCTTACCCTTACTGAAGACCTGCAGCGTGCCCTGCCTGCCGCTTTTGCTAAGATTTAACTGATATCGCGCCTGCTTGCCGCTTTGTTTGAATTTATTTAATAACGCGCCTGCTTGCCGCTTTGTGAACATTTTACTTGTAGGGCGCTCGCTTCCGCTTCGTAGAAACTTCATTTGTGAGGCGCCTGATTGCCGCTTTGTAACGCTTATCTTGTAGCGCGCATTTATCACTGTTTGGAAGCATTTCCATTGCACCAGCGCATTTCGCCCCAAGCGCTCCGCTCCGCTGTCCCCTACGCAGCCATTTTAGTTGTTGTTGTCCTCCTTCGTGACCCGCCCCGCCTCCCAGCTGAGACGCCCTCCCACTACCTTAATACAGCGCTCCGTGCTCTCCACGCGCTGTGACTCGCTTCGCTCCCCAGCCGAGTGGTCGCTCCCTTGCCTCCCTGGCGATCTGCGGTATCGTTGTGTGTTCTTACCCTTACTGAAGACCTGCAGCGTGCCCTGCCTGCCGCTTTTGCTAAGATTTAACTGATATCGCGCCTGCTTGCCGCTTTGTTTGAATTTATTTAATAACGCGCCTGCTTGCCGCTTTGTGAACATTTTACTTGTAGGGCGCTCGCTTCCGCTTCGTAGAAACTTCATTTGTGAGGCGCCTGATTGCCGCTTTGTAACGCTTATCTTGTAGCGCGCATTTATCACTGTTTGGAAGCATTTCCATTGCACCAGCGCATTTCGCCCCAAGCGCTCCGCTCCGCTGTCCCCTACGCAGCCATTTTAGTTGTTGTTGTCCTCCTTCGTGACCCGCCCCGCCTCCCAGCTGAGACGCCCTCGCCCCTCCCCCTCCACCATCCATATATGACAGTTAATCCCGCGCGCAGCGTCAACGCGCAGCGTCCGCGCCCAACCCGCGCCGAAGGTGCGCCAAAGGTAAGCCCGTCTACGCCCGTCCGCGCCTGGACCGCGCCCAGCGCCATACCCCCTGCCCCGCGCTCTACCTAGCCCTCTCGCATTACCTACGATGCCGCCACCCTCCTAGCTCTTAACCCCGGTCGCGCCCCCAACTGCGTCCAAGCCGCTCCTGGTCGCACCCATGGACCGTTCTCCTGCTACTCCTGCAAATTCAGCGGCACCGACAACATCTCCGCTACGACCACACCACAGATTCCCGACCCCAACCACCTACAATGCATCCTTCTCAACACCCGCTCGGTCCACAGGCACGCCATTGACCTTTGGAATCTACTAGACGCCATCTCTCCGGACGTCGCCTTCCTAACGGAAACATGGATGAACGCTTCCTCCGCCCCTGACATCGCCATCGCTATCCCTGATGACTATAAGATCACACGCAAGGACCGCACCGACCATACAGGAGGAGGAATCGCTATCGTCCATAAGAAATCCATCCGCATCTCTACCAGCTCCGACGCCAACCTCGCTAACTCCGAACACCTTCACTTCCAGATCCACACCGAACCCAAAACAACACTCAGAGGCACCCTCCTCTATAGACCACCAGGACCCCGCGCAAAATTCAGTGAAGACATCACGGACTTCATCACCCCACACGCGCTCCCCTCCAAAGATTACATCCTTCTGGGAGACCTCAACTTCCACCTTGAAAAGATCAACGACCGCAACTCCGCCAAACTCTCTTAGACAACCTCGCCAACCTCGGACTTAAACAACTGGTCACTTCCCCCACCCACATCGCAGGTCACACTCTCGACCCCATCTTCACCTCCAGCAACCATGTCTCCTTCAGCCACACTACGGATCTCCTCTGGACTGACCACAGCTGCGTCCACTTCACCTACAACAAGCCGAAACCCATCATCCACATCCAACCAACTCTAAAAAGAAACTGGAACAAAATCACCACGGATCAGATCTCCACATCGCTCCTTCGAACCTCCCCAGCCCTCTCCTCTAACGCCAACGAAGCCGCCTCCAACCTCACCCTTTGGTTATCCAACACCGCCGACACCCTAGCACCACTGAAAAAACGTCAACACAAACTTGGCAACAAGAAGGCCTCATGGTTCAACGATGATCTCAAGAAGTCCAAGAAACTATGCCGCTCCCTGGAAAAGGCCTGGAAAAAAGACCCAACCACCAGCACCAAGGACGCCTTCAAAAGCGCCACCCGTACTCACCACCAACTGATCAGAAAAGCCAAGAAAACAGCATTCAAGGATCGACTTGACAACAACGCCCACAACAGCAAGGAACTTTTCAACATCGTCAAGGAATTTTCCAACCCCTCGGCCAACTCCAACGACATCACCCCCTCTCAAACCCTCTGCGACTCCCTAGCCTCCTTTTTCCACAACAAGATTGCTGACATCCACAACAGCTTTGACAACCAACCCGGAAGCCAACCCACCCTTCCATCTGCTGACCATCTTCCCCCCGTCAACACCCTCAACGCCTGGAACACAGTCTCCACTGAGGACACCATCCGCCTAATGAATTCAATCCACTCTGGATCCCCCACAGACCCATGTCCCCACCACATATTCAACAAAGCAGACTCCGTCATAGCACCGCACCTCCGAGACGTCATCAACTGCTCCTTCAACTCCGCCACCTTCCCTGAAGACTGGAAACACGCTGAACTCACCGCCCTTCTGAAGAAACCAACAGCAGACCCCACCGAACTCAAAAACTACCGCCCCATCTCGCTTCTTCCATTCCCGGCCAAAGTCATCGAGAAAGCTGTCAACAACCAGCTCGCCGCATTCCTCGAAGCCAACAATTCACTCGACTCCTCACAGTCCGGATTCCGAGCCAAACACAGCACTGAGACCGCCCTCATCGCAGCAACAGACGACATTCGAACTCTACTGGACAATGGAGACACAGTCGCCCTCATCCTCCTCGACCTCTCTGCAGCCTTCGACACAGTCTGCCACAGCACCCTTTTACAGCGCCTCAGAAACATCGGAATCCAAGGAAAAGCACTGGAATGGATCACCTCGTTCCTCACCGGAAGAACCCAGAGGGTCCGCCTCCCACCATTCAAGTCCGATGCCTCTGAAATCATCTGCGGCGTACCTCAAGGATCTTCACTCAGTCCCACCCTCTTCAACGTATATATGAGCCCACTCGCGGCCATCGCACGCCATCACAACCTCAACATCATCTCTTACGCGGATGACACTCAACTGATCCTGTCTCTCACCAAGGACCCCAACACCGCCAAAACCAACCTACACGAAGGAATGAAAGAAGTCGCCGATTGGATGAAACAAAGCCGTCTGAAACTGAACTCAGACAAAACAGAAGTCCTCATCCTAGGTAAATCCCCCTCTGCATGGGACGACTCCTGGTGGCCGGAAGCCCTCGGAAAAGCACCCATCCCGACAGACCACGCACGGAACCTTGGCGTCATCCTGGATTCTTCACTCTCAATGAACAGACAAGTCAGCGCCGTATCCTCTTCCTGCTTTAACATTCTTCGCATGCTCAGAAAAACATTTCGCTGGATCCCCTCCGAAACAAGGAAAACAGTCACCCACGCCCTAGTCACGAGCCGACTGGACTACGGAAACACCCTCTACGCAGGTACCACCACCAATCTCCAGAAGGAACTACAACGAAACCAAAACGCCTCAGCCAGGCTCATATTGGACATCCCACGCAACGAACACATCTCTGGTCACCTTAAAGACCTCCACTGGCTACCCGTCAATAAGAGGATCACTTTCCGACTGCTTACCCACGCACACAAATCACTCTACGACATCGGACCAGATTGCCTCAACTCCCGACTGTCCTTCTACACCCCCTCCCGCCAACTTCGCTCCTCCAGCCAAGCCTTCGCCACTGTACCTCGCATCAACAAGACCACCATGGGAGGCAGATCCTTTTCATACCTGGCCGCCAAAACATGGAACTCACTCCCCGCTTACCTTCGCCTCACCCAGAATCACCTAGCGTTCAGAAAGCAGCTTAAAACGTGGATATTTGACAAATAATCCTCCTCCCCTTCCTAAGCGCCTTGAAACCCTCTGGGTATGTAGTGCGCTATACAAATTTTATGACTTGACTTGACTTGACTACATCTAGTGAATCAACTGCTCACACATCTATGCACAGAGTCATACACCTCCCAGCCACCCACACACACACTCAGTCTCCCATACAAATACTTGGGCAACCAATCAATAACTCATATAGTTACTCATATAGCTACTGATCAACACATGCAGCAGTTTACAGAACAACAGACATAATGATGCACAAATTAAGACAGCTTAGTCACTAACCCATGCACTCAGTGAGACACATTTAATCACTCACTCATACAGTCAGTCATGCACCTACTAAATCCTTCATCCAGACACTTATACATCCACTCATTCTTCAATATGTAAGACATATTTTAACTTTACAGAAACATACAGTCACTGGATGTTGTCATCAGTGATGTCATTTGAGATGTCATCAGTGATGTCATCAGTGATGTCACTGACCATGTCATGAATGATGTAATATGTGACATGATCAGCAGTGGATTGTGGGTGCACGATATATAGTTAGTGCAACTAACTATATATGCGAATTTCAATGGTTTTGTGTGAGTAAAATAAGGTTTTGTAAATGCTAATTCCTAACTATATATGGTCTCTAACCTATGTTTTTTTCAGTGAATTTTCAAGGTTTTGTAAATGCTAATTCCTAACTATATATGGTCTATAACCTATGTTTTTTTCAGTGAATTTCAATGGTTTTTTAATAGCAAATATCAAAAGCTGTAAAATGTATTCTTCTTTTAAAGGAATAATATATTTGATATGTATTTAATATAATTTTTTTATGTATATAAATTTTTTGAGGGAACAAATTTATCAACTATCATGCTGAAGAAGAGTGTGGGGAAAAAACAAACAAAGAGGAGGACTAAGAGGAAAGAACAATCAGTTCAAAAATACAATTGCTTTAAAGCATGAAGTGCTTTTCATCACATTTACATTTAAATAACCCATATTAGAACATACAAAATATCTACAGAGGAGACGGTGTACATTGAATTTTAGACTCTTCATTGGTACCTACATGTTGGTACTTACATCACCCACACAACACAACAGCTCTATTCAGAGCTACCCTACCTCAAAGCACTCTAAAATATTATTTTACTATTTCCCTTGGTTTTCCCCTTGTTACGCTTTCCGGAACGCTACCCGGTGCGCGGACCGGGCGCTAACCGTGTGAAAATTTGAAAAAAAAAATGTTTTTTTTTACATATATGGGCCTCCTCAGCCACCCTCAGAAAACCTAGGGGGTCAGGATATGTCTCCTGTGCCCCCTTATACCCATTCCCAACATTGTTTATCCTCCATCTTGTGACTAAATTTGTCCGAAACACAAGATGGCGGACTCCCGTTACGCTACCGGTGAGCTACCCGGTTCGCGTACCGGGTAGCGCTTCCACCGCGAAAAATCGAAAAAAAAGGTATTTTTTTTTTTGCCCCGTGGGGCCCTTTAATAGCCCCCACATCAATCCTAGGGGGTCAGGAGGGGTCTACCTTGCCCCTTTCATTCATTTCCCCCTTCGTTTATTTCCACCTCTTGTCTCTCGATCCTACCGAGAGACAAGATGGCGGCTGCTCCAGACTGTTTAGAATGTTGAGAGTCACCGGAGAGCCAATCCGCTTCTCCTCGCCAAGTTCCGTTACGCGTCTGGTACGCGAACCGGGGCGCTAACCAGGACGCTGTCACAGATATATATATTTTTTTGAAAGTTAATTTCTCAAAATCCACTGGAGCACATATCTTGAGACCTAGCAAAGGCACATCGGGCAAACAGTGTCTACAATTTTGCCAAGTTTCATAGAAATCCATTCAGCCGTTCGAGCTAAAGGTGAGTCCAACCGCCCTATGGAAAACTCAATGTTAAAAACACGTTTTGGGACCCCCCTTTTTTCTCGGCCCCCGCTTGACGAGACCCCCCCCCAAACTTTCAGGGGACCCTCAGAAACAAAATGTGCCATTTTCCTGAAAATTTCAGCCAATTCCGTCCATCAACGCCAAAGTTATTCAACATAGGATTTTTTTGAATAGGGATTTCTGAAAATTCTAACTATATATACCTACTGGCGACCGCCAGTAGGATATATATATATATATATATATATATATATATATATATATATAACATTTTTATGGCAAAATGAAACCCCTCATTTTGTTCCTTTGCAAATTATATATTTTAAGTGTTAACACTTTATTCCAATCAAGATGACTTCAGGTGTGCCATACTTTTGTCATAAGTAAGACTGTTAGCGCTCTAGTTGTTCTTTAGAACACTCTGGGACATTCTGTCACTGGGCTACATCTGGCTGATATTTGGGCAACATTTGTTTTTTTTTTGTCTCTGGTGGCCATCTTTGGGCTACATTGGGCTACATTGGGCTACATTTGGGCTCTAACATATATATAGTAGCCCAATGTAGCCCAATAGATATTTTTCAAAGTTAATTTTCGTAAAAACCACTGGAGCATATATCTTGAGACATAGCAAAGGCACATTGGGCTACCAGTCCCTACAATTTTGCCAAGTTTTGTGGAAATCCATTCAGCCGTTCGAGCTAAAAGTGAGTCCAACCGCCCTATGGAAAACTCAATGTTAAAATCACGTTTTGGGACCCCCCTTTTTTCTCGGCCCCCGCTTGACGAAACCCCCCCCCCAGACTTTCAGGGGACGCTCAGAAACAAAATGTGCCATTTTCCTGAAAATTTCAGCCAATTCCGTCCATCAACGCCAAAGTTATTCAACATAGAATTTTCAGAAATCCCTATTCAAAAAAATCCTAACTATATATACCTACTGGCGACCGCCAGTAGGTAATATATATATATATATATATATATATGTTCCCAAAAAGCCCAAAGCTCCAAGGACGCTACTCCACAGGAGACGGTTTCACCAAACCTTTTATTTCACACAGATGCTGACATTTCAAATTAAATCCTTTCCCAACGCGTTTCGAAGCAAACGTGCTCCTTCATCATGGGGGGGGAAGACTGTCAAAACCGGAAACCACACAACTCGAATTTTCCGGGTTGCTTCGAAACGCGTTGGGAAAGGATTTAATTTGAAATGTCAGCATCTGTGTGAAATAAAAGGTTTGGTGAAACCGTCTCCTGTGGAGTAGCGTCCTTGGAGCTTTGGGCTTTTTGGGAACATGTTAAAACACGGCAGCCTAACCGTGTAAGGATTGCACCATCTGTATAAACAGGAACACAGACCTGCATGTTTGGGAACATTCCCGAGCAGAATGGCTGCACAGAGGACTCCGTTTTTTAAACAGATGCTGAATTTCTGAAGCCCACTGGAGGGTTTAAATAATATTTTGAAAAGGAAGTGTGAAATTACCTGCCAAATTACGGACCTCACTGTGAGGAATCAATAGACACTACAACTACCGGCATGCTGCTCACCTGGGAGCACTTGTAAATAGCGGAAAATTCGAGTTGTGTGGTTTCCGGTTTTGACAGTCTTCCCCCCCCATGATGAAGGAGCACGTTTGCTTCGAAACGCGTTGGGAAAGGATTTAATTTGAAATGTCAGCATCTGTGTGAAATAAAAGGTTTGGTGAAACCGTCTCCTGTGGAGTAGCGTCCTTGGAGCTTTGGGCTTTTTGGGAACATGTTAAAACACGGCAGCCTAACCGTGTAAGGATTGCACCATCTGTATAAACAGGAACACAGACCTGCATGTTTGGGAACATTCCCGAGCAGAATGGCAGCACAGAGGACTCCGTTTTTAGGTCTCGCCTTTACCATTCCGCAGGAATGGGAAATGGGGAGAATTCAAGTCGGCTATTTTCTCTTCAAACCAAAGGGCTTTCAGCCGCGGTTTTCTTGCAGTTCACGTGAATCACGTGAGCAAACATGCACGAGCATTCACTCCTCTCCTAGCAGCACTCCTCCCACACCAGCAACTCCCCCCTCCCACACCAGCACCTCCCCTCTCTCTCCCCGCAAACACAGCCTTGCCCTTTCCCACACCAGCACATCCCCCCTCCCACACTAGCACCTCCCCTCTCTCTCCACGCAATCACAGCCTTTCCCTAGCAGCACTCCTCCCACACCAGCACCTCCCCCCTCCCACACCAGCACCTCCCCTCTCTGTCCACGCAATCACAGCCTTGCCCTAGCAGCACTCCTCCCCCTCCCACACCAGCACCTCCCCTCTCTCCACGCAATCACAGCCTTGCCGTCTGGTATCTGCCTCATCATCCTTGTCCTCTAGTTCCAACTCTCCATTGAGGTGCGGAGGTTCTTCAAGCAGCGATTGATGCTGTTTCACTGCCGCCATGTTCAAGAGAGAGAGCCTAGGTCTGACCGGAACACTGTGGATCCTAAAACAACTCTGATTCAGGGGACCCGGGTTTCCGCTCTAACATCACTCTATGATTCAGCCATCACCAGTCAAAGGGGATGCCGGGACAGCTGCACACAACATTACGGAGCGCTCATCTGTAAACATACAAAACGGACTTCACCACTTTTTTTCCACCGAGGGCTCCTTATAAAAACACGGTAAAAATAACCAATTAAAAACAAATGACATCATATTTGTAACTGCAGCTCGTGAGAACCCATTTCAAAATGAGCTTTAAGTTTTCACGAGCAGCTGAGCTATACTATTTTCGATATGACAATCACATTGGAATATAGAGATCGTAATAACCATGCACGTATTCTGACGCTTTTAGCTAGTTAGGAATATATTTTCACAAACACTTGGAAAGCTCAGAGTATTCGGTTCTCGCATTCACGCCCCCCACCAGGCTCTCCCGCCCCCATCAGGCTTCCCTCCTAATCCGCCTGCCTCCCCTCGCGCATTCACACCCCCACCAGGCTCTCCCGCCCCCATCCGGCTTCCCTCCTAATCTGCCTGCCTCCCCTCGCTCGCATTCCCGCCCCAGGCTCTCCCGCCGTGGAAAATAAAACCTGAAAACTTTACTTTTTTCTTTGTTAACACTTCATAGACTGGCCCTGCTATTCATTTTGTAATTCATGTTTTTCGGATATGAGAACATTAAGATTTACTTTTCGTCACTTTAAAACCAAAAAGCTCCTTTTAATCGTTTTGGAATATTGCCATTTAATGCGACACAGTGACAATAATCCCTAGCTGTTCTCCTCCCCTGCACTGTCCCCCCCAGCATCTGCGCTGTAATCTCACACCAACCTCTGCCTACCTCCCCATAGCCACTGAACCTCCGCAGCCCCGTCTCCCGCCGGCTTCCAACTGGCCTCCAATTTGTCCCAAGATCGTATTGGCAGCAGGATCTCGTGTGTGTAAGGAATATCTTAACGCATGGACACGCAGTTGCCCCGGGGCGCGTGGGCCAGACATGCGATGTCGCCCTTCCCTCCTGTTGTTTTGTATCCACAAGCGCTATGGGAGTCTGTGGGCAGCAGTTTGGACTGTGTTGATGCATATTTTGAAAGCCTGTTGCTCCCTGACTTTGCTGCTGTAGGTGAGCAGTCCCAAGTCCATTTAACCCACTATCTGCTATATTCCAGCAACTAAAAGCTACACATTTCCTGTGAGGAACAGAGACCACAGAGCCCCCACATTACGTTGAATTCGGACCGTTTACACCATGTTAATTGCACTCCCGCCCCCATCCGGCTTCCCTTCGGCCTCTCTCCAGGCCATGTTCCCTCCCCTGCCAGAGTCCACCCCGCCCCTAATTTATCTCTCACATCAAAGCCCCCAGGACCCCCTCCCCCGCTCCTGATCATCGCAGACTCCCACCAACCCCCCCCGTCATCCACATCCTCGCGTTGCAGCTCTCTCGTCCCGGGCTGCTCGCCCTCTCCTTCGGTCCTTGCAGACCCCCTTACTGTCCGCCACATCCCCTCATCCCGACCACCACAGAACTCCGCCGTTTCTTCATGGACCCTTCAAAACACCAGATGCCATCGCCCTATAACCCTAGGAAACTACCCAGCTCCCCCTCTAACTACCCAGACTCAGTCATAACCCTTCCCCTCAGCCCTCGCTCACCCCCGCAAGACCTCCAGCTCACGGCGCCCCCCCTGCAGACTCCTGCAGTATCTTAAAACCCCCCTCCGCGCATCAAGGAACACTACGTTTCATTGCCAATACTACACCTGCCGTAGAGCCGATTCATTGTAAATAGAATGTTCCTCCCGCACTGGCGGTGCTCCTAATAACGATGCTATCTTATTTGACAAGTCATTAATAAAAACAGTTTTCTTCCCAATACACTAATATTTAGTGTAAATTTAGTCCGCCGGTGAGTCAGCCCGGATCGGCTGCCCTCCCCCCACCTGTGTGTCTCAGGGACACCACCACACTACTCAGGGACACCACCACACCACTCAGGGACACCACCGCACCACTCAGGGACACCACCACACCACTCAGGGACACCACCACACCACTCAGGGACACCACCACACCACTCAGGGACACCACCACACCACTCGGGGACACCACCACACCACTCGGGGACACCACCACAGCCCTCAGGGACACCAACACACCACTCAGGGACACCAACACACCACTCAGGGACACCAACACACCACTCAGGGACACCACCACATCACTCAGGGACACCACTACATCACTCAGGGACACCACCACATCATCCCTCAGGGACACCACCACACTACTCAGGGACACCACCACACTACTCAGGGACACCACCACACCACTCAAGGTCACCACCACACCACTCAGGGACACCACCACACCACTCAGGGACACCACCACACCACTCAGGGACACCACCACACCACTCGGGGACACCACCACACCACTCGGGGACACCACCACACCACTCGGGGACACCACCACAGCACTCAGGGACACCAACACACCACTCAGGGACACCAACACACCACTCAGGGACACCAACACACCACTCAGGGACACCACCACATCACTCAGGGACACCACTACATCACTCAGGGACACCACCACATCATCCCTCAGGGACACCACCACACTACTCAGGGACACCACCACACTACTCAGGGACACCACCACACCACTCAAGGTCACCACCACACCACTCAGGGACACCACCACACCACTCAGGGACACCACCACACCACTCAGGGACACCACCACACCACTCAGGGACACCACCACAGCACTGAGGGACACCACCATAGCCCTCAGGGACACCACCATAGCCCTCAGGGACACCACCATAGCCCTCAGGGACACCACCATAGCCCTCAGGGACACCACCATAGCCCTCAGGGACACCACCACAGCCCTTAGGGACACCAACACAGCACTCAGGGACACCACCACACCACTCAGGGACACCACCACACTACTCAGGGACACCACCACACTACTCAAGGACACCACCACACCACTCAGGGACACCACCACACCACTCAGGGACACCACCACACCACTCAGGGACATCACCACATCACTCAGGGACACCACTACATCACTCAGGGACACCACTACATCACTCAGGGACACCACCACACCACTCAGGGACACCACCACACCACTCAGGGACATCACCACACCACTCAGGGACATCACCACACCACTCAGGGACACCACCACACCACTCAGGGACACCACCACACCACTCAGGGACACCACCACACCACTCAGGGACACCACCACAGCCCTCAGGGACACCACCATAGCCCTCAGGGACACCACCATAGCCCTCAGGGACACCACCATAGCCCTCAGGGACACCACCATAGCCCTCAGGGACACCAACACAGCACTCAGGGACACCACCACATCACTGATGTACACCACAAAATCAATCAGGGATACCACCACACCACTCAGGGACACCACCACACCACTCTGGGACACCACCTCATCACTCACGGACACCACCTCATCACTCACGGACACCACCTCATCACTCACGGACACCACCTCATCACTCACGGACACCACCTCATCACTCACGGACACCACCACATCACTCACGGACACCACCACATCACTCTGGGACACCACCACATCACTCACGGACACCACCACATCACTCACGGACACCACCACATCACTCACGGACACCACCACATCACTCTGGGACACCACCACATCACTCTGGGACACCACCACATCACTCCGGGACACCACCACATCACTCTGGGACACCACCACATCACTTTAATACACCACCACATCACTGAGCACCATAACAGCATCACTCAGCACCACAACAGCACTGTCCTTGCTGGCTAACAACAAGCATTCCCATAGCCAATAGGACTCGCATTAGGAAAGTGTAAGCTATTGGCTTTGTAAATAACAATGCTATTAATTTATATATTTTCAATGCCAACACATATTAAAAAAAAATAATTGTCATTTACAATACCAATAGCTCACACTTTCCTAATGCGAGACCTATTGGCAACGCCAGTGCTTGTTTAAACAGATGCTGAATTTCTGAAGCCCACTGGAGGGTTTAAATAATATTTTGAAAAGGAAGTGTGAAATTACCTGCCAAATTACGGACCTCACTGTGAGGAATCAATAGACACTACAACTACCGGCATGCTGCTCACCTGGGAGCACTTGTAAATAGCGGAAAATTCGAGTTGTGTGGTTTCCGGTTTTGACAGTCTTCCCCCCCATGATGAAGGAGCACGTTTGCTTCGAAACGCGTTGGGAAAGGATTTAATTTGAAATGTCAGCATCTGTGTGAAATAAAAGGTTTGGTGAAACCGTCTCCTGTGGAGTAGCGTCCTTGGAGCTTTGGGCTTTTTGGGAACATATATATATATATATATATATATATATATAAGTTTTATAAGGCGCAAACTAGACCGGAAGGTATCAGAGCGCTTTACATGTGCACCAGTTGCGTTACAGAGGGACACATTAATTTTTTGTTAGGCAAGTCGGAGTTCGGCGCTGGAAGGGATTGTGTGTGGAGAACTTCCTCACAGATCGTGCTGGGGATTGGAGCTTTGGACGGAGTCCTTAAACATCGAGCATTTGCTATGATGGACTTTCACGAGACTGCACATTATTTGAAATTGAATGCACTGCCTGGTGACAAGCAGCGAGCTCGGCATTGACTGAGCCACGTTAATGAAAAATGAAAACGAATTTGAAATCCGCTTGACAGTCATGTCCCAGATGCATTGTGGTACATAGAGACTTATTCAGTCACGTGATTAAAACATTTAAATTGCGCGCATTGACTAGGGTGACCAGGCGTCCCCGTTTTGCCCGGACGGTCCCAGTTTTTCACCAGCTGTCCCAGCAGATTTCAAGAAATGTAGCTCATGTCCCGGTTTTTGGGGAGTGTCGACTGAAAACTGTGGGAGGTGTTTTTTATGTTTTACAAAGCAGGGATAATTAGCAGTTGTTTCAAGAAAGCAATTTAATTAACAGGCAAGCTACTGGATTTAAAAATTGGATTTTCTGCCTGTTCTGTAATTTTCTGCTGAGGAGCGCTCTCAAAGCTTGAAGTAAAATTGTAGTCCTTCTTTTATTTTTGTGAAATATCCCTGTTTTTTTACTTTAAAATTCTGGTCACCCTAGCATTGACGCACTTGGTGGTTGGCTTCCTTCCGTGACCAAGGCCCACCCGCCGAAACATGTTGGATGAAGGGAAGCTTTCTGATGACGCATGACCTCGAATAAATCTTCTTTCCCCAGTATTGGGCCTCTTTTGGTTTGCTGCTTTTGTGGATGTCAGACGGGTTTCTCCGTACCCGTTGCAAGAGGCCGCCCTGAAGGGTCGGGGGCTCCATACTGGAGACTTTTGGTGTGTATATATATATATATATATGAGAGAGAGAGTTTTATAAGGCGCAAACTAGACCGGAAGGTATCAGAGCGCTTTACATGTGCACCAGTTGCGTTATAGAGGGACACCTTCATTTTTTGTTAGGCACGGGGAGATTAGGTGCAATAGGTCTCGCATTTGCTAGAGTTTCAGCTATTGGCATTGTAAATGATAATGCCTTTTATTTAGGTGTTTATAAACCTGCAAGCGGCGTTTACCCACCGCTTGCAGGTTTTGTAAACACATAAATAAAAGGCATTATCATTTACAAGGCCAATAGATCAAACTCTTGCAAATGCGAGACCTATAGCACTGCAAGTGCTTGTTATACCACTGCAGTGAGGCTTGTCGGTGTGGCTTTTTAAAGTTTTTATTGTCATTTCTAGATATGTAGGTGACTGGGTAACTGATTGGCAAAGAATGGAAGTAACACATAACATTTAAATGTTTAATCCGAAAGCTTTGCACTCACCTTACCCTACTTGTCCTCACCAGATTTTCTAGTTCTCCTGTATTCCCTTGTTCATTACTGCACTGCCTTCCCTTGGCACAATCTCCCTTCTTTGATTTCCCTCACTTGATCCCTTTCTATTCAGGCCTTTCCACCTTCTCATTCGCTTTCTCACTATCCCACTTACGCTTAATATTCATTTAATGATGGGTGTTTGCTTTAATTTTTCGTATCTTCTTATTTTTCTTTTTTAATGTAAGGATCCTTCTGTTTCCAGATTGCTTGTAAAACCCAGTTGTTTTCTCTCTTAATGCATCTCAATCTTTCTTTTTCCTCCTCAGAAAAGGCGTTTAATTCCTCTCTATGTTTCTTCTTAGTCACAGGGGAGTTGTTTTTAAAGTTGAGGTTTTGCGTCAGAGCCGAAGTGACACCTCTCGCTGGTTCTATCGAAGCCTAAAGGATTCCGGGGATTCTCCTAGTGACATCATTGCGGTTTGACTATTGGACAATCTTAGTGTCAGCTTGTTCTTTTCTAAAGCTTTTTGGGGCTAACCTGAACAAAACCACTAGATGGCAGTAGAGTAGTTTACATTGTAGTTCCCGTGTATATGTCCCCGCTACAAGCTGCAACCAATGAGGCAGGAAAGTTACTTCCTAATTTTCCTATTCTGATAGACAGCTCGGATAACTAGACCTCAGAAGCCGATGTCTCCTTTTGTTTTCAAGCAGTGTGTAAGCTGGAATACTTTTAGAACAGTTCTATGTTTCTAGTAAATGACTTCTTACTCCAATAGGTATCTGAGGCAATCACATCCCTCCTATCCCTAACTAAAACCAAACGTTTCTCACTACTGTGAGTTCACAAACATCTTGCTCAAATTTCCCCTTCTTTTTTATCCATGTTCTCTCAACTGCCCACGACCACTACTTTAAAAAACAACCTACTCGCTCTTTTAAACCAGCTGCCATCACTCTATTCCTACTGTAAAACCTACTAAACACCCAAGAATTCAAGAGCACAAACCTATCACAACTAACGCACAAGGGAAAATAATACTTATTACTAATCTGCTAACTATTAAAGTCTAATCTTGGGTTCCAGAGTACCGTGCTATTCGCTCAAAGCACCTCCACGCCTCGTTGTGGTTAGTAAGTGCTATATGAATACAAATTACAATTACAATATGGTTTTCGAATGGCAAGCACAGACTCCAAGCTTTCCTTATACATTGCGGTACAAAAGGGGGTGGTGATGGACGGAGCATCTGAATCAATCAAACACTCACACCCAGTCAAAAGATCTGGGTTTAATCCATCACCGTTCTTTAGCCCACTCTGCCACCCCAGTTCAGACATGGCTATATGCAAATCAGTCTGACCCTGTGCCTCATGGGAACAGTCCAGCCCGAACTGCCAAGCCATGTCTTTCCTGGACCGGAAACAAGCTTCAGAGGACCGGTTTCTGGCATTCCAGCCATCTTCAGCCCGGCTTGCTTGAATCCAGTGGCAAAGTGAGCAAGGGACTCACGTCTGAGCATACCCTGCCACACTTATGGCAGCCAAAAGCGGTACAAAAGGGGGTGGTGATGGACGGAGCATCTGAATCAATCAAACACTCACACCCAGTCAAAAGATCTGGGTTTAATCCATCACCATTCTTTAGCCCACTCTGCCACCCCAGTTCAGACATGGCTATATGCAAATCAGTCTGACCCTGTGCCTCATGGGAACAGTCCAGCCCGAACTGCCAAGCCATGTCTTATACATTGAACATATTTTTCCAGTTGCTCTGTTAGGTCGAGTAAGGATCTCTAACCATCCATATATGGTGAGCACAAATTTGAGGCACTCTCAAACCATGAGCACAGATTCCTTTCTGTCTTCATAGCTTGAAGCCATACTTCGAACCACCCTCCAGAAACCGAACCACCCTCCAGAAACAGACTGGGCATCTTTTTAGTGACATATTTCTGGACTGCCTTCACTATGTCTTCATCCTTCAGGCTCAATATTCCATCTGAGTGGCCCAGAAAATGCACCCAACACTGTGAATAAACTTTATGTAACTGGTCTTGAGTAGCGACGAGAGATCTATAACTGTACAGGATACAGGACTTTACCCCCTTGTTTTGTTTGTGGAATTTTAACATGTCTTCCCCCCTCTCCGCGCTTCTCGAAATGTCTGCTCTTGAGGTTTGTCACTTTGCCACTCACTAATCTGAAGCGTGGCTGCATGGCCTGGCCCACACTTCCAACATGTCTTTTTTCCATACTTAAACCTTTATATGTCTCCTAGAATGCGGTTCTTTGGTTGATATTTTTTGTTTGCAGAGGAGGGAGGTGGTGCACGCACGGGGAAGCGGGCGGGGGAGTGGTCCCCCTTATGTTGTTGTGGGGTTTGGTCCCTGTGGAAATGGCAGGTATACCTAACACTGTGAGGTTCCTCACGTGGAACATCCGTGGTATGGAAACAATAGCCAAACATCATAACATATACTCCTACCTACTGCAAGGGACGTGCATATAGCATTCCTCCAAGAGGCGCACCTTAATAAGGAAGAGACCAGGATGTTGCAGAAGAGGTGGCGGGGTCAGATTTTTGTGACCACTTTCTTGGCTTTTGCTCGGGGGTCTTGATCTGGGTGAATCCTAGGGTCCCCTTCGCTCTTGACCGTGCATGGCTTGATACGGAGGGGGCGGTATGCCCTGCTTTCAAGACGATTGGCAGGGAGGGAGGTGACCCTAGGTAATGTTTGTATTCCCTGGCCCAATATTTAACAGGTTCTCTTGTTTTGGTGGGCATCTTTAATTGTGTGGCAGATGTTGCCATTGATCTTTCACACCCTCCCCTGCCAGGGACCCAGCCACATCGTACTGCATCTGGCTTCCAGAACTGGATGTTCCTCTGGGGCTTAGAAGACACCTGGAGACTGCAGCACGCAGGGGATAGGGAGTACTCCTTCTTCTTTCCGGTCCACCCGGTCCCTACCAGGCTTGATATTTTTCTCTGTTCCCCGGCTTTCAATGGTTCCGTGTCCCACATAGAGTACTTGGGGCGTACCCTGTCGGACCACAGTCCATTACTCATGCTATACCAACCACTGGGTCGGTGCCCCCGATAACTACATGGAAATTGAACCCGCTATTGCTTGATGATGTCACTTTCCGGGCCTCATTGGTAACACTGGTTGAGGCATACTTCCCTATCAATACCAACACTGCCTCCTCGCCACAAGTAGAGTGGCAGGCGTTTAAGGTGGTGGTATGGGGCCATTGCATGGCTCAGGCGTGTGGGGCGCACAGGGAGATTACCAGGAACTTCTGGACATTTAGGGGACTATCTGCAGACTAGATCATTTGCAGGGTATGGACGACACGACCCACATGTCCTTACAAGAAGCGCGGGCTCAGTATAATGAAGCGCTGGGCAGATTGAGTTGTTACAGTTATAAGGATTATCTAGATAAAGTGCAAAGGGAGGAAGGGAGGGCGGGTCGACTGTGAGCACGTCTAATTAACGTGAGGGGCAGGGAGCGCCTGTCACACGGCTTGGTCTAGACTCGGGTGAAATAGTGCAAGACCCTGATGCCATTAATGACTCTTTCTTAAAGTATTATGAGTGGTTGTACGAGGCCCGACTGAGGCTCCCTTGTCAGATATACAACACTTCCTGGCTCCTCTGCAGCTCCGTACATTGGAGGCAGATGCACAAGATGACCTAGGAGGCCCGGTCACTGTGCAGGAAGTCAGGGCCGCCATAGCGGTGTTGGCTCCCAGTAAGACGCCTGGGCCTGATGGCCTTCCAGCCGAGTTCTACCAGCGGTTCACCGGTATACTGACACCACATCTTGTTGCGTTGTATGCGGAGGCATACGAGGGAGGGGGATTTTGCCTGGCTCCACCCAGTCGGCACTAGTGATCCCGCTCCCCAAGTCCAAGCAATCTGACGTGGGAGTGAGCAATTATCGACCACTCTCCATGCTTAACCTAGACTTTAAGATCCTGAGCAAGGTGTTGGCTGGTAGGCTGCTTCCGCACATGAAGTCCCTGATTCACCCGGACCAAAACAGGTTTATCCATAGGCTCTACTCCATACTCTATCATGCAGATTCACCAGCTCTCCAGCAAGCGGCAGTTTTATCTGTCGATTTGGAGAAGCCGTTTGACACAGTAAGCTGGGAGTACCTCTTTGAGGTGATGCATCGCATGGTCTTGGGGGATGACTGGGTGCGGTGGGTATGGCTTCTCTATGCCTCACCCACTACGAGAGTCAAGACGGGACGAACCATATCCAGACTTAATAAGATTTCCCGGGGGTCCCTGCAGGGGTGCCCACTTTCCCCACTCCAGTTTGCCCTGGCTGTGGAACCGTTGGCAGAGCGGTTCCGGCTGGGTGGGAGTGGGCTGGGACTGACATTAGGACATCGTTTATCCAGATCACCTTGGCGTTTTGCAATATCGCAGCTTTCATCACAGTCTAGCACACAAGTTGAGAAGACATTCACGGCGTCATCGCAGTTCTCCCCTGACGAAGGGCGTAATTTGAGCCCAAAATGCATTGGGATAGAAAATAACGTTGATGATGTACTCCTGATGATTTATTGGAGGACAATGATATGTGGAAAATCAATTATGGAGAAAATAATTTGATCAATAATAAAAAACCCAGAAACCATACCATGGGATTGAAAAAACTTTATTGAACTTTGACAATTGAATTAAACCCGAGGGTTACCCTACAGCTGTGCACAGAGGTGCCACCTCTCATCAGGGGTAGCTTTGTATTAGTCCATTAGGCAGGGGACGTCACCATGTCTCTTATATGCAGACGACTTGTTGCTGTACCTCACAGAGGCAGTTGAGGGGGCCGCTGAGGTTCTACGAATCCTGGGCGACTTTGTTCTCCTTTTGGGCCTTAAGGTCCATAAAACCAAGACCTATTTGTTCCCCATAGCTGGGCCTCTACCCAGGCCGTAGGCGCTGCCGGCCGAAACCCTCTGGGCACAGCGTACCTTTAAATACCTGGACATACATATTTTTCATGACCTAGATGATCTGAAGGGTGGGAATCTGGAGAAGACGTTGCGTTCCCTTCGCTTTTGTGTTCTGGAGCACGTTGCAACTGCCCATTATGGCCCGGATTACACTGTCCAAAATGGTTATGCTACCCCAGCTGCTATACTTTGTCGTTAATCTCCCGGTTTTGATGCCGAGAAGTTTGGTTTTGACCTCTGCACACACTCCTGCGGCACCTGGTTTGAGGTGACGGATGCCCGAGAGTGTCCTTGCAAATCCTACAGCGCACTATGTCTGATCGCGGACTTGGGGTGCCAAATTTTGTATTTTATATGTTGGCCGGCCAACTACAATGGTTGGCACAGTGGGTGGAAGGAGGGAACGCGCCTGGCGGACCCAGTATCGAGTCGTGGGTTGGTAACAGCGAAGCTCCTACTACCGGCTACATCCATTCCCTACTGCTCCCTTCTACAGCGCACGGCCTTCCAGGCATGGAGACGATCCTGCAGTGGAAGGCAACAACCTGCAAAGTACCCCCCCATGATTCCTCTGGTGGGGCTGCAACAAGGGGACCCCCAATCTATATTCACGGGTGCCCAGATGGTCGGATACTGGACTGGAGAATGTTGAGGACTGCTACTTAGACAAGGCACTGATCCCTTTTGCGGACCTCGTGGAGGATAGTGGGCTCCCCCCCCCGGGTCAGTTCCTGCACTACGAAGCGTTGATGCACACTTTAACGCACTTATGGGCCCTGGGAGGGAGGAACCTGAAACGCACCCTGTCCTCCATGCTTTATTTACTCTTGGTACTGCGGGACGCCTCGTGAAATGGCTTTATGCCACATTAGTGGAGGCCTCCACTTGCCCACTAGACAGACTGCGGGGGTGTTGGGACAAGATGGGGGACAGAGTCCTTACTGACTCAGAGTGGCGTAAAGTGTTGCGATATTTGGGGAAAGTTTCCAGGTACACCGACTGAAATATATCCAATTTGACTATACGCATATGACTTCTATGACACCGCACAGGCTTAACGTGACATATGGAGGGGAGGTGCGACAATGCCCTAGGTGTGCCCAACCCAGAGGCTGACTTTGGCCACATGACTTGTGATTGTGATTGTCCCTACTGGGAGGAGGTGTTGGTCAAGATCAAAGATGTGCTTGGTAGAGATTTGGTCTTAATAATTCAGACATGCCTGCTGGGTCTCTTCCCCAGGCCACCTAAGCGCAAAGTTGGGAATCATTTGATAGGTCTTGTGCTGGGCCTTGCTAAGCACAGGATTGCGATGGAGTCGAAATCCACGAGGGGACCACAGCTTGGAGCCTGGAACAATGATGTCATTGCATGGGCAGGGGTAGAGGGCAGAGTATTGGCATGGGAGGAGGCCAGTGGAGTGAGAAGGCTCCCGATTGCTTAACAATGGAAGGAAGCAATAGCTGAATGGGAGAAACTGGCGGGATCTAACAGTGAAGGGGTGGGGGTGGGGGGGGGGGGAGTCATGAATCACAAATATTTGATGAGGTTCAAGTCGTACAGCCAGGGCCATCTGGCACACCACGAGTTTGACTTATGGGGAGGGAGCGCATGGTTTTGAGATGCCCCCAGGGAATGTCTGGCTAGACGTAGGTGGGATGTTAGTTGCGGGGGGCCTGCTATACCAGACCCGCTTGTGGGTTGGTAATGCTTTCAACCCCATTAGATGTCAGTGCTCTTGACATATTCACACCACTCCTCTGCACCAGTTACATGTTCTTGGTTTTCTTTTTTCTTCCTTTTCCCATTTTCTTGGGTTTGTACAATGTTAATGGCATAATGTGATTAAAATTATAAATGCGCATGCATAAGATGGACCGATATTGGACGACTCTCCATATAATTATCCAGCATATATATGTATCGGTGGAGCTAGCACCCACGAATGTAGACAGTAATGGATGATGTAACTTTTTACATTTTTTTTATTTTTTCCCTTTTCCTGAGTGTAACTAAAATGTCAATTTATATAAAATGGCAATAAAAATATCTAAAGAAAAAAAAAAGGAATCTGTGTTGATGCTCCTGAACAAAACACGTGCAGAGTTTTTCTCCACACAGTGTCGAGGTGCTAGGAAAGGCGCCAAAAACCGGCTTGGACTCACGAACGACGTCTGATCTTACTGCTGGCGTGGGCTCGTGCCGGGGTCAGTTCATCCCCCATAACTCCCCACCTCAGAGTCGTGCTGGCTGCAGGAGGAGGCGAGGGATTAAGGTGCAGCACCTGTATGGAAAGTAATGGCGACTCGGCCTCCCCCGCTTTGCATGTCTGGACCCACGCGCCTGGGTTAGGATTCACCTCATGCAAATGTGTCAGCAAACCAGCTGCTACAGGGAAATCAGCACCTGTGAAAGGATGGGGCACGCGCAGGGGCACGACACGTCTGGGGATTCAAATCTGTGCAGTGATTTCCCGCGACTCCCAAGCAGTGCACACATATGCAACATATTCCAAGATGCACTAGCAAAATGCGCACCTTAATTATGAATCACCTTGTTCCTTATATATACACACAGTGACCCACTCTAGTGTGTGTACAGTCAAGTCTGTTCCTCCCAGGTGTGCGTAATGTAGTTGTCCACCCTTGTGTGCGCCTGGTGTAGTCCGCTTTGTGTGTGCCTGATAAAGATTTCCTTTTTTAGGTAGTGCATAGAGGCACCTTAAATTGTTCACAATACAAGCCTCATGCAATAAAAGAAAATCTTAAAAAATACATACATATATACATATATGCCTTGTGTTTCCCCTCTTCTATTGGGCTGTAGCCTTACCATTCATGTTTTGCGTCTTCACACTGCATCATAAAGCATGGCATAGGGGACAGGTCGGCACTATGAGTTGCAGCATTTCCTCCTTGGTGTTTAAACATGTATTCAGATTCAAAGTTGATAGTGCCCTCTTTTGCGGAAATAAGAATCCTATTTCTGTGATGTGCATTAAAACAAAAAAAATGTTTCTGTACCCTGGAGCCGCTTCACTCTATCTTGCGCCGCCTCGTCAAAACTCATTCCTGATTTCCTGAGTGCGCACTGGGACCCGTCCGGTCGCGCTGCACTCCCACAAGCTGACACCCTGCCCCGCCTCCCGGCCCCGCCCACTGCAGCCGAGCTAGGTGCTGCCTGGGTCGTGACCTGGTGAGCCGCCATCTTGGGTGAGGGAGTAGGCGAGCGGTGCAGCGCTCGGCCCCTCCCGCCCTTGGCCCCATAAAATGGTTCCCCCTTTCAGGGAGCGCAGCGGACGGGCGCAGCGGGCGCGCCGTCATCGCGCCGAAGTCGCGCCTAAGTCCCGCCCGTCTGTGCCCAGACGGGCGCAGGGGCCAGGGACGCTGTTGCTCCCATATTATACACCGCTGCGGCACTTAAAGCACTGCAGTCCCCCTCCTGCCCCCTTCACCCTACCATCTGGGCCCGCATTTCCTCTTTGGGAATTGCGGGAAGCCCCCCCCCCCCTCTATTGGGGCCAGACATACTAGCTATTCCCGAGTCACGCATCCGCATATCCTATCTCAATACCCGCTCCCTTATCAGGCATCAGACTGATATCTTCCTTCTACTGACCGCCGAGAGCCCCGATATACTCCTACTCTCGGAGACATGGTTATCGGAGGACTCGCTCCCAGACATTCTGGCGGCGTTGCCCTCTGATTACTACATGCTGAACGCCAATCGACCAGGCGGCCGTCATGGAGGGGGCGTGGCAGCAGTAATCCGGAAAAATTTACAACTCATCTCCACCTCCTCGCTTACTCTCCCAGCAGTCGATAATCTTGTGATTAACTTGGGCACGAACGAGGGTGCTGTCTCGCTCGTGGTGCTATATCGTCCCCCCCACCCCATGCCCCTCTTTCCCTCCTCCTTTGCTGAACAGCTGGCCAACCTCACCACTTCTTCCACCCGTGTGGCCATCTCTGGGGACTTTAATTATTGGTTCCAGCATAAGGATGCTGGCCCCCAGGCCACTGAGCTCTTTGAGGCCTTATCGTCCCTCAACCTAAAACAACATATAGACGCCCCCACACATACCGGAGGTCACATTCTTGATCACATCTGGACCCACGGGGTCAAGCTCTCTCACCCGGTGATCACTCCCTGCATCTGGTCCGACCACTTTTTGGTCGAGGCCACCCTCACCATCACTGGCCATATCAGGGTTCCTCCCTCAGAGGGCCGCATGGCGCGAAAATGGAGGGCTGTAGACACCCAGGGCTTTCTTGACCTCCTTTCAAAATCGCGTCCTCCCCTCACGCCTGACCTCAGCACTGGCGAGCTGGCCAATGACATTTCCCATTGGCTGGTATCGGCCAGCGATACCCTGGCCCCTCTAACTAAATTCCCTCGGTCCCGGTACAGTCATTCCCACAAGTGGTACAATTCTAGCTTAAAACAGCAACATCTTGAACTTTGCCAACTCGAGCGCAGGTGGAGAAGAGTCTATTGTGCCACGAGTAGGGACATCTACCTGGCCGCGCGTAATAAATACAAGAAAGCTATCATCGCGGCCAAATCGGCACACATCACTGAAAGAATCCTCTCCGCACCTATCAAATCAAAGGAGATCTTTAAAGTCATTGGGGAACTTACCACTGACACCAGGACTCTTCCCACCCAGGCCCCCACTCAGGAATCTTGTAACGCCCTCTGTTCTTTCTTTGTGGACAAAATTGTTATGATTAAGGACTCCATCACTGCCTCCCTTCCTGACGCTGATACCACTCCTGTCCCCTACAATACTTCCTCACTCTCACACTTCCCTACCCTTGACTCTGCCACCCTAGCGAAACTAGTCACCCGGGTCAAGTCTGGTTCCCCGGATGATTGTTGTCCCCCCTCCATTTTACGAAACATCTGCTTGACCCTCCCCGAATGTATCCTCCCTTTGCTGAATTCCTCTCTTTCCTCGGGTACGGTGCCTGGCTCTTTCAAGGAGGCCGTTCTTGTGCCTCTTTTGAAGAAGCCTGGGGCTGATCCTTCGGTCCCAGCTAACTACCGACCCATTTCCCTTCTCCCCTACCTCTCCAAAATCCTGGAAGCCCATGTCACTGCCAGCCTCTCACAGTTCGTCGAAAGCTCGAACTTCCTGGAGGCCAATCAGGCCGGCTTCAGACCTGGCCACTCCACGGAGGCAGTCATCTTGGCCGTGCTCGACACTCTGAGAGGCAATGCTGACAAGGGCACCCCCCAGGCCCTGGTATTGCTAGATCTGTCGGCTGCGTTCGACACGGTGGATCACAACATTCTCATCCGCCGTGTCGAACAAGCCGGCCTCCAGGGCCCAGCGTTGGCCTGGGTCCACTCCTTTCTGTCCGGCAGGTCTCAGTCGGTCAGTTTGGGCACCTTCCGCGGACCCAAAGTACCTTCCACCTGTGGTGTCCCCCAAGGTTCTTCTTTGTCCCCCCTTCTTTTCAATCTCTATCTTCGCCCCCTCCTTCTTTCTCTGAGGCAGTGGGACGTCACCGTCTTCAACTACGCTGACGACCTACAACTCATCTTCCCTCTGTCTACCCCCTCCGCTGTCTCTAACTTTCACGCCGTCATGTCTCACATTCTCCTCTGGATGAGCCAAAACCAGCTCAAATTGAACCCTGGAAAGACGGAGCTCCTTCTTCCAGGCAAGAGCTCCATCCATTGGGGTCCACACTTCTGGCCCACAGGGCTTGGCCCTCCCCCCGCCCCTGTGACATCCGTAAAGAGTCTGGGAGTTATCATCGACTCCGAACTCTCACTCAAAGCCCAGGTGAGGGCGGTGGTCTCCGCCTGTATGCACCAGCTTCGCAGGATCAGGAAGGTCGCTTATCTCCTGTCCCCCGAAGTCTTGCTCCAAGTCACCCTGGCCTTGGTCCTCTCCCGCTTGGACTTCTCAAACTCCTTATATCATGGTCTGCCTAAAACCTTGCTCTACAGGCTGCAGATCGCTCAGAACCAAGCGGCGCGACTGGTCTTCAGGATTCCAAAATGGCAGTCGGCCAAGCCTCTCCTTGCCAAACTGCATTGGCTCCCAGTCAATCTCAGGGCAGCCTTTAAGATCGGCTGCATAGTATTCAAATCCCTGACTGGCCCCTCTCCTAGGTTCCTGAAATCCCTCATCACTCCGTACTGCCCCCCTCGCAATCTTAGATCCTCCCATCTTCATCTCCTTGCCACTCTCTCCTTCAAACTCGCGAGGGTTGGAGGTCGGAGTTTCTCACATCTTGCTCCTACACTTTGGAACTCTTTTCCCCTCTCTCTCAAATCTGCTAACTCACTCATCCTTTTCCGCAAATCTCTCAAAACTTGGCTTTTCCCCCAATCTGGTTAATCTCTATTTGCTATCTCACTGAATCCCAATCAGCGCCAGGAAACTCACGGTGTCAGTGCGCTTTAAAAGAACCTCCTAACATAACATCCTAACATAACCTATTCCGAGTACGGAGTACCCTTGCCTGCTAGAGAGTACTTGGACGACACTGTTCTATCAGAATTATAAGCAAGGGTAAATGTGTTTAATATACTTTTTTAATTGCAAGCCTACGGTCACCATGTTTAGCTTGTAGTATATTTTCTTTGTTTTCATCTTTTTATTTTTTTGGACTATCATTGCAGTAAAACATTTTTTTTAAAATAACTATAGCGCCAGCTTGCCAAGGTCAGGTGTTTTGTTTGCCAAGACTTGCTTTTTCATGTAATCACCGGAGTTCTATTGAATCTGGCAAAAGTGCAATCTAGACAGGAATATTTTCTATTTATAACTTCATCGTGACTTGCACTTGAGATGCCTTTGGTGTTTTCCATAAAATATTTGGTTAAGCCCAAGGGTTACTCTCTTTGCCTTGTGATTTTCACTCCTGGGGTGACCATATGTAAATACTGCTTGCACTTTTGAGAACTTGCATCTTTGAGGTAAATTATGTTTTTTGCATATGACTTTGCAGTCCAGTGACTGGCTGTGCGCATAAGGATCTCTGTCGCCGCTCTAATTTAGATTTCTTTGTTACTCGATTGTTACCAGCGAGGAGTACACACCTAGCAGTGATGTGTCTTACTTTTTTAGGGAGTTCCGTACAAGGAACTGTGAAAGGATTGACCAGCTTTTTTAAAAGGTGTCGATGAGCTGAGAAGTCTCCATCAGGGAGCTCCCTTCCATAGATGTAAAAAGCATTGGCAAAACCAACATGTCTCATCTTTGGAAACCGTTGTCTTTGGCAATTGCTCTAGGTCGTGCTTTACAGCGTAGGGATACTGTGCAACATTGTAAAAAAAAAAAAACGCAGCAATGGCTGATCATGCACATGCATCAGAATGCATGTGTGTGCCAACAAAATTATGTTGACACGATTTGCTTTATTTTTTTATTTACCAATCCAAAATGGCAGACGGCATTTGGAACGATAAATGTTATGTTATGTTAAAACAATTTCTAAAACCCACGTTCACTGATTGGTTTCTTGGCGGTGAAATACAAGTAATAAAATACAAAGATTCTTTTTAGAACTAGAGCATCAATTTCAAACAAAAAAGGTCACTCGTGTTAGGGGCGGTGGGGGATAATGGAGAAGCAGGTGGTAGGGGTATTGCAAACGCAGCACACAAAGGGCAAGTGGTAAAACACAAGAGTGTGAGAACACCACAGAAACACGTGGGTAAGAGAGAGCAGCACACGTTGTGAGTTAGGGGGTAGGAAGCACACCGACAAAAGCAGCGTGGGGTAGATAAACAGACGAACAAGCAACACAGAGGTGGATATGGGAGACCAGAACACGAGGGAGACAGCAGGATAACACATGCACTCTCGTGGAGTATGTAAATAAAAAGAAACAAGCATTTACAATGCAATGGTCTCGGCATTATTAAAGGTAGAGCTATTGGCATTGCTCATGACATTTTTTTCTTTTTTTTTTAAACATAAATAAATGGTATTGTCATTTACAATGGCAATAGGTGAGCATTAGAGAGTATTCGCGGACACAGAGCACACACAGAGCCGTGCACACACACACACACACACACACACACAGACAGAGCCACGCACACAGACAGAGCCACGCACACACACAGACAGAGCCACGCACACACACAGACAGAGCCACACACACAGACAGAGCCACACACAGACAGAGCCACGCACACACAGACAGAGCCACGCACACACACAGACAGAGCCATGCACACACACAGACAGAGCCACGCACACAGGCAGAGTCACACACACACACACACAGACAGACAGAGCCACGCACACACAGACAGCCACGTACACACAGACAGACAGAGCCCCCTACACAGAGACAGACAGAGCCCCGCATACACAGACAGAGCCACGCACACACACAGACAGAGCCACGCACACACACAGACAGAGCCACACACAGACAGAGCCACGCACACACAGACAGAGCCACGCACACAGACAGAGCCACGCACACACACAGACAGAGCCACGCACACACACAGACAGAGCCACGCACACACAGACAGAGCTACGCACACACAGACAGAGCCACGCACACAGACAGAACCCCACACACAGAGCCCCCCACACACAGAGACACACACACAGAGCCACACACAGAGCCACAAACACAGAGCCACCCCCCACACACAGACACACACACACACAGAGCACCTGCTTCCCATGACCATAAAACAAGCAGGTGTTTCACACCGCACCTTTTGTTTTTATTAAAATAAAAATCTGTTATTTGTGTAGCGCTTTCACAAAAGTGCTTTACGTCGAATGCGGAAAGGAACATGAGTGGTAATGCACTCGCAACCATGGAACATATGCAACAGAGAGGCTAAGTCTAAGGGGGCGTAAAATGCAAGTTTGTGAGCAGCGTGATCTGCGTTACATAAATTACTCTCTTACAAGGGGGCTAGATAAGCCCACAAGATAATCCTCTCCACGTGCTTAGTGAATTTTCTTTGAAAACACGGACATTTGTAGCCTATAATTACAAAAAACATCCAAGGTTAAAAACCCGGACTGCCCGGCTAACCGCCTGGCCACCCTGCAGTGATAAAATTAACACAGCCCACCAGACTTGTAAAGCAGATTTGGGAAACCTTTTGTCTGCAGGACGACGCACACATCGACGAAGGGGTAACATGAGTGACACACAAGCACATGAATCATTACTGGTTGCTGTAAAGTTACGGCGGGCAGTCAGTGACAACAGGCGAAGATCCCGTAATGTCATCACTGTACAGTATGTACATCGCAATCTCATCAGTGGCCAATTGCACACTTGTAACTGCATCATACAATGTGCACATGGAATTACTACAGACACCATGATGCACGCACGTAATGTCATCATAGGGCATGCACGTAATTTCATCACTGCCCATAAGGCACATTTGCAATTTCATAATGCACACTAGTAATGTCATCACACGGCAACATGGGGCAGGCATCAAAACCCTCCACTGCGTCCATCCAGGTGCACAGCAACCCGTGGGATGCAAAACCTACCTCCACAGACTGCCCCACTGCAAACAGGCGGGCCGGAATACAGGGAAAATGGCGCCAGAGGAAAGCAGCATGACGACCCGTGGCAGAACGCCCAGACACCCTTAGACGTGGTAGGCATACAGCAGGAAACACTGACCCAACACAGCCGCACTGCAGAGGCCACAGGGAGCCAGAACGCCGGAAGAGACCCTCACAGCCTCCCCACCCTACAGACACGCCCATTTACAACCTAAGGCAGCAGCCGAGGACACACACCATTCCTGCCCACCAGGACACGCCCCAAAGCCAGCTGGGGGCAAGCACGGCCACAAGAACACCGGAGCAACAAAAAAATACAAGGACCTGCCGCACTGCAGGCAGAGGAGGCCTCCCCCACTCACCTGTACGCCGGCCCCGGAACACCAAAGGCAGCAAGGCATAAAGATCGGGACGGCATTGAACACACCAGCGCCAGGAACACCCAGGAGAGAAGGAAGGGCCAAGATAAACCTCTCTGTGCGACCTCCCTAACTCCACCGGCACCGCACGGCAGGGAAGAGAGCCGCTGGAGCAAACGCACCATGCCTGCCCATAGGAGTGCTTCGAGCACAAACAAGCCGTGAGCGTGCACGCTCCCGAACTTCCGGTTTCAGGATGTGCATGCTCACAGCTGTGGGGCGGGACTTCCGTCTTTGCAAGAAGCCCGCGCCCATGGAGTGGATGGCCAAGAGGACCGGTGGCAGCAGAAGTGAGGAGTGGCGGCTCAGGCTGCTGATGCGGTAAGTGGGGCTTGGCACGTGTGTGTGTCTGCGCGTGTGTGTCTGCGCGTGTGTGTGTCTGCGTGTGTGTGTGTCTGCGCGCGTGTGTGTCTGCGTGTGTGTGTGTGTGTGCGTGTGTGTATGCGTGTGTCTTCGGCGGCCTGGAAAGTGCGTCCACAGAGCCTGGTCCACTCGTGCACCGCTCTATCTCCCTTGAGGAGCAACTCAGCGGCAATAGGTCTCGATGCCGAGACCTAAAAAGTAGCTCCCTAAAGTGATCTGTGGAGAGAAACAAGTAAAGGAAATACACTCCTGTGGAGGGACCAGCACTGGATGGACAAGGCAGGTCATCAAATAAGAAGCAAGCAAATGAGAGTGACAATACAGCCAACCAATAGTGAGCAATGGACAGGCTTTAGGTACACAGTAGGATCTTGGTAAGCTGACAATAGCTGTTTTGCAGCCAAAAAGCTTGTGATGTATTGTAGGTGCACCCTAAAATAGATAAAATCCTGTCCGGTGTTCCCACACATGGGAAATCTGAGAGCAAGAACACCGGACCTGTTGTGATAGGCCAGAGCAGTATCCCATCCAGGAATATTGCTACGCTTGACTTCTAATTGGCCACTTAACAGTAAATTACAGTTGATCAGAAGAAACTGCATAGGATTTACAGAACGGGGAGGGATAACTGGAGAGTCAAGGAAGGCACAAGCACTAGGAATGGCCTTTGAAAATGGAGAGTGCTCGAAACTGGGAAACAGGGAGGTGGCAAAGGTTGGAATTCCAGAGCCCCGGAAAGACCAGCATAAGGTCTTCAAAATAGACTCTAAAAGCTGATGACTAAACTTCTGCAGGGAACTACAGTACAGGTGAAAATCTGACCCATAAACTTGCACAATGCATTTGAAGCCTGAACCGGTAGACACCAGTGCCGGATTAAACCCTTTGTAGGCCCCTAGGCAGTTGAAATTTCGGGACCCCCTCGCATATTCTCTCCTAATACGGCTTTAATGTTAGCAACCAACAATTTTAATAAAACAGTTTTATTACACAAAACTAAACATTGGCAATTATTAATGTTTTTAAACAAAAATGAATTGGAAGAATTCAGGAAAGCTTGATAGTAATTTTCTTTTAAGACCAAATCAATATTTTTCTGATCCGTTGTCGCAGGACCCCTAAAAGGAGTGGGGCCCATAGGCAGGTGCCTACTTTGCCTATTTGGTCTATCGGAATTAGTAGACACACCTTTTAACAACCGAGATCGGGGGCTCCTAAATGCATAGCTAGGACAGGTAAGCCTGAAGCGAGCCTTCTTCCATTTCTTTTGTAGGCTGCGCCAAGCCACATCAACATTCCAAAAGACACACAATTGATGGACGGAATGCAGAACAAATCAAAACATTCACCCCCAGTCAAGAGATCTGGGTTAAATCCATCATTCTTTTGCTCACCATGCCACCCCAGTTTAGACCTGGCCATATGCAAATCAGTCTTGACCCTGTGCCTCTTGGGAAGAGTCCAGCCCGAACTGCCAGGCTTGGAACTCGATGGGGACAGATGTGTGCTCGACAGTTGATGAGAAGACAGTGGGAAGTCGGTTCTTCGATTGTTCCTGAGCCCGCCCTACCGATCTCATTTGATTCTTAAATAAAATACATACGTTTTACTTTATTTTGCGACACCATTATATTGCTACTTTATTTTGGCGGGGAAGGACAGGTTGGCAGGGGAAGTCAGTTCGATTGTTCCCTAGCCCGCCCGACCGATCTCATTTGATTCTTAATTAAAATACATACGTTTTACTTTATTTTTGCTACACCATTTTATCGCCACTTCATTTTGGCGGGGAAGGACAGGTTGGCACTCTGGTAGCAGTGCACGCTATAAAGAGACTGGCTGCTGTTGATCCTACACTGCACAGTGAGGTGGGCAAATAAACTTCGATTTGGGTGTGGTGAGATGGAATTGAATGGAGAAGACGTGCTGACATTCACAAGGAGGAGTGGTCATCTGTAGAATGGCATACTTCACAGCCTCGTGAATAAGATTTCTGTTTCAAACATCAATATTGAATTAGTAAGGGTGAAGTGTGGGAGCTACAAAATTATGTAAAAATACTAAAAAAACTGAACATGGCTCTCATAAATGTATATAAATATCTGGAAAAAAAGAAACAATTTTTTTGTTTAATCGCACAGTAATCAAGCCAAGTTTTAAGGAGCAAACACTTAAAAATATATAGCATAAGTAAATGTATAATTATACAAAAAATAATATTATAAGAAAGAGAACAGTGATCAAGACATTTAACATACTTTTTTTGTATATTGCCGAACCTGAATACAAGGCTAGCAAAGTTACCATGACATACTACAAGAAAATATTTATACATAACAACAATGGATGCAGTAAATAGACCATATTTTATTTAGACAATGCAGTTGAACCACCCATTTTGGGCCTCTGTGGGGAAAAATGCTCAAATGATATAAAACCTATTAATGGTAGCAATATCAAGGTTTACAGAAAGAAAGCATTGTTACTAACTTGCTTAAGAACAAGACGCCAAAGATTATTTGAGTATCACAACCTTAGAAAGGATGCCCCTGGGAATGTTACAGGAGATGCGTATGAGGAAGCATTGAAACGATTTGGCCAACACTTCACAAGCTAAATAAATTTGGTAGACCCCAAATGAAAAAATGAAAATATCGAACAGTACATAAATATGTTAAAACTACTGACAGTGGCAAGTGACTTTGGAGCCAAGACAGAACAAATAGTGAGAGACCAGTAAGTAGTGCTGTGCGAAGGCACTAAGGGGGCCATTATGATGTCTGGCGGATCGCCGCTGCTCGAACGGCGGTGGCGATCCACCCAACATCTTTTCCCGGCCACACTTCAATTAACCCCCACCATATTACAATGGCGGGGGGCACAGCGGCGGACGGTCTTTCGTTACGATTGCCTGCCGTGCGGTCCTGGGCCTGAATATGGTGGCGGTGCCAAGTAGGCACCGCCCGCCACATTAGGATATGTGCGGATGTTGGCCGCCATGGAAAGGCATGCAGGCTATGGCTGTGGGTGTTGGGGGGTGCTTATGGGTGGTACCTATCGTACCCCCCTGCATTTGCATGCACAAGGTGGCAGGCACCGCACGGTGCATGTCACGTTGTGCATGCAAATGCACAACTTGCATATTCAACATTGTGGCGGGTGCTGCTTCAGCTTGAAAGGTCAAATACAACTCCATCCTGATTATAAACTCCTCATTGCATTTAGAATAACAGACGGTATATTCCAGTTTAAAAGACTTCTATTTGGTGTGGAAGTGGGGACATTCATTTTTCAAAGACATATGCATAGGCTGTTTGGGGAAGAAAAGTGTGTTTTCAGGACAATACACTAGTCTATGGAAAACCCCCCAAAAAGGAACACATGAAGTTTAGGATTAACGGAACACTACTCGAAGCTTATATTTCATTACGGTACTGAGTCAGTCTCAGAAAGGGACAAGTATTGGAATAGGATCAAAAAAAGAGGGACACTTTTAATCATGTGAATAATCGGGTATTGCAAGAAAACCCACGATTTTAAAACCATTCAATTGAAATAAAACATCCTTAATGAAAGTGGATGCCACCAACTATGGATTAGGAGCAGTCCTATCTCAAAAAGGCAGTACATATGAAGAGGAGGTAATAGCTTTCACTTCCAGAATAGTGTCAGCAGCAGAAATAAATTATGCTGTGATAGAAAAAGAGCAATTGAATGAGTGTGGGAAACAGCTCGTTTCAACACCTACATGTGGGGCAAAATGTTCCAACCCCATACTGACCACTAGTCCCTATTTAAAGTGCTGGAAACAGGTGGGACAGATAAAGTTTCACCAAAATCGACAAGATCCGCAGCTAATATGCAATAATTACATTTTCACACTCCCTAATTACCAGGGTGACAAAAAAAATGAGCGGCTTGCTTGTCACGATTACTAGATTCAATGGAAAAAGAGGAAAAGGAAAAAAACTGTGAGATGATGGGCATGTGTCTAGAAGAGATTAATATATTATTATATAGCCATGACTGAACTGGGGTGGCAGAGTGGGCTAAAGAACGGTGATGGATTAAACCCAGATCATTTGACTGGGTGTGAGTGTTTGATTGATTCAGATGCTCCGTCCATCACCACCCCCTTTTGTACTGCTTTTGGCCGCCATAAGTGTGGCAGGGTATGCTCAGACGTGAGTCCCTTGCTCACTTTGCCACTGGATTCAGGCAAGCCGGGCTGAAGACGGCTGGAATGCCAGAAACCGGTCCTCGGAAGCTTGTTTCCGGTCCAGGGAAGACATGGCTTGGCAGTTCGGGCTGGACTGTTCTCATGAGGCACAGGGTCAGACTGATTTGCATATAGCCATGACTGAACTGGGGTGGCAGAGTGGGCTAAAGAACGGTGATGGATTAAACCCAGATCATTTGACTGGTTGTGAGTGTTTGATTGATTCAGATGCTCCGTCCATCACCACCCCCTTTTGTACTGCTTTTGGCCGCCATAAGTGTGGCAGGGTATGCTCAGACGTGAGTCCCTTGCTCACTTTGCCACTGGATTCAGGCAAGCCGGGCTGAAGACGGCTGGAATGCCAGAAACCGGTCCTCGGAAGCTTGTTTCCGGTCCAGAGAAGACATGGATTGGCAGTTCGGGCTGTACTGTTCCCATGAGGCACAGGGTCAGACTGATTTGCATATGGACATGACTGAACTGGGGTGGCAGAGTGGGCTAAAGAACGGTGATGGATTAAACCCAGATCATTTGTCTGGGTGTGAGTGTTTGATTGATTCAGATGCTCCGTCCATCACCACCCCCTTTTGTACTGCTTTTGGCCGCCATAAGTGTGGCAGGGTATGCTCAGACGTGAGTCCCTTGCTCACTTTGCCACTGGATTCAAGCAAGCCGAGCTGAAGATGGCTGGAATGCCAGAAACCGGTCCTCGGAAGCTTGTTTCCGGTCCAGGGAAGACATGGCTTGGCAGTTCGGGCTGGACTGTTCCCATGAGGCACAGGGTCAGACTGATTTGCATATAGCCATGACTGAACTGGGGTGGCAGAGTGGGCTAATCATTTGACTGGGTGTGAGTGTTTGATTGATTCAGATGCTCCGTCCATCACCACCCCCTTTTGTACTGTAGAAGAGATTAAAAGCGGAAATGAGGCACCAACTAGAAGTGAATGGGACACAAAAGTGGAGGAAGACCTGTTGATGAAAGAATTTAATGAAAGAATAATATAGGGATGGGCCACCAAAAGAAATACAGACATAGCTTCACGACCATATTGGAAAAGACAGGATAAATTATTTGTTCAAGAAGGTTTCATTTTGGGAGGAAGTAAATTGATTCCCCCAAGTAAATTGATTCTCCCAAGTAAATCAATAGATTTTCCACACCAAAGCCACCTGGTGAAAACCCTAAAAAAAAAAAGTAGGTTAAAAGGAAGTTGTTGGTGGCCCAGAATGGACAATGGATAAAGAAGTAGAAAAATGGATTGATAAGTGTACGGCATGCATTGAAAGTGAGAATCACCTATACACATGTAAAGCACGGTGCACAGCATTTGAGGTGACAAAAGAAATGTGGAAAAAATATGTTTGAATTGAACAGTCTCAATGTATGTTCTGCCCTCATTTCAAAGATACATAATAGTTGTGGTGGATTACAAGAGCAAGTTCGTAGAAATAAAGTTTAAGAAGGAAATCTCAATGATGTGCTGTTGAATCATGGAGGGAGAGTTCTATAGGGAAGGATTACCTGAGACAAGAATACTGTGTTCGAGGCATATGAGCTGCAGATTACACACTGTGCATAGATGGCCACCTAGTGTTGGGCCCGGATGTTTGCAGTTTGTTTTGTTGTAGAAAAGTCTTTGGAAGTCACGGGATAGGTGACTCCTCCTTTGGATGATACTGCGCATGGGCATCGGCTCCATCCCCAAATAGTTTTTTTCCGCCACCAGGCTCGGATGTGTTTCCAGCGCTCCGTGTTGGGACCGATTTCCTTCGACGCGCAATCCTCACCAACGTACAGAAAATCAGTTTCGAACACTTTCCCAGTCGACGCTACTCTTCAACACCGAACATTTCGATTCCGGTCATCGTCGACGGCCTTCGGGCCTAACTAGGGCTCGACTCCAGCTCATGGAAAGCACACCATTTAAAAAGTGTCCTCAATGTGGGTCGAAGTGTCCCCACTTCGACCTTCATGAAGTGTGTAACCTTTGCCTCTCCCCGGAGCATGAGGCCAGAGACTGTTCCGCTTGTGCCTCTTTCCTCTCCAAAAAGACTATCCGGGACCGAAGAGCTAGGAGAACAATGGCTCGATCTTCAGCTCTGATTCCGAACGACATCTTTGAAGAAGGCGTCGAAGTCCCAGAACAACACGACGTCGACAACAACTCCGAGGCAGAAGATTCAGAAGTCGAGGACATCACTCCAGCACAGTGGGTCGTAAGTAAGACCGTCGACCCCAACCCTTCCTCGACACATCCAAAGAAGGCCCCGGTCACACCCTCTCCCTCGGGTGCACACCGGCACACTGCTTCTACTGCCCCACCTTCGGGCCCGGCTAAGAAGCTAACTAAGCCTTCAAGCGATTCGGGCTCGAGTCGGCCTTCCCACGGTACCGGCACACACCTATCGGCACAGAAGAAGACAATACCACCGGCCCGCCAACATCCAAACCACCGGCGCCGAAGCCTACCGGTACTCCTTCGGCACCAAAACCCAGGTCGGAACCAAGCAAACCCGCTTCGGATTCAAAAAGACCACCGGAACCAAAAAAACCATTGGATCCCAAAAATATACCGGAGCCAAAAAAATCATCGGAGTCGAAAAAGACTCCTGCTTCTCCGGTTAAGGACTTTTCCTTAAAACAAAAGAAACCGCTTCGGTGCCGAAACCTCCCTCCACACCAAAAGAGACTTTTCCAAAAAAACTAAAGAAACCGCTTTGGTGCTGAAACCTCCCTCCGCACCAAAAGATCGGCCTCCTGCAGATGACTTATTTCATCCAGACCCTGCACAAAAGACTCTAGCTAAAGTTCCAATCACTGGGCAGCTAACTTTAGCTTCAAAAAAGCGGCCACTGGAAACACCAGCGCCAGCTCCTCATTCAAAGAAAAAGGACATGGCTACCTCGCCTTTAAGACTTCCTTCCCCTCCTCCTCCACATATACCATCACCACCTGCTCCCCTACCACAACATTCCCCTGCATCCTCTATCATGCAAGACTATGACAATAGGGATGATAGCTCTGATGATATAGGGGCTAACATAGATGATCCATCTATCCCTCCAGGTTCACCTGACCCGTGGGATGATTATAACACCCCAGACGTCCCAAATGTCCCTCAAGATGACATATACCCCTCAAGGCCTTCCCCACTAGAAGACACTATGGGTTTTAATCAGTTGATACACAGAGCCGCGTAATATCATGGAGTAGATATGCATACTGACCCTGTAGATGAAGACTTTCTAATGGATTCCTTTGACAATGCACAAAGGTCCTCATCAGACAATAACGCCCACAACAGCAAAGAACTATTTAACATCGTCAAAGAATCCACCAACCCCGCCGCCAGCTCCAACGACATCACCCCCTCTCAAGTCCTCTGCGACTCCCTCGCATCATTCTTCCATGACAAAATCGCCGACATTCATAACAGCTTTGACAACCAACCCGTAGACCAGTCCACCCCACTCACCTCCGAACCTACACCCCCTCTGAATAACCTTCACGAGTGGGACCCAATCACTACTGATGACACCATTCGCCTGATGAACTCCATCCACTCAGGATCCCCAACAGACCCATGGCCCCACCACATCTTCAACAAAGCAAACTCCATTATCGCACCCCATCTCCGAGACGTCATCAACTGCTCTCTCAACTCCGCCACATTCTCAGAAAGCTGGAAACACGCCGAACTCAGCGCCCTTCTGAAGAAACCCACAGCAGACCCAACTGAACTCAAAAACTACCGCCCCATCTCGCTCCTCCCATTCCCTGCCAAAGTCATTGGAAAAAGCCGTCAACAATCAGCTCGCCGCCTTCCTCGAAACCAACAAATCCCTCGACTCCTCACAATCTGGCTTCCGAGCCAAACACAGCACTGAGACCGCACTCATCGCAGCAACAGACAACATTAGAATACTTCTGGACAATGGAGACAGTCGCCCTCATCCTCCTTGACCTCTCTGCAGCCTTCGACACAGTCAGTCATAGCACCCTTATACAACGCCTCAACAACATCGGAATTCAAGGAAAAGCATTGGACTGGATCATCTCGTTCCTCGCTGGAATAACTCAGAGAGTCCGCCTCCCCCCTTTTAAGTCAGAGGCCACCGAAGTCATCTGCGGCGTCCCACAAGGATCTTCTATCAGCCCTACCCTCTTCAACGTATACATGAGCCCCCTCGCTACCATCGCACGTCAACACAACCTCAACATCATCTCCTACGCTGATGACACTCAACTGATCCTCTCACTCATCAAAGACCCAATCACCTCCAAAACCAACCTACACGAAGGGATGAAAGAAGTAGCCGAGTGGATGAAACAAAGCCGTCTTAAACTGAACTCGGACAAAACGGAAGTCCTCATCTTAGGTACATCCCCCTCCGCCTGGGACGACTCTTGGTGGCCTACGGCCCTAGGAAAAGCACCCATACCGACGGACCACGCACGGAACCTGGGTATTATCCTGGACTCCTCTCTCTCGAAGACCAGACAAGTCAACGCCGTCTCATCATCATGCTTCAACATCCTACGCATGCTCAAAAAAACATTTCACTGGATCCCCACCGAAACAAGAAAAACTGTCACCCACGCACTGGTCACAAGCCGACTGGACTACGGAAACACCCTGTACGCCGGTACTACCGCAAAACGTCAGAAAAAACTCCAACGCGTCCAAAACGCTTCAGCCAGACTCATACTAGACATCCCCCGCACAGACCACATTTCCGGTCACCTGAAAGACCTTCACTGGCTCCCCATCAACAAGAGGATAACGTTCCGTCTCCTCACCCACGCACACAAAGCCCTCTACGAACTTGGACCCGATTGCCTCAACACGCGCCTTTCCTTCTACACCCCCAACTGCCAGCTACGCTCGTCCAACCAAGCCCTCGCCGCTGTTCCGCGCATCCACAAAGCCACCATGGGAGGAAGATCCTTCTCCTACTTAGCGGCCAAAACATGGAACTCCCTCCCCATACACCTACGCCTTACTCAAAACCACCTAGCCTTCAGAAAACAGTTTAAAACCTGGATATTCGATAAGTAAACCTCCCCCCCCTTCCTCAAGCGCTTTGAGACCCGATAGGTATGTAGTGCGCTATATAAGTTTTTGACTTGACTTAACTTGACTTGACTCCTCATCCATTTTACCAATGCTTAAAGGAGTGATTAAGCATGCTCCTGAAGTCTTCAAGGACTCAGTCAGACCTCGGGTCATTAACCCTCGAATAGAGAAAAAGTATAAAGCTGCCCCTTCAGATCCAGCATATACTAAAGGTCCAGTACCACTAGACTCACTTGTAGTTTCCAACGCACGCAAGAGAGCAAGCTCACAAACATCAGGTGAAGCTCCCCCACTAGATAAAGAGTCTAAGCTACTTGACGCATCAGGGAAAAGAACTCCGTCTCAAGCAGCAAACATGTGGCGTATTGCCAATACACAAGCATTATTGGCCAGATATGACATGGCATATTATGACGAATTAGAATCATTAATGCAACACCTCCCTGATAAATACAAAGATAGAGCAAATGAGCTTATCCAAGAAGGGAAAAATATTACTAACACCTCTATTCGGTGTGCACTTGATGCAGCGGACACCGCCTCCAGGGCAGGTAACACCAGTGTTTTATTACGTAGACATGCCTGGCTACGCATATCAGGGTTCAAACCTGAAGTCCAAAGTGCTTTACTTAATCAACCCTTCGATGAGCAACACTTATTCGGACCCAATGTAATTGTATCACTTGAAAAAATGAAAAAGGATACAGATACAACCAAATCTATGGGAGCCCTGCAGTCGCAGGCTCCCAGACGTTCATTTCGCCGCTCATCTTATCGAGGCGCCACCAAAGGATACTCTTCAGACACACCTTCCATCTCATACAAAGCCCCTACACAATCCATCTATAGTAAGGGCTACCAAACAGGAGGTTACAGGGGTAACCATAATAAAGGCTGAGGTAAAAACAACAACTCCCGCTCTGCCTCTACCCCTGCCCAATGACTCCCCTTCCCCCGTCCCATTCCACTCCTGTCGGGGGAAGACTACAACAATACCTACCAGCATGGGAAAACATCACATCAGACAGGTGGGTGCTTCAAATAATTCAATCCAGTTACTGTCTAGAACTCCACCCAAAACTGTATATCCAGCAATTCGGGGGTCCCCAGAAACGTAATAACTCCCTCTCAGACTTATCGTAAGTCATTATGCTGTGGTGTGTCTAAATCACAGAAGCTTATACCATCATAGTCCACCCAGTGTGCATGAAAAATGTGTGGAGCAGGAAGAAGGCACCTCACGGTAGTAACACCAAGGGGACTGCTAGCTGGTACTCGTCAGCAAGTCCGCTTATTATCATCGGTTACCTCCTTTCCGTTGAAAAAAGGAAACGTGTGTGTGTCTTGCACTGCACTTACTCAGGTCCAAAGCTAAGACCTCTGTGTACCTTCCAGTCTATCACTTCACACATGTGGACCAAGGATCGCCACAATGGGTCCGCAGACGAGACCAGACTCAGATGACTTTTATAGTAGTAGTTGACCTCACCTCTGCGTCATCCTGGTAGAATGAAGATGCAGTTACATTGTGTAACACATTGCTGCTGTCTTTTAACTTCAACACCTTCCTGGCTGAACTTAATCCCGGAGTTTCTTCCTGACCCCCACTTTCCATAACTATCCCCTTCCTCTTCACACAGGGGTTGCTGCCAGATGTCACATTAGCTCAGCCAGTCAGTGCTCTAATTCCGGTGCTTCATTTGTAAGATAATAAGTGACGGTCCCAAAGTTTTGTTCAGATGCCCTTGCCTGCTGCTATCGACGGCCTGGGTTGGGTTCCAAATACCAAGGGTGCATATTGTGTATTCTACCACCACCAGACACCACTCAAGTTCTCTGTCTCACTCATGCAGTTTCTTTTTCATCCGTGCTCTATCTCTTTGTCACTGTTTTTTCAGTTTTTCTCTTCCTCCCTTGTATCTTTAGCTCTCTCGTGCTCAGGATCAAAGTTCATTAGGAAAAATAAGTGCCGGTCCCCAAAAATGAGTGCCTGTGGGCCCCACTTGCAACCACCGGCTCAAATTAGGCACTGTCTGATTCACATCTCCAGTTGGAGATTCCTTCAGTAATCTGATGTACTGTAAACTAATTCAAGCAGGTCCCTTTTACAGTATATTGTAAAGCAATATGAATAATTAAATGCGTCCATACTAGTGATTAGCAGGGCGATTCCGCCTGATTGATTGATGCTATCTAGGGATAATTTTTAAAGTGTCAGTCATTCTGTGTCAGGACCAGAGGCGAGGATTATCCTTTACTTTCTTCCTTTATTTTCGACAGCAGTCGTGTAAAGCAAACAAACTGCCTTTTCCATGAAGACTAGGGAAAAACAACAAGTGAAAAACAACCTATCACAGCACAGCATTGTCGGTATTAGTCCTTAGTCGGCCTCTATACTCTACGACCCTTCTTTGCTGCTCCAGAAGCCGCAGTTTATTTATTTATTTATTTGAAAGTTTTATATAGCGCGAACAAGATCTTTGCAGATATCAGAGCGCTTTACAAAGCCGGGAATGCCAGCAAGAGAGTGGGGTTACACATGATAAGTGGGAAGGGTAGGTACGTGAGGGAGCAAAGTAGTACAGCACATCAATAATACAAATATAACAGTTAAATGTGTGCATAGATAGTCAGTAGCGTCAGTAATACAGGTGAAATACATAGTCATATAGTTCGAACAGAGAGTTAAATGTGTGCATAGATAGTCCGTAGCAACAATAATACAGGTGAAATACATAGACATAGAGTTCGAACAAAGTAATACAGGTCGGTGTAGGGTCTTTCCAGATCCACACTAATAGGTCAAGTGTATTTGGCCATAAAAATAGCTTTTACTCCTTTCTTAAAAAGTGTGAAGGAGGAGATGAGCCTGGTTTCAGGAGGAAGTGAGTTCCAGATCCTGGGTGCCATTCCTGAGAAAGAGCGTTTATAGGTTTTTACCTTCCGGAATCTTCGAGGTTTTAGCAGAAGATTGTTTGTGCCTCTAATGTTTCTAGAGCCGCCAGAGTTAAGTGCTCTCTCTTTACACATCTGCAGTTAAGTGTTCTCATGCGCTTTTCGGTCCAAGATCTCCTTAGCCGGAGATCACAGAACCACTTGCCATCCTGCCCGCCTGCCCCAAAGTTTTACGCACCATGTGCGCCTGTATTGATTATATCCTGCCATACAGGCTCTGATTTTGGAAATGCCCTGAAGAGAGGCCTGTAAAAAATAATGTATTCTGAGGATCTGCGGGTAACTAGTGTCCTCTTCAGGCTTTAGAAACGGGTCCAGCTTGGCCCCATCAAGGAGTATATGAGTGTGTGACTGCTGTCCTCCACAGGCCTCAAAACTAGTCCCACGGAGCTCACTAATACATACTGGCAACCCCAGTTAAAGATTACTCTGACCATGCAAAGCTCTTCGGAGTCTCCAAATGAAGATGAATACATGTCCTGTCTCCCCTTAGTGACGTATTTTATGAGGTGATCGATGCATCAGTTTGCAATGTGGTTTCATATGCCGTTACCCCTGTGGAATGTGAACTGATGCCCTTAGAGCAGAATGCCAGGCAACTCCTGTTTGACAGGAAGTCCCTCTTACTAATCTTAGAGGGCTTCCCCCCCACCTCCCGCTAAGTTCTTTGGTAAAAAGAATCACATGGATGACGTCGACCTTGGCTAATTCGGTAAGCTAAAAAAAGCTTTTCTGGTTACCCCCACAGGGCATCAGACGTCCCTGACAATTCCCGACCTCCCTGCTGGAGAGGCAGCAACCCCAGATACTCTCCAACAAGACACTCAAGATGACATTTCCCCGGGAAACTCTGATGAAGACCATGGCATCCCTCGTCTGAAATCCTGACTACTGACCCTGGGGACTCGGAGCCCTTAACTGAGGATTCCATCTCGGTTTTGGATATGCTGAACCCAGAAGACCTCCTACATCCTCATTCCTCAGAGGCGCTCCCAGGAGCGAGAGTGGCCACTTATGTGGAGGACAGATTTCCCAAGCCATTGGAGAAAGACATTAACACTTTAAGGGTAAAATGCCCCTATCCATCCCTGGGTGGCAGAGTGGCTCAGACCTTGGATATAGTTGCTAAGAGGATCACGTGTTTGGCTAAGTATATCCTCAACCCCAAGAAAGGCAGTCACTTCTGCTATTCAGCCTCTATTAGAGGTCAAGAAGCAAAGCGGGTCCATTGCCAGAACATCTCCAGGTTCAGGAGTTTCTTCCTCTTCAGAGGACAAGACCCCACTGGATCACATGGTAAGAATTCACCCTTCTTCCCAATTAAAATGTTAATGTTAACTGCTACTTCTATAGCGCATAATCACCATTAGGTCTCTTAGCACTTTGAGAGAGGGGTCCGATACCCACTGCAGTCCCCAGAAACATGCGTAGCAGATGATTAGATTGTGTCCAACGCCGCCCTGAACAGGAACGTTTTAAGGCGTTTCCTGAAAGGGAGGACAGCGCGTTCCTTGCGGACACTGACAACAGACACCTGGGTATTTCAAATGGTTCGAGGCTTCTACTGCTAGTTCTACTGCATCCCATACAGCTTCGCCAGCCAGATCAGCTGGTGTTCTAAGAACATGATTCTACTCTTATAGACAAAGAAATATCCGCCTTGTTGGGAAAAGGACCGGTACACCCCAGGAGTGGTTTTCAGCAACATTTTTCTGGTGGAGAACTAGGACGCTGGACATCTCCCGGTAATCAACCTGCAGGAATCAACGAGTGGCTGGTGTTTCGCTACTTCAAAATGGAGGAAATCCATTTTCTGAGGGATAGCAAGGTTGGATTTGAAGGACGCTATCTATCAGTCCACATCTTCCCTTCACATTGAAAATTCCTGCAATTCCTATGGAACTCTCGCAATCAGACTCACTCTACCGTTCGATCTCTCATCAGCCCCCTAGTGCTTCACCAAGGCTCTCTGACTAGTGATGGAGCACCTCCATGCTCAAGGGATCATTGTCTACCTAGATGACATTCATCTGATCGATCAGAATAGCTCATCCCTAGTAGAGAACCTGCAACAAACCATATCCTTGTTTCAGAACCTGGGGTTGATGTTAAACGAGAATAAATCAGCCTTAGTCCCTTCTCAGCGGGTATCATTCCTGGGCTTCACCATCGATTCGGTGTCAGAAACCCTCAGTTTCCCAACCAGGAAGATGACAAAGATCAACAGCTTGGGAAATGTCTGACGAAGGTCTACACGTTGTAGCATCACATTTCTTATCTGATGAGCCTTCTATCAACCTCCATACAAGCCATCATCACCTCTACACTTCAAGGTCGTTTAACGCCTGAAGGCCTACCATCTCAGGAGGGGTCATACCTACTTACAGAAGGTGCCGCTCTTGACCGAAGCCAAAGAGGAAATAGAGTGGTGGGTTGCCTATATGGAGGGTAGGAATGGGAGAGCGATCTTTGACTTCAATGCGGATCTCAGCATTTATTAGGACACCAGCAAGACAAGATGGTAAAACCGCTGCGGTGAGTCATCTACAGGTGGAAAATGGTCAATTCAAACACAGCAAATACATATAAATTGCCTGGAACTTCTCGCAGCCTCCTTTAGAGTGCAGTGCTGGACCAGAGGCAGAATTCAGGGCCTGGTCCTTCTGAAAATGGACAGTGTGATGGCAGTGCTTTACATCAATCACCTCAGCTGCACAAAATTCAAAGTCCTATCCTACTTAGCCAAGAACCTTTCCTAGACTGTCAATTCTCTTTGATGGCAGAGTACCGGGTGCTTCCAACAAAGCAGGGTATTGGCAATAAAAAAAACTACGAGCTGTTGGAAACTCAAGGTGGAGATCTTCAAATGGATCTCGGCACCATGGGGCCCCTTTATGGTCGATCTGTTTGCCTTGAGAATACAACATCCACTGCTGCTTCCTCTGGAGGCCGGTCCTTATTGCAATGATGCTGGACGTTTTCTTCAAAGAGTGGAACTCGGAACTGGAATATACGTTTCCACCATTTGCCATGATAATGAGAATGGTGGCGGCAGCAGTCGAATATATTAGTGGTGACCCCAAATTGGGATCTAAAGTGTGGTTTCCGGTTCCTCTGGATCTTTCCTTGGATTTTCCAATCCGACTCCCCCTTCTCACAGATCTGGTCCTGGAGCTGTCGGGGAACATTTATCCCTTGGTAACACACAACACACTGTATCTTAAAGCATGGCAGTATACAGGGTTGTTGGCTGGCAAATCCCAGACCTTTCGAACCTCGCTCAATCACAAGATTTGGGCTGAGGGAACAGTTAGACTATACAAATCAGCTTGGTCACAATGGTTGTGGATCTCCTGGGGGCAGATATAGTCCATAGCCTCAATTTTGTAGCACACATGGTTCAGAAAGGGATGGCTTAAAAATCTGTGAACACATTTCCATCAGCTATTTCTACAGGTCACCTTCTAGTTTAGGGCCTTCCAGTCGCTAAACAACTGATGATTCTGAAACTGTTAAAAGGCATCTACCAGTCCCTTCCTCCGGAACCAAGATATTCTACCATTTTAGACGTAGATAGAGTAGCAATTACTTTTATCTTGGGAAAGTAAGAATTATCTTTCCCGGAAGGTGCTATCCGCCAAGCTGGTGATGCTGCTGTTCTTGGTATCCTGTAGAACGGATTTGGATATCCGAGCCCTGGATTTTATCAAGTAGTGTTATCACCCCAGCCTCTTGCCTATCCTTTGAGGATTGTTAGAATTTGTGTGTGGTGCATTGCATCAAAGCCTATGGAAGTTTTAAAGAGGAATTTCACTCTTCAGGATAGAGATTATTTGCTATCGGGAAACTTCATAAGGCAGTTTCATCCTAAACCATCGCCAGGTGGGTTCGAAGGCTCATGCAGGAAGCAGGCAATGACACTAAGATATTCGGTGACCATTCAGCAAGGGGTGATATTGGGCGCTAGACTAGAGGATACCATGAATGTGGCAGACTCGTCTTCGGACTCAAGCTTTATAAGGTTTTGTTTCAAACATTAGTAGTCAAGAAGCTTTAAACTAGCATAATCCTACCCTCTGGTCCTGACATAGAATCTGAGACATTTTAAGGCATGGGGATATTGGACTATGGCCCAGTGCCCCAGCTTTTGAAGAGGCCCCTGATAGAGCCAGCGCTGTTCTGTAGAGTCGTGATGTGATGACCTTGAGTAATTAGTAAAAATATTGTTTTAAATACCTTTTTCCCTTAATTTATTTTTAATGTGGATGATGTGTGAGAGCCTGTTACAGACATGTTGCAGAGAAATGTTGTGTTTATGTTTCATGCAACATCCATAAAAAAGGTATTGTAGATTAAAACAAGATCTCACATTTGAGAAATGGTAGGGTGTCACAGAGATTATTTGCAGTAATATTAGTGACCTGCTGCTGTGTTACAATAATAAAAACAAATACCACTCTCTAACACATTTAGAATTTGGACGAGTGTGCCTGTGCACTGTCAGGATACTGGCCAAAGAGGGCATGAAAGAGCTGAAATTGGCTCATAAATTCAAAGCTGCTCCGAACAGGGGTCCCCAAAATACGTTTGGCCCTGGGCCCTCAAAATCCTTACGATTTCCCTGCATACAATATAAATTTTCCAAGCCAAGTTAGCAGAGAGTTTCAATTCTATTAAGGACTCGGAGGCAAGAATTACTCCTTCCCAGGGATCAAGGGTAGATCCCCCACCTGAAGAGAGAAATGAGGAAAGATAAATGGAATAAGCTTTCAGAGTAAGCAAGACTTTCTGACAAACGGTTACATGCAATTTGATGCAGTATTTTATTGGACATTTAAGTTCTTCCCAGAATGGATCCTTCTTTATGTGTATTAAATACTATGACGGTATAATGTTGTTCAGTGCTTACGGGAAGAACGCTTTTACTTGTGGTAATACTTCCCTTTCGTTATAGGGAATGACACCTACAAACAAGAGTGATGGAAGTGGATATTTCAACACATGTCACAGAAAGAAAGAGGATTGTAGAGGCTTATAAAGCACTTTTATGGACAATGATGGGCTATAATTGGTTGTTGTTCACTTGTAGTATTTCCCTAGTTCTCATGGGAAATATAGTTTGTTTGCTTTATGTGGCTGCTTTAGAAAACAAAGGAATAAAGTAAAGCAGAATCTTCGCCTGAGTCTTTACTAGAATTAAAACATTCAGTTATGATAGCTAGGAAATTTTATATTTATGTAGTCTGATGTGTGTATTTTTTGCCCCTTACTGTACCTGCTGGGTGTGTGTGTGTAAGTTGCATGGATGCGGCACAGTCTGTACCTGTTACTCTGTGTGGTGGGGGTAGCTTGCTACTCTGCTGTACTCAACCAGTGGACTAGTGAATGTGTCCTGCTCCTGTCTCATTGTATCAGGTCTTTGTGTGAGTGATGGTTGCACTGCCACTTATGCTTAACAGGTTTTGTGTAAAGGTGCTGCTACAGATGCTGTGTTGTTTGCTTTGATGACTTGGGCAAATGGTGCTCACAAAACCTTTGGCTTTATAAATGTTTGTTTTTGTCTGTCTCAGGCAATGTTCGCTCAATAATGTTTTTGTTTTTGTTTTCCCAGTCTGCAGATCTCCAGCAAAAATGGCTGCAAGAATTCTACAAGGTAATAGTACACCTGTTCCAACACCCTTAACAGTCTGCTCCCAGGACCCGTCAGTTATCCTTTCATCCCAGGACCTCTCCATTTTCGTCTAAACCCACAGCTCTTTAATAATTGGCTGCCCATAGGATCTCACCATGATTCTTTGGAACGGTTGCCCTCCATAATTTTCTGTTGTCGAAGATCCCTCCCCCCTCCCCCCACCCCAATAATCGTTTGTGTCCACGATTCCATCGAATCTTCTGCCCCCAAGATTCCTTATAATACTTTGATACCAGGACACAACATAATCCTTCGTTAGCAAGCCACCCCATAATCCTCTGATTCCATGGCCGTACTGTAATACCCAGCTCTGACTCCCCACTAATTTACTTCCAGGGCCCTCTTAACTGCTAACTAGACATTTTCTCCCAGGATACTTGGATAATTATCTGCTCCAGGGTCCTTCCACAATGATCTATACTAGTTGAAGGTCCCCTCCCTTAACCTCAGCTGTCAGTGCATCACAATATCAACTCCCACCTAAAACCTCCATTACCTCCTGTTCCAGAGACACTCTGTAAACCCTGCAACCCCCACAGCCAGTCTGGTATCCATTGCTTCTAGTTTACTTCCATGATCCCCTGCTTTTAGGATCTCATACAAATTACTGCTGCATGGTCTTTTTGTAATCTGCTGTTCCCGCTTTCATCAACCAGTGTCCTTAAATAATTTCCTGATCCTATGTTCTGCTGAATAATCCATTGCTGTCATGACCCTTGTAAAATCTGCTGCCCCTTGCATGACACTATAATCCCACCATCCTATGCTCATGCATAATTCTCTGCATTGTCCCACATAATTTCTAGTCCCAAAGCTCATGAAAACTCCCTCTTTCTTCTTCTTTGATGTTTTCCATTCCCAACCTTGCGGGCACCCTTCCAGGATTGTAAACTTCTTCTATATCTGTCCGTTTAGACCTGGGTCCTAGTATGCATGTATGTGTCAGAGGTGACTCGTTCCTTTCCCAGTTTGTCTTCATAGCCTCACCAATAACTTTTTTTCCAATGACTTGTGTGGATCCGAGCTTGCTTTTCTCATACTCAGGGAAGTCTTAATGCTGAGCCATGCTCTTATACCTCTTGAACACTTTTGGATCCTTTGTCACTCTTTACCTGTCCTTTTCCTATCTTCAATTTGGGGTAGCTTAAGTCACAAATCTACAGCTTTAAGCAATGTGTGTTAGGAACGTACAGTTTGTAGTAACTGATCCACATAACCTATGCACATGTTGTTTAGGAAACAGTGATCTAGTGCCCACCTGAGCTCTATCTACTGCCATCAGTAGGGAATAAATCCAAACCCACCAAACTTGCATGTAAAATAAGGCTCTGCCGATGCCAGATTTCAGCATTAGAGAGAAGTGTCATGAGGTGCATCTGCTGGGTCCTAGAATGCCCATCCCCGCACACGAAGATCACTCTCACTGGACCTGTGCAGCTGGTCAGTGTAACCCCAGGGAAGTTGACTGTGCCTGGTCAGGTGACTTTTTTACTTCAATTCCAGACAACCTTTTGCAACCAGATCCTGCTGTCATGGTCAAGGGAAGGTGTGTGAAGCACAAATTAGCTGAAGGCCCTTCAGGATGCAAACACTCTCTCACAGCAGAGTTTGTTGCTCCAACAACAAGCATTTGCAATGCAGTAGGTCTCGCATTTACGCAAGTTTAAGCTATCAGTATTGTAATTGACATGCCTTTCATTTATGTTTAAAAAATGAAAACAAAAATAAAAGGCATTGTCATTTTAATGTCAATAGCTCAAACTCGCGTAAATGCGAGAGCTATTGCATTGCAAATGCTTGTTTTTTTGCTTTCATGAATTTTTGATTTTTCATTTAAGTTGTGGTTAGTTGACATAGCCTTCTGGGGTACAGCATTATGGAAAGGAAAAATGATTCTAAACATTCTACCACACCAGAAAGCATGCCCCTTAATACAACCTAATCCATGAAAAGATTTCCATTTTACGAAAAGACAGACAATTGTTTGAGCGTCTAGGAAAGAGTAGCTTAGAGTATTGTGCAGCTAAGTAAACAGTTGTGTCCTTCAGTTGTGGCCCTTCTGATTGTAGACACTGGCAGAAGATCAAGGATCTAGATATCAGAGAGCACCTAAAAACACAACACAGAAGGCTAGAGGAATTGTGAGCCAGCCAGAACAACGATTACCTCTGCGTTTAATTCGCGCCGGCGGGGGAAACCACCACTCATTTTTGAGGATTGGACTTTATACTTCATGAGTGAGAATAACAAGGACCCCCTGTTTGACCAGTTAAGGGAAATTCCTAGGTCAGGGACATGACATGTGAAAATAACAACCTAGGCAATTTACTATTTGCTTGTCAAGTATAATAGCGGGGAGGCAAAGAAAATAGTGACATAAAAAATTATTGCTTTGTATTGGTTCCGTAGAGTTAACAAATAGAATATACACATTAAAAAATACACATTGCTAAAAAAATGTATAACTCACAAGGAGGAGCTACAACATCAACAATAAAATTCATAAATTCATACAATTACAAACAAGACTGAAAATTAGTTTTCAATGGAAAGACACAAAAGTGGCACAATATTGTTATCTCAGAGATAACAATATTGTGTATGAATTTTTGAATTTTATTGTTGATGTTGTAGCTCCTCCTTGTGAGTTATACATTTGTTAACTCTACAGAACCAATAAAAAGCAATCATTTTTTATGTCACTATTTTCTATGCCTCCCTGCTATTATACTTGACAAGCAAATAGTAAATTATCTAGGTTGTTATTTTCACACTTTATACATCATGACCAGAGTTTGACCCAAAGATATGAAGCGAAAAAGCAGAAAGGAAGAGAAACAGAGCAAAACAGTCACAAAGGAAGAACGTCTGTTTAACTGACTTCTCCAGGTCAACACAATGGGGTAACCCAGTGTCCCTCAGAGCCTGAGTAAATATATAATGAACTACAATGGCTCTGTTGGGGAGCAATAATTGCTTTGTTGATCAAGATCATTAAAGATATTTAGAAATATGGAAACTTATATTCACTTAAAGAATCCAGTGACAAATCAATGTGATCAACAAACCCCAAAACAGGTATCAGAACACCATGAAAAAAGTGAAAACTAAACGTACTTGCTAGAAAATTATTATAATAAAATTTTTCATCAAATAATCAGGACTGTACATTAGTTCAAGCTGTCCAAGAAAGACAAAATGCAGAAGTGACAAGTGTTTCAGCGTGACATCAGTGCTCAGTGCAGGTGACAAAGTGCATATGTACAATTGTGAAACTATGTACAAATATATACAATTCTCATGAATGGTCAGAACAAAAATTGTAGAAATCTCTCTGGTAAGGGCTAAATTGCTCCACACTAGGACCCAGAGATCTCTAAGACTGAACGAGGTTTAGTGTCGACGTTTCGACCCTAGCAACGCATAACTGATGTGTCGCGGCGGGTCTTCATCAGGACAAGAGGACAGTCACAGATGTGGGGAGGCGTCCTGCATAGTGGGGGGGGGGGCGCGTACAGGTTGATCTGTTGGAATCAGGAAAGACACAGTGCGTCACTGTCACTGAGCAAAAATAAGGCTACTCTCCAAGGGAAAACAATAGAATCAGCGCCAATATCCTATGGCTAACTCGGAGGTCCAAAAGGGGGTGGTGATGGACGGAGCATCTGAACCAATCAAACACTCACACACAGTCAAGAGATATGGGTTTAATCCATCACCTTTCTTTAGCCCACTCTGCCACCCCAGTTCAGACATGGCCATATGCAAATCAGTCTGACCCTGTGCCTCATGGGAACAGTTCAGCCCCAACTGCCAAGCCATGCCTTCCCTGGACCGGAAACAAGCTTCCGAGGACCAGTGTCTGGCATTTCAGCCGTCTTCAGCCCGGCTTGCTTGAATCCAGTGGCAAAGTGAGCAAGGGACTCACGTCTGAGCATACCCTGTCAACTTATGGCGAACAAAGTGGTACAAAAGGGGTTGGTGATGGACGGAACATCTGAACCAATCAAACACTCACACCCAGTCAAGAGATCTGGGTTTAATCCATCACCGTTCTTTAGCCCACTCTGCCACCCCAGTTCAGACATGGCCATATGCAAATCAGTCTGACCCTGTGCCTCATGGGAACAGTCCAGCCTGAACTGCCAAGCCATGCCTTCCCTGGACCGGAAACAAGCTTCCGAGGACCGGTTTCTGGCATTTCAGCCGTCTTCATCCCGGCTTGCTTGAATCCAGTGGCAAAGTGAGCAAGGGACTCACGTCTGAGCATACCCTGCCAACTTATGGCGAACAAATCGGTACAAAAGGGGGTGGTGATGGACGGAGCATCTGAACCAATCAAACACTCACACCCAGTCAAGAGATCTGGGTTTAATCATCACCGTTCTTTAGCCCACTCTGTCACCCCATTTCAGACATGGCCATATGCAAATCAGTCTGACCCTGTGCCTCATGGGAACAGTCCAGCCCGAACTGCCAAGCCATGCCTTCCCTGGACCCGGAAACAAGCTTCAGAGAAAAATTTAATAATAATAATTTTCTAGCAAGTACGTTTAGTTTTCACTTTTTTCATGGTGTTCTGATACCTGTTTTTGGGTTTGTTGCGCACATTGATTTGTCACTGAATTCTTTAAGGGAATATAAGTTTCCATATTTCTAAATATCTTTAATGATCTTGATCAACAAAGCAATTGTTGCTCCCCGACAGAGCCATTGTAGTTCATTATAACTGGCTACTCAAGGCACATGCTACCCGAGTGAATCATTACTTAGTGACTGTGAGAGCATAACTGCATGAAGAGGGCCATTAGATGCTGCTACTAAGAAACAGCCTAGCACCCTGCCTAGGATAGCGCTATGAATATATCTCTGCCTTCGACCCTGTAGGGCCCGGCTTTCTCAAGGACAGGTTTGCACTGCACAAATATCACATATACACATACAAAGAGCCAAGCTTTTACTTCTCAGTATTTGGTCATCTTGCTCCCAAATTGAGGCATACAGTGAAAACACACACTTAATTACACCAGTTATAAGGTCGGAGTATCATGAATTTCTGCATTTGAACAGGACGAAGAGGAGCAGTTCTGAAGGAAAGGAAGGCTCTATCTGCATAAACTGATTCTCCTCTGAAGCGCCATCTTGGAAGATACTCTGTGATCGTGGAAATGCTCCTAGGTGCACCTACTCACTATCATAACTTAAACCATCTGTGAAAAGTTGGCCTGATATATGATGTCTCCAATTCTGGGGGCACCTTGTATCAGTCCAAACAATCCCTTATGGTGGTGGTTGTAAGTCAACCGTATAGACAAGCTATCCTAGGGGTAGCATGGACTAAGCAGCCTTCAGGCTAAACTCAAGAGGGCATGTGAAGCCAGCTGTTTTACCAAATACAATCCTGTAATATCAAATGAAAGGACACCACACAAGTTATATATTATAAAAATATATGTATTTATTGCTAGAATAATCCTTTATACTCTTTATGAGTCTAGAAGCACAAGCGTTTAAACAAAAGCACAGTAAACATATGAAAGTTGCACAATTATGGATGAGGCTGGGGGCCACTCAAACCATATACTAAAATAGTGGTATAAGTATCACTAATCGAACAGTGGTAAGGCCTGGGGCCTTGGGAATCGCTGGGGCTATTCGGGACTAACAGTGATGAAGTCGGGAAAAGCCTGCGGGACTCGGGTGCAGCGCTTAAAGCACACGCATGCACCAATGCAAAGTCAATGGTGCGTAAAAGTTATCGAGTTACTGTTTTAAGAGTCTTCCGACTGGACTAGAACTACCAAACTTTAGACTTAGACACTAGAGGTGTATACCAATACAGGAGCACTTGCGTTCATGAGTTACCTCACCCACAGGAAGCGGGTGCATAGGTGCCAAAGTGTGTCGGGTTTCGTCACGCAGTTCGATGGTGCCTGGAGATGAAGATGCTGCAGGAGTCCGGTTGGATCCAAGGGTGGATCGAAGATGTAGAGTACCTGAAAGCAGAGGGGACAGAGTCTGGGTCACTCAGCAGTGACCAGGGTGGAACCAGGAAGAAACCAGGCAATGTCGGGCGCAATCAGGTGGTAGTCGTGAAGCTTGTCTCCGCTGCCACGTGGACTCTGGGGCACCGAGGATGTCCAGGAGTGGACCACGAGCTGTCCCACGAAGGCTCTCGCTGTCGGCGGTGTCGGCTTCCGGATCGTAGCAAACAGGCCTTGGCAAATGCAACCCACGCAGGATTCGAAGATCGCTTCTTACTCGGACCAGCAAGGTCAGAGTGGGTGCTCCTTTTCAGGGGAGCGAGGGCCAGTCTGGAGCAACCAGACTAGCAGTGTAAATTCAAAGGTTCGGCGGTACTGGGGCCACTAGCCAACGGGCAAGCGACCGGACCAACGCATCGAGCAGAAAGATGCAAAAGGGCCCCTTTCAGCACTCGGTGAGTGTGGAGGGGTGAGCTTTGGTGCAAAAGCTGCTCGGGGCTGGGGCTTCTCAAACCCCAATGCACAGCGTCGAGGGAGCCTCGGGAGCTGCACGGTCAGCACTTCGTGGTTTTTCCAAGATGGCTGGCCCCTCGCTTAAGGTCGCCTCCACGGGTCTCAGATTCGCTGGGACTATGGATCGGGCTGTTGGAAGGCAGGAAAGCTGGGTCTTGTCGATCTTTTTCGCTCGAGTTCCGGCAGGAACTGCAACAAAGCAAACGGTGAGGCGCTCGATGGTGCCTGTTTGCACAGGGTGGTCACTCCTTGACCACAAGGGAGATTCTTCAGTCTTCGACGTCGAGTGGGATGTCGAAGGGTCCAGAGTTCTGTATCAATGTTTCAGTCAGGATAATCTGATGTGCGCTGGCACTGCTCCCACCTTTATTCCAAATCTGAGGGCTGGATTACCTGCTAGGTCCCTCCTATGGGTGGGACCCAGGAAGGGGGGTGGTTACACCCCTTTCCCTTTGTCCAATTTCGCGCCAGGACTGGGGCTGGAGTGCCCCAGAACCAGTTTGACCGGATTATGCAAGGGAAGCCTTGTGTGCTCCAGGCAGTGTCTAGTTTCTTTCAGCCCACCCTGCCCCAATCCACTATCTCCTGTCTGGGGAGGTGTAGCACCTCCCTGCGACAGGAAACCTTTTGTCCAGGCATCCCCTGCCAAGTTTCGGTCAGCAGTAGGAGGTCAGACTTGTGTCTGTGGCAGCAGCATCCATTTTGTGATGCTGAGGCTCTGGTTAGGATTAACCGCGTTTTAGCAAAGTAACATGTCTTCTCCCTCTAGAAGGGTGGCATGCTACCCCCGTTGCCAGGACTGGCGAGGGGGTAGTATTCCAAAGCGTATGACACCTTACACGACATGTTTTGATAAAGCCAAACCAAAGTTAGCAAGTAACCGCGATGGATTATAATGCTCTTAAGAGTATATGGTATGGCAATATCCCGGAACAGCTAAGGAAGTTGGTCCCGACAGCTGCAGACAGGCTCAGCTCATGCTAGAGCACCATCTCACATAAAACCAAGCACTCTGCCTCCAGGATTGTTAAGGCCTGACATAGGAGTGACTTATAGGTATATATGTGTCCAGATATAGGTTTAGATATAGGTATACTATATCTAAGCAAGGGGTGTTTACACCACCTTTCCCCAGCTGAGTGATCAGCCAGTTGTGTCAATTTAAGCACCAGCCAGGGGTGGCAAAAGATATGCTACAGCCCCTGGTAGGCCTTGGATGCACCTATGCCCTGGGCACCTATAGTGCACTGTACAGGGGCTGATAAGGTGTCCAGTACCAGATTGGTTATGCACCTAGGGTGCATGGAGTCCATTTTACAGAGAGAGCAGTTAGCCTGGGACCCTGATTAGCAGGATCCCAGGCCAACTAAGTCGAAAACCAGCTAAACACAAGGCAAAAAATCTGGGGTAACCATAGTCCGGTATCCACCCTCCTACACCATCGCTGGCCCTTCCATTATTTCAGTAACCATTTGAAAGTCACACTACTTCATTTAAGGTTACCCAATGTAGACTGCTGCACGGCGAGCTCATAACCCACTGTCATCATGTACAGGACCACACTGATATTAAACCCTGTCTTCTGCCTGCTTCCAACCCCTCTGCAGCCGTCAGAGGTTGGATGCTGATCCCCCCTCTTACTGCCGCTTGGAGAGAGGCAGTAATCCATCCCCCTTCACTGTTTCATGGTGCATTGGAACCACCTGGCACCACTAGTCCTCATGAAGACAGACTTCTCAAAGAAATGCAAGTCTTATTTGGCTTGGCCATGGCAGAAACGAATGAACAAGAGCGTAGGCTTCTTTGTAAATAAATGACACTGACACACACACAGACAAACACACACACGGGAGTAGGCAGTTCCCAGCTGGCAATAATTAATTTATTGACCAAGCAAAAAGGTAGACATTTAAATTGCCTACCAGAAACTCTTTTGGGGATACAAAGACACTCACATTGGGTGCCACAGTCGTGTGACTGGGTCCTTTTTAAATGATCACAGGAATAGGCTAAGTAGTTCCTTGTGGGCTGGGTCCATGCCAGACTTTTAAGATATCCACATAAGATGCATTTACATGCCATCACTCTAAATACAAATAATGTACACATTCAATGGTTGTCCAAAGAAACTAGTATAGATCCGGCACCCTTTGGGTCTGTGCTGAATACCTTTGTCGATCATTTATCAGCATGTAAATTGTGTTAAAATATTAACATATCTTCGGCAAGACACCCTTATTGTGTTTGCCGAAAAGACAGCTGGTTTAAAAAAATACAATAAAAACACACATGTAATATTTAACAGCTGATTTAACTGCATGCTGAGATGAAAATTCACAACACTGAATTCTGGTGGAAATTAAACGATTATAGACTTGTATATTATTGAGAAATATAGAAAACGTGGGAAAATGCAGCCACGTCTTCAAAATTAAACTTGCCAATTAACACGAATCCAAAACTATGCCCAGCCTGTAACCGTTCACTATTTCCTGTCCTCCATCAGTATAAGAAACATGGGTACCATATTTCCCTAAGCAAGTATACTCATGTGTACGCGCACACTAGTACACGCATTATACAGTATAATTTATACTGTAGTGTTACAGCGGCTGCCGTTATATACTCAACTTTCTAAAGAAAGATATATAAAACAGGGTTGGACTGATTAAACGAAGAAAAATCTATTTTCACTCAATAAAATTCGAATGCCTAACCGCCAACATTAAAACCTCCACTGGAATGATAAGAACAGTGTTCCAGTGCAAAACCTAAATGACCTACTCCATACCAGCAACATCACCCAGCACTGTTCAAAAGAAACCCACAATAAAGGAGCAATCCTGGATGCCATCATCGCCAAACATGATGCAATCACTATTGATCGCATCCTTCCGGTCGACTGGTTAAACCATCACCTTATCCTATTCCACCTCCCTCAACAGATCATGTCTCTTCCCTCCATCTCAGACCGCCCCACATGGTCGAGAAACATATCGCAGATCAACACAGATGAGTTAGAAGAGAAAATAACCTCCCTCCTGCCCATCTCCCCGGAAAGCCTCTCAACCCAAGAACTCACTTCCCACTACAATGTTACCATGTCCTCCATCCTAGACGAACTAGCCCCTCCTTAAAACTGAAAAAACCCAGGAACATACCCTCCAGATCCTGGTTCAAAAAAGACATTAATGAGGAAAGAAGGCCACTCAGAGCCTCAGAACGTCTCTGGAGAAAGAATTCCTCCTCCAGCGGTTACGATGCCTTCAGAGCAGCAAGAATAAAGTAGAAACAACATATCAATAATGAAAAATCCAACTTTTTCTGCATCGCACTGGACAAGGCCAAAACCAGACCAAGAGAACTCTTTGACATCATCAAAAACAAACGTCCAAGCCAGCGACATCCCTCATCCAGCCCTCTAAAGCCTTATGTGACAACTTCGCCAACTTCTTTAACGAACAAATCACCATGATCAAACTTTCACTGGACATTAACCTCCATCCCCCCGACAATGACGGCTCTCCAACAAACAAAACTACCACAAGAAGGTGACCGGCAACTACCTGGTCTTCCTTCGACCCCAACACAGAATCGGAGATCCTCAATTTAATCTCCTCCTCCAAACCATCATCTCACAACCTCGACCCTATACCCTCTCAAATGGTCAAAGAGCTGAAACTCACCCTGGCTCCACTTTGGTGCAAAACCATAAACAGCTCCCTACAAACTGGCACCATACCAGATTGCCTTAAATTCGGCCAAGTCACTCCTCTTCTGAAGAAACCAGGCTTAGACTCAACCGACCTGAATAATTTCAGACCTGTCTCCAATCTCCTCTTCCTTGCCAAAATCCTAGAAAAATGCATTCTCCGTCAACTGAACAAACATATAGACAACATTAACCTGCTAGACCATCACCAATCCGGATTTAGAAAAGGCTACAGCACAGAAACTGCAATTCTCAACATCATGGATGACATCCTCAACTCCCTTGACTCAGACCACTGCTGTCTCCTCATCCTCCTAGAATTATCAGCAGCCTTTGACACTGTAGACCATAGTCTTCTCATCAAAGCTCTCAAAGAGCGGGTAGATGCAGACCAAGTGGTCCTCAAATGGTTCTCCTCCTTCTTCCAAAACCGCTCCCAAAGAGTAAAAATCAAATCCTTTGCCTCCGAACTCCCCCCCGTGCATAGAGGTGTCCCTCAAGGATCCATTCCCTCCCCTCAAATGTTCAACATATATATGGAACCCCTCACCTCCATTCTGAAAAAAAGCGAACATCTCTTTTTATCTATATGGAGATGACACCCAAATCTACTTGGAAACCTCCTCCTTTAACAACATCCGAAGACTCAACAATACTCTCAGAGAAGTCCAAGAATGGCTATCAACGAACCACCTCAAATTCAATCTCGGAAAAACTGAGATCCTCCTCATCTCCAACAAGGAAGAAAACCCGCAAATAGTTGAATAGTTGAAAGCTATTGATGCCCTCAACGGAAATCTCTGGGAATCACCTGTGACCACAAACTATCCATGTCCAATCACATCAAGAACTCCACCAAGAGCGCCTTCCTCAAGCTGAAGCTCCTCAACAAAATCAAACCACACATCCCTCCTATCGACCTCAAACTAGCCACACAATCTCTGGTGTTGTCCAGACTGGACTATGGGAACACAGTCCTCTCCAGTACAGCTCGCTCCCACCTAGCCCTCTCAAAACCACCCTCAATGCAGCAGCCAGAATGATCACCGGAATAAAAAAAATGTGACCATAAATCTCCCGCACTCAGAGATCTAAAATGGCTCCCGGTGGAAATGCGGGCCAGCTTCAGAACTGCCTGCCTCACACACAAAGCCCTGCACACAGGGAAACCAGAATACCTAGCCTCCAAACTCAAAAAATCTGGGCAATCAAGAAGCCTCAGGAGTTCCAACTCCTCCCTACTCATTTCCCTGAAAACGCGTAAACAAAAGACTGCAGCCCGCTCTTTTGCAGAAAACGCTCCGAGAAGCTGTGTTGCCGTCCCAGTCAACATCAGAACCACCCCCTCTATTCCAAAATCCAAAAGCCTCCTAAAAACCCTGTACCTCAACCGAGCCTTCACGAACGCAATTACGTGACTCACACGGCTCCACCAGGCAGTCACCTGACATCGCGCCCCCACCGGGCAGCCATCCGACATCGCACAACCACTACCTACCTCATGCCCTCTCCCCGAACTCTCAGCCCCTGTGTCCGCACCTCTAAGAGAAAATTACAGCATAGGACTTGCTTTCCCTAGGCTTTGAGACTACCTCTTGACCCATCTACCTCATGGCTACTCCTCGGATCCCTCGACCTCTCTACCTCAATGACACACCTCTGACGCTCAGCAGAACTGTAAAGTTTGAACTCTTCTGTATTTGGCTACCTTGCCACTGTCCTGTATTTTGTCTCCTCTTCATCATGTTGTAAAGCACTCCGATACCCTCGGGTCTGGCTAGCGCTATAGAAAACCTCCAAATAATAATAAAACAAACAATTGTGTTGAATGAATGCATCAGATACTTGGATTCGCACATTTTTTCACGGGTTTTAATATCGGTGCAATACACGTAAAAGTCCAGTAGATGGCGCTAGAGACTGCCATCTAGACTGTTGTGCGGCCTTAATAGTATTTAACACTTCTGAAGAAAATTTGCGTAAAGCAATTATAACCCAGGGATCTTTAACATAGAAATTCGGCAGACTCTTTTTACCTCCTGGTTCATTATCGGGCAGGAATTTGGTCAAACAGAGCTGGCAAGATTACTTTACAGGAGATAAAGAACATTTAGATTGTTGGTGAGACCAGGGGAATGTTGTTAATTCCTAACAAACAAGAATAAAAAAACAAGCGGCGGCCCTGAAAGTGAAAGAGGACCGCCATGCAGCCGGAGCATGGGGATCTCTTGTCTTTATGGGGCCATGTGTTTCTAATTAGAAACACATGGCCCCATAAAGATAAGAAAGTGCTTTGCGACAGCAGCAAAGCAGGCGAGCCAGTTAGGCTCGGAAGCGAAAGGGTGTCTACCAAAAACCCTCATTTCCAATGGCAGGTCACCATTTAGCATAAACGGTGACGCCAGCCAATGGAAATAAGGGGCGGGGATTCAAGCCCCCTTCTCAAACTCCTCTGTCACAATAAATCTAGCCAAGGCGAGCAGCGCTTTGCTCTGCAACGCCACGCGAGACCTAAAAAGGGGTCTTCTTCTGGGCATTGAGACTTCCCAGCACTGCAGCATGGAAATGTTGAGACTGTTATTCCTTCTGTGCACAGTGCTGCAAGCCCGTTGCACGAAGAGGTTGAGCAAGTCTTCCTTTTTAGATATAGGTGTGTAGGCCCAGTCTCAGTTCACTTTTGTGACTTAAGAGACCTGCTCCAGGAAGTCATGCCTACCCTTTCTAGCCAGCCTTTACAGCAATACATGTCTGACTATGAATAATCCTTTCTGACCAGGAAGACTTATGTTCTGACTTCTCTCCATACTCACATGAGCCCATATCCCTAGATCCCTCTCCCAGTAGGTCACAGTTATGAAGGAGAGCGACACCGTCAGTGAGCTCAGAACCTTGTTGCAAGATGAAACCCAAAATACCTGTAAGTGTGAGTGTATTAACCTACCATCAGTCCACCTCTTCTGCTACAAGGTAGCCACTCCCATCACCTAACTGCAGCAGGTCACCCTAATACTGGAGTTGAACCGCACCAAGAAGTACAAGGCCCCACAACCCTCTCTCTGACTCCCATTCTTGGAGGATCATCAGTTGGTGTCAGTCTCCTCAAAATTAACAACTTTAACAACATCCGAAGACTCAACAATACTCTCAGAGAAGTCCAGGAATGGCTATCAACGAACCACCTCAAATTCAATCACGGAAAAACTGAGATCCTCCTCATCTCCAACAAGGAAGAAAACCCGCAAATAGTTGAATAGTTGAAAGCTATTGATGCCCTCAACGGAAATCTCACCCTGGAAACCTGTCAAATCTCTGGGAATCACCTGTGACCACAAACTATCCATGTCCAATCACATCAAGAACTCCACCAAGAGCGCCTTCCTCAAGCTGAAGCTCCTCAACAAAATCAAACCACACATCCCTCCTATCGACCTCAAACTAGCCACACAATCTCTGGTGTTGTCCAGACTGGACTATGGGAACACAGTCCTCTCCAGTACAGCTCGCTCCCACCTAGCCCTCTCAAAACCACCCTCAATGCAGCAGCCAGAATGGTCACCGGAATAAAAAAAATGTGACCATAAATCTCCCGCACTCAGAGATCTAAAATGGCTCCCGGTGGAAATGCGGGCCAGCTTCAGAACTGCCTGCCTCACACACAAAGCCCTGCACACAGGGAAACCAGAATACCTAGCCTCCAAACTCAAAAAATCTGGGCAATCAAGAAGCCTCAGGAGTTCCAACTCCTCCCTACTCATTTCCCTGAAAACGCGTAAACAAAAGACTGCAGCCCGCTCTTTTGCAGAAAACGCTCCGAGAAGCTGTGTTGCCGTCCCAGTCAACATCAGAACCACCCCCTCTATTCCAAAATCCAAAAGCCTCCTAAAAACCCTGTACCTCAACCGAGCCTTCACGAACGCAATTACGTGACTCACACGGCTCCACCAGGCAGTCACCTGACATCGCGCCCCCAACCGGGCAGCCATCCGACATCGCACAACCACTACCTACCTCATGCCCTCTCCCCGAACTCTCAGCCCCTGGGTCCGCACCTCTAAGAGAAAATTACAGCATAAGACTTGCTTTCCCTAGGCTTTGAGACTACCTCTTGACCCATCTACCTCATGGCTACTCCTCGGATCCCTCAACCTCTCTACCTCAATGACACACCTCTGACGCTCAGCAGAACTGTAAAGTTTGAACTCTTCTGTATTTGGCTACCTTGCCACTGTCCTGTATTTTGTCTCCTCTTCATCATGTTGTAAAGCACTTCGATACCCTCGGGTCTGGCTAGCGCTATAGAAAACCTCCAAATAATAATAAAACAAACAATTGTGTTGAATGAATGCATCAGATACTTGGATTCGCACATTTTTTCACGGGTTTTAATATCGGTGCAATACACGTAAAAGTCCAGTAGATGGCGCTAGAGACTGCCATCTAGACTGTTGTGCGGCCTTAATAGTATTTAACACTTCTGAAGAAAATTTGCGTAAGGCAATTATAACCCAGGGATCTTTAACATAGAAATTCGGCAGACTCTTTTTACCTCCTGGTTCATTATCGGGCAGGAATTTGGTCAAACAGAGCTGGCAAGATTACTTTACAGGAGATAAAGAACATTTAGATTGTTGGTGAGACCAGGGGAATGTTGTTAATTCCTAACAAACAAGAATAAAAAAACAAGCGGCGGCCCTGAAAGTGAAAGAGGACCGCCATGCAGCCGGAGCATGGAGATCTCTTGTCTTTATGGGGCCATGTGTTTCTAATTAGAAACACATGGCCCCATAAAGATAAGAAAGTGCTTTGCGACAGCAGCAAAGCAGGCGAGCCAGTTAGGCTCGGAAGCGAAAGGGTGTCTACCAAAAACCCTCATTTCCAATGGCAGGTCACCATTTAGCATAAACGGTGACGCCAGCCAATGGAAATAAGGGGCAGGGATTCAAGCCCCCTTCTCAAACTCCTCTGTCACAATAAATCTAGCCAAGGCGAGCAGCGCTTTGCTCTGCAACGCCACGCAAGACCTAAAAAGGGGTCTTCTTCTGAGCATTGAGACTTCCCAGCACTGCAGCATGGAAATGTTGAGACTGTTATTCCTTCTGTGCACAGTGCTGCAAGCCCGTTGCACGAAGAGGTTGAGCAAGTCTTCCTTTTTAGATATAGGTGTGTAGGCCCAGTCTCAGTTCACTTTTGTGACTTAAGAGACCTGCTCCAGGAAGTCATGCCTACCCTTTCTAGCCAGCCTTTACAGCAATACATGTCTGACTATGAATAATCCTTTCTGACCAGGAAGACTTATGTTCTGACTTCTCTCCATACTCACATGAGCCCATATCCCTAGATCCCTCTCCCAGTAGGTCACAGTTATGAAGGAGAGCGACACCGTCAGTGAGCTCAGAACCTTGTTGCAAGATGAAACCCAAAATACCTGTAAGTGTGAGTGTATTAACCTACCATCAGTCCACCTCTTCTGCTACAAGGTAGCCACTCCCATCACCTAACTGCAGCAGGTCACCCTAATACTGGAGTTGCACTGCACCAAGAAGTACAAGGCCCCACAACCCTCTCTCTGACTCCCATTCTTGGAGGATCATCAGTTGGTGTCAGTCTCCTCAAAATAAGTGCTGGAATCTCTGCTATGTCTTCTAGCACCTGTTGTCTGCTTCCTCATGTCTCAATGCCCCTTGGCTAGTCCAGTGACTGTCCTCCCTTCAGGTGTAGTCTACTCTTAGGCAGACTAGTAAGACTCAGCTGACCTATCGGACCAGAAGCAGATGGACCAGGAGTTGGAGAGGCTCACCCGGTTCCCTTGGGACCCAAGTGCAGGTTTTGCCTATGTGTTGTCTTCAGCCCTGAGCCCGAGCTAGTTGCCAAACTGAAGGTCAATGTTCCTATCTTGGCCCATCAGCTTACAACACCAGTGTATCTCCCATTCACTCTAGTGTTGCTCCTACCATCCCTGGTGTAGGTCCTGCAGGCACCAACACTTCCATCTTCTAGGCCAACTCCCTCCAAGTTGGCATGTTTTGGGGAGTAAACCATTGGATGGAGGCTGGTACCGATCACCAGGAGGACAGACACTCTGTTTTGCTCTATATCACTATCATGGGCAAAGATTTGGAATTACTGACCACTAAAGCAATCACACCCCTACCAGAGAATGAGTGCACTGATGTGCTGGTGAAAGGAGCATCTCCTCCACCAAAGCTGGCCTGCCCATTGAGGCTTAAGTTTTAAAACAAATGGAGGAGATTTCAAGAAAGTCTATTTCTTAGCCTGAGACCTTAAAGCACTGGGCCAGGGACAACTGGGCAGTCTGTATCTCTGAAACCCCTCTTGCTGAGTCTACTGTGATGGCAATTAAGTAAAGTGTCTGTGAAGGCATATGGCAAGGGAATTTACCAGTCCAGTAGTCTACCCCAGAGACAGGCTAACACCTGTGCCATCTTGGCAAGCTATGGACTTCACCTGTGGCACGAGGTCATCTAGTACATTACTTTGTTCCTAGACTTCAGTCAAAGTGAGTATAAATTTGTGCGCATCCTAGGCAAGGAAACTGTGTAACAAATGCTCCTGACATCATCTAACCTTATCAGTACTGCAGCTGGGAGCCTCACCTCCCATCTATGCATGTACCAACAGTCATGGCTCAAGGCCCCAGATTTTCCACTGGAGCCCATGAAAAGATGATCCATCTCCACATTAATGAGAAGCACCTGTCAGTCGCTTGACAGCTCAGGTTTTTAGCAGCTGTCCAAGGCAGTAAAAGCCAAACGTCTGATTGGGATCCAAGTGGTACTGCCGAAGCTTTCCCCTCTCTCCCTGCTGGCAAATATCTGTCATTCAATCTTTAAAGGCAAGGGACCTTTTACTCCAAGACTTGACAAGAGCATTCTTTTTCCCCAATTAGCTGCCTAACGCCAACTGCCTTCCGCTGCAGAATCTGCGGAGGCCCACTCCTTTGCAATGAAGGTAAGCCGTTCTCTCCACGACCACCACTGGGCACAAATAACAAGAATCCTTTCATTGGTGAACAAGAGCGATGTTGTACAGCTCCCACGGCCGCCCCCCATTCTGGCCATCTTAGCCTGAGTCAACATTCCAGGAACTTTTGGAGGGAGTAACTGTTTTGGTTCTGCCTTGAGAAAAGGGCTAGGAGTATTATGCCCACTGTTTCCTAGGGGGGAAAGAAGAGGGTTTTATTCTATTTTCGAACTGTGGTATCTATATCAATTCATCCGCCTACAGCAAATCTTTCTGCTGATGGCTCAGTTGCTGGTAGCTGTCCAAAACAGTATCTGTTAAACCCTGCATTCTCATCCTAACATACTCATCTTGGTGTCTTCTTCAGACCTGGCACTTGCATCTTATGTACTCCTCATCATGTCAAATTCTGACCTCTCTTCCTAATGTACTCATCATTTATCTCATCTTTCAGACCCTGCACTCATACCTAATCACACCAGGACCCTGCACTTGCACCCATCTTTCATCCATCAGACCCTGCATTCTCACCTGAATATAGGTATCATTGCATCCCTCGGAGCCTGCACTCTGACCCTGATGCATTCCACTTTTTGTCTTCTTCAGACCTTGGACTTGCTCAGACCAGTGTTTATCGCTCTGCATTGGCAAGAGGTCGGCGGCAAGAACTACAAGCAAAACATGCAGAGTGTGGAGACATTCATCAGGTAAAGCCATTTTCCAAACAACATTGTCCTCACTCCCTCCCTCTGTTTATGAAGAGTGCTCCTGAGTCCCCTCCACGCATGCTTTTTCTCACTCTCATTTTTGTCTCTGCTCTTTCTGTCCCTCTGTCTTTGAAGAGTGCTCTTTCAGTTCCCCTTCTACCTTTCTCACTTATGTCCTTGCTCTTTCTGTGAAGAGAAAAAGGAGCTGGGCAAGGATGGGGTATTGTTTAGACTTGTGTAGCTGAACTCTTATTATCTCAGCTGGCGATGAAAGTGAACAATGTACACTAGTGAAGTTTGATTCGTCATAACTTAAGTTGGCTAACAATGCTCTGTTTACCAAAACTGAAAGCCTAGGGTGGATGAACTTAATTAGTATACCTAGTTAAGATAACCCCTCACCCTGGCAACTCCATTGAGACCAAGATTTCTGTCAAGGCCTCCTTTGGAAATCCTACGAGGGCAGAAGGAACGAAACCATTGAATAGTCATGTGGAAGTCAAACAGAAACCTGAATCCCTGTGGAAATTGCAAGTGTCCAGCCTGGCTGCCTGCTAGTCCTTTATGTCTTCTAAAATCAGGACAGTGCATGGAGAGGTGAACTAGAAGCAGGTAGGAGCTACAGCCCCCTACAGAAGCTTCCCATGCAACTGAAGGTGCCAGATCAGCAAGGTGATGAGATACAGGCACGAGGGCACTGTAATTATAAGCAAAGGAGGACCATGGCAGTACCCACTCATCCATTATTCATTGCTTGGGAAGAGGTGTCTGGTTGGAAGATCCTCTAAATATCTGTACCTGTCAAAACAAGCCCTCAAGCTTCGAACTAGCCTGGCACAACAAGCACTCAGCGTGTCCTTTCAGCAGCAAATGCTTTATTTTTGTACTTTCTTTCTCTCTTTCCTGCCGGATCTGCAGGTGCATTCTCTAAAACCCTGATGTGGCGGCTCAGGGTTGGCTGGAGTTAAGAGGGTCGCCCCAGGGTACATCCTGGTTCGAGCGATTGGTGCAAGATGACCACAATGATGCTCCAAAATGCAACACTTAATATGTAAACACCTCGACCTCTGTTACATAGCTGTCAGTAACTGGGACCCAGGGATGAACTCTCCGGTCACATTATCGATTTGGCAGTCAGCCTCCCCAACAACCTCCCCAATCCCCTCCCCCCATGCCTACTGCAAAAGCCGCATCCAGAGGTGGGAGCAGTGGCTATCCACAAAAACAATAAATCAAGCTACCCAAAGCATTTCTATTAGCCTCATTGGCTCCTCCTATCCACACACACTTGTCTATGCCGCCTAAAAAAACACCCAAAGAAAAGTTACAGGATTCTTTAAAGCTGCATGGCTCGCTTCAAGAGAGAAGACATCAGAGATAACGCAGGGTGGTCAATTGAAAAGGACATCGCCAAGGCATTGATGAAGGTAGAACTTCTTGAGTGCCTTCAAACTTTCAATTCTGAGCTCTGTAAAGAGCTTAACGTCAAAATTGCAATGGAAATGAATGCCCTTAAATACGACTTAGGAGAGAAGATTGCCACTCTATGGACAGACATGGATTCAGCAGGTTCCAGGGTCTTGGAAGCAGAAGGCAAATAGGCAATCTTAAGTAGAAAACTTCAATGCTAATGGACAAATGTGCATGCTTATTCACTCAGAATAATGATATTACTAGAATGATAGAAAATGTTGAAAACCGTTCTTGAAGGGACAATACATAAGTACGTGGACTTCGTGAAGGGGCGGAGGGCGCACACTTGGAACCTTTCATGACATGCTTTTTCGCTGCGCTCTTGGGAGATACCCTGACTCAAATTATACGCGACAAGGTTCTTCGAGTGGGCTTCCGCAGGACTGAGGAAATGAACAAGCCACATGATTTGTTTGCAAATTTGGTTAGCTACCAATGCAAAGAAAATATCCTGAAAGCAGCATGCTCGCAAGACCAAATTCAGCATGAAGGCAACACCTGTTCGGTGTTTCAAGACATCGTGCCAGCGACTCTTCTTCGGTAGCAACAGTTCCAACCCATTGCGGAGCACTTGCACAAAAATAAAATTCCATATTGCTGTCTCTACCCCTTGGTCATACCCTTTAAGTACAACAGCAAAACTCACCAGGTCTCTGAATTGCCAAAGCCTACCCGCATCCTAGGAATTACTATAGTTACTACGGAAATAAGTTCATGCGATCCGCTGACTTCGCAGTTAGGGGATCGTCTATGAATGTCTGGGCCCTGGCTCACTCTGCGAACTCAACGATTCCGAGGCTCAAGAAAAGACATAATCCTGACTAAGCCAGACTCCAAGGATGTACATAATTAGGACTGACTCATCAATACGGAGCCAGCCCATGACCACAATGCTGACACTTCAGCCACCATGGATATTATGTTTACTGGAGTTCTGTAAGATGACAAGCCTAAACATGGGCCTATTAATACTCCGGATATGCCGGACATAACCCACAGATATGCCCCGCTCCAGAACATTGGTGTACACACAAAACCCCTGGAAAGTGGGATAGGAACCGGTCAGAAAGACATGGGGCCTTTGTGCACAGTGAAACAACTTTGTTACTGTTCTTGTTTATGTTCGCTACGTTTTTCTGTTTTTGCATTGGTTGTTCATAGGGTGGAATGGAAGAGATATCTGTGACACTACAGCACACAATCAATCCACTCAAAATGTTCAACACCTACTTATTGCACTTCATCACCTCGTGGGCTACTCTTGGGATTGGGTCGGCATATACAGCATAGAATTACACACCCTACCCATTTATCATCGTCCAAATTCATCCCAAATGTCAAATGGCTTAATGCCCCTAAAAAGGGCTCTAAGATTTGGCAATTCGTGAAAAATTGTGGCATTGATATAATTACTTTACTGGAATTGCACCTGAAACACATCAAGGAAAAAAAAATTAACAGAAACTATATTGACGTAAGTTCTATTCTACCAGAATCAGCAAGTACATTGGAGTAGCCCTTTTCTCTCAAAGGATTTTCCCTTTCTTTGCTCTTACAGTAAAACAGATAAAGAGGATAGATACCTCTTTGCGATAGGCACTGAAGAGGGAACCCACCTCACTATAACAGTTGGGTATGCCCCAGCATGTGCCAAGACGATTTTCTTTGCACAACACTTAACTGCTTCCCAGGCTTTCCTGCAGGGATTATTGTGCTTTTAGGCGATTTTAACTTGGTCTGGAAACTCAGGGGGATTTTCACGAAACTCTAGAGTAAATTATGAGACCTGGGCTTACACGATGACTGGTGAGAACACTACAAGAAGGAACAGGACTGTATGTTCTTCGCACATGTGCATAGGACTTACTCCAGAACTGGTTACATATTTCTGACCTCCTCACTACTCTCATGGTCCATACACTCAACCATAGGTACTATCAATATCTCTGATCATGCCCACATTGAGGTAAAGACCAGTTGGGGAGATTTCCCCAGACAGTGGCCCAGATGGATTTTTCATACTTCCCTGCTGATCCAGTCCTTAAGGAGGAGCTCAAAACACACATCACAGCATATATTTCCAGAACAACTACACCAATTAGATATCTGAGTCTCATCTCTGGGACACATTTGAGGCGCTCCTCACAGTCTCTATTAGCAAACTTGCCTATCTTAGGAGACTTGGGGCCTGATTCACAAAGGTAAACTTAGACCAAAAGTCTAAGTTTAGACCTGAAGTCTAACTTTACTACCAGTAAAGTTGGACGTTTAGTCTAAGTTTAGACAAAAAGTCTAACATAGACCAAAAGTCTAACTTTACTACTACTAAAGTTAGACTATTGGTTTAAGTTTAAACCAAAAGCCTAACTTAGACCAAAAGTCTAACTTTAGTAGTAGTAAAGTTAGACTTTTGGTCTGAGTTAGACTTTTGATCTAAACTTAGCCCAAAAGTTTAGCTTTAGTATTAGTAAAGTTAGACTTTTGGTCTAAACTTAGACCAAAAGTCTAACTTTAGTAGTAGTAAAGTTAGACTTTAGGTCTAAGTTAGACTTCTGGTCTAAACTTAGACTTCAGGTTTAAACTTAGACCAAAAGTCTAACTTAAGTAGTTGTAAAGTTAGTCTTTAGGTCTAAACTTAGACTTTAGTTCTAAACTTAGACTTTTGGACTAACGTTTACCTTTGTGTTTCAGGCCCTTAGACACCAACACAGGGAAGAGCTAGAATCTGAGTTAAAACTTTGTGAAAGGCACCTGATCCTTCCATCTTATATTATAAAAGGAAAACCTTTTATATCCTGTTTTTCTAATTGTGCTGTTCAGTGGCCAAGAGTACGCTAGCATGGAGATTCTGCTCCCCGAGGTGCTGCATGTCATTAAAATTGCTCTCTGTTAATCTAACTGCTTAGCGGCCGGCCCCCGGGGTTGTAGGCCCATACTTGTATTTGGTTTAAATGTCAATAAAGGTTTTCAAAACAAAACAAAAAAAACTTTGTGAAAGGAGTACAGGATGTCACCCACACCAGAGGCATAGGGCCCTCAGTTCACTGCGAGGACAACTCGGAGCAAAAGAGACCCATAACGCAGAATTCGCCCTCCTGAAGTTGAAACATACCCATTATGTCCAAGGCAATAAGATAGGCTCTCAAATGGGTCGACTACTCGAGAAACAAGAGCGACAATATGGAAAGGAAATTAACTTGAAAGATGGCATGAAACTCTTGCCTTTCCACTCCTGCTATTTACATCTGAATGTGGCAGACTACCTCACCGATGACATCCAACACTACTGACTTCTCAAAATGATTCCGGAGCAATACACTGAAGTGGAAGGCCCCTTTGAGGAATAAGAGGTCAGATCGACCATAAAAGTCATAAAAGCCTATTAAGCCCTGGGCCCTGACGGGCATACAGGGAACTTCTATTAATCCTTTGGCCCAGTGTTAACCCCTTTTTTTAACAATAGCCTTTTTCAGCAACCAAAGGGGTACTCCATCAATGAATAAATCCACCATTACTATGATACATAAACAAGGGAAAGACCAGGGGAAATGCGCATCATACCAGACTACTGCCCATAAACGTAAAGGTTTTCACAAACATCTTAGCAATTCGTCTTGAAAATATTCACCCTGACCAATCAGGTTTCATCAAAAACCGCCAAACACACGATAACCTCAGAAGAGTAGTCCCCCTGGTGGAGAAGCCCAAGCAAAAGTCAGACCCAGCTATTCTGGTTACATTAGATGCAGAAAAGTATATCGACCGGGTGGACTGGGGGCCATATTTAGCCCCAACTTTACTGTTTGGCCTTGGTCGCTATCAAGCTCCCTTCACAATGATTATGCTGAATGGCAGCCTCTGCTCTCCACTTTGGGTGAGGCGAGGGACTTGACAGGGGTGTCCCCTATCCCCCCTATTATTTGGTCGAGAAGAAAGAACATCGTCATGTTATTTGCGGATGATGTCATACTGACCATGACTTTGCCAGAAACGTCCATCCCTAACCTGTAGACACCGATATGGACCAGAACGTTGCTGCCTTTAAGATGAATGTTATCAAATCGGAAATATTAAACTTGACGCTTCCTTTGAAAGAGGCACATGCACTTTAGCAGCAAACATCATTCATGTGGTCGCGAACCATATTACTTATTAAGGTTTACACTTTTGCCATGTACATTGGATCTTTACAACATTCATTTCCTCCCTTTAATTTCTGACATTAAACGTGATTTCCATAAATGGGGAGACCGCCCAGCATCCTGGATGAGTCTGGTTAACATGCTTTAAAATGAACATCCTACAGACGCTCCTCTATGTGCTCCAAGCTCTGCCCATACAACTTCCAGAAACCATCTTCCACATACTCAAGAGTTTATACTTAAAATAGATCTGGAAAGGAGGTAAGCCATGAGTGGCCCACAGAGTTCTGTGCAGGCTGAGGGAGGGGTAAGGCCGGGCACTTCCAGATATGTATACATACTATCCTATTATGATGCTTCCTAATTACATATTTTAGCAGACTCAAGCTCACAGGAATTAAAAAAAAGCCTGGGTTCAGGCTAAGGGGTGTGGGCCCTGATGTGAAAATCAAAGGGCTATAGGCCCCCTTGAGCACCCTAACAAATACTGTGAAGACACTGTGGGATGAAATAATATAAAACTAAACCTGACGACATACTCTTCCTGCGAAAAACCATCCATTTCAACCCCTGCTTTAGCCCTGCACTACAGATGAGGTCTTTTTATGCCTGGCAGAGGGGGAGACTGCCTGATGATACAAGACCTGTTTGCAGGGAACGTCATGAAAACCTTTAATGATTGCAAGACCGAATTTCGTCTTGGAGAGAATGAGAAGCTACACTATGCACTTGCGCCACAGGTTCGCGCACCCAGAAAATAGAGAAGCTGCCACACAAGACTAAACCCTGTTACACTGTTTTGTTCAACTTACCTCCAGCACCAGCGGGGTTATTTTCATACTGTACTGATGACTTGTTACTGAAACCCTACAGATAAGTGGAACTCCTTCTCAAATAAAGCTCCATCTGAGTAACAATGGATATACATGTGGAGGAATCTAAGTAGATGCTCCTACATTATTCTGGGAAAAGAGGCCCGCTATAAATGTTTGCATGATTGGTACATGGATCAAACTAAGCTACATATACCCTACCGCTCAGCTAGCGCCCTATGCTGGAGGGAGAGTGGGGGACTGAGTATCTTCCAAACATCTGGTGGTACTGTCCTAAGATACAACCCTACTGAAGGTAAGTGTTGGGGATTGGCACAATCCTGAGTTTCCTCCTCCTGGAATCATTCTCTTGTGTTCTCTATGGGGCAGGTACACAGGATTATCAATCCAATCAAAAGGTGACAAAATAATTATCTGGAACAGTTTAGGAGGCGCTAAAGTAACTCTTGCAGCTTCCTGGATAAAGCGTGAACTTGGATACTGTCCACTGGCATCCTCACCTATGGCCTCTCATGGAGATGGAAAAACTGACCTGCATGGTAATTGATTCTACTACAGACTTTGCTTCTCCTTGGGAGCCAATGGTGGACTATATACTGGAAGGGATTCCTCTGTGGGTTTATCCACTAAGACTGAAGGCCCTCCATCTGTCCTAACTCACATTGCCCCGGGGAACGTGTTGAACTTGAACAAGTTTCCAACTGACTAGAAAAACTGTGCTATATGTATCGATGTTTTTTCTGCCTTAAGGTGGTTTCTATTGTAATTACGTCCTGCGTTCCAGCTGCAACAATTCTCTTCCTCGGGGATGGATGAAGGAAATGGGTATTGAGGTATACTCCATTTGTTATCTCTGGTATTTTTCCCTTCCCTATTTTTCATATTCTGTATTTACCACTAGACTTTATTGTAGCACTGAAAAACTTGATGCAATCCAGTACAATGATGGTCTGTTTATATGCTGTCTTTGTATTTCAAATGGTGAATGTTTCTCAATAAATATTGTTTAAGACATACAATAAGTATAGTAATTGTGCAGTAAATCCCCCTGGTGTCCCACCCTGGTAAATGTAAATGTAAATGTATTGGCATTTATATAGCGCACTACTTACCCGTAGGGTCCCAAGGCGCTTCGACCGCTGCGAAACCCTTCCTGGCTTCCCTGAGAGATGGTCCCTTAATGGGTATCTCCAGGGTGAGACCAGGCATCCCCGGCGGTCTGGTGGGGCCGTTAGTGAAGATGAGGCAAGCTAATGCCCAGAGTTGCCGAGTGTGATCGCTGATCAGAGTGGGCACCGAGGCGAGAGAATTATCGAGTCCGCTGACCCTGGTCCAGAAACCTGCCGCGCCGGGAATCGAACCCTGGTCCCGGGCCGTCCTCTGCTCTCGGGTCTGCCGCCTCTAACCAGTGAGCCACACTACTATATTAACTTAGTAAGATGTACATAATAAAAACAATTGTTGGCAAGGATATCTATGGTTCTGCACAAGCTCACCTACAGGACAGGTGCTCCACCTAGTCGATACATTAAAATTCTTAAAGGTTTTTTTTCGTAGGGAGCAATATATTTAATATTTAATCAACAAATAGGCTATAACACAAATTAATCTCCCATTCCAATCTAATGTGTGTTTATAAGCTGTCATAGCACGTTTTTTCAATAGTATGTATAGTTTATACTGCAAACATAGTTTTCAAGTGTTACCAAACCATTAAACAAGCGTAAATAAAATACTCTAATGGGTAGAATATATATCATCAGATGTGTACAGCCAACACGTGTTTCACGGCTAACACTTGCCACTTCTTCAGGGTTGAAATCATAAATACAAAAAGCTCTTTAAGTCAATTACATTCTTCTCATTTATGCTGAAATAACATAAGCTCAAACAGTGTCATTAACACAATACATTACAAAAAGAAACATCAAGATCTAACCAACAGATAAGCCCATGGCTGTTTACAGTCAAATCTGTTCATAAACATCAGCCAATAACACATTCTGTTCTTGTGTCTTTAAGAATTTTTTGACCAAACACATATATGTCTTTATATTCCTTAAGAGGACAAAAGTGATCATGATTCATACAACATTATTTTTAAAATCCTATTTATTGACACTCAAAACCCCATTACATTTCTGGTTCCACTCACCTAAAATGTTATACTTAGCATCCTTTCTGAGCATCCTTTCTTTGAATAATAATAGCTTTCAAAAAGAAAGAACTGTGATTCGTGAACACACTGAAAAACACCACCAGAATCCTCAATACTTAAAAAAAACATTGACATCAGGAAATCCTATTAATACCATTTAATACCATTTGTGGGCCAGACCATACCTGGGCCAGATAGCATGCACTTCCTTGGTCTGCGTCATGGTGCACTTTTAACTGGCCATGCTGGGTGCAGACCGAACCAGTGAGCTTTATCACAGTGAATACACTGTTTCTAGTGCAGGCGTGAAACTGGTTGTACTGGGAAATGCGCATTAGTGAAAGGTGAAGCTGCGTTTAAGCCGCAGGTCTGCCCTGTCTTTCACTTTTGAGGTGCAACCTAGTCTGTGTTTTAAAGGGAGGGCTACCCTGGATAGGCAGCTGCAGTAAGTGGGTACAACCCCTGGAGGTGAATATTTGGGTGATCCATAGAACCCCGTTCCTTATTTCCCAGGGACGCTCTCGAGGGCTCACTGAGTGTGCACTGCCTCTGTGTGGTGCACTATCAGTGCACCTCCTGAACCCTCTTTGCCTCTGCACCAGCATCTGCACCACAGCAGTTGCAAAGGGAAAGGATTTCCTTATTTGCAAGGAGCCTTGCCCTATTGCAAATGAGGGAGTGCCTCCTTGAGTTTGCAGTACCTCTGCACTACAGAAATGACCTGAAGGCATCTGCTGCCCCTTCTGTAATGCCAAAAACTTAGGGGATGGGTGGGGCCTCTCTAAAAGCAGACTCACGCCTTTTGCATCCCCAGGATACTTTTAATAATGGAACCCCAGGTATCTACCTAGCTACAAAGATGCTACCTCTGTTCTTCCCTCTAATTGCTTAGAGCACAAGCTGTGCACTCTCACACTAGCTCCTCAACACCACTGTCAATTCTAAGTTACCTATCTCAATCTTTTCAGCTTGAGGATCGGCCCCAGCTAATCTTAAAAGTCCAATTCCAAAATTGCCACAATAAGGTGTAACATAGGCTCCAGTCCTGATGTCCGCTTGCCCGCTGACAGCTCTTGTTGAATGCACTGCTGGGCCTTGGACGATATTGGCTCTTGTAGACAACATCTAACAATCAAGTTTTTTCACCAATTCCAATTTCACATCCTCCGTGCATTTGCTCTCCGATATTCATCTGTAATAGGTTATTTCACTGCCTCTACCAGTTCGCCAACCTCATAAGTGTCTTCTAGACCCCTCTTCTAGTCTCCCTTCACATAGACCTTTATTGGGTGGATATTCATGCGGATTATAGGATGTTGCTATGTCTGTCTTTTGTTCCTTTATGATTCATCCAGTACGAGCATTTAGAGATCTGGGGGTGATCTTAGATGAGGAGCTCATCTTTCGCTCACATGCCAGTAAGGTGGCAGCTTCCTGTTCTAACTATTTGAAGATCTTAAGGAAAATCCTTCCTAATGTTTCTAAATCGGCTCATTATTCAACATCGAAACAATAATAGGTTCTCCTTATGACTATGCCAATGCACTGTACCTGGAATCACCACCATTTGTACTGCATTGAGTTCAGCTAGAGCAAAAGTGTGCTGCCCACCTTTTGCTAGGCCTTCTTAAGCAAGCTCTTCCAGATATCTTTGGGCTTTGTATGACTTATGAAAAACAAATGAGTTACCTTTAAAAGTCTGTGTATTGGTTTCAGAGTGCTTCATGGTCAGTCCCAAAATGTATTAAAACTTTACTCTCCTGGTATTCCCCAGGAAGAGCATTGCAGCCCTCATCAGTGTACCTATTAGACATCTCAAAGATAAAAAAGCACAGGCAAGAAAGTAGATATTTTGCTTCTCAGGCAGCTGTAAACTCCCTGCCTTTGGATTTAAGAAGGGGAACAAACCTGTTTAAGTTTAGGAAACATCTCAGAACTTGATTATTAATTCTAATTCTGTTACGTATTTGTGTGTACTTCCCAGCACCAGGACGCCTTCAGGTAATAACGCGCTTAATAAAAAAAAAAAATGCACTAGAGTAAAATCTTCTGCATCCCATGCACCAGCCTTCCCGTGTGTTTATCAGCGAATCCATGATGCTTTGGCTGCCAGCTCCTTCTTTACCTCAATTTCCATACGGAAACAAAACATCTTAGTAGCTATCCTGAAATTTATCTGGCTGCACTGATGAAAAGTAGATATGTTGAAAGCCTTTAACTTGCAGATTTGTTGTTGGAATCATTGTATATGGCTTGAAATGGAGTGATTGTTATGTACTTGAATTATCCATGCTCACACTCAACTGGAGATCCCTCACCGACCGTATTTATTTCCAATACATTGTGACAAAACTCAATGGGTGTCACAAAGTAGATGTTTGATTGAAAATGCATGCTCCATTCAGGAACCTTATTTAAAATAATCTGTGTTGACAATGCTTTTTATGTTCTCATTGCTACTTACCTCTGAGATCAAAGTCTGTAAAATGAATGTAACTCAAGGCATGCATATGATGTAAGAACCTATAGAGTCTCTGTAAAGTGAGTGCTCTAGGGTTCGAGTCTGAGATGTCTTCTAACCCTATGCCCTCAGATTGTGAAATGTGTGTAATTTATCATTTTCTCATGTCGGCCTTTGCTAAGTAGATTCTCTTTTATATTATATGATTGAGAATCTACTTGGAGGGGAACTGAATAGAAAAATGAAGGAAGTCAAAGTTAGAACTGAATAAAGATGGTATGTGCATCTTTAAAAGTCGATAGGCACTGTCAAAATCACAAACCTGGATATTATAACTGCCCGTAAAACCAAGTTTGTGGGTAAATTGTACAGAAAAAATGCATTGTTTTGAACTAGTGTTTTTAAATGTTTTTTTGGGGGGAGTGTTGAGAGGAAGTAAACTCCACACATCAATTTTCCTGTGGAGGGTTGGGTTTGTTTGGCATGCCATATAGTGGAATATTTCATGAGTACTCTTTCAAAACTACCCGAAAGCCCCTCATCTTCTTTTTTTTTTTAAACTGTTTTTATTAAAGAAACAAAGATCTGCAATTAAGTATTTACAATTGACAGGATATTACGACGACAGTCTACACCCCTCATCAAATTTTGTTGAATTCTAAATTACACCATTGAGATGCATTTACAAAAAGAAACATTTTCTAGGCTGAATGTGGCAAGAGAAGTGAAAGATATCAGTCTTGTGCTCTATGTGCATTTTTGGATGGTGTTTAGGCCCCCCCCCCATTTTCAAAGTTTACTGTTTACCACTCTGTGCTATCTCCTGCAGACTTTTGGAGTCTGTCATCTGTTTACCAGGACAGTTGGACAGGTTACAATCAGATTTTTAGGTTTGTCAGCCTTAAGGTCAGCCAGGTATGGTTTCAGACGCGTCAGGGTACCCTGCCTGCTTATGCTGCTCCCTAATTAGGTTTTCTTCTTTGGTTCAAGCCATAGATGAACATTAGGGAAAAGCTTTCTCAGACCCAAACAAACTGTAGGTGCCACCAACACAGGTGTTCTTTCTGCCCCAAACGAATATTTCTACAGTCCTGAACACAGCATAGGATCTCATGGGTCTGGTACTCCAAACAGATCAGTTGAATGTGGACTGTCCGTGTCAGACATGAAGACGTTTCAGCCCTAGAGCCAACAGTAGGCTTTTTGGCGGTTCTCAGCTCGTCTTGACGTTGGATACATTGTAATGCAGTGTAATCCAACCCATTGAGCATCATTATGATTGAGGGTAGAGCTGTATTCTCCTTTCAACAGGACTCCAAGTAGTGCTGTACCCTTTCAGCACCATGGTTGGTAAAGTTGAGCACCACTGTTCCCATGCTTTATGGTCATCCAATGTGCTGCTGGCCTTGTGGTTTGATAGTACTGGTGAGTGTGCCAACGAAAAGGTGATGAATTGAAATGCTTTATTGTGCTGCCACATTGTGGGCTTTCTGGAAGTTGTTTGTAAGTCATTCCTGTTGAATCTTGCACACACCCTTCCAGTGGGCTGACAGGGTGCTTGTAGGTTTGGCAGGCAGGTCCTGTACTGGAAGGAAAGTGTTGTTGGGTTGTCTTGGGCTGGTATTCTCTTCTGCTCCAATGGCCATTTTCAGAAGAGCGGCTCTTGCTTTGCATTACAGGACGATGGTGCAGAGCGCAAGCTTCTCAGAGTATGATCGCTCCCGTAGCTACATCGACAGCAACTTTGACGATACCAGCGGCTTCACAGTGAGTACAGCAGCAAAAGTCTAGTTTCTGGCTACCACCACACACCTTCCTCCCTTGGTCCTTGCATCCGACCCATTTCCCCAGAATCATCCGGAATCCGACCCACACTTATACTGGTGCCTATGCTGCCTGACCGGCCTTCTCCACATCTTTCCCTTACTCCATCCACTGGTATCTAACAATAACATGCACATTCTTGCCACTCTGGCCTTCCTTTCCTTAAGCAGCTCAGCTGGGGATCTACTTGGCTCCATGCCTTCAGAGGGAGCCCTTCTCCATCACCACCCTGCCCGTGCCTAAAGCATACCCTCCCTGATGCCTATGCCAAACAGCCTTACATCTAACCTTTCTGGGGACCGGGCGCACAGGTATGTGATATTTGCTGAAACCCTCCTCCTAGGCTTCAGACATCACTACCCTGGGATGGCACGCCGGGTAGAAGCCCTGGGTTGCTACAAACAATGCTGAACCGGACCCAAATGGTCTGTCTCGGGTCACAGTGCACCCGTCTTGCAAGCTGTGCTCAGTGTCCTGTAATCAACACATATACTGTTGCCTTATCCGTCACAAGTCAAAAAACACAAGAATGTCAGTGTCTCGTGGCAGGTGTGGACAGCTCCAACTTCCTCCTATAGTGTTGTTCCCAGCAGTGTTCTGTTACTACTGGCTAAGGACATTTTGTATTTGCATGATGATAAACTGTCAAAAACATCTTTAACGTTTAAAGGTACATTTTGCTTTTCGGTTTTGATTCAGTAAACCTTCATATTTATCTGCGCTGAACTTTGTTTTCTTTTAGTTTTCATTTTGGAAATTGGAAACTGCGCTGCTTTGTTTGCAATCGAAGTGTGGTAGATGTGATGTCTTCCTACCATTCCTTCTGAACTTCATTACCTGAACAGCTATGGGCAATCAAGAGTGCTGTCACAGTACCGTTGAAGCAAATGGGTGCTCCGGTGTTGTAACTATTGCAAACCCTCCGATTCGGTAAATCTGTCTGTTTGTGACCGCTAAAACACTATTAAAAATGTGATCAAGGGATGGGAAGTGTGTATGGACTAGCCTACAATGCCTCTGACCAAGAAGCAGAACTCGCTGCTCTGAAATCACACATTGTGACCTTCTCCCTCTGCAAATGTGTTCCCTAACGTACACAGGCGTCCTAAGGACACATAGGACACATACTAGCCCCCCTCCTACACATTAAGGCATGAAACATGTCAACCAATAATACAGATCAATGTGAATCCACATTATTCTCATACCATCTAATATACCTCTTTATCTGATCTTCCCCGTAGAGACTTGGATCATTGCGTTCATGAGTTTCTTACACCTTTTTTAATTCAGCATAAACCTGCATTTCTATTAAATTGATAGCTTCACAACATCTATAGTTGATTTTAACCCCCTTTTTCCAATCTTCTCACTTACCGACTGGGACACACTCTCTTTCCCAGTCCTCCTTTGGCGATTATAAAAAGTGCCTTGGTAAAGTAACACCTCGCGGGGGACGTTGGGCATTGCAGCGCCAGCCCAATGAGAAGCAAGTCCATTGATAGAGCATACCACCTTCGGGTGGGTAAGGGCATTTGCTCCTACGAGCAAACGTTCCCAGCGACTATTACCAGACCAAAGTTGAGAGTCTGATTAGTCAGTGCGGAACAGTATACCCTAATTTATATTCTGCGGTTTCAGAGAAGTCTGTATACTGGACCGGAATTTTCCTTGTCCTCCCAACTTTATAGGGTTAGAGGGGATGGACAAACTGGCCCTTTTGAAACTTGAAAAGTTAAAGACATATAAAGCCAAAAAATGATCTCCGCAGACCACTCTGAAAAAAGGAAAGACCTCTGACTAACAGCGTGTGCATGGTGCAAAAATCCTTTAAAAAAATTAACCTTTTAACTCTATGCAGTAAACACAAAGAATACACTAAACACATTAGAAGGAAAGACAATTATACCAGTTCAGAAATGGACGCCGTAAATCATCCGAAAAAACTGCTTGCCTTCATCCGGAAACTTACCAACCCACACAAGGACTATTTCATCCTAAATACCAAAGAGTCAAGTGAAGAGTTCTCCAAATTGTTCAAAAATAAAATTAAAACGATAAGGCTTTCTCTGGATTCAGCGGCTGACCCTGTTCCAATGGAACAACTAACCCGCAAACTCCCACTTAGAGGGTCGAGCTTCAAGAAAATATTCCAGTCTAATGTCATCACCAACCTAAAACCTTCCAGTCACTTTGTGGACTTCGTCTCCTCCAAAATACCCCTTACCTCTTTCTCATCCCTCCTGACATGGGTGATAAGCAACTCTCTTTCACAAGGAATTGTCCCTAAGAGCCTCAAAGTGGCTTGGATCAAAGCTTTCCTCAAAAAACCTAATGCTGATCCTGAGGGTCTGAACCAGTACCGGCCACTATCCGAGCCCACATTCATGGCTAAAATCATGGCAATCTGCACAGAGAAACAACTTAAAATCTTCATTAAAGAAAACAACCTGTTTGATCCCAACCAATCTGGATTCAGAAATGTATGTCGCACGGAATCTGTAATGCTTTACATAACTGATGAAATGCTCACCCTTTAGACAATGTAGAACCCTGCCTGCTTATTCGCCTGTGCTTGTCTGCAGTGTGCAGTACTGTCAGCCATGTTTCTCTGCTACAAATGTTGAAGCAAAAATATGGGTCTAGAGGGCCCAGTTCTGTCTTGGTTTGATTTTTGCCTCTCCAGTCGTTATCAATACAGTCGGCTGGTAACTGACATCTCAGCCCCCACACTCCTTCAACAAAGGGTCCCTCAGGGTGCCAAACTTTTCTCCTACCCTGTTCAACTTATACATGGATCTCCTAACCACTCTCCTCAGAAAGCCAAACACCTTTTGCTACTTAAATGCTGATGACACCCAATTATGCATAAGGGCAGTGCTTAATTTGAGCCAGTGGTTCACCGGCACCTTTGATAATCTGCCACATGGTGGTGCCACTTTGTTTAAATTAGAGATGAACACAACAACATGCAGCAAATAAAAGTCCTTGAATCCAGTATGTATGAATAAGTATGATTTATTGTAGCTTAGTTCCAGGTAAATATAATAATAAAGATATAAGTAGATGTAAATATAAATCCCACCAGGAGCAGTTCTTCTGTTGCTCAGCCTGCCTGCCATCAACTGCCTCTCCACAGATTAGTCAGGTACCAAACATTCTAAGGTGTCATCAAACATTCTACCAGATGCAGTGGCTAGGCAATGGGGAAATCTAAGCAAGGGAAATGCAAGGCATAAGCAAGATGTAACACAACAGTTGTTTATTAATTCAATATAAATTAAAAATTACTAACACCTGTTGCCCAAGCCATTCTTATAAATGTAGGGGCTTGGAATAGTCTGCATTGACACACTTGTAGGGTGTGATGGTTATTAGATGTGTTGTTACTATCATTGGCAGCTGGCAGGGGCAGTGGGTGGTGCAAACTGCAGCAGACTCCTGACGAGGGCCCTGACATTTATTTATTTTTTACAAATTAAGTACTGCTTGAAGGGCTCCTCCACCAATGGTATAGCGGCACTGGAAAGAATAATGAAGGAGTTACAGTCATGGATGACTGTTGTGATAAATAAAAGATGCATTCCAATGATATTCTTCAAGTAGATTTATTCTTCAAGGAAAGACCTGAACTCTTCGTGCCAGACACAGCTGGACCAACTGCTCGCTGAAGCCACAGGTCTGACATCATCATAGAACCTTCTAAGGCATCATAAGAATGCAACATTCTAATCAGAGAGACATGTAAATAAAGACAAAGAGATAAACCACATGTCATATAAATATAACACATCTCCCCCCTTTATCAACACAACAAAAATAAGATAAAGGCTGTTAAATAAAACTAAAAAAACAAAAACATTAAGAAACATAATCATTCAAATAAGCAGGTAACCTTCTCTCACTTGCATCCCTCAAAATGCGTGAAGCACCAGACCCATCTCCCTGCCTTGCGGGCATGGCATCACTATCAGATGCAATTGCCTCATCACAAAGCAAAGACTCACCAGCTTGTTTATTCAAAAACTCCCAATCCTTCATCAGCATCCATAATGAACGGTGTTCATTATCATACCTACCCTCCATTCTGAACTTGTTTACCAAATTGCAATAACCATCAGGTTTTGCTTTCACCCAATCTCCAATTTGATAAAAACACTTCTCAATCACATACTGTTTGTCACACGGTGAATCACCCTTTACAGATTGCTTACGCATCCATGAGGGAATCAGTTTTCTGCCTGCCTCGTACTCACCACCCCAAAACTCACCACCGTAGTGCACTAGCCACCCTGACTACACGGCACTGGGGCACTTACTACCCTAAAACAAACTGCACAGGGTACTCACCACCCCAAAAACTGACCAGCATAGGGCACTCACTACCCTAAAACAAACTGCACGAGGTACTCACCACCCCAAAAACTCACCCCCGAAGGGCACTAACCACCCTAAATACCGCACTGGGACACTAACTACACTATAACAAACTGCACGGGGTACTCACCACCCCAAAACTCACCACCGTAGGGCACTAACCACCCTAAATACGCCGCACTGAGGCACTTACTACCCTAAAGCAAACTGCACAGGGTACTCACCACCCCAAAACTCACCACCATAGGGCACTAACCACCCTAAATACATCGCACTGGGACACTTACTTCCCTAAACAAACTGCACGGGATACTCACCACCCCAAAAACTGACCAGCATAGGGCACTCACCACCCTAAAACAAACTGCACGAGGTACTCACCACCCCAAAACTCACCAGCATAGGGCACTCACCACCTTCAAACAAACTGCACAGGGTACTCACCACCCCAAAACTCGCCACCGAAGGGCACTAACCACTCTAAATACCACACTGGGACACTAACTACACTATAACAAACTGCACGGGGTACTCACCACCCCAAAACTCACCACCGTAGGGCACTAACCACCCTAAATACGTCGCACTGAGGCACTTACTACCCTAAAACAAACTGCACGGGATACTCACCACCCCAAAAACTCACCAGCATAGGGCACTCACCCCCCTAAACAAACTGCACGGGGTACTCACCACCCCAAAACTCACCACCATAGGGCACTAACCACCCTAAACACACCGCACTAGGGCACTCACCACCCTAAAACAAACTGCACGCGCTACTCACCACCCCAAAACTCACCACCATAGGGCACTAACCTCCCTAAATACACCACACTGGGGCACTGCCAGCCCACAAACATTTCCCTTTTCTTTTTTTTTTTTTAAAACCTTTATTGTGCAGATGGAAGCATACAAATACGGGCCTACAACCAATCAGGCCGGCCACAACACATTATGAGAAGCACATTGGACAATAAGGAGGTTTCCCGGCAGTCGCCCAGCGTTGTGCAAGCGAGCAGTCCAATCTTAGAAAAGCTGAATACGACCGCTGGAAGCAGGATTAAAGAAGGTTAATTTTATAATAGGAAGTATAGTAGGATCAGTTGCAGTGTTTAGTCATCGAAGTTCCCATAGTGGGCCACGAATCAAGCATCAAGACATAAGGGCATCGATAAGATCGGGTATCAGCAGCGGTTAACAGCAATCAACTTATAGACGCCACAGTTAAAATCAGTGCCCACCATGGCCCATAACGCTCCCATCGACCACCTAATTATTATGCTAGTACATAACGGAGGAACCAGAACAGCAACGTAGTTACAATCGTCCTCTATACTAACCCGAGTAATATGAAAAAAGGGAATAGAGGGGAAAATATTATAAAGAGGAAAAGAAAGAACGCTGCGCTACTGCACGCGCCCCACAGCGATAAAGGCGCGCAAGACTAAAAGACCCGCTATCGGGGGTAGGGCGTGCAAGTCATGATATATGTGCAATCAACACCGTAGAAGAAAGCAGCTCACCCCCACCAGCTATCACACCGTGGGAAACACGCACAGACACAGCGTCCCGATGAAGGGATACAAAAGAGCCATAGAACTAAAGGGAAAACAAACAGGAAAGAGACCCCGTCCCACCCACCCCACCCTGCACCCCTGCAGAAGGCTACGGCCTACCCCCCCAGCAGCGTGCCTGTCACCCTAAATAGAAACCCGAAATATAGGAAAAGTTAGAAAGAGGGAAAGGAAACAAAAGAAAAAAAAAGGGAAAAGAACCAGGGGGAGAGGAGACCATCAATCGAGTCGTTCGGCCCCTGCCCCCCGCCTTCACACACATTTATGCCACATCAAAACGAAATCGACAAAGTCTCAGGTATCAGAAACAATCAAGGGAATCGGCCATATTGTCGTGGTTGGGGGCATTCCTCATCTCCATCCGTTAACCAGTAGTCCTCCGGGTTCAGACCGGCTCACCCCTGTCCTTTCCTGGTCATCGCTACCACGCGTAATAGAGTAGAGGGTAGCAAACGTTTCGAGGTGGAGAGGCCACAGGATCGGAACAAAACGGGCCAAGAGTATAGACCAGAGGACCCCAGCAACAAACGGCAAAGCAAGAACTTTTTGCGGCAGTCCAGACTGTCCAGTAGCAACAACAGGAGCAGTAAACAGTACAGGTGCAGTCTCGCCGCCCAGGAAAGTGAGGTCTCCCCCGCAAGGCAACAGCGGGACCTCACCGAGGCAGATCGAATCGAAAATCCACATCGCTCCCCAATCACTCGAGCAGGAACGGGCCCCAGCGCGGAGCCCACATCCGCTCCCGCCACAATCAATACTACCTGGAGATCCGGGGCCGCAGGCGTACAGTCTTGTCGATGCACGGCGACAGCACTCCTCTCAACAGCCGGGGGGGGCGAATCAGCACACACTCGAAGTCGAGCCGCGTCCCTGAGGGACGGCCCAGCAGAAATGGCGGCAGACCTTCTATCTTGCACAGAGGCGTCGCGGGCCATGGCCGCACGCAAAGACTGTAGGGCATCAAGGGCATCGCCAAGCATGGGCTCGCGCTCACAGGACCAGGCCCCCGTGCACTTCAGTGACCCAAGTTCACCGCCCTGAGTAGATCCGTGACCCAAGGCGCCGGTCGCCATCTTGCAGGTCCAGCCGCGTCTCCACGCGCCTCAACTTCTGGAGCGGGCTCTCAAGCAAGGCCACCGCTGGAGTCCCCTCAAGCCCCAGAAATGGCAACCTGGGTGCAGAAAGGAGGGCCACCAAAAGTGGGGACCGCCAGCGCCACCGTCCCACGGACGCCGCCCGCCGAATCCGGGCGCAGGGCTTCAAGATGGCCGGACAGGGCAACAAAGGGGGTATGCCTCCTGCGCGGTCTTTCCCCATCCACGGCGGGCCGCGCCACACTACAGGGCCCCCAGGCCGCCAGACCGGGCCCGATCAGTCGCCACCGGCATAACCGCACAACGGCCTCTCCCAGCCGACCCCTCTCCTCCACCAATGGCCGCCACCGACACCTTCACTCCGGCCGACCTTCACAGGCAAGTCCCCAGTCTCCACACCGCGGAGCCCCGGACCAAACAGGGGCACAGCTTCGGATCCGCAGCTCGCAGGAGCCCTCGGGACAGACGGTGAGTACGAGCGTTTCTTCACCTTTCCATTTCTTCCCGAGTGTGTCGCCTCGGGGCAGGATGCTTATCAGGATATGCGTGTTGGGCAGGAAGGTTAGCGGAGCCGAGCTACAATGTGGCCATCGCGTCCCTTTTCTTAATAGCTCCCTCAAACATTAAGTTTTTTTTTTCTTCCCTTTTTTAACGTCAATCCAGCCTTTGCAATTCTTTCTAATACCACCTTGTCATCCATTAGCTGTTGGATTTTTCCTTTTACCTTAGCTCTGGCTGCAAAGTGAACTCTTCTGGCTATGTGCTTTACAGGGATCGTATTTTCTTTTAATTTGATCACATGCTGATAAGTTTTGAACTTATTTAGTCTTGGTTCAAATACATCACTAAACCTATTCAACACATCATCCAGATTGTCAGCATAACTTGCATTCACACTCATAACTGGACATTCTGCTGTGGGGTCTACTTTAATTCCCAAGTCAAATTGGTGCGGCCACCCTAAAATTGGTGGTCCTTCTTGTGCCACATAAACTTTCCCATGAGTTTCTCTTCCTTCAAACCTTATCTTTGCTTCCATGCACCCTACCACGTTAATATCATTCCCTTGATATGATTTAAATTTCACATCAGACCAAGTTAATGTCCCACTCCCCTATGTCCTATCATAGATTTCTTGTGGTATGATGGTGTATAGTGAACCTGTATCCACCATCAATGAAACAATTTTCTCATTTATCTCAAAATTCGCCTCAGGTCGTATTCTTCTTCTCTCTACACCACCGACCTCCATCACATCCACATCACCATCAACAACGACAACTCTATAAGTGGATGTTGAATCATCCACACATGCCACTTTCTCATACTGTTGTTTGCACATGCGTGCCAAGTGTCCCTTTTTACCACACTTAAGACAATCTTTCCCAACTGCATAACATTGTTTTGAATCCCCCAAGTGGTATGTGCTCCCACATCTTAAACAATGTTTCTCGCCATTTTTTCCTATTGTTCTGTTGAAATTCTTTTGAAACTTGTTTCCATTACTATAGTTGCTCTGAGTATTGTTCTTTACTGCACATACACTTTCCCCATTTTCTTCCACCATTGAGACTTCTTTATTACTGCTAGAGCTTATTTTCATTTCCTTCATGCATTTTTCTGATTCCTCAACCACTTTTGCAATGGCAATAGCATCTTTTAATGTTGGATCACTCGAGGCCCACAGTCTTTCTTGCGTTTTTTACAATGACATTGAACTATTAATTGGTCACGAATCATTTCCTCCTGCATTGCTCCAAATTGACACTTAGCCGATAGTTCTCTCAGTCTTGCAACAAATTCGTCAATACTTTCATTTTCTCTTTGGGGCTGAGTATAAAACTTATGTCGTCGCATAACCACATTTACATGCTTTGCAAACCTCTTTTCTAGCTTCATGACAGCTTCTTTATAGACATCATCCAAATCCTCTCCATCAGGCAGGTATTTGAAAATATGCTGTCCCTCTTTCCCTAAATTACCTAACAACAGTGCTTTCTTTCTTGCAACAGAGAATTCAGTACCATCTAGGGCTACCAAATAGTTCTCGAAGCAGTCTATCCAATCCTCCCATTCAATATTTGGTTCACCTGGGGACATCAAGAAATCTGGTGGAATTACTATTGCAGTGCTAACATCCGTTTTTTAGTTGCACGTCAACTCCTCAGCAGAAGGTGGCAGCACAATCCTAGAGTGCTTGTTTAGAATGTTCACAACCTTCCAATAGAAACGTAGGTAACAGAATGCTCACAAGTGAACTTAGTTTACTTCCTGTGGTGAATTCAAAATGAGTGTTTCTCGATCTGCACTCTTCCAAGGTGTTACTTACTTCACCCTCCTCAAAAGTAAGTATTCTTGTGTTACTGTGTGGTCTCAAAGCATTTCAGACTTATCTTGCCTTATCATGTTTTTATCGTGTCTCCTTCCTTATTCCTTCGCTTTTGTTACAGTTACAGCACTGTAATTTTTTTTAATTCCTCTACCTTGCCGTGTTATTTATCTTAAATCCTTCGCATTTTCCTAAGTTCTACATTTGCGCTCTCATTCCGACTAAATCTTCGAAGCGCAGGGCCTGCGTTAACATCACGCTGCGTGTTTCAATGGTTAAAGCACCAGTACTCCATTCCAGCTCACGCTCTGCCACGCGCCTGTCTGCTTGTGCTTATATTTATTTTTGAACGCTTGACAGCTGGACCAACTGCTCGCTGAAGCCACAGGTCTGACATCATCATAGAACCTTCTAAGGCATCATAAGGATGCAACATTCTAATCAGAGAGACATGTAAATAAAGACAAAGAGATAAACCACATGTCATATAAATATAACCATGACAAAACAGCATCTTAAAATAATCCCACAGAAGACTGAATTTGGTTAGACACCTAAAACCTTCTCGTTTGTAAACCATTGTTGAGACTGGGAAATCTCTGAGCCTCACCCTGGACAAGAACCTAAACCTGCAGGCACACATCAAAACCCTTGGAGTGACCAACACCAAAACACTCTTATCAAAGATCAAACCCTTCATTCCAGCTGAAGGTTTCAAGACCCTAGTCTTCATAAAAGTGACTATGGTAATGACCATCTGACCACCATTCCCAAAATACACCTCACTACTAAGAACAGCACTCAGCTCGGCAGCCTGCCTGGTATCTGGCTTCAGAAAATATGCTCACGCCTCATCCAGGTTGATCATCCTTAATCGGCTCCTTCGGTGCTGGATTAAACGCTGTGGAGGTCCCCCGGCATTCGAAATTTTGGGGGCCTTCTCACAAATGATCTCCTTAGACCCAATGCACTGGATACTTTTTTACAGACTGCCAGCTGCCAAAGATGAGCTTTTAAAAGACAAACTGTTCTGTGAATCTGATGTTTATGTACTTTCAGGCACATGCATCAAAGCTTTTTGCGATTGCAAACGGTGCGAATCGCAAAAATCGGACGTTTGCGATTGCAAAATCAGCTTTTGGGATGCATCAAGGGTGAAGGCCCTCGCAATTTGAGAATTCGCAAATATTTGCGAGTTCTCAAATTGCGATTGCATTTAAGGAATCGCATTTTGCGATTCCTTAAATGCAATGCATGAAAGTTTTAAAAATAGCGATTTCGCAATTAGGGGGAACAAATTACCATGAGGTTGAACCTCATGGTAATTTGTGAAAACTTTGAAAAATGCACTTTTGTACTTTTGTGCATTTTTCAAAGTTTCATGTTGTGCATGTGTGTGCACAACATATGTGCACAGATTAATTTCAGGGGTGCAACAGGGTGTCCTTTGGACACCCCTGCACCCTTGAAATCGCATTCTCAATTTGCCAGTCGCTAATTGCGAATCGCAAATTGAGAATGTCTTCCCATTCATTCCTATGGGCCTCTAAGCCCATAGGAATGAATGGGGAGGCATTCCTTAATTGCGACTCGCAATTTGCGAGTCGCAATTAAGAAAAGTTTAGAAATCGCAAATTTTTCAGCGATTTATTTTTTTTTTTTCATGCATAGGCTTTCGCGATCTCTTAATTGCGATTCCTTAAAAATCACAATTAAGAAATCGCAAAAGCCAACAATGATGCATGTGCCTGTTTAAGTTGTATTTTGATCGGTTGTCGCGGGGTCCCTAAAAGTAGTGGGGCCCATGGGCCAGTGCCTACTTTGCCTATTTGGAATCTGGAACTGAGCTCCTCGTTGAAGTAAAAATCCAGTTTAGAATCGAGTTTTTCATTCACAAAGCTCGGGCAGCACACCAAGGACCTGAAGCTCTGTCTCCCAGCTCTAAACACCATCTTCAGGAAGTAACTTCAACCCGTTCTCTTTCTTTCCTACTTCAGACCTGATTAACGGCTATTCATATACTCCTAGTTAGTCTGCGCCTGGATACCCTCACGGGTGACCAGCAGCGCTCTAGATGTTTACTGATTGATTGATGGGCTGATTGAGGGTCGCTCGCCGAAGCGGAGGACGCGTGGGAGGATTCACAGAGCATACACTGAATCACTCTGATCTGACACGACTGTTTGGTTTCTCTGATCCAACCGAATATCATTCTCTGTCCTTGGTTTGTTTTGTCCCACTTTCAGATTCCATAATTGTCATCCTTATACTGCATAATCTCATCCCTCCTACCAACCAAGGACAGCTCATTCGCCATATCATCTTTGTGGCCATATCTAATGTAAAATGATGTAAAGCGCTGTGGTACCAAGACTGGTGTGGTGCCCGCTACATAAAACCGCAACTTAACAATAGTGTGAAAACGGTAGGATCGACTAAATAACATGATACACGTTTTAAATAATTTAGTTAATTTATGTCTAAGGTAGGCTTTTATTAAGTCCCTAAAGCTTATTCGAGATATCACATGAATTGATCCCATAACTTTTATGAAGTCTGTATTCATGTTAGTAACACAAGGAACCACCAGGTGGCGGTATTGCTCAAGAAGGACAACCCCTGCAGGCCGCTCACCAGAAAAAAATAGAGGTGTATTTATTTGATTTATGTGTGCTTTTAAAATATGCATGGTGTTTTGCAATTGCATTTATAAAGTGCTTAGTACCCCCTGAGGAGGCGTAGAAGCGCTTTTTGGCTAATAGCACGCTACGGCGGAACCACATTTTCGAATTTACTACAATGATTATTTACAATTTGAATACATCAAAGATTGTAGTATTCGGATTAGTTCATATTCTAATAATCTTGTGGCCGAAGTTTATTGATTTTAGTCCAGCAGCCTAGACCAGAGTCTGGTCAAGTGTTAACAGTACGAGTCTTTGTGGAAGGGATTAGTTGAAAAAGGGTTGAGTCAAAGTTAGGGCTGGAAAGTTCATTTTGGAGTTCAGTGAAATTACATTGTCACATTGTGGGGTTAATTGTCAAAGCAGAAATATTTATGCTGATGCAGACAATTTGGAAGATGTGTGGGCGGATCCGTGAAGATTAGTAGATTGTTTGTGTGCAGTGGGGTGAATACAGGGGCCAAACGATCTCTTTTATCAAAGGGTGATTTATAGGATTGGAGCAGATAGATTAGACCAGGGCAAGTCAGATGAGGGAAAAGGATGCTCAGATTCGGGATCATACAGGGGTGGGTAATCTGCTGTGTTTATTGAAATCGGGTCGAGTCACCTTCGTCTCCTTTGAGGATTGATGCGGAGTAGTCACAGAATGGCTTAGACTAGCAATGATCCTTGCTAAGAGGCATACAGCAATACAGTGGAAGGCGAGAGCAGTGACACCAATCGGTAGCTGGCTCAATGCCTGGACTGGAAACCAAAAGTAGCACTTAAAAAAATGGGGAAATATGATGCATTTCCTGCACATTTTCATCATATTCTTTCTTTTCCCCCATATTCTTTCGCCCATTTCTCCTTTTTTAGGTCTCGCTATTCGATGCGCACAGGTCTCGCTATTCGATGCGCACGCATCGAGCTTGCGAGGATATAGGGCTTTAAACAAACTTTAACTAACTGTGCGATTTGGTGCTGTGCCCGTGGCTTTTAGGTCAATGCGCAAGCGCATTGACCTAAAATGCGCGTGCACATCACCAAATCGCTGTCTGTTCCCTCAGCCGCACTCCTCCCACACCTTTGAAGTGAAGCTTAGCTTCACTTCAAAGGCCCCTGCTGCTGAACACCCTCATCGCCGCTCGGCCCCCTCCCCTGCCCGCCGTGTCAAATTTCTCCTCCCCCCTTCCCTTGTCTGCCTTCCCTTATCGTGATAAGGTCGCTCTCCCCGCTCGGCCCCCTCCCCTGCCCGCCGTGTCGCATTTCTCCTCCCCCCTCCCTTACAATCCCACAACACTGCTATGAACACGCACGCACTCAAATCAAACCACACTCCATGTAACATGCAGTGATCAGGGAGTGCCAATTGCTCAGAATAAGTAAGGAGTAATTTATTCAGAAAATATGTTTTTGCTCCGATGAGAGCACTACAGGAAAGCTGTTCTTTAATTCATTCATCCACATCGCTTGGCCTCGGTTGCGCATCCAACTGCCCCCATGAAACACCTTAATTGGTGCGCGCTCGTTGTCCTCCTGGCTCATGAAGTCCTCGCGTTCCTGAATAATAGAATTATTATTCTATTCCAAACCATATGAATATCGGCTGCTCCGCGTTCCTTTTTTCCGGAGTCCTGGAACCCTATTGTCCGCGCCCCCTCCCGCCCCTTCTCGAGCCCCTGTCACTCATTTGCACACAATCGCTCGTGGTCCCCCCGGGGGGCTGCCTATTGCAGGATTTAAATAGCAGCTCGGTACCCTGGGATCGTCGTATCAGGCTGCGGCCCTTCTCTGCCTTCCCTCCGTCTTGCATCGTTTTAGAACTGGGCAAAGTGCAAATGGCTTTTTATGTAACAGCGGAGCAAAACCGTTTGGTCGGAAGGTATTTTGTTTTTAAATCATTTTTACTCGCCTTCAAAACTCCCGAAACGCACTGGAGAAAAGGCAGGCATGGCTGCAGCTGTTGATTGCTGTGTGCAGTAGGGGGAAGTGAGTAAGTAAACAAGTACAACGTGTGGTGGGAATAGTGTGTTTTCTCATATTGACAATTACACACAGTTACATGCGCCTGTAGATTTACAACCCAACTCCGTTTTGCAGTGGGCTACATTTTTTTAAACAATTTTATATAGCGCCAACTCGGCCCGAAGGTGTTGGTGCGCTCTTCGTGAGCACTGTTTACATTACACAAGGACACGTTCATTTTGGTTGGTAGGGGGCGAGTAATGTGATTTTGCCTAGACTCACAAGATGTCCAGCTGACGCTGAGACTCGAATCTGGTTTCCCAGTCCCTACGTCCGCTGCTCTGGCCGTTAAGCCACAACCGTGCTTAGCATCGTTTTAGAACTGGGCAAAGTGCCAATGACTTTTTATGTAACAGAGGAGCAAAAGCGTTTGGTCGGAAGGTATTTTGTTTTTAAATAATTTTTACTTGCCTTCAAAATTCCCGAAACGCACTGGAGAAAAGGCAGGCATGGCTGCAGCTCTTGTTTAACGTGTCCTCACAGCACATTCCCAGCCAGAGGCATGCATATATATGAATAACAATTAAGCGACTCCAGGAGCTCCGTGGAGCCCTGGAATGGCCTCTAATTGCATCACTTTGCCTTGGATTTAATTTCCTGGCTCTCACTCGGTTTTTAATTTCTCTTCTTTACGGCCTCTGTACCTTCTCTTAAACAATGTAAACTTCGATCTGTCTTAATTTTCACGTACCTGAAGGGGGTAGTGTCATTTTAGAAAGTTGTATTTGGTAGTTTTGTATGTCTTTCTTAACTCGTTTTGGAAATGTACACTATTATAGTTGATGCTGGTTGCTTGTGGCAGCCGTGTCTTAGCTATTGGCACACAGTGTAGCTGATGGGAACGATTTTTGCTGCTGGCGACGAGCTTATTTCACAAGGGTGCTTAGAACAGTAGCCCTTTTGTTTCTTTGATTTGTGAAGTAGTTCATAGACTAAGTGTTTTTATTCCACTGGGCTGCTCTCCTCAGATGTAGCATCTTAACCGAGTTAGTACTGAACATAATTGTTTTAAGAATTCAGAATTCTTACTTTGGCTCAATGTATTTTTCCTGTTATAATGAACTTTAGCGATAGTTGCATTATTTGGGGAAGAGTGTAAAGTTTACTATGAGCCGTTTTCATTTTTTAGGCCTGAAACTCTAAAGTCTACACATTCTTTACAATACGCAGAGCTGTCTTTTACACCTATCAGGGTAGTATTAATTCCCTCTTGCTATTGGTTCTTTGATGTATCCTTTCCCCTTCTATTAAATGCTTCCATTGCAGTGCACAAAGGACTGTTTTACATCTAAAATGTAATTGTCACTGTTTTTTATCTCATGATGTATTGCATACAGAAAATGTTAGTTTTTTTTATCACAGTAGTCTTTTTAAAATATTTTAATCGGTGCTCAATGTGCGAGCCAGGTCTATTGCCTTTGTCAATGCTTATTCTCTTTGATAACAGCATATACTTTGTCCAAACTGGTGATAAACTGAGTGTTTGGATTAATTTTTATTGCTTGGATGTTAAAGGATTTAAATCAAAATAACCTGAACGATGATAGAAATTGATTGCAGCAAAGAATCAAACGTGTCTATTTAATGTTACTCTTAAAACTTACCTCTCCGGTATGTCCCTTCCCTGACATTTTCAGCTATTCCATCTTTTATGTAATCCTGGCCACTTTAGGCCACGTTTAAGACCAAGATGGTGTTCCAGGTTTCGTGTTGTGCACATCAGCAACAATGTAGTTAAAAAAATAAAAAAATAAAAATACCGGCTTCAGTACTTCCGTATGAACTAGTCACACCCTAAAATCATGATTCCAAGGAATACGCATTTCTGGAATGAGTGATTCTAAAGCTGAATTGCTGGCTGTTGCTTCCAAGCTATGCTACTTCCGGGCTAGGCCACAAAATGACAGAACATACCCTTTGTTCAGACCAAATGTATGTTTCAGCGCTTTGGCACAAACACCCCTTCACCATGTTTAATATGATGCTATTTAAGATGCCTGACTGGTTTTCAGCGAGGTGCTCCTGTTTATGAAGAACTGAGGCAAGCGTGACAGATGGCAGGCGCAATTACTTTTACTTAAAACAGTCCTTGTATGTTTTTGGACATTGATCATGCTCTGCCTAACTTCAAGCAATGGAAACCATGTCGAGGATGCGTGACTGGGTTATTGCCTTGCTCTTGATTCTGTAAAGCGCTCGGATACCTTAGGGTCTAGCCAGCGCTATATAAAACTCATAAATAAATAAATAGCTGATCCATTACATTCTTGTGTCCCTCGGTAGCTGCCTTAGGAGAAGATACTATAATCGTACAAACTTTTTGCTCATCTTACAAATTGTTGTTTGTCTTAAACCCATGGCATTAGAACACTGTTGTCTATAGCCTCTTAAGTTGTATGACTTGAGCACCTTCAAGCCACTAGGATCTTCGATACATAGACACCTTTTACCAGGCAACATTGTATGGTGTAGAAATCTCAGACGATACAGCCCACATTGAAGTCATATTATGCCATACAAATTACACAACTTACAAAAAAGGGTAGTGATGGGAAACTGATCGCACTTCTTTTGACATGTGCAAATGTAAGTAACATTTCGATTCATTTGTATTTTTCACGGGGCAGTTGGGTACATTTGCATCCAACTACCCAAAATGCAAAACCCACTTGAGCAATGCCTCTCGTGTTACACATAAAATCTAGAGACCAACGCACTCCTGTAGACAAACTTAAAATAGTCAAACATACATATCTGTGATGCAGTCTGTAGATGAGACATGTTCCACACTGCAAATTCCAAAGTTATTCAGATGTTTATATATTTCTCTTAGATGGTACAAGCAACAGTTGACATGTGTTTCGTCACAACAGTGACTTTTTCAAGGCTAGATGGTCACAGTAACGGAAGCTGGTTCACACCTCTCAATAGTTCTTTTCACTCCATCCTTACCTGCCGTGCTCCACCCAGCTTTCAGAGCAGTGTCCGTGTGCACTAATAAGTGACTTCAGGACCAGGGCGTGCCAAGTGCGGATAGAATTATGGAAAACAAGCCAGCATCCATCAACGCATCCACCACCACCACATCCACCACCACATCCACCACCGCATCCACCACCACTACATCCACCACATCCACCACACCCACCACCATCACTTCCACCGCATCCACCATCACCACCACATCCACCATCACCACCACATCCACCATCACATCCACCACCACCACCACATCCACCACCACCACCACATCCACCACCACCACCACATCCACCACCACCACCACATCCACCACCACATCATCACCTCCACATCCACCATGAAATCCACCACCACCACCACCACATCCACCACCACATCCACCACCACTTCCACCGCATCCACCACCACCACATCCACCACCACATCCACCACCACCACCACATCCACCACCGCATCCACCACCACCACATCCACCACCACATCCACCACCTCATCCGCCACCGCATTCGCCACCACCACATCCACCACACCCACCACCATCACTTCCACCACCACATCCACCACCACTTTCACCACATCCACAACCACCACATCCACCACCACCACATCCACCACCTCCACCACATCCACCACCACCACCACACCCACCACCACATCCACCCCACATCCACCACCATCACCACCACATCCACCACATCCACCATCACATCCACCACCACCACCACATCCACCACCACATCCACCACCACATCCACCACTTCCACCGCATCCACCACTTCCACCGCATCCACCACCACATCCACCACCACATCCACCACCACCTCATCCACCACCGCATCCACCACCACTACATCCACCACACCCACCACCATCACTTCCACCACCACCGCATCCACCATCACCACCACATCCACCATCACATCCACCACCACTACCACCACATCCACCACCACATCCACCACCACATCCACCACCACTTCCACCGCATCCACCACCACCACATCCACCACCACATCCACCACCACCACAACATCCACCACCGCATCCACCACATCCACCACCACTTCCACTGCATCCACCACCACCACATCCACCACCACATCCACCACCACCACAACATCCACCACCGCATCCACCACATCCACCACCACATCCACCACCTCATCCGCCACCTCATCCACCACCGCATCCACCACCACCACATCCACCACACCCACCACCATCACTTCCACCACCACATCCACCACCACCACCACATCCACCACCACATCCACCCCACATCCACCACCATCACCACCACATCCACCACCACCACATCCACCACCACCATATGCCCCAGATCCAACACCACCACCACTATATGTGTGTGGCTCTGTGTGTGTGTGTAGGTGCAAATGCAATGTTCTTGGATTTTCGTCACAATAAAATACACTGAACATAATCTTCACAAAAGTTATTTACAAACGTTTAAGCTATTGCCATTATAAATTACAATAACTTTTATTTAAGTATTAATTATTTACAAAATTAAAAGCCATTATTTGTAATATCAAGACATCTAAGTCACGTAAATACAACCCACATTGCATTACAAATGCTATAGGTGTCACATTTGCAAAAGTTAAAACTATTGACATTGTAACTGACAAAGCTATTAATTTTGCTACTTTCAAAACCAACACATAAATAAAAAAGTGTCATTTACAATACCAATAGCTCAAACTTTCCTAATGCGAGACCTATTGCATTTCCAATGCTTGTTCTGCTCTCCCTTCCTTCTGCTCTCCCTTCCTTCTGCTCTCCCTTCCTTTCCCTGGATCCCTCTCCTCAATCTTGCTCTTACCAGAACATCTCTGTGACTTCCACTCTTGCCTCTCCTTTCCTTTCTTCTGCACCCTTCTCATTAGTGATCAGGCCCATTCTTTGTTCTTACTTCGATTTTAATCTTCCACCTTTTCTGCTGTTTTTCCTTGCTCTCCTTAATTTCCTTACTGCACAACCCTGCATTCATCTTCCCTTCTCTCTCATACATGTTTTCAATTATTCTCTCCATTCTTCGCTGTTTCTTCTCCTCTCTTCATTCATCTCCTTCACTGTTCTCCCTCCTAATCTCCCCTTCCCCTCCTCTTTTTTCTCCTTCTATTCCAAAACTTCAATTCTCCCATTACATCTTTCTCTTCCTCCCTCTACTCCAGCGGTCTTAAAACCTTTTTGCTCTGAGCCCCCTAAGTAAAATGTTTTAATGCCGGGCCCACCTTCAAAACTTTATGACAACTTTATGAGGGAGTGTGTGAAGCAAGGCTGGTCGGAGGGGTGGGAATTATGAGGTCATTTTCTTGGCTACTTTTTCTTTAGCTCATAATCCACACTAAACATGAAACTTCAAAAAGAATAAATCACCAAACAGAAGTTGACTAAAACTCAACTACTCACCCTCACACTTCCAGGCCCAAATGCAACGGCTGTACTAATAATACCTATGGCCATGAATAGCAGGCTGTCTCCTCTGCCTCTCTCACTTCTTATTCACCATGCCTGACCACCATTCCAATCTTGAAACAGACTCTGTCCCTTTCAGAACAAAAGCAACTTCCACAGGTTGGTTGCCTTTTTGCAACACGGATGCCATCAGGCCTAATGATAGCAATGAAAATGAGCCACCGTTCCTTTTTCGAAAAGAGATAATTGTGAGGCAATGGCCCATTCACCGTTCTGTGCTCAAGTGCCACTGCGCCTGCTTTACTAATAAGAAATTGTCCTTTTAATGTATTTATAAAAATGTTTGCACTGGGCACAGTCTGCCTACCTGTTACTAAAATGTATTTTTGAAAACACTTGTTTTGCTTAAACACTTAATAATTTTGTGGCAGCTTGTCTTATACTCTGAGCAACTGGATTTATGATTATGTGATTCTGTAGCAGCAGCGTGTTCTGCATATGCCACATAATCCGTCATCTGATGCATAATCTGCAGATTTTAACAACAAAATGTTTGTAGCTCACATGGAATAGAAGTTACTAAAAACAAGGCAGTGGAAAGCCCGTCATAACGGTTGACCAGTCATCTTTCAATTGCATATTGCTGTATTTGGGTGTTTAATTGGTGCTAATCAGGTACAATCTTTGCCCAGGCAGTGCTACAACGCGTACAAATTGTAAAATAAATAAATAAATAATACTACCACAAAATGTGCCGCATTTGCTGCATAATTTGCCTTTTGTTGCTGTTAAATTTAGTGAACCCTGCCGCATAATTTGGTCCTCCGCTGCCACATAATTCCAGTAGCTCTGCTAAAACTCTGCTTAATACAATTTTAAATAATAACATATATATTCACAGTGCCTGCTGTTACCTGTTGGGACTTCTTAGCACTATATACACTCCATGTACTTTTCCGAACAGCACCAACTAGGATTCAATTCTGTGTCTATGTGGTCTCACAGACAGACATTTGGAGTGATCGCATTATTCCACTGAGATTTAGGGCCATATGTATCATTCAAATTCGCATTCGCAAAGGCCGAAATTTGCAGAATTTCGGCCTTTGCGAATGCGAATTTGCTAAATGGGATGTATGATTGAAAATCCTGTGTAAAATACGGAATCGCTAAATTTGCGATTCCTTATTTTGCGATTGCATTTAAGGAATCGCAAATTTTGCGATTCCTTAAGTGCAATGTATGAAGTTACAAAAAAATCGCAAATTGTCCCTAAGGAATTGCGAATTACCACCAACTTCAAGTTGATGGTAATTTGCGAATTTCTTGAAAAATGCCCATTTATGCATTTTTCTAAGTGCCATGTGACACACATATGCACCACATGTGCACCCATGCTTATTTCAGGGGTGCAACAGGGTGTCCTTTGGACACCCCTGCTCCCTTGAAATTATTCTCAATTTGCGATTCGCAAATTGCGAATCGCAAATTGAGAAAAAATTCCCATTCCTTCCTATGGGCCTCCTGGCCCATAGAAATGAATGGGAAAGTATTCCTTAGTTGCAAATTCTCAATTAGCGAATTCCCAATTAAGGAATATCAAGAAATCGCAAAAAAAATGTGTTTTTCTTGATACATACCATTTTGCGATTCTGAAATAGCGATTTCTTAAAAATCGCTATTACAGAATCGCAAATTGGTTCCTTGATACATATGGCCCTTAATTTCTTAAGAGTGCCTCTCCCACCATTACCTTAAATTACATTTATTTTTCACTTAAACATGTGTGCATTATTTTATATGCCGTTGTCTAAAGGTGATAAAAACAACAAAATACTTTAGAATTTTTTGTCCATTTTAGACGCATCTTTGACCCTGCCACCGCAGAGTTCAGGATTAAAATTGCCATGTTTGTTTTATGCAGTTGAAACGCTGTATGTCAATGAAGATAGTCTGCAAAGGCGACAAATTGATATGTCTGCTTCCTGGCCATCTTCATTTACAAGTACTTGCAGCCATTTGCGCTCCCCTAGGAACTCGGCTACGCCCCCAGGATATCACGCCCCATGGTTTGAAGACCACTGCTCTACTCTTTAAGGCACAGGCAGATAGCAATTGTGCCATTGCCTCGGAGTCCGGCACTTGCTAGGAGGGGTGAAGCCGAGACCATGTAGCTGTGTGAGAGTAATGAGCATCCTGGAAAAGAGCAAACCTGAGGGTCTTGAGACATAGGTTAAAGACAGCAGCCGTCACCTTTTCTGGTTTAACACGAGCCATCAGTGTTAAGCTACTCTGGGTGTGAAGGCGAAAGTACTGGGACCATAGAGACCTATGCTCCCTCTGCCCCTCAACAATGATTCTTTATGGAAAATATGACACCGACAGAAGATTATCCTGCCTGAGCAAGATATGAGCCCAAATATAATCTTTGGTTTGGCATTTTAAGCCTTCATTTGCCAGCAGCATTTTGCATTCTGAGTCATGCAGGTTTACATTTCGTATCTGTTGGGCTAGACAGAAGTACTTGGAAAGTGCTGTTGATGGAAAGCTAAGATTGAAGGTCTAACATTCACATGGCATTTGGCAGCTATGCTAAATCTGCCTTTGAAATACGATTTTGTCTGGCTGTGTTTGGGTCATGTGCAGAAAGTCTGAGGGACCAGTCTACTGCCGTTTAACTCAGTGTGATGAGACAATGAATGTGGGGACAGCACAAGCTCAATTACAGGGCAAAGCAGACGAGTTCAAGGGAGGGCTGCGTCTGAAAATATATTAACATTTTAACAAAAAGTAGAATTTCTCTGAGAAATCCAGGAAATGCCCCCTCACACCTTGAGGTAACCCAGCACGTTAAGAAGTGCAGGTAATGATTTCAAATGTTGGCAAAGCCAACTCACCCATTCATTGTCTTGATGAGTTAAGTGCCAATATATTTTGCAATGATAACATCTGTTATTACAGTGCTCAGAAGCAGCACTTTTGCAGTATGGAAGGGTGTATCAAAAAACAAGCTGTTATTAAATGCCCATGCTTTCCTCACACTGCACGGTTGTTCTAGTGCTTTTTATTGAGTTACTCCTTTGCACCCCTACTCCTGAAGCACTTTCTGGGAGTCTCATTCATTCTACGACTGCTTAACTCTCACTCATGAATTGTTTTCCCAACTGTGGTCTCATTTGTAAAACCTTTCTCTTTATTTTCTAACTGGTATAGATTTATATGGATAAAGTATCCCCTGTCATACACTATTTTGCAAGTCACTGTGGAGTTCCATAATCATACAGAGTCCCTTTATAAGGTTATAGAACTCTTGAGTTGACTTGTAATATCCATATTATGTGTGCCAGTGGTACTTATCCCATATAATACACGGTCACAACTTCACCTTTTCCACAAACTACTTAAAATCTTGGTGCGTTTCTGTTTCATATGAAAGAGTGAGCATGTTTGCAAACACAACAAATAAAAATAAAATCTCTAATAAAAAATAAACGCATCAAAAACCTTAGATATTTCTTGCAAAGAGATATTATTAACCGTTCAATATAAGTCAGTTTAAAAAAGAAAAGAAAAAAAGCAGCAGAAACTTGGAACTTATTGAAACGTGCAGAAAGATTATAGTTATTCTCTAAGGAGTCCACAAAATAAACATGTTCTCTTTTTTTGTCATTGTAAGGTATTAAACTAGAGCACAAGTAAGAAAAGCAACAGTCCGTTTGTTGCTTTAAACAGCTGCTTTAGTTATGCTGAGAGACCTGACCTGCCTTTCACCTTCACTGCTCGCTCTGGCAGCAGGCATTGAGACATCAGAACTCGACTGTATTAACCTTATAATAGTTGAGTTCTGACATCTTTTCTCTATAATCAGTGTCTTTGTGCATCATAAGTTGCTGATTATACAAAAATTAGTGACTGCTGTTTATGCGGGGATTACAGAATCCCACGTGTGTGTGTGTGTGTGTGTGTATATGTGTGTGTGTATATATATATATATATATATATATATATATATATATATATATATATATATATATATATATATATATATATATATATATAGATCAGTAACAGTGAATTACAGGGATGTTTTCCACAGAGAGGTTCTGAGTGACAAGAGGGAAGCTGTTGCTCTATCAACTGTTGCTACAGCATAGCTATGATAAGCAGTAAATTACCAGATTTAGAATCTAGTGTAAACGATAGAGGCGGCCTATGGTAGCCGTGCATAACCTATAGAATTATAGATGGATAACTATGAATTCTTGAGATATTTTCACTTCAGGGTTCTGAGTGTCCTCAAATAGAAAACAAGAGCAAAGCTTGAGTTGCCTATGATGTCACTCAGTACCCTGAAATGAAACATATCTCTGTAATTCACCTTTTACCAATTTATAATTTTATGTTCTGTATTGCTCCCAAAATCACCTGCCCCTGCTTTTAACTACTACGCAATGGCAGAAAAATAATGGGAGAGCCATACATAACAGAGTCTCTGTTATTTATCCTGTCCCAGAGGTAAAAAATACCTTTCCTGCCACCCTTGACCAACCCCAGCACCTTCCCTGCCTTCCTTCCCACTCTTGCAGTTGTACTGTCTGCTTTCAGTCAAAGCAGAGCTGCACTGACAGGCTCTTGAAGAGCCCTATCAGCCTGGCCTGGAAGGCCTTTATGTCGTAGCAACAGTGGGTAACACATTTTGTTATAAACTGTTGCTACACCATAGCAGAGCGTTATCAGATTTAGAAACTGACATAAACTATAGAAACTCTATGAGAGCCATACATAATAGGAAATGTCAATGGACAAGAGTAAATTCTGGATGTTTTTCACCGAGGGGCTCTGAGTGACATCAAATAGAACAAGAGCAAAGCTTGAGTTGTCTATAATGTCACTTGAAACCCCGGGGAGCAGACATCTCTGTTGATCACTGCTTTCCATCTTTAATTTTATGGTATGTATTGCCAACCCAAGTCATCTCTCCTGTAACCCCCCACCCCTAACTCTCTCTGCTTTCAACTGCTACGCAGCAACAGAGGAATAACAGGGGAGCGATACATAACATGACCTGAATCTGGTATTCATGTTAGATGATTCCTGCTCTAATAAACAACTGCCTACTGAGTGCAGCCAGTGCTCTAAACCCGGAGGTAGGGGTTTCAGACTGGAATGGAAAGGCAAAATAGGGGAAAGCTCCATTATGAACAGATACCTTGAGGGGCCCTCAGGGTGCCATTTCTTATGGGATGATGCCCCAAGAAAAAGGACCACAGAATGACTTCAGAATGACTGCATGCCCTCATGCCTTTGATCTAGGCCTGGCAAATGTAAATTTCACTGGCGTGATTCGCATAATTTCTGGAATGTCGCTTTGCACTTGAGTAAAATTCCCAACGTGACACCATTTTATGTAATTATGCCACTGTTTGCAGGAAAATTATCGAGCAGGAGTGCGGAACAAAGTGAACAAGACACAAAAGTCTGTTGTTTGCGGCACTCGTGTTCATTGATATTTTTTGCACAAAATTGGTCCTTGCATCAAAAATTGACGAGAGGTTGCATTTCACTTTAAAACATAGCGCTAAATAATGATTTGAATTTTGCGAATTACAAGTAATTTTGTGTTTTTCCCCAAAATTTCACTTAGTTATGCAGAAGTAAATGACTAACCTTTTGCACACCCCTAATCTGAATCATGCATAATCACAAATTGATTAATTCTCCTAAGTATCAGTCAGACAGGGTTGGAAATGAATATACGTGTATATCTAGAAAGATTGAGACAGAATGGTTTGACTAGAAGAGATGGGGGAAAAAAGACTTGGGGAAGGATAGTATGCACTAGAGTAGATGATGAGAGTAAAGAAGTTAGAGTAATGGAGAGGAGTGAATGGGAGAGCAGGGCGACAAGAGAGGAGAGTGATCATGGGACAGAGAGAACAAAGGATTCAGGAGTTAAACAATTTAAGAGGAAGCATATGAAGGTGAGAGAGATCTAAACCCATGAGAGTGTGTCAGACAAGGAGCGTCTATAGAGAAGAAAGAGTGATTAAAAGATCTTAGTGAAAAAAGGAAGCAATAGAGTATTTTGGGGAGAAAGAAGAACGAGAAGTAACAAAGGGTATTGAGTGACGTCAAAAAGGAAGAAATGAGGAAAAAGGAGTGAGTCTTTGGGATCAAGCTGAAGAAAAGTAGACCGAGAGAAGAGAACATATATAGAAAGTGGGGGTGAAGTGTGTGATCTGATTGAAGTAGAGGCTGAAGGCTACAGACGTGATACTGGGAGGCTGAAGAAGGATAGCAATTAAAAAAGTGTATGAGGACATGATGTGCCTCGCAGTGAGAATAGAAGCAGGATTGGCAGCCACAGCCCAATGCAGGCCAGACAAGAGCTCATGGGTTCAAAGGTAGCACAGACCATAGCGTTTGAGCGGGTGCTGTGTCCACTGATGAACGATGTCATCATCACAACTGATTTTATGGCAAGACCGGAGGCTAACATTATTGCAATCTCCTTTATTGCCACCAGATCATCAAACGTTCCAACATTTTTCTCTCAATAAAACACGGCAAACAACAGAGCGATTCAAAGTGGTTGTCCCTCATTCCTGCGGTTCACAGACTGAGGCTTCTGATGCAGGGCCAGGCAAGCTCAGAACTGGTCCTGCCAACATAATTTCACCCTGCTGTAATCCATGGTATTGGACAGCTAATACTTCCGGTTGCCAGTGATGCAGCAACTGAAGGCTCACGTTCTCCTGTCTTTTGTACTGAGATGGCTGAGAACTTGAACTTATGTCCCTGTCCCCCTCTCTGAAAGCTGTGAATGAGGTGGGTGGTAGATGGGCACTGACATGGGCATAACGCAGTGCCCCATGATGCGGGCCGGACTGGCACCCCAAAGCAGCCCTGGCATACTTCCCGGACCAGCCCCAGGGGACGCACTGCCTGGCCGCAGGAGGCTGGAAACGCCTGCCTGCTGCTTTTGTTACTGGGAACCGATATTGCAGCACTGCTGCAAAACAGGCCCCAAGTGACAAAACCGGCCCCCACCCTTCCAGCCTCCCGGGAAAATGCCCGATGCCCGCTGTGGGGAGTCCGGCCCTATTGCAGCAGAGCTGCAAAACTAGCCCCCAATAACAAAGCTAGCCCCCACCACTGCAAAACCAGCCCCCACACTTCCAGTCTTGTCAGTGCGGTCTGGCACAATAAAAAACCGTCAAATGCTGCTGCCTGACTAGTCTTCCCTGGAGGTCTGGGATCGGCGGGAAAAAAGCAACAAAGTTGCACATTTTTTGATTTATTATTATTATTTTTTTTAATAACATTTTATTGTTTTATTTTATCAAAATGGACAAAATTTTTCACGTAGAAAAGACATGGTACAGCCATGTGTCCGTTTCCGTCCCCTGCAGCACTGCCCCGCCCCACCCCACCTAATCTCCTCTCCCAATGCCATGTGGTGGGGATTGAGGTTTGGGATACAGTGAGCCTAGAGAAATTGTGAGACACAGAGCAAAAGAGAGCAATTGGCCATAGCAGGGCAGATGTAAGCTTTAAAAAGCAAGCCGAACAATAGCTTGTTGATTTTTCTCCAGTCTTTGAACGCCTAGAGCGGCCCATGACAGTCAGTCTCGACATTCCTAATGGATTTTTGATATTATTAATTCATACGTCAACCTAGTGCAAGGTCCTAATTGGTGCATCTAGGGTTCTCATGTTTAATATAAAAACTGAGAATGGCTTGCAGTAAGGGTGCTTTCTGGATCCTTTATTTTTTCTTTCTCACTGGAAACAGCCATCAGGCACTGACTGTGTTTACATACTTGAGATATGGCTGAAATGTATAGTTGTAGCAATTGCTTTATGTCTTTGTAATGGTTGATGGTCTTTGGGCAAAATGATATGTACATGGATGGGGTTCTGCTAATCTATGGATTACTGTTGTTCTGCTGGTATGTACATTCTGAGTATGAATGTGAATATTCTGTTTACTACAATGAAATATTCAATAAATACATTTAAAAAATGTTTTTTTTAAACTGCAGTGAATTAAAATCGTATCTGCCACTAGCAGGGTCCACATTCTTTGGGACACCATAGTTGTATAAGATGACACTGTATCTTCATAATAACATAACAGGTGTATTTGTAAAGCGCACGTTCACTCAAAGGTATCTTGGCGCTGAATAACATATGTTTATTGTTACCCAACTCAATGGCACTCGGCCTTGGAAGGATGAAAGCCTAAGTGGACCCAACGGGATTAGAACCTGTGACCATGAGGTCGAACACTGACCCCTACAGTGGACACATTAGTCCACTAAGCAACCATACCCGGTGAAACAGGTGGTTCACCAATTAGTTGCTTTCTAGGGGTGTGAGAGGGTCTCGCCACTAAAACACCAACTTTGTCCCCTATGTACATTGGCTATCCAGGACCTGAATTGTGTGCTTGACCGTGATCAAAAGGGAACTATTAGGAGCCCTGTTTCATGAGTTAATGTTAAATCTGTGGAGAATGCATGTAGTCTACTAATGTTACCTTCAGCCTTAGGCATTTGCTCCTGTATTATTGCATTTTAATAGTTGTCTACCAATGTTTTAACTTTTGTCAAATGATATCAAGATGGCACATGAACTTGCTATGTTTTGTTACTTATTAGTATTTTATTTAAACTGTCTTAATGTATGTTGATAGGTGGGCTTTGTCCTCTTGTTGACAAAACATAAATATAATATTAATATACTTAAACTTGAAAAAAGTAACTTGCTGCTTGTATAGCATCACACACACTCACTCACACACACACACACTCTCTCTCGCTCTCTCTCCCCCCTGGTGTTTGTGTGCACTGTAAATAATAGACATTAGTATTGCTTAATATAATGCCCTCAAAAGAATGGAAAGCTGAATCTACCCTTTCAAGATATGAAATTGTGATAGTCACATAATTGTGAATGTCCAAATGGAGCATAAAATCAGTGAGTCATCTTGAATGCTTTTGCTTGAGTATCTGAGGGTAATGAGCTCACTGCTGATCCCCGGTAAAATGTTGACCCTGGCATATTGAATGATGGCACTTTCTGGCATGTGGGCATTTCTGGCATGACCGTGCTCCATGGGAAATGACTGGCCCTGTTATAATGGCAGTAAGGCTTGATGTACTGTGTACATCCATGACATTCTGGTGTCCACCCCCGTTGTAATGCAATACCTCGCATAATGGTAGTCATTTTGAAAGATTGTAAGAATCCGTGTCAGGATGGTGACCAGACCTGGCCTTATTTTACGACCGAAATGAAAAACTAAAAGAGAGAGACCTCTTTGCAACCAAGGGATATGATCAACAAAGAACAATGAAATTCCCCTAGGCCCAAACTTACCCACCGCCCTCAATTGGAGTGACTGTGCAAAAACTATCCACACAAAAAGATAACTATACACAAATATATTTATTAAAAATAAGCACATCAGAATTATTACACATACAACTAAAACCATAAAGCACAAATCAAAAACAATTAATCTAATTTACAAATACTTAAAGCGTAATCTGTTTAAAACACAGCTTCTATTACACATCATTAAATAATGCAAGTGTATATATATATATATATATATATATATATGTGCTCGTTTTGGAATGCCGTTTTACCTTGGATATTGCTACCGCCTGCTCCGCCGGCATTGAGCTTCGGCTACACCCCACTGTGTGTTGAGGCCTGAGGAGATTCATTGCTTCCAGCGTGCGCTTCGCCAATTGGGCAACTTGGAGCTTCATGTTTTCACGATAGCCCAGCCGTGGACAGCGCAACACCGCAATTGAACAATGGGCCGTGGGGCTTGAAATCACGTCTGGCTCCTTGGAGGAAGCGGGATCTATCGCATCCAGTGTGCGCGTCGTTTGTGGGCAACTCGGAGCATGATGTTTACACAGCAGCCCAGCCGTGGAATGCGCACCACCGCACCATTACAGCGGATCGAGTGGCTTGAAATCATGTTGGGCACCTTGGGAGAAGCAATACCTAACAATAGAGATCCAGCACACGATGGGGCCCATTTGAGGGTTTGATTTGGGGACCCTGTGTACACAGCACCCATTCGGGCGAAATTCACCGCACTACAACTCCCACAAGACCTTGGAGACAGCTCATTGGAGCAAGCCTATCAGCCCATCAGAAGGCTGTGTATGGTATTAAGGAGTGGCAAGAAACTCTGTGTACTTGGCAAACCAGCCTGTGAAGAAGGAATACAATCCGAAACGCGTTGGCTACATCCCACTGTGGTTGAGGCCTGGGGAGATTCATTGCTTCCAGCGTCCGCTTCGCGAGTTGGGCAACTTGGAGCTTTATGTTTTCACGGTAGCCCAGCCGTGGACAGCGCAACACCGCAATTGAACAATGGGCTCTGGGGCTTGAAATCACGTCTGGCTCCTTGGAGGAAGCGGGATCTATCGCATTCAGTGTGCTCGTCGTTTGTGGGCAACTCAGAGCATGATGTTTACACGGCAGCCCAGCCGTGGAATGTGCACCACCGCACCATTACAGTGGATCGAGTGGCTTGAAATCATGTCAGGCACCTTGGGAGAAGCAATACCTAGCCATAGAGACCCATCACACGATGGGGCCCATTTGAGGGTTTGATTTGGGGACCCTGTGTACACAGCACCCATTCGGGTGAAATTCACCGCACTACAACTCCCACAAGACGTTGGAGACAGCTCATTGGAGCAAGCCTATCAGAAGGCTGTGTATGGTATTAAGGAGTGGCAAGAAACGCTGTGTACTTGGCAAACCAGCCTGTGAAGAAGGAATACAATCCGAAACGCGTCGGCTACATCCCACTGTGTGTTGAGGCCTGAGGAGATTCATTGCTTCCAGCGTGCGCTTCGCCAATTGGGCAACTTGGAGCTTTATGTTTTCACGGTAGCCCAGCCGTGGACAGCGCAACACCGCAATTGAACAATGGGCCGTGGGGCTTGAAATCACGTCTGGCTCCTTGGAGGAGGCGGGATCTATTGCATCCAGTGTGCGCGTCGTTTGTGGGCAACTCGGAGTATGATATATATATATATATATATATATATATATATATATATATATATATATATATATATATATATGCTGGTCTCTGTAAGGTTGAAATAAAAACAACTTATGCTGATTCTTGGTGGTCCGTCTCCCTCGTTTGCTGGCGTGCGTGGCTGCGGCTTGAGACGCTGTGAAAGTCGAGGGGAGCTACATTTGTATATATATATATGTTATATATATCTGTACTTTCTGGATTCCAGAGGGGCTAGAGGTATGCCTCTTACAATCAGTAATTTGTTTCGGTGGATAATTTTGTACAAACCACCTTCTTCAGGACAAATTCATAACCTATTACATGTATTTGGAGTCTTTTCCAATTAAAATTCAGGCATTTGTAAACGCATAAAATCACCTCTTAAAGTAATTTCCTTAGATCATTTTATAATCAGTTTTCTTTTGAAAATAAATTTTATTAGTCTGCACACATATAAATGCAAAGCCCCGATCACCGGGTTCTGTTGCACACTGTAATGAAACAAGCACAGCAGTGTCAGACATTTTCATAGAATACAAACACCCCACCCGCCAGGTTGCGCTGCTACCATACACCAGGTCACTTAGAACAATAAGATCAACAATGGGAACATGCCAGAACCATCAGAGCACTACTAACGTGCCCCAGCACCCCCTTGTAGTTGAAATGTCAGAGTGGAATCCAATCCAATCCAATCCAAAAATCTTTATTTCGGTCATTAAGACCATAAAAGATACATAAAAAGACGTACAACATTTTAAATCGACATTTGATACATGTAATACAAATGGATACAAATTTTGGAAGTAAAAGTTAAATGAGATAAAATTGTATAAGAATGATACATCACAATTATATTAGTTGAGTTAAAAATAACATGATGTAAAAACTTTGCCGTAGGGGACTAAAATTTTAGTTTAGAACAGTGGCCGGAACTATCATCCTATGTTGGTAAAGCCTTAATCAACTTGGACCTAATACGCCACATGGCGAACAAATATTTTGAGACTGCAAAGACAATGTGAGGGGAGGAATCAGATTTCAGTATTCTATAAGAAGTTGAGCAGTTTCTTATTGCCATGTTTCTGCATAAGGGCACCAACCAATACTTCCTTGGGGACCTATAGGTGGAGCAGAAAAACAGGACATGGATTTCCTCCTCATCACAGGAATTGCAGCCAGGGCAAAGTTTGTCCCCTCCATTGGTCCATTTACTCGTGAAGGATTTAAGGGGGAGAGTTCCGAACCGCCACTGTAAAAAGAGCTTCCTTGCTGCGACCGGGTAAATAAAATCCAGGAAAGATTCAAATTTATAGGTGTTTTTGGATTGGGTAAAACAGTGGGTTAAAGTGCCAATGCTGGGTGCAGTCATTTTGGTTAGAAGATTTTGTTGCTTGCAAGCTTTCACTAGACTTTTCCGAGGGACCTTAGAACAACCAGTTTCGGGGGCCAACCACAGTTCATTTAAGCCTAGCCGAAACAATTCTTTTTTGACAAAAGTTAGCCAGGGGATCTTGTCATTAACGTTTAGATTCATAACATGCACAAGATCACTCCTGTAGTGGTTAAGCTCCTTAGTTGACCATAGTCTGTGCCAAAATCTTATGGGGTTAAGTTCAGCATCCTCCCTGATAGATGATAAGCCCAAGTCAAGACGTAGGGGAAGCAAGGGAGTTGCAGCTGGGAGGGCCAGGAGGCGCCTCATAAAATTGTTCTCAACACATACCAACTCATTTGCAGCTTTGTGTCCCCAAAGTTCGCTGCCATATAGTGCAGCAGGTTTTGCTTGGGTTTTGTACATCTCTACTGCGGGGCTATAGGTTTATATGTTGAGGTGTTGGTAATCTTCAGGATAGCCCCAGACAATTGAGATAACCTTATTCGCGAGCTTGCAATCTGTGGACACCATGAAAGATTCTCTTGGAGGGTTACGCCCAGGTATTGGAATGTTTCTACCCTCTCTAAGACCATGGAGTTTAGGGACGGATTGGGTCTAGTTGTGGAGGAGGGGTTAAAAATCATATACTTGGTCTTCGCGGCGTTGATCTCGAGGCCAAACTGCCTACAGAAGAGATCAAAGCCGTCCAGAGTTCTCTGAATACCCATGGGCGATTTAGAAAGCAGGAGGGTATCGTCCGCAAACATAATTGCCGGTACCCTCCTGCCTGCCAGGACCGGGGCGTCGTTGTCTCCAACATTTGCTAGATGCGAGATGACACTATTCATATAAAGGCAAAAAAGGGTTGGGGCAAGTACGCACCCCTGCCTGACCCCCCGGGAAACAGGGAACCTTTGTGTCAAAACACCACCCCGCCCACAACGTACCTGGGCGAAGTTACCCTGATGGAGTCTTATGATTGCCTGGAGTAGATTAATGGGTACTCCCATCTCCCTCAGGACCTCCCAGAGTTTTTTCCGTGGTACAAGGTCAAAGGCTGACCTCAGGTCTACGAACACCATGTATAATCTCCCGCCCTCGATGGTCACCGTTTTCCAATAAAGGAGAACGAGGCGAAAGATTTGGTCCATGGTGGACGTATTTTTCCTGAAGCCAGCCTGGAGAGGACTTAAAATTTCATTTTCCTCCATCCAATCCATGAGTTGGTCCAATAAAAGTCGCGAATAAATCTTCTGGGGGACATCTATCAGGCTGATCGGCCTGTAGTTGGATGGGAGCAGAGGACAGCCCTTCTTGAAGATAGGGACTATCTCTGCCCCCAGCCAAGTGCAGGGGATCGCCATTCCACATGCTATTGAGTTGAAAAGGATGAGAAGATAAGGCGCCCAAATCTCTGGATGGGACCTAAAGAGGTCACCAGGTAGTTTATCAAGGCCGGGGGCCTTGCCCATTGCTAAGCCATCTATTGCACTGACCACTTCCCCTCAGAGTGGAATCGCTTTCCGGGGGGGGGGGGGGGTCCAGGTCCAGCCCCCTGTAGTCCGCCCACCTTTTCCAAATCCGAAAGTGCTTACAGGGGCATCCCCTGGCAAGAAAAATAGGCTGCTCCAGCCCCATATAGAAGTCCATGCTGTTCTTTCAGGCGGCCAGGCGGGGCCAGGGGCGCCTTCCAAGCTCTAGCTATGTCTTGTTTTGCCAAGGTCAACCCAAGTAACAACAGGTGGCGTTTATACCAATTGCCTCCAACCCCCTCCATAACATGTAATAAGGCTAATTTCGGTTCCCTAGGCAATTCCCACGCCAGTACCTCCGACAGGCATAGAAAAATCCCGGTCCAGAACCTATGCAGCGCCGGGCAATCCCATGTTGTGTGTAGGAGTGTGCCTACTTCTGAGCTTCATCGCAGGCAATCAGTAGACCCTATCATACCCGCCTTCCACAGGCGCTCCCTGGTGAAGTATGTGCGGTGGAGGTATTTAAATTGTATAAGCCTGAGACGTGTGGAAATCGCCGCCCCCCTGGGACTCGCCAGGGCCTCCATCCAGTCTTCCTCCTCTAATTCCCCAACATCCCCCACCCACGCCTCGCGCAACTTCTGCAGGTCCGGGGAACAATGACGCACCAGGGACTGGTATATACGGGACAGTTTTTTGTCTGGCATTTCCCCCATAAACAGCTGGGCTTCGAGTGGGCTAAAGTCTGGAAGGGTGTCTATGTCCGTCAGGTAAGGTGTCGGTGCATGTCGAAGTTGAAGAAAGCGAAAGAATTGAGAACGGGGCATCCCAAAGTCATTCTGCAGATCTTGGAACGACTTCAGAGCATCACCCGACATCACGTCACCCAGAGTGGAGACACCTATCACATCCCACCCGTTAAAACCCGCGAGGGTCACCAATTGGGGCAAGCAACCATTGTGCCAAAGAGTGGTCTCCCGAGTGAGGACGTTCCACCATCCCATCCTGCGCAACGCCTGCCGCCAGATGGAAAAGACCACTTGCGTGGCGGACGGAAGACTCCGCCAAAGTGGCGCCGAGTACAGTAGGGCATGAAGGGACGACGAGCCCATCAGGTGGCGCTCCACAGCGTACGCTGTATCCCCTCTGTCCCCGTACCACCAGTCATTGAGGACCAAAAGATGCGCGGCTTGGTAGTACGAGAGTATATCGGATGTGGCGAGGCCCCCCACGTATGTGGACCGAAAGCACGTCCGTAGCGCAACCCAGACGGTCCCACCCTCCCACAGGAATCCACCCAGTGCCGAATTAACTTGTTGAAACCAGCGAGGCGGAATAGGGTAGGGATGATTCTGTAGTTGATACACAAGTCGTGGGAGCGCTGCCATTTTGAATATGGCCGACCTCCCAAAAATGGACAGTGGCATGCGACTCCACACCTTCAGATTCTCCCGCGTGCGGTCCCAAACCGGGGTAAGGTTACGAGCGCGGGAGACGCCCGCATCTTCTGACAGATAGACTTCCATGTATTTCAATCCCCCGGAAGCCAACTGCAAGCCATCTGCCCAGTTACCCACCGACCGCCCACAAGGTGGATTTTGCCTGGGTTCACATAGAGGCCGGAGGACTCCCCCGAAGATCTGCAGTATGCGCAGTACCCGTGGCCCCGACCGATCAAGATCCGTAAGGAAAAACAGTACGTCGTCAGCGTATAGTGCTATTTTGTCCGTAAGACCCGGGGACCAGCGAAAGCCTTTGAGCTGGGCGTCCATGCGCACCCACGCGGCTAAAGGTTCCATGGCCAGCGCGAATAAGTAAGGGTAGAGGGGACACCCCTGTCGCGTACCCCTCTGAACCGGAAAGGACAGAGACACAGCCCCCCCCAACGTGCACGGAGGCTATGAGGCCGGTGTACAACAGCTGCACATAGGCCAGAAAGCGAGGGCCTATGTTGAGTCGGCGGAGCAGGGCAAACAGGTAGGTCCAACTTAGGGAATCAAAAGCACGTTCCATGTCCGCCAGGAACAAGGCAGCCCGCTCATCCAGACTCCTCCAGACTCCTCCAGGCAGAGACCGCCACCTGGGCACGCCTGATGTTGTATCGGGTGGCCCTCCGGGGCATGAAGCCCGCCTGGTCAGGGTGGACCAGGTCTGTAATATAGGGCTTAAGCCTGTTAGCTAGGGCTTTGGCCATGACCTTGGCCTCCGTATTGATCAGCGATATCGGGCGGTAGGACGCGTGGTTTTCCGGAGGTCTGCCCGGCTTCAGAAAAACCACCACCTCAGCGTGCCTCCAATCCGGTGGAAGCACTCCACTTTCCCGCGCCTCCTCGATCACCGGGCGCAGGCGGGGGCCCAGCTGCACATGAAATCGTTTAAAAAATTTGCAGGGGAACCCGTTGGGGCCCGGCGCCTTACCGAGTTTGAGCTCGCCCAGAGCAGAGCCCAGCTCCTCATCCGTGAAAGGCCTGTCTAACAGGTCTCGAACCTCATCAGAGACCGACCGCGGGGGAGATCGTCGATGAACCTCTAAACAGTCTTGGCCGGTAGGCACTCCAGAGGCGCATATAGTCCCTCATAATACACTGTAAAGCTCTCCGCAATAGCAGATGGCTCTGAGATTGGTGAACCCGCCTGAATCCAACAACTGAGGCAGTGGCTAGGCATGGAGGGTGGCCTGACGCAGGCGGTGCAACATCTTATAGGATTTGTCCCCCCATTGATACACCCGACTAAGAGTGGCAAGCCAGGCCTGCTTCGCCTCCTCAAGTAAAACCGCTGTGTACTGCTGCTGGGCCAGGACAAATCTCCGCCCTATCACTCTACCACTCTCTTCTCTACTCCTGCGTTCTAGCGTCTCCAGCTCCGCTTCTCACTGCACCAGATCCCGCCGCCTCTCCGCCCGAGCCGCCACGCACCAGGAGATGTCCACACCGCGTAGGGTAGGTTTAAGGGCCTCCCAAAGGGTCGTCTGGGAGTCCATCGCGTTAAGATTGGTAGACAGGTAACTGTCAATTTCCCGAGACATATGTTCTCTGTAGGCAGCCTGTAACAACTGCCATCCAGACGTGCGCCAGCGGAATGGGAGCCCGGCCGGGCCAACTTTAAGTGTAAGGGCCACCGGCGAGTGGTCCGACAGAGCCCTCGGTAGGATATCAGAAGCCACGATCCTCTGCGCCACATTGGAAAACGATCCATGGACTGAGGAGAAATATGTGTACTTTCGGCTCGCGCCATGTCCAAACCTCCAGACATCAGTCCAGTCCAATCCCGTGGCGTGGGCCCGGAGCTTGGTGGGGGGTCCCTTCCATGTCTACATCTACGTCAGTCATCCCCCTCCGCCACCGATATAGGCGCAGGTCCATCACGTCATTCCAGTCACCCCCAACCACAGCCAGGGTGTCGGGCATACTACTCCAGAGGGACATCACCTTCTCTACCAGGGGCATCTGCAGTGGCGGTGGGGCGTATACACTACCAAAGGTCACCCTATCTCCCCCAACCTTCCCTTGGACGAAGATGTACCTGCCGTGTGGGTCGGACCAACTCTGTTCGTGTGTAAATGAGACTCTGCGATGTATAAGAACTGCAACCCCCGGGAACCCCTCGTAAAGCCTGCATGATAAACATGTGTGTACCCAAAGCGTTGGAGGCAAAGCACTTTTGTTCCTAGTAAATGGGTCTCCTGGAGCATCAAGACATACGCCCCGGCTCTCTTGGCATATCGGAGCACCGCCCCCCTCTTCACCTTGTCTAGAACCCCCCGCACATTCCAACTCAAGACACGTAGTGTGCCTGGAGCAACCCGCCCCCCACTCTGAACAGGCGACATTTGACAATGGCACTGTATGAGCCACAAAGGCCCCAACGGTCTAGCATGCATACATCCCAATATACAGACAGCAGCAGGTTAAGCGCAACCAAACTCCCCCCCCCCTTCCGAACTCAACTACCAATCCCCACCCCACTACCCTCAACCCCGCACCTCCCATCATGGAAGCACCTGTCGCGGTCAGATCGCGGCCTGGAACCGAGAGCCACCCCCTCCAATGGATCCCCTGAACATACCCCATAACTAGAACTCCTCGGGGTGTTGCCCACCCATAACGTCCCCCCCACCCTGCGCCCATGTGCCCACCAGTACCTCCCATGATGTGAGGATCAGCACCAGCAGAGCCCCCTATCCCCAGTACCATACCAGTCAATGAAAGTAGGCAGGATACATGTCCATCAACATATAGCAGGATGGGAAGAGTCGCAGCCGGAAATTTCTCCCAAGTCCGTTAGATGCTGCCTCAAGTTCTGTCGACCCGGCTGTCAGGACCTCCTTTCCCCCCTTCCGACGCACTCTCGGAGGTTGTGCGCTGTTGGGACCTGGACCTCCCATTATTCCTCCGTCTAGACCCCCGGGAGGCCCGCGACTGTGGCCTGCCCTGCGAGGAATCGGACACCAGCCCAGGGGGTGTGCGCACTCTAATCCGCACTGTTTCGTCCGTCCACTGAAACACTTCCTCCGGGGTATTGAAGAAATGCGTGCGCGACTGAAACACCACCCGCAATCGGGCCAGATACAGCAAGGCGTATGGGAGTTTCAGCTCGCGCAGGCGGGCCTTGGCCGCTGTGAAAGACTGCTGCTGTTGCTGCACCATGCGGGTATAGTCAGGGAAGATCATGATCTGATGATTCTCATAAAGTAACGATTCCTTCTCTCAGGCAATTTTCAGGATAACATCCCGGTCATAGTAATTCAGGAGTTTAGTGATCACTGGTCGTGGCCGTGCACCCTCCGGTGGTTTCTGGATGAGGGCCCGGTGTGCCCGCTCAATTACAAAGCAGCGGGAGAGGGACCCCTCGGGGAGCCAGCCCTCCAGCCACTCCGTCAAAAAGCCCTCCATGTTGCCCTTCTCACAGCCCTCGGGCAAACCCACCAGGCGTAGGTTGTTCCGTCTCATGCGCCCTTCTGCATCTTCCACGCGGAGAGCTAGGCCTTTCTGGACCGACTCCATGGTAGCCACCTTGCGCTTCAGGGCATTAACATCATCTTCCACTCCGGAGACGAGCGTTTCTGCCTCCGTGATGCGGGACACAGCGTTCCTCAGGTCCTGGCGCAGCAGCGTCACATCTGACCCCACGGCGCCTATTTCTGCATCTAGCATATCACGTGATTGCGTTATGGCTGCCATCAGGGCAGCGTTGTCCGGCCCGACCTCCTGGCGTCCTCCTGTCGCCCCCGCACTGCCACCGGGGCCTGTGAATTTGTCGATTGGGCCCTGTTTTGGGGGAGCCCCCGGGCCACCTCCTCTCGTCATCTGTGCGGGCCACCAGCACCGGCCCCCCAAGAAATCGGCCGTGGACACCGTCGTAGAGGTAACGCAGTCGTAGCCTGTTGTTCATACGCGTCTTACTCCACTGTCCGAGGAGCCCAGGACCGCCCGGGCCGATTCACAGTTACCCCTTCAGGTTTGCACCTCGTGGACCGTAGGACTGACCTCAGAGTAGGTGCCCCGCTCTATTAGCCCCCCTGCCGCGGCCCGATCCGACCGCCGATCAGAAGAGGGATGTCTCAGAGGCCTGGGCTCTGCAATCACCACTTAATGTGCCCCCCACGGGGGCCACCACCGGGCCGTCTTCACATGTGTACAGGCGGTATTCCTCCTGGGGCAAGAGACCCCACTCTGTGCGCATGCCAAGCGAGGAGGGTCGGAGGCTGCCGATGTCGTGTGTCTCCCAGCTCCCGCCAGGCCGCAGACCGAGGATCGCCAGAGACTCCCGACTGCTGTCCAGGTACAGACCCAATTGTAGATGCGGCCCGAAATCCCCGGAGCTCAGTGCAAATCAGTCCCACACACGCCACTCCGTCTGTGTGCCCCCTTACTGTGAGCCTGCTGCTGGAAGAGGGGGGAGCATCGGGCCGATGTCCAGGCCTGCCCCCGGGTGTGCGCCAAAATCGAGGCCCCAGCGTCACCCTTGATCATAGGCCGCTCTGCGGGTCTGCCGCCTGAAGCCCTGCGTGCTGGGCTGGAGCCTCTGTCCCCATGCAGCGCCGGAATCCGTGTCGTGCCGACCGGCTTCCGCACCGGTCTCGACTGTCTGGAGACCAAAGCCTGCGCCGCTGTTGCTCTCCGCGGCGCTGCCGGGACCGCGAAACTCCAGGTCCCGGCTCGACTCTCCAATGCAGGCCTCACCACTCGAGGTCTAGTTCCTCTGCCCCCGGTGCTCGATCTCGGCCCAGAATACTTGTGGGGGCTCGGCGTTAGTGTCCGGCGCCGGATTCCTTAGTTGGAGCATCGAAGAGCGAGGGGAAGGCAGGATAAATTATCGGATATTGGCATGGCGGGACGGAGCGTCTCTAAGCTGCGTCCGCCATGATGTCGCGCTAAGCCACGCCCCCCTAAAATCAGTTTTCTCCCTCATGGAGTCCTTACACTGGACACATCATCAAGCTTCAAGCAACATTGTAAAGTACGGCTATTCATCCGTGAGGGTATCCAGGCGCTATGACCCTTGCTTTATAGCAGGGCTCAGTAGAACATTCAGGTCTGGAGTCCTTTCCTGAATTCCAGCACAGAGGGGGAGGTCCAGAAGTGAAGGGGGAGGTAGTTTCAGGACTTTCCTGTGACGTAGAAAAAGGATCGACCTCCGCTGTTGCTTCAGTGGACTCAAGGGGTGTGAGAGAAGGAGAGAAAGGGAGAGAGAGAGACAGAACGCAGGTGTCTGAATGGTTGGTGGAGGTTCAGGTGGTGGTTGATGCATTCTGGTCCTTGGTTATGTAGGGCTTTTTTAGGTGTGGATCAGCATCTTGAATTGACACCTCTTCTGAACGGGGAGCCTATGAAGCTCCTTGAGGTGGGGTGAAAGGTCTAAGATCAGTCTGACCGCTGAATTATGTGTGGTCTGCAGTCTCTTCAGGAGGTGCAAGGTGATTCCTGCATAGAGTGCATTGCCATAGTCCAGTCGGCTGGTGACTAGGGCTTAAGTGACGGTTCGTCAGATGTTGACAGGAAGTCATTTGAAGATCTTACAGACCATACGAAGAGTCAGGAAGCAGGTGGAGGAGACTGCCTTGATCTGGCTCTTCATAATTAACTTGCTGTTCAGGATGATGCTGAGGTTGCGAGCATGGTCATTCAGAGTGGGAGAGGGTCCTAGTTTGGAAGGGCACCAGGATTCGTTCCACATGGAGGTGTTGTTCCCGAAGATCAGTACTTTTGTTTTGTCTGTGTTGAGTTTTGGGCAGTTGTCTTTCATCCAGTCGTCGATGCTCGTCATGCAGACGTTGGTCCTTGTGGGGGATGGGTCTTCTGATAGCGAGAGGATGAGCTGGGTGTCGTCAGTGTAGGATATGATGTTTAGTTCATGGGTTCTGATGATGTTGGTCAAGGGAGGGATGTAGGTTTTGAAAAGTGTGGGGCTGAGGGATGAGCCTTGAGGGATGCCGCAGATGTTCTTATGTTCAGAGGCAAGCAGAGAAAGGTGGATTCCCTGGGTTCTTCTAGTGAGGAAGCAGGCAATCTATTTGAGCTCATCTCCATGGATTCAATGTGGTGAAGTCTCTTGATAAGAGTATGGTGGGCTACGGTGTTGAACGCTGCTGAGAGGTCGAGGAGGATCAGGGCCGCCGTTTCTCCTTGGTTCAGAAGGGTTCTGATATCATTGGCAGAGATCAGGGCAGTTTAGATCTGTGGTTGGTGGGGAATCCTGACTGGGAGGTGTCCAGAAGATTGTTGTTCCATGAGTTAACAGTTGGCCTTTTCGAAGACTTTGGTGGAAAACGGATGGGACTGTAATCTTGAGTTCGATGGAATCGGCGTACAGTTTCTTGAAGGAGGGTTTGACCTCTGTGTGTTTCCATTCTTCGGGGAAGGAGGCTTTGTTGATGGATGCGTTGAAAATGGTGATTAGCTTGTTGCTTGTTTTCAAGTTTGAAGATGTGGTGGGGACAGGGGTCCGTGGGTGATCCTGAGTGGATGGCGTTCATGATGGTCGTGGTGTTTTGTGTGGTAAGCTGATCCCAGGTGGTTAGCTGGTGGTCCGGGTTAACATCTGTGGGAGTGAGGAGGCTGAGGATATTGGGGTTGGGGTTTGAAGTTTTTGTAGAGGGCAGAGATCTTGTCATGGAAGAACTCCACCAGGGTGTCTCAGAGTGCCTGGGAAGGGGTGATGTTCTTGGTGAGGGGTTGGAGAACTCTCGGACGATGTTGAATAGTTATTTTCTGCGGTTGGAGCTGTCTTTGATGCGGTTGGCAAGGCCGCACCTTTGCATCTCTTTGAGAAGTTAATGGTATTGGTTGAGAGATGTAAGTCCTCGTGCCAGCTCCTCCTCCCTGCTACAGTCACCCTTGCCCCACACCAGCTGATTGTTTTGTTTTTGCTTGATTCCACTCTAACTTTGCCACGCATTACTGTTAACCATTAACTCTACAGTTTTCACCTTTCAATCAATCATATCATTTGTAAAGCGCACTACTCACCCGTGAGTGTCCCAAGGCGCTGGGGTGGGGAATGCTGCTACTGCTCGAAAAGCCATGTCTTGAGTTTTCTGAAGATCAGCTGGCCTTGGGTCTGCCGTAGGTGGATGGGGGGGGTGTTCCAGGTCTTGGCAGCGAATTGGGAGAACGATCTGCCGCCGGAGGTCGCTCTTCGGAAGCGGGGGAGTGGCGAGGGCGAAGTCAGCTGCGCGGAGCTGGCGGTGGGGGTGTAGAAGCTGAGTCGTCTGTTGAGGTACGTTATATCTGGTGTTGTGGATTGCCTTGTGTGCGTGGGTGAGGAGATTTAAGGTTATCCTCTTGTTGACCGGGAGCCAGTGCAGATCTCTCAGGTGGGGTGTGATGTGGCTGCAGCGAGAGATGTCGAGGATCAGGCATGCAGAGGGGTTCTGGATGTGTTGGAGCCGCCGCAGGGGTTTGGCCGAGACTCCTGCGTAGAGAGCGTTTCCGTAGTCCAACCTGCTGCGGACGAGGGCGTTGGTGACCGTTCTTCTCATGTTTAGTCATGGAGAGCGTGGAGTTGAGGATGACCCCTAGGTTGCGTGCATGGTCGGTCGGTGTTGGAGCGGTTCCCAGTGCGGTCGGCCACCAGGCGTCGTCCCAGGCCGAAGGGGTGGATCCGAGGATGAGGACCTGCGTCTTGTCCGAGTTCAGCTTCAGTCAGCTGTTCCTCATCCATTCAGCGACGGCCTTCATTCCTTCTTGAAGGTTGGTTTTGGTGGTGTGGGGGTCCTTGGTGAGGGAGAGGATCAGCTGGGTGTCATTGGCGTAGGAGATGATGTTGAGGTCGTGCCGACGTGCAACGTGGGCGAGTGGTGCCATGTAGATGTTAAACAGAGTTGGGGTGAGGGATTATCCCTGGGGTACGCCGCAGATGATCTTGGTGGCTTTGGAGCGGAAGGGGGAAGGCGGACGCTCTGTGTTCTGCCGGAGAGGAAGGAGGTGGTCCAGTCCAGGGCCTTCTCTTGGATCCCGGCATTGTGGAGGCGATTTCGTAGTGTGTGGTGGCAGACCATGTCGAAGGATCCACTCTGGATCCCCCACAGACCCATGCCCTCACCACATCTTCAACAAAGCAGACTCCGTCATAGCTCCGCACCTTCGAGACGTCATCAACTGCTCCTTCACCTCCGCTACCTTCCCAGAAGACTGGAAACACGCTGAACTCACCGCCCTTCTGAAAAAACCAACAGCAGACCCCACCGAACTCAGAAACTACCGCCCCATCTCGCTTCTTCCATTCCCGGCCAAAGTCATCGAGAAAGCTGTCAACAACCAGCTCGCCGCCTTCCTCGAAGCCAACAAATCCCTCGACTCCTCACAGTCCGGCTTCCGAGCAAAACACAGCACTGAGACCGCCCTCATCGCAGCAACAGACGACATTCGAACTCTACTGGACAATGGAGACACAGTCGCCCTCATCCTCCTCGACCTCTCTGCAGCCTTCGACACAGTCTGCCACAGCACCCTTTTACATCGCCTCAGAAACATCGGTATCCAAGGAAAGGCACTGGAATGGATCACCTCGTTCCTCTCCGGAAGAACCCAGAGAGTCCGCCTCCCACCATTCAAGTCCGAAGCCTCTGAAATCATCTGCGGCGTACCACAAGGATCCTCACTCAGCCTCACCCTCTTCAACGTATACATGAGCCCCCTCGCGGCCATCGCCCGCCAACACAACCTCAACATCATCTCTTTTACGCGGATGACACTCAACTGATCCTATCTCTCACCAAGGACCCCAGCACCGCCAAAACTAACCTACACGAAGGAATGAAAGAAGTCGCCGAATGGATGAAACAAAGCCGTCTGAAACTGAACTCAGACAAAACAGAAGTCCTCATCTTAGGTAAATCCCCCTCTGCATGGGACGACTCCTGGTGGCCGGAAGCCCTCGGAAATGCACCCATCCCGACAGACCACGCACGGAACCTTGGCGTCATCCTGGATTCTTCACTCTCAATGAACAGACAAGTCAGCGCCGTATCCTCTTCCTGCTTTAACATCCTTCGCATGCTCAGAAAAACATTTCGCTGGATCCCCTCCGAAACAAGGAAAACAGTCACCCACGCTCTAGTCACGAGCCGACTGGACTACGGAAACACCCTCTACGCAGGTACCACCGCTAAACTCCAGAAGAAACTACAACGAATCCAAAACGCCTCAGCCAGGCTCATATTAGACATCCCACGCAACGAACACATCTCTGGTCACCTTAAAGACCTCCACTGGCTACCCGTCAATAAGAGGATTACTTTCCGACTGCTTACCCACGCACACAAATCACTCTACGACATCGGACCAGATTGCCTCAACTCTCGACTGTCCTTCTACACCCCCTCCCGCCAACTTCGCTCTTCCAGCCAAGCATTCGCCACTGTCCCTCGCATCAACAAAACCACCATGGGAGGCAGATCCTTCTCATACCTGGCTGCCAAAACATGGAACTCACTCCCCGCTTACCTTCGCCTCACCCAGAATCACCTAGCGTTCAGAAAGCAACTTAAAACGTGGATATTTGACAAATAATCCTCCTCCCCTCCCTAAGCGTCTTGAAACCCTCTGGGTATGTAGTGCGCTATATAAATGTTATGACTTGACTTGACTTGACTTGAAGGCGACTGACAGGTCCAGAAGGATGAGGGCCGCCGTTTCCTTGTTGTCCAGCAGGGACTTGAGGTCATCAGTGGCGGCGATGAGGGCAGTCTCAGTGCTGTGGTTGCTGCGGAACCCGGACTGGAAAGGGTCCAGGATGTTGTTCTCCTCGAGGTAGAGGGTCAGTTGTTCATTGACGGTCTTTTCGATGACCTTTGCCGGGAACGGGAGCAGGGAGATGGGCCGGAAGTTCTTGAGGTCCTTGGGGTCCGCCTTGGGTTCCTTGAGTAAGGCGTTGATCTCGGCGTGCTTCCAGCTCTCTGGGAAGGTTACTGTCTCGAAGGAGGTGTTAATGACTTTCCGGAGATGGGGTGCGATGGATGTGCTGGCTTTGTTGAAGATGTGGTGTGGGCATGGGTCTGACGGAGATCCAGAGTGGATGGTGTTCATGATCTTGATGGTGTCGTCGTCGTTGATGTTGGTCCTGGAGAGCAGGCGGTTGGTGCGGATGGTGGTCGTGGGGACGGAGGTCTCAGTGGTTGTCGGGGCGGTCGTGGCGTAGAAGCTGTCGTGGATGTCTGTGATCTTGCTGTGGAAGAAGGTGACCAGCGAGTCGCACAGGCCTTGCGAGGGTGGAACGTCGTTGGTGTTGGATCTGGGGTTGGAGAGTTAATTCACGATGTTGAAGAGCTCTTTGCTGTTGGGCTCGTTGTTGTCTAGGCAGTTTTTGAAGGAGGCCCTTTTGGCGGATCTGATGAGGTGATGGTGTCTGCAGGTGCCGTTCTTGTAGGCTGCTTGGCTCTCCGGTGTTCGTTCACTGAGCCAGATCTTCTCCAGCTTTCGGCAGGTTTGCTTGGAGGCCCGGAGGTCTTCAGTGAACCAGCTGGCTTTCGTGTTGGCGTGACTGTTGGAGGGTTTCTTGATCGGGGCGAGAAGTGTTGGCACAGTCCTTGATCCACTGTCTGAGGTTGCGGCGGCGGTGTCGGGGTCAGTGGGGTCGGGGTGGGCTCTGGGCGAGGGTGGTGGTTAGCTGGTCTTTGGTGACTTTGCTCCAGCAGCGGCGAGGCATCTGTTGGGTGCGGTGGTGCGTGGTAAGTTTCTTGAAGGTAAAGTGGATGCAGCGATGGTCGGTCCAGTGGAGTTCGGTGGTGTGGTTGAAGGAAACGTGGTGGCTTGCGGCGAAGATGGGGCTCAAGCATGTGACCGGCAGAGTGAGTGGGTGTTGTGACGAGTTGTCTGAGTCCGAGGTTGGCTAGGTTGTCAATCAGGGTGGTGGAGTTGGTGTCGTCGTTGTTCTCGAGGTGGAAGTTCTGGTCCCCGAGGAGAATGTAGTCCGTGGAGGCGAGGGCGTGTGTGTAGATGAAGTCGGCGATGGAGTCGCCGACTTCATGGTTACGGTCTGGGGGTCTGTAGATGAGAGTTCCTCTGATGGTGGTGTTGGGGTCGGTGTGGATCTGGAAGTGCAGGTGTTCGGCGGTGCTGAGGGTGTCGTCGGTGTTGGTCGAGACTCTGAGAGTGTTCCTGTGGACGATGACGACTCCTGCTCCGTTGGTGCGGTCCCTGCGGGTGATCTTGTTGCCTTCCGGTATGGCTATGGCTATGTCTGGTGCCGGGGCGGGGTTCAGCGTGGTCTCCGTTAGGAAGGCGACGTCTGGGGAGGTTGAGTCGAGTAGGTCCCAGAGTTCAACGGCGTGTTTGCGGGCGGAGCGGGTGTTGAGAAGGATGCATCTGAAGTGGTTGGGTTCTTTCCTGGTCGGCAGCATGGTGGGGCGGATGCTAGTGAAGCTGCGGTTTCGGCAGGTAAAAGCTCCGTGGTTGCGCTTCGGGGTGGCCAGGAAGCAGGTGTGTGATCGTCCGGTGTTGAGTGCTTGGAGGGTTTTGGCATTGTAGCGGTGTCGGGCGTAGTGGCGTTCGCGGGGTCCTGACGCTGGGCGCGGTCCAGGTGTGGACGGGCGCAGACGGGCTTGCATTAGCTGCGCCTTCGGCGCGCCCTCCATATGAGGGGATGTGGGAGGGAGGAGCAGCTGGGAGGCGGGAGCGGGGCGGCGAATGGGGTTGCAGGGGGCGGGGCCGCAGGGACGCAGCAGCGGGAAAAACAGCCAGGCCGCGGAGAACTGGGCACAGGAAGGAAAAACAAGTTTAGGCAAGAAAAAAAGTACAGGCACAGAGGAATAAAAACAAGTCTGGGCAAGAAAGCAAGCACAGGCACAGGGGAATAAAAACAAATCTGGGCAAGAAAGCAAGTACAGGCTCAGGGGAATAAAAACAAGTCTGGGCAAGAAAGCAAGTTAGGCACAGGGGAAAAAACAAGTCTGGGCAAGAAAGCAAGTTAGCACAGGGGAAAAATCCAAGATTAGGCAAAAACAATGCAGGCAGAGCCGTGCAGCAGCGTGGGGAGCGACCTGCCTGCGAGCAGGGTCAGAGGTTGCTCCTTTGCATAGTCCATATTCTCTGCACCCTCATAACCTTACTTTTGTATTTTGTTGTTGCTGTGCTCAACTGTATTTGTTACCATTGTATTGTATTTACCATTATATTTGTTTGTATTTGATTAAGCCTCTCACAATCCACTATAGCATGTTAGCATTGTTTCAGATTTGTGTTTTTTTAGTGCATTTCTGTAAATTGTTCCTCCTGTTGCTATTGCGTTGCTCTCCCTGCTCTTTTTTCCCTCTGTTTTCTACCACCGCTCTTTCCCTCCCGCCAGCCACTCCCGCTGCATCCCAGTGCCCCTCCCTCCTCCCAGGACCTTCTTAATGAAGGCTGCAGTGCGGCCGCGCCAAAGGCAACCCTATCTTCGTCCGTCTGCCCCTGGACCGTGCCCAGCAGCTCTCTTGACACCCAAGACACACCACCACCGAGCTCCGAGCCCTGGACCTCATACTTTGCAACAACAACTGTTGCACCTTGACACGAGCTATAGTAGGACCTTTCACCTGCCGGCACTGTCTGTTATCCTGCATCACCGGAGTACCCGCACGCACGACGACCACCACCATGCAGACCACGACAGCCTCAGAACAACTCCACTGCCTCCTGCTCAGTGCACAATCTCTCTTCAAATACGCCACTGAGATCTGGGACACCATCACCTCCCTTACCCCGACATCATCTTCCTCACCGAGACGTGGTTCAACCGTGCATCTTCACCCACATCGCCTCAGCAACACTCAACAGTTACAAGATAGCACACCGAGACCACATCAACAAACACGGAAGTGGGATTGCCATCATCTACAAGGAAACTATCCATTGCACCACCACACGCAGACGACGCCACCCCGATCATGATTTGATTTGATTTTTAGTTTATAAAGCGTGGCGTATGTCCAAAGGTGTCTTGGCTTGGCACTGCTTGCAAGAAGAAAGGAGAGATATAAACAAGGATTAGAGAGGGAGACTAGTGACCGACTCAAGTACAGCCATGTCACCGAGCTCACCTGCACAGACCATGCTATCGTCCACTTCACCATCACAGGGCCCCCCGGCACTGCCACAAAGCTGCCCAGTACCTCTCACCGAAGCTGGAACAAAGTATCAGAGAATCAGTGGACAGACGTCTTCAACACCTCCCACTCAGACACCTCAACCAACCTAGAACAGGCTGTCAAGAATCACTAAACGCAACTGCAAGAGACTTGAAAGGAAATGGCTTATTTCTGCATGGGGACCACCAGCTTTCTGGGGCGTATGTTATATTAAAGTGGGGGGTTTCCAGTAGCCCCCTCGGGCCTGAGGGACCACCACCTCCCTAGGGCTACATCCAAAAACAAATATTTGGAATTACCTCTTTGTAGTCTCATTGTCTTCTCTATAGAAGGATTCATGCGATCACAGATTTCTGGATAAAGACGCACCAGGAACAATCACATTGCCAAAACACACAGAAGGTCACTGGTGAAATTTCCTCATGCTCCATTACGCAGCGGTAGTGTAGAATACGTTCTGGACATATACCCAAAGAAGTAGCAGTTAGTAATTAACCAGTAGAAAAAAACTCCACTTGGGTAGATATTTTGTGCAAAACTGTCAACTCTTGTTGGCTAAAAGGGCAGGTGTGATTCGGTTGTGGCTAAATCATTCACACACACACTCGCACATCCACTCACAGACACACTCAGACGCTGATGCACCCACTCACAGACCTATACAGTCACTCACACACCGATTCAGATGCTGATGCACCCACTCCCAGACCCACTGAGACACATACACCCACTCACAGTCCCACTCACACTCATGCACCCATTCACAGACCCACACAGCCACTCACACAGCCACTCACAGACCCAGAGACTCACACACCCACTCAGACCCACACAGAGATGAACACACCCACTCACAGACCCACTCAGACACTCATGCTCTCACTCACAGACTGACTCACAAATTCATGGAGGCACTCGCAAACTCACTCAGACACTCTCACAAACACTCACGCACCCTCCAACTCATATAGCCACTCATACACACACTCAGACATCCACTCATAAACCCACTCAGACACTCACGCACCCATTCACACACCCAGTGAGACACTTATGCAGCCACTCCCATACCCTCACAGACACTCACACACCCACTGATACACTCATGCACTCACTCACACAGTCACTCTCAAAGGTTACAGGTTACAGTTAGTAAATAAAATTGGAAAAACTTTAGAAATTCACTGAAAAAAACCAAAGGCTACAGGGCCGTTATAAGTAGGAAACAGAATTTTTTAATAACCTTAAAATTTCACTGAAAAAAACAACGGTTGCAGGAACGTTATAGTTAGACTGAGATTTCACTTGTACAAAACCATTGAATTTCAGCAGTTATAGTTACCAGAGCTAGCTATAACTTACGCCCCCGCAATGCACTGCTCTTGCCCTCACATATTACATCACTCATGACATGATCAGTGACATCACTGATGACATCAATCACAGAACTGCTCACACCACCATACAACCTCTCATACATCCACTCACACTTCCACACAACCACTCACATACCCATCCACAAACTCGACTCACACACACCCACTCACTTACCATACAGCCACTCCCTCACCCATACAACAACTCACACTAGCACTCACTCACCCATAGTCACCCACTCACTAAAAGAGCCCTCACACAACCACTCACCCACAGAGCCACTCTGACTAGCACTCATTCACCCATACAGCTACTCACACAGCCACTCTACCTGTACAGCCACTCACACATCCCTTCCCTAATCCAGTTAGCCACTTAATACCCATTCACACATCCATACAAGCAGTCACACACCCATCACTCACCTATACAGCCACTCACACAGACACTTACTGTGCAAAACAGCCACTCACATACACTTGCCTACTACTTACATCCATTCAAACAGCCGCTAATTTACCTATACAGCCACTAACACACCCACCCATACAGCCACTCACACAGCCACTCAGTCACCAGTACAGCCACTCACATTCCCCCAACCATGTAGCCACGAAGGCAGCCACTCACAAATACAGCCAATCACACTCAATCACCAATACAGCCACCACACACCCATAAAGCTACTCTCACACCCCCTTATTCACCTATACATCCACTCACACACATACAGCACTCAGATGCCAACTCCCAAACTTACACAGACAGTCACACATCCACTCAGATGACATATGTTAGAAACAGTATCACTCATTAATTTAAGAGAATATTACTTTAACTTATGCAGTAGCTTATATATATTTTCAAGTCTCAGAAACATTTTCCAAACACTTTCACTCACTGGATGATATCATCAGGGATGTCATATGGGATGTGATCAGTGATGTCACTGACCATGTCATGAGTGATTGAACATTCCAATACCAAACTTTGACGCACCGTCTACAACAGAAACATTTGAGCTGCTATAAACTATCTTTTAAGTCTCATCTTGCGTGACATAAAACGGAAAGTCTACACAAGTATTTTATACTGGGGATTCTCTTAAATACTAGAGGATTTCGAGGAACATTTTTATCCATGAACCAAAGAATATTTCTGATCCTGGAAAAAGTTGTATCAAACGACGAAACAAACACGTGTCGGCTGTCTGCTTCCATGATACGTACTTCGTTCCAACTAAAACAAAGACTCTTAAGGATTTTCTACCTTGTGTTAAACTTCTATGAATATGTGTTTTGTATTATATATATTGTGCCAATTTGGGTCTATTAAAATCAAACTGACTACAAGGTCAGTCATAATACTTTAAAGTGATTGTGCTCTGCAATTTGTATAGAATTGTATTATATATAGGGAAGCTTTTCTTCATGTAAGAAAACACTGTTAAATGGCACAGTGTTTTGCATAGAGCCGCCAAGATAATTTCGAGATCCTTAAAATACTGCGGGAAGATTTTCACGGAGGTGCTGACTAGGTCTCTCTTTGCCACTTCCATTTGTTCTCGAAATTGTTAATGTCCGGATACTATCGGGGCGGGAGACTCAATATTACCTGAGCGAGGGAGACTGGACACACATCTGGCCTGGGTGTCTGCTAGAGCATGTCGGCGATTCATAAGAGCCCAGTCTGGCCTCTCCGGGCATGCTCCATAGTCATACAGGTTAGTGTAGTGACCCACTGTAGAACCGGACCGCCCTGTTTGGGACAGGAAAGGTCCTGCTACATTTATTTGTGCACTAGTTCCGTCTCGTATTTTGTTATTGCATTTTGGCTTATGTTCTTTTTTGGGCAAGCCGCTCTTGCCATTGTTTCACATTTCGGTGACCGTATATGGCTACTGTATACAGAATGCTTGGGAGGTGTGAGCAAGTTTGGGGGGAGAGACAAGGGACAACCCAGGGCCGGTAGGGAAAGACGGGCGCTTTTGATTTGGATGGTATGTGGTGTGTTGTTTTCTGGGCTCCCCATTTCAGAGCCCTTGCCTCCCTCCGTCGGTCTGGTGAAGGGGCGCCGCATCCCCCCTTCCTCGCCACCCCCCACCTCCACACGCACTCCTCAAGTGGATGCCAGGCAGGTAGAGCCCGCACAGGACCATCCATCTCTCCCCTGGATCGCGGCGCCCTCCAGTCGATTCGTCCCTCTCCGATGGGGAAAGTTAATAAATTTAGGTCTAGATTAAAAGTATTGATCATGGCATTAGGAGACGATAAATAAGGCGAGCAGCCGGTGGCGCAGCCGGGGAGGCCGGCCGGTGGCGGGTGGCGCCGGGCCCGGGGACTGGGCCCGGGCCCGTCCAGCAGCCGCCATGGATTTCCGATCACTCCCGCGCACCCCTCGGTAGCGGCCGCCGCTATTAATGGCCTTTTGATTAATAATCACTTGTAAGTCAATACATTTTTATTAAACTGTGCCGGCTTCTGATTTATGGACCTCGGCGCGGTTTGTCCGACCCAAGACGAATCCACTTTTGAAGCGTGGCGGCATCATACATCTTGCAGCCCCGGGTGGGGGGGTCGGTGAAGGGGGCTTTTGAGGCGCACGGTCCACGGAAGCTATCGGCAGCGCTAGAGACCAAGTCATGAGAAGGGTTCGAGGTTGGTTTGTGGCCTCCAGGCCTAGCGCAAAGTTTGGTGTGTGCCACGCAGAGTGCGTCACCCACTTCCACATATTTGTGCCAACATATTATCCATACGGGCCGACATGACTTAAGAGATGGCAGCTTCCTCCAGCCGCGTTCGATTATTCTAAAATGACACTAAAGAGCCCAAACGTTGTGAGAACCCCCCAACAGTGTTAGACCCCGGCTGTATGAGCTACCCACAGCGATCTGCAGTGTGTGAGATTCTTCCAGCGAGCTTCCCCTAGCATTGTGACCTTCCTCCTGCTCTTTGAACGTCTTCCAGCATTGTGGACTTCCTTTCAAATGTGTGACCTTCATCCAAGCTCGTGAGCCTCTCCATGCAGTTTGTCCTCTAACAGTGTGAGCAGTCACCAGCAATTTGAACTCCCAGGCTGTTTGAACATTGACCAGGTGTGTGAGCATCCTCAGGTGTGCAAGGGCCGCACAAGTGAGTGCTTCCACCTGATATGGTTTGTCAGTCCCTTAGATCCCAAGTTCTGCCATACTGTAAATGTAAATCCGTATTTGTAAAGCGCGAACTACTCACCCTTACAGGTCTCAAGGCTTGGGGGCCGTCGTGGAAATGAAGTGAGCTATTTCACATGGCGCTGAGCTTAGGGTGACCAACTGGCATTGGTGCACATTCAGGACGGTGAGTGTAAAAATTCAGGACAAAGGGTCAAAATTCAGGACACAAATTCAGGACAGGAGGTCAAAATTCAGGACAAAACTCCAGGACAATAGGTACGTTTTACAGACACATCAGAGGTCGCGCAATAGTATATAAGTAAGCCCAGCCATTTCCAAACATATTCAACCGTTTGCAAACCTATCCATCATGTATCCTTCCATCTATCATTTCACTCATCCATCCCTTCATCCATCCCCTCATCCATCCTTTCACTCATCTCCATTATCCATCCATCCATCCACCATTTCACCCTATCCATCTGTACACTTATCCATCCACTCTTTATCCCATCCATCCATTCACTCATCCATTCAGCCATTTACCCTTTCACCAATCCAGCCATCCTTTCACTAATTAATCCTTCCACCCATCCACTATTTTAGTCATCCATCTATCCTCCCTTTCTCTCTCCATCGACCCTTTCACTTAGCCATCCTTCCTTCCATCCATCCATCCACCCACCCATCCATCCATCCATCTACTCATCCACTCATGAATCCATCCATTGATCCTATCACTCATCCATCTATCATTTCACTCCTTCACACATCTATTCATCCTTTTGTCCATCTACCCTCCCTTTCACTCACTCGTCCATCCCTACATCCACCCTTTCACTCATACGTCATTCATTCACCCTTGCACTTATCAATCCATCCATCATTTCACTCATCCACCTACCCACCCATCATCCACCCAACCATCCACCCACCCACCATCCACCCACCCACTCATCCATCCTTTCACCCACCCACCATCCAATCCACTGATCCATCCTTTCACCCACCCACTATCCACCCACCCACGCATCCATCCATCCATCCTTTCACCCACCCACTCATCCATCCTTTCACCCACCCACTCATCATCCATCCATCCTTTCACCCACCCACTCATCATCCATCCATCCCTTCACCCACCGACTCTCCATCCATCCATCCATCCTTTCACCCACCCATCATCCATCCATCCATCCGTCCTTCCCCTCATCATCCATCCATCCTTTTCCCTCATCATCCATCCATCCTTTTTCCTCATCATCCATCCATCCATCCTTCTACCCACCCACTCATCATCCATCCATCCTTCCCCTCATCATCCATCCATCCTTCCCCTCATCATCCATCCATCCTTTTACCCACCCCTCATCATCCATCCATTCCCTAATCATCCATCCATCCATCCATTCACGCACCCACTCATCATCCATCCTTCCACCCTTCCCCTCATCATCCATCCATCCACTCTTGCCCTCATCATCCATCCTTTCACCCACCCCCTCATGATCCATCCATCCATCCCCTCATCATCCATCCATCCTTACCCTCATCATCCATCCTTCCCCTCATCATCCATCCATCCATCCTTTCACCCACCCATCCATCCTTCCCCTCTATCCATCCCCTCATCCATCCATCCATCCCCTCATCCATCCATCCCCTCACCCATCCCCTCATTCATCCATCCATCCCCTCGCCCATCCATCCTTCCCCTCATCCATCCATCCCCTCATCCATCCATCCTTCCCCTCATCCATCCATCCTTCCCCTCATCCATCCTTCCTTTCATCCATCATCCATCCTTCCCCTCACCCATCTATTCATCCCACCCATTTATCCTTCCCCTCATCCATCCATCCATCCATCTCCTGATCCATCCATCCTTCCCCTCCATCCATCCACTCCATCCATCCATCCATTCATCCATCCTTCCCCTCATCCATCCATCCTTCCCCTCCATCCATCATCCTTCCCCTCACCCATCTTTTCCCTCATCCATCATCCAGCTACCCTTCCACCCATACATCCAGCTATTTACATTTTCTCTCCATCCTTCCCTCACTCATCAATCCATCCATCCTCTCTCATTAGCCATTTATTCAATCTTTCATTCATCCATTCACCCTTTCACTAATTCACCCAGCCATTCACCCATCCCTTCACTTACTTACTCGCCGACCTTTCCATATTAATTTTGAGCTGAGCCCTTTTGAGAAGAGGCCCATCAAGAACTTCACCCTCGCTGCAGGGGCCGTTCCAGGACTGGGACAGAAGCCACCCAGGGAGGAGACAGGATCCACCACAGGGGGGACAAGAGCCACCACAGGTGGGGGTGGACTGGAGCCACAACGTGGGGGGACAGGAGCCATCCCAGGCGTGGGGTGGACTGGAGCCACCACATGGGGGACAGGTGCCATCACTGAGGGGAGGGCAGGAGCCATCACAGGAGAGGGAACACAGGGGTGGGCATGCAGTATTCTAGTATCATCTTGGGCTCCTCTCCTGCACAAGACAACGAGAAGACAGGCTCTCTGTCCAAAATGCCACCCCCCACTGTGATTTACAGTACTTACAGGAGATACTCTAAGAGAACTGATTGAACTGATTGTCCTCCATACTTTGTTAATCAGTGTGGGTGCGATTGTGCCATTTCTTTATTTTCTTACATTATAGACTGCATGTTTGAAGAACCGAGGTTTGCTTACAATTTAGTGACAGTAATTAAGCTCTGTGAAGAGAACCACGTGCTGCCTCGGTGTAATCAGGGGTGTAATCTGGCCGAGTCTCGGATGTTTGGGGCCCTGGGTAGAAATGGAATGTGTGAGCCCCCCTCTAAATAGCAGAGACATGACACTTTCAGGGCTGTTTGCATGTGAATAGATGTCGCTGCTCCTGAACTGGCAGCCCCTCCCTCTCAGGCACCTTCGAAGCACCTCTTAACAGGTCATCAAGGGCTGGAGGTGTGAGGGTAGCCATCCCGCTGTGCCTCTCCAAAGCTGCTGGGCATCTGAGGAGCTTTGGTACAGCATTGGAGTGAAGAAAAGAGGTTGGTGCAAGCTGTGCCGGCTTTAGGGTGGAGCAACCGGTGCCCTGTTAAAATGACGGACAAATGGCGTCCGTTAAAGATTCCTTCACGGACAACGGACAGTCCGTGAAATTTACGGACGGTTGGTCACCCTAGCTGAGCTGAGCAGCTGCCTGGGATTGAACCGTGAACCCTGTGCGCTGAAGTCAGCTGCCCTGACCGCTGCACCACACCTCTCCACTTGGGTGTACATGCTATACGATCCTAGCAGTGTGCTTCCTCCATGCACGGGCAAGGACCATGGGGTGTCCTGTCAGTGGCGTGGAATGGGAGCAGTGGTCAAATATTATATCCACCAGCTAAAATTCCCCTAGGATTGCAAGCTGTCTCCATCATTGCAAGATTCCCTCAGCAGTGCGAGTTTCCTCTGTAATTGCACTTGGACTCCAATAATGCAAGCTTCCACCAGCAGTGTGAACTTCTCCAGCAGTGTGAGCTTCATCCGGCAGTGTGAGCTTCATCTAGCGGCGCAAGTTCCCTCTGTCATTACTCTTGGGCTCAACAGTGAGAGTTTCTCCAGCATGGTCGTTTACCTGCAGCACTGAGCGAAACTGTGAGCGGAGTGAGCTTCCCCAGCAATATGAACTTCCTCTAGCAGATCAATGTGAGATTCCACGAGCGGGAAACATCATTTACTACGAAGGCATCCCCACGCATAACGTTTACCACGGTACACTTACCACGCAAACGTTTTTTCAACGTGGGTGCCTTCCACGACGTCTTTACCACGCAAGTACGTTCAGCGTGGGTTGGGGGGAGACGTGGTATTCCGTCCAGTCGTGCTGGGGGAGGGTTGGGAGGGAGGTGGTGGGGCTGGGGGGGTCTCCCCCCCAAAAAAATAACAACAATTATGGAGCGAGTTACATAAATAAAAAAAAACGCTCTTTAGTATTTATGAAGTAAAAGGAAAGAGCCTCCCCCAAAGACGTGCAGTGTACGTCAAAAAAGCAGTCCTTTTTTTATTTTGGAAAACGTGTTTTGACGCTTGTTTCCATGGTGGATGGAAGTAAGGGCTGCTGGAGAAAGACGTGCAGGTAAGACGTTTCTACGCGTGGTATAATCCTTCGTTGTAAATTCCAGCGTGGTAAAGCCACTTGCGATGTAAAATTCGCGTGGTAATGCCATGCGTGGATCTTCTAATCGTGGAAAAATCATATATTCTCCACGAGCATTGCAAGCTTCTGTCAGCAGTGTGTGAGATTCTTCCAGCATTGTGAGCCTCCCCCAGCATGGCGGCGAGCTTCCTCCTGCAGTGCAAGCTTCCTTGGGCCGTGTAACCTTCTTCCAGTAGCCTGAGATTCCCCCTATGAGTGTAAGATTCCCATATAAGTGCAAGATTATCTGTGTGATGTTCTCCTAGGGTTGCAAGCTTTCTCCATCTTTGTGAGATTCCTTCTGCAGCACGAGTTTCCTCTGTCATTGCTTTTGGACTCCAATAATGTGAGCTTCCACCAGCAGTGTGAGCTTCTCCAGTTTACAGGAAGGAAACTATATGTTAAATTCAACTGGACTTTAGGGGGAAAACCGCAGGAAGTTGTAAAGGAATACACATACCTATGATTGAATTTTTTCACAATCTTTGCAAAACTTGCCTCACCTGCAGAACTTTGGCAGTAAAGTTGACGTCCACGTGGGGGCACTGCTACGATTATACTCCTCCACTTGCCAAAGGCACTTCTCTGCTTCAAGTATATAGTCCTAAGATCCCACCAGTACTATCGTATGCATTTGAATATATTCCAATAAGCCAATGGAAGCATCTGGATCTGAAAGAAGGGAAAGTCCTCTGGAAACTGACTAAGATGTCACAAGTCGTGCCGGTACAAGTTCTTCATCTTTAACTTTCATTAGTCAGTTTTTACGCCAGACGCATTACTAATATCTTGAGATGGGCATATAACCTTATTCATGCGGACCAAGGAACCCTACGATCCCTACTCAAAATAGAGACATTTGAACAAGGATCGTCAAATGATGTATTTTGTAGAAATGTATCTATCGCTTTTAAAATATCAAATGTTACTATTGACCTGTTGCCATTTTGGACTCCCGCTCACTTGAAGCTTTTTTTTAAACATTTAACACCAGGGTTAAGCTTTGATCTTGACATCCAACACTGCTCCAAATTGCCATTGTATAAACAATATGCTGAAACAATTGAATATAAGAAAATGCAGCAGTATATTCGTTTTAATTCAAAAAAGGGAGTCAGGCGAAGGATTATGTTACTCCGTCTCGAGATACTTCCTCTAAAATCATGCACCTTTATGTGGTTCTCAAAGGAAAAAGCTAGTAGTTCCTGTGTTCTGTGTAATGGCGGGGTACAAGACTTGGAACAGGTGTTATTCGTTTTTCCAAATCTGACTGTTGTAGAAGCTAGAAAGAGGTTTATACAACCAATTCGAACAAAATGTAAAATTAATTCGGTTCAGACCCTGATTTCTCTTTGTAAGGCACCGCCTAATGAATTTGTGTGTTACAATACGTTAAAATTTTTAAAATCTATTTTAACTTTGTACTAGAATGACATTTTACATGTAATTGTATTCTTTAAATCCTTGTTGTTCTCAGTCGGGAACTAAATCTAATAAACTTAAAATTAGAAACTTTATCTTAAGCACAATTGTGAACTTCTCACAGGAGTTGTGGGCTTTCTCCGATACTGTGCCCTTCATCCAGGCTTGTGAGCCGTTCCCAGCAGTTTGATCTTCCCTTAGCCGTGCGAGCTTTCCCTAGCATTGTGACCTTCCACCTGCTCTTTGTAGTCTTCCAGCATTGTGGACTTTCTTCAAATGTGTGACCTTCATTCAAGCTTGTGAGCCTCTCCCAGCAATGTGAACTTTCTCTAACAGTGTGAGCAGTCACCAGTAATTTGAACTCCCAGGCTGTTTGAACATTGACCAGGTGTGTGAGCATCCTCAGGTGTGCAAGGGCCGCAAAAGTGAGTGCTTCCACCTGATATGGTTTGTCGGTCCCTTAGATCCCAAGGTCTGCCATACAGTAAATGTAAATCCGTATTTGTAAAGCGCGAACTACTCACCCTTACGGGTCTCAAGTTGCTGGGGGCCGTTGCGGAATTTAAGTGAGCTATTTCACATGGTGCTGAGTTGTCGCAAGGGATTGAACTGTGAACCCTGTGCGCTGAAGTCAGCTGCCCTGACCGCTGCGCCACACCTCTCCACTTGGGTGTACGTGCTATACGATCCTAGCAGTGTGCTTCCTCCATGCACGGGCAAGGACCCTGGGGTGTCCTGTCAGTGGCGTGGAATGGGAGCAGTGGTCAAATATTATATCCACCAGCTAAAACATAACTTTCGATACCAAACGTGCACACTCCTCTGTAATTGAAGCTCTAGGGAGCTCTTGTTTCTGTCACTCACTTTACTAAAGCTAGCCCTCATACCAAGAGAATGGACTCCAAAACGCCCAAAATACTGCACATTTATGGCTTGTGCAGAACTCATAACATTACCCATCGCCCCAGAAATCTTTGCTGGATGTTTGTGAAATACAAGGTGACTTTCAAAACAGTTTATCTCACTTTCGAATACCTTGATCATTCAGTACCCACCTACCGATAGAATAAAATGAAAAAATACACGTCTTAAAGGCCCTAGGTCTCTTAACGACCTAAACCTCCTCACAATCCCCAAACGCAACTACAAATCCGAAGGAGACAGATTATTTTCAGTCTCCCATCCTCACCTCTGGAACAGTTTTCCTCAATGGTTACAGGCATCGGCCTCCTACCATTCAAAAACCTACCAATTGTAAACGTCTCTGACACCCTGCACTCTACCCAGCTCTCTTCCTCTATCTAGTGCATAGAAGCAATTCAGCTGTGCTGGGTGTGCTGTACGAAACTGTATAAAAATATTAATGACAAATTGATTTGAGCTTGGATTCCACATGGTGATTGGGCTAGTGAGGCAGAGTAATTGGGATACAACAAGGTGTCTGACGCCTCTTTTTAACAACAGGATGAAAGGATTGGAAGCACTGATATAACACGAGGAGTTGCTGACCTAAAGATTAAACAAGAGGGATGACCGCACAACGCTGTCTTTGCTCATTCTCCGCACTCAACATTGTAGAGTTGAGCCTTTGGCTAATCTCCGTGCCAGCCATGAGCCCGCGGTAGTAAGAATAATGGATTGAGTAAAGCATTAGAGATGCACCGAGATAGAATTATCTCCCACAGTAACACTTGAGTAATTGTATCAAAGGCATTAGTGAAGTCGATAAAGCTATTCTCCACAAATATTACTGTACTTGTCTTCCAGGAAACATAGAACGTAAACTTGGTCTTGGATTTGCCGGACTTTCGTGAAACATGCATGTTGAAGAAAGAGAATACAATTGGCATCAACTTTGTACCATATTTGAACAATTCTCAGTTTTGCTAAGACTTTACGTACTGTAGTTTAGCAGTGTAATTAAACAATATGATTTAGGAAGTGTTGTAGCAATTTTTTGTGTATAAATTTGAAATACAGTGGAACTCAACCAGCTCAGTAGTAAATACTTCTCGCCATAGAAACTGTAAATTAATTCAATAACCTTAAGCCATACCTCTGAACTCCCATGGATGGACCATTGTTGCGTCCACTTCTCCTTCAGAACCAACATCACCCGCAAACGTCCACACCAGCTCCACCGCAGGAACTGGAACAAGATCTCCGACGACCAGCTCACTGCCTCCCTCAGCAGCTCCGCCCCCACCACCACAGACGACGACCCGACCTCCTCCGCTGGAACCCTACACAATTGGATCACTGACTGCGCTAACACCATCACCCGCTCAAGAAAACCACCAGCCCACACGCCAAGAGAGCCAACTGGTTCTCCACTGAACTCCGAGAATTCAGTCGAACCTACAGATGCTTCGAAAAGATATGGAGGAACTCCAAAACCACAGCAGACCTTGATAACTTCAAAGCAGCCTCCACCACCCACCACAAGCTCATCAGATACACAAGGAAGAAAGCACTCGAGGACAAACTCTCTGCCCATGCACGCAACAGCAAGGAACTTTTCTGCATCATGAAAGAGTTCACCCAACCCAACAGTGAGACAACCGACATCCCCCCTCCCAGGACCACTGCGACACTCAACGCCTTCTTCCATCACAAAATCAAGACCATCTATGACCACTTCGAAGACGACAACCCACACTACTTCCGTTACTCCCTACACCACGCAGCCTACACTTGACATCTGGACCGCCCTCACAATCGAAGACACCCGAAGGACTATGAAGCCAACCCACTACGGGGGCCCCACGGACCCCTGCCCCCACCACATTTACCACAGAGCAGCAGACATCATTGCCCCGTGCTTCGACGAATCATCATCCGCTCCCTCGAGACCGCCTCCTTCCCTGTCACCTGGAAATTTGCCAAGATCAACTATCTCATGAAAAAACACTCGGTGGACCCCACGGACCTCATAAACTTCAGACCGATCTCCTTACTCCCGTACCTGGCGAAAGTAATCGAAAGAGCCATCAACAGCCAGCTTGCCTCCTTCATAGAAGAAAACAACATCCTCAACTGCTCCCAATCCGGTTTCAGGAAAAATCACAGCACCAAAACCGCCCTTCTTGCCGTGACAGATGACATCCATTTTCTCCTCGACAAAGGAGAGACTGTGGCCCTCATCCTCCTGGACCTCTCCGCAGCCTTCGACACAGTCTTTCACCGCACCCTAGTCCGCAGACTACACAGCACAGGAATCCGGAACAAGGCCCTCGACTGGATCTGCGCATTCCTATCCGTCACAATTCAACAGGTCAGACTCCCACCCTTCCTATCGGATCTCTCAATGACAACCTGCGGAGTTCCCCAAGGATCCTCCATCAGCCCCCCCCTGTTCAACGTCTACATGGCCCCACTCGCACCCATCATTTGATCCCACAGATGCAACATTGTATCCCATGCAGGCGACACCCAACCAATCCTCTTCTTTTCCAACAAACCCGACATCTCCAAACACAACTTTCAAGAAGGCATGGAAGCCATTGCCAGGTTCATGAAGAATAGCTGCCTACAACTCAACACAGACAAAACCGAAGTACTCATCATGGGCCCTCACCCAGATGCCTGGAACGACGCCTGGTGGCCCCCCACCCTCGCCCACTGACCACGCATGCAACCTTGGAATCATCCTGCGTTACAATAAAGGGGGTTGAACCCATGCAGTCGCGGGGACCTGGGCGCTATATGGTACATATAAGGAGAGGGTCCCCGCAAGGGAAGCGTGTTTTATGCTACACACACTAACACTACTTTAGACTAACAAACAAAAATATCACAAGGGATTTACAGGTATTGTCATTTATTTTTCAACGCCAGATATCTACCATTACCAAATTACTTCACATTCAATAAATAGCCCCAAACGGGGAGAGGAAAGGAAGGAGAGGAAGGGGTGGTGCTCAAGGGAGTGTAAAGTCAAAGAAAATAAGCACAGTCAAAAACAAGTGATAAATACAATATTCCAAATAGAATCATAACAATTCAGATACAAAAGCCAAAAATCAAGGCATCCATTGATAGACTGTTAACTAATGACATTCAACGGTCACATACTAAAAATCAGAACTGTCAGGGGCATGTGCCGGAAGTCCAAGAAAAGAGCCGTCGACGTTTCGAACCCTATCTGTAGGCTACGTTAAGTCCTTTAGCGGGGTCTTCATCAAGACATATACAGGAAAGAAGTGGAGTGGGGCAATCCTATCTGAAAGGTTAAAACAAGGAGTCAGACTTATACGTTGTAAAAATAAATTACAACCGTCCTATTTGACAGTACTAGATTCATTGTATTTAATTACCATGGAGTCAAGGCCCAGCTGGGCTCTAAACGTAGGAATTGAGTAAGCCACGCAAAGAGTCGTGGTCAATCTCAGCGATAATGTTTCGCAACTACAGAGGAGAAATAAAAATAAAAATAAAAACATACACCAGTTGAGAGGTTATTTGTCATTGAACACTATCTACTTGATTAAAAACCGGGACTAAACTTACAAAAACTTCAACCATTCGGCCGAATGGTGAGTTTAGTGTTGCCCCCCAGTTGTCATTTGTCGTATTCAGATGTCTGAAAAGCCGAGGGTGCAAGCAGGGTGCACGGGCTGTGGGTGAAAAAATCAAAAGTCAGAGGGACTTAAGGGTATGTGCACTGATGGTAAATCCGCACTGGGTTATAGCCCATAACAAGGAGGAGCCACAATGTGGCCTATAATCACATAAAAACTTACATGAAAAAATCTTTTATGAAAAAGCGGTAAGGACCAAGAGCCGCTAGTTGTCTTTAACCATGGGACACAAATCCTTGCATAATTCGGTAACGAATGAGGTCTAAGGCATTGGGTCTTTTAATGCTGAAGATCGCTGTAAGATATACAACAGAGACTCCATTGTGGGCTTAATAAGGGTAATGGAATTACACACCTCGTATAAAGGATTCAAGAATACGTTACATACCTCCAGATTAGCAGCGGGAGAGAAACCTAATTGAGCAGCCGACCTTCAATACAGCACATGTGTGCTCTGTGGTGAAATCGACGACACCCGTCCGTTACACCGCAAACCTGAGGATCAAAAAGGCAAAGGACGGACAGCCGTTCCGTCAGCCTCAATGCGAGTCAATCCTACGGAAACAACACGGAAAACGCCCGTCAGAAATAGGACCTGTCTTAAATTACAGTTGGACATGAAATGCTTCAAGGGCACAATCCTACTTGCAGACACCCGGGAGGGCCGCTGTAGTCAAAGACGGTCAGCATAAACTCTGCAAAACCGCTACGCGGAGTTAGAGGGCGGAGTCAGTTGATGTATCCCACAAGGGAAAGAGAAGAGTTACTCTATGGCTACGACTGTGCCTGCTAGCGTGGCAATACAAAAGGACATATTATCATAATTCCAATGCAATGCAAGGCAACCTTGTAAAATGTATATTCAGATGAAGTTCAAAGGTAAAATTATTATGTATGAAATTTATTCGTACTGGAAGCACTGTTTGGGGTTTATTGGGAAACCAAAATTACCGGGAAAACAATCAGTGGCACAACTTGGAGAACTTCATGAAGAGGGATACAGTATGTTACAAATTCGCCCTTTGACAAAACTTGAAAATTCGCAAATCGACTTATGCTCGTGTAACCCTCTCACAGGAGGTTGTAAACAAGTTGCAAAACTCATCATAATACAAATTAGCGCTTGATGACAAGAATGGGCTGAAAAATAAATTATCAGTTAGGAACAAACAGTTAATGCTGAAATCAATAAGTGTAAATACCCGCGCAACTCTCTAGCAAGAGGTTGTAAAGCGAGTTGCATTACGTATAGTCTGCTAAGCTACTGACAGGTGTTACTAAATTACACAAGGGGCACTGGGGATTCCCTGTATCAAGTGTACCCGTAAGACAATGCCCTAACACAGAAAAAGTACCATCTCGTGCACTTCTCCAGCATGAGAGTGTAAACGAGTATCATTGGTTACATCTAGTGTTACAAGCATTACTGAGAGATGGAGATCAACATAATCGGTATAAAGGATATCACTCTTTATCAAGTCAATTAGCCAAGTGCTGCCAATTGTGCCAAATTGCCGTCCTGCTCATTGAGACCATTTTTTATCGAGTCTAAAAGGGACATCCATTTGGATTCACGTGTATTTAATACTGTCAACACGTTCCCCCCTCTTCTACCCAGGGATATCTTTTCAATTACGAGCCATCTCAGATCAGACACAGCATGACCTGCTTTTTGCCAGTGCTCTACTAAAGGAGCACCCACCACTTTACAGCGCAGTCTACTGCAGTGGGATGAAATGCGAGATTTAATTTTATGTTGAGTTTGTCCCACATATACGTGACTGCATGGGCATTGGACAATGTAGATAACGCCAGTCGAATTGCAATTCGTGTAGTGTTTTAAGTTATAGGTACGTCCACCATGGTCAAAAGTCTTAGTCTGGATAGTGGTGTCACATGCAGTGCATGTGCCACATCTGTGGTGTCCTACCAATGGGGGCAGATTCCACAAGGTCGTAAGAGCTGGTTGACTCACTGGTTCCAAGTAAGAATGGACAACCATGTCCCGTATATTTTTGGCCCTCTTGAAGGAATGGGGAGGGAGATGCATTTGCTCAATCTCATCTGCCACCAAAGACCAGTTCTTGTTGATAATTTGTTCAATTTTAATACTCTGTGTCGAAAAAGTGGTGACACAGATAATACGGTCTGTCCCTGTTTGGTTGGTAATTTCTGGGTTCAGCAAATTGTCACGTGGGTTGTACCAAGCCCGTTTCCTGGCTCGTTTGACCATCCGGACCAGGTACCTTCGGGAGATGAGACGCTCACTTAAGACCTCAGATTCCGGGATGTAGTTAGCTCGAGTGGAGCAATTTCTCCTGATTCTGAGAAATTGCCCGACCGGTGAGTTGTCTTTGAGACCTCTGGGGTGATGACTCCCACATTGCAGCAAAGAGTTGCGCTCAGTCGGTTTCCTATATAGGGTAGTTTGTAAGCGGTCTTCATCCACATAAATGGAAATATCCAAAAAGGGAATGGCCTCATTGCTGAATTCCATCGTGAATTGGATATGGGGGTTTCTTGAATTGAGCCAATCATAAAAATCTTGCAGTTGTTCTTTGTTGCCCTCCCAGATACACAGGACATCATCAATGTATCTGACCCATATGGTCAACCTGGTCTGGAAGGGATTATCAGTTGAGAAAATGTGTTGTTGTTCGAAGTGGTCCATATATATGATGGCCAGATTTGGAGCGAAGGTAGCCCCCATGGCTACTCCCTTCATCTGCAAATAGAAATCTTCTTGAAAGATAAAGAAGTTCTGCCTCATGGCGATACTCAGCAACTCAATTATAAAGTCCGTCGGGACTGGTACAGGGGCCGGTCTCTTATCTAAAGCTTCTCGCATCACTTCCAACGCATCCTGTTGAGGAATACTGGTGTAGAGCGATACGATTTGCGAATTTTCAAGTTTTGTCAAAGGGCGAATTTGTAACATACTGTATCCCTCTTCATGAAGTTCTCCAGGTTGTGCCACTGATTGTTTTCCAGGTAATTTTGGTTTCCCAATAAACCCCAAACAGTGCTTCCAGTACGAATAAATTTCATACATAATAATTTTACCTTTGAAATTCATCTGAATATACATTTTACAAGGTTCCCTTGCATTGTATTGGAATTATGATACAATGTCCTTTTGTATTGCCACACTAGCAGGCACCGTCGTAGCCATAGAGTAACTCTTCTCTTTCCCTTGTGGGATACATCAACTGACTCCGCCCTCTAACTCCGCGTAGAGGTTTTGCAGAGTTTATGCGGACCGGCTTTGACTACAGCGGCCCTCCCGGGTGTCTGTAAGTAGGATTGTGCCCTTGAAGCATTTCATGTTCAACTGTAATTTAAGACAGGTCCTATTTCTGACGGGCGTTTTCCGTATTGTTTCCGTAGGATTGACTCGCATTGAGGCTGACGGAACGGCTGTCCGTCCTTTGCCTTTTTGATCCTCAGGTTTGCGGTGTAACGGACGGGTGTCGCCGATTTCACCACAGAGCACACATGTGCTGTATTGAAGGTCGGCTGCTCAATTAGGTTTCTCTCCCGCTCTTAATCTGGAGGTATGTAACGTATTCTTGAATCCTTTATACGAGGTGTGTAATTCCATTAAGCCTTGTTAAGCCCACAATGGAGTCTCTGTTGTATATCTTACAGCGATCTTCAGCATTAAAAGACCCGATGCCTTAGACCTCATTCGTTTCCGAATTATGCAAGGAATTGTGTCCCATGGTTAAAGACAACTAGCGGCTCTTGGTCCTTACCGCTTTTTCATAAAAGATTTTTTCATGTAAGTTTTTATATGAGTTTATAGGCCACATTGTGGCTCCTCCTCGTTATGGGCTATAACCCAGTGCGGATTTACCATCAGTGCACATACCCTTAAGTCCCTCTGACTTTTGATTTTTTCACCCACAGCCCGTGCACCCTGCTTGCACCCTCGGCTTTTCAGACATCTGAATACGACAAATGACAACTGGGGGGCAACACTAAACTCACCATTCGGCCGAATGGTTGAAGTTTTTGTAAGTTTAGTCCCGGTTTTTAATCAAGTAGATAGTGTTCAATGACAAATAACCTCTCAACTGGTGTATGTTTTTATTTTTATTTTTCTTTCTCCTCTGTAGTTGCGAAACATTATCGCTGAGATCGACCACGACTCTTTGCGTGGCTTACTCAATTCCTACGTTTAGAGCCCAGCTGGGCCTTAACTCCATGGTAATTAAATACAATGAATCTAGTACTGTCAAATAGGACAGTTGTAATTTATTTTTACAACGTATAAGTCTGACTCCTTGTTTTAACCTTTCAGATAGGATTGCCCCACTCCACTTCTTTCCTGTATATGTCCTGATGAAGACCCCGCTAAAGGACTTAACGTAGCCTTCAGAAAGGGGTCGAAACGTCGACGGCTCTTTTCTTGGACTTCCGGCACATGCCCCTGACAGTTCTGATTTTTAGTATGTGACCGTTGAATGTCATTAGTTAACAGTCTATCAATGGATGCCTTGGTTTTTGGCTTTTGTATCTGAATTGTTATGATTCTATTTGGAATATTGTATTTATCACTTGTTTTTGACCGTGCTTATTTTCTTTGACTTTACACTCCCTTGAGCACCACCCCTTCCTCTCCTTCCTTTCCTCTCCCCGTTTGGGGATATTTATTGAATGTGAATTAATTTGGTAATGGTAGATATCTGGTGTTGAAAAATAAATGACAATACCTGTAAATCCCTTGTGATATTTTTGTTTGTTAGTCTAAAGTAGTGTTAGTGTGTGTAGCATACAACACGCTTCCCTTGAGGGGACCCTCTCCTTATATGTACCATTGGAATCATCCTGGACTCCGAACTCAAAATGGACTGCCAAATCAACACTGTCTCTTCCTCCTGTTTCCACACCCTCTGTCTCCTATGCAAGACCTTCAACTGTATTTTCCCGGCGTACAGGAAACCGTTACCCATGCCCTCATCAGCAGCAGACTGGACTACTGCAACGCACTCTAGGCCGGGATCAACAAGAACCTCACCTGCAAACTCCAGAACATCAAAGAACGCCTCCGCCAGACTAGTGCTCAACCTACCTCGCCACTGCCACATCACCCAACACCTGTGGACACTACACTTCTCCCCATCGAGAAGAGAATCACTTTCAAGCTTCTCACTCACGCCCACAAGGCCCTTTACAACACTGGACCTACCTATCTGAACCACCGCCTCTCGTTCCACGCCCCCCAGAGATCCCTCGGCTCAGCCCAGCTTTCCCTTGCTACGGTGCCCTGCATCAAGAAGACCAGAACAGGAGGTCGTTCCTTCTTCTTCCTAGCGGCCAAGGCATGGAACACCCTCCCTCTCCACCTCCGACAGACACCAACACTCTCCAAGTTCTTGAACGGCCTCAAGACCTGGTTCTTCGACGAATCTCAGTGAACTTCCGGGAGCTGCAACAGATACCCCCCCCCCCCCCAGCACCTTGAGACCCTTCGTGGGGAGTAGTGTTGCGCTTTACCACCCCTGGTTGATTGATTGAATAAACAAGTAGACTTATAGTTTGGAGCAAACTTCAGCAATGTATCAGTGATCCAATGTGAGCTGAAAGGTATTAACTATTAAACATGTAGGCATAGTGAACTCTGGCCTGGCCTACCCAAACCTTCAATCGTGCGGGCTAGGTCTCTCACTGCACCCGAGGATCAGAGATACGTTGTCATCTTTAATACACCATGAAGATCTGTGAGTGGGTATGTTATTGAGTGATTCAGGAATGCAATGTCAGACAGAAGGAGTAACATCATAATGCCCTACTGTAAAGGGTAACACATAAATCATTCAGTAAAGTAAGTACACCATTGCCACAACTCGCTATTTCACAGGGCTCTTCTTTCCAGACTGAAGTGCGGCCCCTTGTTTGGTTTTCTGTATTACATGGCTGTCATCAGTGTATCAGGCACTATTGTCAGTGTGTTGGGACCTATGGCCCTTCGCCCACCTCAATTAAATCCAACAAGTTGGCTGTTGATAAGGAGAGTAAAATTCCACATCCCATAATAATGATTAAATAGATGTTTCTGGTGTTGTTGTGGGGTTTTTGAGATCTTGGTGTGGGGAAGGGAAGATAGCAGCATTACCAGGCAGGATTTACAGAGTAAACAATAACTGTCTCAGATTCTTTGAAGACATAAAGCCATTATCTAACCCAGGGTGGTGTGGAGTGCAAAAAACGATGGATTTAGGCCCAGATTATTGTACTGGGGTGAATGTAAGACATTGATCTACATTCTGTCCATCAAATTGTTTTTTGTAATTTTCTCCCTGAGTGTACTGGGATAGCTCAGACGTGGGTCCCAGAGCCTCCACGCCACTGGAGTCGAGCTAGCCGGGCTGATGAGAGGTGTTACCTCGAAACCGGTCAGGTCCTCGGATGCTTGATTCCGGTCTGGGAAAGATATGGCTGTGTAGTTCGGACTGGACTGTTCCCATGGGGCACAGGGTCAGAGCTGATTTGCATAAAGCCATTATCTAACCCAGGGTGGTGTGGAGTGCAAAAAACGATGGATTTAGGCCCAGATCATTGTACTGGGGTGAATGTAAGACATTGATCTACATTCTGTCCATCAAATTGTTTTTTGTAATTTTCAGATTCTTTGAAGGACACGGGAATTCCTGCTTCTCTGTTTGTATTTCTGTTAGCATGCTGTTCATGTACTGGGGTAGCTCTCTCGATATATGGGATTTTTAGGAGTATGTGGAACACCTAAGGGGTTTGTTGGTGGATTATTCTGAGAATTGCTGAAGTGGGAGGGGCTATTAAGGGGCTTACCAGAGGTGGATTGATAGGGGTTGTTGAAGGGGTCTGCTGAGTATGCAGAGTGCAAAAAGAACAGACGATGGACGGAATGCTGAATAAATCAAACAATCACCCCCAGTCACAGATCTGGGTTAAATGCATAATTTTATTGCTCGCCATGCTACTGGATGCAAGCTAGCCTTGCTGATGAGGGATAATACCGCAAAACCAGTCCCATTATTCTTTTTTCCGGTCCAGGGAGGACCTGGCCTGGCAGTTCGTGCTGGACTTTTCCCATGAGGAGCAGAGTTTAGACTGATTTGCATATGGCTGCGTCCAAACTGGGGTGGCGTGGTGAGCAAAAATAATTTTAAACCCAGAGCTGTAACTGGGGGTGAATGCTTGATTTGTTCAGCATCCCGTCCATCATCTGTTCTTTTTGCTTGAGTCTGCAGAGTTTGCGTGCTGTAAGAGAATGTTGTGAGGCTACTTGAATGCTTTATTAGAGATTCCGTGGGGAGGGTTTGAGGTATTTTGCTTTAGGCTGGGATACAAACATTGTGGCTGAGAAAGAAGGCTTTCTGGAGATTTTCAGAGTAGTTTTCAGGGTTTGTTGAAGGATTGTTACAGGAGGGGAGTAGAGGAGTGCTATGTTGGTGCACTTTCTGCATTTATAGTAATTGGTCTGGAATTGTCAGGGTATATCTTGTCAGTGGGCATGGGAAAAATTGGGTGAAGTTATCCAGGGTTGTGATACGTTGCTGCAAGGCGATTGTTTAGGGTCTGTTGAAAAATTTTCAGCAGATTATTAGAGGTTTCTTATAAGATTTATAAAGAGTGCTGTAAATATTTGGATGGTGCTAGAAGATGGCTAGAAGCTATATCATGGTTACATGTTGCTGTGGTTTGTCAATTCATTTGTGGTGAGGATTGCCTGTTGGGTCTTTGACAAGCATATTAGAGACTTTTTGGGTTGGGTTGCTGCAATGCTACAAGCAGTGCAATGGCTTACCAATGTGTTGAATAATTCTTTGTGGTTTGCTTCTAGTGTTGTTGTGTAACTTCAAGCACCATTAGTGTATGAAAAGAAAGAAAGTTGTCTTTATTGCTAAGTTGTTGTTGGGATGGGAGAGTAGGCATAAATGCTTTTGGTGTTGGGAATGGAATGTACTCCATCACTTGTTCAGTTAGGAGCAGTTTTTTGGGGCTTGCACAAAAGCCTTATGTGGAGTTTGGGATTAAATCAATGAACTCTTTTGCTCTTCACATCTTAGGTTACTTTGGGTTGGCAACCTCATGTTCTGGTTCTAATTTGAGGCAATGTGAAGCTTTTGTTGTATATTGGGGGACTCTCCAGTAGGAGAGTAGGATCTGCTTACTATGGTTACCCCCACTTTTTGCTGGTGTTTCACTGTTTTTCGACTTTAGTCTGGCTGGGGCCCTGCTAACCAGGACCCCAGCCTAGCTGTTTCCTCTCTAAAATGATTGCATGTACTTTAGGTACACTTCAGATTGGTAACTGGGTTACCCTTGTGAGTCCCTAGTATATGGTACCTTAGGTACTAAGGGCATAGGTACCCCAAAGGCCTACCAGGGGCTGAAGCATGTATTATGCCTCCCCTGGGAAGCCTTCCAAAATGGCACCACAGGTCTGCTACTGCAGCCTGGGTAAGGTGGTGCATGCACCCCTTACCAAGATATAGGTTACCTATATCTACCTTTAATCACTGGCACATATAAACCTTTAAGTCACTCCTATAGCAGGCCTTGTCAATCCTGAAGGCAGAGTGCCTGGTTTTGTGTGAGAGGGTGCCCATGCATGAGCAGGACCCCTCTGCAGCTTTCGGAATCTATTCTCTGTAGCTGTTCTGTGATGCACTCCGACCATAAACTCTTAAGTGCATTATAACCTTGCGGTAAATGCTAACTTACAGAGAGACATGTACACACTGACCTAACTGGTAATAGTTTAAAAGAGCCCTAGCATCACAAAATGGATGCTGCAGCCACAGACATGAGTCTGACCTCCAGCTGCTGGATGAAATCCCAAAAAACACAGTTGATGGACAGAATGTAGCACAATGTCATACATTCACCCCAGTACAAGGATCTGGGCCCAAATCCATCGTTTTTTTGCACTCCACACCACCCTGGGTTAGACACTGGCTATATGCAAATCAGCTCTGACCCTGTGCCTCATGGGAACAGTCCAGTCCGAACTACCAAGCCATGTCTTTCCCAGACCGGAATCAAGCATCCAAGGACTGGTTTCTGGCTATCAGCCTTCATCAGCCTGGATAGCTTGACTCCAGTGGGGTGGAGAGCCTGGGACTCACGTCTGAGTATACCCAGCACACTCGGGGTGAAAATTGCAAAAAACACAGTTGATGGACAGAATGTAGAACAATGTCATACATTCACCCCAGTACAAGGATCTGGGCCTAAATCCATCGTTTTTGAAATCCCGGCAGAGGAGGCCTGGACAATAGGTTTCCTGTCACAGGGAGGTGTAACCACCTCCCAGACAGGCTTTAGTGTATTGGGGCTGGGTGGGTGTATTCATAGAATGCTTTTCAGACAGTGCTGGGGGCACACTTGGTGTCCCTGTGCATATCCCAGTTCAAACTGGTTGCAGGGGCACTCAGCCCCTGCTCTGGCATGAAACTGGACAAAGGGAAAGGGCTGTAGCCACCCCCTCCATAGATCCTCCCATAGGTAAGTCCCCAGAGATTGTCCAACCCCCTAACTTAGTAGAAGTATGGGACCCCAGTACTTAGGACTTCAGTACTTAGGACTTCAGATTACGCCTGGACGAAACTCTGCAACATATATCCTGGAACTTCGACATTCTATATTGACTAGAAGACGGAAGAATCTCCCTTGGGGTGAAGGAGTGACTCCCCTGTTCAAACAGGCACCAAAGAAGCAAGCATCTTACCGGTCTGCATTTCCGAGGCTCCCGCCGGACCCCGAAGTATTTGCGACTCAGGACACAGACTTCCAGACTTCTCAGAGGCCGACATGAGATCCCAGCAAAGCTGAGACCCACAGCCCTCACGAGTGACGTGGGACTGGAACTCCTGGACACCGTGCACATTTGCTAGTGCATCCACTTCAAGAGCTTTACCGCAGTTGTGCATTGGGATACTTGTAGTCCAAGCCCCGAGCACCATCTGCACCGGAGATTGTGGGCCTACACTTCACGAGTGTTCAGTGAGCCCGCTTCTAGCATTTCTGCTCGAGGCCCTTACGCGAACCCTGGTCGTCGACTGGTGGGTCATCACGAAGGTAACTCTTCTTTTTCTTAGACTTTCCTGGTTGCTCCAGACGTGCCCTAACTCCCCTTCAAAGGGTGAGTCCCTCAGACCTTGCTGGTCTGCACCGAAGCCAATCTCTGCTTTCTGCGTGGGTTGCTGTTGCCAAGGCTTGTTGGGTCCAGTCCGGAGACCGACACCGCAGCACTCGACATCCTTTGTGGGACAGCACAAATCCAGCCCCTGGTTGTCCTCGACGCCTCCTGGTCCTCGTGGCTTAAGATTCAAGCTTCACCTTTTTCACCTGAAATCACCTGACATCGGTTGGCATCTTCTCATCGCCTTCCTGGTCACTGGAAAGTGACCCAAACCCTTCCCCCTCTGCTTTTAGGTTCTTCACATCTCCGGTTCACCCTTGGAGCCACCCGGACACTTTCCAATTGGTCGCAAGCAGCACTTTGCAGCAGCTCGCCATTAAAATTGACAACAAAACACGACACAAAAACACACCTATGCACCCGGCTTCCCTGGGTGAGGTAAGTAGAGTACTCCAGTGCTCCCGTGGGTGTTGACTATAGAACCTCCTAGTTCTAAAGGGGTTTGCTCCAAGTCCTCTTCTGAGTGTCCTTAATCAGTAATTTTCCAACCGCGACTTTCCCCATAGAAGTTAATGGTGATTCGCTGCTGTGTTTAGACACTGCACATGTCCCCCGTGGGTCCCCTGTGAGTGAGTGAGTTAAAATTTGTAAAGCGCAACTTAGCCCATAGACATCAAGGTGCATCGAGATGGTACCGCTGTTTGAGATGTAAAGACATGTGCCGACTACAGGTAAGCTTCTGTGAAGAGCCAGGTCTTTAAGGCTTTGCGGAAGAGCGCGAGGGATGTCTGGCCCTTGAGCTCAGCTGGAAGCATGTTCCACAATCTGGGGGCAAGGGAGAAGAAGGCCTTCCCTCGCCATCTGGCCTTGGCAGTTCGAGGAACAGACAAAAGGTTCTTGTTGGCAGAACGAAGAGCCCTGCCAGGAGCATAAAAGGACACAAGAGACCTAGGGCCAGATGTAGGTAATTCATATTTACCGACTCTTAAATACCGAATTTTACCGATTCTGTATTTAAGAGTCGGTAAATATGAAGGGGGGAGATGTAGGTAATTCCAAATTGAGAATTACCGAATCGGTAGGATTTGGTATTTACCGATTCGGTAAATACCGAATCGGTATTGCCCATTGATTCCTATGGGCCATGAAGCCCATAGGAATCAATGGGCAATACCGATTCGGTATTTACCGAATCGGTAAATACCGAATCCTGGAAGGGTGCAGGGGGTGTCACTTTGACACCCTCTAGCACCCCAATTCCGTACTTGTGTGCCATGTGGCACACAGACATGCCCATGTCTGTGAGTCACATTGCACAGATGTGCATTCACACCTGAAATCGGTATTTTACCACCCAATTGGATTGGGTGGTAAAATACCGATTCTGTAAGGCCTTTGGGATTCAGAAGAGTCCCACCTACATCTGGGTTTTACCGAATCGGTAAAATTACCGATTCGGTATTTTAGAGAATCGGTAAATTTACCGAATCTGTAAAATGATGCCCCTACATCCCAATCACCAAATACCGGTCGGTAACGGCCGAATTAGGCCGTTACCGACCGGTATTTGGGCTCCTACATCTGGCCCCTAATGTCTTCGGCTCCAGACCCTTGCAAAACACAGTGGGTAAGGCATAGGACCTTAAAGTTTATCCTGGCCTGCACAGGGAGCCAATGCAGATTTTTTCTAATTGAGGAGCCAGATGACCGTCTAAGGGCATCCACCACAAACCTGGCTGCTGCATTCTGCGCTATTTGTAGTCGTTGAACTAACCTTTTATTTATGCCTAGATATAGTGTGTTGCAGTAATCAAGCCTCGAGGAGATGAGAGCCACCGTAATCTGTTTCCGGGCTTCAGGGGAGAGGTAGTGCATGATCTTTCTCAAAATTCTTAGAACACAACAACAGGTAGAAACCGTCCTGCTGGCTTGTTTGTCAAAGGAGATAGTGGTGTTAAGAATTACGCCCAAATTGCGGGCGGTGTGAGATGGCGTGGGACAGGTTCCAAGGGCCGGAGGCCACCAGTCCATTGACCAGACCTCCGGTTTACCTCCGAAGATGAGTACTTCGGTTTTTTCCCCATTTAATTTCAGGAAGTTCTTAATCATCCAGCGCGCAACTGCTTCCATGCAATTACTGAAATTAAGGGCCGTGATGTCCACTGATTGAGAGAGAGATACCATAATCTGGGTGTCGTCAGCGTACGACAGTACTTCCAACCCGAACGATCTTACTAGCCTGGAAGTGGGGCCACATAGATGTTAAAGAGTGTGGGGCTCAAGGAGTAGTTCTTGGGTAGTTCTTTGTGGCCCCAGTGGTTCTACAGGCTCTAGGCCTGGTCTCTACGTCAGTCGTGGTTCTTATACCACTTTCTTAATATATGGTTTGGTACGCCCCTAGGTCTCAACGTATATTGTGCTAATTTACTGTGTGCTAAATACATTTACTGAATGTACTTTTGCCTCTAGCCTCATAAAGAGACTAGAGGGAAGTGTTTAGAATAAATACATATATTTTATATATATACCTGGTGTGGTTCTCCTTTCATTTGGTAATTCATGAGATTATAGACTGATAAAACAAGCTGCTTTACATTCCTTCAAGACTTAGCCTGAAGGCTGCTCTCCAAGCTACCACAAGGATAGCTTTCTATATTGGTTGTCTTTAAACCTACCATCAATAAGGGTCGTTTGGACTGGTGCAAGGTGCCCACTAGAATAGTGGACAGCATATGCCAGGTAACTTCTCACATCTCCTGTCCAAGCTCAGCCAGCCATCAATAATATTCACAGTTGGCTTGAGGGAGGAGTAGGCCCATGCTTTTTCACTGTGATGAATTTTTGTTTTGGACACTTGAGGTGTTGCTGTAGGGTTGTAACTGTTGAAAGTAGTATGGAACAGGGGCATACCCACCAGGGGCGTGATTAAGCCAGCATTCATTTTTTTATATTGGAGTGGAGGTCTGAGAGTACATTTAGCTCTACTGTGATCATGTAGCGGTGTGCTTGGGGAATGATCAATCAATCAATCAATCTATCAAAGCATTTATATAGCGCACTACTCACCCAGAGGGTCTCAAGGCGCTTGGGGAGGGGGGTCCGCTACTGCTCGTACAGCCAGGTCTTGAGTTGCTTCCTGAAGGCGAGGTGGTCCTGGGTCAGGCGGAGGTGGGTCGGGAGGGAGTTCCATGTCTTGGCGGCGAGGTAGGAGAAGGACCGTCCCCCTGTGGTGGCTCTTCGGATGCGGGGGACGGCGGCGTGGGCGTGGCCGGTCGATCGAAGCTGGCGTTTGGGAGCGTAGAAGTTGAGGCGGCTGTTGAGGTATCCTGGGCCTTGGTTGTGTAGGGCTTTGTGTGCGTGGGTGAGGAGTCGGAAGGTGATTCTCTTGTTGACCGGGAGCCAGTGCAGGTCTCTCAGGTGTCCGGAGATGTGGCTGCGACGGGGGATGTCCAGGATGAGTCGTGCTGAGGCGTTCTGGATCCGCTGGAGTCTCTTCTGGAGTTTGGCGGTGGTTCCGGCGTAGAGGGAGTTGCCGTAGTCCAGACGGCTGGTGAAGAGGGCCTGGGTGACCGTCTTCCTGGTCTCGGTGGGGATCCACCGGAAGATCTTACGTAGCATGCGCAGGATGTTGAAGCACGACGAGGAGACGGCGTTGACTTGTCTGGTCATGGAGAGGGAGGAGTCCAGGATGAAGCCCAGGTTGCGTGCGTGGTCTGTTGGTTTGGGTGCGCTGCCTAGGGCGGGGGGCCACCAGGAGTCGTCCCAGGCGGAGGGTGAGGATCCCAGGATGAGGACTTCCGTCTTGTCCGAGTTCAGTTTCAGGCGGCTGTTCTTCATCCTTTCGGCTACCTCTTTCATCCCTTCGTGAAGGTTGGCTCTGGCGGTGGCGGGGTCGTTGGTGAGGGAGAGAATCAGCTGGGTGTCGTCGGCGTAGGGGATGATGTTGAGGTTGTGCTGGCGTGCGATGTCTGCGAGGGGGCTCATGTAGACGTTGAAGAGGGTTGGACTGAGCGAGGAGCCTTGAGGAACGCCGCAGATGACTTCGGTGGCTTCAGATCTGAACGGGGGGAGGCGGACTCTCTGTGTCCTTCCGGCGAGGAAGGAGATGATCCACTCCAGTGCCTTCTCCTGGATTCCGACGTTGCTGAGTCGCTGCACTAGTGTACGGTGGCAGACAGTGTCGAAGGCCGCGGAGAGGTCTAGGAGGATGAGGGCTGCTGTTTCTCCGTTGTCAAGCAGTGCTCGGATGTCATCGGTGGCTGCGATCAGGGCGGTCTCGGTGCTGTGGTTGGCCCGAAAGCCAGACTGCAAGAGGTCGAGGGATCCGTTCGTCTCGAGGAAGGCGGCCAGCTGCTTGTTGACGGTCTTCTCGATGACTTTTGCAGGAAACGGGAGCAGCGAGATGGGGCGGTAGTTCTTGAGGTCGGTGGGGTCGGCTGATGGCTTCTTTAGTAGAGCGCTGAGTTCGGCGTGCTTCCAGCTCTCCGGGAAGGTAGCGGTGTCGAAGGAGGTGTTGATGATGTCCCGCAGGTGGGGTGAGATGACAGCGTCGGCCTTGTTGAAGACGTGGTGAGGGCAGGGGTCGGTAGGAGATCCGTAGTGGATGGAGTTCATCGTGCGGAGGGTGTCTTCGGTGCTGATCGGGGTCCAGGCGCGGAGGGTGGTGGGGGGGGGCGGTGGTTCATTCGTGGCATGCGTCGGTTGAGTGCTGAAGCTGTTGTGTATGTCCGCGATCTTGTTGTGGAAGTAGGAGGCGAGGGTGATGTCGTTGTTTCCGGCGTTGGGGTTGGAGAGCTCTTTAACGATGTTGAAGAGTTCCTTGCTGTTGTGTGCGTTGTTGTCCAGTCGTTCCTTGAATGCGGTTTTCTTGGTGGCGTGGATGAGTTGGTGGTGTTTTCGGGTGGCGAGCTTGAGGGCAGTCATGTTGTCCGGTGTTGGGTCTCTGCGCCAGGTTCTCTCGAGGGCTCGGCAGTTCTTCTTGGAGCTCTTGAGTTCGTCGGTGAACCATGGGGCTTTCTTGCTACCGGGTCTGCTAGGCGGGGTCTTCAGAGGGGCGAGGTCGTCTGCGCAGTTGCTGATCCACTTCGCGAGGTTGGTGGCCGCCTGGCTTGGGTTCGTTGCGCTGGTGGGAGGGTTCATGCTCAGGGAGGTCGCGAGCTGGTCGGCTGTGATCTTGTTCCAGCTTCTGCGTGCAACCTGTTGCTGGTGGTGGTGGATCGTGGTCCTTCTGAAGCTGAAGTGGACGCAGCTGTGGTCCGTCCAGTGGAGTCCGGTGGCGTGGCTGAAGGCGATGTCCTTGTTGGATGAGAAGACGGGGTCGAGTGTGTGTCCGGCGTAGTGGGTGGGGGTGGTGACCAGCTGCTTGAGTCCCAGGTTTGCGAGGTTGCCCAGAAGGGTGGTGGTGTTGCGGTCGTTGTTGTTCTCCAGGTGGAAGTTGAGGTCCCCGAGGAGGAGGTAGTCAGCGGAGAGGAGGGCGTGCGGGCTGATGAAGTCGGCGATGTCTTCGCTGAATTGTGTGCGTGGTCCCGGGGGTCTGTAGATGAGGGTGCCTCTGAGGGTGGTCTTGGGGTTGATGTGGACCTGGAAGTGCAGGTGCTCGGCGGGTGCAAGGGTGTCGTCGGTGTTGGTCGTGATCTGGATGGTGTTCCTGTGGATGATGGCGATGCCTCCTCCGGTCTGGTTGATGCGGTCCATTCGGATGATCTTGTAGCCGTCTGGGATGGCGATGGCGATGTCGGGCGCTGAAGAGGCGTTCATCCAGGTTTCCGTGAGGAAGGCGACGTCTGGTGAAGTTGTGTCGAGCAGGTTCCAGAGCTCAACGGCGTGTCTGTGGACGGAGCGGGTGTTGAGCAGGATGCATTTCAGGTGGCTGCTGCTGTTGCTCGTCTTGGTCTTGGTTGGTGCTGGAGTAGTGCAGGTCCGGATGCAGGTGAACTTGCAGGAGTTGCAGCAGAAGGGTCCGTGGGTGCGTCTCGGGGTGGCTCGGTAGCATCCTGGGATTCGGCCGGCGTTAAGTGCGTTGAGGGTGGCGGCGTTGTACTTCCGGCGGGTGGGCTGGGGTCTGCGGGGGCCAGGGGTCCTGGCGTTGGGCGCGGTCCAGGCGCGGACAGGCGCAGACGGGCTTACCTAAGTTTTTGTGGAAGGTGTGAATCCTCCTATCAGGGTCAACTGATCCATGCATTACTTGCATTTTAACTTGCCAAATGGGAGTGTGCGTGGATAGGTCCTTGTCCTGTTGATGTATTGTTGTGAAGTTGTTGCTATGGTGTCGGTTGGGAAGCCCTTCCACATGCTCGCCTGGGCTCACTGAATCTGCTATTGACCATATCTAATATTGTTGAGGGCATTTTGGAGATGTTGGGTTGATGGCTGGCAACATCATGCCCATATGTTGGTACAGCAATTGCTTATGCCAAGATGCTGGGAGGTGGTGTGTGTGGTTGTGTTTAGTTGATTTGAAGTTGTGAGCCACATTGATTGATCAAGTAATTAAGTCTATTGTCGGACGCAGTGAGGGTGGGAATTAATTTATGTAGTGTTAATGTGTTTGCATGTTGTGGTATGGATGGGGTGGTGGTGTAGAATAATTTTGTTGGTTTGGGGGTAGTGTTGCAGGATAGCCTGTGTTTTGATGTGGAGTTCCGCAAGGGTGGTTTTCCCTCTGTCCAGCTAAGACACTTCTATTGACTCAGCCACTGCCCCCCATCTTAGGATGTGGTGGTGTTGTACAACTAGTTGGGTGTCATCCTGTTCTGTGTCTGGGATGGAGTTTTGTGTGTTAATAACTCATTCTCCCTTTATTCAGCGGTTGCTCATTCCTCAGGTTGCTGTGCAGTGCATATGTGAGTGGTTCCACGTCCTGTTGCAGCAGTGCGATGCTGTCAAGGTGTTCTAGTTGTATTATTATTGAGGAAGAGGGTGGAGTTCTCTTGTGGTCATCATCAGGCCCAGTGGTCCAGCCCTTGCTTTCATATCTCTGTGTATTGGTTGGGATGACTCGGGCCTTTCCATGTTGATGTGTTTGGGGGGTGTTATCGGTTTGTTGGGGGTGTCGATGTGTGGGGAAGGTTAGTCGCCATGTCCGCAGGCGCACTTGAATTGATTCAGTCGGTGCTTGTGGGTGCGTGCGAGTGCTCCATGCTAAGCGGCTGCGTTGTTATGGGGTTGTTTGGGTGTTGTTGCGGGGTTGTTGGGGAGGGAGCGCCCCGATGCCCAGCTGGGCCCCGTGATTGATTCTACCATTGCTCATATCTCCGGCTTCTGTTTGTGCTTCTGCACCGGGAGTCCCTTTCGACACCTGCCTTATTTTTCTTCCTGCTCTGACATGACGGGCGACAGGTGTTAAACTACTTAATCACTTAAAAATTGTTTTAATTTTCTGTTTTTTATTGATCTCGCCCGCGCCAATTAATCAGCTCACTGGAGCAGGCACTTAGTGCATTAGGGCCTGTCAGGCCGCGCCGGGAGGCTAGAAAATGGAGAAAAGATGCTGCGGAGGGAGATGTGCTTTTCTTCACACTTTTGGGTGGGAGCTGAGGGTCCGGGAACGGGGGCACGGGGGGGGGGGGGCGGCTTATTGTTTCCCTTTGCAAAGCACATTCTCAGGGTCAGAAGATGCCAGGGAAGCCGTGGGGAGCACGAGCGAATATGTCTCATCCACCCCTTCATCTTCCCTCTCTCTCTTTCTCTGCACTTCCTTTTTTTACGCTCAGATCTTCTTTATCTTTCTCTCCTCTTTGCTCTCCTCTTCCCCCTTGCCCTCCACTCATATGTCTCAGTATTTGCATTTCCCCCTCTCTCTTTCTGCCCGCTTCTCCTCCTTCTCACGTGTCACCCTGTTAGGCATCTCTCTCTCGTCTCTTCATTCTGTTCTGCCTATCCTCTCCCCTGTTCTCTTTCCGTCGTCTTCTGCCCAGTCCAACTTCTCTCTTTATATGCTCCTTCTTTCTTTTTCCACTGTACCATCTGCTCTTTGTTTTCTGTGTTGTCTTCCCTCTCTGCGATTCCCCCTCGTTCTTTTTTAATTCTCACTTCTGCTCCTGCCTCTCCTCTACCTCTCATCTTTTTTTGTATTTCCTCTTCCTTTTTTATACTCTTTCTCTCTTCTCTGCTTTACCCTCCCCATGCTCCTTCTCCTCAACCCACCCGCCTTGCGATATCCCCAATATTTACTTCCTTTTGGTCTACCTCTAACATCACTGCCCACTCTTTACTGCTTCTCTGGGTTACTCTGCTTCAGTAGCATGACATTGACCTCTCTTATAACTTTACTAATGTAAGTTGCCATTGTGCATCTTTTTCATGGGGTTCAGGGGTATTCTGTGGTCGCGGACTGTATCCCATATGGATATTTCTGATAATCATCAGTGTCCCAGGGTCGCAATACATCTGCATTACTGCTGGATAGACATGACTTGACTTGCTCAGGGGAGCAAGGTCGAGCAGTCAAGGCTTACGCCATGAGATGGAAGGGGTTAGAAACTTAGCTGCAGTGTTGCGCCCTGAGGAAAACTCATCAGCCTCTGCTTGACTTAAGAAAAAAAGGATTTTATTAAAATGGAAAGATAAAAAAAAAACAAGAAACAGGATTTGCTAGCAGCTTCTTGGCCGAGATATGATCCCCAACATTAAAATCATGTTGCATGTTTTCTGTTAACATTGGCCCTACGGTAGTGTTGTCCACTGAGGTGTGGTTTGGGTCTACTTGGAGAACTTCTGAATGAAGCTTTTGAGGCTGTAGTTCCTAGTAGGAGATACAGGGGTGTATCTTCGGGGTGTGTGGGGTGGAGCATCCTACAAATATATTATTACTCGAGACACACAGATGGGTGTTCAGTGGCTCCCACACATCAGTAGTAGAGGGCGACAGTGGTGTACATGTGATGGGCTGACAGGGCTGAGGACATAGTTCTACTGTCAGATTGCACTCAAATGGGTTCTTGTCTGTCACACTGATCCAACATGCATGAACGTCGAACCTTCGTGTTGTATTCCAACTCGAGTCCTATTTGCAGTTGCCCTTAGGAATTAGACATGCTCAAAAAGGGTCCCTAGCCTGCCTCACCGGCTTTCTTCTTCTCTCAGTACCAATCCCTTCACTTGTGTAATTTAGACAGCTGCAGGGAATGCCGGTTTGAGCATTGTGATGACATGGGGTCCGAAAAACCTCTGGCTGCCTCCTTTATATCCCCTGACCACTACCATTCTGCAACCCAATCCAGAGCTTCAGGTAAGTTCACTTCTAAATGCTGCAAAAGCAGCATTGATGTGAAACTATTTAGGGGCAGATGTATCAAGATTCCATTTTGCGATTCCTAAATAGCGATTTTTAAGGAATCGCTATTTAGAATTCGTAAAATGGAATGTATGAACAAAATCACTATTTTTTTGCGATTCCTTAATCTTCCTTATTTGCGAATTCGCATTTTGCGAATTCGCAAATAAGGAATAATTTCCCATGCATTCCTATGGGCCAGGAGGCCCATAGGAATGATTGTGTAGTAATTCTCAAATTGCGAATTCGCAATTTGCGAATCGCAATTAGAGAATTATTTCAAGGGTGCAGGGGTGTTTCAAAGACACCCTGCTGCACCTCTGAAATGTACATGTGTGTGCATATGGCGCACATACATGCCTTATGGGCATGTGTGTGCGTCACATGACACCATCAAAAATGCTAAATTGTGTAAAATTTTACCCCAAAAAAATGCTAAATTGTGCATTTATTAATGACTTCGCAAATTACCATCAACTACAACTTGGTGGTAATTTGCGAATTCTTAAACATTAATCACAATTTAAGAATGCTTCATACATAGCATTTAAGGAATTGCAAAATTGTGATTCCTTAAATGCTATAGCAAAATAAGGAATCGCAAATTTTTGCTATTTCTTATTTTGCGAATTTTTGATGCGTGCCAAAACATGCAAAAAGACCTTTTGTGATTCGCAAAGGCCGAAATTCTGCAAATTTCGGCTTTTGCGAGTCGCAAAAAGCTTGATACATCTGCCCCTTAGTTTCTAATCTTGCATGGCACCAACATACTTGCTACGCAGCGTGACAGAGCCCGTTTTAGAGCCAACATCATTTTGCCTAATGTGGATTTTTGATCCCACACATAAAATGTTTAAACTAATACTACAAGACCTAGAATACAATACATTCTTGCCTAACAGTCTAGGACTGCCTGACATTGTCACGCATGACATTTTGCCACTTGGAAGCTATGTGCTAGTCAGACAGGACAGGTGTCAGTGGGCAGGAGAATCAGAGGAACCAGAGGAAAAGAGTCAGGAGATTGGGGACAATCAAAAGTCAACGGAGTCAGGAGCCGGGGTCAGGAAGAAATGGAAGGTGAGTGGAGTTTGGTGTCAATGGAGCCAGCAAAGAAGTCAGGAGGCGGAACACAATTTCGACCTGGAAAACAAGCTCCCTGGAGCCAAAAAAGTGGAATTAGAAGAGTGGGTTTGGGAGGCAGTGTGATCAGGAGAGAACGGTTAGTGGAGTGGAGTGAGGAGAAAGGATCCATAGAAGTGTATTCAGGAGACGTCCAGTAATCAGTGGAACTAGGAATCAGAGTCAGGAGTTGAAAAAAGAGATTTAAGCACAAAGAACCCAGAAATCAATTGAGGCCATTGAGTCAGAAGAGAGGAGTCCAGATCAGTTGAGTCAGGAGAGCCGAGTCAGGAATCAGTGGAGTCAGGAATCAGTGGAGTCAGTAATCAGTAATCAGTGGAGTCAATTGAGTCAGGAGAGAGGATTCAGGAATCAGTGGAGTCAATTGAGTCAGGAGAGAGGATTCAGGAATCAGTGGAGTCAGAGAAGTCGAACCAGGAATCAAGAGTATTCAGGAATCAAGCGAGTCAACAGTCAGATATCAGTGGATTTGGTGGAGTCAATAGAGGCACATTCTAAGCAGACCCCTTCTTATTTGTGTCATCATCATGTTGCACTTTTTAAAGGGACCTATCTTGCCACTCAGTTTTCTGGATTATTTCAGAAGTTTTCATCTCCAAGCGAACTATTGAGACGTGCCCTTGAAGTCTTGAGATTGAAGAGTTTTGGTGCAGTTGTGCCCATAATGGATACAGATGCTCTAACTTGTTATTGCCTTTTGTATCCCCGTAAACTCCTATTATTCTTTGCTACTGAAAGCTAAACTCACCATGTTTTGTAGTGCACAATCAAGGTGACCTTTACCCTCTCAGCCACAGCCTCCAGTGGGCACTAGAACATTGCGATTCTATGGAGTGCACCATAAATGCATTACCAAGCTATCTTTTTTGAAACCTGTAACTTGTAAGTGAAATTCAGAACACTGCATCATACACTGCACTTCCTGAGCTGTCTCTTTGGCATTGGAGCTCATTAACTTAAGATGTCAGTTTCTCTGGCATGTTCTCTCTTCCGAGAAGAAGTTGCTAAAAACTTTATTCCAGCTCTTTTTTACACCACACCGAGAGATCTCAAAGTTAGGACAATTTTGATGGGCAGCTGCCAAGGTACTGGCACCTCTAAGATTCCACCTACCATCTACTTTCAAGAAATCCCTTATGCTATGCACCCAAGTCCATTCACTGGCTTCACCTGTGGTACTCTCTGCCCACATGCATCAAGCATTTTTGGAATCGCAAACGGTGCGATTCCTTAAAATCGGCCGTTTGCGATTCCAAAAATGCTTTTTGGGATGCATCATTGCTTTTTCATGAAAATCGCTAATTTTGCGATTTTCAAAAATGCGATTGCATTTAAGGAATCGCAATTTTGCGATTCCTTAAATGCAATGCATCATTCTTAGAAAAAATTGCAATCTTGAAGATTGCAAGTGCAATTTACCACGAGGTTGAACCTCGTGGTAAATTGCGAAAAACGTTTAAATTGGTCACATTTACATTTTAAACAATGTCATGTTACATACACACATGTCCTTAGGACATGTGTGTGTGAAACATCCATTTAAAAAAACATTTCAGGGGTGCAAGGGGGGGTCCTTTGGACCCCCCCTTGCACCCATGAAATGCATCAACAGTTTTGCGAATTCCAATTTGCGAATTCGCAATTCCCATTGATTCCTATGGGCCTTTTGGCCCATAGGAATCAATGGGAATTGCGAAATCGCACATTTCAATTCGCATAATATTTGCGATTCGGTAAAAATTGCGATTTTTACCGAATCGCAAATATTATCCACTTTCAATGATGCATCCCGTTTTGCGATTCCATATTTGCGATTCGCTAAAAATCGCAATTATGGAATCGCAAAACGGGAGTTTGATGCATGTGGGCATTAGTTCCTGCCACCAACTCCTCTTTCCAGGCTCGTGTGATGGAATTCTTGTCCCGAATCCTGGAATCCTCCATTCTGCATTCTGGAGTGCTTTATCCTGCAGGGATGATTTTTATGCCTACAGCTTTTTCCTCCGGACTCTGTAGCGGCTTCTCATGGGCACCTGAACATTGCGATTCTATGGAGTGCACCATAAATGCATTACCAAGCTATCTTTTTTGAAACCTGTAACTTGTAAGTGAAATTCAGAACACTGCATCATACACTGCACTTCCTGAGCTGTCTCTTTGGCATTGGAGCTCATTAACTTAAGATGTCAGTTTCTCTGGCATGTTCTCTCTTCCGAGAAGAAGTTGCTAAAAACTTTATTCCAGCTCTTTTTTACACCACACCGAGAGATCTCAAAGTTAGGACAATTTTGATGGGCAGCTGCCAAGGTACTGGCACCTCTAAGATTCCACCTACCATCTACTTTCAAGAAATCCCTTATGCTATGCACCCAAGTCCATTCACTGGCTTCACCTGTGGTACTCTCTGCCCACATGCATCAAGCATTTTTGGAATCGCAAACGGTGCGATTCCTTAAAATCGGCCGTTTGCGATTCCAAAAATGCTTTTTGGGATGCATCATTGCTTTTTCATGAAAATCGCTAATTTTGCGATTTTCAAAAATGCGATTGCATTTAAGGAATCGCAATTTTGCGATTCCTTAAATGCAATGCATCATTCTTAGAAAAAATTGCGATCTTGAAGATTGCAAGTGCAATTTACCACGAGGTTGAACCTCGTGGTAAATTGCGAAAAACGTTTAAATTGGTCACATTTACATTTTAAACAATGTCATGTTACATACACACATGTCCTTAGGACATGTGTGTGTGAAACATCCATTTAAAAAAACATTTCAGGGGTGCAAGGGGGGGTCTTTGGACCCCCCCTTGCACCCATGAAATGCATCAACAGTTTTGCGAATTCCAATTTGCGAATTCGCAATTCCCATTGATTCCTATGGGCCTTTTGGCCCATAGGAATCAATGGGAATTGCGAAATCGCACATTTCAATTCGCATAATATTTGCGATTCGGTAAAAATTGCGATTTTTACCGAATCGCAAATATTATCCACTTTCAATGATGCATCCCGTTTTGCGATTCCATATTTGCGATTCGCTAAAAATCGCAATTATGGAATCGCAAAACGGGAGTTTGATGCATGTGGGCATTAGTTCCTGCCACCAACTCCTCTTTCCAGGCTCGTGTGATGGAATTCTTGTCCCGAATCCTGGAATCCTCCATTCTGCATTCTGGAGTGCTTTATCCTGCAGGGATGATTTTTATGCCTACAGCTTTTTCCTCCGGACTCTGTAGCGGCTTCTCATGGGCACCTGAACATTGCGATTCTATGGAGTGCACCATAAATGCATTACCAAGCTATCTTTTTTGAAACCTGTAACTTGTAAGTGAAATTCAGAACACTGCATCATACACTGCACTTCCTGAGCTGTCTCTTTGGCATTGGAGCTCATTAACTTAAGATGTCAGTTTCTCTGGCATGTTCTCTCTTCCGAGAAGAAGTTGCTAAAAACTTTATTCCAGCTCTTTTTTACACCACACCGAGAGATCTCAAAGTTAGGACAATTTTGATGGGCAGCTGCCAAGGTACTGGCACCTCTAAGATTCCACCTACCATCTACTTTCAAGAAATCCCTTATGCTATGCACCCAAGTCCATTCACTGGCTTCACCTGTGGTACTCTCTGCCCACATGCATCAAGCATTTTTGGAATCGCAAACGGTGCGATTCCTTAAAATCGGCCGTTTGCGATTCCAAAAATGCTTTTTCAGATGCATCATTGCTTTTTCATGAAAATCGCTAATTTTGCGATTTTCAAAAATGCGATTGCATTTAAGGAATCGCAATTTTGCGATTCCTTAAATGCAATGCATCATTCTTAGAAAAAATTGCGATCTTGAAGATTGCAAGTGCAATTTACCACGAGGTTGAACCTCGTGGTAAATTGCGAAAAACGTTTAAATTGGTCACATTTACATTTTAAACAATGTCATGTTACATACACACATGTCCTTAGGACATGTGTGTGTGAAACATCCATTTAAAAAAACATTTCAGGGGTGCAAGGGGGGGTCCTTTGGACCCCCCCTTGCACCCATGAAATGCATCAACAGTTTTGCGAATTCCAATTTGCGAATTCGCAATTCCCATTGATTCCTATGGGCCTTTTGGCCCATAGGAATCAATGGGAATTGCGAAATCGCACATTTCAATTCGCATAATATTTGCGATTCGGTAAAAATTGCGATTTTTACCGAATCGCAAATATTATCCACTTTCAATGATGCATCCCGTTTTGCGATTCCATATTTGCGATTCGCTAAAAATCGCAATTATGGAATCGTAAAACGGGAGTTTGATGCATGTGGGCATTAGTTCCTGCCACCAACTCCTCTTTCCAGGCTCGTGTGATGGAATTCTTGTCCCGAATCCTGGAATCCTCCATTCTGCATTCTGGAGTGCTTTATCCTGCAGGGATGATTTTTATGCCTACAGCTTTTTCCTCCGGACTCTGTAGCGGCTTCTCATGGGCACCTGTTTGTCACATGTTTCACTTGTGTGATTACATCATGGCTTCAGGAACTAGTAGCCCATACCTTTTACAGTCCAAGTTCTGACTGCGAAAGTTCTCTCGACATCCAGCTTTGAACAGTATTGAACTCTGACTGAGACCTACTTCTGCATCTGTTACAGCAGTAAATGGCTACAATACAGGAAATGGGGGATGGATGACCAACGCTGCAAAAAGGGAATGCGTTGTAAACCTTCCCATCGCCAGGTACACATATATATGAGAGGATGGGGAAATCAGGAAAGGTATATTTGCACGATAGGATGTCTGACATTGACATCACAATTTCAAACGCAAGAGGGACTGCATTTTATGCAGCACACAAACACAGGGTACATATGGACCCCATCATCTTATCTACAGGTGCCATTTGCAGGCAAGGCAAGTACCAAAGTTGTGTGGTGGATCAGCCATTACTAGCTGTAGCTGGTAGGAGGTTTTTCCTCAGTGGTCCAGGAAAAAAGACCTGTAACCCCGGACCATAGTCTTGCTGCCATCCCTGTCTGGCACCACATAGCCTGAGTTGAGATCACAGTAATCACTTTCACTTAGAAAGGAAGTACTCTTTATAAGCCCCCCTTAAATAAGACGATAGCTCTGATGTCAACAAAACCAGAACATCATGAAGCGTCTCAAGTGGGTTTGCAGCTTGATGAGCTCCATGGAGGAATAACACAGGTGTGATATCCTGCTGCTCAGCCAGGCAGGCTAGTCACTTGTACTTGTCTTTCCTCTCACTTCCTATCCGCTTTACTTCCTCTGCTTGCTATTTCTATGTTTCATTTTACGCTTTGTTTTACTGTACCATTCACTACATTTAATTCTTTGATTGTCATGCCTCTTTTTGATGCCTTTTAAAATGTCATTCCTTTGCGTTTTAAAGGGGGGAGATATGTGATATCCTGCTGCTCAGCCAGAATGACTGCCTGTGGAATGTTAGTGTTTGGAATGTGTGCGTGTGTGAATCAGTTGGATGAAGGGCTGAGCAGCAGGGAAGCTGCTCCTGGTGGCGCTCCTACTTCAATACTACAACAGGTAAAGCCAGAAAAGCACGGGCAGGGCTGCCGTGCACAACTTTTATCCCAGCAGTACCTTTGCATTCTATGCATCGCCTGCCCATGAGTTATGGATAGTTCAGCTCGGTTTAGTACACCCCAGCTTTGTGCACTCTTAAGTAGTAGTTTGCTGCTGGCCTCCTAAGGAAGCTTTGCTCTCAACTATATATACACTTAATTTCCATTTGTGACATTATTATAATTATAATAATTATTATGATTTTTTGTAGATCACATGGCTACCTCCCAGGGGTTCCCAGCGCTTAGCATACAGAGGGAACAACTTGGAAAAAGAGCTAAAATAACTACATTTTTTTTGTTCCTTATGGAAGAGGGATAAGGAAGCACACCACCTTAGAGACTCAGGGAGGGTGTTCTATAGCTTAAGGCCCCAAAAAAGAAAAGGAGTGACCACCCATCCAGGTGCGTCGGATTCTAGGGACTGTGAAGAGAGAACCCTTACTCAAGAGCGGGGTGTGGGACGGGTGGAAGGGAGCCATCAATGTTTTAGGTATTGAGGTTGTAGAAAAAGGTAGGGCTAGGACCTTTCTCAAGATTTGCCCGGCGCTAACTGCCCTTGTACCATTCAAGTTTACCAAGCAATGAGGCAGGCGCCGGAGACCAGAAGGCAGGAAACAGAAGTTTATTCCGACGGAGCAGAACACATCAGATCAGACAACAAGGTATCGTCTCGAGGTGCTCTAACAGCCACTCAGAGGCCTGGCCTCTTATACACTGGTTTATGGCATGTGACCTTCCTTTAATACAATCACAACTTTGTAAGGCATGGAAAAAGACATCCCCGTAATCCTCGTGTTAATCCCACCCCCATATACATTCACAATGGAGGTCCTCAACCTGCTGATAAGAGAGAGAGAGTCATCACGCAGCTGAGTGTTTCGTCAAGTCTTAGGATGTGTGCGCCTGATTATGTCACAGGGGGGTGGGGAGCCCTGGATCAATAGAGGGTCCTTTGAAGGAGAGCGACCTCGTGCAATAAGGGGCAGTAAATGATATCTCCCGGCTTAAGCAGTGGCCTCGGACCTGTGTGGACAGTCGGACACGGGGTGGGGGGTCATCAATGGAGTGGTATTCATGCCGCATGAACAATCCAGCGCAGAGGGGAGGTTTACCAACAGAGGGGCATTCATGGGAGGAGAGGAGGTGTTGGTCAGGCGCTGGCGTGACTCCCAAGGACAGGGTCATGCAGAAGGGTCATGCTCATAAAGAGGAGGGAGGGGGAGCCAGGGTGCGCGGAGGATGCTTGCTGGGTCACAGGGGCGCGCTGGCGATCGATCGTGGGCAGGGAGACCATGATATCTAAAATGGCTGCCATGCACGTAGCGCATAGGTGACAAGCTGGCGCAGATGATGTTCAGATCGTACACTAAAATTCCACAGTCCTCCCTTTTAACATATCTCGCCAACTTGTCAGTTCGGGTTTATCCCCATAAGACCACGTATCTCTACTTCATAGAGGGGGCTCATGTGCTCATTTCGGAAGTCCAAAGTCTTTGGGCACATACAGTGAGAAACAAGGCCGAACAAGGGTGGCAGACATTGGATACCTAAGCAACACCCACATAATATTACAATAGGAATCAGCACGAAGGAAAACAACTTCCAACCCCAATTTTTCAAAGTGTCCCAAAACCAGCTCCCAAGCGACCATCCTTCCTGTTCTTGGTGAACCTCTGAGGACAGTCTGTGGAGGTGTTCAATGGCTTTGTAGACTGAAGGCGAGTTGTCAGGCACGTAGGTGCAGCAGCTGGATCCGATGATGCGGCAGGCTCCTCCTCGGTCGGCCAGGACCACGTCTAAGACAAGACGATTTTGGAGGGTCACGAGGCGGACCGCCTGAAGCTCCGCAGTGTTGTTGGCGAGGATGCCAGCCGTGATGTTGATCGTTGTTTCTACTGCCTGGGTCAGGTGTCGGATAGCACGGCTGTTTGCCATTGGGCCCCACAGAGGAACAAGTCCCTTTGCTGCATCCAGGAACTGTGCTCCAGTGGAGTCGGCTTGCCCAAGGTCGTCTGCACGCCTCTGCCGGTGGTGGTTGGCAGGGGCTACAAATGTGGGTGGAAGAACGAAGGCAATATAACAGGTGCCCTTCCAGCCTTTCGGGAGCCAGGTGTAAGCCTTGGTGCCACACACAAAGTATATGTTCGGAGAAGCAACAAAGGAAGGGGGGTCAGCTGAGTCCAATGTTCTGGTGATTCGGCAGGCGCTGTGACCCACCAGCTGCGTTCCATGGCCTTCGAGACACACGAGACCTGTGACATTGATAACGGACAGGGCCACAGTTAGAGTGGCAGTAGTTTGTTTTTGCAGATGAGTGAAGGTGGTTCTGGCTGGATTGTGGAGCACCTGTACTTCGACTCGTTCTTTGGCCATTATGTCTTTGATGAAGGTGGCGCCTGCGAGCGCAGGACACAGGGCAGCTGGGGTCTTTCCTGTTTTGTTCAGCCAAAACCCAGAGTAGAAGTGTGACACTGTCCGGCTGGAGGTGGCGTTGTCCCTGTGGCTCTCTTGCATGAGGATCAACCAGGCGAGGCAAGAGCCGTGAACTGAGAAGGGTGAAGGGATGAAGGGGATGGAGTGTCCAGTGGCATGCGGGAGCAACCCACAGATCCAACAGTTCGTAGCATTTGCAGCAAGGTTATGTTGGTGCAACAGTTGCATGAAGGAATTGTTCCAGAATTCCCTGCGCCTTTCCCGGAGCTGAGGCGACAGAGAGATTAGGTGATGCTCTTTCAGAGGTGTTGGCTGTGCAGTAGGTAGCAATGTCTCATGAGCCGGTGTGCTCTCTTCCAGAATCCAGAAGGAGGTCATGAGAAGGAGGCAGAAGAGGAAGACAATGAAGAGTGCAATTGTCTTCGATTTGTGCAGGTTGTCAGTCTTTGGATTTCTATACTGGGTATTTCCCGTTGCTTCCATCATCTTCTTATCTGGCGCTTCCATCATCTTCTTATTTGGCGCTTCCATCACCTTCAAGGGGCTCGGTAGCGGGCAGAACCACAGACTTCGTTTAGCTTCTCTCCCGGCGACCCTTGATTGTGTGTAGGTCACCGTTCTGAGATTTAACTTAGTCCGTGGCCTACTTAGCCGAAGCTCCCTCCTTTCGACGCAGGAAATACCCTTCTCTGGATGGCACAGTAGGATCAGAGAATTTGGCAAGTTCGAGTGCCCCAGTATCTGGATAACAGTCCAATATCGGTCGGTCTTTGTTCAGGAGCTGTTCTTGGGTGTTGACGTTTTCTGTCGTGGCCAGGTTTGCAGGGACCTTCCGACAATGATGCGCGTGCAGCCAGTGCTTCTTCCCCTCCACTCGGAGTGCCGTTCGGGTGGTGATCAGCACTTGCCAGGGGCCCGTCCACCGAGGTTCCAGACTCTTGGTTCGCTGGAAATTTCGTATCAATACGAAATTTCCCGGTTGGATGTCGTGACCGGGGCCCCTGGAAGCATCGGGGATGGCCTGCTGCACCTGTTGATGAATGACAGACAACGTTTTAGTCAACTTGCACAAATAGTCAGATAGTAGGACGTCTGGGACGTCATGAATGGAGGTCGGTTTGGGAGCAGTCCAGAGGTTCATTGGCCGCCCGAACACGACCTCGTAGGGGGTCAGATGGTGCTTGGTGGGAGTGGAGCGCATTGATAACAAAGCCAGTGGGAGGGCATCCGGCCAGTTAAGTCCAGTGGTGGCCACGATTTTTGACAATTTCAGCTTCAGTGTGGCATTATGGCGTTCCACTAGACCGGCGGATTGGGGGTGGAAGACCGCATGGAATCGTTGCTTCACCCCCAACCCCTTCAGGATTAGTTGGATAACCTCAGCTATGAAGTGGGGGCCATTGTCGCTCCATAAAATTCGGCAAAGGCCATAGCGAGGGAAGAATTCCTTCAGTAGTACTTTGGCAGTAGTCATGGCAGTGTTGTCACGGGTTGGATAGGCTTCTACCCATTTGCTGAAGGCACATACGATGACTAGTACATACTTCAGGTTTTGGCATCTCTCTAGTTGGATATAATCCATCTGAAGGACCTCAAAGGGGTGGTTGGGGGTCCCAAACCCTCCCCGGGGCACTACAGTCCCTTTCCCGGGGTTGTGTTGCAGACAGATAAGGCACTGCTGAACTAGGCGTCTGGCTGAGTCAGGGATTTTGTCGTTATGCCAGACTTTGGAAATGAGTTCGATCATGGGTGCAGATCCTATGTGTGCGGGGGAGTGGGCCATGGTCAGTATGGGAATCAGATATGAGTCGGGCAGCATCCATTTGCTTGCATCCTTCGTTCGCCAACAGCCTTCCTCATCCTTCAAACCCACCCCTGCCCATTTAGTCAGCTCGTGAGGGGTGCTGGCCGATTGTATGTCTCTGATCATTGTCCTTGTGTCACTCCATGTTTCTGCTTGTGACCTGGTCACGTACATGCGTGTCACCGTCCTATTCTCGGCAGTGGTTCGTGCAGTAATGTCGGCCAATGCATTCCCTTGTCCAACTAAGTCTGTCACCCTTTTGTGTGCCTGACATTTTATCACCGCTAATCGTTTGGGAAGGAGAACTGCTTCAATCAGGGCGGAGACTAAATCTCCGTGGAGGATCGGGGTGCCGTGGGACGTCAGGAATCCCCTCTCCCCCCACAGGAGCCCAAAATGGTGGACCACTCCGAAGGCATACTGGCTGTCCGTATATACGTTCGTGGTGGTCCCTGCGGCTATGATGCAGGCTCGAGTGAGGGCTATCAGCTCTGCTGCTTGGGCAGATCGTTGTGTGATGCAGGCTGTCTCAACTACTGTTCGGGCTGTCGTTACTGCATAGGCAGCTGAAGTGGTGCCATCTGGGAGTTTGATGCAAGAGCCGTCTACCCATAGCTCTCCATCGGGGTCAGGGAAAGCAGTGTCTCGGAGGTCAATCCTACTCCTAGTTTGTTCGTCCGTGAGGGTCACACAGTCGTGGATGGGAGGAATGTCAGGGTCATTTTCAGGCAGGGGTAACAATGTGGCAGGATTCAAAGTCGTGCATCTTTTTAGGGTGATGTGGGGTGCAAGTAGCGTCAGTTCATACCCTGTCAGTCGTGCGCTAGTCAGGTGCTGGGTCTTTGTCTGATTCAAGAGGGTGTCGACTGCATGGGGTACTAGCACTGTGAGGGAGTTGGAAAGTACAATTCCCTCGCTCTGACGGATAGAGACAGCAGCGGCGGCTACTGCTCGAAGGCAGGCAGGCAAAGCTCTGGCTACAGGATCAAGAGTGGCGGAGAAGTAGGCACAAGGGCGCTGCTTAGGACCAATTGATTGAGTTAGGACAGACAATGCGCATCCCTCCCTTTCGTGGGTGAAGAGGGAGAAGGGTTTGGAGTAGTCCGGCGTTCCGAGGACGGGCGCTGAGCAGAGTGCATCCCGTAATTCCTTAAAGGAGGCTTGACACTCAGCGGTCCAAGGAAACGGGGAGGGGGCATCCTTGGTCAGTAGGGCAAGTAATGGTTTCACAATGAGGCTGTAATTAGGCAACCACTGTCTGCAAAAAGATGTCAGGCCAACCAAAGAGCGGACCTGCTTTTGTGTTTTCGGGATGGGGGTATCTAGGATGGTTTGGATTCGGTCGGGTGTAAGTTTTCTCCCTTCTTTGGACAGAAGATGGCCTAGGTAAGTCACCTGTGGCTGGCAGAACTGTAACTTCTTTTTGGAGACTTTATGGCCATTTTCTGCAAGAAAGTGTAGGAGTTGAACGGTGGCTGTCGTTGCAAGCGGGGTGGTGTCAGCCGCCAAAAGGATATCATCGACATATTGGATCAACACCACTCCCTCTGGTAGCTGGAAGGCATCCAGCTGTCTTTTGAGGGCCTGGCTGTAAATGCTGGGACTTTCAGTGTACCCCTGGGGAGCTCTACAGAATCGGTACGAACGGGATTTTAAAGTGAAGCCGAAGAGATAACGGCTGTCTGGATGGATGGGGATAGAGAAAAACGCGTTCTTAAGGTCGATAACGGTGAAGGTGGTGGCAGTGGACGGGATGAGGGTCAGAATGGAGGTGATATCAGAGACCACAGGATATTGGGGTACAACCACTTTGTTAATCTCTCGCAAGTCGATGATGAAGCGGTACGCTTTCTCATCTCCTTCACCCTGCTTCTTAACAATAGGTAGGATTGGGCTGTTGCAGACGTTGCTAACCACTTCTTCAACCACTCCTGCGTCTACCAGAGACTGAATGATCGCTACCAGTGCCTTCTCACCCTCTGGCGATATCCGATACTGCGGGAGTTTCGGGAGCATAGCGTCCTGTCGTACAGTTATGTGAATGGGGTCAATCATCATTCGCCCCACATCAGAGTCATTTTTGGCCCACAGGTACGAAGGTAGGGTGTCAAGCAGGGATAGGTCGGCGTCAGTTATAGAGCACATGTGTCGTGGGGGACGGGATCTGGGCATGTCTGGGTTGTCATACAGGATGACTCGTATTCCATCTGGGGAACACCTAATGGTAGCTCGAAAATGCTTCAGTAAGTCAATGCCCATAATGGCGTCAGGGGAGTTGGAGGAGAGGAGAAATGTCGCGTCAGTAGTGTTGTTTTCTAGGTCAAAGGTAATAGGTACGGACAGGGGGTTAGTGGAGGGCGTCCCATCGAAACCTATCGACGTTATGTGTGAGCCAGACAAGGGTGCCCTTGGAATCAGTCGTTTTGATAACACACTACGTGTCGCCCCAGTGTCTACCAAGAATGGAGACTCTGTACCCAAGACCTTAGCGGTGACATAAGGACCTTGCTGGTCAACACAGAGCTCGACTGGATCCCTCCCTTGCCCCTGGCAGTCCTATGCAAAGTCGGGGGCATGTTCACCTTCGGATAGCTGATATTGGTTCTGTCGGGGACGGTCAAATGTGTTCAGTCTTCCTGATCTGTCATTATTGGTGTCGTTGGGGCTCCCTCGTCCCTGTATTCTATTCCTCGGACCACCCGCCACATCCCTGGAATCCCTATTTCTATTCATCTCTAGCAGAACCGGACACTGGGATTTCCAATGGCCGAGCCCTTTGCAGAAGGCGCATTGGTCATTGCTAATGTCTCTCCGTCCAGTGTGGGATGTTGGGGTGTGATCTTTAGGAGGTAGATCTCTGGGGGTGGTTGATTGGTAGTTCCCCCTTTGGTGTTCCCGTCCTAGCGCTATACCCTGTATCTGGGCTATCATTACCCTTTCCTTCAAATCTTTCTTCTTTTTCTCGGACGCCCTATCATTCTCATTCTTTTGGTGCTCGTAATACTGAGCCATCTGAAGGATGGCTGCGGGTTTGGAGGCTCCCCAACTACTCTCACTAGTCTGCAGTTTTTGGGAGACTTCTTGTGTTAGTCCCTTTACATAATTTTGCACAAACAGGTGTTGTCCGGTTGCGGTGGTCATGTCTTGGCCACTGTAGTCGGAGAACACTGTCTCGAATCGGGAGAAGTATTCTGACACATCCTCCTGGGGTTTCTGTCGACAGGCCGTGACTATCGACCAGTCTACTTTTCTTTCCGGGACCAGGGTTTTTAACTTCTGGACCAGTTTGTCTGGGAGTTCCAGTATGTCCTTCACTGGTTTACTCCCCGGCTCTCGCTGTCTATCTAGTTTACCGAGTTGGTCCCAGGTATGTCCAAACAGATCCGCGTGGTCGACTTTCCGGATTTGCTTCCACACATCAGCTGGCAGGCATAACCCAAAGAACAAGTCAATATCTGCTAAAGTCATTATTGTCGAACCCAAGGCTGTGCCTAATTCAGTATAAAATGCCGTCGGGTTCTTTCTTAAGTCGGGCAAGGTTTGCTTGAAGGTTAGGATGTCTTGTCGGTCCCATGGTTGGTAAACCCAATTGTACACAACCCTTCCCTTTGCATGTTCATTATTAATATCATCGCTCGTTCCCTGGCCCCGTGGCGGGATCCAGTAAGGAGCCGCTTCTCTGATAGGCATCATAGTATTGGCTACCTCTGCCGAGGTTGTTTCAGGGGCCGTAACCTTGGTTTCTGGTTTCTGTTCTGCGAGGTGGCGGAAGACCTCAAGCATTTGCATGAAGAGCTCCGTCGCCTCACGTTCAGTCCCATCTCCGACATCAATCTTCCTATACAGTGTTGTTAGTTTAGCGGGACCCTTACTCTGATACCTATCTTCATACGCGTTCAGGGTGTGGAAGCTGAATCGCAAAATGAAATGCCGTCTGTGGCTGTCGGCATGTGAATTATACACGCTCATTGTGTATTCTTCGCTCTCCCTTCGTTCTACCAATGTCTTTGCTATTTTGTCGATCCCATCCCGCTCATCTTTGCTTAACCTATTTAACCTGGCTGATGATTGTTTGCTAGCCTCGGGGTCGCCTAATGAAGTTGTTAATGCGGCTGGTGCGGAGGCCGTGAGGGCCGGTGCACTAGCACTAGGGTCACTTTCACTCACACTCGGGGCTTGCAGGTTTTGTTGGCTGGGAGCATATGGAGGGGGCATGTAGATGATTGGGGGACCTAGCAATAACTCATCGTTTGCCCGTTGTTTGGAGGGTAGTTCAGGGTAGAGCGCAGAGGGGGTCCTAACAGGACATTGGCCTGTTGACCCCGATTCTTGGTTTTGTGTAGCCTCGTTTCTTTCTTTTATTTCCTCTTCTAGTTGCTTTGCGGCTAGGTGGGCTGCCTTTCGTAATTCTTTCCCTACTTTTGCTTCTTCTCTTTTCTTTCGTTGTTCCGTTTCTTTGCGCCACATGCCGATACTGTCGAGCATGGTGGGCGTGGTCTTATTTTTCTGGAGCGCTATTTCTAATGTTTTTATTTTATTTTCACTAAAGGAACCTATCAGTGGCCACTGACTTTCAGGGTTCTTTTTCGTGTATTTATGCCATAGTCTAGTGTAAGCTATAGCGACTAGTCCATACTTAGTGAACATGTCCTTATTAGGGGTGCCCTCCAGTGGAGCTGGATGGTTCATCTCTAATAAGCGGTCCGGGCTAAACAGGCTACCAACCAGTGGGGAGAAGATAGGCATGACGGTTTACACCGGGGACAAAAATCTGCACTACCTATCTTATCACAGCGGGCAAAGACTAGGCAGAATATTTCTATTCTCCGTTGTTTGGCGGCGGTGAATACCTCAAACGAACCAATACCGAGCAATCGGCCAATCAAACAATTCAGTGGGGAGAATAAGTGGGCACGAAAAGTTATCGCTACCCACTCTTTCTCTATCTGCAAAGAGAGACCTTGTTCTTCCCTGTTTGCAGACAAAGAATCTCCAGACAATAATCCACGAACGACAGTTCGGGAAACAGTGGGGGAGGAAGATAGGCACGACGGATTACAATGGGGACAAAAGTCTGCGTTACCTATCCTTCACTGTTTGCAAAGAGAGAGCCTGTTTGTTTTTCCCCGTTTGCAGACAGCGAATCTCCAGAGGTTTCAACAAAGCGTAATACTAGTATTATCCAAACAAAAACAATTTTCCTCAATTCGTCGTGTTTACACGACCTTACCCGGACCGCATGGACGGTTTCCTGTCCTCTGGATCCAGCGCCCGATCGTCCTCTCTCCTTCGTGATGTTCGCGGCACTCCTGATGGTTCCCAGTCAGGACCGTAGATCACTCGAGAGAGGTCTGTTCAGAACTAGTGAAGGTCGGATGATCGGCTGTCAGACGAGGGTCTATCGGACATGAGCTCTTCCCGATCGTTGCAGTCGTTCACTCTGTCATCGGGACCTCTCCCACTGGATCCACGTGTCGCTGATGGGCCCCACGCTTTGGGACGCCAATTTGTAGAAAAAGGTAGGGCTAGGACCTTTCTCAAGATTTGCCCGGCGCTAACCGCCCTTGTACCATTCAAGTTTACCAAGCAATGAGGCAGGCGCCGGAGACCAGAAGGCAGGAAACAGAAGTTTATTCCGACGGAGCAGAACACATCAGATCAGACAACAAGGTATCGTCTCGAGGTGCTCTAACAGCCACTCAGAGGCCTGGCCTCTTATACACTGGTTTATGGCATGTGACCTTCCTTTAATACAATCACAACTTTGTAAGGCATGGAAAAAGACATCCCCGTAATCCTCGTGTTAATCCCACCCCCATATACATTCACAATGGAGGTCCTCAACCTGCTGATAAGAGAGAGAGAGTCATCACGCAGCTGAGTGTTTCGTCAAGTCTTAGGATGTGTGCGCCTGATTATGTCACAGGGGGGTGGGGAGCCCTGGATCAATAGAGGGTCCTTTGAAGGAGAGCGACCTCGTGCAATAAGGGGCAGTAAATGATATCTCCCGGCTTAAGCAGTGGCCTCGGACCTGTGTGGACAGTCGGACACGGGGTGGGGGGTCATCAATGGAGTGGTATTCATGCCGCATGAACAATCCAGCGCAGAGGGGAGGTTTACCAACAGAGGGGCATTCATGGGAGGAGAGGAGGTGTTGGTCAGGCGCTGGCGTGACTCCCAAGGACAGGGTCATGCAGAAGGGTCATGCTCATAAAGAGGAGGGAGGGGGAGCCAGGGTGCGCGGAGGATGCTTGCTGGGTCACAGGGGCGCGCTGGCGATCGATCGTGGGCAGGGAGACCATGATATCTAAAATGGCTGCCATGCACGTAGCGCATAGGTGACAAGCTGGCGCAGATGATGTTCAGATCGTACACTAAAATTCCACAAGGTGCTGTTCGCGAACGCATTTTGTGCATAAAACAGAGTGCGGAGAAGAAACAGGTACCTAACGGCAGAGCTCTGAGCCACCTGGAGGCGTCTTATCATGGCCATATCTGCCCCCAGGTACAAGATGCTGCCATAGTCTAACCTAGAAAGTATCATGTGTTGATAACTGTCCTTTGAGCAGCGAAAGCAAGTAGCCACAGGATCATTTATAGCCATCAAGACAGAATCCAAGTTTTTTCATCTTCTTGGTCGCCCGGAAAGTGCATCCGCCTTCCACTGGGTGTGCTCCATCCCTTTTGCCCCATTTTACAGTTTTGTAATTTTTCACGTGGCATCCCTTTTCCCCGGTGTATGCACTGCCTCCTGTAGCTACTCTGAGCAGTTGTGTCATATTCCTAATATAACATCACTTCAAATCCCCTAGATGTACACCGTTCCATTTAGCTTCTTTGTGCAGTTATCACATTTGTCTTATGTGACATCACTACCCCCACATGTGGATGGAATTGCCTCACATAGCTGCACTGAACAGTTATGTAATTTCTCTAACATGTCACTTCTCATCCAGTTTGAGTGCACCTCCCCCTTTAGCTCCACTTTACAGTTTTGTCATATCCCTTGTGATGCAGTTCTTTACTGTGCATCACAATGTGTCACTGTGGCCAAGCACATCTTTTTTCACATATGCCTATTTCGAAGGATGTTTATCATCCTGAGCTTTCTAGAGAAGAACCAGGAAATTATTCACTTGGTACTTTTGAGAGTGAACTCTATTATTGGGTCTACCCGAGCCTGTCCGCTCACTGTCTCTAGTGCGAGAGCTTGCCATCCTTGTCGACCAGGCCCACTTCAGGTTCTGGAGATGAGGGGTTCTCACTAGTTTTGAAAGCAAGGCAACTTATTGACCTTGGGGCTGGTAAAGGTGCCGACATGTCCCCTAGAGGAAGGGCCTTATGCGACATTAAGGGGAAGAGACTGAGTAGCCCTCCCATGCTAAAGGGATAGACTGCTGCTTGTTCTTATGGACAGGGGTCTTCATTCCTCATAAGTGTAGAGCTCCATGTTACGATTTGAAAGGATGCTCTTTAGCTCTTAGGGCATTTTTTTTCTTTCATCAGCTTTGAAAGTAGATGTCCTGATTGGCTTTATTGAGAGGAGCCCTCGTTGGTCTTCTACAAGCGGGTTATGTCCTTTTATTTCTCAAGTCCCTTGGGGTGGTAGTAGTTCTTGCCATCCTTGGTGACAGGTGTCATCTTTGTTCTTGAGGAAGGAAGGTTCTCAGGTGTCTTTGTTGGCTGGGATCTTTGTTAACTTTGTGGACAGGGCTGGGTCTTTGGTTTGTTGTCTCTGGGGTGGAATGAGATTAGTGTTTTTGCCTCTGTCCTTTTTTGTTCTGGATTGTGTTTTCAGATCACACCGAAGTAGCCTATTTATTAATACTTTTCCTGATTCTCTCTCTGTTTTACCCGCAGGCTCTGGGAAGCTTGTACTTCCTGCACCGCTCTCTGGGGGACACTTTTGAGTTCGATTTCAGAGGTAAGCATTCTGCCATAAAAATATTATAGCTCACACTTTATCATGTCACTTACACCCCCCTCAAAGGATATAATGTTGTATGGGATCTGAAGGAGTCCTCTATATTGCATCTGTAACAGTGTATGGCTATAATTTGTAGGATCTGGAAACATTCCGGGATCTGCGTTTTAAGAAATGTTATAGTCATTCTTCCACAACGGATTCTATAACATCCCAGCCCCAAAAGAACCTGTAGCATACAATGTGTTGACACTATATGATGGCAGCCATTGCCACAAACCACATCCCATGTATTGTTAATTGGCCCGTGACTGCATTGGTAGTATATATGGGGCGGGGATATGGGGCTTTGCAAATGTGGATTCAATACAAAAAGTCGAGAATTCCTTTTTGAGATATTTGTTAGCGGTACCTAAAAGCTGCTCCACCTATGCTTGTCACACAGAGTTGGGCATTGACTATATTACAGACATTATAAAAATGTAACCAATAATGCTGTGGCGTCGAATATGGGTTACTGAGCAATGCCAACATACTAGGGCGATTATTCAAGATATTTTAACACTCGATCATTGTAAGAAAATTAAATGGTTATCATATGTTAAAGCGCTATTAACAGATCTAGGTCATAGGAAGTTTTTTGATCACCCGTTACTGATAAATGAAATCTCGAAAAAGGATCTAAAAAGAGAGTGTCTTGTACACCTGCGTCAGTTACGATCACTATCTGAGATCCATAAACCATCTGTTCAACACTCTTTATTAGCGCAGACTGTGTTTACCACTGAACCCTACTTCAACTTTACCCTAACACAGTATGAAAAAATGTTGCTCACCCGTTTTAGATTTGATTTGTTCCATTTACTGGTTGTATTTCCAAAGCAAGACGTCTGGACATCCACATTTTCTATGTGTCCATGTGACCTAGTGTCCCCACAAACAACGATGCATACAATGTTATTCTGTAAGTTTTTTACTGAATCCCGTAAACGCTGGGTATTGCCCATTCTGAAAATCTGGGGACTTCGACAGTGCCGCCCTGCATATCTGGCACTTCAGTATCTCGAAAATGAAAACTATGCTAAAGCGATTGTATGCTTTCTCAAATTTTGCATACGTCATCGCACGAATCTCTGAGTATGAGCCACATAATACCTCCGCATAAATGAAAGAATGCCAGACAATAGGAAAGCTGTATCTTATGACAAGGTCGAAAATTACATAAACTGAGATGTTGTTCCTCCTTTTAAATGTTTCTTCTAACAAATGTATTTTTATATATTGGTTTTAATCTTTGTAAATTCTGTAACTTGCTCATTGTGAACTTTTATGGTGTTTTTTTTAAACTACAGAATAAAGTTATTATTGAATTGAATTGAATTGACTGCATTGGTAGTAGATCATTGTCCTATGCCCAAATGCAGACATTGACATATTCTATTGGGACAATGTTAAGTTGAGGCCGGCTTCAAGGGCACTCAGATGTGCTCCTCTGAAACTGGGCTTGCCACCATGCGGTCAGTGAAGAATCCTAAGGCATCTGTGAATGTCAGACAGATCTGGCACACAACCTTTGAAAGCGTAAGGATTCGAGGTAGCTCTGTAGATTTGGATAATGCTGTAGGGTTTTGGCCCAACCAAAGGTCCAGTAAAATCCACTAAGCTGAGATAATAACAAGTTTAAGGCGGAGAGGGGGGGGGTCGAATTAGTCAGTGTTGTCAGAGTGCCTGTCAGACTACCGGAGTCCACCTCAGTTGAAAGTGGTCAGTGGGGCTTCGTGGATAGAGAAATGGGACAGTAACTCCAAAGTGCACAGCCATGAAGGCCTTTTCTGTGTATGTCACCAGCCACTGGACCATGTGCATAGAGTTTGGGGTTCCTGGCTACCTGTACAGCCATGTTTCTCGAAATGGGTGGCTGCAATTGACATTTTTAAATGCGCAAAGGGTCATGGTGTCCAAAGAGTGTGATTGAATAGGGTTAGGGTGTCTGATGGCCATTTCTACAGAACCACTGATCAGTCAAAAACGTATTTTGAGAGTAGGCCGCTGCAAGCCTGTGCACTCCTTTTTAGAAGAGCTTAAGGCTTTCTGGCTAAAGACTCTGGGAAATGTCTCGGGGGCAGCAAGAAGGTCTCGTGTTCAGTCTCACACATGTCCACTGGTGTGGATCTTTAATTCATCACCAGCCATAAGCCTTCGGGTATATTAAGTGGTCCTGTCCCCAGCTAAATACAAATCTTGACCATAACTGGCCAGTATACCACATTTGAATTAAAATCTGGATGAAAAAGTGTTCCCAGAGGACTTAGCCTGTTCGAGGCATGTGGGCTGCTGAATTCATATCTGTGCATAGTCCGCCACCTAGTGTTGGGTCCGGATGATTGCACATTGTTGTCCTGGAAGAGTCTTCGAAGTATCACGAGATAGGTGGCTCCTCCCCTGGACTACAGTGCGCATGGGCATCGCCTCCATCCCCAGATTGTTTTTTTCCGCCATAGGGTTCGGATGTGTTTTCGGTTCCCTCCTTCGTAACCGATAGTTGTTCGATTTTACTTGAGACCAAAAGGTCTTTAGGCTGGGCGTCGGTATAGTTGCGTTCGGGTTTTCTTACTGACTCTCAGCTCCAATCTCCTACTGCCCTTCCACGTGCTTCGACGCGGACGGCCCTACACTACCACATTGGCTATGGAGCGGACTCCATTCAAGAAATGTCCGCTGTGTCACTCAAAATATTCGCACCTCGACGTGCACCCCGTGTGCAACACATGCTTGTCACCGGATCACCGTGAAGACACCTGCATGGCGTGTTCAAAGTTTAGGAGTAAGAAAACTTTGAAGATTCGCCGGGCTAATCGACTCCAGGCACAGTTGTCGGCTTCGGCGCCCCCACCTGATGACATCTTTCAGGAATCGGTCGAGGAAGAGGACGACGTACAAGAGTCGGACTCTGGCCCCGCGTCCGAGGAAGAGACCTACGACGCGGATGAGGAGGCCTGCGACGAAGTCTCCGGTGAGGTAGGGGACGACGAACTGATTTGTGCCACGATGGGAGATAGCTCAGAGGAAGAGCATCCCCAACCAGACTCCGGGGTTACCCCCCGTCATACGGCCCAGGTCGAGGGATCGCCTTCGGGCCTTACCCAAGATCTTACTATGAGTCCTACGTCCCCGCCTCCGGGCCCGGTCACGGACATTTCTAACAAGAAACCGAAAGTGAAGCCAACTGGTCCCGCACCCTCGGATGCGAAACCGAAACCAAAAGTGGCGTTGGTGAAGAAGGTTCTGGAGGCGTCAACTTCCACGAAACCCAAAATGGCCGACTCGAAGAGCCACGCCAAAATGGCCGACCACAAGAGCCGCGCCAAAATGGCCGACTCGAAGCCCTCTGGGTCGGCGCCGAAGGTGAAGGCATCCGACGCGGCTGCGTCGGCACCGAAAGGGGTCGCGGACCCGAAAACGGCTTCGAAGAAGCGTCACGCTGATGGTGCGCCAGGCCATGGGGCGTCGGCACCGAAGAAGAGGCCTACCGGCGACCGGACTCTCGGAGACGAAGAGTCGCTCGCGACGGTTCAGCCCTCGGCATCCCTTACAAAGAAGGTGGGAGAATCCTTAAAGCGGATCCAACAGTCCACTGTTGTTCCCAGCCAGGACACTGTAGTGCCTAGGCCCACGCCGAAGCCTGCCAAGGAACAAACGCCAATTCGTTTTACCCTTCCTCCCAAGTCGACGCCGAAGGCCTTCGCGCCTAAGCAGAGCGGACACTCTCAGGAAGTATTGACGCCGAAGGCTGCCTTGGTGGTGTCGAAGCTTCGGCTCCAACCGCTCGCGGTGGAGGAACGTCGTGAGGTGACCATCGACGCCAACACCGGAAAATTGTCGCTCCTCAAACGAAAGATTACGTCGGAGCCGCCGTTGGAACCTTTTAGGATTCCACTTAAGAACAAAAAGTACTCTGCGGACTCTTCGGCTCTGATGGAACCTCTGTCTCCACAAGCCATGGAACACTCGCCGGCCCATTCCCCAGTGCCTGATGTGGACGAGGAGGACGACGAGTACAACTATCCTGCGTACTCGGATCCGGAAGAGGAGCAGGTGCCCTGGACAGCAGGAGGCGACACGGACGACCCGCAGTCAGGCCAGGACACTCAACTTTTCGCCGCGAAGACGTCCCCGACAGAGGACTCGGCGGCGTTTAATGCATTAATAGAGAGAGCTGCAGCGAACCATGACGTCGAACTGCACTCAGACCCTGTGGATGCGGACTTCTTAGTCGACACCTTCTCGGTAGCCGAAAAGCAAGTCAAGACGCTACCGATGCTCAAAGGGGTGCTGAAGCATGCACAGGAGGTATTCAAGGAGCCCACCCGGGCGCGGGTGGTCAATCCTCGCATCGACAGGAAGTATAAGGCGGCGCCCACGGATCCCACGTATATTAAGGGACATTTGCCATTGGACTCCCTGGTGGTGTCCAACGCTCGAAAGAGGGCGAATTCGCAGACTACTGGTGATGCTCCTCCCCCAGACGAAGAGTCAAAAATCTTTGAGGCATCAGGCAAACGCATTGCTGCACAGGCAGCGAACATCTGGAGGATCTCTAACACTCAAGCCCTGCTTGCACGTTATGATAGGGCCCATTATGACACATTAGAGGCCATCCTGCAACACTTGCCTGACCAATACAAGGAGGCGGGGGAGATGCTCATTCAGGAGGGTAAACTCATTACTAATGCATCCATCAAATGTGCCCTAGATGTGGCAGACACTGCCTCCAGGGCTATCAATACAAGCGTGTTACTTAGACGCCATGCCTGGCTTCGGATTTCTGGGTTCAAACCCGACATACAAACCACAATACTGGGTCAAACAGTGAATCCTGACCATCTGTTCGGCCCTGAGGTGGATGCCTCCCTAGAAAAAATGAAGAAAGATACCGAAACTGCCAAGTCTATGGGGGCTTTACAAAGTCAGCAGTTTCGGGGTGGTTCCTTTCGCCGCTCCAATTCAAGAGGCACCTCAAGAGGCCAGGCATCCCAGTCCTCGCAATACTACAAGGGTAACACCCAGTCCTCGTATAACAACAACAAGGGCAGGGGTGGCTACAGAGGCAATAATATCAAAGGCAGGGGACGTGGAAACAATGCCTCCAGGTCCACCACCTCCAACAAGCAGTGACGCCTTGTCACTTCCCCCCGATCACACGACACCTGTCGGGGGGAGACTCCAGCAGTTCCTGCCGGCGTGGAGGTCCATCACCACGGACAGGTGGGTGAGGTCTCTTATCCAGTACGGCTACTGTCTAGAACTTACGTCCATTCCACCGGACATACCGCCAAGAAGCCGTGCTATGTCCGACGAGCACTTGACCTTGTTGCAGCAAGAAGTACTGGTCATGCTGCAAAAAGGGGCGATAGAGCTCGTTCCATTGCAAGAACGGGGAACAGGGGTTTACTCCCTGTATTTTCTAATCCCCAAAAAGGACGGATCACTCAGGCCGATCCTGGACCTCAGGCCCCTGAACTGGTACATCAACTCAGAGCACTTCCATATGCTCACATTGCAGCAGGTGCTTCCCCTGCTTCAACGGGGGGACTTCCTAGCAACGCTGGATCTGAAGGATGCCTATTTCCATATTCCCCTGCATCCTTCACACAGAAAGTATCTCAGATTCAAGATCTTAGACCAGCATTACCAGTTCAGAGTCCTGCCGTTCGGGGTCACCACGGCACCGAGAGTTTTCACCAAATGCCTCGCGACTGTAGCAGCGCATCTCCGTCGCCAGCACGTCCATGTCTTTCCATACCTAGACGACTGGCTTATTCAGGCAAAGACGGAACAGCAGTGCGTAGACCACGTGTCACGCACCATTCACCTCCTGCACGATCTGGGATTCTCTCTGAACTACCCAAAGTCCCATCTCCAGCCCGCCCACGTGCGACAGTATCTGGGCGCGACAATCGACACTCTGGCAGCCACTGCGCAGCCGAGTTCAGTGAGAATCGCCAGTATCCAGGCGCTGATCCAACGGTTCAGACCCCAAACCTCGCTTCCAGCGAGGGTGTTCATGCAGTTGATAGGCATGATGGCCTCCTGCATCTCCATTGTCCCGCACGCGAGACTACATATGCGTCCGCTTCAGGAGTGCCTGGCACGTCAGTGGACTCAGGCTCATGGGCAACTGACAGACCTAGTGTTGGTGAGCGGTCGGGCGTACAACTCTCTGCATTGGTGGAATCCACAAAACCTTTGCAAGGGCCGACCATTCCAAGAGCCTGTCCCACAGATCATCCTGACAACGGACGCCTCTCTCCAGGGATGGGGAGCGCATGTACTCCATTACACGGTGCAGGGACTATGGACACTTCAGCAAAGGAAGATGCACATCAATGTGTTGGAACTGATGGCAATCTTCATGGCCTTAAAGGCGTTCAAAGTACATCTGTGCAACAAGGTCGTGTTGATCCGGACGGACAACATGACGGCCATGTACTACATCCAGAAACAGGGGGGAACACACTCTCCACAGCTGTCTCATCTGGCTCAGAGCATGTGGAAGTGGGCCATTCAGAGGAACATCTTCCTCATGGCAGAACATCTCCCAGGCAAGGACAACCAGATGGCGGATCTGCTCAGCAGACACAGCCATCAGATGCACGAGTGGGAGTTACATCCATCAGTACTCCAACCGTACTTCCAAAGGTGGGGTCATCCAGAGATAGACCTGTTCGCCACAAAGGAGAACGCAAAATGCCAAAGCTTCGCCGCCAGGTTCCCACACCCCCAATCACAGGGCAATGCGATGTGGATGAACTGGTCAGGCAGATTTGCGTACGCTTTTCCCCCAGCACCTCTGATACCGCTGGTGGCACGCAAGCTCAGGCAACACTCGATGACGCTCATCCTGGTTGCTCCAACGTGGGCTCGCCAACCATGGTACACCACGTTTCTGGAACTCTCCGTGGTACCGCATCAAAGGCTTCATCTCACTCCCAGCCTTTTGACGCAGAGCCATGGCGACATTCAGCACCCAGATCCGCAACAGCTCAACCTGGCGATCTGGCTCCTGAAGTCCTAGAGTTTGGCTACCTCAATCTTCCTCCCGATTGCATGGACATCATTCGGGAGGCGAGAAAGCCCACTACTAGAGCTTGTTATGCGGCTAAATGGAAGAGGTTTGTCGTCTACTGCGTGGAGCACAGCATTGACCCGCTAGACGCTTCCATTCAAAACATCATATGTTACCTCTTTCACCTGTATCGGTGTAATCTAGCTTACTCTTCCATCCGCATTCACCTGTCGGCTATGGCAGCATACCTCCAAAATAGGCAACACCTGTCACTCTTTAAGGTCCCTGCTATCAAGGCTTTTCTGGAAGGACTCAAAAGAGTCATTCCACCAAGGACTCCACCAGCTCCGGAATGGAACCTCAATGTGGTTCTTACAAGGCTGATGGGTCCTCCCTTTGAGCCACTACACTCTTGCGAGCTGCAGTTTCTGACCTGGAAGGTGGCGTTCTTGGTAGCAATCACATCGCTACGGAGGGTTAGCGAACTGCAGGCGCTCACCATCCAAGAACCTTTCTTCCAGGTACATGCCAACAGGGTGGTGCTCCGCACTAACCCTAAGTTCTTACCCAAAGTGGTCTCGCAGTTTCACATAAACCAAACTATTGAATTGCCGGTGTTCTTCCAAAACCCAGAGACGCTGGCGGAGCGGATGCTCCACACCCTTGATGTGAAGAGGGCCTTGATGTATTATGTGGACAGGACAAAAGATTTCCGCAAAACCAAACAACTTTTTGTTGCTTTTGCCACACAACACAAGGGAAATGCAATCTCCAAAGCAGGAATAGCTAGATGGATAGTAAAGTGCATTCAGATCTGCTACGCTAAAGCAAAGCGCACTCTCACTATACCACCGAGGGCCCACTCCACTAGGAAGTTGGGGGCCTCTATGGCGTTCTTAGGTAACATTCCCTTAGAAGACATCTGTAGAGCAGCCACATGGTCTACCACTCATACTTTCACTAAGCACTACTGTGTAGACGTGCATTCAAAACAACAGGCAGCTGTTGGTCAGGCTGTTCTAAAAACGCTTTTTCAGACTGCTGCAGCTGGCACGGGCGGCCGCCGCTAATGGAGGGACTGCTATGTATTCTATGCACAGATATGAATTCAGCAGCCCACATGCCTCGAACTGCAAATGCTACTTACCAGTATGCATCTGTTCTTGGCATGTAGGGCTGCTGACATTCATATCGCCCACCCTCCTCCCCGGCGCCTGTAGCAGCTGCAGTATGTATTCATATACAAACATATGCTCATAGCATGGTCATCACTCACTTCTTCACTCCATCTCTGCCTATGGCTAAAAACAATCTGGGGATGGAGGCGATGCCCATGCGCACTGTAGTCCAGGGGAGGAGCCACCTATCTCGTGATACTTCGAAGACTCTTCCAGGACAACAATGTGCAATCATCCGGACCCAACACTAGGTGGCGGACTATGCACAGATATGAATGTCAGCAGCCCTACATGCCAAGAACAGATGCATACTGGTAAGTAGCATTTGCATTACTTGCTCATGGTGGCCCTTTTAACGGGGCTGTGTCTGTTCCCTTGGTCAGTTTAGTGTGCCTATGTATAGCTAACCAGTTCTTATAGATATTTATCTGCATTTTCTCTTTAGACCACCTTAATTGTGCTGAGTATGTTTCTTCAGAGACTCTTTTATGTGACTGCTTATTATCTCCTCTTTCATGACCTCTTAATATATTCATGTATGGTACCCTGGCCTCTTTAATATGTCTGTGTGTTGTACCCCTCTCCTTTTCATTGTTGTTCATGCTCTCCTCACCCACTCCCTGTTTAACATTATTAATCATGTTCCAAGTGGCCATTGCCTATTTAAAATAACAGAGTGTCCTCGTCCACCATAAAACCTTGAGTATGGCCCCCTCCCCAAATCCACCTAACAATTATCTGTATGTCACCTTGGCAACTATAACGTTTATTTATGTATGCCCCCATCACATCGATTGGTCTTTTTCCCTTTAAAATGAATTTATAAATTCCCCTCCTCAATGGACCCTTAAAAATTGCTGTTTGTGCCTCTGTTTACTTTTATGACCAAGTGTGCCTCACTGCCTCGCTTGTCTTCATTATAGCTGTTTATTTCCTTCTGTATCCCATTACTCTTTTCATATTGCTCTGTTTGTTTTCCACCTCCTTCGCAGTGCTGTGTACGTTACCTCTACTCAATAACATTTTAACGTGGTTGTGTATTTTCCCACTCCCAGGTCCCATGAGTAGCTTGGTTCAACTGGGTCTGTTAATATGGATGTCCATCCCCTGTCCGTCTCTTACCTTATCCTCGCTAGGATTCTTTAACATGCTCCCCACATACACTCTCTGACCATCTTTTGAATAGTCCTCTCTCTTATGGGGTAGTGGATAGGACGATTGGCTGGTGTCCATTATGACTACTCTTCTGATCTACAGAAAAGAAGTTCCTGCTAGTGACTGACCAGAAAACCCACATGGTCGACTTGGACACCTGCCCTACAGTAGAGAAAGAGAAGTTTAAGCAGAACTTTTGGCCAGAGGTGAGTATTGGAGCTCTCTCCATGTCTTTCATTTTAGGTGTTTGCACATACACTATAAGTTTGCTGTGTCCTCGGAAGTTTGTTTACTCTGACACCACGCCTCCGTCCTATTCCCAAATCAGTGCTTAATTTATTAGGTGGTTGCAGGTGGGGGGTGCACCATAGCTCATTTTTGAGGACTATGATTTATATTTTAGCATCAGGGTTTGTCCCAGAGCAAGAGTGAGGAAGGCAGAAAAGAGAGAAGGAAGGAGGAAGTGAAGGATTGGAAAACAGCGACAAAGGGAGAAAGAGAATAAACAGAAATTGCAAGTGAGAAACCAATACAGGAAGTGTAGTGTGGTGGAAGGAAGGCATGAGGTGAAATCAGGACTGGCCATAGACACCCTTCATATTTAGCCTTGTGGAGTGCAGCAGAAGCATCAGCACTAGAATCATTATAAAATATGGTCTCTGGTGGGGTTCGTGTGAACGTTTGCCAAAAGATGGTGTATTTGGAGAACTTTGGATGCTGCCTTTGGGGATGTCAGTCATAGGATTATCAAAAACACAAAAGGTGATGGGAGGAAGCTTGCATTAAGTCCAGCCACTGGCAATGTCTCGGGTAGCATTCCAACCGATTGTCCTTTTGCCCACCATGCCGTCTCAGATTAGACCAAACTATATGTAAATCAGTGTTGACCCTGCTCCAGTCGGAACAGTCCAGCCCACACTGCCAAGGCAGGTCCTCTCTGAAAAGATCGAACCCAGGTGTGAGTAAGGCTAGTCCCCTGATCATTGGGACTTTAAGAGCCACACCATTTGTTGCTGGTTAAGGATTTGGTCCATCAACACAAACGAACCGTCAATGATGGCTGATCTTTGATGGTAAAGTGAATAATAGTGCAACAAAAAACAAAGTGGTGAATTTAAAATAGGATGATGTGTACTCCTATTGCAAAATTTTATTCTACGGACGAACAACACCTCCTAATTAAAAAACCTTAGAACAGTGCAAAAAAGACAGTCAACAAATATCTGTCTAGTAATGGGCCAACATGTTTCTGCCTACCGGGCTTATCGTCCCATGGCTTTCATCAGGGCCTCTGTTCTTACAATAGTTGCACTTGGTGATTGTACACAATAAGACACCACCAACACCAAAGTGAGAAAATATATAAATTAAGAAAACAGGGTTGGATACGATACAACCTGTATCAACCGGAAACATTAGCCCTCCATGTCAAATGAGAAGTAAGATTTCCTTCATGGTAGGGGACTAGACCTCACCTCACCTGGACCTTGCTCAAGTTCTATGAGGCCCGCACTCTCTGTCGGTACCTCAAGCTCTCATCTTGAGTCCCCCAAGACTCAGATGAGAGCTTGAGGTACATCATGCATGTGTGACATAGAAGAAACACAAAGTGGCACAGTTTCTAACCAGTCCAGCCATAGTCGGTTCTAAAGAGTTTGTATCATAGAAACTATGCAAGGGCTGCAGGTTTAGGCCACTACTGGTTAAAAGACCCAGTACAGTTATAGTAACAATAGCAGTTGATGTACTAATTGTTGAGGTGGTTTCCAATGATGTACATAAGAGCAGCTCTAGCTGGAGCAGGCCTCTTTCACCCTCGGTCCTAGTCAGAGGATGCTGCTACTTACTACAGTAGAGCAGTGCAAGCCTATGGCAATGGTCCACAAATCTCTGAAAGCGCCTCAGTCCTAATAGGAAGTTTCAGGGGAGCAAGACCTGAGATCAGGCTTTGTAGGGTACTCTCTCGCCTTCTGTCTTTATCTCCATTACACTCTGCGCATGTTAGTTGGTGTTACGCTGATTTTACACAGTGCAACACCTACACATTTGCAATGCCCCGGCACGGAGAGGGTCCCTTGTACTGTCTCTGTGACTACTTTTTTCCTAATTTTTTCATTCTATGATACATGAGAGTCTGCAAATCCCGTATAAAAACTTGTCTCCAATTTCCTTATTACGAGCAACTTGTGACGCATAACGAAAGGATGTCGCTGCTCAACTGTAAAAAAACGTATTACAGTTTAGGTATGACATCATGCCTGCTGCCATGCCTGCTGCCATAATCAGCAGCCAGGGTGAAATGCAAGTCACAGATCATCATTACAGCTGCAGTTTAAACTGACTTTTCATGTTTATGATTTGCATTTCTAAAGAATAGTGACACTGCAAAGGATAGATTCATGGTGACATGTTTGTGTTTTTGCATGCTGTGAGTCATTGCAGGAAAGATAGTCTCTCTGCATGTTTCTAAGCATTCCGAGATGGAGCATTGTTTTATTTGACGTAAATATACTATTTGGTGTCTTTTTGTGTCAAATTACTATTGATTTTTGTGCATCAAAATACTAACTTCTAATTAGTGTGTTTAAATTTGCAATGCAGATTTTGCTTTTATTCTTCATGTCTGCAATTGCAATTAATAATATCTCTATTATATGACAGAGCAAGATGCCAAGGATTTATGCTCACTATTTGTGGGGAGGGTGATAGTGTGATTATGTTTTATAAATAATAAAATATATTTTGCCGTATGATAAAAAGATATTTCTAGGTTTTTGGCAGGTGTTTTGGGGATCTTTTTGCATAATGCTTCTCTAGGAGTTTGCCAGAAGTCTCTGAGGTTTTGTTGTATAATTTTCTCTAGGAGTTTGCCAAGAGGCTCAGGTATGTTGTATAATAGTTTTCAGTGGGTTTGTAGTTGTCTCATGGTTCTTTTTGTGTAATGGTTCCCTAGGAGATTGTGTGGTATTTCAGCGGTTTGTTGTATGGTGTTCTATAGAAGTTTGCCAGGTGTTTCAGGGATCTTTTTGCATAATGGTTCTCTAGGAGTTTGTGTGATGTCTCTGGTTTTGTTGTATAATGGTTCTCCATAAGTTTGCTTAGAGTCTTCGGGGTCATGTTGTACAATGTTCTCTGGAAGTTTGCCAGGTGTTTCAGGGATCTTTCTGCATAATGGTTCTCTAGGAGTTTGCCAGATGTCTCGGGGTGTTATATAATAGTTCTCTGTGAGTTTGTAGGTGTCTCAGAGTTCTTTTTGTATAATGGTTCTCTAGGCGTTTGTGTGGTGTCTCAGGGAGTTTAGTGGTATAGTGCTCACTAGGAGATTAAGTGGTGACTCTGGTGTCTTGCTTTATAATGGTTCTCTAGGAGTTTGTCAGGAGTCTCAGGTGTGTTGTATAGAAGTTCTCTCCGAATCTATGGGTGTCTCAGGGTTCTTTTTCTATAATGGTTCTGTAGGAGTTTGCTTGGTTTCTCTGGAGGTTTGTTAGATAGTGTTCACTAGGAGATTGCTTTGTGACTCTGGTGCCTTGTTGCATTACTGTTCTCTGGAGTTTGCTTGTTTTCTCGGGAGGGTTGTTAGATAGTGTTCACTAGGAGATTGCTTGGTGACTCTGGGGCCTTGTTGTATTACGGTTCTCTGGAGTTTGCTTGGTTTCTCTGGAGGTTTGTTAGATAGTGTTCACTAGGAGATTGCTTGGTGACTGGTGCCTTATTGTATTACGGTTCTATAGAGTTTGCTTGGTTTGTCTGGAGGTTTGTTAGATAGTGTTCACTAGGAGATTGCTTGGTGACTCTGGTGCCCTGTTGTATTACGGTTCTCTGGAGTTTGCTTGGTTTCTTGGGAGGTTTGTTAGATAGTGTTCACTAGGAGATTGCTTGGTGACTCTGGTGCCTTGTTGTATTACGGTTCTCTGGAGTTTGCTTGATTTCTCTGGAGGTTTGTTAGATAGTGTTCACTGGGAGATTGCTTGGTGACTCTGGGGCCTTGTTGTATTGCGGTTCTCTGGAGTTTGCCTGGTGTCTCTAGTTACGTCTTGTGTGATGGTTCTCCAAGAGCTTGCTTTGGGATGGGTTTCTCTGAGTTTGTTGGGTTTCCTTTAGTGAACTCGTGGGTGAAGCTGTATTATCTGATTATCTCTTGTCTGATGAATGTTCCTTTCCTTCCTATAGTTTTCTTGGACACGGAAAGGATACATGAGGAGTCGCTGGAGGATTCAGGGCTGGTAGGTTTTTTAAATTACCATGATCCTACCAGTAGGAAACAGGAAGGAATCCCTTCGAGACTCGGATTATCTGAGTGGAAATGTGGGCTCATGATTTAGCTCCTAACCTTGCGACAGACATCTTGGCACAGCTGCCGCACAGCGCCTCATATCACCTCTATGTGAGCCGCCTTTAGGTCGTGGGTGCACTATGCATATACGTGCTGTATGGGCTTACACATACACAGGCTCCAAAATCCTAGAGATTGTACCCAGCAACTTGTATATTCAATCCACAACCTGCTGTGTGTCGTGGATGGAATGCAGTGTGCACGTTCGGGATTTGTTTTGTGTGTCAATGATGAGGTACACACTTGAGGTTGGTGGTGTGTGCCCTAAGTGTCTGGTGTGAACCCACGATGTAGGGCGCGCCTTGAATAAGCAGTGTATGCCTGAGTGGGTGGCATACAGGGAAGCTGTAATCTTCTATTGACACAGCATTAATTGTCCATCTTTTATAGCTGAATAGGCACTTTCCTCTGCAGGAGATTAATGCTATTTGTTTGTGAGCTGACATGTTCCTGACTTGGGCCTAATGGGTGACTTTTGGACTAATATATTTCTCGGAAGCAGCTGGAGATCAAGCCAGCCGGTGCTGTCTGACAGGAGACAGTGCCAACCATCAGAGGCCTGTGCCATCCGGCAGGACCCTGTGCCACCCAACCGGTGCCTGTGCTGCCTAACCAGGAGTCTGCTAGCCCCTGTACTACTCCTAAAAACTCGGTGCCACTTGCAAGCCCCTGTGCCACTCCTTAAGAAAGTATTAATCTGCCAGTACCTTGTGCCAACCATTAAAAGCACCCCCCTCACCGACACACTGATCCACCAGGGAGGACCATGTGCCAGGGACCAAGACCCTGTTCAGTGGGCCATGACGTTATGCCAACCGTCAGAGACCTGTGGCACACTGTTTTTTTTTATTTAATATTTTTATTTGCATTTTATCATTAGTCAACATTAACATCATATCATGTTCAGACCACCTTTCCTCCCACTCCACCCCCCCCCCCCCCGAGCAATACATAAAACATGTGGCACACTGTTGCCATGTTTTCAACAAGCAAGGATTTGTGCCAGTGCCAGGACCTTGTACAACTGGTCATGAACCAGTGCCAGCCCAAGACACCTGCACACCGGCCCTGGCCGTGTTCCTAATGCCACGAATCTGTGACAAAGGGTTTATTCTAATGACCAGGAGCCAGGTGTCACGTAGCAGGAAGTTGTGTCACTCAAAAGAAATGTGCACTGCCCACAAAAAGCCTTTGCCACCCAAAAGGAGTCTTTCCCATTACTACGACCATTTACCTCCTGTCCGGACTCTACTGCTACTTTCCAGGACTCTGTGAGCTGCCAGGAGAATATTCCACTTGAGAAGGGAATGGTACATCTCAACAAAACATTGAGCCTCCTGCAGAAGCCTGTGACAGCCATCACCGGCGGCCTGTCCTGCCCCCAGGACATGCTGCTACCCACCGACACCCTAGGGCCACACCAGAGCCAGCTCTTCCTGCACTGTCTCCTGCTGCTCAGTAAAAAGATGCTCGTGGACTTTTCGTCACAGCTTGCTGCAGGGAGTGCTCAAGCACCATCCAGCCCTCTCACAGTTTCCCTCCACTGCTGTTCCATCTCCGTCCTACAGCTCCCCACATTCAGCACTCCTATAGTTTCCACACCACTACTGCCCCAACACCGTCCTGCGATCCTATGGTTCCCCCCGACACTGCTCCATCACCATCCATACAGCTCCCCAAATCAGGAACAGTTTCCCTGCCATTACTACTCCAGCAGAGCACTAGTATCCCCTTAACCACAAAAATCACAGTTCTAAATCAGTAACAATAGCAACAAACAATGTACAACTATATATAAAAACGGTATGATGTATTTATTACACATATAAAATCATACACAACGCATTTAATCAGTTATCTAACAGATACAAGTTTCCTAACATATAAAATAATCATCATGAATTAAAATACACACAATTATGACCTGCATAATTGGAAAAACAGACAGAAAAAAAGTAAAACATTGAATTTGTTTAATACAGAGTATACATTCAGTATCCTATAACTACACTTTGTATTATGCAACCAACAAATCCGTATATCAATACAAATGCCGGAATCTTGAATTGTACTAAAGTAGAGCGTCAACGCCTTTCGATGGATTCAGCTGTTTTAAACCATCTTTATCAAGACTTGGAATGTTCTGTCATGTCAAGAGGGTCGATTAAATTACCCTACAACAAATATACATGCAATTAATATTGTGCATACCAGTTCATTAACATTCATCACATGTGTCCCTATATTATGAATCACCAGATACATTGTGTTCATAAATTCAAAAATTAAAACGTTCATGTACCCTCAATTCTATTACTCCCCTCTCTTGTATAAGGGTGAGCTCCACCCCCCAATCCTTACTCACTATATTATGTCTTTTGGGCAGAAGTATGTTTCCTATTTAAAAAAAAAAAAGGGAACAAAGAATCCGTGGCTAGGCTTTATGCTTTATATACTCCAGCTAACTATGTTTTACTGCTTGGAACTCTTAAGTACAACAATCTCCCAAGTCCATATCTTACCCTTGGTCACTAGACCTCTCCTTTAAAAATGTCCAGTCTTGGGACAGTTGCTTTCCCGAATGTTCTTTTTAACGTCAGATTATTTCCAAATATTTCAATACCCTGTTGGGGATAATACACCTGTAAAGTTCATGTGTGGGAACTTGATCTTTATATTGTCTCATCCTCCTACCGCACAGATAAAATCCATTAGAAAAGAGGGAAATTACAAAAAAACGTAAAAAGGCATACCTTTATGGTTACTTTGGGATGATACGTAGTCTCCTCAAAGTAATTTTGGATTTTAAAACCAGGTTCTACTTGTCCCTTTCCTCCTTTCAATTTGGGACCTCCAATAAGAATACCTGTCAGGGATCGATGTAACTGTATTAAGTTCCTGAAAATGCCATAAACCTTACCTTTTCTCTAAGTTTGAGTCTAAATTCATAGTAGGCGGCATACCATTTTCCACAGCCCAAAGTTGAAACTACCACCCGTGTTTTGGTCGCGGTGGAAGGAGGCCGATTTATTACACGAGCAGGCGGCGGGATACTACAGAATGCAAAGTAAATTGGAAAAAAAAGAAAAAAACAGGCTTCAAAATCTCTAAAATAACCTACTTTTTAAAGCTCTGCTTGCTATCAAGTAAGGCCATCCTGTTTTCTAGGGTACTAGCATATACCTTCGTGCTCCTGTCCTGCTGTCAGACCATCGGGGTTCTGCAATGAGATGCAGAGGCCCTGTGTTCTTTCCCGGGTTAAATACCGTGTAACCTCCAGTAACAGTCTTTGTGATTTTATGTGACAATTCTTTTGTAAGAATTTTTTTTTGTTTGACGTGTTTATTTCATTGTATTGAATGTATGTATGTATTTGTTAAATATATTGTTGTTTTTTGATGACATAAGGAAAATATTTTTTCAAAAAATTGCTTTATAAAATATGAATCAATTCAACGTAATGGTTGTCCAACCTAGTAATTTAGTTGACTAGGCGATGCATTATTTGTAATTCAACCTGCTCGGCCACTTGTTTTTGTTTACCCAATAGTAGCGGTCCAGGCCGGTCAGTGATAGGACCCAAGCCTTTTTTGTTTTCCCTAGAAACAGTAAAGGCAGGAAGCAAGCAATGCACCTCACATGGACCTTGAAAGTACTTTCAGACAACCCAACCCATATGAAAAAATTCTGGAATTGCGTTTGATTCCCTTTCTCCATCCCGCCCCCCTCTCCCCCCCCCCCCAACCCTTGGACGGCTTTAGGGGGACTTCTTCTTCATTGGTGGGGCCTGCCCACTTCCCACCAGCCCGCCTCGTCAGTTTTGGTGTGCTTTCTTTCTTGAGTTTGTTTTGCCCTCTTTCATCTCCTACCAACATCCTTCTCCAGATAAATATGCTCTTTTTAGCCCTAGAACTATAAATATGAAGACCTTCACCATCACAAATCGGAATATCCGGGGCATGGCAACCCTGTTACATCACGAGCATAAACTTCAAATAAATACATAAATAAATAAACAATAGTTTTCCTGCACAGTCATGCCCTACAATATTTCCATTTTACACGAGACCCGAGTTCTCAAAAGAAAGACCACAGGTATCATGCTGTTTAAAAAAGAAATTGTAGAATTCCTTTAAGCTCCCACTTCCACCAACCCAGAGCAGGCAGCAGTAGTGCAGGCCTTTCTCAGGTGTACTGAACAACCTGCAACTGTGCAAGCTCTCCACCATGGACGGCGTTAGGGCAGTGCGACTGGTGCGGCTGCACTGAGCGCTGACCTGGAAGGGGTATTTTAAGGAGAAAGTTGCCTGCAAGGGATTTGTTTGGTTATTTGAATTTAACAGTGTAATGCAGTCTATATTAGTTAGACTTAGCAGCTGAATGGAACAGCAACTGTTCAACGTATTATGAATCTGTTAACCAAAATCTATAGAAACTACCACACTAGCTCTATAGGAATAGAATAACTCATACAGATTCTGTAAAGAACTTGTGATTTCAAACAATAAATGAAGTGTCGAACACAAGAATGAAGGTACAGCAACACGAAAAGGTTTGTTTTTAGAAAAAAATATTATTTTTTATATTCATACAGAAATAAATCATTGGAGAAAATCTAGGGTATATAGTTATTAACAATTGCATAAGTTTCTTGTGTAGATGGAACTGATGAAACAATCCATAAATACAAAAGAACACAATCCAGTCTGTGACAAAATAAGCAAAGTTGACTTCTTTTAACGATGATAAATAGAAAGTCAAGGATGGGAAAGAGACTTGGATTGGATTGTCGACGTTTCGGTCTCAGTGGTGTAATCCAGAGACCATCATCAGGACAAGGAGATAATGCAAATGAGGATGACCCTTATACAGTGAATAGGACCAGGCTATTGGTGGACTCACGTAGAGTTTAGAAGTTAGTTGCCTTAGGGAAGCTTGAAGTCTGCCCGTTGGTTATATCCAAATGTTCGGACCAAACAAAGTTTAGAATCTTTGTGTTGAGTGTTCAGTTCTGTGTCAAATGGAGGCTGAGAACTGACGCTTCGTTTCGATTCACTTGTCAAACTATCTTGGATCCTGAAATTCATTCTACAGGTTCCCTCAACACAAAGATTCTAAACTTTGTTTGGTCCGAACATTTGGATTTGGCAACTAACTTCTAAACTCTACGTGAGTCCACCAATAGCCTGGTCCTATTCACTGTATAAGGGTCATCCTCATTTGCATTATCTCCTTGTCCTGATGATGGTCTCTGGATTACACCACTGAGACCGAAACGTCGACAATCCAATCCAAGTCTCTTTCCCATCCTTGACTTTCTATTTATCATCGTTAAAAGAAGTCAACTTTGCTTATTTTGTCACAGACTGGATTGTGTTCTTTTGTATTTATGGATTGTTTCATCAGTTCCATCTACACAAGAAACTTATGCAATTGTTAATAACTATATACCCTAGATTTTCTCCAATGATTTATTTCTGTATGAATATAAAAAATAATAATTTTTTCTAAAAACAAACCTTTTCGTGTTGCTGTACCTTCATTCTTGTGTTCGACACTTCATTTATTGTTTGAAATCACAAGTTCTTTACAGAATCTGTATGAGTTATTCTATTCCTATAGAGCTAGTGTGGTAGTTTCTATAGATTTTGGTTAACAGATTCATAATACGTTGAACAGTTGCTGTTCCATTCAGCTGCTAAGTCTAACTAATATAGACTGCATTACACTGTTAAATTCAAATAACCAAACAAATCCCTTGCAGGCAACTTTCTCCTTAAAATACTTTGACTGCCCAAGCCCGCAAGGGTATATTGGGTTACCCACCACTACTACCAGACCTGGAAGGGGGGCGCTGACTACAGGTGGGGGCGCTGTGTTTAGGAACAATCTACAATTTAAAAGTAGCTGATGTAGAGTTCCTTGTGCGTCCAGATATCAGGCAGCAATAAAAATGTCAAGATAACTCTTGTGACTAATGTTCCTGCTAGAGAGATCGGAGTTTTGAAAATGGCAGGTTTGACTCGCCCCAAAGTAGCGCAGATGGTTAATATGCCTGCTGCAAACAACAAATCTTTATTTAAAGTGGATAGCTGAGTGTATTAGAAACAAGCATTTACAATGCAATGGTCTCGGCATCATTAAAGGTAGAGCTATTGGCATTGCTCATGACATTTCTTTTTTTTTTCTTTAAATCATAAATAAATGGCATTGTCATTTACATTGCCAATACACAGCACTCTGCACTCAACAGCACTCACTACTCTGCACCTGCACTCACAACTCTGCGCACTCACAACTCTGCGCACTCACAACTCTGCGCACTCACAACTCTGCGCACTCACAACTCTGCACTCACAACTCTGCACTCACAACTCTGCACTCACAACTTTACCGCCTGCTTTCAAAGAGGAAGCAGTTTCCATTCTAAGGAGCTCTGACAGTCTTATAGTGTTGAAGATGTCAGCAATGTGAAGCCACTTCTTGCCATATGCTTACAATTTGGTGAGTGTTGGTTTGGATTGGAGTCCTACAATCCATCCACAACATCAAATACACAGTGGCACAAGTGTCAATGAAGGAATCAGTTCGGATGATGTATAGTTGCCACCTTGGTTTTGTTTGTTTCTCACGCCTGCCACTTTTTGTAAGAGCTGAAACGAGGTGCAGGCTTTAGGCAACTAGGTGTTTCAGAGATTTCAGTGATTTGATATGTTAGTTACAATTACAGGTTGTGTGCGCAAACCTAAGGATCCCTCAATTGACAAATGCCAAGGGGCTGTTTGGATGTAGGAATAAATCACAAATTGCACATGCCTCAAATCCATTTAAAAGAGCAGTCATGATAAAGAGTAGCATGTTGATGAAGAAAACTTTAAGGGGTGCGTAATTGAAATGCGTGGAGGTGGTCATCAGGGATGAGAAGCAAATAGCATGGCTTAAGAATTAATGTAAAGTGGGGCTGGCGTGGCGCCTTCTCCACAAACTGTGTCTGTTACCACCTTTTGCTTTTTTCCCCATGCACAGCATTAAGGGTAGAAGTGGTCAAATACAACTCCACTTTCACTTGTGAAAATTTCCCGAGGCATATGGGACTGACTCACTTAATATCAGAAAGTCTGGGAAACATCTCCAGAATAACGTCAGCTACTTACACCACTCTGCTTATTTTTCGGATAGGTTTGGGGGAAGAGACTCGCGCGGGGGGGGGGACGGGAGAGACTCGCGGGGGGGGGGACTCTCGCGGGGGGGAGACTCTCGCGGGGGGGGAGACTCACGGGGGGGAGACTCACGGGGGGGAGGGGGGAGAGTGACTTGCGGGGGGGAGGGCGGAAAGTGACTCGCGGGGGGGGGGAGTGACTCGCGGGGGAGGGGGTAGAGACTCGAGGGGGGGAGGGGGGAGAGAGACTCGGGGGGAGGGGGGGAGGGGGGGAGAGAGACTCGAGCGGGGGGGAGAGAGACTCGAGCGAGGGGGGGAGAGAGACTCGAGCGGGGGGAGGAAGTGTTGCAGATGAGAGCGGGGTCCTCGCAGGTCAGTTTCTTTTCCACAGACAGCTCATATCAGACTTTAGGAAGACATGGGATTTGCCAGACAGAGAACCCAAAACGCACCCCACACTACATGCGATACTAAACATGGGCGCAGGGCAACACATCATATGGCTATGGAGATCTACCATAGATCTCATGTGCGTGCCACTAACGAGGCTCCGATTAAAATGGGAGGAAGAATTCGGTCAGGCACTGCACGATAATGAATGGCTCACAGCCCTAGCGCACCATAAATAAGTGTTGCGTAACCATTGCTTCAAAACATCCCATTCAACATACTACATTGTGCATATCTCACACTGGAGCAACTAAAGTGTTTCTTCCCTGGAACAGTTTGAATGCCCATGCTGCCACATGCCCGACGGCACATTTGTCCATATGTTATGGACATGCCCCACACTGCAGATTTACTGGGCGGGAGTACACACCATGATACTGACAATCACAGGCCTGATGGGCCTCACCACATGGGAGACCAGCGCCTTGGGGATATTCCTGCATCACCAACAGAAAAACATAGAAACTCGTTTTGCGATACTGGCCCTGATCCTAGCAAAGCATCACATTCCATTGCCGTTTACCTACAAGTACGCCGATTGTAGCATGGAGGGGGGCAGTCGCGAAATGGGGAGCCGCAGAAAAAGATGCAATCAGACTGGAGGAGGCACGCAGAACGAGACGCCGCCCCATATTCATGGAGTGGTCAATGCTACTTCACAGTTTTCAAACAGGTACAAGACACCCCTGCAAAAATCCCAACAGCTACTCAGGCAGTGCCAAGTCCCACAACACCCCACCCGAGCGGGTCCTACCCCTCCCCCTACCTCCAATGGAACTCCATGTTTGTCCCGCCGAGAGAGTTACACCTGGTGTTACTTAGACTAGTAATAACTGCATGGTATCACAAGCCCGGATGCTCTCATTCCTTGATTTATCCCCCTGAGTTATATCCCCCAGTTAGTTTAAATGAAACTGATTTCTTCTGACTTGACACAAGAACAGCAGGGGTACACCAACAAGGCCCAAGAATCAAGCAGTCCACTACGAGACCTAAGAAACGATTAAGAACACATATTAGGTGTGCTGGACAATGCACTCCTAGACAATTCATCACCTTATTATCATACAACGGTAATGCAATGCACTAAAAGCTAAAACAACGTAAATGGTGCAGAAATGTATGTACCCTGGTTGAATATGAAAAATCCAACAAAAAGGGTTACACAAAAAGGGGGGGGGGGACACACTACAAAGGAAAGTCAAGGTGGCGGGAATTTCACAGATGAAAAAGAAAAAAAAACAATAAGACAAAGCATAAAAATCAAAACGCAAAAAAAAGGTGCAATTAGGTATAACAGCTTTAAATAAAGCAGGAACTTCCTTGTAGTGGAAACAATGAAATTACTATTATCTTTCATGAAAACATAATGAGCTACCGCAGTCTTTAAAAGTTTCTTAAATGAGTAGGGTCTGATTCAATTATTTGTATACTTAGCACTGGGGCACCACTTACTGATTTTATTTTACTTAAACGTAAATTATGTCTGGGCTGTTTTTTATCCAGCCAAATGAACCGTTTTTCCTGAGTTTGGCCGAGTGGTTTTAACAAAATAAAAAAATTAAAGTACATGTTGCCATCTTGGGAAATGTTTTTGGGATCTCGTACGTGAATGAAAATATCCTACTTGTTATGTATACCAGAGAGAATTTCATGGTGATGAGCCTATTGTATAAGTTCCATACGACAAACAGCACCCTATGCCCACTAAAAAAAAACAAACACAACCATTCGAGTTTCACCATAGAGAAAAATTATTGTACCAGAGTCATACTTGGCAAAGTGCTGCCAAGTCAATGATACTATTGTGGATCAAACTAGATTAATACCTATAAACATGTAAATAATACTAATCTAAACATGGCACACTTGTACATCGCAGCATAATACAGCTACTCGGTTTGGGATATGTAAAGAAAATATACCCTCACTGCGCAATAGGCAGGAGGGGGGCGGGAGAGACTCGCGGAGGGGGACGGGAGAGACTCGCGGGGGGGGGGCGGGAGAGACTCGCGGGGGGGGGGGAGAGACTCGCGGGGGGGAGAGACTCGCCGGGGGGGGGGGCGGGAGAGACTCGCGGGGGGGGACGGGAGAGACTCGCGGGGGGGGGGACGGGAGAGACTCGGGGGGGGGGACGGGAGAGACTCGGGGGGGGGGACGGGAGAGACTCGGGGGGGACGGGAGAGACTCGCGCGGGGGGTAGAGACTCTCGCGGGGGGGTAGAGACTCTCGCGGGGGGGTAGAGACTCTCGCGGGGGGGGTAGAGACTCTCGCGGGGGGGGTAGAGACTCTCGCGGGGGGGTAGAGACTCTCGCGGGGGGGGTAGAGACTCGCGGGGGAGGGGGGAGGAGACTCGGGGGGGGGAGGAGACTCGGGGGGAGGGGGGGAGAGACTCGAGCGGGGGGAGAGAGACCAGCATAAGCAGGCAATAGAGCGAAGACACCTACCACAGCGGGAGCCACGAACAGCGGGAGGGGGCGGGAGGGGGACAACGGGAGCCACGAATGGCGGGAGGGGGCGGGAGCCACGAACAGTGATACGCCGAGACCGGCCGAGCCCACGGGACATGTCATGAGTGCACGCAGAGCTTCAAAGGGCCCCCGCGCGCCCGCTCCTTTATCTCTGACATCAGCCACTCTGCTAATGGAAAGAAAAATAAAACGGCAAAAACAAAGCATGGAAAGAAAAATAAAACGGCAAAAACAAAACGGCGGCCACAACGACTTTCGGATTCGGGGCGGGAACGAGGACAGCGTGAGCATGCGACCTACCTCATGTACAACAAACAGCTTAATGGCGGCCGGCGCTCCTGAAATTTTTCGGAATTGGGGGCGTGGTTTTGATGTTCTGAGTGACGGACAACGTCACTGTCTAAAGAACATCAAAAATGACGCCCCCAAATCCGAAAAGGACGGGGCTACATCGGAGTGACTGATCTCTCCTCCAATGGCTGGCCTCCTTTTAGGAAGCCAGCCAATGAAGGAGAGAGGGGGCAGGGAGGCGGGACCTACAGCGCACTAAGAGTCATTAAATCTCCAGCCTAAGTCTGCGCAAGCGCAGCCTTTTAGGCCTCCGACCTAAAAAACAGCCTTTATCAGCACGTTAAAACACAAATGAAATGTATGTGAGAGAGGGGCTATGGAGAGATGAGGGCGGCCTTTTGCTGAGGGGAAGTGAGGAATTCTGAGGAGGAGATCATGGGGGGGCACTAAAAAGGATTGTCACACCGGGAACCACCAGCGCTAAAGCTGGCCCTGCTTTCCGCACTTGCACAATAGAGTTGGCACAGCTAACTTCCCTCTCACACAACACAAGTATAAGACCAACAGGACAAGCTTTCCTCATTTGTACAGAACAGACCGCAGCTTTGCAAGCTTCCCTTGCACAGATAACACAAGCACAGAACAAGCAGCAGCAGGGCAGGCTTTGCTCCCAAAATAAAACAGTTGCAAGAAAAGCAGCTGCAGTGTGTGTGTTCCTCATTTGTACTGAACAGGCAGCAGCTTTGCAAGCTTCCCTTGCACACAGAACACAAGCACAGAACAAGCAGCAGCAGTGCAGGCTTTGCTCCCAAAATAAAACAGTTGCAAGAAAAGCAGCTGCAGTGTGTGTGTTCCTCATTTGTACTGAACAGGCAGCAGCTTTGCAAGCTTCCCTTGCACACAGAACACAAGCACAGAACAAGCAGCAGCAGTGCAGGCTTTGCTCCCAAAATAAAACAGTTGCAAGAAAAGCAGCTACAGTGTGTGTGTTCCTCATTTGTACTGAACAGGCAGCAGCTTTGCAAGCTTCCCTCACACACACACAGCACAACTAAAACAAGAAGCAGCAGTGCAGGCTTTGCTCCCAAAATAAAACAGTTGCAAGAAAAGCAGCTGCAGTGCAGGCTTAGCTCCCAAAATAAAACAGTTGCAAGAAAAGCAGCTACAGTGTGTGTGTTAGCTGTGTGTGTTCCTCATTTGTACTGAACAGGCAGCAGCTTTGCAAGCTTCCCTCACACACACACAGCACAACTAAAACAAGAAGCAGCAGTGCAGGCTTTGCTCCCAAAATAAAACAGTTGCAAGAAAAGCAGCTGCAGTGTGTGTGTTCCTCATTTGTACTGAACAGGCAGCAGCTTTGCAAGCTTCCCTTGCACACAGAACACAAGCACAGAACAAGCAGCAGCAGTGCAGGCTTTGCTCCCAAAATAAAACAGTTGCAAGAAAAGCAGCTACAGTGTGTGTGTTCCTCATTTGTACTGAACAGGCAGCAGCTTTGCAAGCTTCCCTCACACACACACAGCACAACTAAAACAAGAAGCAGCAGTGCAGGCTTTGCTCCCAAAATAAAACAGTTGCAAGAAAAGCAGCTGCAGTGCAGGCTTAGCTCCCAAAATAAAACAGTTGCAAGAAAAGCAGCTACAGTGTGTGTGTTAGCTGTGTGTGTTCCTCATTTGTACTGAACAGGCAGCAGCTTTGCAAGCTTCCCTCACACACACACAGCACAACAAAAACAAGAAGCAGCAGTGCAGGCTTTGCTCCCAAAATAAAACAGTTGCAAGAAAAGCAGCTACAGTGTGTGTGTTCCTCATTTGTACTGAACAGGCAGCAGCTTTGCAAGCTTCCCTCACACACACACAGCACAACTAAAACAAGAAGGAGCAGTGCAGGCTTTGCTCCCAAAATAAAACAGTTGCAAGAAAAGCAGCTGCAGTGTGTGTGTTCCTCATTTGTACTGAACAGGCAGCAGCTTTGCAAGCTTCCCTCACACACACACAGCACAACTAAAACAAGAAGCAGCAGTGCAGGCTTTGCTCCCAAAATAAAACAGTTGCAAGAAAAGCAGCTGCAGTGTGTGTGTTCCTCATTTGTACTGAACAGGCAGCAGCTTTGCAAGCTTCCCTTGCACACAGAACACAAGCACAGAACAAGCAGCAGCAATGCATGCTTTGCTCACACACAAGACATGGGGCAAACAGCACTGGCTTCTTTCACAACATGATACAAGATAAGCAGCAGCAATGTGTGCTTTCCTCATACGTATGGAACAGGCATCAACAGTGCAAACCGCCCTCCCTCACAAAGAACAAGCAAGTAAAAAGCAGCAGCAATGCAGGTTTTACTCACACACATCACATAAGTACAAGACAAGCAGCAGCAGTGCACGCTTCCTTTACACACATAGCACAACCAAAACAAACCGCAGCAGTGCACGCTTCCCTCACACACACACACACAGCACAACTAAAACAAGAAGCAGCAGTGCAGGCTTCCCTCACACAAATAGTACAACCAGTACAAGCAGCAGCAGTGCAGGCTTTACTCACACACATCATACAACTACAAGACAAGCAGCAGCAGTGCAAGATTTCCTTATATTTATTTGTTAATAAAAAGATATATATAAAAAAAGATTTCCTTGTATTGACGAAACACAAGTAGCAGTGCAAGCTTCCCTCACACACTTATAGCACAACCAAAACAAACCGCAGCAGTGCCAGCGTCCCTCGCACACATAGCCCAACCAAAACAAGCAGCAGCAGTGTGAGCTTCCCTCACACACACATCACAACGAGAACAAGCAGCCGCAGTGCAGGCTTCCCTCACAGACACGTTCATAGATGACACAAGTACAAGAAAAACTGCATCAGTTCAAGCTCTCCTCATACGTACAGAACAGGCAGCAGCATTGCAAGCTTCCCATGCACCCATAGACAATTGAAGTACAAGCAGCAGTGCAGGCTTTTCTCGCACACATTATGCAAGACAGGCAGCAGCTTGTGTGGGCTTTCCTCGTGTGTATGGAATAGGAAGTAGCTATGCAAGCTTCACTCCCACACATACCACAAACGCAGAACTAGCAGCACTTGCTTCACTCACACATGATGCAAGACATGCAGCAGCAGTGCAAGCTTCCCTTTCACATATAGCACAAGCACAGAACAATCAGTAGCAGTGCAGGCTTCTCTCACCCAAAAGACACAAGCACAAGACAAGCAGCACTGACTTCACGCACACACAGCACAAGTACAAGACGAGCAGCAGCAGTGCAAGCTTCCCTTGCACGCATAGCACAAACACAGAACAAGCAGTGCAGGCTTCGCTCACACAAAAGACACAAGTAAAAGACAAGCAGCACTGACTTCACTCAAACACAACACAAGTACAAGACCAGCAGCAGCAGTGTGAGATTTCTTCATATGCACACAACAGGAGGCTACCGTGCAAGCGTCCCTTGCACACATATCAGACACACTGGACAAGCAGCAGCAGTGAAAGTTTCACCCACACACACATCACACAAGTACAGACAAGCAGCAGCAGTGCAGGCTTCCCTCCCAAACATAGCACACGCAGTAGCAGTGCAAGCTTCCCTCCCAAACATAGCACAACCAGAACAAGCAGTAGCGGTGCAGGCTTCCCTCACATACATAGCCCAACCAGAATAAGCAGTATCAGTGCAAGCTTCCCTCTCATACATAGCACAACCAGAACAAGCATTAGCAGTGCAAGCTTCCCTCACATACATAGCACAGCCAGAACAAGCAGTAGCAGTGCAAGTTTCTCTCACATAGCACAACCAGAACAAGCATTAGCAGTGCAAGCTTCCCTCACATACATAGCACAGCCAGAACAAGCAGTAGCAGTGCAAGGTTCTCTCACATAGCACAACCAGAACAAGCAGCAGCAGTGCAGGCTTCCCTCACATACATAGCACACCCAGAACAAGCAGTAGCAGTGCAAGTTTCTCTCACATAGCACAACCAGAACAAGCATTAGCAGTGCAAGCTTCCCTCGCATACATAGCACAGCCAGAACAAGCAGTAGCAGTGCAAGTTTCTCTCACATAGCACAACCAGAACAAGCAGCAGCAGTGCAGGCTTCCCTCACATACATAGCACACCCAGAACAAGCAGCAGCAGTGCAGGCTTTCCTCACATACATAGCACATCCAGAACAAGCAGTAGCAGTGCAAGTTTCTCTCACATAGCACAACCAGAACAAGCATTAGCAGTGCAAGCTTCCCTCACATACATAGCACAGCCAGAACAAGCAGTAGCAGTGCAAGTTTCTCTCACATAGCACAACCAGAACAAGCAGCAGCAGTGCAGGCTTCCCTCACATACATAGCACACCCAGAACAAGCAGCAGCAGTGCAGGCTTTCCTCACATACATAGCACATCCAGAACAAATAGTAGCAGTGCAGGTTTTGCTCATGGTTGACACGAGTAAAAGATAAACAGCATTAGTGCAAGCTCTCATCATACGTACAGAACAGGCAGCAGCATTGCAAGCTTCCCTCACACCCAAAGCACAAGTACGGTACAATCAGAAGCCGTGCAGGCTTTTCTTACACACTTGACGCAAGACGAGCAGCAGCAGTGCAAGCATTCCTCATATTTATGAAACAGAAAGCAGAGATATAAGCTTCCCTCTTACACATAGCACAAGCACAGTACAAGCAGCAGCAGTGCAAGCGTTCCTCATATTTATGGAATAAGAAGCAGCAGTGCAAGCTTCTCTCTCATACATAGCATAAGCATAAGCACAGTGCAAGCAGCAACAGCGCAGGCTTTGTTCAAACACATGACACAAGTACAAGTCAAGCATCACTGGCTTCGCTCACACACATGACGCAAGATAAGCAGCAGCAGTGCAAGCTCCTCATATGTACAGAACAGGCCGCCGCAGTTTAAACATCCCACACACATAGCATAACTACAGAACAAACAGGAACAGTGCATGCTTTGCTTAAGAACACATAATTTAGTCACAAAACAAGCCTCTGCATTGCTCAGTACTCAGTGCACTACAAGCACTTCCTCTCATGCCTGGGCTAGAAGATGAGCCTCCAAAGCTTACAACACAGGGATGCCCTGGACCCAAATGTTTATAGTAGCGTCAGCAGTTCTTTCTTCAGGGTGAAGCACACGAAGATACTCTATTTTCTCTGCAGCCACAGTCTGCACAAGAGACATTTAGGATACATTTTTATACGCAGAATCGCTAGTCATACGTTCATCCTGCAGACACAGATCATCTAGTTTGTATTATAGAACATGGAGGGGAAATAGGTTCTTACTTTAAACCATTTCACACAGTCTTTTCCTGGAGCTAAATGCTCAATTACTGGAAACAACGGCTGAGTCATAACACTCTGGCCATTTTGGCACAGAATCTGCCCAAATGCCTTGTGGGTCTGAGCCACTGTGCTCTGGCCCTCAAAATGGTGCCACCAGCAGCAGCGTGCCAGAACCCGCAGGTCGAAGTCGGAAAAGTGGTTAAAGTAGTTCTGCCCTTCGGTGTGTGTTTACTCCTCTTCATGTGCCTGTACCCTCCTGCTTGCCTCAGGTTACCTACCTGCCCCTTGGTGTATCTCATCCCTCCTATTCCCAGTACTTGGCCTCTGTGTCTGCCTCTTCCCGTCTCATTGTGCATCCTCTGGGTATGCTTTCCTCCTTAGCCCTTGCCCTAGATATGCTTTCCTCATCTGTTTCTGCTTCACTCCTCTCCTAGTTGTCCTCCCTCTATTGCTCCACCCCTTGGTACACCTCCAAGTGAACCCTACTCCCATCCCTTGGTGCCCACGCCCCCTTGTGGTGTCCTTTTCTTGCATCCACGGTTCCTCTTGCACCCCATCCCTGTTGCAGGTGATGATCTCTCTCCTGGACCTCACCCCCCTCTCTTTCATTTCAGGGATTTTGATTTAGTGAACATACATCTTTTCCACGACGCCTCAAACCTGGTGGCCTGTGATGCCAGCCCCTCTGTATACACCGGAAACCGCAAGAGAGCCCTCGAGCATGTCATTCAAAGGTAAGAGCACCCTGTATATGTCACCCAGTGGTGAGAGAGCCCTCTAGCACGTCATTCAGAGATAAGGGCACTCAGTTTAGTCGCAATAAAAAGGGAGAGGGGGGACAAGGAGCTTACTATAGGTCCGGTGACTCATGCTCCTGAAATCTAGAATTATATCCTGCGGGAGACACTGTTCCTGCAGTGAAGATGTGAGAGAGGAAACTGCAGTCCTTCTCAAATTATAGTGTCAGGGGACAGTGTGTCCTAGTCTTGGTGCCCTCACACACCCCGAAGGATGTCATGCTTCATCATTGGGCAGTGCTACTCGTTGGGCTTGCTCTGCAATGCCCTACGGGTCCCCTGAAAGGTCACTTTGTCTGAGATCTTTTTAAGATAAAGCTGTAAAGGTGCGTGAAGGTGTAGGTGGCAGTAGTGTCCTATTGTGAGGTTTAAAGATGGCTGGAGAGGTAACTAGTGAATTTTAATAGAGAATAACCCCTCTGTCATCAGGAAAAAAACAGAAAGTTGTGCTGTCTGTGGGGGATGATGACCCTCAATAGCTAGACAGAAAGCATACCCCTAAAGGGCATGTTGGAAGGTCGACATGTTTTGTGCTGTGAATGCTTTCAGGAGAAGATCCCAAGTGCTTCTTTAGGACCAAAGTGTGTGTGCAGTGAGTTGTGGTGTGATGTAGTGGCCTGTCACAACAGAGTCACTAGTATAAAGGAATAGTTACCTAGAACAACAAAAGCACAAAATGGCAAAGAGAGTCAATACATTAGAACCCTCAAGGTAGGGTAACATAAACAAGGAGCCTGAGCCCCCCATTGGTAAACCATGTGCTTGTGGTATCTTATCATCTACTGTTATGTAACAGGAATCCAGTAGGCACATGCACGGGCGCCATCTTGGAAAGGGTCCATATGTAACGAAAGGCAGCAGTAGGTTGGAGCACTATGGATTACATACAATGTAATGGTGAATAAAAAACCATTGATGTTCAAAAGAGGGGAGTAGCCATGAATTCCAATTTCGATTAGGAGTTTTCTAGAGTGAAAGGAAAGGCATAGGGAGGTGCTAGAGCCATGCCTATTGTTTAGTTAATGGATGCATAAGACAACGCAGGTTCAGAAAAAATGATAGGGGACCAGGGGTGGTGGTTGTTGTTTTGTCCTAACGGTGACGTTAGAGGTGGATCTGAATGGCCACATATTCATAAATATTGGTGAGCATCCATTCATGAAGAGGCATAGGAACCTGAAAAGGACATAGTGTGACAGACCCTGTTGGAGGGGGATAGTAGGATGCTGGGACTAGAATGATGTCCAGGTCATATCTGTAGTTCTATCCAGGGTATCCAGTCATTGAGACCTTGTGTGTTAGAACAATGTCTGAACACACATGTCTGTTCTTTAGGGAACAAGGTAGGGGCGTTTCACATGGCGCTTGCTTCCAGAATGGTTTTTTAGAGTTGTTCTGTGGTATGTCTGTATTCTTTGAAGTGAGTACTCATTTTCGTAGTGCTGTGGCCGCAGCGGCTATTGCGTATGTGTTCATTGATTCTGACTCTGACCGGTCTAGTGGTCATGCCCACATAGAGGAGGTTGCAGGGGCACCTGATGAGGTACACGCAGTTCTTTGTGTTGCAATTCGTATGTTTGCGTTGGACCCATGTGAAGTCACCTAGTTTGAGTTCCTTAGTGTGGTTGGTAGAGGTGCATACGTTACAGTTCCCATATGGACAGTGTCCTTTCACGGATGGGGGGGTCCCAAAAGGTGGTCTGATCAGTGGATTGTCTGGCTTGGGGTCAGGTATGTACAAGTAAACCTCTCAGGTTCTGTGTGCGCTTGAAGGCGAATCTAGGGCGTTAGTGTAGATCACCTGGGTTGATGATGTGCCAGTGTGCCAGCACTCTATTCTTCACTTTGTTAGAGGTGGGAGTGAAAGTGGTTATGCAGGTCATAATGTCTTCCTGTGGTTTTGTGTTGATTTCCAACAGGGCATCACAATGGTTTTTGCGTTCTCTTTTCCTTGCTTTCCTGATGACTTATCGGGGGTAGTTCCTCTTCTGTAGGTTTTCACTGAGTCTTTCAGAGGTAAGAGCTCCCTGTGTAGTCCCCCAGTGTTAAGAGAGTCTTCAAGCACGCCATTCAGAGGTAAGAGCACCCTGTTATGTCACCCAGTGTTGAGAGCCCTCTAGCACGCCATTCAGAGTTAAGAGCACCCTGTATAGTCACCCATAGCACACCATTCAGAGTTAAGAGCACTCTGTGTAGCCACCCAGTGTTGAGAGAGCCCTCTAGCACGCCATTCAGAGGTAAGAGCACTCTGTGTAGCCACCCAGTGTTGAGAGAGCCCCCTAGCACGCCATTCAGAGTTAAGAGCACCCTGTATAGTCACCCAGTGTTGAGAGAGCACTTTAGCACACCATTCAGAGTTAAGAGCACTCTGTGTAGTCACCCTGTGTTGAGAACCCTCTAGCACGCCATTCAGAGTTAAGAGCACCCTGTATAGTCACCCAGTGTTCAGAGAGCACTTTAGCACACCATTCAGAGTTAAGAGCACTCTGTGTTGTCACCCATGTTGAGAGAACCCTCTAGCACGCCATTCAGAGTTAAGAGCACCCTGTATAGTCACCCAGTGTTGAGAGAGCACTTTAGCACACCATTCAGAGTTAAGAGCACTCTGTGTAGTCACCCAGTGTTGAGAGAGCCCCCTAGCACGCTATTCAGAGTTAGGAGCACTCTGTATAGTCACCCAGTGTTGATAGAGCCCTCTAGCTTGCCATTCAGAGGTAAGAGCACTCTGTGTTGTCACCCATGTTGAGAGAACCCTCTAGCACGCCATTCAGAGTTAAGAGCACCCTGTATAGTCACCCGGTGTTGAGAGAGCCCTCTAGAACGCCATTCAGAGTTAAGAGCACTCCGTGTAGTCACCCAGTATTGAGAGAGCCCTCTAGCACGCTATTCAGAGGTAAGAGCACTCTGTGTAGTCACCCAGTGTTGAGAGAGCCCACTAGCACGCCATTCAGAGTTAAGAGCATTCTGTGTAGTCACCCAGTGTTGAGAGAGCCTTCTAGCACGCTATTCAGAGGTAAGAGCACTCTGTGTAGTCACCCTGTGTTGAGAGAACCCTCTAGCACCTCATTCGGAGGTAAGAACACTCTGTGTACGTCATCCTTTGGCAAGAGTGTCTCGAGTGTCCCTTCCAGTGGTGAGAGCGCCGCTATTGTGTCATTAGGAGGCGAGACTGCCATGAGCACGTCTCCCAAAGATAAGATTGTACGGAGCACGACTGGCATTAATTACTCAGTGCCAGTCTTACTATGTGGAGAAGCGTGGCTCAATGTTTAGAGAGGCAGACCCTCATGCAGAGGTCTGGCCCGGGACCAGTGTTCAATTCCCGCCTCGGTGGCTCTTGGACTCCATCTCCCCGGACCTGATAATTCTCGCCTCGGTGCCTAGTCTGATCATGGGTCCCACTCTGTGACTCGGGGCAATAGCTTGCTTAATCTCCACAACGGCCCCAGCAGCGCTTGGATGCCTGGCTTCACCTTGGGGGTGCCCAGGAGTGGACATCTCACAGGAAAGCCAGGAAGGGTTCCACAGTGGTATGAATACAGCGCTGCGAGACCTCTGGGTAGAAGGCGCTATATAAATACAAACACATTTACATTTACATTTACATTTACTATGTCATTCTGAGGAAACGCCAGCCGCAATCGAGCATTCTGCCGATTCCTCGCAGAGGAGAGATTCACTCCCCCGAGATCGATCACTTCGGGATCGACTTCTTCCCAGCGCCGGACTGCGATCTTCCACCACTGGCCAGCCTCAACGGCACTGTCTTCAACCCATCCTTGTCCTGACGATGATCCTGATTTCTATGGATCGAAACGCCATCGACACACCAGCGCAATCATAGGCGCTTCTTCACAAAGTGGTTCATGAACAACGAAATAGAATTGTGATATAACCGGACCTGCTCAATTTATCAGAACCACACTGGGATAACTACTCACTGTATATTTCTTTACACCAGTCACGTTGCGCCGTTCACGCTGCTTACACTGTCACCAGAGCTGCTACCTCGGTTTTCACTCACAAACCACGAGCACCTTGTGCCACTTGGGTTAATCCAATTATTTTCATTTATGTACTACAGTGCTGTTATAACTGTATTATCCACCTTGTTTTCCTTACCAATTTACCTTAAATTGTTTCTATAAATGATGCCAAGAGCACATACTATAACTAAATAGAGGCTCCTTGTTTTTCCTTGTGGATAATGTTACTTGCATATCCCTAATATTTGCCTATGGATGATACCAGTTGGGATATCTTTTGTTTATAGTAATTCTGAGGTAAAAGCACCCTGAGCGTGTGTTCCAGTTACAAGGAAGCCCTGAGCACCTTCCAGGGGTAAGTGCGCCCTGCTCACGTCCTCCAGTTGTAAGAGCGCCCTGGACATATCTGCCAGGTTTAAGAGAACCCCTAGCGTGTAATTCAGATGTCCGACTAACTTACTGAGCAGGCCATGCAGTGGTAAAAGGGTCCTGAGAGCATTTTCCGGTGGTAAGAGAGCCCCATGTATGACATTTAGATGTGAGAGCGCCCTGAGTGTGTCATCCAGTGGTAGGATGGCCCTGAGCCGGTTGTAGTTTTAAGAGAGATGTTTGAAACCAATACCACTTGAATGGTGGTAATTTGTCCGCTCACGCTTCTCTGCATGGAATTTAAGGAGAAGTTTGAAAAATGTATCCTATCTCACTTGTGTGTCTGTGTGAGGGGTCGGGGTCACTTTGGATTTTAATAGGTAATGTCTGTTAAGAATTGCTTCTTAAACTAACAGCATTTTTGATGGGACATATTTACAATGAGACGTTTTTAAGCGTGGTTCTTAGTTTTATGGAGTTTGTCCTGAAATAAACTTAACTGATTGACTGACTCACTACCCAACGTTACTTTTGATTGTGCCGACTTTGCAGCACTTTGTATGAAAGTGCTGTAATAAATTAAATAAAGTAGCTTGTACCACCATTCACCTTAGGGATGCACGAGAACCTCACAGCTTTGTAGACAGTGGACCTAGCATGGTTCCCATTTGGGTTCATTTTCTAGTTGTGACAAAGCTGGCCATATCTTCACCCCGGACCCTTGCCTGCTTTTGCTTGTCGGCTACTGATCAGTGACCAATCCAGCCATTGCAATACCATATCAGACCAGTATCAGCCTTCCGAGAACCATGGAGCTGTTTCAATGTCAAGACAAGAGTTGCACAGAAGATTGATCAAACCAGACCCTCTTACACCAATGTGCTCTGGCAAACATGGCAGAAGATTTAGAGCAGCCCGGCTCAGACACTTCTTGCCCCCACACACAGGGCACCTCCCCCCCACTTAGCACAAGACCCTGTTTCCAAGTTTAAAAAAATATACTCTAGGGCAAGAGAAAATGTGGCTACTCTGGCACCATTTAGTGGCATAGCCCTGTTAGCTACCTCTACATTAATAAACCAGACAGGCTTGCATCAAAATCTATAAATACATTTTACAGCAAGAGCGTGGAATCCTGAAAAAGCACAGCACCGCGGGAATAATGTCTCATCTGTGCCCTCTGCACTTATGATGATCCTGTATAGGGGAACAGTCCGTGGTGAGTGACCCAGCCTTCCAGAGTCAATGTTTCCAGCACCAACAAACTAAGAAATCTGCATCAGAGCCACCGTAGCCCCTGTGGGATACTGTGCCCAGCACATCTGCCCTAGAAACAGATGCCTCCCTTGGCCACTTCTGCTGCGTAGACCCCCTGTGTGTCAAGCTGGCACCCATGTCACCTTCGCCCTTTTGGTACAAATTTGGCCTGCGATGCATCGTAAATATCCTTTTTGACCTCCCTTGGGATATGTCTAAGTCGACCGCCAGGGCTGCAGCAGGAGAACCTGAGTGGCAATCATTTGACCTGCCAAAGCATCAGCAGCCAAAGTCCCCTCCAGCCACTAAACCCAACCATGAATCTGCAGAGATTGAACGACCTCACATCAGCAAAGACTGCAAACCGTGGATGTTCAGAGCAAAGCTAGAGACTTTGCTGTGGGACCCCAATCGAGAGCTCACCAGAAGCCCGGGAACTCCTCTGGGAACCAGAACCTTGACTGCAGTCATCAGGAACAAATAGCAGGACGGTTCTATGCTACTCAAGGCTTGTAGGCTCCATGGCACAGTGAACCCGGTTTAGGGATGTAGGGAGATAAAACGAATATCAATAAATGATTTCATTTAAAGATCATGGTCTTATTTCACCAATCTCATGGTTACAGAATAAAAAATAAAAATAAAAAAAAAACAGATATACTGTAAAAAGCAGAACCACAGGGGTGGCTGGGTTTGAGACCTATTGCTTACAACATAGATATTGTGGTCTTTGAGCCCGCCCCTTTCAGCCATTGGCTTTTATAAATCAGATTCTTTTTGCCAGTGACTTGAGACTTTGTCTATCAAGTCTTGGCTCAGCCTAGTAAAATATTTATCCCTCAGCTATTCGCTGTTTGGGTGTATCCTTTTGTCTCCACTTAAGTGCTTGCCTTGAAGTGTATGAGGGACTCATTTATAACAAAAGTCTTTCTTGTCCGTTTCTGTTGACTCCGTCATGTGTATCTCCCTCTCATGTGCTAATGCTGCATGCATTACTTTATTGAACCCAGACCTATTGGCTTTCCCAGTGCTTGTTATGTCAGCCCTCAATCAGACTCCATGTGTTGAACTCCTGCTACAGGGGCAGCTGAGAGCTCTCCATGATGTTGAATGGCCCATTGGATCTAATTGGCCATAGTGTATTTACTCCCTCCCTGCTGCCTACAGGACCAGGAAGAAAGACCCGACTGCATCTCAAGGTTCAGATTAGAGCATGTTGAGGGCTAGTATAGACCTTTGAGAGTCTAATTAATGTTCAGAGAGCTTCTTCAGAGTTCCTCGAAGGTCGACTGGAGAATCTCAAAGACCTGATCAGAGCCTCGCGAGGGCTGTATTAGAATATTCCATGGGCATGTTTAAAACATCTCGAGGTCTTGACTAACATCTTGAGTGTCAGAACATCCTGAGGGCCAGTTTAAAATTTCTCAGGGACCTGGCCAATGCCTCTGCAGGACTAGATTAGAGTGTCTTGGGGGCCCAGTCAGAGCATTTTGAGGACCTGCCTGATTAGAGTGTCTTGAGAGCCTGAATAAAATGTCTTGATAGCTTAATTAGAGCATCTCTGGAGCCTGATAAAAGTGTTTTGAGGACCGGCTTAGAATGTCTCTAGGGCTGAATTAGAGCATTCATAAGTCAAAGCGTATCAAGAAGTTGATCAGAGCGTCCCAAGTACTGGATAAGGCATCTTGTGGACTGGAGCAAAGCGTCTCAATGACCGCCCAGAACGTCTCAAGAGGCAAGGTCAGAGCTTCTCAAAGGCTGGAGCAGAGCGTCTTGAGGACCGGAGAAGCCCATCTTGATGACTGGTGAGAGCGTCTCAAGGGCAATATCAGAGCTTCTCAAGGGCTGGAACACAACATCTCAAGAGCCATAGCAGAGCGTTTCGATGACCGGTCAGAGTATCTCAAAATCCGTATTGGAGCATCACTAGGGCAGGCCAGGACTGGCTGTAAGAGGCACCGGATGTTTTCCCAATGGGCTGGCTGGGCAGCAGCCTGTTTAATTGTTGGTGGGGACCGGTATAGTTGCTGGGAGCTAGGCCATCCATGTTTTCTGCCTGCAGCACTTCAGCACTTTACAAACAAACAATGCAAAACAAGTGGTTATAAAGCATGCCGGTCGGACACTTGCTACAAAACTATTTGTTTTGCATTTGGTAGGTTCTGTCTCTCGCAGGGTTGTCAAGAGTAGCACTGATCATCAGAGCTTTAGGGGGAAGGTGGTGAAGGGTCACCTGTTGCTTGTTACAGAGAGCCCAGGACAGTGCTTAATTTGAACCGGTGGGAGCCACCATCACCAGCAGACTTTTATCCAGAGCAAGAGAGGAAACAACGAACAAAGAAGTAAGACGGAGGCAGATGAATATGACACAGCTGCAACAGAGGGAGAAAGTAGGAACCTGCAAGAATGAGTTGAAGAAACAGTAGTGGATCAAAGAGGCATAAGGTGGATTTAAGACTACCCTACCCGCCTTAGTATTCAGAGAGCTGACATTTAATTTCACCAGAGAGGGCTTCTGAGCAGAGCTTTGGGTACTGGCACTCTTTCTTTTACAAATTAAGCACTGGCCCAGGACATATATATAAAATACTCTCATGAAAAGTCAAAACTGTGTATTTTTAGAGACTGTGACCTTTTCAGGTTAGTATAACAAATTATACTTTGCACTAAGTGACAATTGTTAGAAGTCATTCTAATCATGACCTTAGAAACATGCATGCCCTTCCACCACTACTCTGACTAAGATTCTATTCGTTTTGTCATTTGCCCCGTATGTGTGGCCAGGGATGCTACTATAGAGCAAGTAACAGTACACCCTTTTTGTGCAACGCACACCCTGAACTGATGTATTTGAAAGTGCTCTCATATGATGAAGGTAAAGGAGGCTTTGTGAAAAAAGTAATTGCCTAGGATCACACACTGTGGTGAAGTGGAAGCCTGGATTGATGCAAGTTTTCTGGTTTCACATTGTTCAATATCTTTTTCTCTCACCCCGTTTAAAGATCAAAGCTTACATGTTTGTGTTTAATTCTTCGAGGCGCTTAATCAGCGCACTGTGTTAAATACACCTGGGCTAGGCATGTTTCACAAGGATTGGTGGTGGTAGTGTTTGGGATGGGTGATGTTTTATTACAGAAGCTAAAATGAAAACCCGAGCACCCACCCGTGATTATTGTAGTGAGACCATTTGCTCCACATAGCTAAAAATCTTTATTCATTGTCATCCATTTTTTTAATTAATCCTTCCTCCCACTCCTCACCCGTACAAGAATTAATTAATTAAGCGTGCCTGCAATCTCCATCTATACATTCAATGATTGGACAAGACTCTATGATGAAAAATGTGTTGAAACACACACTATGTCTGGAATTTAAAAAAACAATGTTTTGGGGCGGGGGGGGGGGGGGGGGGGAACTCACCCTCCCACGCCCTAACTGCCCTTGCTGTGGTCAGGCTCTCATGCTACAGTGCTTACTGCGTGCAGTGTGAGGGCTGATCTGACCAGATGTGCCAGGGCTGCTGTCGGTTGTCTGTCTGAGGGCCAGAGCAGAGCTCCGCAGGGTGGACAGACCTCAGAGCCCACGGGATGTTTCCACGGTGAGTGGAGCACTTGGAAGCCCAGGGCTGCTGCTGGGGTCTCTGTCACTTTCCCCCCAGACTCATTGCAGCAGGCGGAAAGGGAAACAGAGAGAGAAGAGGGATGGAGAAATCAGAGAGAGAGGGACAAGAGTGAGAGGGAGAAGGACATACAGAGAATGGGTGGATGGGAAGAGATGCAACCAGTACTCATCTAAAGCGCTCTGAAACCTTTGGGCGCTATATAAAACTGCAACAGAAAAGAGGAGCTGGTTTGAGCACTTTTGCTAGGGCTGCTTTTGGTCCCCTTGTCCGACCCTGCGGGTCAGAGCTTCAGAGGGCCACAACAGAGCGCCTTGATGACCGGTCAGAGCATCTCGAGGGCCGTATCTGAGCCTCTCGAAGGCCGTAACTGGGCTACTCGAAGGCTGTAACTGAGCCCCTCGAAGGCCGTAACTGAGCTACTCGAGCACCAGAACAGAGCTTTTGCAGCATAGAAGTCTTCTAGATTCACATACTGTACATATCCTGCCATCTAGTCAAGCTGCAAAACATTGTTACGGGTAAGTAACTAGTTCCTTCTCCACGACCAGTCAGCGCCTCGAAGACCGGAGTAGCGCATCTTGAGAACAGTATGGCAGCGCCCCGAGGCCCCATCAGAGCTCCTTGAGGAGCTCATCATGTCTTCTTGAGACCCGGCTAGAGCTCCTCCCAGGCCTCGGCCGCTGCGCAGCCCCGCCCCGCTCCTCGGCCTGATCAAACCGCACTGGCTGCGGCGGGTAATTGATCGCTTTATTGGGTGATCCCTCTGGTCTCATTACACTCCGCGATTGATTCACACAGAAGCCCTTTGGCAGAAGGATGTGCTTGAAAATTGTACTATTTATTATCGCAGCTTTTATAGCTCTCTTATCGCTGCTAATATTTTGCTGATTAGGTTAATTTCAGTGGGCGAGCGTGGCCAGGGTTCAGCAGGTGCAGCCAGCAGCCGGTTCACTCCAGGGTGACACAGAGGGCCAGACCTAGAGAGGAGGGGCGACAGACATCCCTGTCGAAGGAAGTGATGTCACAAGGAGAGTCCTCCAGTGACGGAAGTTCCACTGGTGGGTTATTTGCCATTGTAGCATTCCAGCCGAAAATCTGAGAAATATCCTTTACCACCTTAAAGTTCAGTGGATTTTCCTTCAATATAGGGGAAGCGCACAAGAAGAAATTCCATTTGGTGGATTCTTTTCCGAATAAAGGGGCAGATGTATCATCCGATTTTTTTTTTGTCGCAAACGCTGCGAATCGCAAAAAAAGCAGCGTTTGCGACAAAAAAATCGGCAAATGCGATGTATCAAAAAATCGCACCGCAAAAATAAGGAATCGCTAAATTTGCAATTCCTTAATTTTGCACAAGCATTTAAGGAATCACAAATTGCGATTCCTTAAATGCTATGTATGTAGCATTTAAGCTTTGCAAATTTAGGCTAAGAAATCGCAAATTACCACAAACTTGTAGTTGGTGGTAATTTGCGAATTCTTTTAAAAAAGCACTTTATTGAAATTTCTGAAGGTGCCATGTGACGCTCATACATGCCCTTAGGGCATGTATGTGTGCCATATGCGCACACATGTCAATTTCAGGGGGTGCAGCAGGGTGTCCTTAAGACACCCTTGCACCCTTGAAATTATTCTCAATTTGCGATTAGCAAATTGCGAATCGCAAATTGAGAATAACTGTCCATTCATTCCTATGGGCCTCCTGGCCCATAGAAATGAATGGGAAATTATTCCTTAATCGCGATTAGCAATTTGCTAATCGCAATTAAGGAATTTTCAGAAGTCGCAAAAAAATTGCGAATTTCTAGATACATACCATTTAGCAAATCTTAAATAGCGATTCCTTAAAAATCGCTATTTTAGAATCACTAAAGGGTATCTTGATACATCTGGGCCTTAGTTTCCTCCTCTGATCTGAGAATTGTCTTTACCTCCAAAACGAGGTCCAGTGGAACCCCCTGCCCTCTAAGGACAGTTTAGAGCAGCGGCTTGTACCAGAGGACTCTCCTACACATTTTACACTTGCCCCACAAATCAGGATTTTCCGGTGCTTTCCAGCTCTAAATCAGACGTGAGTTCTCCTGAAGCCCTTCGAGCCATATGGGCGTTGCACGATATAGCCCACTTTGAGAGTCCAGCATTAGTTTGCCAAGACATGCCATCCCGGATATAAGTACATTCTATACTATTGTCGCATGTTTAGGTTATGGAGGCTGTTCCTTACTTGGTCATGCAATTGAAGTCTGCAGTTGTCATGATGTTACCTTGTATTATGAGAGTGTAGCAGCAAAGTGATATGGTTAGGTCGACTAGGCTAGGTTAGTTTAACCTCAGTGGGTTTGACAGGGCTAGATTGTGTTAGGTTAGGCTGGAGTGTATTGCATCAGTTGCTTTAGAGTTTATACAGTGCTTCCCATGCCCCTTTGGAAACAAAGCACCTTCTTGGATAGGCTGGTTGCATCATTTATATAGCACGTCCTACCCCTGGCATGGTTGTCAAGCGCTCCTATTTGCATTTGGGTACCTGAGCGCCCTCGGAGTGTATGGTCGAAAAGGTGTTTGTGCTTGACCTATACAGGATATGTTTCTGTGGTGCGTGAGGAGTAATGACGTAGTTTGTGCGCTGTGTCACTGCGCATAAGCAAGGATGTTGCACAGAGTGTGAGAACAGATACAGCGACACGCGCAGGTATCTGACATCTTTTGGGATAGGCAGCATCATGTGTACAAACTCCTGAGGATGTGCTTTAGGGCGGTTGATTGTGGTATCGGAGGAGTAAAACCATAGGGGGCTCTGGGAAACCACCAAAGAGCATTACACACAGGTCTACGAGGAGTCGCGAGCGAGCAGGAGTAGAGCAATCTATTGGTGGCACTTTCAAACCAACCCCGTGCATTATATGAATTCTCCAAGGATCTACAGGGGCGTGACGTATTGGAGGCACTGTGAAACCACCAAGGAGCATTATACACAGGTCTATGAGGAGTCGCAAGCGAGCAGCTGTAGACCAATGTATTGGTGGCACTCTCACCCCGGTGCATTATATGGATTTTACAATGAGCTTCGGAGCGTGATCCATTGGAGGCACTGTGAAACCACCAAGGAGCATCATCTTACGAGTATTGTGATGCGACAGAGGAGTGATGAGGCTCTGTTAAACCTCCAAGGAGCATTATATGCAGTCTACCCAGGCGGGACGGGGGCAATACAGAAGCAACCCACTGGAAGAACTGTTTATCTACAGAGGAGCATTATCTGGAGCAGGCTTCTCAAACAAGTAGCTTGTGAGCTACTGGTAGCACTCCAGATATCTGCAAGTAGCTCTTCTCCTCTGTGCAGCCCAGCCTACTAACATAGAAGCTTTTGCTTTGTTGAATTAATGCCAAATTGATAATGTGTATTTGAGACAAATTTGTGTGTATTTTCAAATCTCATAAGTTGATGTTTGCGAAAAAATGGTAGAAGTTCCAAAATATATTTGAAGTTCATATGTGAGTAATAAATCAAGTGGCGTAGGCAAGACTTACTACTAATATAATTACGTTTGTGCTTAGGAGCATTATTTTGGGTCTCCCCAGGAGTGACTGAGGAGCAAGCCATTGGAGGCATTGATAAACCACTAGATATTATTATACAGAGTCTACCTAAGTGTGACCGGGGTGCAGCAATCGAGCAATACCTAGGCGGCATACCAGCACAATGCATTAAATGGCTTCTCACCAGAAGCTACAGAGGAGTGACCCATTGGAGCACTGTTAAATCACCAAAGTAGTATTTTATGGTTTTCAACCAGAATTGAGTGGGGAGGGGTTCCAAGATAAAAAGAAAACAGGAAATGACTCAAGGCCAGTGATCTTTCACCTTTTGACTTCTGTGGCCCCCACTTAATCACTACTGGAATTCGGGGACTCCACTGAATAATTACTGGAATCTGTGGACCCCCACTGAATAATTACTAGAATCTGGGAAACCCATTTCCATTTTGCTTCTTCATTTAAATACATTTTATTGTTCTGTTAATACTATTTCATTTTCTAAATAGTTGCAGACCCTCTGAGTAAGTGTCGTAGAACCCCAGGAGTCCTCAGACCACAGGCTAAGAACCACTGTTCTAGGACCTACATTACCGTAACCGCCCTAGACATGGAAGACCCCACAGGAAGATGCCTTTGATCATGCACCCTTTACCCGGATACCTTGGCTAGAGGCTATCATAGTAAAGGATTAAATAGGTGGAGAAAGGGAAGGAGAGGAAAGGGCTTTTTACACATAATGTTTTTAATAAGGTTAGTGCCATTTTTTAAGAGCACCTTTAGACTTACGAGAAAAAAGGATAAAAAGTAAAACTGTTTCACCCAACCCAAAAGCTACAGTCACAAAGGTCACTGTTAGATGTTGCCCCATGAAACTTTTTTTCATAGACTTTGGGTGGAAGAGCACCGAACTGGAATTCCTGATGAATATGTCTCACCATAGATTCCTGACCTTGTAATCACCAAAGATTCCTGACCTTGTAAACACCCCCAAGTGCCAGACTGGATTCAGAGATTTTTTCTGTGCAATTCCTTCGCATGCCTGTAAGTGGCATTGTGTCCATCCCACTCCATCACTGACGTCGGGCCACAATATAACTGCTACCTCTGAGCATCAACTTCAGTTCCTTTCTTTCTTCGCCTTCCGACTGGAATCCGGAGCTCGTTCCCTCGATCTCTGTCACCTAATAGACTTATGTTTTGAAGATTTTGACACATTTTCCAGTATGCAAGGGACATGTCTCCCCCTAAAACGAGTTTGCCACTAACCAGTGGTGGCTCCTCCACTAAGACGGAGGAGCGTCGCCCCCCCCCATGCTCGTTGAGCAGTGAAAAATGGCTTGCGTAAAGCAGAAGTTGCACCAACAGTCACTGTAGAGCACAAGGAATTCAATGGAGTACAACATGAAAACCCGTGACAACAGTGCACAGTAAATGAACAGTCAGATGCCACGTCATACACCAGTGACCCCACAGATCAGTGAGACACATGGGGCACACATCCACGCAAGCACCACCCCAAAACAAATATTTGTTGCTGTGGAAAAATCTGAAAGTAATTATGAGTCTCCAAGTTACCCCCAATATGGTGTCTCACTACTCAGAGCCAGATGGTTTCTAGAGAAGATCTCACCGTAGTATATATTGTAAGATACATTCGCCAAAAAGGGGTCAGAAGTGAAGAGTAAATCCAACTGTCAATCCTCCTGAGTAAAAATGACAAGCAGAGACGCCAGTCGGAATTAAATAAGACATAAACTTATCCAGTATTAGGGGTGTCTTTCATAGATTCACATGCCTGAATCATTCCCCGTCGTCGAGATGGGAGTCCCCGGTACATAAAGATAGTAATGTCCTATTAGACATATGGAGAAATAGGCCTAAGGGCCTCACCTTAGTAACATATCCTTGTCCTTTTTTAGAAAGGACCAAACTCTAGAGAAGAGCCAATCAGCTATCACCTCCCTCTAGAACCCTCCTGGAAGGAGCCTCAGTCCCTCAGATTTTCTACTGCACGCCGTGCTAAGGGAGTCTCCTCTGAGCTCTGCTCAGCTTTCTCTTCTCAACTGGATTTCCAGTGTTCTCTGGTACTATTTTTGTTTTCTGGACTAGAGTTACAAATATCTTCATGGCTGAGACACCAAAAAAGGGTCTTTTTAGGCTCTGTGGTTCCTGTGGGAAGAAAAGGCTGCATATAGATGACCAACATAAAGACTGTCTATATTGCCTGTATCCAGATCATTCTTCCCATGATTGCAAGGTATGTCGTACCTTCTCCTCTAAAACCCTCAAAGATCGTGAGGGACGTCTCCTAATCTGGCTTCAGAGATTGAAAGATAAACACCAGCCGGAATCTTCTAAAGAAAGTGAAGGCTCTTCAGTTTCTTCCAAATCTTCTCAGAAGAGACCTAGAGTGACTTCTCCTAGCCCTTCCACACAGCCTCCTCAAAAGAAGACACTGAAAAAGTCTTCAGAGATCTACTCAAAGGTGGTTTCATCGAAGGTGCCTTCTCAGGAAGTTCCCACCTTCAAGAAGCCGACTTCTACTCCGTTGACGACGACATCGTCGGCGACGGCTTCAACGACGAAGAAAGCTGTTTCTTCAGTACAGTATGTCACTACGTCGACGACTAATGTCTCAACGTCGATGGCAACATCGTCACTGACCTCGTCGACGACTACGACCCCATCGTCGACGGCAGGTAAGACTGTGTCGTCGACGATAAGCATCAAGAAGACACCGTCGATGACGAAGCAGTTATCAACGCTGCGCTCGCCGACGACTAACTCCGCGACGACGAAGACATCATCGTCGAAGTCAACAACATCGTCGACGCGAGCAAGGTCAACGAGGACGCCTTCGTCGAGATCCCCAGCGACACCAGTATCGACGAGGGCACCATCGACGATTAAACCAACGACTACAACATCCGTCGACGCCTCGTCTTCGACTACCACTCCGTCGACGGGCTCGTCGACGACGATGGATCCAAGTTTGAAGAGCACATATGTGCACCTTAGGATCACAAAAAAGATGCTAACGCCGGATTTAACATCACCAAGTAGAGTCCAACCGCTGCCTCCAGCATTTCTCCTTGAGGAGGAGGATTCAGATGAAGGGGACATGTTCCAAACTGCGACAAGCCCCTCTGAGCTTAATGTGAAATATCAGGAAAGTTCGGATGAAGATGAGGAGCAGGAGGAAGAATATCATCCACCTCCTCCACCAATGGTTTGCCTTCCAGCCTCTTTAGTCTCTGACTTACAATACCTCATAACAGATTACAAACAGAGGTTTCCACAGTCCCCTGCACCTCAACCCTCATCAGTATCTCTCTCACCAAGACCACAGCCTCCACCTTTAAATTTACAGCCGGATCCAGTCAACTTATCACATCATTCGTCTACCGATGAAGACGAGGAAGAAGACCAGCATGAAGAGGGAGAGCTTCAATCTAACCACGATGAATGGGATGTCTATGTCATTCCCTGCCCTGCTTCTCCAGTACAGGCACAAGCGGACTCGCCACCCGGTGGAGGGTTCCATAATGTCATTGAGAGGGCAGGTCAACGTTTCCAAATCCCCATGGTCTCTCTCCAGCAGGAATGCTTCTTATATGATTTTAAGGAGCCCTTCAAAAAATCAGTGAAAGCGATACCCAATATAGAATACCTGTGGGGACAAGCTGTTAAAATGATGCAGAACCCTTCCTCAGTACCTCTCGTAGTTCTTCGCTTAGACAAGAAGTATAGAGCGTCTGATACTGTGCCAGCTTGTTTAATAGGAAATCCCAAGCCGGACTCAGTGATTACACAGGCAGCTCAAAAGAAGTCCAAAAATCATTCTGCCCCATTGTCAGCTCCGCCAGATAAAGAAGGCCGAAGGCTGGACAATATTGGGAAACGGTTCTCAACAATGTCTGCGCTGACAGTAAAGGCGTCCAATGCCTTAGCGCTTTTGGGACGTTACAGCAGACAGTTATTGGCAGACATAGCACCTTATCTAACATCCTTGCCTGAGGAATCGAAGGAAGAAGCGAAGAAAATATTACTCGAAGGGGAACGCTCAGCGTCAGAAATAATAGACTGCGCGATGGATATCGCAACAACTGGATTTCGCTAACTTGCCGGGGCAGATGTTTTGAGACAGCAAGGTTGGCTGAAGGGAACCTCCTTTCATCCCGAGATTGAGACAAAAATCTTGGATATGCCTTATGATGGCCAATTTCTCTTTGGACCTCAGATCGATGAGGCGTTGCAGAGTATAAAAAGGACACGGACAGAGCGTTGGGAACTCTCCAATACAAAAGTCTGTCCTTTCGCGGCCCAAGAGGAAGAGGACAATCTTCTTACAAGGGGGATTATCAATATCGGTCATCATACTCTTCGGGGCAGCAACATCGGCCACAGTTTCAGCAGCGCCAACAGCAGCACCAACAATCTTCGTATGGCAAAACGTCCTTTCAGGGTAAAGGCCAACAAAAAGGCAACGCTCATAGACAATGACCTTTTCCTTCGGCCAGTCTCCAATTCATCTGTGCCTCAAAGATTGGAGGAAGAATTTCCATTACCACGGACCGGTGGGTTCTACAATTAGTTCAATTTGGCCAGTCATTGGAGTTCCTTAACATACCTCCCCGAACCCCTCCCCGACCTATGCTTCACAGAAATCTGCGTCTGCTTCTCCGAGAGGTCTCTCTTATGCTCCAGAAAGGGGCAATAGAAAAAGTCCCTCTGTCCCAATGAGGGAAATCATTTTATTCCTGTTTCTTCCTAATTCAGAAGAAGGAAAAGAAGTGGAGGCCGATTTTAGACCTCAGAGCCCTCAACAAATTCCTAAAAAAGCAGACGTTTCGTATGGTAACGATCCAGGAGGTCTTACAACTTCTAGATATGGAAGATTACATGGTATCCCTGGATCTTCAGGATGCTTATTTTCACATCCCAATTCACAAAAATCACAAAAAGGTTTTCAGATTTGCAGTAGCGGGCAGACACTTCCAGTTTTGTGTCCTTCCTTTCGGACTCAAGTCTGCACCTCGCATTTTTACAAAATGCCTCTCTCCTCTGGCTGCATATCTCAGACAACAGCACCATCAAGTTTTTCCATATCTGGACGACTGGCTGATCAAAGCTGAATCCGTAGAAGACGCGTCCAGGTCTTCCAACGCTTGTTTGCAACTTTTTTGTGGATCGTAATGGCGGCCCGGGTAGACTCGGAGTAACAACGCGTTTAAGAGAAATTCGGTAATTTACGATTGAGCCACATATTGAGAAAAATAGGAAGAGAGGCAGTCACATTGTTATATTACGCGGGCAGTACTGAATTGTGGAAGCTTCGAAATAAAGACATACTTGGAGTTTGAAGAGCCTAAGGATTGAATAACTAGATGGCGGAACCTTGAACGCCCTAGTCCTGATGAGGCCTGGAAATTAGAAGGGCTGAAACGCGTCAACACTTTTTTTGAAGGCACCATTACAAAGTTTTGAATAGGTAAATTAAATCTAAAAGGAGTACAAAAATAATAGAGGCTAATGAATAAACCTCCTATGCTCCTATCTCTTAGTGTCTGCTGCTGCTGCTGGGCGCCAGGAGGACCGCCACTGGGACTGGCTCCCTGCCTGGAGGGCCCTGTGAGCTGGCTCCTGAGCCCAGCCTTTGCCCCCCCCACCTCCTGCACAACTTGCCTGGACTTCCTTTTGCCTTCATGTGCCTGAAAAGCGCTTTGATTTTCCTCCTAGGGGAGCGCTTTTATTTCTAGTTGCAGCATGGAGCTGTAAGCCTTGGGCGTAGGGATTCGCCTGCATTTGTATCTCCATCACAGGAGCCCACCCCGCATTGTGCGTGAGGAAGAGCAGGTGCAGTTTCTGCATTTATGTTCACTCCGAGGGTGCCTACCCCTCGTTTTGCCCCGTGGTAAAAGAAACACCGCCGCCCGGCTAACACGGAAGTCAAGCAGCCTCTGGTGACGTGGGCAGGGCTTAGGAGCAACCCGGAAGTTGCGCGGGCCGCCCAATCACAGCGCGGCCGGCAGGGGAGACGAGGAAGTAGGGCTCCCGCATCGGCGGTGTGAGCCCTGCGTGTGTCCCCCACCGGTGAGCCCCGGAGTGCAGCCAGGTGACCGGAGGAGAACCCCAACGGCAAAGCAGAGTCCCGGAGAGCCCCAGCAACCCGCCCGGTGAGTGTGAAGGGCTGGGGGAGTCGATTCCAGGCACTCTGCCCACGCCTCTCTCCAGGCGCTCCGCCTCATTGTTTACCCGTGGCCCCAGTTTCCTTGAGCCAGAGGGGCCTGTGTCCCCCTGTTCCGTGCCCCAGTGCGAGGGCTCACGAGTCCCCCGAGCGGGACTCCAACGTTGGGGGCCACCTTTTATACCGAGCCCACGAGGCCCCAAGGCCGCATTTGTTTGGAGCCACGAGGCTCCCGGGGCATTGTTGTAATTAGAGCCCACGAGGCTCCACGGACTTTGGGGGCATATTTGATTCAGAGCCCTGAGGGCTCCACACGGGCATAGTTTGTTTCTGAAGTTTCCAGAGGGGGGACTCCAACAACGGGGGCATTATTTTAGTTTAGAGCCCACAAGAGGCTCTTGGGGACATTTTGGGTGGCAGAGCGGCCCCGGCTGGCAGCGGGCCGCTCCCCCAACGGGGCTACAGTGTACATCGAGCTCACGAGGCTCCTGAGGCCCCAGTTGTTTGTTCAGAGCCCACGAGGCTCCCACGTCGTGCTAGAGCCCCCTTGTCTCTGTGGAAGCCCAGAAGAGATCACCAGCTGCCCAGCACTTAGTGAGCAGCTGCTACGTTTAGGCCCCTTGCGCATCTCCTTTTGCTGCCTGCGCAGCCTGCCCTGACATTGTGGACACAGGCGTTCTAGCCCCTGAGAGGCCAAGTTGGCCTAGGGACATTTTCATGTGTTGTGCCCTTGCTTGGGGTACATGTTTTTGCCCCATGTGATCTTTGCGCAATTGTGATTACCTGCCTAATGTGATTTCTGCATCATGTGTAATGCTTTATGCCTATACCTCTGAATGTATGTTTATGCTTAGGAGGTTGTTTTTCCTAGTATAGGTAATGCTGGTGAGTTCATGATTCTCTGAGTGATATTTGCCTAAGGTGTTTAGGATTGCGTAGGTGGTACTTACCTATTACCAGTGGTTACTGGTTGTGTGCTACATTTGCTATTTGGTGCTACAGTTATTATATTTTTTATGTGCTAAGCGTTATTCCTATAACGTGCTAATTCTACCAAGTGCTAGTTCTAAAAGTGCTTATTCCTGACAGTGGCCCACGTGGTCCTGTCCCGTGTACATAATCCCCTGTAAATTCTGCCGGTGCCTATGGCACATTGTAAAGTGTTGGTTTATTATCTAATGTGTTTGGTATAATACAAAGGCTATTTTTATATATAACCTTGTGTGGAGTTTCCTTTGTGGTGGGCCCCCTTGTCTCTGTGGAAGCACAGAAGAGATCACCAGCTGCCCAGCACTTAGTGAGCAGCTGCTACGTTTAGGCCCCTTGCGCATCTCCTTTTGCTGCCTGCGCAGCCTGCCCTGACATTGTGGACACATGGCGTTCCAGCCCCTGAGAGGCCAAGTTGGCCTAGGGACATTTTCATGTGTTGTGCCCTTGCTTGGGGTACATGTTTTTGCCCCATGTGATCTTTGCACAATTGTGATTACCTGCCTAATGTGATTTCTGCATCATGTGTAATGCTTTATGCCTATACCTCTGAATGTATGTTTATGCTTAGGAGGTTGTTTTTCCTAGTATAGGTAATGCTAGTGAGTTCATGAGTCCCTGCGTGATATTTGCCTAAGGTGTTTAGGATTGCGTAGGTGGTACTTACCTATTACCAGTGGTTACTGGTTGTGTGCTACATTTGCTATTTGGTGCTACAGTTATTATATTTTTTATGTGCTAAGCGTTATTCCTACAAAGTACTAATTCTACCAAGTGCTAGTTCTAAAAGTGCTTATTCCTGACAGTGTCCCACGTGGTCCTATCCTGTGTACATTTTCCCCTGTAAATTCTGCCAGTGCCTATGGCACATTGTAAAGTGTTGGTTTATTATCTAATGTGTTTGGTATAATACAAAGACTATTTTTATATATAACCTTGTGTGGAGTTTCCTTTGTGGTGGGCCTTGGGTGTTGTTGCTGGGTGCACACGCAGACGCTTTACACATCGCCTCTGAGATAAGCCTGACTGCTCGTGCCAAGCTACCAAGATGGTGAGCAGGGTTTATCTTGGCGGGTGACTTCCTTGCCCTGACGTAGAACGGTGGTTTCTGCCTGGCTTTGGTGCAAGCCTCAGCCAACCGGAAATCGCCATTTCTAACAGAAAAGCTTTTCCATCAAAGGAGTGAATGGAAAAGCTAGTGACACTGGCTGTTCTCGTAGCCTCAAAGAGAACCTTAACGGTTCGCCTTTTCAAGTCTCTACTCGGAATGATGTCATTATGCATCCTACTGGTTCCTCACTGCCGCCTAAAGATGCACCCTCTCCAAGAGGCACTCTCAGCGCAATGGGTCCAATGCACAGGGTCATTCGACGATCCCGTAAAGATGACTCCTCAAATTGTCAAGGCTCTGCAAAGGTGGAGGTCTATTCGAAATCTTTCTCAAGGCTTGCCCTTCTTACTTCCAGCTTCGCCTCATGTCATCACAACGGACACCTCTCTTGGAGGCTGGGGAGCTTTCCTCCAAGAACTGCACATAAGCGGAAAGTGGTCCCCCTCCGAAAAAGGGCTTCATATAAATCTTCTCGAACTGCGGATGGTCTTCCTCGCCCTTCAAGCCTTTCTCCCAAGAATCAAGAACTCACTAGTGCTCGTACTTACGGACAATACCAAGACAATGCACTATCTCAACAAGCAAGGAGGGACTCGCTCTCTAACACTCTCTCGCGAATCACAGAATATCTGGAACTGGTTAATCCTGCACAATATCTCACTTCAGGCGGACTATGTCCCAGGCACGGACAACGTTCTAGCCGATTCACTAAGCAGACAACACACAATGTCTCACGAGTGGGAGCTGGATCAAGAGACCCTCAACTAAGTATTCTCTCAATGGGGTACTCCTCTGATCGACCTATTCGCTACAAAAGACAACGCCAAATACCAACACTTTGCAAGCTGGCATCCCCAAAAAGGATCTCTAGGGAATGCATTTTCGATTGCATGGTGCAACGTCTTTGCGTACGCCTTTCTGCCATTTCCAATGATTCCCAGAGTCCTCAGGAAATTGAAAGCGGAGCCCTGTACACTCATTCTAATAGCCCCAACCTGGCCACACCAATATAACATTGGTTCACAGAACTCCACCGTCTGTCTCTAGAACCACCAATGCGATTGAAGCAGTTTCCATCCCTCCTCACGATGAGCAACAGGGAAGTCCAGCATCCGAATCTGGCATCACTCAGATTATCCGCTTGGCTCCTGAGTTCAAGGAATTCCAGAATTTAGATATTCTTCCAGATTGTAGAGCCATTCTGGCTCGGGCAAGAGCAGATAGTACCAACAAAACATATTCTTTGAAATGTACGAGGTTTTGTATTTGGTGTAAGACTCAGAAGATACATCCTTTTTCTTCTTCTCCAGAACAAATACTGCCTTACCTTCTCCATCTAGCAAACTCGGGCCTTGCTCATACTTCCATCAGGGTCCACTTGGCGGCCATATCCCGTTACAGGAGATCTACTACAGGTCCTTCTCTCTGGTCTCAAAGACTGATCAAACAGTTTCTTAACGGTCTCTTCAGGACTTTTCCACCCGTGAAGACTTTACCGCCTACCTGGCAACTTAGCACAGTCCTTAATCAGCTCATGAAGCATCCCTTTGAACCGGTACACAGGGCTGATCTGAAATACCTCTCTTGGAAGACAGCCCTCCTTCTTGCACTTACTTCGGCAAGACGAGTAAGTGAACTCCAAGCTTTCTTAATTCAGGAGCCCTTTCTCCAATTCAGGCAAGACAGGGTAATATTGCGAACAAATCCAAAATTTGTTCCAAAAGTCCTGTCGGACTTCCATCTCAATGAGCCTGTTGTCTTGCGCTCTTTCTTTCCAAATCCTCAGACCGCAGCAGAAAGAACATTACATTCTCTGGACCTTAAACGCTGTCTGAAATTTTATATTGAGAAAACAAAATCCTTTCGTAAATCTAACCAACTTTTTGTAGCTTACAGTAGACACAGGAAAGGTCTTCCACTCACTAAGCAAAGTATTTCCCGCTTGATCTCTGCAGCTATTGCATTCTGTCACGATCGGGAAGGACAACCCCTGCATTCTAAAGTGCAAGCCCATTCTACTAGAGCGATGTCTACATCCATGGCGCTGTTCGCAGGAGTACCAATCATAGACATTTTCAGAGCGGCAACATGGAAGTCACCACATACCTTCACCAGGCATTACTGCCTGGATACAGAACTCATGAAAGATGCTGCTGTAGGAACAAGCAGTACTTAGCCATCTGTTTCAATAGAGGTGAGCCTTCCTTTCACCCCACCCTCCTTTTTCCATGTACGCACATTTCTTTATTGTATTGTTTGATGGTATTGCTGCTTATAATAGAATTTTCTATTGATCACTTGATATATTATTATCTGATGACTTGTATATTCTATACCTTCCGTAAAGTGCTTATCACTACTTGCTACCCTGATTCAGGCATGTGAATCTATGAAAGACACCCCTAATACTGGATAAGAAATGCGTTACTTACCTGTAACTGCAGTTATCCAGTATTTGTGTCTTTCATAGATTCACATGCAACCCTCCCGCCTCCCCTGGAAGGACTCATCTAATTCTCTCAGTGATGTACTTGTTTAGCACGGTGCTTCCGAAAATCTGAGGGACTGAGGCTCCTTCCAGGAGGGTTCTAGAGAGAGGTGATAGCTGATTGGCTGTTTTCTAGAGTTTGGTCCTTTCTACAAAAGGACAAGGATATCTTTCTAAGGGGAGGCCCTTAGGCCTATTTCTCTATATGTCTAATAGGACATTACTATCTTTATGCACCGGGGACTCCCATCTCGACGACGGGGAATGATTCAGGCTTGTGAATCTATAAAAGACACCAATACAGGATAACTGCAGTTACAGGTAAGTAACGCATTTCATATCACCACACCACAGAACCAGTGCTGCTGTGAATAAATAAAATCACACTCACTTCTTGGACCGCAAAAATTATTATATATCCAAGGTCGATCCCTTACAACAAGTAAGTGTCTCTCAATATCCAATTCCTGTGAGCCAAAAGGAAAAATGACAACCGTGAATACGGGGACCAGCCGGTCAGATTTCAATCAAACATAATCATGACACCACACCGCAGACCCAGTACTCATGTGTCCAAATAAAATCACACTCACTTCCTGGACCTCCAAAAATATCCAAGGTCGGTCCCTTGTGACACAAGTGAGTGTCTCTCAATATCAATGTCCTGCAAGCCATAAGAAGCAAAACGAAAACGAGGAGACTTGCGAGGCAAGTAACCAATGAAAAGCACGATTATCTTTCACATTGGTAGTCGATAAGCGGTGCTTAGTTCCCACGGTGGTTGAGGTGTAACTTACTTGGCAGAAATGTTGACCCCGTATCTTGGCGGCAGTACGAGTAATCCAGAAGTGTGTGGGCACAGCAAACCCGGATCTGAAATACAGCCCCGGGTTGCAACAACTAGACCGCGACTGGCGTGAACACCCACCCCGGAAGTGCAGTGTTTAAGGCATTCCTCGGACAAGACCTAATTCACAGACCGAAACTATATTCCGAAATTTAATATGTGGATTCCATAAAAGCGAATATGACTCCAAAACAAGCTACAACATTTTATTCCATAAATCAGGCTAAAATGACCTCCCAGTATTAATCTCTTTTCGATGCTCACTAAAGGAAATATGTTGTATGTGTACCACATTATATATCCTGCAACTGGGTGTAGAGGATGTGGTCATGCAAATAGGATATCTTACTGTGTGTAAGCCTAATCCCAAAATGGAGAAAATCCGTCCTTAGTGTACCATAACATGGATCTTGCAGAAGGGCATATGGGAACTATTCAAACCATAGAAAATCCTGCTATGTGTGAGCTCAATTTCAATCAAGAAACCGCGGTACAAAAACCCAGAGAAGTGTCGAGGATAGCATAATCTGCAAAAGGGAAAGGAAGGTAAAGGATACGGAAGATAGCACACGCATGAACAGGTGCCCCATGCATCCACCCTGTGATACTAATGTTCAGTGGTGGCTGCGCTTACATCGCTACTTCACACGCCCATAAGTGCTCGAAATGTATGTTCCATTTTTTCTCCTTTTTCATGATAGAAAGTACACTTACCGTCTACACAGACCTTGAGTATGTTATTTTTGTAGTCCAATTGGGACGATTGCCCAGTTTTTATCTTAATTCTCGCCACTCTTGGACATTTTGGGGTGGTGCTTGCATGGATGTGTGCCACATGTGTCTCACTGATCTGTGGGGTCACTGGTGTATGTGGTGGCATCTGACTGTTCATTTACTGTGCACTGTTGTCACGGGTTTTCATGTTGTACTCCATTGCACTCCCTGTGCTCTACAGTGTCTTTTGGCGCAACTTCTACTTTACTCAGGCCCCTATTTGGGCCTGGTGCACACCAAAATTTTGGGTGGAGTACTTGACATGGTTTCCACGAGTGCTGGGAGATGGCACTCTTCCCGTCACTATAATCTTGACTAATTGACTGAACTATGTATGTATTATTCGGAGTTAGTTCTTTTGTATAATTTCCAGCCCTGAAGAGTCGGAGATCACGGTTTCTCTTGACGAAACACGTGTCAGTTGGCTGTTCGTTGTATTGTAATACATTAAGCGAACTAAGAAACCTACAGCGATTGTTGTTATGATGTGTTTGGATGTAACATACACTGTTAAGCTTTGATTTTTTATGTGTGCCAGGACCGTTGCGACCGCACTAAAGATCATTGGCTGGATAATTAGCTCTTTATGAGTTTCTCTGGGGCGATGAGGGGAATAGCAGTGCAGAAATTGACCATCTCCAGTAAAGATCTGCTATGATCTAGCCAGGAAACAGCCCCCTGAAGGCCATCAGGCTCATTCCACCAGATCCAAAGCTTCTACCACTGTGCTGGTTCTCGTTGTACCTGTTTTGGATATGTGCCAGGCTTCGAGGTGGGCATCAGTTCGCAGATTCATTAAGCACTATTGACTAAGTAGCTATGCCAGACAGAAGTGGCACGTTGCCTGTTCGGTCATGCAGGAGTTCCTGGTCTGAGCCATTCCACACGGGAAACATCCATTAGTACACGGACATTTCTTTGCGTACCTTTACTTCACATGCGTTAGTATGCATGCGATGTAACAGCGCGTCGCTTTTATTACGTGTGCTGTTACATCGCATGCGTACTAACAACGCATGCGTAGGGTTTCAGGTAGTATCGAGGAGTGTGCAGGGTAGTGTTAGGGGGTAGTGACAGGACTGGGGATAGGGGCAGGGTCGTGCTGGCGGTAGTGTTTTAGGGTTTAGGGTAGTGTAGTAGTGTTAATGTAGTGTTGTTTACTGTTTTAGTGTTTAGTGTACTGTCGGGGGTTGTGATGGGTAGTGAATGAGTGTAGGGAGCGGAGTAGGGAAATGTGTATGTTAGTGCAGGCGGTAGTGATTTAGGGTTTAGGGTAGTGTAGTGGTGTTTCAGTAGTGTAGGGTAGTGTAGTGTTTTAGATGTGTAGGGTAGTGTATTTTCTATAGTGTTGTGTTTTAGACTCTTTTAAAAAAATATGACACGTTAATCCGCATACCATTTTTATTACTAGGCAAGTTTTTACTTCGCATACATTAACACTTTCAAAGTAATGGTATGCGAAGTAAAAGCTTGTGTAGTAACAGTTATTGCTAAGTAATAACCGCGTAGTAATAGCATGCAAAGTAATGGCATGTGAAATAACATCTCATATTCATTCCACACACCCAGCATTCCGGGTCGCTGCTAACTTCTCCAACCTGGCTGCCCCTGAGATCCAGAGGAACCGTCTGACTAGGAGGACCGGGCTCATTCGCCCCAGTGACCTCCCCCCTCACATGGCTGCGGCCCGGATCTTTGCCCCGCTCCCCCTCCCGTAGGAGCATCCCGCCGGCAGTGTGTTGCCCCGTCTCACTTACCGGGGTAATATGAGACGGCCAGGCATTCAAAGACGGCTCTGCCGGGCTGAAGAGCAGGAGACAACGGGAGCTGTACCGAGCCGCGCTAGAGATCCTGGGACAGCGGTAGCAGCGCCGAGCTGCGAGTGGGAGAGCCTGGTGGTAGCGGCAGCAGAGGAGCGCCTGCACCAGGAGGTCATCACCGCCAACTACACCGGCAGCGAGAGGCCGCGGGCCCCACGTCAGGCCCGACGCTCGTCTCCGCCAGGGTTGCCTGTCCCTAAGATGGCCTATCGCCCCACAGGACCCTAAAAACTACAAGTAAGCCCAACTGCAGGAAAAGGCTCCTGAACCCCCAGCCCGACACCGCAACCAGTGGAGCCAAACGCTGATCCACAGGGGCGCCTCACACTGCCCTCCACGCTAGCCCCATCCTCTTTCTCTCGTCAAGGGCTGTCTGGCCTTAACATGGCCACCACGTGGGACATCATATGGGCAGGGAAAGCAGACCTAACTGCACGACCCAAGACTCTTGAGTCATATGGTCAGGGAAATAGGACGTGCTGCCCGATTGAAGTTCACTTGCTCTGCCGGTTTACAGATTGCAGCACTAACGATTTAGGACTACTCTGGTCAGCTAATGGGCAGGGAAACCAGACTTAGAGTGATTTAGGTCTACTCTGGACAGCTAATGGGCAGGGAAACCAGACTTGCTCGGACCGATTGTAGATTACAATTGCTCCCAGGGCCCGCCCCTAGAGAGGTCCCCTAACCGCTCCTCTGGCCCCCCTCTCAGACATCCGGCCCCCCTCCTCCAGTCAACCCCCGCGGAGCATCCCCAGTGTGCAACACCCCAGTACTTACCGCGTCATACAGCCTACCCCCCTCCAGTGAGTCACCCGCGACCTCCCGCACCGAATCAACCCAGCCCCCCTCCGATGTACTCCCCCTCCCCCACCCTTGCCCCAGAGGTCTCACGCCTCCCCTAGTCCAGCTAAGATGCCCCGGCCGCGCAATTGAACACGCATCTTTGCCCCTCACTCGACCACCTGTCTCCACGAGGGCAGAACACCTTCGCCATAACATTCCCTACGCAGCCTCTCCTTCAAAGCCAAAAAACGCTTCAAACAGAACTTAATCAGGCAACACCCCGAAACGCTAGTTGTCGACACCTACCACTGCTCAGCCAGAGGACAGATGAAAATGGACTTCACTTTCCACACCAACAGGCCCGACCCATAGGCCACCATCTTTAACTCACTCCTCCCCGTCTCCAAAACCACCTTCACAAAACACAAACGAAAACTAACAATCTCCCCCTGAACCAACAGTCCCTGACCGGAGACATCTCCATCACCATTTTCGTGAATGGCACCATTCTAATTCAGGTGAAAGACGAGAACCTAGAGTTCTTCGACTCTCTCTTCCCCACACTGAAGATGGTCATGGCTCACTACCCACTCAAACCGTCCCCCTCCCCCCTAATGGCTCTTTACAAATTCCTAGTGCGGAGCTTGTCTTCGCCACCCCAGCGTCCCCCCCCACCTTGCTTAGTCACTCCACCAATCATACGCCATCACCACCCCTAGCTCCCTCCATGTCCCAACCCCCATCCTCCACCCATCGCACCCAACCTCCCAGTACTCAGCCCCCACCTCATCCACAATTGACTCCCAACCCCCTACTCCCTAGTTCCCGAAGAAACCCTAGCTCTCAGTCTCCCGCCTTTAGAGAGCCACCTCAGCGTTTCCACCCTTCTGTGCGCAATCACTCCGCCAAGCTTACGTCAGCACCAGCCCTAGATCCTCCTATTTCCCTACCCTCGTCCTCCACCCATTGCTCCCAAACTTCCAGGACTCAGCCCCCCTCGCATCCCCAAAGGACTCCCAACACCCCACTCCCTAGCTCCCGAAGCAACAGTAGCTCTCAGTCCCCCGCCCTTAAAGATCCACCTCAGCCTCCCCACCATTCCGTGCTCAATCACTCCGTCAACCTTACTCGATAATTCGCAAAGACAGGCCATTACACAAAGGTGGCGGCCTAGCAATTATCCACAAATGTGACCTCTCCATCTCGGAAACTCCCGCCTGCATGTACAATTCCTTTGAATGCCTGTCGGTCAACTTCAAATCTCCCACGAATAGCTCACTTCATTGCCACCTCCTGTACCATCCTCCAGGCAACTCCCACGAATTTGGAGCTCAGCTGTCGGATCTGATCACCCAATCCGCACTCGACAGCCACCACAGTCTAATTCTGGACGACCTCAACCTAAGATGTAACGAAACTATCAGCCCGCTCATTCAATCTCTCAACACCCTTCTGCAAGACAACGATTTGATCCAACACTGTTCAGAGGAAACGCACCATCGAGGAGCGATCCTGGATGCAATCATTGCGGACAAAAATGCAATCACGATTGATCACATCATCCCGGTGGACTGGTCTGACCACCACATCATTCTCTTCCATATTAATCATTCGGCACTATCCCTCCCACCCACTCAAAACTCTCCTAAGTGGGCTAGGAACACATCCAGAGTCCCCCTAGACAAGCTATAAGAAGGTCTCAGCTTACTCCTCCCGATCACGACAGAGTCCCTCTCAACCACGGAACTCACCTCGCTCTACCACTCCAACTTGGAGCTCACCCTGGATCAGCTGGCACCTATGAAACTAAAAAAAAACAGAAGCATCCCCTCTAGGTCCTGGTTCTTTACTGACATTAATGAGGAAAGAAGATACCTCAGATCCCTAGAGAGAACCTGGAGGAACAACCCCACCTCCCTCCACCGGGACCAACTCAAGGCAGCACGCAAAAATTACTATAATCATATCAAGAACAAAAAGTCAGCCTTCTTCTGTGCGGCGTTAGACAATGCCAAAAACTGCCCTAAAGAACTCTTTAACATCATTAGGAACCAAACCTCCATTCCAGTGACAGCCAACTTGGCGGCGTCCAAAACCCAGTGCGACAACTTTGCAAGCTTTTTCAATGATAAAATCGCCAAAATTGATCGCTCATTCAACTCGAACCCCTCCTCCCACACAGATACCCGGAATACTGCTACCAACCAAAACCCCCTAATGACCACGCCCATCCGCTGGTCATCCTTCCGGCCCGTCCAGGCTGAAATGATAAGCAATCTTATCGCCTCTGCTAAACCGTCGACTCACTCCCTCGATCAGCTACCCGCAAGACTGACCAAGGAGCTGAAGCTCAAGCTAGCCCCTATCTGGGGCAAGATCATCAACAGCTCCTTGAGCGAGGGTTCAATTCCTGATTGCCTCAAATCAGGACAAGTCACGCCACTTCTAAAAAAAACCTGCTCTTGACCCCATGGACATGAACAACTTCAGACCGGTCTCGAACCTTCCGCTCCTATCCAAAATTCTTGAAAGATGTGTGCTCTCACAGTTAACCCAACATCTAGAGAACACTAATCTACTTGACCCACACCAATCAGGGTTCAGAAAGGGCTGCAGCACTGAAACCGCAATCCTAAATGTCCTAGACGATCTGCACATGTCACTCGACTCCAACCAATGTAGCCTTCTCATCCTTCTTGACCTCTCGGCTGCGTTCAACACAGTCGATCACTCCTTGCTACTCAATGTCCTCCAGGAGAGAGCGGGCATTGAAAAGACGGTCTTAAAATGGTTCTCCTCCTTCCTCAACAACCGCACACAAAGAATAAAGATCAACAGCTTTGAATCTGACCCCTTCCCCATCAGTAGAGGAGTTCCTCAAGGGTCAGTACTCTCCCCGCAACTCTTCAACATCTACATGGAACCCCTCACCTCTCTTCTAAGGAACTCCAACATCCCCTTCCACTTTAACGCACATGACACATAACTCTATTTGGAAGCCACATCGAATGCAGACATTCACAGACTAAACGGTACACTCATGGTGGTCCAACACTGGCTCTCAGCCAACCACTTCAAACTGAATGAAAAAAAACCAGAAGTACTACTCATCTCGAATAATGATGATAACCCCCAAATAGTGGAATGGCTCAAAGCCTTAAACGCCCCCAATGTTTCTCTGGCGCCAACGGACTCCGCAAAATCCCTAGGGATCACTCTAGACCCCAAAATGGACATGAAAAACACATCTCAAAAACAGCTAAAGGAGCGTTCCTCAACTTGAAACTTCTCTACAAAATTAAACCCTTCCTCCCCCCAAAAGATCTGAAACAGGCCACTCAGGAACCGGTGCTCTCCAGAATTGACTATGGCATCGCAGTACTGACGGGAACAGCCAAATCTAACCTAGGACCTCTTACCACCACCCTCAATGCAGCAGCAAGAATGATCACAGGAACTAAGAAATATGAACACATCTCTCCGGCACTCAAGGAACTGAAGTGGCTCCCGATAGACCAACAAGCCAGCTTCCGCACAGCTTGCCTCACACATAAAGCCCTGCACACAGGCAAACCAGAATATCTGGCCACCAAACTCAAAAGGGCCGGTCAGTCCAGGAACCTCAGAAGCTCCAACACGCTCCTACTCATCCCACTGAAATCAAAGAAACACAAAACCTCAAACAAATCTTTTGCGGGTAATGTCCCCAGGATCTGGAACTCCACCCCCCCCATATCAAAATGACCACCTCCTTCCCGCAATTCAAGAAGCTACTCAAAGCCCTCTTCCTTGAGCGCTCCGGTTCGTAACGAGAACCCCATGCCTGACTGTGATAGACCGCTGTCCCTCTGAACGCAGAGCAGGCTGTACCGCTCCTGATCTCCGTTCCCGCTGGGCGCTCTAGTCGATGTTGAGCTGACGTTACTCCGGCTTGCGTGCCTTGTTCTTGTTTATCTGTCCACTCTTTCCTTGTTGCTTATTTGTATTTGCTGTGAAGCGCTCTGATACCCTCGGTTCCAGTCAGCGCTTTACAAAACTTCAATAAATAAAATAAATAAATAAATCAAGAAGATGAAGAATCTTCATTATCCATCAGAAGAACAAGTTACTTAACTTTGATAACTCTCTTTTTGATGGATACTCTATCTAACTGCAGATTCCTCACCGACCTTTTCGCCCTGTTCTTTGGAATGGGCTCCTGATCCATACTAATAGGATTTTAATTTAGAGATGTGCTTGCTTGCATAATCTGATTCCTAGTAGCTCCACATCTGAACACGTGAACAGATATCAGAAAGAAACCTACTCGACGTGCAGAGGTGACGGTTATATTGTGGCCACCAATGGCACTTCCAGACCCGATACAGAGCCGTACGACACCACCTACCAGCGCACAAGGGAATTGCTGTAAAAAAATCTCCACATTTAGTCTGGTGCTTGGGGACGTTCACAACGTGAGGAATTTGCAGTTGGAGTATCCACCAGAAAATGCTTTAATGAAGGTAAGTAACTTGTTCTTTAAGTACAGAGAACGGCGTGCCTCAGGTTGGACACAATCTAGATATGGTTAACAACTGATATGTTTTTTAACAGTAAGAAAATTCTATTCTTTAAGGTTTCGGATAAAATAGCAGGACTAGGCTGTACTATTTTGTGAGCCCAGAATTCTTCTTTAATTGTATCAGATGTATCACACCTCAATAAAGGGGATTCTATAGCTGACCAAATCCTAAATCCATAAGTGACATTTTAATTTATGGTATTCATCGAATTGCGTCAGCTCAAACTTAAAACGAAGGATGTCACCTCACCTCCAAACAGGATCTAACATAAGCCCCTGCCAATCAATCCTGCTTAACCCAGTACAAGATGTGAGAGAAGGCAGTAACGTCAGAGATAGGCGACGGAGTGCTGAAGCTTTTCAGCCACTCTCCCCCAGTTACAGATCTGGGTTGAATCCATTGTTGTTTTGCTTACTTGGCCACTCCAGTTTGGACCAAGCCATATGCAAATCTGTCTTGATCCTGTTCCTCATTGGAACAGTTCAGCCCGAACTGCCAGGCCAGGTCCTCCCTGGACCGGAAACAAGCATCGTGGGACTGGTTTTGGGTGTGATTGAGGTACTATTTCTTCTTTCTCGTGTTTCTTCTTCCCCCGCCCACACTCCCCTTCTCTGTGTTGTTGCCCCCCCATCCATCCACGCCTTCTCTGTGTTGCTACCCCCCTCCCACCCACCCCTTCTCTGTGTTGCTTCCCCACCCTCCCACCCACCCCTTCTCTGTGTTGCTTCCCCACCCTCCCACCCACCCCTTCTCTGTGTTGCTTCCCCGCCCTCCCACCCACCCCTTCTCTGTGTTGCTTCCCCACCCTCCCACCCACCCCTTCTCTGTGTTGCTTCCCCACCCTCCCACCCACCCCTTCTCTGTGTTGCTTCCCCACCCTCCCACCCACCCCTTCTCTGTGTTGCTTCTCCACCCTCCCATCCAACCCTTCTCTGTGTTGCTTCCCCACCCTCCCACTCTCCCCTTCTCTGTGTTGCTTCCCCACCCTCCCACCCACCCCTTCTCTGTGTTGCTTCCCCACCCTCCCACCCACCCCTTGTCTGTGTTGCTTCCCCACCCTCCCATCCAACCCTTCTCTGTGTTGCTTCCCCACCCTCCCACCCACCCCTTCTCTGGGTTGCTTCCCCACCCTCCCACCCACCCCTTCTCTGTGTTGCTTCCCCACCCTCCCACCCACCCCTTCTCTGTGTTGCTTCCCCAACCTCCCACCCACTCCTTCTCTGTGTTGCTTCCCCACCCTCCCACCCACCCCTTCTCTGTGTTGCTTCCCCACCCTCCCACCCACCCCTTCTCTGTGTTGCTTCCCCACCCTCCCACCCACCCCTTCTCTGTGTTGCTTCCCCACCCTCCCACCCACCCCTTCTCTGTGTTGCTTCCCCACCCTCCCATCCAACCCTTCTCTGTGTTGCTTCCCCACCCTCCCACCCACCCCTTCTCTGTGTTGCTTCCCCACCCTCCCACCCACCCCTTCTCTGTGTTGCTTCCCCACCCTCCCACCCACCCCTTCTCTGTGTTGCTTCCCCACCCTCCCACCCACCCCTTCTCTGTGTTGCTTCCCCGCCCTCCCATCCACCCCTTCTCTGTGTTGCTTCCCCGCCCTCCCATCCAACCCTTATCTGTGTTGCTTCCCCGCCCTCCCACCCACCCCTTCTCTGTGTTGCTTCCCCGCCCTCCCACCCACCCCTTCTCTGTGTTGCTTCCCCGCCCTCCCACCCACCCCTTCTCTGTGTTGCTTCCCCGCCCTCCCACCCACCCCTTCTCTGTGTTGCTTCCCCGCCCTCCCACCCACCCCTTCTCTGTGTTGCTTCCCCACCCTCCCACCCACCCCTTATCTGTGTTGCTTCCCCACCCTCCCACCCACCCCTTCTCTGTCTTGCTGCCCCACCCTCCCACCCACCCCTTCTCTGTCTTGCTGCCCCACCCTCCCACCCACCCCTTCTCTGTCTTGCTGCCCCACCCTCCCACCCACCCCTTCTCTGTGTTGCTGCCCCACCCTCCCACCCACCCCTTCTCTGTGTTGCTTCCCCACCCTCCCACCGACCCCTTCTTTGTATTGCTGACCCCGTTCTCCTCCCCCGTCGTCATTGCTTGGTCATACCTCCTTCCTCTGCCCTAGCCCTTGGTTGCCCATCCCACATGAAAAAAAGCTGTATGATGTGGCACCAGCGCTAACAGCATCATAGCTCTTTTTTCCAAACGTTATTTTTAGCCATGCTGTACTGCCCGCTCTTGTACAACATGGCTAAAAGACATTGGCAAAACCAATGTTGTCAGATAGGCGAGAAATTTTGGCTTTGCCAATGCTTGTTAACATACATCGGTCAGCCACTTCAATCTGGTGCTTTGGGCTTTTGCCATGTTGGTTTCAGGCAGATACTACCGTCCCGGGGAAGTCTCACTTGAAATCATCAGTGCATTTGCAGCCACCAATTATTATTTTTTTCTGTTGGGGGTTGTCATTAATTGTAATGGTTTTGGAATTAAAAATATCAGCGCTTCAACAAGTACCTCTGTTGAGTCTAAGCGCTATAAAGAACAGGTGTTAACCTCACCAAATGTAATGGTACTCAATATGCTGACCTTGGAAGGATGAGTTGGTATTGCTGGGATTAGCATAGTGATATTGAGCTGCAGATCACAGTACATGCCAGCTGCAAGTGTGTAACTCATTAAGCCATCTCTGCTGATTAATTGGCCACAACTTCCTGGGTGGGAGAATGTTAATATTACATGAGGGGACCGAGTTTTCTCAATTTTGATGTCAAAATGCAGAGGTTTAATAGTTGCATTCTACTCAAATTATAAGGACTTCTTAATGCTAGTACTTCCTGATTCCTCATCTATACCAAGTGCTTAGCCTTCTTTTACTGTTATACAGGCATTCTAAGGGGTATCGGTGCACTGCCCGGAGACTCTCTTCTGTCATTGGCCAACTGTGTCATCAGCAGACAGTTGATACTGAAGGCATAAATGTACAATTACCTGGGCACGGGCATTCACCAAGGTTGTGCAGCCTTTGTCTGTTTCCGTTTTCAGGACTGTCGCTGACCCCGTAAGTGGAGCCCATTTTGATTCTACGCATGTGATTGTATCAAATAAGACGATTGTGAAAACTTGGCTGGTCCATCCCTCGAGAAACTACGTTGGGTTTTATTTGCGTTAGCAACAACTTTGACACTTTATGGTATTGGTGAAGACTTCTGTATATAGACGAGTTGAGATGAAAAGGGTCCATTCCATGTGGCACTGTGTAGAAATAGCCCTCCTTCATGAAATGTTCCTACTTCATTTGCTATATCGGGGAAATCTAATCTTTTGCCTCCGCCCAGCCAGGTTCCAGAGATACTGATCTTCTGCTCCTGGTTTTCAGCAGCACTCGATGGTTGATGGCGCAAAAAGACTATAGACAATTCCAGTTTAACAAGGCCCGCGGTCTACGGTACTTCAGCATGAGGTGCCACTGCACTCAAATGTTGTTTGGCAGAATCTCGATGATCTGAGGCTGCATTGAAAGTTGCAAAGAGTTTATTAACCTATAAATACATCTGATGTCCTTAGTTCATGTCCCCTTCTACACCTCATCTCATGAAGGCAAGTTTGGATGTAGGTGGTAAGGTCACCAAAAAGACCCCATGTCCTCAGGGACACCAGGTTCCAGTTTTCGATAATGCTGTTTTCAGGTTTGTTGGTCTACTTGGTGGTTGTGGAAACCAGGAATACAACTCCCAGAATACACATGTTGTTAATGGCAGATCCAGGACTGGAACTTTGTCTTTATGACATGGTGTCATCTCGTGACCCTTTTGGTATATGGAGGGGACCAGTGGCTTCCAGTTTGGGATTATTCATTAAGGGAGAGAGGGACACAATGCTTAATGTGTTTCGGTGGTTGCAAGTGGTGAGCTTTGGTACTCATTTTTGGGACCAGGGCTAATTTCTTAACATCAGTCTTTGTGGCAGTGCAAGAGAGAGAAAGGCAGAAAAGAGTGGATTAAGGTGGAAGGGAAAGACAAGATAACAGTGACAAAGTGAGAAAGCATGGGTAAAAAGGAACCTTCATGAGTGATGTGAACAGACGGAGCAGTACAGGGCGGCCTTCGGGAAAAAGGTTGGACTTCTTTACTTGTTATTTTTTTATTTTTTTGGACAAGTAAAACACGGTGAACAGTACCGCTTGGGTCCAAGCCACTTGGACACACAGTTCAGTAATGGGATTTTAGAAATGGAAACCTACATTGTTCTAAAATGTTTGTCTTATTTTTGAGATACTCCCGGACGTTGTTGAGCATATGTAAGAGGCCAGTGCTTTATTTGTAATAAAAATAAGTGCCTAGGCCCTCGTCAGGGGGCTACTGCAGATTGCACTACCCGTTGTCCCTGCCAGCGTTGCCAATGACAATACCAACACAGCTACTAACAATCAGACACCTACAAGTGAGACAGTTCAGGCTATTTCTGGCCCCAAAGCTATAAGAAAGGCTTGGATAGCAAGCCTTAGTCTATTTTAATGTATATTGAATTAATAAACAACTGTAGTTGTGATTATTTCTAAATTAGTCAAACACCTCCACCATGTGACAGACTGTCATAAGTGCCAGTGTGGACAATTAAGTACCGGAACTGCGCACAGGAAAGTACCTGCTCAAATTAAGCACTGTTGAGACCTACCCCCATTTAATTATTGTGATCAAATCTTTGTCATGCTTCCGAGTATTGCTTTTTTCAAATTTTCAAAACCTTTCTGTAGGTAAGTTATTTAGGAATCATTGACCCTTTATAGAGGTAGGCGAGGCACTGAAGGCTTGAGTCAGGTTCGAGCCAGATGGCTGGGTCTGGCTTAGCTTGAGGTTTTCCTGGACTCTCAAGCACAAAAATAGCTGAGCTTTCTTCATTTGGCTTCTGCGTTCCACCCACGCTCAAACCACAGGCGCCAAGAATTAAAGGCAAATCATTAACCTTTGATGTAGAATAGGAGCTAGAGAAAGATAACTTATCTAGTCTAGTGGCTGAATTGCACCATGTGAAACCAGAAAACCTGGTGTCAGTTTTGGCTTCCCCATTTGTCCACATTGTGTGATCCTAGGCAAATATTCTATCTCACCTCGATGCCTCCTATTTCTTCATTATTTCACGTGAAGGCATCTTGAAATATGTCAGTTCAGAAAGTGCCCTGATCAAAAACTTCTAATTTTTTATTTAATAGACTACAATGCTGCTGAATGTAGGAGAGTCTGGGCCGCCTACAGGATGCACATGTCCGCTCACTTGCCTCTTAGTTCACAAATGGCACTGTCGCCTGGCAGGGGTACACATGAATGTTTCTAGTGATGGTAAAAATTATCACTTTGAATAAATTCCTCTCAATGCAATGATAAAATGTGACGTGTTGATGTGTAACGCTTCCGCATGTTTAAAAAAATATACGTTTTGAACTTTGAAGAGACTCTATCACATTTTTAGATTGTTGCACGATTCACAGGCCAAACGTTTCGAGGGCTCGGCCCGTGCCCGGGCTCTTGGAGCCAAACCAACCCCTTGGCTCAGCGCTCTCCCTGTTCATTTTTTGGCTCGCTCGTTTCTAACACTTTTACTTCTTCAGAAGCCTTTACCTGGAATCGAATTCTCAATTTCTGTGTTTAAATAAACACATTTTTAAAGAGGCACAAGGCTATCGGGAATGTTCAACATGATTTACCGCTTCAAGTGAAGGCAAGCGCCTTGTGTGCCCGAGGGAGGGGCCCAGCGCCTGTACTTTGTAGTGCTTCCTGCTGTCTGTCCACTAGGGTCTCTTTACCCTTCCTGTCTAGGACTGCAGTCGGCCCCTAAATGGTACTCCGTGAATTACCGTTAAGGGAGCCTCAGCCTGGCCTTTGGCAGCATCTCACAGCGCCCTGACCATCCAGGATAAACATGCGGAGCACGGATTACCGTAATTATCCTGTCCCACGAGGCACCACCAACATAGCGGGTGCTCCCTTCTCGGCACACACCCTCAGAAATACCAGTATGCATGTCACTGACTCCAAAACCCGCCTATTTCTGTCGAGAAAGCCTAAATCCAGGGTAACAACGGAAATCCGCGCTGTCGTTAGGTGGTTCTGCGGCCGGTATTCCCGCCGTTTATCGCCGCCTTCTAAACGAGCGGGATGCATTGCACGCTCTTCTGAAATCTTCCTGAATAATGCGTTTGAACATTTCTGGCAGATTTTTTCATCAGTGGCTCTTGCTCTCTGCCCGTGGGAATCCGCGGGTTGGTATCAATATCGGATGCTGCTTCAGCGAGCAGGGTCGGTCCCGAGTGATGGAGAGATGCAGGGATTCCAAAGATGAACAGTCAGACTGAGCACGAGCTCTCCAGGGTGGCGCCCGTGTGTTGAGTGACCCTCCCTCGAGGCCAGATGTTTCTAAGATGAATAGGGATTCTCTCATTTCAAGCAGAAATGTATTCCGTCGGGTTAACTGCATGTTCTCTCTCTGCTGTGCTAATGTTGGGAGTGTAGGTTTTGATACTGTAGAGTGTGAGTTTCAATAATGTGTGGAGTCTGATAATGCTTGGTGTGATTCCTACTAATGTTGAGGTGTGGTTCTGATCATGTGTGGGGTGTGATTCTACTAATGCTGAGACGTGGGTTCTGATCATGTGTGGGGTGTGATTTCTACTAATGCTGAGATGTGGGTTCTGAACATGTGTGGTGTGTGATTTCTACTAATGCTGAGATGTGGGTTCTGATGATGTGTGATTTCTACTAATGCTGAGGTGTGGGTTCTGAACATGTGTGGTGTGTGATTTCTACTAATGCTGAGATGTGGGTTCTGATGATGTGTGGTGTGTGATTTCTACTAATGCTGAGATGTGGGTTCTGATGATGTGTGGTGTGTGATTTCTACTAATGCTGAGATGTGGTTCTGATCATATGTGGTGTGTGATTTCTACTAATACTGAGGTGTGGGTTCTGATGATGTGTGGGGGGTGTAGAGTATAACGATGCTGGGTGTGATTTCTACTAATGCTGAGATGTGGGGTCTGATGATGTGTGGTGTGTGATTTCTACTAATGCTGAGGTGTGGTTCTGATCATGTGTGGTGTGTGATTTCTACTAATGCTGAGGTGTGGTTCTGATCATATGTGGTGTGTGATTTCTACTAATGCTGGTGTGTGGGTTCTGATGATAGGTGGGGGTGTAGAGTATCACAATGCTGGGTGTGATTTCTACTAATGCTGAGATGTGGGTTCTGATGATGTGTGGGGGGGTGTAGAGTATAACGATCCTGGGTGTGATTTCTACTAATGCTGGTGTGTGGGTTCTGATGCTGTGGGGGTGTAGAGTATAACAATGCTGGGTGTGATTTCTACTAATGCTGGTGTGTGGGTTCTGATGATGTGGGGGTTGTAGAGTATAACGATGCTGGGTGTGATTTCTAATAATGCTGGTGTGTGGGTTCTGATGATGTGTGGGGGTGTAGAGTATAACGATGCTGGGTGTGATTTCTACTAATGCTGGTGTGTGGGTTCTGATGATGTGGGGGGCGTAGAGTATAACGATGCTGGGTGTGATTTCCACTAATGCTGGTGTGTGGGTTCTGATGTGTGGGGGGTGTAGAGGATAACGATGCTGGGTGTGATTTCTACTAATGCTGGTGTGTGGGTTCTGATGATGTGGGGGGTGTAGAGTATAACGATGCTGGGTGTGATTTCTACTAATGCTGGTGTGTGGGTTCTGATAATGTGGGGGTGCAGAGTATCACGAGGCTGGGTGTGATTTCTACTTATGCTGGTGTGTGGGTTCTGATGATGTGGGGGGTGTAGAGTATAACGATGCTGGGTGTTATTTCTACTAATGCTGGTGTGTGGGTTCTGATGATGTGGGGGGGTGTAGAGTATAACAATGCTGGGGGTGATTTCTACAAAGGCTGGTGTGTGGGTTCTGATGATGTGGGGGTGTAGAGTATAACGATGCTGGGTGTGATTTCTACTAATGCTGGTGTGTGGGTTCTGATGATGTGGGGGGTGTAGAGTATAACGATGCTGGGTGTGATTCTACTAATGCTGAGACGTGGGTTCTGATCATGTGTGGGGTGTGATTTCTACTAATGCTGAGATGTGGGTTCTGAACATGTGTGGTGTGTGATTTCTACTAATGCTGAGATGTGGGTTCTGATGATGTGTGGTGTGTGATTTCTACTAATGCTGAGATGTGGGTTCTGAACATGTGTGTTGTGTGATTTCTACTAATGCTGAGATGTGGGTTCTGATGATGTGTGGTGTGTGATTTCTACTACTGCTGGTGTGTGGGTTCTGATGATAGGTGGGGGTGTAGAGTATAACGATGCTGGGTGTGATTTCTACTAATGCTGGTGTGTGGGTTCTGATGATGGGGGGTGTAGAGTATCACAATGCTGGGTGTGATTTCTACTAATGCTGAGATGTGGGTTCTGATGATGTGTGGGGTGGTGTAGAGTATAACGATGCTGGGTGTGATTTCTACTAATGCTGGTGTGTGGGTTCTGATGCTGTGGGGGTGTAGAGTATAACAATGCTGGGTGTGATTTCTACTAATGCTGGTGTGTGGGTTCTGATGATTTGTGGGGGGTGTAGAGTATAACGATGCTGGGTGTGATTTCTACTAATGCTGGTGTGTGGGTTCTGATGATGTGGGGGGTGTAGAGTATAACAATGCTGGGTGTGATTTCTACTAATGCTGGTGTGTGGGTTTTGATGATGTGGGGGGTGTAGAGTAAAACGATGCTGGGTGTGATTTCTACTAATGCTGGTGTGTGGGTTCTGCTGATGTGGGGGTTGTAGAGTATAACGATGCTGGGTGTGATTTCTATTAATGCTGGTGTGTGGGTTCTGATGATGTGTGGGGGTGTAGAGTATTACGATGCTGGGTGTGATTTCTACTAATGCTGGTGTGTGGGTTCTGATGATGTGGGGGGCGTAGAGTATAACGATGCTGGGTGTGATTCCCACTAATGCTGGTGTGTGGGTTCTGATGTGTGGGGGGTGTAGAGGATAACGATGCTGGGTGTGATTTCTACTAATGCTGGTGTGTGGGTTCTGATGATGTGGGGGGGGTGTAGAGTATAACGATGCTGGGTGTGATTTCTACTAATGCTGGTGTGTGGGTTCTGATGATGTGGGGGTGCAGAGTATCACGAGGCTGGGTGTGATTTCTACTAATGCTAGTGTGTGGGTTCTGATGATGTGGGGGGTGTAGAGTATAACAATGCTGGGTGTGATTTCCACTAATGCTGGTGTGTGGGTTCTGATGATGTGGGGGTGTAGAGTATAACGATGCTGGGTGTGATTTTTACTAAGGCTGGTGTGTGGGTTCTGATGATGTGGGGGTGTAGAGTATAACGATGCTGGGTGTGATTTCAACTAATGCTGGTGTGTGGGTTCTGATGATGTGAGGGGTGTAGAGTATAACGATGCTGGGTGTGATTTCTACTAATGCTGGTGTGTGGGTTCTGATGATGTGTGGGTGGTGTAGAGTATAACGATGCTGGGTGTGATTTCTACTAATGCTGAGATGTGGGTTCTAATGATGTGGGGGGTGTAGAGTATAACGACGCTGGGTGTGATTTCTACTAATGCTGAGATGTGGGTTCTAATGATGTGGGGGTGTAGAGTATAACGATGCTGGGTGTGATTTCCACTAATGCTGGTGTGTGGGTTCTGATGATGTGGGGGTGTAGAGTATAACGATGCTGGGTGTGATTTCTACTAATGCTGAGATGTGGGTTCTGATGATGGGTGGGGGGGTGTAGAGTATAAGGATGCTGGGTGTGATTTCTACTAATGCTGGTGTGTGGGTTCTGATGCTGTAGGGGTGTAGAGTATAACAATGCTGGGTGTGATTTCTACTAATGCTGGTGTGTGGGTTCTGATGATTTGTGGGGGGTGTAGAGTATAACGATGCTGGGTGTGATTTCTACTAATGCTGGTGTGTGGGTTCTGCTGATGTGGGGGTTGTAGAGTATAACGATGCTGGGTGTCATTTCTACTAATGCTGGTGTGTGGGTTCTGATGATTTGTGGGGGTGTAGAGTATAACGATGCTGGGTGTGATTTCTACTAATGCTGGTGTGTGGGTTCTGAAGATGTGGGGGGCGTAGAGTATAACGATGCTGGGTGTGATTTCCACTGATGCTGGTGTGTGGGTTCTGATGTGTGGGGGGTGCAGAATATAACGATGCTGGGTGTGATTTCCACTAATGCTGGTGTGTGGGTTCTGATGATGTGGGGGGTGTAGAGTATAACGATGCTTGGTGTGATTTCCACTAATGCTGGTGTGTGGGTTCTGATGTGTGGGGGGTGTAGAGTATAACGATGCTGGGTGTGATTTCCACTAATGCTGGTGTGTTGGTTCTGATGTGTGGGGGGTGTAAAGGATAACGATGCTGGGTGTGATTTCTACTAATGCTGGTGTGTGGGTTCTGATGATGTGGGGGGTGTACAGTATAACGATGCTGGGTGTGATTTCTACTAATGCTGGTGTGGGGGTTCTGATGATGTGGGGGTGCAGAGTATCACAATGCTGGGTATGATTTCTACTTATGCTGGTGTGTGGGTTCTGATGATGTGGGGGGTGTAGAGTATAATGATGCTGGGTGTTATTTCTACTAATGCTGAGATGTGGGTTATGATGATGTGTGATTTCTACTAATGCTGAGGTGTGGGTTCTGAACATGTGTGGTGTGTGATTTCTACTAATGCTGAGATGTGGGTTCTGATGATGTGTGGTGTGTGATTTCTACTAATGCTGAGATGTGGGTTCTGATGATGTGTGGTGTGGGATTTCTACTAATGCTGAGATGTGGTTCTGATCATATGTGGTGTGTGATTTCTACTAATGCTGAGGTGTGGGTTCTGATGATGTGTGGGGGGTGTAGAGTATAACGATGCTGGGTGTGATTTCTACTAATGCTGAGATGTGGGCTCTGATGATGTGTGGTGTGTGATTTCTACTAATGCTGAGGTGTGGTTCTGATCATGTGTGGTGTGTGATTTCTACTAATGCTGAGGTGTGGTTCTGATCATATGTGGTGTGTGATTTCTACGAATGCTGGTATGTGGGTTCTGATGATAGGTGGGGGTGTAGAGTATCACAATGCTGGGTGTGATTTCTACTAATGCTGAGATGTGGGTTCTGATGATGTGTGGGGGGGTGTAGAGTATAACGATGCTGGGTGTGATTTCCACTAATGCTGGTGTGTTGGTTCTGATGTGTGGGGGGTGTAAAGGATAACGATGCTGGGTGTGATTTCTACTAATGCTGGTGTGTGGGTTCTGATGATGTGGGGGGTGTACAGTATAACGATGCTGGGTGTGATTTCTACTAATGCTGGTGTGGGGGTTCTGATGATGTGGGGGTGCAGAGTATCACAATGCTGGGTATGATTTCTACTTATGCTGGTGTGTGGGTTCTGATGATGTGGGGGGTGTAGAGTATAATGATGCTGGGTGTTATTTCTACTAATGCTGAGATGTGGGTTATGATGATGTGTGATTTCTACTAATGCTGAGGTGTGGGTTCTGAACATGTGTGGTGTGTGATTTCTACTAATGCTGAGATGTGGGTTCTGATGATGTGTGGTGTGTGATTTCTACTAATGCTGAGATGTGGGTTCTGATGATGTGTGGTGTGGGATTTCTACTAATGCTGAGATGTGGTTCTGATCATATGTGGTGTGTGATTTCTACTAATGCTGAGGTGTGGGTTCTGATGATGTGTGGGGGGTGTAGAGTATAACGATGCTGGGTGTGATTTCTACTAATGCTGAGATGTGGGCTCTGATGATGTGTGGTGTGTGATTTCTACTAATGCTGAGGTGTGGTTCTGATCATGTGTGGTGTGTGATTTCTACTAATGCTGAGGTGTGGTTCTGATCATATGTGGTGTGTGATTTCTACGAATGCTGGTGTGTGGGTTCTGATGATAGGTGGGGGTGTAGAGTATCACAATGCTGGGTGTGATTTCTACTAATGCTGAGATGTGGGTTCTGATGATGTGTGGGGGGGTGTAGAGTATAACGATGCTGGGTGTGATTTCTACTAATGCTGGTGTGTGGGTTCTGATGCTGTGGGGGTGTAGAGTATAACAATGCTGGGTGTGATTTCTACTAATGCTGGTGTGTGGGTTCTGCTGATGTGGGGGTTGTAGAGTATAACGATGCTGGGTGTGATTTCTACTAATGCTGGTGTGTGGGTTCTGATGATGTGGGGGTGTAGAGTATAACAATGCTGGGGGTGATTTCTACAAAGGCTGGTGTGTGGGTTCTGATGATGTGGGGGTGTAGAGTATAACGATGCTGGGTGTGATTTCTACTAATGCTGGTGTGTGAGTTCTGATGATGTGGGGGGTGTAGAGTATAACGATGCTGGGTGTGATTCTACTAATGCTGAGACGTGGGTTCTGATCATGTGTGGGGTGTGATTTCTACTAATGCTGAGATGTGGGTTCTGAACATGTGTGGTGTGTGATTTCTACTAATGCTGAGATGTGGGTTCTGATGATGTGTGGTGTGTGATTTCTACTAATGCTGAGATGTGGGTTCTGAACATGTGTGTTGTGTGATTTCTACTAATGCTGAGATGTGGGTTCTGATGATGTGTGGCGTGTGATTTCTACTAATGCTGAGATGTGGGTTCTGATGATGTGTGGTGTGTGATTTCTACTAATGCTGAGATGTGGTTCTGATCATATGTGGTGTGTGATTTCTACGAATGCTGAGGTGTGGTTCAGATCATATGTGGTGTGTGATTTCTACTAATGCTGGTGTGTGGGTTCTGATGATGTGTGGGGGGTGTAGAGTATAACGATGCTGGGTGTGATTTCTACTAATGCTGAGATGTGGGGTCTGATGATGTGTGGTGTGTGATTTCTACTAATGCTGAGGTGTGGTTCTGATCATGTGTGGTGTGTGATTTCTACTAATGCTGAGGTGTGGTTCTGATCATATGTGGTGTGTGATTTCTACTACTGCTGGTGTGTGGGTTCTGATGATAGGTGGGGGTGTAGAGTATAACGATGCTGGGTGTGATTTCTACTAATGCTGGTGTGTGGGTTCTGATGATGGGGGGTGTAGAGTATCACAATGCTGGGTGTGATTTCTACTAATGCTGAGATGTGGGTTCTGATGATGTGTGGGGTGGTGTAGAGTATAACGATGCTGGGTGTGATTTCTATTAATGCTGGTGTGTGGGTTCTGATGCTGTGGGGGTGTAGAGTATAACAATGCTGGGTGTGATTTCTACTAATGCTGGTGTGTGGGTTCTGATGATTTGTGGGGGGTGTAGAGTATAACGATGCTGGGTGTGATTTCTACTAATGCTGGTGTGTGGGTTCTGATGATGTGGGGGGTGTAGAGTATAACGATGCTGGGTGTGATTTCTACTAATGCTGGTGTGTGGGTTCTGATGATGTGGGGGTGCAGAGTATCACGAGGCTGGGTGTGATTTCTACTAATGCTAGTGTGTGGGTTCTGATGATGTGGGGGGTGTAGAGTATAACAATGCTGGGTGTGATTTCCACTAATGCTGGTGTGTGGGTTCTGATGATGTGGGGGTGTAGAGTATAACGATGCTGGGTGTGATTTTTACTAAGGCTGGTGTGTGGGTTCTGATGATGTGGGGGTGTAGAGTATAACGATGCTGGGTGTGATTTCAACTAATGCTGGTGTGTGGGTTCTGATGATGTGAGGGGTGTAGAGTATAACGATGCTGGGTGTGATTTCTACTAATGCTGGTGTGTGAGTTCTGATGATGTGTGGGGGGTGTAGAGTATAACGATGCTGGGTGTGATTTCTACTAATGCTGAGATGTGGGTTCTAATGATGTGGGGGGTGTAGAGTATAACGATGCTGGGTGTGATTTCTACTAATGCTGGTGTGTGGGTTCTGATGATGTGGGGGTGTAGAGTATAACAATGCTGGGTGTAATTTCTACTAAGACTGGTGTGTGGGTTCTGATGATGTGGGGGGGTATAGAGTATAACGATGCTGGGTGTGATTTCTACTAATGCTGGTGTGTGGGTTCTGATGATGTGGGGGGTGTAGAGTATAACGATGCTGGGTGTGATTTCTACTAATGCTGGTGTGTGGGTTCTGATGATGTGTGGGGGGTGTAGAGTATAACGATGCTGGGTGTGATTTCTACTAATGCTGAGATGTGGGTTCTAATGATGTGGGGGGTGTAGAGTATAACGACGCTGGGTGTGATTTCTACTAATGCTGAGATGTGGGTTCTAATGATGTGGGGGTGTAGAGTATAACGATGCTGGGTGTGATTTCTACTAATGCTGGTGTGTGGGTTCTGATGATGTGGGGGTGTAGAGTATAACGATGCTGGGTGTGATTTCTACTAATGCTGAGATGTGGGTTCTGATGATGGGTGGGGGGGTGTAGAGTATAAGGATGCTGGGTGTGATTTCTACTAATGCTGGTGTGTGGGTTCTGATGCTGTGGGGGTGTAGAGTATAACAATGCTGGGTGTGATTTCTACTAATGCTGGTGTGTGGGTTCTGATGATTTGTGGGGGGTGTAGAGTATAACGATGCTGGGTGTGATTTCTACTAATGCTGGTGTGTGGGTTCTGCTGATGTGGGGGTTGTAGAGTATAACGATGCTGGGTGTCATTTCTACTAATGCTGGTGTGTGGGTTCTGATGATTTGTGGGGGTGTAGAGTATAACGATGCTGGGTGTGATTTCTACTAATGCTGGTGTGTGGGTTCTGAAGATGTGGGGGGCGTAGAGTATAACGATGCTGGGTGTGATTTCCACTAATGCTGGTGTGTGGGTTCTGATGTGTGGGGGGTGCAGAATATAACGATGCTGGGTGTGATTTCCACTAATGCTGGTGTGTGGGTTCTGATGATGTGGGGGGTGTAGAGTATAACGATGCTGGGTGTGATTTCCACTAATGCTGGTGTGTGGGTTCTGATGTGTGGGGGGTGTAGAGTATAACGATGCTGGGTGTGATTTCCACTAATGCTGGTGTGTTGGTTCTGATGTGTGGGGGGTGTAAAGGATAACGATGCTGGGTGTGATTTCTACTAATGCTGGTGTGTGGGTTCTGATGATGTGGGGGGTGTACAGTATAACGATGCTGGGTGTGATTTCTACTAATGCTGGTGTGGGGGTTCTGATGATGTGGGGGTGCAGAGTATCACAATGCTGGGTATGATTTCTACTTATGCTGGTGTGTGGGTTCTGATGATGTGGGGGGTGTAGAGTATAATGAGGCTGGGTGTTATTTCTACTAATGCTGGTGTGTGGGTTCTGATGATGTGGGGGGGTGTAGAGTATAACGATGCTGGGTGTGATTTCTACTAATGCTAGTGTGTGAGTTCTGATGATGTGGGGGGTGTAGAGTATAACGATGCTGGGTGTGATTTCCACTAATGCTGGTGTGTGGGTTCTGATGATGTGGTGGTGTAGAGTATAACGATGCTGGGTGTGATTTCTACTAAGGCTGGTGTGTGGGTTCTGATGATGTGGGGGTGTAGAGTATAACGATGCTGGGTGTGATTTCTACTAATGCTGGTGTGTGGGTTCTGATGATGTGGGGGGTGTAGAGTATAACGATGCTGGGTGTGATTTCTACTAATGCTGGTGTGTGGGTTCTGATGATGTGTGGGGGGTGTAGAGTATAACAATGCTGTGTGTGATTTCTACTAATGCTGAGATGTGGGTTCTAATGATGTGGGGGGTGTAGAGTATAACGATGCTGGGTGTGATTTCTACTAATGCTGGTGTGTGGGTCTTGATGATGTGGGGGTGTAGAGTATAACGATGCTGGGTGTGATTTCTACTAAGGCTGGTGTGGGGGTTCTGATGATGTGGGGGGGTATAGAGTATAACGATGCTGGGTGTGATTTCTACTAATGCTGGTGTGTGGGTTCTGATGATGTGGGGGGTGTAGAGTATAACGATGCTGGGTGTGATTTCTCCTAATGCTGGTGTGTGGGTTCTGATGATGTGTGGGGGGTGTAGAGTATAACGATGCTGGGTGTGATTTCTCCTAATGCTGAGACGTGGGTTCTAATGATGTGGGGTGTAGAGTATAACAACGCTGGGTGTGATTTCTACTAATGCTGAGATGTGGGTTCTAATGATGTGGGGGTGTTGAGTATAACGATGCTGGGTGTGATTTCTACTAATGCTGGTGTGTGGGTTCTGATGATGTGGGGGTGTAGAGTATAACGATGCTGGGTGTGATTTCTACTAAGGCTGGTGTGTGGGTTCTGATGATGTGGGGGGGCGGGTGTAGAGTATAACAATGCTGGGTGTGATTTCTACAAATGCTGGTGTGTGGGTTCTGATGATATGGGGGGTGTAGAGTATAACGATGCTGGGTCTGATTTCTACTAATGCTGGTGTGTGGGTTCTGATGATGTGGGGGGTGTAGAGTATAACGATGCTGGGTGTGATTTCTACTAATGCTGGTTTGTGGGTTCTGATGATGTGGGGGGTGTAGAGTATAACGATGCTGGGTGTGATTTCTACTAATGCTGGTGTGTGGGTTCTGATGATGTGGGGGGTGTAGAGTATAACGATGCTGGGTGTGATTTCTACTAATGATGGTGTGTGGGTTTTGATGATGTGGGGGGTGTAGAGTATAACGATGCTTGGTGTGATTTCTACTAATGCTGGTGTGTGGGTTCTGAATTTGTGGGGGTGTAGAGTATAACAATGCTGGGTGTGATTTCTACTAAGGCTGGTGTGTGGGTTCTGATGATGTGTGGGGAGGTGTAGAGTATAACGATGCTGAGTGTGATTTCTACTAATGCTGGTGTGTGGGTTCTGATTATGTGGGGGTGTAGAGTATAACGATGCTGGGTGTGATTTCTACTAATGCTGGTGTGTGGGTTCTGATTATGTGGGGGTGTAGAGTATAACAATGCTGGGTGTGATTTCTACTAATGCTGGTGTGTGGGTTCTGATGATGTGGGGGGTGTAGAGTATAACGATGCTGGGTGTGATTTCTACTAATGCTGGTGTGTGGGTTCTGATGATGTGGGGGGTGTAGAGTATAACGATGCTGGGTGTGATTTCTACTAATGCTGGTGTGTGGGTTCTGATTATGTGGGGGTGTAGAGTATAACGATGCTGGGTGTGATTTCTACTAAGGCTGGTGTGTGGGTTCTGATGATGTGGGGGTGTAGAGTATAACGATGTTGGGTGTGATTTCTACTAATGCTGAGATGTGGGTTCTGATGATGTGTGGGGGGGTGTAGAGTATAACGATGCTGGGTGTGATTTCTACTAATGCTGGTGTGTGGGTTCTGATGATGTGGGGGGTGTAGAGTATAACGATGCTGGGTGTGATTGCTACTAATGCTGGTGTGTGGGTTTTGATGATGTGGGGGGTGTAGAGTATAACGATGCTGGGTGTGATTTCTACTAATGCTGGTGTGTGGGTTCTGAATATGTGGGGGTGTAGAGTATAACGATGCTGGGTGTGATTTCTACTAAGGCTGGTGTGTGGGTTCTGATGATGTGTGGGGAGGTGTAGAGTATAACGATGCTGGGTGTGATTTCTACTAATGCTGGTGTGTCGGTTCTGATGATGTGTGGGGAGTGTAGAGTATAACGATGCTGTGTGTCATTTCTACTAATGCTGAAATGTGGGTTCTGATGATGTGTGGGGGGTGTAGAGTATAACGATGCTGAGTGTGATTTCTACTAATGCTGGTGTGTGGGTTCTGATTATGTGGGGGTGTAGAGTATAACGATGCTGGGTGTGATTTCTACTAATGCTGGTGTGTGGGTTCTGATTATGTGTGGTGTGTGATTTCTACTAATGCTGAGATGTGGTTCTGATCATATGTGGTGTGTGATTTCTACTAATGCTGAGGTGTGGGTTCTGAACATGTGTGGTGTGTGATTTCTACTAATGCTGAGATGTGGGTTCTGATGATGTGTGGTGTGTGATTTCTACTAATGCTGAGATGTGGGTTCTGATGATGTGTGGTGTGGGATTTCTACTAATGCTGAGATGTGGTTCTGATCATATGTGGTGTGTGATTTCTACTAATGCTGAGGTGTGGGTTCTGATGATGTGTGGGGGGTGTAGAGTATAACGATGCTGGGTGTGATTTCTACTAATGCTGAGATGTGGGCTCTGATGATGTGTGGTGTGTGATTTCTACTAATGCTGAGGTGTGGTTCTGATCATGTGTGGTGTGTGATTTCTACTAATGCTGAGGTGTGGTTCTGATCATATGTGGTGTGTGATTTCTACGAATGCTGGTGTGTGGGTTCTGATGATAGGTGGGGGTGTAGAGTATCACAATGCTGGGTGTGATTTCTACTAATGCTGAGATGTGGGTTCTGATGATGTGTGGGGGGGTGTAGAGTATAACGATGCTGGGTGTGATTTCTACTAATGCTGGTGTGTGGGTTCTGATGCTGTGGGGGTGTAGAGTATAACAATGCTGGGTGTGATTTCTACTAATGCTGGTGTGTGGGTTCTGCTGATGTGGGGGTTGTAGAGTATAACGATGCTGGGTGTGATTTCTATTAATGCTGGTGTGTGGGTTCTGATGATGTGTGGGGGTGTAGAGTATAACGATGCTGGGTGTGATTTCTACTAATGCTGGTTTGTGGGTTCTGATGATGTGGGGGGCGTAGAGTATAACGATGCTGGGTGTGATTTCCACTAATGCTGGTGTGTGGGTTCTGATGTGTGGGGGGTGTAGAGGATAACGATGCTGGGTGTGATTTCTACTAATGCTGGTGTGTGGGTTCTGATGATGTGGGGGGTGTAGAGTATAACGATGCTGGGTGTGATTTCTACTAATGCTGGTGTGTGGGTTCTGATAATGTGGGGGTGCAGAGTATCACGAGGCTGGGTGTGATTTCTACTTATGCTGGTGTGTGGGTTCTGATGATGTGGGGGGTGTAGAGTATAACGATGCTGGGTGTTATTTCTACTAATGCTGGTGTGTGGGTTCTGATGATGGGGGGGGTGTAGAGTATAACAATGCTGGGTGTGATTTCTACTAATGCTAGTGTGTGGGTTCTGATGATGTGGGGGGTGTAGAGTATAACAATGCTGGGTGTGATTTCCACTAATGCTGGTGTGTGGGTTCTGATGATGTGGGGGTGTAGAGTATAACAATGCTGGGGGTGATTTCTACAAAGGCTGGTGTGTGGGTTCTGATGATGTGGGGGTGTAGAGTATAACGATGCTGGGTGTGATTTCTACTAATGCTGGTGTGTGGGTTCTGATGATGTGGGGGGTGTAGAGTATAACGATGCTGGGTGTGATTCTACTAATGCTGAGACGTGGGTTCTGATCATGTGTGGGGTGTGATTTCTACTAATGCTGAGATGTGGGTTCTGAACATGTGTGGTGTGTGATTTCTACTAATGCTGAGATGTGGGTTCTGATGATGTGTGGTGTGTGATTTCTACTAATGCTGAGATGTGGGTTCTGAACATGTGTGTTGTGTGATTTCTACTAATGCTGAGATGTGGGTTCTGATGATGTGTGGTGTGTGATTTCTACTAATGCTGAGATGTGGGTTCTGATGATGTGTGGTGTGTGATTTCTACTAATGCTGAGATGTGGTTCTGATCATATGTGGTGTGTGATTTCTACGAATGCTGAGGTGTGGTTCAGATCATATGTGGTGTGTGATTTCTACTAATGCTGGTGTGTGGGTTCTGATGATGTGTGGGGGGTGTAGAGTATAACGATGCTGGGTGTGATTTCTACTAATGCTGAGATGTGGGGTCTGATGATGTGTGGTGTGTGATTTCTACTAATGCTGAGGTGTGGTTCTGATCATGTGTGGTGTGTGATTTCTACTAATGCTGAGGTGTGGTTCTGATCATATGTGGTGTGTGATTTCTACTACTGCTGGTGTGTGGGTTCTGATGATAGGTGGGGGTGTAGAGTATAACGATGCTGGGTGTGATTTCTATTAATGCTGGTGTGTGGGTTCTGATGCTGTGGGGGTGTAGAGTATAACAATGCTGGGTGTGATTTCTACTAATGCTGGTGTGTGGGTTCTGATGATGTGTGGGGGGGTGTAGAGTATAACGATGCTGGGTGTGATTTCTACTAATGCTGGTGTGTGGGTTCTGATGATGTGGGGGGTGTAGAGTATAACGATGCTGGGTGTGATTGCTACTAATGCTGGTGTGTGGGTTTTGATGATGTGGGGGGTGTAGAGTATAACGATGCTGGGTGTGATTTCTACTAATGCTGGTGTGTGGGTTCTGAATATGTGGGGGTGTAGAGTATAACGATGCTGGGTGTGATTTCTACTAATGCTGGTGTGTGAGTTCTGATGATGTGTGGGGGGTGTAGAGTATAACGATGCTGGGTGTGATTTCTACTAATGCTGAGATGTGGGTTCTAATGATGTGGGGGGTGTAGAGTATAACGATGCTGGGTGTGATTTCTACTAATGCTGGTGTGTGGGTTCTGATGATGTGGGGGTGTAGAGTATAACAATGCTGGGTGTAATTTCTACTAAGACTGGTGTGTGGGTTCTGATGATGTGGGGGGGTATAGAGTATAACGATGCTGGGTGTGATTTCTACTAATGCTGGTGTGTGGGTTCTGATGATGTGGGGGGTGTAGAGTATAACGATGCTGGGTGTGATTTCTACTAATGCTGGTGTGTGGGTTCTGATGATGTGTGGGGGGTGTAGAGTATAACGATGCTGGGTGTGATTTCTACTAATGCTGAGATGTGGGTTCTAATGATGTGGGGGGTGTAGAGTATAACGACGCTGGGTGTGATTTCTACTAATGCTGAGATGTGGGTTCTAATGATGTGGGGGTGTAGAGTATAACGATGCTGGGTGTGATTTCTACTAATGCTGGTGTGTGGGTTCTGATGATGTGGGGGTGTAGAGTATAACGATGCTGGGTGTGATTTCTACTAATGCTGAGATGTGGGTTCTGATGATGGGTGGGGGGGTGTAGAGTATAAGGATGCTGGGTGTGATTTCTACTAATGCTGGTGTGTGGGTTCTGATGCTGTGGGGGTGTAGAGTATAACAATGCTGGGTGTGATTTCTACTAATGCTGGTGTGTGGGTTCTGATGATTTGTGGGGGGTGTAGAGTATAACGATGCTGGGTGTGATTTCTACTAATGCTGGTGTGTGGGTTCTGCTGATGTGGGGGTTGTAGAGTATAACGATGCTGGGTGTCATTTCTACTAATGCTGGTGTGTGGGTTCTGATGATTTGTGGGGGTGTAGAGTATAACGATGCTGGGTGTGATTTCTACTAATGCTGGTGTGTGGGTTCTGAAGATGTGGGGGGCGTAGAGTATAACGATGCTGGGTGTGATTTCCACTAATGCTGGTGTGTGGGTTCTGATGTGTGGGGGGTGCAGAATATAACGATGCTGGGTGTGATTTCCACTAATGCTGGTGTGTGGGTTCTGATGATGTGGGGGGTGTAGAGTATAACGATGCTGGGTGTGATTTCCACTAATGCTGGTGTGTGGGTTCTGATGTGTGGGGGGTGTAGAGTATAACGATGCTGGGTGTGATTTCCACTAATGCTGGTGTGTTGGTTCTGATGTGTGGGGGGTGTAAAGGATAACGATGCTGGGTGTGATTTCTACTAATGCTGGTGTGTGGGTTCTGATGATGTGGGGGGTGTACAGTATAACGATGCTGGGTGTGATTTCTACTAATGCTGGTGTGGGGGTTCTGATGATGTGGGGGTGCAGAGTATCACAATGCTGGGTATGATTTCTACTTATGCTGGTGTGTGGGTTCTGATGATGTGGGGGGTGTAGAGTATAATGAGGCTGGGTGTTATTTCTACTAATGCTGGTGTGTGGGTTCTGATGATGTGGGGGGGTGTAGAGTATAACGATGCTGGGTGTGATTTCTACTAATGCTAGTGTGTGAGTTCTGATGATGTGGGGGGTGTAGAGTATAACGATGCTGGGTGTGATTTCCACTAATGCTGGTGTGTGGGTTCTGATGATGTGGTGGTGTAGAGTATAACGATGCTGGGTGTGATTTCTACTAAGGCTGGTGTGTGGGTTCTGATGATGTGGGGGTGTAGAGTATAACGATGCTGGGTGTGATTTCTACTAATGCTGGTGTGTGGGTTCTGATGATGTGGGGGGTGTAGAGTATAACGATGCTGGGTGTGATTTCTACTAATGCTGGTGTGTGGGTTCTGATGATGTGTGGGGGGTGTAGAGTATAACAATGCTGTGTGTGATTTCTACTAATGCTGAGATGTGGGTTCTAATGATGTGGGGGGTGTAGAGTATAACGATGCTGGGTGTGATTTCTACTAATGCTGGTGTGTGGGTCTTGATGATGTGGGGGTGTAGAGTATAACGATGCTGGGTGTGATTTCTACTAAGGCTGGTGTGGGGGTTCTGATGATGTGGGGGGGTATAGAGTATAACGATGCTGGGTGTGATTTCTACTAATGCTGGTGTGTGGGTTCTGATGATGTGGGGGGTGTAGAGTATAACGATGCTGGGTGTGATTTCTCCTAATGCTGGTGTGTGGGTTCTGATGATGTGTGGGGGGTGTAGAGTATAACGATGCTGGGTGTGATTTCTCCTAATGCTGAGATGTGGGTTCTAATGATGTGGGGTGTAGAGTATAACAACGCTGGGTGTGATTTCTACTAATGCTGAGATGTGGGTTCTAATGATGTGGGGGTGTTGAGTATAACGATGCTGGGTGTGATTTCTACTAATGCTGGTGTGTGGGTTCTGATGATGTGGGGGTGTAGAGTATAACGATGCTGGGTGTGATTTCTACTAAGGCTGGTGTGTGGGTTCTGATGATGTGGGGGGGCGGGTGTAGAGTATAACAATGCTGGGTGTGATTTCTACAAATGCTGGTGTGTGGGTTCTGATGATATGGGGGGTGTAGAGTATAACGATGCTGGGTCTGATTTCTACTAATGCTGGTGTGTGGGTTCTGATGATGTGGGGGGTGTAGAGTATAACGATGCTGGGTGTGATTTCTACTAATGCTGGTTTGTGGGTTCTGATGATGTGGGGGGTGTAGAGTATAACGATGCTGGGTGTGATTTCTACTAATGCTGGTGTGTGGGTTCTGATGATGTGGGGGGTGTAGAGTATAACGATGCTGGGTGTGATTTCTACTAATGATGGTGTGTGGGTTTTGATGATGTGGGGGGTGTAGAGTATAACGATGCTGGGTGTGATTTCTACTAATGCTGGTGTGTGGGTTCTGAATTTGTGGGGGTGTAGAGTATAACAATGCTGGGTGTGATTTCTACTAAGGCTGGTGTGTGGGTTCTGATGATGTGTGGGGAGGTGTAGAGTATAACGATGCTGAGTGTGATTTCTACTAATGCTGGTGTGTGGGTTCTGATTATGTGGGGGTGTAGAGTATAACGATGCTGGGTGTGATTTCTACTAATGCTGGTGTGTGGGTTCTGATTATGTGGGGGTGTAGAGTATAACGATGCTGGGTGTGATTTCTACTAATGCTGGTGTGTGGGTTCTGATGATGTGGGGGGTGTAGAGTATAACGATGCTGGGTGTGATTTCTACTAATGCTGGTGTGTGGGTTCTGATTATGTGGGGGTGTAGAGTATAACGATGCTGGGTGTGATTTCTACTAAGGCTGGTGTGTGGGTTCTGATGATGTGGGGGTGTAGAGTATAACGATGTTGGGTGTGATTTCTACTAATGCTGAGATGTGGGTTCTGATGATGTGTGGGGGGGTGTAGAGTATAACGATGCTGGGTGTGATTTCTACTAATGCTGGTGTGTGGGTTCTGATGATGTGGGGGGTGTAGAGTATAACGATGCTGGGTGTGATTGCTACTAATGCTGGTGTGTGGGTTTTGATGATGTGGGGGGTGTAGAGTATAACGATGCTGGGTGTGATTTCTACTAATGCTGGTGTGTGGGTTCTGAATATGTGGGGGTGTAGAGTATAACGATGCTGGGTGTGATTTCTACTAAGGCTGGTGTGTGGGTTCTGATGATGTGTGGGGAGGTGTAGAGTATAACGATGCTGGGTGTGATTTCTACTAATGCTGGTGTGTCGGTTCTGATGATGTGTGGGGAGTGTAGAGTATAACGATGCTGTGTGTCATTTCTACTAATGCTGAAATGTGGGTTCTGATGATGTGTGGGGGGTGTAGAGTATAACGATGCTGAGTGTGATTTCTACTAATGCTGGTGTGTGGGTTCTGATTATGTGGGGGTGTAGAGTATAACGATGCTGGGTGTGATTTCTACTAATGCTGGTGTGTGGGTTCTGATTATGTGTGGTGTGTGATTTCTACTAATGCTGAGATGTGGTTCTGATCATATGTGGTGTGTGATTTCTACTAATGCTGAGGTGTGGGTTCTGAACATGTGTGGTGTGTGATTTCTACTAATGCTGAGATGTGGGTTCTGATGATGTGTGGTGTGTGATTTCTACTAATGCTGAGATGTGGGTTCTGATGATGTGTGGTGTGGGATTTCTACTAATGCTGAGATGTGGTTCTGATCATATGTGGTGTGTGATTTCTACTAATGCTGAGGTGTGGGTTCTGATGATGTGTGGGGGGTGTAGAGTATAACGATGCTGGGTGTGATTTCTACTAATGCTGAGATGTGGGCTCTGATGATGTGTGGTGTGTGATTTCTACTAATGCTGAGGTGTGGTTCTGATCATGTGTGGTGTGTGATTTCTACTAATGCTGAGGTGTGGTTCTGATCATATGTGGTGTGTGATTTCTACGAATGCTGGTGTGTGGGTTCTGATGATAGGTGGGGGTGTAGAGTATCACAATGCTGGGTGTGATTTCTACTAATGCTGAGATGTGGGTTCTGATGATGTGTGGGGGGGTGTAGAGTATAACGATGCTGGGTGTGATTTCTACTAATGCTGGTGTGTGGGTTCTGATGCTGTGGGGGTGTAGAGTATAACAATGCTGGGTGTGATTTCTACTAATGCTGGTGTGTGGGTTCTGCTGATGTGGGGGTTGTAGAGTATAACGATGCTGGGTGTGATTTCTATTAATGCTGGTGTGTGGGTTCTGATGATGTGTGGGGGTGTAGAGTATAACGATGCTGGGTGTGATTTCTACTAATGCTGGTGTGTGGGTTCTGATGATGTGGGGGGCGTAGAGTATAACGATGCTGGGTGTGATTTCCACTAATGCTGGTGTGTGGGTTCTGATGTGTGGGGGGTGTAGAGGATAACGATGCTGGGTGTGATTTCTACTAATGCTGGTGTGTGGGTTCTGATGATGTGGGGGGTGTAGAGTATAACGATGCTGGGTGTGATTTCTACTAATGCTGGTGTGTGAGTTCTGATAATGTGGGGGTGCAGAGTATCACGAGGCTGGGTGTGATTTCTACTTATGCTGGTGTGTGGGTTCTGATGATGTGGGGGGTGTAGAGTATAACGATGCTGGGTGTTATTTCTACTAATGCTGGTGTGTGGGTTCTGATGATGGGGGGGGTGTAGAGTATAACAATGCTGGGTGTGATTTCTACTAATGCTAGTGTGTGGGTTCTGATGATGTGGGGGGTGTAGAGTATAACAATGCTGGGTGTGATTTCCACTAATGCTGGTGTGTGGGTTCTGATGATGTGGGGGTGTAGAGTATAACAATGCTGGGGGTGATTTCTACAAAGGCTGGTGTGTGGGTTCTGATGATGTGGGGGTGTAGAGTATAACGATGCTGGGTGTGATTTCTACTAATGCTGGTGTGTGGGTTCTGATGATGTGGGGGGTGTAGAGTATAACGATGCTGGGTGTGATTCTACTAATGCTGAGACGTGGGTTCTGATCATGTGTGGGGTGTGATTTCTACTAATGCTGAGATGTGGGTTCTGAACATGTGTGGTGTGTGATTTCTACTAATGCTGAGATGTGGGTTCTGATGATGTGTGGTGTGTGATTTCTACTAATGCTGAGATGTGGGTTCTGAACATGTGTGTTGTGTGATTTCTACTAATGCTGAGATGTGGGTTCTGATGATGTGTGGTGTGTGATTTCTACTAATGCTGAGATGTGGGTTCTGATGATGTGTGGTGTGTGATTTCTACTAATGCTGAGATGTGGTTCTGATCATATGTGGTGTGTGATTTCTACGAATGCTGAGGTGTGGTTCAGATCATATGTGGTGTGTGATTTCTACTAATGCTGGTGTGTGGGTTCTGATGATGTGTGGGGGGTGTAGAGTATAACGATGCTGGGTGTGATTTCTACTAATGCTGAGATGTGGGGTCTGATGATGTGTGGTGTGTGATTTCTACTAATGCTGAGGTGTGGTTCTGATCATGTGTGGTGTGTGATTTCTACTAATGCTGAGGTGTGGTTCTGATCATATGTGGTGTGTGATTTCTACTACTGCTGGTGTGTGGGTTCTGATGATAGGTGGGGGTGTAGAGTATAACGATGCTGGGTGTGATTTCTATTAATGCTGGTGTGTGGGTTCTGATGCTGTGGGGGTGTAGAGTATAACAATGCTGGGTGTGATTTCTACTAATGCTGGTGTGTGGGTTCTGATGATTTGTGGGGGGTGTAGCGTATAACGATGCTGGGTGTGATTTCTACTAATGCTGGTGTGTGGGTTCTGATGATGTGGGGGGTGTAGAGTATAACGATGCTGGGTGTGATTTCTACTAATGCTGGTGTGTGGGTTCTGATGATGTGGGGGTGCAGAGTATCACGAGGCTGGGTGTGATTTCTACTAATGCTAGTGTGTGGGTTCTGATGATGTGGGGGGTGTAGAGTATAACAATGCTGGGTGTGATTTCCACTAATGCTGGTGTGTGGGTTCTGATGATGTGGGGGTGTAGAGTATAACGATGCTGGGTGTGATTTTTACTAAGGCTGGTGTGTGGGTTCTGATGATGTGGGGGTGTAGAGTATAACGATGCTGGGTGTGATTTCAACTAATGCTGGTGTGTGGGTTCTGATGATGTGAGGGGTGTAGAGTATAACGATGCTGGGTGTGATTTCTACTAATGCTGGTGTGTGAGTTCTGATGATGTGTGGGGGGTGTAGAGTATAACGATGCTGGGTGTGATTTCTACTAATGCTGAGATGTGGGTTCTAATGATGTGGGGGGTGTAGAGTATAACGATGCTGGGTGTGATTTCTACTAATGCTGGTGTGTGGGTTCTGATGATGTGGGGGTGTAGAGTATAACAATGCTGGGTGTAATTTCTACTAAGACTGGTGTGTGGGTTCTGATGATGTGGGGGGGTATAGAGTATAACGATGCTGGGTGTGATTTCTACTAATGCTGGTGTGTGGGTTCTGATGATGTGGGGGGTGTAGAGTATAACGATGCTGGGTGTGATTTCTACTAATGCTGGTGTGTGGGTTCTGATGATGTGTGGGGGGTGTAGAGTATAACGATGCTGGGTGTGATTTCTACTAATGCTGAGATGTGGGTTCTAATGATGTGGGGGGTGTAGAGTATAACGACGCTGGGTGTGATTTCTACTAATGCTGAGATGTGGGTTCTAATGATGTGGGGGTGTAGAGTATAACGATGCTGGGTGTGATTTCTACTAATGCTGGTGTGTGGGTTCTGATGATGTGGGGGTGTAGAGTATAACGATGCTGGGTGTGATTTCTACTAATGCTGAGATGTGGGTTCTGATGATGGGTGGGGGGGTGTAGAGTATAAGGATGCTGGGTGTGATTTCTACTAATGCTGGTGTGTGGGTTCTGATGCTGTGGGGGTGTAGAGTATAACAATGCTGGGTGTGATTTCTACTAATGCTGGTGTGTGGGTTCTGATGATTTGTGGGGGGTGTAGAGTATAACGATGCTGGGTGTGATTTCTACTAATGCTGGTGTGTGGGTTCTGCTGATGTGGGGGTTGTAGAGTATAACGATGCTGGGTGTCATTTCTACTAATGCTGGTGTGTGGGTTCTGATGATTTGTGGGGGTGTAGAGTATAACGATGCTGGGTGTGATTTCTACTAATGCTGGTGTGTGGGTTCTGAAGATGTGGGGGGCGTAGAGTATAACGATGCTGGGTGTGATTTCCACTAATGCTGGTGTGTGGGTTCTGATGTGTGGGGGGTGCAGAATATAACGATGCTGGGTGTGATTTCCACTAATGCTGGTGTGTGGGTTCTGATGATGTGGGGGGTGTAGAGTATAACGATGCTGGGTGTGATTTCCACTAATGCTGGTGTGTGGGTTCTGATGTGTGGGGGGTGTAGAGTATAACGATGCTGGGTGTGATTTCCACTAATGCTGGTGTGTTGGTTCTGATGTGTGGGGGGTGTAAAGGATAACGATGCTGGGTGTGATTTCTACTAATGCTGGTGTGTGGGTTCTGATGATGTGGGGGGTGTACAGTATAACGATGCTGGGTGTGATTTCTACTAATGCTGGTGTGGGGGTTCTGATGATGTGGGGGTGCAGAGTATCACAATGCTGGGTATGAATTCTACTTATGCTGGTGTGTGGGTTCTGATGATGTGGGGGGTGTAGAGTATAATGAGGCTGGGTGTTATTTCTACTAATGCTGGTGTGTGGGTTCTGATGATGTGGGGGGGTGTAGAGTATAACGATGCTGGGTGTGATTTCTACTAATGCTAGTGTGTGAGTTCTGATGATGTGGGGGGTGTAGAGTATAACGATGCTGGGTGTGATTTCCACTAATGCTGGTGTGTGGGTTCTGATGATGTGGTGGTGTAGAGTATAACGATGCTGGGTGTGATTTCTACTAAGGCTGGTGTGTGGGTTCTGATGATGTGGGGGTGTAGAGTATAACGATGCTGGGTGTGATTTCTACTAATGCTGGTGTGTGGGTTCTGATGATGTGGGGGGTGTAGAGTATAACGATGCTGGGTGTGATTTCTACTAATGCTGGTGTGTGGGTTCTGATGATGTGTGGGGGGTGTAGAGTATAACAATGCTGTGTGTGATTTCTACTAATGCTGAGATGTGGGTTCTAATGATGTGGGGGGTGTAGAGTATAACGATGCTGGGTGTGATTTCTACTAATGCTGGTGTGTGGGTCTTGATGATGTGGGGGTGTAGAGTATAACGATGCTGGGTGTGATTTCTACTAAGGCTGGTGTGGGGGTTCTGATGATGTGGGGGGGTATAGAGTATAACAATGCTGGGTGTGATTTCTACTAATGCTGGTGTGTGGGTTCTGATGATGTGGGGGGTGTAGAGTATAACGATGCTGGGTGTGATTTCTCCTAATGCTGGTGTGTGGGTTCTGATGATGTGTGGGGGGTGTAGAGTATAACGATGCTGGGTGTGATTTCTCCTAATGCTGAGATGTGGGTTGTAATGATGTGGGGTGTAGAGTATAACAACGCTGGGTGTGATTTCTACTAATGCTGAGATGTGGGTTCTAATGATGTGGGGGTGTTGAGTATAACGATGCTGGGTGTGATTTCTACTAATGCTGGTGTGTGGGTTCTGATGATGTGGGGGTGTAGAGTATAACGATGCTGGGTGTGATTTCTACTAAGGCTGGTGTGTGGGTTCTGATGATGTGGGGGGGCGGGTGTAGAGTATAACAATGCTGGGTGTGATTTCTACAAATGCTGGTGTGTGGGTTCTGATGATATGGGGGGTGTAGAGTATAACGATGCTGGGTCTGATTTCTACTAATGCTGGTGTGTGGGTTCTGATGATGTGGGGGGTGTAGAGTATAACGATGCTGGGTGTGATTTCTACTAATGCTGGTTTGTGGGTTCTGATGATGTGGGGGGTGTAGAGTATAACGATGCTGGGTGTGATTTCTACTAATGCTGGTGTGTGGGTTCTGATGATGTGGGGGGTGTAGAGTATAACGATGCTGGGTGTGATTTCTACTAATGATGGTGTGTGGGTTTTGATGATGTGGGGGGTGTAGAGTATAACGATGCTGGGTGTGATTTCTACTAATGCTGGTGTGTGGGTTCTGAATTTGTGGGGGTGTAGAGTATAACAATGCTGGGTGTGATTTCTACTAAGGCTGGTGTGTGGGTTCTGATGATGTGTGGGGAGGTGTAGAGTATAACGATGCTGAGTGTGATTTCTACTAATGCTGGTGTGTGGGTTCTGATTATGTGGGGGTGTAGAGTATAACGATGCTGGGTGTGATTTCTACTAATGCTGGTGTGTGGGTTCTGATTATGTGGGGGTGTAGAGTATAACAATGCTGGGTGTGATTTCTACTAATGCTGGTGTGTGGGTTCTGATGATGTGGGGGGTGTAGAGTATAACGATGCTGGGTGTGATTTCTACTAATGCTGGTGTGTGGGTTCTGATGATGTGGGGGGTGTAGAGTATAACGATGCTGGGTGTGATTTCTACTAATGCTGGTGTGTGGGTTCTGATTATGTGGGGGTGTAGAGTATAACGATGCTGGGTGTGATTTCTACTAAGGCTGGTGTGTGGGTTCTGATGATGTGGGGGTGTAGAGTATAACGATGTTGGGTGTGATTTCTACTAATGCTGAGATGTGGGTTCTGATGATGTGTGGGGGGGTGTAGAGTATAACGATGCTGGGTGTGATTTCTACTAATGCTGGTGTGTGGGTTCTGATGATGTGGGGGGTGTAGAGTATAACGATGCTGGGTGTGATTGCTACTAATGCTGGTGTGTGGGTTTTGATGATGTGGGGGGTGTAGAGTATAACGATGCTGGGTGTGATTTCTACTAATGCTGGTGTGTGGGTTCTGAATATGTGGGGGTGTAGAGTATAACGATGCTGGGTGTGATTTCTACTAAGGCTGGTGTGTGGGTTCTGATGATGTGTGGGGAGGTGTAGAGTATAACGATGCTGGGTGTGATTTCTACTAATGCTGGTGTGTCGGTTCTGATGATGTGTGGGGAGTGTAGAGTATAACGATGCTGTGTGTCATTTCTACTAATGCTGAAATGTGGGTTCTGATGATGTGTGGGGGGTGTAGAGTATAACGATGCTGAGTGTGATTTCTACTAATGCTGGTGTGTGGGTTCTGATTATGTGGGGGTGTAGAGTATAACGATGCTGGGTGTGATTTCTACTAATGCTGGTGTGTGGGTTCTGATTATGTGGGGGTGTAGAGTATAACGATGCTGGGTGTGATTTCTACTAAGGCTGGTGTGTGGGTTCTGATGATGTGGGGGTGTAGAGTATAACAATGCTGGGTGTGATTCCTGCTAATGCTGGTGTGTGGGTTCTGATGATGTGGGGGGGTATAGAGTATAACGATGCTGGGTGTGATTTCTACTAATGCTGGTGTGTGGGTTCTGATGATGTGGGGGTGTAGAGTATAACGATACTGGGTGTGATTTCTACTAATGCTGGTGTGTGGGTTCTGATGTGTGGGGGGTGTAGAGTATAACAATGCTGGGTGTGATTTCTACTAATGCTAGTGTGTGGGTTCTGATGATGTGGGGGGTGTAGAGTATAACGATGCTGGGTGTGATTTCTACTAATGCTAGTGTGTGGGTTCTGATGATGTGTGGGGTGTAGAGTATAAGGATGCTGGGTGTGATTTCTACTAATGCTGGTGTGTGGGTTCTGATGCTGTGGGGGTGTAGAGTATAACGATGCTGGGTGTGATTTCTACTAATGCTGGTGTGTGGGTTCTGATGATGTGTGGGGGGTGTAGAGTATACCGATTGCGGGTGTGATTTCTACTAATGCTGGTGTGTGGGTTCTGATGATGGGGGTGTAGAGTATAACAATGCTGGGTGTGATTTCTACTAATGCTGGTGTGTGGGTTCTAATGATGTGGGGGGTGTAGAGTATAACGATGCTGGGTGTGATTTCTATTAATGCTGGTGTGTGGGTTCTGATGATGTGGGGGGGTGTAGAGTATAACGATGCTGGGTGTGATTTCTGCTAATGCTGGTGTGTGGGTTCTGAGGATGTGTGAGGTGGTGTAGAGTATAACGATGCTGGGTGTGATTTCTACTAATGCTGGTGTGTGGGTTCTGATGATGTGGGGGGTGTAGAGTATAACGATGCTGGGTGTGATTTCTACTAATGCTGAGATGTGGGTTCTGATGATGTGGGGGCTGTAGAGTATAACGATGCTGGGTGTGATTTCTACTAATGCAGGTGTGTGGGTTTTGATATTCTGTGGTGCGAGTTTTGATAGTGGATGGATGTTTAGGGCTATCATGGGCCAAAGACTGGAAATCAGCTTCGTCTGGCTCATAATAACAAGAATGAGGATGGAACATAGAATTACAAGGAAGGTGACTTGGATTGTTCACTTCCTGCTTGGTAATTCCCTCCACTGTCCCTAACAGATGCACACAAGCAACTTTTACAACCCCCAGCAAATCCCTCTTACTGGATGAAGCCATCACTAGTATTTCAGGCATGCTTAAATACAACTCTCCTCACACACTCACGTCACTTCTACTGATAGCCATCAACAAATGGGCAGGGCTGCGAATCTGTTGGAACCCCAGTTAAAACCGTAAGTTGGAATGTAGGTGGCCCTGCTCAGAAACAAAAACGTTCCAGCAATCGGTGCAACTTCAGATTTTTCTCTCTGCATTTTTCAAGAAACGTGGGCTAATGATTCCGTATTTTTTCAAGGGTACAAAACATTCTGCATTACTGCAATAAAAACAAGCATTAGAAATGCAATAGGTCTCGCAGCATTAGAGTTAGTGCTTTTAGAATTGTTTATGGGTTTTTTTTGTAAATCTTTAGCATGAGGTTGAGGGTGAGTGAGGGTGAGGGGTTGAGGGTGAGTGAGGGTGAGGCTGAGGGGTTGAGGGTGAGGGTGAGTGAGGGTGAGTGAGGGGTTGAGGGTGAGGGGTTGAGGGTGAGTGAGGGTGAGGGGTTGAGGGTGGGTGAGGGGTTGAGGGTGAGTGAGGGTGAGGGGTTGAGGGTGAGTGAGGGTGAGGGTGAGTGAGGGTGAGTGAGGGTGAGGGTGAGTGAGGGTGGGTGAGTGTGAGTGAGGGTGAGTGGGGGTGAGTGTGGGTGAGTGTGGGTGAGGGATTGAGGGTGAGGGGTTGAGGGTGAGGGGTTGAGGGTGAGTGGGGGTGAGTGAGGGTGAGGGGTTGAGGGTGAGTGAGGGTGAAGGTGAGTGAGGGTGAGTGAGGGTGGGTGAGTGTGAGTGAGGGTGAGTGAGGGTGAGTGAGAGTGAGGGTGAGTGAGAGTGAGGGTGAGTGAGAGTGAGTGAGAGTGAGGGTGAGTGAGGGAGGGTGAGGGTGAGGGTGGGTGAGGGTGAGTGACGGTGAGTGAGGGTGAGTGAGAGTGAGGGTGAGTGAGAGTGAGAGTGAGGGTGAGTGAGAGTGAGGGTGAGTGAGAGTGAGGGTGAGTGAGGGTGAGTGAGAGTGAGTGAGGGTGAGTGAGTGAGGGTGAGTGAGGGAGGGTGAGGGTGGGTGAGGGTGAGTGAGGGTGAGTGAGGGTGAGTGAGGGGTTGATGTTGAGGGGTTGAGGGTGAGTGAGGGAGTGAGGGTGAGGGTGAGTTAGGGTGAGGGGTTGAGGGTGAGTGAGGGTGAGGGGTTGAGGGTGAGTGAGGATGAGGGGTTGAGGATGAGTGAGAGTGAGGGTGAGGGGTTGAGGGTGAGTGAGGGTGAGGGTGAGTGAGGGGTTGAGGGTGAGGGGTTGAGGGTGAGTGAGGGTGAGGGGTTGAGGGTGAGGGGTTGAGGGTGAGGGGGAGTGCGGAAGCAGCACGGAGGGCAGGGAAGGGCGGAAGCAGCACGGAGGGGCGGAAGCAGCACAGAGGGCAGGGAAGGGCGGAAGCAACAGGGAGGGCAGGGAAGGGCGGAAGCAACAGGGAGGGTAGGGAAGGGCAGAAGCAACAGGGAGGGCAGGGAAGGGCGGAAGCAACAGGGAGGGCAGGGAAGAGCGGAAACAGGGAGGGCAGGGAAGGGCGGAAGCAACAGGGAGGGCAGGGAAGCGCTGAAGCAACACTGAGGGCAGGGAAGGGCTGAAACAAAACGGAGGGCAGGGAAGGGCTATTTTGTATTTTATTGTAAATATGCGGACACAGAGGGATGGAGCTAGCCTTGCGCGAAGATGGCTGCGCTCTAGGCAAGCTCCTTTGGCTGCCACCTAATGAACAGCAATATGCTGCGGTAAACAAAATAATTAGAATTTAGAGAAGCTGACCTGTGCTTCGTAGGGGATTGAGCACACAAAATAGGCTTGCCACCGTACATGTGAAGCAGGCGTTGTCCCGCGGCCTAGATGGAAGCGGCAAGGACCGCCCTGCAGAGGATGTGGGAGGCCGCTGGCTGTGAGCTGCTCCTGTGCAGGCGGGCACTCTGTGGAGCCGGTCAGCGCCTGTGACGCTGTGCTCTGCAGCTGGAGGACGGGCGGCACCGAGGGAGCTGCGACCGGCCTGTGGGAATGACTGGCAGGATCAGTGTACAGGGAGGGTAGGGAAGGGCAGAAGCAACAGGGAGGGCAGGGAAGGGCGGAAGCAACAGGGAGGGCAGGGAAGAGCGGAAACAGGGAGGGCAGGGAAAGGCGGAAGCAACAGGGAGGGCAGGGAAGCGCGGAAGCAACACTGAGGGCAGGGAAGGGCTGAAACAAAACGGAGGGCAGGGAAGGGCTATTTTGTATTTTATTGTAAATATGCGGACACAGAGGGATGGAGCTAGCCTTGCGCGAAGATGGCTGCGCTCTAGGCAAGCTCCTTTGGCTGCCACCTAATGAACAGCAATATGCTGCGGTAAACAAAATAATTAGAATTTAGAGAAGCTGACCTGTGCTTCGTAGGGGATTGAGCACACAAAATAGGCTTGCCACCGTACATGTGAAGCAGGCGTTGTCCCGCGGCCTAGATGGAAGCGGCAAGGACCGCCCTGCAGAGGATGTGGGAGGCCGCTGGCTGTGAGCTGCTCCTGTGCAGGCGGGCACTCTGTGGAGCCGGTCAGCGCCTGTGACGCTGTGCTCTGCAGCTGGAGGACGGGCGGCACCGAGGGAGCTGCGACCGGCCTGTGGGAATGACTGGCAGGATCAGTGTGCCTGCAGCCCGGTAGATGAGCATGGCTCGCGGCGGGAGGCGGTGTTACGCGGAAGGAAGTTAGACGGCGTTAGACGGAAGGAAGAGAGGGGAGGGGGAGGAGAAATGCGACACGGCGGGAAGGGGAGGGGGCGGAGCGGGTAAACAAAGACGGACGTGCACGCGCACGCGCTTTTAAGGTCAATGCGCATGCGCATAAGCTCAATGCGCATGCGCATTGACCTTAAAAGTCACGGGCACTGCAAGGAATCGCCACGATTCCTTGCAGTGTGGATAAAGAGTGGATAAGTCGCAATACTCTCGCTTGCTCGATGCGCATGCGCATCGACAGGCGAGACCTAAAAACGTGCCAGAGGCAGACCCTCAAGGGGCCTGACAAGTTTGTCAAGCACCCCTTTGACCTGTTCGACAACTGAAATATCTACTCAGCTCGGGCATAGGCAAAAACAGCTACTATCTTTTAAAACCCAAACACAACTAATGCAGAACAGGGCAGGCACGGTGACTTGCAGCATTTAGATGCCTGCTTCAAATCTTTACCGTAATGTTGGGGAGTGGTTTCGGATAGCGTTGGGTGGGACATCTGATAATATCGGGACGTGGGCTCTGATAACGCTCTGATTTGGTTTCTGATACATTTGGGATATGGGTTCTGAAAATGATTAGTGTGGGTTCTGATACATTTGGGATATGGGTTCTGAAAATGATTAGTGTGTCTTCTGATAATTTTGGGGTGTGGTGTCTGATGCTGTAGGAATGTGGGTTCTAATAGTGTTTGGTGTGGGTTCTGATAATGTTGGAATGGGAGTCTGATAATGTTGGGGTGTGGTTTCTGATAATATTGGGGTGTGGTGTCTGATGCTGTAGGAATGTGGGTTCTAATAGTGTTGGGGTGTGGTGTCTGATGCTGTAGGAATGTGGGTTCTAATAGTGTTGGGGTGTGGTGTCTAATGCTGTAGGAATGTGGGTTCTAATAGTATTGGGGTGTGGTGTCTGATGCTGTAGGAATGTGGGTTCTGATAGTGTTTGGTGTGGTTTCTGATAATGTTGGGGTGTGGTTTCTGATAATATTGGGGTGTGGTGTCTGATGCTGTAGGAATGTGGGTTCTAATAGTGTTGGGGTGTGGTTTCTGATAATGTTGGGGTGTGGTGTCTGATGCTGTAGGAATGTGGGTTCTAATAGTGTTGGGATATGGTGTCTGATGCTGTAGGAATGTGGGTTCTAATAGTGTTGGGGTGTGGTGTCTGATGCTGTAGGAATGTGGGTTCTAATAGTGTTGGGGTGTGGTTTCTGATAATGTTGGGGTGTGGTGTCTGATGCGGTAGGAATGTAGGTTCTAATAGTGTTGGGGTGTGGTTTCTGATAATGTTGGGGTGTGGTGTCTGATGCTGTAGGAATGTGGGTTCTAATAGTGTTTGGTGTGTTTTCGGATAATGTTGGGGTGTGGTTTCTGATAATGTTGGGATGTGGTTTCTGATAATATTGGGGTGTGGTGTCTGATGCTGTAGGAATGTGGGTTCTAATAGTGTTGGGGTGTGGTGTCTGATGCTGTAGGAATGTGGGTTCTAATAGTATTGGGGTGTGGTGTCTGATGCTGTAGGAATGTGGGTTCTAATAGTGTTGGCGTGTGGTTTCTGATAATGTTGGGGTGTGGTGTCTGATGCTGTAGGAATGTGGGTTCTAATAGTGTTTGGTGTGGTTTCTGATAATGTTGGGGTGTGGGGTGTGGTGTCTGATGCTGTAGGAATGTGAGTCTGATTATGTTGGGGTGTGGTTTCTGATAATGTTCGGGTGTGGTTTCTGATAAGGTTGGGGTGTGGTTTCTGATAATATTGGGGTGTGGTGTCTGATGCTGTAGGAATGTGGGTTCTAATAGTGTTGGGATGTGATGTCTGATGCTGTAGGAATGTGGGTTCTAATAGTGTTGGGGTGTGGTGTCTGATGCTGTAGCAATGTGGGTTCTAATAGTGTTGGGGTGTTGTTTCTGATAATGTTGGGGTGTGGTTTCTGATAATGTTGGGGTGTGGTGTCTGATGCTGTAGGAATGTGAGTTCTAATAGTGTTTGGGGTGGATTCTGATAATGTTAGAATATGAGTCTGATTATGTTGGGGTGTGGTTTCTGATAATGTTGGGGTGTGGTGTCTGATGCTGTAGGAATGGGGGTTCTAATAGTGTTTGGTGTGAGTTCTGATAATGTTGGGGTGTGGTTTCTGATAATGTTGGGGTGTGGTTTCTGATAATGTTGGGATGTGGTTTATGATAATGTTGGGGTGTGGTTTCTAATAATGGGGTGTGGTGTCTGATGCTGTAGGAATGTGGGTTCTAATAGTGTTTGGGGTGGGTTCTGTTAATGTTGGAATGCGAGTCTGATAATGTTGGGGTGTGGTTTCTGATAATGTTGGTGTGTGGTGTCTGATGCTGTAGGAATGTGGGTTCTAATAGTGGTTGTTGTGGGTTCTGATAATGTTGGAATGTGAGTCTGATAATGTTGGGGTGTGGTTTCCGATTATGTTGGGGTGGTGTCTGATGCTGTAGGAATGTGGGTTCTGATAATGTTGGGGTGTGGTTTCTGATAATGTTGGGGTGTGGTTTCTGATAATGTTGGGGTGTGGTGTCTGATGCTGTAGGAAGGTGGGTTCTAATAGTGTTGGGGTGTGGTTTCTGATAATGTTGGGGCGTGGTGTCTGATGCTGTAGGAATGTGAGTCTGATAATGTTGGGGTGTGGTGTCTGATGCTGTAGGAATGTGGGTTCTAATAGTGTTTGGTGTGGGTTCTGATAATGTTGGAATGGGAGTCTGATAATGTTGGGCTGTGGTTTCTGATAATGCTGGTTGTCGGTTCTTATATTGTTGGGATGTTGGTTTCTGATACTGTTGAGTCCTACTGAACTTGGGTGCGAGAGCTCTGCTAGTGGTGACGGTGAGGTTTGTTGATGCTGGGGGAGAGCTTTGACAGTGGTGATGTGTGTGTACTTCTAACGGCTCGGGTCTGAGTCCTGATTATTTTGGGAGAATTAGTTGTTCCGAAGTTGGTTTTGGTATTTTGCTAAAGTTGAAATGTCATATGTGTTCATGTTGTGGCGTAAGTTGAGCTATATTTGGGTTTAATTCCTTATTTGTCTGTTACAGAGTCACTGATGACCGCCTCCCTCGGGTTCCTTTCTTCCTCTTTGGAGATTTTAACTTCCGGTTGGACACTGGCAGCCTCATCCAGGTATGTGAAGACCTCAGAGGTGGAGAAGGTGAATGAAGAGAGAGAAAAATGTGGGGAAGAATGGTAAAAGAGGAGGAGAAGATAAAAACTTTAGAGGGAGAGCAGAAACAATATCTTATAGAGGAGATCGGAATAGTGGTAGGGTGACAGAGGAGGAAAGAGAAGGCAGGGAGTGGAGGAGAGAGAGTAAAGCAAGACTAGTGACCAGAAGCAAGGAGCAAAAGAGGGGAGGATTGGATTGAGAATGCTGGAGCAAGGAGAGGCTTGAGTAGGGAACCAGGGAACGGTTTCTTTTCTAACTCACCGCTCTTTGTCCAGACACTCAGCAGCTGTGGAAGGTTACAGATGGTGAAGAGCGACAGTGGTAGTGTGCTCGAGAAGATTATTTGTGAGGAAACAGAGGAGAATCAGAAGGTAACCAAACATTAAAAGCTCTTTTTACCTTATAAGAATACTGTATGGCAAGTGCACAGCCATGTTTAAGCTGCGGGCACTATCTGTAATAAACCAAATATTTATCTATTTTAGCAAAGCATTAGTTGGCGAATTTAAGAACTTACTGTTGGAAAGCAGCTCCTTTGAATCAGTCAAAGCCTTGCCTGCCAATGAAAACCCTTTCAGTAATTGATATGCTTGTGAAAGTAAGGTTTGTTTGTCCAACGAGAGTCGTTTCTGACTGACTGAGTCCTTGACTGTACCATCGAAGCCATGCTTAACTGACCTCCCCAAGCCTCATGAGCTGGAGGTTTGTACTTTTGACCGGGGCGGCCGTCCTTGGGGTGAGATTAGGCCTCACTCGAGCAGGATGCAAGATTCTTTTATTGCAGTGGTGTTGGGGCAGGCCCGTAGTCAGGACACCAGTTGGATGGTACTTTGTCCCTGTCAGGGTCTCTCTGGATCTGAGTCTCCATTCCAATCACTTGTCTTTCTTCAGCTCACCCAGTAGTTGATGCGTCTGCCGCTTCAGCATGTTTCCTTTGCGCCTTGATCCATGCTGCACTCGAAGGTGAACCTGGGCATAGTCAGCCCCGATCCGCACACCAGGCTTTCATAATTCTTTTCAATCCTAGCATCTGTGAATCCAGGAAACTTTTAAGGTTATTGGATGATTATGAATAATGGAGCAGCTGTTTTCTCTAACTAAACCTGATCCCTCGGCTTACGGTGATCTGCCTGATGACCCACCAGATAGCTGTGAGAAGACCAGGTCTGGGTGAATGCTCAGGTCCAGGTAGCACGTCGAAGGGATGCCCCCATGCTGAAGTATTACATTGTTGTAGTAAGTATTGAGTATGGAACCTGGAACCTGATCCCTCGGCTTACGGCGATCAGCCTGATGACCCAACACATAGCTGTGACAAGCGAGCTTGGACCTCAGGAGACCAGGTTTGGGTGAATGCTCAGGTCCCGGTAGCACGTCGAAGGGATGCCCCCATGCTGAAGTATTACATTGTTGTGGTAAGTATTGTGTGGTGGAACCCGGAACCTGATCCCTCGGCTTAGGGTGATCTGCCTGATGACCCACCAGATAGCTGTGACAAGCGAGCTTGGACCTCAGGAGACCACGTCTGGGTGAATGCTCAGGTCCAGGTAGCACGTCAAAGGGATGCCCCCATGCTGAAGTATTACATTGTAGTAGTAAGTATTGAGTATGGAACCTGGAACCTGATTCCTCGGCTTACGGTGATCTGCCTGATGACCCAACACATAGCTGTGACAAGCGAGCTTGGACCTCAGGAGACCACGTCTGGGTGAATGCTCAGGTCCAGGTAGCACGTCGAAGGGATGCCCCCATGCTGAAGTATTACATTGTTGTAGTAAGTATTGTGTGGTGGAACCCGGAACCTGAGTAGATGACGTAGCAGGAGATCTGGAGGGGATCACATTCTAGGGAATTTCATTGTTAGTTGCTCCTGCTGGCTGCCGTGAACGTGGGATACTGCTATGAAGTATTCTTTATTTTAATAAAATAACTGCTTGGAGTATGTCCTGGCGGAATCTATAGGACGCCTTACTCTGTGTGTGCCACATAATCGTTCACTTCCTGTAAGCCTAGCTGTCACAGGTTTTTTCCCCTCATTCACAGATGTAGTCAGTCGAAACTTCACAAACACTGTAACCATTCATAGGCATTTTGATGACAAAATGGAGGGTGGGGACCTTGTACAGTAATGTGCAGTGCAGCAGTTTCACGCGTTGACGTGTGTCAAGTGGCTCGGATTACTGGGCCCTTTATGGCCTTTTATTGCCTTGTGCTGATTTGTTTTATGGACGTATTGACAAGGGAAACCACTCATAAAACAAGGAGGCTTGTCGGCAGCCTCCCAGGCATCTTGGGCCAATTAGCCTCGTCACTGCTAATATGGCGTCGCTGCTAGTGAGACAAATGTGTCGGGGCTTAACAGCGCGCGAGGCGGGGCCCCGAATAGTGCAGCAGGTGCAGTGGCACAGGATAGTCAAGCGCCCACTGCACCCCGCCCAAATCTGTGGTGGTGGCCATTTTCCCTGCTTGCACTAGGGCCCATTACACTGTTGCTACCCACTTCTCCAGCAATCAGCTTGTTTTTCATGTTTGAATGGCGGGGCGGTTGAGGGCAGATTAATGCGGTCCCGTGCAGCAGTCGGGCTGGCAGTACCTTTTTTTAAATTTCACTTAAACAGTTCCACACCTTAAAAAAAGGAAAAACAACTGTTCTTGAACGGTTAAGGGGAGTAACCAGTTCTGGAATGTGTTCCTTTAATATCACTTTTTAAGCACTTAAAAACACAATCTTTGTGGACATTTTGCGGAAGCTTATCTAATAATGTGCGTAGCATACACTCTACTGTGTGTGTGATACATTTTTTACACTAATAACTTGAATATTCACAGTGCTTTTTGTCAGAGGCTGGGACCTCATAGAACTATAAATACATATTTTCCAATGCACCACTCAGAATTCCAATCAATAACCCTCCAGTTAGACACAGACAGACATCTGAAGTGATGACATTAACCAACTGAGCTTTCCTACTGAAACAACGCATTTCCCAGAGATTAGTTTAACTTGCATTTATGTTTCATTTAAAGTCTGTGCATTTTATTTTAACATGCAGTTACATGTAGATGAAAGGCCAACAAAATAGTAAAATAATATTTTGTTCATTTTGCCACGTTTCTTACCCTGCCACCATGCTCTTTGAACCCTCCCCCTTTTTTCTTAGGATCGGAGTTCCCATACTTTTTCACTAATACATGCAAGGCCCAGTTGCAACTTCCTACAATGAACTCCCTATCTAACTTTTTTAAAATTTTCATATTAGCCCCTCCTTCCCCTCTCAGTGTGTCCTTTTGCACACGAGAACCCTCCAATGGCCCTTTTTGTTTTTCCCGAAAAGAGTACCATTGTGGGATGGCTAAATGATGGTCGACCACAATCAGTGCTTTTCTTCCGTAGCCCACAACTGCGTGGCACCCGCTTCCTTTGTTGTGTTTTGGAAGTATGTGCTTTAATTTGTCTTTTTCTTAATGCAGGATTCCACCATACCGCCACATTTCTTCCTTTTTTCTCCTCCTGCACCTGCTTCGGTGTGTTATCTCATGGTACGATGCAGGCAGATAGAAGACCAGTGGTGAGGAGTCCGTGGCAGAGTCTGAATATCGCAGTTTGCATTGCGTACTATGGAAATAGTTTTTTTCTTGCTCCCTGATACAAACTCCTCCTGCAGTCTAACCAAAGGCCTGATCACCTTTCTAATCCAAGCAAACAATTGTCTGTGTTATGATCAACATAATGTTTGCAAGAGTCTGGCACTTTCATCTATGCAAGTGAAGGAGAACAGTTAGCTGTGCCTTCTACATACAACTAGCTGGTCTGGCTCTGGTCTCAGAGCTGAGACGTACACAGGAACAAGCCTCCCGACACCACTCACAACGTCACCAGCATCACCCGACGATCTAGAATTCAATGTTCTAGCCCACTCAGAGATGGCACCACCACAGCACCATTCATCATTGGATGGATGGGGCTGTACTCTGCAGAGCTCCTACTCACCTTCAGTGAAGCCCTCACTGACATTTTCCTGGGAGACTGGACCCGTTGCCACTGCCCTGTGCACCCAGCTTTCCTCCTCCAGCACCCTACCCCCGAATGCTTGGTGGTGCAGGCCTTGGCTGCTATAGTCAACCCTAGTGCGTTCCCTAACACTCCACTGGACAGAGAATCCAAGGGGCTGGACTTTTTCGGAAAGCAAATTTTCTCTTCTACCAGCCTAGCATTGTAGTCGGTGAACACTGCATGCCTCCTGGTCTGAGACTCCCACACCTTCTGGGCCTCATTTACGCAAATGCTGCCCACAGTCCTGCCAGGGGGCCTCGTCATACTGAACTAAACCATACTTGATGGGCATGATGCAGCAAAATTCACCATCTGGTGTGGATTGGACACCACCGACTCACTGGACAGGGCCATCACGTCCATGGTGACACTCTGCTGCCACACCTGGTTGAGATCAACTGGCTTCTAAGGGGGCGTCCCTTCGACACTGATTGACAAAAGTGATGGCGGGGATTGAAGCACATCTTTGGAGGTCAGGGGTTCCAGCAGTGGCTACCGGCACGGCTCACGGGTGGCGGGGCAGCACGTGGGAGGGGGATCAAGGGGGATGCGGGCGGCAATGTTAAACAAGCACTGGCGTTGCCAATAGGTCTCGCAGTAGGAAAGTTGGAGCTATTACAATTACAAATAACAATGCCTTTTATTTTTGTTTTCATTTTAAAAACATAAAGGGCTTTGTCATTTACAAAAGCAATAGCTCCAACTTTCCTACTGCGAGACCTATTGTGCACTGCACAGTGTGGGTGAAAATGGCACTGCGTTGGTGTGAGTGGCGTTGCGTGGGTGATAGTGGGCTTGCGTGGGTGTGAGTGGTGTTGCGTGTCTGAAAGTGGTGCTGTGTGGGTGAAAGTGGCACTGCGTGGGTGTGAGTGGCTTTGCGTGAGTGAGTGAGTGAGTGGCGTTGCGTGGGTGAGTGGCGTTGCATGTGTGAGTGGCGTTGCATGTGCCGATTCACCCAGCACACAGAAGGTTTTTACGATTCACAGTAGCCAAGAGCCACTTTCAATTCAGAGTTTTACCCTTTGGACTTCGCTCAGCTCCGAGAATCTTCACGAAGGTCTTGGCACCAGTAGCTGCATTTGTAAATGTAAATGTATTGCGATTTATATAGCGCACGTATCACCCGAAGGCATCAAGGCGCTTGCCTTGGGAACCCGTCCTGGTATTCCCCTGTGAGATAACCCCAGCAGGGTATCCACAAGGTGAAAGCCAGGCATCCCGCCGCGAGGGGCCGTAGTGGAGATTAAGCAAGCTATTGCCCAGAGTCGCAGAGTGTGAACCCGTGAGTCGAGTAGGCACCGGAACGAGAATTATAGAGTCCGTGGAATTTTTGAGCCCAAGACCTGCCGAGGCGGGGAATTGAACTCTGGTCCAGGACCGATCTCAGCTTCCGGGTCTGCCGCCTCTAACCCCTGAGCCACACTTCTCCACAATTTCTACGGAAGAATCATTTCCAGGTCTTCCCTTACCTGGACGATTGGTTGCTAAAGGCTCCGTCCAGGGAGCCTGCGAGGGAAGCGGTCAACGCGTGCACAAACCTCTTCCAGAATTTGAGTCTCACTCTGAACAAGGAGAAATCATCTCTGGTTCTGTCCAGGACAGCACGCTTCCTGGGAGTCATCTTGGACTCAAATCTCAAGAAAGCTTTCCCAACCATGGAGAGGCAAGAAAAACTGCAGACCATGGCGCTAGACTTACAAAGAAGAAGGTTTCTTTCAGTACGCCGTTACAAATCCCTTCTGGGGGTAATCTCTTCATGCATTCATCTAATTGCACACTGTAGATTGAGGATGTGTCCTCTTCAAGAACAACTGGACATCCAATGGAGACAGGTTCACGGGTCTTTCGACGACAAGGTGACCATCACCTCGGCAATGAAAATAGCTGCCGTGTGGTGGACAAAGCAGGAGAACTTGTCCCAAAGTCTATCCTTCGTAAGCGATCCATCTCCTCAGGTGGTGACGACGGATGCGTCATTGGACGGTTGGGGAGCAGTACTGCAGGACCTGCATGTCAGTGGGCATTGGTCTCCTCAGACTCGTCGGCTCCACATCAATCTTTTGGAGCTCAGGGCAATCAAACTGGCCCTTCTGGCTTTTCTCCCTCGCCTAAGAGGTTCAAAAGTTCTCATCCATACGGACAACACCACTGCCATGCATTACGTGAACAAAGAAGGGGGAACCAGGTCTCTCCCGTTGTCTCAGGAAGCTCAAGAAATCTGGGAATGGGCGATCCATCATGGGATTTCGCTACAGGCGGAACACCTGCCAGGAGTTTTAAATGAAAATGCCGACTGACTAAGCAGGTCATCCTCAGTCAGTCACGAGTGGGAACTGAACCAGCAAGTGCTGGAGGAGGTCTTCCAACAGTGGGACAAGCCTGCGATAGATCTATTTTCCACACCGACCATCAAGAAATGCCAGTCTTATGCAAGCAGGCTTCACCACCAAGGATCATTGGGGAATGCACTTTCGATAGCCTGGTCAGGGACATTTGTCTACGCCTTTTCCCCATTCCACTGATCCCGAGGCTTATCAGGAAGATCAAGGTGGAGCCATGCAAAATGATCTTCATAGCCCCTGCTTGGGCGACAGTTCTGGTTCACTGAACTCCACCTATTGTCGCTGGTTCCTCCTCTTCCCTTGCGAACAATTCCAGATCTTCTCACAATGTCCGAATGGCAAATTTGGCATCTGGATCCAGCGTCATTGCACCTGACAGCATGGCTCCTGAGCAGCGAGAGTTCATGAACCTTCCCATCTCAAATGAAATAAAGGAAGTTCTCTCCCAGGCTAGAGCCCCTTCCACTAACAAAACCTTCAGTCTCAAATGGAAAAGATTTTGCATCTGGTGCAGGAAAGAGGATGTTGACCCCTTCTCTTCACAACTTCATCAAATTCTACCTTATCTTTTATCCCTGGCTAAGTCTGGGCTGACCCATTCATCCATAAAAGTTCATTTGACAGCGATTTCTAGGTACAGACGTTCAGCGTCTGGCTGGCTGGCCCGAGACGGCCGACTGTCATGCACACTTGAAGTGGTCAAATGACTGCTCCCCTTGTGACCCCAGCCCCGCCTACCCTAACCCATCCCTGTAGTAAAGAAAAATAAAATGATAATAACGTGGTTATTATCATTTTTTTTCTGCTCTGCAAGCAATGGGACAACGCTCCTCCACCTTAGCGGAAGAGCCGCCCCTGAAAGGCTCTTCAAAAAAACTTCAAGCGGCGCTGCAAAAAGTGCAACAAGATGCAGGGTTGGGAATATGTGGAGGCTGGAAAAGGCACAGCATATTAAAACAGAACTGACACAGTGCAGGGGTTATAAATCCCATGACACCATGACCCTACCCTGCTCTTAGCTGCACGACCCCCAAAAAGTGGTCCCTTCTCTATTACTTAGTCATATAGACGAGGGCCACACCTCTCCACTACTGTCCCCTGCAGTAGTCTGAGCTTTGCAGGTTTAGGACTGCCATGGGACCCCTTAGTGTTGGGTACATGTCCCCCACCTCTGTACTTCTGACTCCTGGACAATTTTGATCCCCCAGGATTTTGCAGTTGGGGATGGCAAATTTTGTGGCAACAAAATGCAAAATATGTGGTCCAAAACCCCAGAATTTGCAGTATTTTTTTAACAGGCATAATATCTGCTTGTCATAACAATAACATTCCAAATCACCTGGAAGTAAAATGTAATCGTGACTGAGACGTCTCTAGATAGCAGTTTGGTGTAGTGGCCTACCCCTCCCCGCCCAGTAGCTCTGCTGTTATCTAGAACGTCTAACGAGACGATGGAACTGGGGAATCGGTACAAGTCTCGGCATCACCTCAACATCCTGTGATTCTTAGCAGATCACTTAAACTATCCATGCCTGAACAAAAACTCATGTGATTCTGAAATTGTATTTTTATTGAATTTTATGTTATGGACTTAAAATTTATTGTTGTGTTATTGTGCTTTTATGATTGCTGATGCTAATCGAAATAAAGTAAATACTGACTGACTGACCTTGTGGAATGGAACTGATGCTCATGTAAAGGGCTCTATACCCTTGGTCCAGTTTGCTCTATGTATAGGAGCAAAATACACAATTCTTCATTATGTGGCCATGTCGTCCCATTGCCTCGGTAACCTACCAGAATGCCTGTATAAAGATAAACAATAAGACCTGTCTGGCCAGTTTAACATGCTTTTACACCGAGCCCCCTTAAGGAGGGTTAACTGGTGGCTTTTGACAACACTGCTTGATGGAGATAAAGGGCAGTGGGGAGGGAGGGGCCTAGCAGATGCGTAATAAAATTTGAGGGGGCCCACCTGCAAAGTACATTAAGCCCCCCCCCCCCCCTCCCCACCTCACCACCTACCACTTTCGCTGAAGGGGCCACCTGGAGTTTGCCACCCCCACCCCATCCTTGAACCGCTGGGACTTATTTTATGCCACTGGGTCCTAGGCAGGTATATATGGGGAGCCGGGCAGACGACAGAGGAATTTAACACCTCTGTTCTGCTGCCAGCTGTCATCTTGCTCGCCCTCCTTTCATTGGCTTTGTGACAGTGCAGAGCCAATAAAAGAAGAAGCCTAATTTTCTTTTAAAAGAATTTACAATCTTCTTAGTTTTCTCTATCAGTCTTGTAAAAATGTTGATACTTTTACAAAAGTGCCAGTCTCGTGATTTTTTTTGCATATATCGCAAAATCGCAATATCATGAGGGGGTCTGTCTGGAGTGTAGTGTGAGCACAGAAGGCCAAGGGCCTGATAATGAGTTGAACAACACCTGAGTGGGTATTACTCCATGCACTGAATGCGATTATTCTGGGTGAGGTACTTAGTGGGACTAGTCAGAAACAACTATTATGAGTTTTTACCCTGGGAATGAGACATAGCATGCAGATGTGATATTTATTCAACCAAAATAATGCATGTTTTGCCTCTTTTCTGTGCATTCTCCCCACATATATTTCACCAATATGTTTTACTAGTGGACTATAGCAAAGGAAAAGTGCAAGACTGTGATAATTACCACACAACTCTTAATTCTGATCCCTGCGCAAGCTCCTGTTTGTGCTGGGATCGGAATTTGTCGTAAGTCGTATTCGGGCTCATAAGTTGTATTCGGGGTCAAGTGGGCTTATTAAGTGTCCTGGTTTGGGGACCGCTATTTCCTGCAGCCGGTAAAATCCTCGGAATTTATACACTCAAGCAAAGGCCTGGATTGTCACTGTTTTATATATAGTATTTGTAATCTGCCAGATCCGTATATGTCTGGACACAGCATGTATCAGTTTACAGCAGTGCCCTTGATCCAGTGTATATATAGATGTCTTTTTGTCAGTAGACGTCTGCGGAATGTCTGTGATGTTCCATAACTGGGCACTCGTTTGATCTTGTTGCAGTGAAAACAAAGTCATGTTACCAGCAGCTCGGACAGTGTCCAGCAAGAAGGCCTGCTTGTGGGGGACATATTCGACAAGCGCTGGGGAGTCTGCAGGATGTATGCCTCACCTAGCACTTTAATCAGGAATCTCCTAATAAACTCTACTACTAATGCAGGCTTTGATAACTCGAATAATTACGCTTGATTATATGAGTTGGATTACTTATTGGTTCCTCATTAAAAATATTGCTTACTGCATACAGGATGAAATTTAGGACGTGCTTTTTAAACTTAGGGAAAAAACAGCTTTGTATGTATATACTCCGAGTCAATTAATGTTTGCATTAATAGAGGAACTTTAGATTCATTTGTTGATGTAAAACCCTCTGAGATCCTGGATTTCTCTCTTCCCACCAAGCCTAAAAGTTATTGTTGATGCTGTGTGGGTACCAGATATCAATCGAGCGGTATCTCAAGATAATAGCAAATTCCATCCGTTTGAAGTGATTTGGTGAGACAGTGAATGAATTCATCAAACGTTTAGTGGAATGCACTAGCCTAGTCTATGGAAAGATGTCCCCTTGACTGCACAGGTGCAAGGTTTTGAAGCCATCAAGTGTGGTGAAACAACAATCAGAAAATATATCCTCAAACTTTGAAACTTTAACTTGCCCATGATGTTATGGATGTGTTTTCCATATAATACAGTAGGGCTTGAAATGTTAAACAGTAATTACTTAGGGAGGATAGCACATTAAACTGAAACAAATTAGCAAGACTTGTCCAAAGCAAGTCCCGCCATTACCCAAGTGCGTGATGTTCTTTCCGGACTCTCTCTTTACCCTAAGGGTAACGCCTAGGCTTTTCCTTGGAGAATGTGAGGTTGATTGGCTTCAAAATAGAACAAATTGGAACATTGGCATGCCCCGCAGCACTCTAGTGCCATGCTCGGTCAGGAACAGCACGCCTGCACCAATCACATGGACCAGTCAACGCTTGCCATTTCACTCTGCCAATAGACGTGGCAAGAGCCTGGGTCGGCCTGTCTACAGGGCAATCTGGCAGTGTCCAAAGGGCTGGTTTGACAGGTCAGTGTTTGGCCTTTTTCTGGGCTCTTTGTGAGCCTATATAAGATCTGGTGCCCCATTTATTTTTGCTGTTGACTTCCCTAATATTAACATACCTATTCCCTGCAGAAAGCACATATGCATGCAGTCTCCCAAAACGTGCAAAACACTTATATACAGCTTGTCTTTACAAGTTCAAAACTGTTCTGGTTTGGAAAAGCAGCCAATTTTTAGTCTATTTGCTTCGCTAATGAGATCAACTTTAATTCGTTTTTTGTCCCAGTCCGACACTGGACAGGGCAGTTTTTTTTTCTAATACACTGCATATCATGCTGAAGAACTTTTTTGTTCCGTGGATAAGAATACCTAGGAATAAATAAACCGGGGAAGGACCTCCAAATTCATTAATCCTATTCTGCCAGCAAGACTGAGCATTGATTTTATTCACATTTCAATTTCCAGTACCAGGCAGGCAAAATATCTTGAATGAAGTGTAATTACTAGGCACTTATGCATAGTCGCCTATCAATAGTCTCTTCAATGGGAGGTTTCAGGTTTAGTTGCCTGTGCCAAATATGTAATATATTATTGTATAACGTAATCAGCATATAGATTTACAGCAGTCCTGTGATGCATAGATGTGAACGCCATACCCAGAAAGCTATTCGTATATGTTAGAGCTTAAGTGCCAATTCAAAAAGAAGATGAGACCGGGAGGACCCTGCCTCATGACTTTAGTAGAATTAATCAGGCGTGACGTCAGGCAGCTACTGCAAACATTAACACATGAGTTATTGTAGGGCGATCAAGGGCACCGTGGTCCGGGTGAGCAGTACCTTGGGTGGACAGGAAGTATTAGAAATCCTTTAAATACACATAGCCCAGGTGAGGTATTTGCCAGGTGTGGCAAGTAAGGTATTTTATAGCTGTATAAAATACTTCCTGTTCAAAGTATTCTCCCTGTAAAATGGGGGACTACATGTGGATGTTGATGCTTTCCACACCTGCCTCTGCATGGAAAAGTTCTGCAGGTTTGACCTGTCGAAATTTGCCGAGAGCAAATTGTGAGGTTTCTGTGATTGCCACGCCACTTATAATTTAGATTTATGGTCAACCAGTAGTTTGCTCAGGGATCAGAATTTAGTGCTAACATTTTAACCAGGGGTTGTGTTTTGGAGAAGTGTGGCTCAATGATTAGAGCGGCAGACCCTGATGCAGAGGTCTAGCCCGGGACCAGGGTTCAATTCCCCGCCTCGGCGGGTCTTGGGCTCAAAATTCCACTGACCTGATAATTCTCGCCTCGGTGCCTATTCCAATCATGGAGTCCCACTCTGCAACTCTGGGCAATAGCTTGCTTAATCTCCACAACGGCCCCCATAACGCTAAAAGGATGCCTGGCCTCCACCTTGGGGGTGCCCAGGAGTGGACGCCTCACAGGGAAAGCCAGGATGGGTTCCACAGCGGTATTCGTACAAGCCCCTTGAGACCCTTGCGGGTGAGTAGTGCGCTATACAAGAATCAATTTACATTTACATTTTTACCCAAACCTAGTCAATGTAAGACTTCAAAAATAAATAATTTGGGTGGAAAACCTCCTCCACTTGTGCTGGCTTAGCTGGCAACTGTGGGTTAATCGGATGGAGCATAGCTTGCATGGGTTATAAAGGCTACATCTACCAGAAATAGAGCTGGCGTGCTCTTAGGTATGTGTTTAGGCTTTTCTGGTGATACTGCTAGCAATCAGCTTATCACCTACATTTATTATGGAGAGAGGATTTGTGGATGCACAAAGGTCATTAGGCTCACCCTGCTTAAGTGGCACTGAGACAAATGCTTTTTGAGTGGCATGTCGTTTTAAAACTGCTGGGAATCGATTGATGAATGCCTTATAAAACTGTGGTGTAACTGTGGATCAGATGCCGTACCTCAACCAGTCCTGCAGTGACACTTTTTGTTTCTCTATTCCTGCCTTTCCACTCTAGGGTGAGCTGATCTACTAATCAATTCACGAGGAGCACAGATTTATCACATTTTAAGGGATACAGTGAGTCATACATTTTAGTGAATACTTAATATATCTATTGATTCTCAATATCCTTGCACCTTCACCAGCCTTTACACCATGAGTGGCAGAAAATGTGCACTGTGGGTCCTCAGTACGGAGGACAGGATCCTACTTGGGCTATCACTTTTCCGGGCCCATATGGGGAATCACCCTCGCAGCAGCAGTGACATGTATAGCCTTTGTAAAGCTATATTTGTAGCCATGTGTTGGCTGCAGATACACATGCTAAGTATTCTCCTGGCATCTAGTGTTTGGCCCGGACTCTGCAAGTTGTTTTTTCTCTAGGAAATGTTATGATCGGCATCATCTCTCCCCCTCGAAGTATTGCGCATCTTCAGCTGCTCTTTGTTGGAACGTTTTTTTCCACCATTGGGCTTGTACGGACTGCGTCAGAGCTCTGCAGCATTCAACGCCCACATGTCCTACGGTAAAGAAAAAGACTTCACCTGGAGATCCATTAGACGACACGGACGGGTCCAGGCGCCGGGGACCGATTACCCGGTTACCAATTCACACATGCCTGTCAAGAATGACCATCTCCAGGTGGTGGAGTCAAATAAGGACCTCTTCCGATGGTGCCCTATGTTTGGGGTAAAATGCAGTCACTCTGACACAAACATAGTGTGTAATTCGTACCTATATCCAGGGCACAAAGAAGGCGAGTGTGCGACTTGTTCATTGTCAAAAAGCAAAAAGACACTTTGGACCCGTAGGGATTGACGCCTGGCAGACACTATGGAACTGGTGGCTGAGGCGGAATGTTCTAGCAAGTGCTCAGGTAGGCGGTGGGGTGGTCAACACCAGCCCCCACTACGTCGCTTCCGATTCATCCTCTGGGGACGAACATGCTCCGGTGCATGTCGATAGGCCCACATTGCAGACACTGATCCCCATATCTGAGCTGAGAACCAAGACAATGCCATGTACCAAGAGTACTGTTGACTCAAGTGCAACGAAGATCTTGCACTCACCACCACGAACTCTGCCACACCATAGTGCGCCACAGCCCTCAGACTGCAGGATCACCTTGGAGCCGAGAAGGGACGAAAACGTTCTAGATCCCGTTTGGGCAGCAAGGCCACAGCACTGGGACGGCTCTGGCACTATGCTGCCACCAAAGCATAAGTCGACACAGACTGATCCATTGACGCCAAAGCATAAGTTGGCCCTGGCAGATCCACCAGTACGGAAGGATGACAAGCAAGCTGTGACCCCAAGAAAATCATCGCATCTGAAGAAACGCTCAAGGTCAAGCGTCTCGGAATGAAATAGCATGCACACTCTTCTGGCCAGAAGAAATGTCACACCTCAGGGGTGCCAAAGCCACACAAAGTTTCTGAGGACACACCATTGGTTCCAAAGAAAAGATTCATACACAAAGACCAGTGAAGAACAAGGCATTGTCTTTGATGGATTGCAACAATTTATAGAGGAATAATGTAAAGAAATGCCAAGAGACAGGAACAGTCCTTGCCTTTGCCTCCACCAAAAAAGGTGACACAGGAGCACGCGGCCACGAGACCAATTACTTTCAGACCCTCAGAGTCACCACAAACTCACTTGCCCTCCCTACAAGAAGAGGGAGAGATACAGGACGCAGATTTCCCAGGAACACGTGACATCCACCATACTACTGACCCATGGGCTGATTATGATGTGGTCCTGCCAGACTGAAACATGGAGCCTTCAGTACCTACTAAGGCGCCACCACGAGATGACACATCTTTATACCACAGTGTCATCCAAAGAGCGGCAGAGTACCACAAACTCCATATGTGCACTACAGAGGAGCCAACTGATTTCCTTGTGAAAACACTTTTGCACACAATTCAATATCTGCTAATGACTTGTCCATCACCAACGTATCCAAAGAGATCATCAAGGACCCAGTCAAAGCCAGATTCTAACTGCTCACATAGAGATGGAATATAGGCCATCTCCAACTGACCCTATTTACATACGGGGGCATCCCACGGGAGACTTGTGTGTTGTCACCACTGCCAGAATAGAGCTGCAGCACAATACTGGAGAGGCGCCTGCTCCAGACAAAGAAAGTAAACAGATTGACGCAGCAGCAAAAGAGTAGCAGCAAGGCACGCAAGCCATGGAAGATCGCAAATTCAGTTAGCCTACTCTCCCGATACAATAGGGCTGCCAGGTACGAAATACAAGACCTGATGCAACATCTCCCAGATGAATACAGAAAACGAGGGGAAGACGAGCTATATAGGGGGAGGCAGATATCAAATACAACCATAAAATGTGCATTAAATGGAGCTGACACTGCTGCAAGCGACATCAATACATCTATCATGCTCCGTAGACAAGCGTGGCTATGCACATCTGTGTTAAAACCCGAGGTGCAGCAGCATATTGTCACCATCCCATTCGATGTAGAAAACCTCTTTGGGCCCGCTGTGGACACACAGCTAGAGAAAATAAAGAAGGACACCTACACAGCCAAGTTTGTGGGTGCCTTACAGACAGCACCTCAGAAATAACAGCCCTTTTGGCATTACCGTGGGCGAGGGGCAGCAAAAGTGTCTGCCCCAGAAACAACCAAATATCAGCGCCAGCAACAACAGTACCACAGCAAGGCCGTGGATACTATTGAGGAGGCTACAAAAATAGAGGCCCAGGTAGAGGTACCCCAACAAGGGCACCTCCACACCAGCAAGTAAATGACTTGTCCACACATCCCTAGAGCACAAAACACTTGTCGGGGAAGGCTCCAACAATTCCACCAGTTGTGGCCAGACATCACATCAGTCTAATGGGACTACAAATAATCAGGAAGGGATATTGCCTAGTACTAACTCAAGAGCCACCAAATATCCCACCAAAACGTCAGGTGTTAAATCCACAGCATCTACATCTGCTAAAGGAAGAAGTAAAGGCGTTACTACTAAAAGGGGCCATATAACTAGTCCCACAGCATCAAACCAACGGAGTCTACTCCCTTTATTTCCTCATACCAAAGCAAGATGGCTCACTACGGCCCATTCTAGACCTGCGCCCACTCAATCACTACATAATATCCGAACATCTCCATATGGTCAAATTGCAAGATTTGACACCACTACTACAAAAAGGCTACTTCATGACTGCATTAAACCTGAAGGGCGCTTACTTCCACATTCCAATCCACCTGATGCACCGCAGAAACCTACGGTTTGTAGTAAGTGGACGTCATTATCAATTCAAGGTCCTACCATCTGGGGTGACAATAGCCCCAAGGATGTTCACAAAATGTTTAGCTGTATTAGCAGTGATATTACGAAGAGAAAACATACATGTCTTTCCCTATCTAGACGATTGGCTTAAAAAGAGTCCAACCAAAGCCAGATTTGATGTAATGTTATATCGAACTTATAAAGTCAAGTCAAGTCAAGTCATTAAATTTATATAGCGCGCTACATACCCAGAGGGTCTCAAGGCGCTTGAAGAGGGGTGGGGAATTACTTGTCAAATATCCACGTTTTAAGTTGCTTTCTGAATGCTAGGTGGTTCTGAGTAAGGCGAAGGTGAGTAGGAAGTGAGTTCCAGGTTTTAGCTGCCAGGTAGGAGAAGGATCTGCCTCCCATGGTGGTTTTGTTGATGCGAGGTACAGTGGCATGGGCTTGGTTGGAGGATCGTAGCTGGCGAGAGGGGGTGTAGAAGGACAGTCGTGTGTTGAGGCATTCGGGTCCGATTTCGTAGAGTGCTTTGTGTGCGTGGGTCAGGAGCCGGAAAGTAATCCTCTTGTTGACGGGGAGCCAGTGGAGGTTTCTCAGGTGACCAGAGATGTGTTCGTTACGCGGGATGTCTAATATGAGTCTAGCTGAAGCGTTCTGGATGCGTTGGAGTTTTTTCTGGAGTTTTGCGGTGGTACCGGCGTAGAGGGTGTTTCCGTAGTCCAGTCGGCTCGTGACCAGAGCGTGGGTGACCGTTTTTCTAGTTTCGGTGGGGATCCAGCGAAATGTTTTTTTGAGCATGCGAAGAATGTTGAAGCAAGATGAAGAAACGGCGTTGACTTGTCTGTTCATCGAGAGTGAGGAATCCAGGATGACGCCCAGGTTCCGTGCGTGGTCCGTCGAGATGGGTGCTTTTCCAAGGGCCTCTGGCCACCAAGAGTCATCCCAGGCGGAGGGGGAGGTGCCTAGGATGAGGACTTCTGTTTTGTCTGAGTTCAGTTTCAGACGGCTGTGCTTCATCCATTCGGCTACTTCTTTCATACCTTCATGCAGGTTGGTTTTGGCAGTGTTAGGGTCTCTGGTGAGTGATAGGATCAGTTGAGTGTCGTCGGCGTAGGAGATGATGTTGAGGTTGTGTTGGCGTGCGATGGCCGCGAGGGGGCTCATGTATACGTTGAAGAGGGTGGGGCTGAGTGAGGATCCTTGTGGTACGCCGCAGATGACTTCAGTGGCCTCTGACTTGAATGGTGGAAGGCGGACTCTCTGGGTTCTTCCGGTGAGGAACGAGGTGATCCATTCCAGTGCTTTTCCTTGGATTCCGACGTTTTTGAGGCGTTGTAAAAGGGTGCTATGACAGACCGTGTCGAAGGCTGCGGAGAGGTCGAGGAGGATGAGGGCGACTGTGTCTCCATTGTCCAGTAGAGTTCGAATGTCGTCTGTTGCTGCGATGAGGGCGGTTTCAGTGCTGTGCTTGGCTCGGAAGCCGGATTGTGAGGAGTCGAGGGATTTGTTGGTTTCGAGGAATGCGGCGAGCTGGTTGTTGACCGCTTTCTCGATGACTTTGGCCGGGAATGGAAGGAGTGAGATAGGGCGGTAGTTTTTGAGTTCGGTGGGGTCAGCTGTGGGTTTCTTCAGGAGGGCGCTGAGTTCGGCATGTTTCCAGCTTTCCGGGAAGGTTGCGGAGTTGAGGGAGCAGTTGATGACGTCTCGGAGGTGCGGTGCTATAATGGAGTCTGCTTTGTTAAAGATGTGGTGAGGGCATGGGTCTGTGGGGGATCCTGAGTGGATAGAGTTCATCAGACGGATGGTGTCCTCAGTGGAGATTGGCTTCCAGTCATTGAGGATGTTCAGGGGGGGTGGGGGTCCTGCAGGGGGTTGGTTGGGTTGGTCTTCGGGTCGGTTGTCGAAGCTATTGTGGTTGTCTGCAATTTTGTTGTGGAAGAATGAGGCTAGGGAGTCGCAGAGGGCTTGAGAGGGGGTGATGTCGTTGGAGTTGGCCGAGGGGTTGGTAAATTCCTTGACGATGTTGAATAATTCCTTGCTGTTGTGGGCGTTGTTATCTAGTCGGTCCTTGAAAGCGGTTTTCTTGGCATTCCGGATCAGTTGGTGGTGTAAGCGGGTGGCGTTTTTGAAGGCGTCCTTGGTGCTGGTGGTTGGGTCTTTTTTCCAGGCCTTCTCAAGGGAGCGACAGAGTTTCTTGGATTTCTTAAGATCATCGTTGAACCAGGAGGCCTTCTTGCTGCCTAGTTTGATTTGTCGTTTTTTCAGTGGTGCTAGGATGTCGGTGCTGTTGGATAACCATTGGGTGAGGTTGGTGGCTGCTTGGTCTGGGTTTGAGAAGTGGGCTGGGGGGTTTTGAAGAAGCGATGAGGAGATCTGGTCGATGGTGATTTTGTTTCAGTTTCTTTGCAGAGTGGGTTGGGGGTGGTTGTTGGATGTGGGCTTGTTGTAGGTAAAGTGAACGCAGCTGTGGTCAGTCCAAAGGAGAGCTGTGGTGTGGCTGAAGGAGACATGTTTGCTGGAGGTGAAGATAGGGTCGAGTGTGTGACCTGCGATGTGGGTGGGGGTAGTGACAAGTTGTTTAAGTCCGAGGTTGGCGAGGTTGTCCAAAAGGGTGGTGGTGTTGCGGTCGTTGTTCTTTTCAAGGTGAAAGTTGAGGTCTCCCAAAAGGATGTAATCCTCGGAGGGGAGCGCGTGTGGAGTGATGAAGTCCGTGATGTCTTCACTAAATTGTGCGCGGGGTCCTGGTGGCCTGTAAAGGAGGGTGCCTCGGAGTGTGGTCTTGGGGTCGATGTGGATCTGGAAGTGAAGGTGTTCAGAGTTGGCGAGATTGACGTCTGAGCTGGTTGAGATGCGGATGGATTTCTTATGGACGATAGCGATGCCTCCTCCTGTGTGGCCGGTACGGTCCTTGCGGATGATCTTATAGCCTTCCGGGATGGCAATGGTGATGTCTGGGGCTGATGTGGCGTTCATCCATGTTTCTGTTAGGAAGGCGACGTCCGGAGAGATGGTGTCTAGTAGATTCCAGAGGTCAATGGCGTGCCTGTGGACCGAGCGGGTGTTGAGCAGGATGCAATGTAGGTGGTTGGGGTCGGATAACTGTTGTGTGTTCGTAGATGAGGAGTTGTTCTTGGTGCCGTCAAACTTGCAGGAGTTGCAGGAAAAGGGTCCATGGGTGTGGCCAGGAGCGGCTTGGACGCAGTTAGGGGAACGGCCGGGGTTAAGGGCTAGGAGGGTGGTGGCATCGTAAGTAATGCGGGAGGGGTGGACATTACGAGGACCAGGGGCTCTGGCGCTGGGCGCGGTCCAGGCGCGGACGGGCGTAGACGGGCTTACCTTTGGCGCACCTTCGGCGCGGATTGGGCACGTTCGCTGCACGTGAACGCTGCGCGCAAGTGCATCTGTCATATATGGATAGTGGGAAGGGGAGGGGCGAGGGGGGGTCAGCTGGGAGGCGGGAGCGGGGAGGGGCTGAGGTCAGGGAGGCTAAACAACAACAACACCAGTGCGATTAAAATGGCCGCAATAGGAATAGCCTCGAGTGCAAGCGCACCTTGGCAGCCAAGCGCTACGGAGAGTTACTTGGCACTTAGCAGAAAAGAGCCAGGCTTTCAGAGCCTTTCTGAACCCGGTTTCTGTTTGAGTACGACGAAGCTGGTTCGGGAGCAAATTCCATGCATTGGTCCACAGCCATGCAAATGATTTCCCACCCTTTGTTGTGCACCTAAAATTCGGGGGCTTCAGTTGATTTGCAGTGGAAGATCTAAGAGTGCGATTTGGCACATAGTGGGAAAACCTGGCTCGGAAATAGTGGGGGCCTGAAGAGTTAAAGGTGATTATTAGGATTTTAAAGAGGACTCTTTTCTGGATGGGCAACTAAGGGGCGCATTAAGGGCAGCTGAGGCAGAAGACCATCTGGGCGATTTTAAGACTAGCTATCCAGCTGCATGTTGGACCATCTGCAGTTTGTTTAATACTGACTTATTGGTCCCTGCTTAGAGGATGTTACAGTAGTCAAGTCTAGAAGTGATTAGGGCCACTGCAGCTGCCTTTCTAGCCATGCAAGCGATGAGATTAAAACAAATTTGGAGGAACTTTATCAGTTGAATGCAAGTTCCTGCCACTGTTCGAGCTTGTTGGCGGAAGGAGAGTACTGAGTAGAATTTCACCCCCAAGTTCTTTACTACCTTCACAGTTTTGAGGGGCGGGGAATTGTTTGTCTAATGACCACCATAGGCTTGGGGATAAAGTTTTGGATTTCCCTAAAGGCATAATTTCTGTTTTTTTCTGAGTTACATTTGAGGGGATTAACTTTCATCCAATGGAATACTGCTGTGAGACGCAGTTGCAGATTTTCTTCGGAAAGTGTGGATTGTTCCTCTAGTACCAGAATTAGCTGAGTATTGTCTGCATAAGAGATTGTCTCAATGTTAAAAGACGATATCAAGCTAATGAGAGGGGCCATGTATGTATTAAAGAGCACTGGGCTGAGAATGGAGCCCAGTGGGACCCCAAAAGGCACAAGTTTTTTGACTGATTGATACTGGCTGAAGTGACAACTTGTCTACGATTGTGTAGAAAGGATTTTAGCCAAGTTAAAGCAAGATGCGCAATGCTGTAAGATTTGAGACGGTTGATTAGGATGTCATGAGAAACCGTGTCTAACGCGGCTGATAGATCTAATAGGATCAGCACCGCATTTTTCCCCTGGTCTAAGGCAGATTTAAGGGCTTCTGCGGTATACATTAATGCTGATTCTCTTGAGTGCTGAGGCCTAAAGCCAGATTGATTCAGATGTAAAATGTTCGCCTCTCCTAGGACGTAAGTTGAAAGTTGACAATGTTTTCCGTGATTTTACTAAGGCAGGGAAGCAGAGAGACAGGCTGAAGATTGGTGAGGGTAGTAGGGTCAGCTAGATGTTTTTTCTGGAGCGGTTTGACTAGAGCAATTTTCCACTTGTTCAGTACTACTGCTTGTGAGAGTGAGGCATTTATTATAATGTTATTAAGTGGGTGTATGATGTCTATAATGGCATGCATAACCTGAGGGGGACAAGGGTCAAAAGGAGATCTTGATTTACAAGCAAGAATGGCCTAGCGGGATTGTTCAAGGTTAATCATTCGAAAAGCTTGAAGGGTCAGTCCATCCACTCTTGAGATTGAAGGAGCCTCTGAGAGTGAGATGGGAGGCACTGTGAAATATTTTTGTAGGGATTGGACTTTCTGTTTGCAAAAATCAGCAATGTGGTCGCAAAGAGAGTGGGATGGCGGAATATGTTGCTGGAGAATTATTGGATTAGTAAATTAGTTAACTATTTTAAAAATAGTTTTTGGTGTGAGTTGGCTAGTTTGAGTAAGTTAGTGAAGTAATATGTATTTTCTGCTTTGATTTGTTGGTAGTAGTTTTTGAGGGCCCCTTTAAACACAGTTAATTCTTCCTGTTTGTAACTTTTTCGCCTTCAGTGTTCTAATTTCCTGCAGTGGCTATGAAGTTCTCTCAGTTTTTGGGTGTACCAGGGAGAGGAGGGTTTTTAGTGCGAATGGTTGCTCAGTGGGGTAGAGGGAGCAAAATTATCCCTGAGAGTGGACATCCATTGATTAAAGTGTTGGTTATCAGTTGAAGGATTACCCAACAGCCTGGGTTTGCAAGCAGATGCTTCTATGCTCAGATCAGGGGAGGCTGCCATGTATTTCCATTTGCGCATAGATTTTTGGGTGTTGGAAATGAGGATTATAGGAAAATTTGTGCGAGGGCGCCTAATTTCAAGGGGTATAAACTTGTGGTCAGACCAAGTTAGACTGTTTGGGGTATTAACTGTAAAGGTAGTGAGATTCGAGCATATGCCAACGAGGGTGTGACCTGCATTGTGGGCGGGGGTGAATATTTGCAAGTATAGGCCTATGGTTTCTCTGATTTCTAAGAAGTTCGTTACTCCCTGATCATTTGGCACATTTAAATGGAGATTAAAGTCCCCCAACAGAGTGAAATAAGAGAATCTAAGAATGAGTGTGCTTAGGATATCTCCTATGCTGTTCAAGAAATCCAGGTGCCAGCCTGAATGGCAGTATAGCCGAGTTCCAGCGAAAGAAAAGGAATCATCTAAATTAAGGCAGAAACCAATACTCTCAGCACCTTTGAGGCCTTCAAATTCAAAGGTAGAGCATTTCAATGTGCTGCAATAGATTATCGCAATCCCCCCTCCCCGTTGTTCTGATCTGTCCTGTCTGTGAATGTGGTAGCCCGGGGGGAGAGCGCAGACAATATCAGGATTACACCAAACTTTGAGCCACGTTTCTGTTACAAAAAGACAGTCAAGATTATGGTCTAGGATCAAATCGAAAACGTTTTGTGCATGTATACACAGTGATCTGGCGTTAATAAGCCCTCCTAGTAAGTGGTACGAAGTCATTCTATTACTGAAAGGGGATTTCTGCACAGGTTTAAGAGTGATTGTACAGTCTTTACAACAAATTTATTAATATCTAATTGATTTTAGCATTTATTACACATGTTATTTAGTGTAAGAAGAAATTCTCTTGAATAAGAGAAACCTAATGTGATTTGGGCAGCTTGTCTGGCGCTGGGCGCTGTCCGGACGTGTCGTCCATGTTCCCCCCGCTTGTGACAATTGCGATGCTAAACATTCTTGGAGAGGTCTCATGCATGTGGCACAATTGCTATGCATGATTCCATCATCCCTAGTAGGCGCATCACTATTTTGACTGGTAGGTGACGATGTGGCTGAAATAGATACAGTTGGTTCTGGAGATTGAGAATCCTTTGCGGAGTGGGGTAAGCTGTTCCAGATACTGAATTGAGTATGGCTCCTAGGTATGGTTGTATTTGGAGTGGTTGGAGATGCGATTTTGTCGCATTGATAGTGAAGCCTAATTGATGTAGTAGGTTGATCATGTTTTGAGTGCCTGTTAGACATTAATGCTTTCATGTTACTACTTAGAATTACAATCAGGTCATATTAAATACTGTTCTGCCCAGCTGAACTTTTAATTATTTTACTTTGCTCCAGACCTCGGTCCTGATAGTAGCCTGTTCTCCCCCAGCCTCACCTGCGGTTCGGAGTCTCTTGCTATCTTTACACTAGGCGTGCCCTGTTCTGCTGGGATCTTGTTCTGGTTGCCTGTCCCCACCCAATCTGTGTCTGGGTTAAGGTGCACAGAGCCCTCCTGGGAGTGAGACCATCCTACGCACTTAGCGCTCTAGTCTCTGGACACATTATTTAATGTGCCTGCCAGCGCGGACGCACCAAAGGCACGCCAAAGGCTTACCCCACTCCGCAAAGGATTCTCAATCTCCAGAACCAACTGTATCTATTTCAGCCACATCGTCACCTACCAGTCAAAACAGTGATGCGCCTACTTGGGATGATGGCATCATGTATAGCAATTGTGCCACATGCACGACTACACATGAGACGTCTCCAAGAGTGTTTAGCATCGCAATGGTCACAAGCGGGGGGAAAATGGACGATCTAGTGTTGGTTTCACCCAAGGTCCTTCAGGCACTACAATGGTGGAACACCTTGAACATATGAAAGGAGGAGCCTTCAAGGACCTGATCCCACAAGTAACAATCACAACTGATGTGTCAGTCATGGGGTGGGGTGCTCATATGAAGGACATTGTGGTTCAGAGACACTGGAGCTCACAACAATAAACACTGCAAATCAACATACTGGAGCTTTTAGCCATCTATATGGCTCACAAAGCATACCTAACAAACAGGGAAAAATGTCCTTCTACCATCAGACAATATGACTGGAATGTTTTACATTCTGAAACTGAGGGGCCCCATTCCATACAACTGTCACAGCTAGTGCAGACCACATGGAAATGGGAAAGCACACAATACATACCAAGCCAGAAACCCCCCATTGTGTACCTGCTCAGCAGGATACAGCAGCAAGTTCACAACTGGGAAATACACACTCCGTTACTGCTGCATTACTTCCACCGGTGCAGAATCCCCACATTAGACCGATTCGCCACCAACAAAAACTCAAAGTGCCAAAGCTTTGCATCCAGATACCCACACCCACTATCCAAAGGGAACATTCTATGGATGAACTTTCAAAGAACTCCCAACCCCGTTCACTTGGAAACGTGAATTTTTTATAAATGTATGTGATGAAGCCCAGGTACCACCACACAAACGTCTTTTATTGCAGAACCTTTCAACATGGCCCAGGATACATGCGTGCCTCAGGTCGATCCTCCTTAAAATGCACATGGTGGAGCTTAACTTGGCTTCTCATGTACTAGAGTGATGGATTACTTTAAACAGTTACCTATGGTGGCAATAGTTGACTGCAACCCCTGACCAGATATCCCAAAATTATCAAACAGATATTGTACTACAGGCTGATTAGTGATGTTCACTCTGAGAATGAATCCTCTCCCAATGAATCAATGTCTTGACCATGAAGAGTGTAATCTGAATGTCTCCTGTTTGCTGGCATTGTCAAAGGTCTGATGGTGTGTTTTTTCTCCTGTGCTAGGTGCTTCTTCATATCAAGACAAAACTGTTCGAGTATCTGAACCAGGCTGTGTTTAGAGAAGATAACGGCAGAGCTGTGAGTACTGTAATTTCAGTAGCGAGGGTACACTCGGCGCTAATGGAGAGTGGGAATGGGGCCTGGTCAGAGTCTCAGGAATCGAAGGCAGGAGGAGCCTTGTATTACAGCCACAATTACCTCTGCTGGTAAACTCTAGCATGTTGGGGCCAAGAGACTCTCTAAGCTGCAGGGTCTAAAGGCTGGCATGTAAATCTGGACACTTTGCCTTTGGGCTTCAAGTGCTGGGCCTGTGTGCCTAGAAGTCATGGAGTTGTGTTCCTCGCTTGAGCTATGGTGGGGGCTCTGACAATCGACTTTGAAGTCAGACCTCTGTGGCTGTGGGGATCCAGGAGTTAGGCCTGTGCAAGCTGAAGTTTGGGTGAAAAAACTTTGTGGGGTGGATCCTAATCTTTGAGGGTGTGGCAAAACACTTTGAACGTGGGAAGTCCGTGACTGTGCATAGTGGATGTGGGGCTGAGACTGTGCACCTTGAAGTGGATGCATAGTCTGAAGTCACTTTAGAATGATGAGCCTGGTTGTGCAGTATGCAGCCTGGAACCTGAGGCTCTGTGGTGTGATGTTGGGGGACTTGGCTGCACGCCTTGTGTTTATGGGGGGTGACTGCGACCTCTAGAGTTAGGGGCAACAGCAGTACACTCTGAAGTCAGGGAGCGGGTACTGTGCTGTCTGGTGTCAGGGACAGTCGCTGTTCACTCTAAAGTTGGTTACCAGTGACTGTACACTCTGTGGTGGTGGAGCAGTGTCTGTACAGTGTGGAGTTAGGGAGCAGTGAGTGTACACTCTGTCATCAAGGGCACTTACTGTGCACTCTGGCGTTGGGAGCAGTGGTAGTGCACTCTGGAGTGGTGGAGCAGTGGCTGTACAGTATAGAGTTAGAGAGCAGTAACTGTGCACTCTGGCATCAAGGTCGCTTGTTGTGCACTCTGGAGTTGGAGAGCAGTGGTTGTCCAGTCTGGCGAAAGTGTACTTGTTTTGCATTGTGGAGTTGAGGATCAGTGGCTGTGAACTCTGGAGTTGAGGAGCAGTGACTGCCCAGTCTGGTGTGCTTGCTTGGCACTCTGGTGTGGAAGATCAGTAGCTGTGAACTTTGGAGTTGGAGAGGAGTGCACACTCTGGAGTCAGAAAAATTGACTGTGCACTCCGACGTCCGGGAGAGTTTCTGTGCACTCGATTTGGAGAGCAGTGCATGCTGGAGTCAGGGAGCAGGGGCTGTGAGGTCCGGTATCAGGGTTAGTGAGTGACTGCACATTCTGGAGATGGAGAGCAGTGAAGAGTGTGGAGTTTGGTAGCAGCTACTGCGTACTCCAGCGTCAGGGACAGTGGCTCTGCACTCTGGAGTTGGGGAGCAGTAACTCGGCACTCAGGTGTTGGGGAGAAGTGACTCTGCAATCTGGCATCAGGGACACTTGTTGGGCACTCTGGGGTGGAAAAGCAGTTGTTGTTTTCTCTGGAGTTAGGGAGTAGTTACCCTCTCGAGTCGGGGAGCAGTGACTACACTCTGGCGTCAGTGACAGTGGCTGGGCACTCTGGCAGGGAGCAGTGTGCACTCTTGAGCCAGGGAGCAGTGACTTTGCTGCCTGGCATCAGGGGCACTTGCTGGGCACTATGGAGTAGAGAAGCAGTGGTTGTTCACTCTGGATTTGGGGAGTAGTTATTTTCTGGAGAACAGTGCACTCTCTGGAGTCAGGCTGCAGTTACTATGCCGTTTGGCGTCAGGGCAGTGGCTGTGCACTCTGGCAGGGAGCATTGTTTACTCTGGAGTCGATGAGCAGTGACTGCTCAGTCTGGCTTCAGAGGCAGTGACTGTGCACTGTGGCTCAGAGGCGGCTCCTCCATTATGGCAGAGGAGCGTCGCCCCACTGCTCAGAGCCAGGAGATAAAAAAAGATAATAAAACGATTTATTATCATTTTATTTTTCCTTGTATGAGCCGAGCGGCCCGAGTCTAGGACAGGGCGGGCCATCCTCTAAGAAGGCAGCAAGGAGGAGGAGAGTTGTGCACTGTAAGTGCTCATGTCGGTTTGGACGGCCGTCTTAGGATGGCCAAACCAACAGGCTCACTTACATTTCCCCAACCCAGCTGTATTGCACAGCCAAGTGGAGAAAAGGAACAGACTTCCAGTGCCTGAGCAAGCGTTAGTTCAGCCCGCTAAGGCCAATCCTGGCGCTGCTCTCATACTGGGTAATAGCATGAGAACAGCGTTAGCATTGGGTAGGGAATCTGGGAGCATGTGCAGTGCGGTCAATCCTGGATAATGCTGGACTCTGACAGCGGCAGGTAAGTCATTAAAAAAAAATATTATTCCCCTCCCACCCCATTGCGCGCTGCCCCACTTTGTTTTGTTAGCAGCCGCCACTGCTCTGGCAGGGAGCAGTGTGCACTCTGGAGTCGAGGAGCAGTGACTGGGCAGTCGGACTTCAGGGACAGTGGTTGTGCACTCTGGACTTGGGGAGCAAGTGCTGATACTGTGGAGTTGGAACTTGCACTTGAACACCCTAGAGTCAGAGGGCTGGAACCATGCTTTTTGGGGTCAGCTATCTGCTGGAAAAACAACAAGGTGGTAGATGGAATTAATTAATCTCAACCACTGACCATTGCTCTAGCTGAATCCCAGTCTATAATTTTTTGCCCAGCATTCCACCTCAGTTTGGACCCAGCCATATGCCAATCTGTCTTGAGTCTGCCCCTCATGGAAACAGTCCAGTCCGAGCTGCCAGACCAGGCCCTCTCTGAACCAGAACACAATCAACCCAGGACCAGTTTCAGCCAGGTATAGCTTTGTTACAGAGGTACAATTAGACAGTTACTGGGCCTCTGGAATGTCAAGGGAGAGCTTGAGATGGGGCCTGACCCCCTCCTCCCGCCCCACTGGTTACAAGGGAGATAGATGTGCTTGGGTGGAAACGGTGCAATAAGAGAACAGGTGCTGCAGAATTCTGGCCTTTGTTGACCCCGCCCTTCTGTGCTTCCTTCCAGTTGCAGGCCTATGACAAGGAGCTGTTGCCATTCCAGAATGTTCTGTTTGAGGAGCCAATTCGTTTCCCCCCAAGGTACGTGCCATTCTTTAATACAACACTTGTTTGTTATTTATTTTTAGCATGTCGGTATAGTTGGGTAACACCTGATAGAATCGCCTCTTGCCGCTTGGAGCTTAGAACTCTTGAATGCTGATGAATAGAGAGCGCAACCTTTTACATTTTTCTGTGGGAGCACTAGATGTCTTGTCAAGTCTGTCTGCATCCCACAAGCTCCTCGCACTTACTCATCTCTGTCTCGAGCCTGCATAGGAGGACGGAAAGTAATATGGGTGGACGTGGACATGGAAGCTATCCGAAACTCCTCCCTCACAGCCTCAGCACAATATACTCTGCAGATCTGTTGGTTACTTGGGAAGAGGCTCCATGTAAGAGTAAGCCTCAGTGTGCAGCTTCTCAAGGTGGTGTACTGGCCTATCACTGTGAACAGATCCTGGCTCCTGGTAACCTTATGGTGAGCGCTGCACCATCACTGACCCTGTATGTGACTTCAGTTTGTTCCTTGGATTAGGGTTACTTCAGGTGCCACAGGGCTACTGCAATGGAATGTTGGAAACATAACACATTTCCATAACTGTAACAGGCAAGATCATGTCTGAAGTTAGTGGGAGCAGTTTCTTTCCTCTGAAGCAAGAAGAGTGTCTCAGTACCCATGGATTGAGAGAGAATATCATGTGTTATTGATGCTACTCTCAGCTCCCAACCGGAAGAGATCATAACCCCCCAGCAGCTCCCAACCAGAAGAGATCATACCCCCCCCAGCTCTCAACCAGAAAAGATCATACCCCCTCAGCTCCCAACCAGAAGAGATCATACCCCCTCAGGATACCCCCTCAGCTCCCAACCAGAAGAGATCATACCCCCTCAGGATACCCCCTCTGCTCCCAACCAGAAGAGATCATACCCCCCAGCTCCCAACCAGAAGAGATCATACCCCCAGCTCCCAACCAGAAGAGATCATACCCCCTAGCTCCCAACCAGAAGAGATCATGCCCCCTCAGCTCCCAACCAGAAGAGATCATACCCCCTATCTCGCAACCAGAAGAGATCATACCCCCCAGCTCCCAACCAGAAGAGATCATACCCCCCTAGCTCCCAACCAGAAGAGATCATACCCCCCAGCTCCCAACCAGAAGAGATCATACCCCCAGCTCCCAACCAGAAGAGATCATACCCCCCTAGCTCCCAACCAGAAGAGATCATACCCCCCCAGCTTCCAACCAGAAGAGATCATACCCCCAGCTCCCAACAAGAAGAGATCATACCCCCTCAGCTCCCAACCAGAAGAGAACATACCCCCTCAGGATACCCCCTCAGCTCCCAACCAGAAGAGATCATACCCCCTCAGCTCCCAGCCAGAAGAGATCATACCCCCTCAGGATACCCCCTCAGCTCACAACCAGAAGAGATCATACCCCCCTCGGTATACCCCCTCAGCTCCCAACCAGAAGAGATCATACCCCCTCAGCTCCCAACCAGAAGAGATCATACCCCCTCAGGATACCCCCTCAGCTCCCATCCAAAAGAGATCATACCCCCTCAGCTCCCAACCAGAAGAGATCATACCCCCTCAGGATACTAAGCTCCCAACCAGAAGAGATCATACCCCCAGCTCCCAACCAGAAGAGCTCATACCCCCTCAGGATACCCCCTCAGCTCACAACCAGAAGAGATCATACCCCCCAGCTCCCAACCAGAAGAGATCATACCCCCTCAGGATACCCCCTCAGCTCATAACCAGAAGAGATCATACAACCAGCTCCCAACCAGAAGAGATCATACCCCCTCAGCTCCCAACCAGAAGAGATCATATCCCCCTAGCTCCCAACCAGAAGAGATCATACCCCCTCAGCTCCCAACCAGAAGAGATCATACCCCCCTAGCTCCCAACCAGAAGAGATCATACCCCCCTAGTTCCCAACCAGAAGAGATCATACCCGCCTCAGCTCCCAACCAGAAGAGATCATACCCCTCAGCTCCCAACCAGAAGAGAAGCCTAACATCTGTGGCAACTGGGACTTTGAATCCGCCCTTTTAACATCTGGGTATAAGAAAAAAGAAGTGGGTTTTTGGTATAGAAGCATGCTTGAGGTCGAGGAAGGGCATATACCATCATTGCATACTGTTTGGAATTCATCTCCCTTAGAGGCCGCTTCAAGCACACTATACGAAACATCTCTCCACTATCTTTACAGATTTGTTAGGTCTGCTTCTCTTAAGAAAAACCATTTCTTCGTCTTAAACAGGTTATATTACACCCCCAAAAAGATAGCTAAGTTTGCCTCTTCACCATGCTGTTGCCCTAGATGTTTGCCTCTTCACCATGCTGTTGCCCTAGATGTGGTTTACTAGAGGCCGACGATATCCATATATTTTATGAATGTCCCAGATTAGATCTTTTCTGGGCCAATGTTGAGAGAGCTTTGGAGGGCATTTATAAGGTTAACATGAAGATGAACACAGTTAGAATTTTTTGGGGGTTAGACACGGACTTTGTTTGCAGATTTAGGGAAACACAGGTGGCTTTATTTTTTAACCTTGTTCTTGTTGCCCGTAGAGAGACATTTGTAAGATCTGGAAAGGGCCGAGCCCCCCCCCCCCCCCCCCCCCCTGTACAAGAATTGGCTTAGAGCTGTATTGAGAATGGCACGCCTTGAAGCTGGCATTACACAAAATGTAATAGTATGGTGTGGAATCCCTTGTTAGAGTGGGGAAAAGAAATAAGGTTGGTCTAAAGCCCCGGGGTCCTATGATTACACCACGCGCTGGAAAAAATGGGCAGGCCGGGCCGGCCTAAGGCATAAGCAATAACTTCAGCCCGAGGCGCCCAGGACACAACTAGGGCTATTAGTGTTTATTTGTGTTTGCCAACGGTGAAATGAGGACTCAAAAAAAAAACAGCTCCCAACCAGAAGAGATCATACCTCCTCAGCTCCCAACCAGAAGAGATCATACCCCCTCAGGATACCCCCTCAGCTCCCAACCAGAAGAGATCATACCCCCTCGGGATACCCCCTCAGCTCCCAACCAGAAGAGATCATACCCCCTCAGCTCCCAACCAGAAGAGTTCATACCCCCTCAGCTCCCAACCAGAAGAGATCATACCCCCTCAGGATACCCCCTCAGCTCCCATCCAGAAGAGATCATACCCCCTCAGCTCCCAACCAGAAGAGATCATATCCCCCTAGCTCCCAACCAGAAGAGATCATACCCCCTCAGCTCCCAACCAGAAGAGATCATACCCCCCTAGCTCCCAACCAGAAGATATCATACCCCCTCAGCTCCCATCCAGAAGAGATCATACCCCCTCAGCTCCCAACCAGAAGAGATCATACCCCCTCAGGATACTCGGCTCCCAACCAGAAGAGATCATACCCCCCAGATCCCAACCAGAAGAGATCATACCCCCCTCAGGATACCCCCTCAGCTCATAACCAGAAGAGATCATACCCCCCAGCTCCCAACCAGAAGAGATCATACCCCTTCAGCTCCCAACCAGAAGAGATCATACCCCCTCAGGATACCCCCTCAGCTCCCAACCAGAAGAGATCATACCCCCTCAGCTCCCAACCAGAAGAGCTCATACCCCCTCAGCTCCCAACCAGAAGAGATCATACCCCCTCAGCTCCCAACCAGAAGAGATCATACCCCCTAGCTCCCAACCAGAAGAGATCATACCTGCCTCAGCTCCCAACCAGAAGAGATCATACCCCTCAGCTCCCAACCAGAAGAGATCATACCCCCTCAGGATACCCCCGCAGCTCCTAACCAGAAGAGATCATACCCCCTCAGGATACCCCCTCAGCTCCCAACCAGAAGAGATCATTCCCCCTCAGCTCCCAAACAGAAAAGATCATACCCCCTCAGCTCTCAACCAGAAGAGATCATACCCCCTCAGCTCCTAACCAGAAGAGATCATACCCCCTCAGCACCTAACCAGAAGAGATCATACCCCCCTCAGCTCCCAACCAGAAGAGATCATACCCCCCTCAGCTCCCAACCAGAAGAGATCATACCCCCCTAGCTCCCAACCAGAAGAGATCATACCCGCCTCAGCTCCCAACCAGAAGAGATCATACCCCCTCAGCACCTAACCAGAAGAGATCATACCCCCAGCTCCCAACCAGAAGAGATCATACCCCTTCAGCTCCCAACCAGAAGAGATCATACCCCCTCAGGATACCCCCTCAGCTCCCAACCAGAAGAGATCATACCCCCCTAGCTCCCAACCAGAAGAGATCATACCCCCTCAGCTCTCAACCAGAAGAGATCATACCCCCTCAGCTCCTAACCAGAAGAGATCATACCCCCTCAGCACCTAACCAGAAGAGATCATACCCCCCTCAGCTCCCAACCAGAAGAGATCATACCCCCCTCAGCTCCCAACCAGAAGAGATCATACCCCCTCAGCTCCCAACCAGAAGAGCTCATACCCCCTCAGCTCCCAACCAGAAGAGATCATACCCCCCTAGCTCCCAACCAGAAGAGATCATACCCGCCTCAGCTCCCAACCAGAATAGATCATACCCCTCAGCTCCCAACCAGAAGAGATCATACCCCCTCAGGATACCCCGCAGCTCCTAACCAGAAGAGATCATACCCCCTCAGGATACCCCCTCAGCTCCCAACCAGAAGAGATCATTCCCCCTCAGCTCCCAAACAGAAGAGATCATACCCCCTCAGCTCTCAACCAGAAGAGATCATACCCCCTCAGCTCCTAACCAGAAGAGATCATACCCCCTCAGCACCTAACCAGAAGAGATCATGCCCCCCTCAGCTCCCAACCAGAAGAGATCGTACCCCCCTCAGCTCCCAACCAGAAGCGCTCATACCCCCTCAGCTCCCAACCAGAAGAGATCATACCCCCTCAGCTCCCAACCAGAATAGATCATACCCCTCAGCTCCCAACCAGAAGAGATCATACCCCCTCAGGATACCCCCGCAGCTCCTAACCAGAAGAGATCATACCCCCTCAGGATACCCCCTCAGCTCCCAACCAGAAGAGATCATTCCCCCTCAGCTCCCAAACAGAAGAGATCATACCCCCTCAGCTCTCAACCAGAAGAGATCATACCCCCTCAGCTCCTAACCAGAAGAGATCATACCCCTTCAGCACCTAACCAGAAGAGATCATACCCCCTCAGCACCTAACCAGAAGAGATCATACCCCCCTCAGCTCCCAACCAGAAGAGATCGTACCCCCCTCAGCTCCCAACCAGAAGAGATCATACCCCCCCAGCTCCCAACCAGAAGAGATCATACCCCCTCAGGATACCCCCTCAGCTCATAACCAGAAGAGATCATACAACCAGCTCCCAACCAGAAGAGATCATACCCCCCTCAGCTCCCAACCAGAAGAGATCATATCCCCCTAGCTCCCAACTAGAAGAGATCATACCCAGCAACAATGAGAGATTGTGAGATTCTAATGCGGGGCTAATATGATCCCAGGTGTAATAGAAAGTTTTCTCTCTTTAATTTCAAGATGGAAACTGGAGCAACACGGAGAAATTAACTATCACTGCTGGTTGTGTTATCTCTGGAAGTGTCACCATGATCATATCCATGTGTGTCACAAACACAGCATATTCAGTCTTTCGGAGTCTTACCTTCCTTGCCTGCTTGTTGATCATTCAGACCAGTCCTTTGAAAACACCTTCCCTCTGTCTGTGACACTCTTTAATGCAACACTGGTTGAGTACATTGTACCCAATTCAGTATTGCTTCACACTCACTTGTCAATCTTGTCAATCACCAGTAAAGCCCCCTTTATTCAGGAGTAATTGATTCCACATTTTTTGCCAGTCCACTGTGGAATGTTCACTAATAGGACTAGTTTTGTTGTGTGCATTAAAGATTGCAGCTTCCACCCTCCATATATTAGTCATCCATGCAGATTTAAGTGAGTCACTGGAACATTGCATGGTCTGTGCGGCATCTTGATGTGTCCCGGACTTCCAAAGCGGATTTCCAATATATGTGAGCATTGGCGCCAGAGTGCTTGCTGAAATTCTCAGCCTTTTGGCTGTGAAGCAGATTTTGACTTACAGATGTCTGTCCGGGTTATGGGACACCCATGTATGCATTTGTTGTCTATGTTATTGTGATTTGATAGGAAACATAAAAGATCATATTCACAGCGTTCAATTGTGGTACGTTTAGTAGCACACTAATCTGCCCAGATAAATAATGGACACATTTTTGAAAATCCAGACACATTGTTTCTTCATAAATACCGGACTCCATTTTTTTTTAATCTATCTTTATTTTAACTAGATCATTGTGTTTGTTAGTAACGAATGGTTACATTGTGAATGTATTTGATTAACTAGACTTGGAATAAGTCAGTAACATAGCATTTCCTTGATGACATTTCACCACCAATGCGGTATCTAATGTAGTTCCAGTCCGCCAGTGTGGTTTATGTTATTCCCCATTGATTACTCTGAGTCAGAAGGTTAACCAGAATGGGTGCGGAGACCAAGTGTGATTATACCATAGTTTGTACAACCCAAAACAATCTGAAGGTTTACCCCTAGAATTTGCCACCCCTTCCTGAAAACAAGGAGCAGTGCGCCCCATGTGAAATCATGTTAATCTTCTATGCACTGAAAGTAGGACATGTGTTCAAGAAGGTCTTTCATCAAAACTCAAAATGAATGTATGCTCAATTGGAGATAAAAATCAGAGCAGTGACAAATGAAGTGCAAGGGATCCTGGCAACAGACATGTGCTTCTGAAGATACTGTTACACCCCCTTGACACAGGGATTATACATCCTCAGGTACTCCGTTACTTGCTGTAGGTTGTTCAGGGCCCAGAAGGGCTTCCATCCCACTTTGCTTACCACACACTATTAGAGAGGTCTTACTAATAACTGGCCTGAAGGTTTCATTCTCCTCATAAGGTCTGTTTATAAAGCATTAATCATCTGTTAGAGCCAAACAATGAACATACAGACATCTGACCTGCCAGTGGACTATTTAAAGAAAACATTTAATACACTGCAAGTTGATATCAACAGGTCTAGTAATACTGCTGGTGGTTTCTTTTCAATTTTAGAGTACTGATCAAACTTAAAGGAACACTCGGATCTGGTAAGCATTTGTATGACTGCCTAGATCACGAAATGCTAGCTTTAAGGTATTTTGGTGGCATGTGATGTGTCTTAAGATGACCCCCCTCTTCTAGCTGTTTTGTGTGATAGGCTGTTCTAAAAATCTGCCTCACAAGATAGTGCTGCTGGCAAAAGGGATGAACAATTTCTTCAATACGAGTAGTCTTACATAAAGCCACATAAAGCATAAAGCAACCAGTGTAGGGCTACACGAATAGAAGAACCACTTCCACCATAGTGGGTACCAGTCACCTATGGAGGGTCCACGTTCTGACTGTAGAAAAGCAATGATTCCCATTTCACCAAGATACAAAGCGTTGAAATAATCCAGTCTGGACATTACCAGGGCAATGACTACCGATTTTTGCAACTCGAAAGGGATACAAGGCCGAACCTTCCTTACTGTTTTCAAAAGAAAAAAATATTGATGAAGTTAGTTTATTAATCTGATCCTTAAAAGGTAGTTTAGCATCAACGAATACCCCAAATTTCCTGACTTTATATACTGGGGAAGGCGGTAACCCAAGGCCTAAGGCCAACAGGATTGATTCCAAAAGGTTGTGTACTTACCAAACAGAAGGAGCTCTGTTTTTTTCTGAGTTCAGCTTTAAGCTATTCCTGCTCGTCCACCCAGCAATAGCACTCATGCAGCTGTTGAACGTGTCAGCAACCCCATCTATATTACTAGAAGTAGAGACACCAATTTGGGTATCATCAGCATAGGCCACTGTGGAAAATCCAAAAGACCGAATTAGTTTGGCTAAAGGAGCCATATAAATATTAAAGAGCGTTGGGCTCAGTGAAGACCCAGGAGAACAACACAAGGCAAACCTAAATAAAGATGTTGAATTAAATTCCCCAAAAGTCACGGCCTGCTCTCTATTTGTCAGAAATGAAACGGGAAGGCCAAGAGACGCACCACCCACCCCAATACCTGCGAAGCGCTCCAGCAGGACTTTGTGGCGAGCTGTATCGAAGGCTGCAGATAGGCGAACATTCGGTCCCCTAACAGGCTACCGCTAGACCACCCCTTCGGCTACAATAGCTGATCAGCTGCATGGCTGGAAGCGTAAAGTAGTGGCTTGAACCATATATAGGGCAAAATAGAGAGGTTTAAACTGTGTTCTTAAACAGCAGTAAACTCATGATCATAGCCGCGTGATAGAGTATACGGAGTAAATAATGCTAACAACAAAAAGGAGATTCTGCAGATGCTGAAGCGGATGTCATCTTATGTTCACCCTTTCTAATGTTCTGTTAAAGTCTGTCTCAGAATAATAATTATGAAAGCATAGTGGAATCCAATTCGAGTCCCCCTGGTTATGGCATGGCACAAGACGGGGTGAGGAAGGCCTCTTAGTGAAAGGGTATTGCCTGAATTCCTGTGCCTGGAGGGTGGAGATCGGACATTGGAGTAAGCAGGATACAGAACTATTTTAAGCAATCTGATTAATTGTGTTAACAAGGAGGTGTATGCACTGCTCTTTGGTAGATGGTAGAGGTGAGGGGTGGGACTGTAATTTCTGTGGATCAAGGTGAGGACGTTTCTGAGCCTGACCCACCCTTTGTCTGTCCCTAATTGCTGCTTCAGAAAGGTTCATGCCAGCCAGGTACGAGATCTCATGCTTCATTGTGCCCATATGTTTGGTACTCCTGCCTGTGATCTCACATTGTGTCCATATTTGTGGTACTCCTGCCTATGATCTCACATTACGTGCATATTTTTGGTACTCCTGGCTGTGAATTCACATTGTGTCCATATGCTTGGTACTCCTGCCTGTGATCCGCCCCAGTGTTACCTGTTGTGAGAAGCATCACTCTGAACGAAGGCAGGGGCCCAAGAACGACAAAGAACCAAACCTTTTCCACAAGCTCTGAAAGAGCACTGTAGCTGCAGGTTGTGTATGTTGCAGAGAGACCTGTATCAATTAACATTTACTTGTTAATCTCCCAGCAATTCTAAGCGAGCATTTCATCAGGCTGGGGATGATAATATCAGAAAGAGCGGGGGCACTGGAAACAAGAATCCTATACATTTAGACAGTGTTGCCTCCTACAGGCATGTTTTCACATTCAAATTATTTTTAAGACACGTTACTATATACCACACAAGTGCATATATATATATTACCGTTTGTGAGCACCAAGAAACCCTTGGAGAAGTCACTGATTTCCAGGGAAGAATGTACTTAAACATTACAGTTCAGGGAGCTTTAGGAAAGGTCTATGACAAGCATTCAGGAGATTTTGCACTGCAGGAAAAATTTCAGGGTTTTTAGGTTGACAAATTCTCAAGCGACTATTGACATGGACAGCTGCCACAAGGAGAGTAATTATGAGCAATTCCAAAATTATGGAAATTAACAAAGCTGCACCAGCTAGCTTTTATGTTTTGAAAATGAAAGCCATTTTGCATGCACTCTAGTTGTCTTCACTTTTCTTTCAGAAACAAACAGTGCAAACATGATCTTTTTTCAAAACGGATACAAATATGCATACAAAATTCACTTCCAGGTTTCTTTTTAACTTTGTTTTTAACTTCTCATACAAGTGAGCTGCAAGTTTCTTTGTTGTGCCACTTCCGGTTACTTCATCAGCTCGGTGCCAGACTATGCATTCTAGAAATATTTTCACCGCCTTTTTCTAACATTATCGACTGACTCATTCATTTTGAACTCCTTCCTTTCAAAGAACTCTGGTCCCAAGTGCACATAAAAGACAACTATGTGCGCTAGCATTAATTCGTATCACCCACATCACTTCCAGTTTCCACCTCATTTCACCTGCTCTTGACCACTCTAGCAATGCAATTCTCACGTCTGAGCAGTGCTTCATTTGAGCCGGTGGTTTTCAGTGATCATCACCGGCACTTAAGCATCAACACCGGCGCTTTTCATGAGCACCAGTTAAGGACACATTCATTTATGAGGAGATTAAGAGATTTTCCCTGAAACACAAGTTTTTGAGCCGATGCCGAGACTCAGACTTCGTTTCCCGACTACAAAGTCGGCAGCTCTAGCCATTACGCCACACCCTTGCCCTACTTTCATGGTTAGTAGTTGGTTCTGTTTTAGGCTGCTCTAACAGGAGAAATGGGCTGGTGCAAGCTGCCTCCTGACGAGAGCCCGGGCACTTATATATTTACAAATTAATCACTGAATCTGAGCCACAGTAGCAAGCAAAGTATGCAGCATCCCAGCAGGCGGAGCAGACGTCAGCAATCTTACCTCGCTTGAGACATCCACTCGTACGAAGCCATGGTGTGCATATCTTGAGAATGCCTCAGTCGGAGTGTTATCGGATGTGCATGTATCACTTCGGTGACCAAACCTATCTACAGCTCAACATATATGCAATGTCTCTTATCATACTGTGAAAGTTGGGAGTCTCTTCTGAGGGCCTGATGTACAGTGCCCACGGCAGGGACTGGCAAGGACTTTTAGCACCAGTGTCTGCTCCTTCAATTTTGCAACACCCAGTACTTAATTTGAGCCTGTGGTTTCTGGTGCTCAGCACTGGCACTTAATTGTCAACACCGGCACTTATGCAGTCTGCCACAAGGTGGCGCTGTTTGTCCCAGTCAGAGATGAGCACAACAACAATTGTTTATTAATTAAAGTCACATTAAAAATAACTACTGCTGCCCATGCCATTGTTATGGCTATGAGAGCCTGGAATGGTCTGAACAGTCACACATGTAGGAATGCAATGGTTATCTGTTGATACTGTTATTGGCAATGCCAGCAGGTGAAAGCTGCAGTGGTCTCCTGATGAGAGCCCGCACACTTTTTTTTTTCTTTTAGAAACTAAGCACTGGCAACACCCAGAACTCTGTAAATATCATAGCACACCAAAGCCCACAATAAGTATCCTACAGCAAAGACAATGCAGAGATCTGTCTTTCCAAGCTTCTCCTGTATTGCATTCAAAAATGCACCACCGTCATACCCCAGTTTCTACATTCCGATCCAGCATACTGTTCTATATACGTCTTCTCAAGCTGTTCTGCAACAGTCTGTTTGCTTTCTTGTTATTCCCATTTGTTTGTTTCTTATTCAGTGGCTTTCCATCTTCCTCTACTCTTTGTCTCTCCCCTGGAGCATTTCTTTTTTATCATGCTTTTGACTGGAGGTCTTGTATCCTTTGTAAAAGAAAACATGCCCTGGAGAAAGCTCATAGAAGTCTAACACACATTTAATGCAAAAATAGCCCGCAAGCATCAAAAAGAATCTACATGCAAATCGCCATATCAGTGGACCAGCGCTTGCCACCCTGGTCAGTTGGAGCATGTCATGCTAACGCATACATTTTGGTACTACATATATACACTTTTCCTCAATGCATTTGAATGGGGAAAAGAATGTGTGGTACAGCCAAAAACTACGGATAGACACTAGTGACCCGGTGGTGGACTCTTCTCAGGAGAAGATTGGGAGAAGTTTTTGAAGGCGATACAGTAAGCTAGAGCAAAAAGTCTGACATCAAAGAATCAATCTGCAGTTATTGCTCCATTGTTCCATTGTGTCAACTTCCAAAAGAGGCTATGCTTATTTAAACACTTAGACTAAATGTGTAAGGTACAACAAGGGACAACAAAATGGCAGTGCATTTAAAATGTGTGTAAATGCCTGTAAATGCGTGATAATGCTAAGGCTTTAGAGTTCTTTAAACCAGTATGGTGGGATGGGATTATGCCCTGCATGATGTACAGTCGTGTCCCATGTCTGGCGTGCCCAAACTGCATACCAGTGATCCTGTTTTTTTGGTGTTTTTTTTGTCATGCCCCACACTAATACCATGTGGTTGCATTGATCTAAGCCTGGTCTTTTGACAGTGTTAGGTTCTGGAGCAAGGGTCTGATTTAGAGTTTGGGGGATGGGTTACTTTGTCAGAAACGTTATGAATTTCTCGTGCGCTTTATTACAAGGGCCATAGAATATGTTTGAACTTGTAATAAGGCAGAAGGGATATCTGTCATATATATGACGGAGTAACCCAGCCGGAGTAACCCAAACTCTTAAGTCAGGCCTCTAGTCTTGAAACGGTAGAGGTGCACCCTCAGAGTGACAGGGAACTACTGTTGCTTGCATGTATTTTATACGTGGTGCGCTGTGGTGGCAGCGTTCCATAGTTGGTGAATTTCAGTTAACAGGCTTTTACCTGTGAGACATAAATGCAATCTTCATATGAAGTTCAGCTGCTCCTGATGAACCCGGAATCCCGAACGTGGCATCCTGTGCGCTGTATTTGTGTGTGTCTGTGCTAGACGTGATATTGTGCCGGGTACGAGTGATACAGGCCTGCAGATTCCATTTTGGCAGCCCACAGCCTGGACTAGAGTACTAGATGGAGGAGAGAATGCTTTCTCTAGACAGCGCTGGTATCTTCCAGGTAGGAGGGTGCCTGCCAGACGCTATGATGAGGAAATAGGAGACAGGCTTTCCTTTGAAATGCCAGGGCCCTCCGTGATACATTGGGCTGGACATGACAATGACTGCAGCTGCCATTATGTAGGTGGCAGGGGGGTACAGGGTGGGCCTGCAGTATCTGTTGTTAGAAAACCAGCCCTTTGAAGGGGCACAAACTCTCTCCTTTCCTGATCTGTCAGGAGGGGTCATAAAGAGCTGGGTGCAGCCTGCTATCACCTCTTTGTACTTCTGTCGTGGGTACTCCACTGGGAAACTTTCATTCTGGGCAGAGCATCCTTTCAGATGGAGGCCAGGCCTGGAAGGTGAAAGGGGTCGGACCCAAACCGGTTCCAAGGAAGCAGATCTAGAGTACACACCCTGTGTCTTTGAAACGGGGATAAGGATGGAAACTCAAGACCCATTGTTGTTCGTTGTTCTCTCCTCTCCTACCAAGGGGCGGATACTCTGCAGATTAATCGGGGACCACCGCACAGCTAAGGATTGGCTGCTATTGTCTGGTTTCCGAACTGAAGGAGGAATTACTAGGCTGTCTTGGACGCCAAACTATCCTACCTGTGAGCGTGGAAAGGAAGCACGAACCCTGCAGGAGGAATGGCTCATGGAAGGGACTGCTGTAATTAACCTTGACGTATGGTCTGTCCAACAGAGACTGCTAAGAAGTGCGCCGAAGTACTCACTGTACTGCTGGATCCGATAGTGCGACCTTCTTTTATCCTCACCGTAGCCATCAGGTATCTAGAGGGAAGTTCCTGTGTGGAATCTGATATAAGCGCCTACTGGTGTTCTGTGTGCCCCAAAAAAGGACTGAGTGAGTGCAGTACTGCCAATGTGTCATTGGATTGGAGCCAGCCTGGAAGATTAAGTGACCCAAGAGGTGCCCTGGGGTGCCTCATGCAGAATCAACGGTGTTTCTTTGAGGCTCTGTGTAACAAAGATAGCGCCTGACATCCGCTATGCTGAAGAATCGTCATCTGTGGTGGCGTGCGGCCATAGCGTTCAGGAAGGAGTGCCAAGTACTAACTGGAGTGTTGGAGTTAGCGACATCTGGAATCAGTGTACCCACCAGGAAACGACCCCTGTCAGAAGGCGCTGCTCCTGCTGCGACCCTTGGAGTGGCGCGCTGTGCGACCAGCTCCCTCATGGCTCTTGAGAAGACTGCAGTGTCTGGCCAGGAGGCTCCTTGTGCCAGTGAGATCCCGCTGCTATGGGAGGGCCTAACGCGATCCCTCGCGGCTACTGTTTACTTGGGGAGAGACTGAACAGGCCTAGGCCTGAGAGACTGAGTGCTAATACTACAGCAAAAGGGTGGTGAATATGAGCTGCACCCACCGATCTACCTCAAATACTGAAGGTAAGGGGGAGCCCAGAGACGGGGACCCATGAGGGGAAGGTGAAGGACTGGTCAGACTGAAGCTCCTAGAGCACAGACTCGCTCCTGTCAACTAGGTATTCGAGTATTAGTGATTGTGTAGTCTAATTCTGTGTTTTCTGTGTAAGAAACGAAGAGAAGCACTAGGCTGGGAATAGGTCTTGTTGTGCTGCTGGGGTTTGTTATTGAATCTTGAGCCTCAGTAACCCCCACACTAACCTCCCAAAGAAGCCAGTGAGTTGCTTGCCCTTGCTACTGCTGATAGTCATCTGCAGGTAGGATTGTATTTGGGCCAGTTTGCAGAGCCCCCAAGACACCAGTGGTAAAAGGCCTCAACCCCCCATGGTTGTGGCTCAGTAACCCCTGCCTGCCCCTTATGCTCCTGAATGGGGCCTAACACTGTATAAAACACATTTGCACTTGTTAATGCAAACGAAAGTTCTATGACATTTTTACAACCTCACTTCCAATGCTTACATTCAGGGAACAATTTTTTTCTTTTGCTTTTATGCCTCCATGAGAGTTTGTATGTTTTCTTGCTCTCTCTCCCTTTCTACCCCTTCCCTGCGTTCTCCTTGTTAGTGTCTCATCCCTGCACACCTGGCCTCCAGATATTCTGTTGTTTCCCCACCTCCATCCAGCTTTTTCTTTAAAATAACTGTATCCACCATTCATCACCACCGTTTGTCAGCAGCATTTCCTTGATCTCCCCTCACCGACACGCTCCATTGTTGTACTCCTGCCTCTCCCTATTTGTTTTGTTTTGATTTTAATTCTTAAAACGTATGAGGCAGGACAACCACTGTAATTTGCTATTGGTCACTACTTCTTGAAAATAAATTATCTTGCGCATTTTATTTACCCCCCCCCAAGATGGGCATCCACTATCCTAGAACAGTAAATCAAAAAAAAAAAAAAAAGATGGTTGCGTCCTGACGTACTTGCTTTAATGTGTGGTGATGCATGCATACATATATATCCCTACACTTGGACCACCATAGCATCATGACACATTCGTTTTCGCTCATGATGGCAAGTACGCGCATAGACATCATTGTGCTTTTTTTCTGTAAAAGGCATTGGCAAAGGTGATATTTTTTTCATTTGCCAAAACCTTATGGCGTGGCCTATTGGGTTTGCAAATGCTTGATTTTTCCCTAGTGTTTTTGAGCACAAATACATAACTGGTAAGCTCATATGCGAACCTCCTTCACTCAGCTGGAATGTTTTGAGATCGATAACTACACTTTAGAATACAAAACTTTCACATATTCCTGTGTTACAATGAGTTCCTTTCAGGTAAGTGATTTGAGCATGCCTCACATCATCTGAGATAGTTACTCTTCCAGGTTAGTTTCCACTGATCCAATTCTCAGTTTCTCCATCTTGCTGCATTTTCAGTTCCCCTTGCTTTCTCTCTTTAATAGTTACCCTCTCTGTGTTACCATCTCATTCCCTCTTTGTTGGTGCTTTCCAATCACTTTATATTGCCCCTTGGTACTCAAATTCTACTATTTATCTCCTCAGTTACCCGTACAGTGAAGATGACACTAAGCCTACGGAGTACGAGAACACACGCTGCCCATCCTGGTGCGACCGGGTCCTGATGTCGTCTAGTGCCCACAGTCGCCTAGAGCAGGTGAGGATGCTTCTGTGCCACTGTACTTCCCTGAAACTAATCCTATCTGTTGATGGCATTCTGTCCCTCACTTTCTGCCCCACTCTCATTCTCTCCATCGCTTTCTCGCTCCATCTCTTCCACCACACTTAGGCCTGCATTACAAGCTGCACATAAAATTCTAATCCCAGTGCAAACAAGACTTTGCCCTGGGATTTGGATTCTGAGTTTTGTGATAATTACCATGAACCACTGTTTTTCACTGTTAGATTTTGGCAGGTCAACCCTACCGAAATGTATCAGGAAAAAAAAACTAAAATAAGGCAATGCATGAAGACGTTGGTGTGATATATGCCAATTTTGCATGTTATGCCTTATTTCCAAGTTGAAAATTGGGAATAGAAAGTATTTATCACACCTGGTAAATACCTTTTCCCAGCGTAATGGTTTTTCCAGGTGTGGTATATACCTCACCCTGTTCCACCCAATTTGGAATCAGGGCCTTAGACTCTCCATTCCTTAAGTTTAGTGCCTTCTTAGCTTTTCTTCCCTTCACTCTCTCCACACCTCTCTGTCCCTCGATCCCTTAGACTTTCTTCCTTGTTATTTTTCCTCACCTCACTCTCTCTCCATCCCTCATTGTCCCCATCACTTGAAGGCAATCTAGGACCACTTGCTTCACCACTCTGAACTTTGCATTCCTCATTTTCTCCATGCCTCACTCTGCCCATTCCTCACTTTTTGCACCACTCTTAGCCTGTCCATCTGACATTCACTATATTTCTGTCAGGCACTCAGCCCTTGCTCTCTCACCCTTCAGCCTCTCCCCTGTTCACTTTCTTTTGTCATTCTCTTCCCCCTCCCCTCCATTCCTTTCATCCACTTACTTGTCTTGTTATTGTGTCCCCCTTACATACACATACAATTCATTTTAAGTTATTTACAGAAAAGGCCTAACAGTCAAAAACATTGCCCATCTTTGCAAACGATTTACCGGAAGAGGCGCGACTCTCAATATCGCACCTATCTAGCTGTAGGGTAGATTATATCAGAGTGGTGCTACGATCAGGGGATACAGCCTCTTGGATCCCCATAAGTATATATAATCCACACACTTGTGCATCAAATAGATCAGCACTCACTGTTTGTTATTATTTCAGAATGTTATTATTATTTCAGAATGTTCTCATTTACCAACCAACGCAAGATTGATCAACTACAATTTTCTAGTAATTTACAATCATATTTCATAAATTACTTCAAGATTCTTCAGGCTTGTTGTGTGTTAATTAATTATTTTTATTGAAAATGTACAACATATGCTCATCTTTGTTTGGTGCAGGACACCAGGAATGGTAGTCAGCCGGTGTATGACAACTTTGGAGCAAGTGTCTGCATGGGAGATCACAAGGTAAGAGGTGTCAGAGCCTTGGAGCACCATGAGGAATTCTAAACGTTAAGCTATGTGTATGTAGAAGACACACACATATGTGAAAGGGGAGGGGCATCCTAATACTGGAGCTGACTCAGCCTTTAGTTTTTTATGCTTGGTCTTTTTTTTTGGTCCGTATTTAACAGAACTTGAGGCGGGTCCTTAGCTGGTAACTGAATGTGGGGGACTTTTGCCTTGCATCTGGTACGATGAAGTCTTTAGTTTGGTGCTAGATGTGGGGGAGTTGTTGGAGCTGGTCGGAGTGTCGTAGAGAACTCTTGACTTGGAGCTCAGAGTCGGTGTTCTGTACCTCAGAGCTGAGTTTGCGGAGTCCATAGCCAGTCTCTAAGTTTCAAGGAGTCTTTAGCTTGGGTTTGTGGACCAGAGTACGACAGAGTTGTGATTGCAGTGCATGGAATGGGTCTTCTGCATTGCAAATAGTAGGGGTGCATCATTCCGGTGGGGCGAAGCAGTGAAGAAAGGTGACAAGGTCAGGTTTGGATGATAAATCCTTCAAGTGGAAAAATTACTGGTGTGAAAAAAATCCTTAAATTGGAGTACAGTAGGGATAGGGGACGTCTTTAGGGTGCAGCACAGGGAGGATATGTAAGTCTTTGTGATAAAGTACAAGTGGGCATGAATGTTTGGTCCTAATTTCTCTCTTCTCTTTTCACAGCCTGTCTTCCTCTTTTTCCAGCTGTCAGTATCTACATAACATTTTGGAGTCGAAGTGACAAGAAAGGTAACTAACTTCTGTGGGTGATGTTGGGTGATGTTGGATGGGTGTGGCTTTTTTCTTCCCTTTTGAAAGACACTTGCACTGGTCTTATCTCAATCAGAAATTGAAAGCATAACATTCTATCAAGCCTCTTGTGGGGGAAGGAGCAACTCTTAGAATATGGCTTGAGCTAGGAGTTATTACTAGAGGAAAACAAATCCTGGACAGACACTTGGAGTACCGTTAAGGGGAAAACAGGTCTGTAGTGTTCTGAGCAGTCAGGGTGCTGAAAGGAATGATCATTATTTTATGTACAGGAGTTTCGGACCAAACGTGGGACTTATTCCTGTGCCCATCAAGAACGCATGAGTTGTTAGGTCTTCTGAAGCACTGGGACTCTTACAGGTTCACAAGCTTGAATGAGTAATTCCAACACAACTTTGAAATCATATGCAACCACCCCTTCCACCCCCCCGCCTGCCCCCATTCATGATGCTGTTTTAAATTCCTTTTCTGGCCTCGAAGAGGGTATTAAAATCCTCGGCCTATATTCTATTTTTTTATTCAAATGGGTAATTTCTTTACTTCTCCAACATTGGATTTTTTATATATTCACCTGCTTGAATAATACCCTGTCATCAGGCGGGGGAATCCATGGTACATTAAAATAGCTGTATACAGTGTTAAAATGGCCTTAGGTTTGAAACAGAAACATGTATTTAGTAGCACATCCACCTCATTTGAAAGAATCAATCAATGAATCATATCATTTGTAAAGCGCACTACTCACCCGTGAGGGTCTCAAGGCGCTGGGGTGGGGAATGCTGCTACTGCTCGAAAAGCCAGGTCTTGAGGAGTTTTCTAAAGGTCAGCAGGTCTTGGGTCTGCCGTAGGTGGATGGGGTGGGTGTTCCAGGTCTTTGCGGCGAAGTGGAAGAACGATCTGCCGCCTGAGGTCGCTCTTCGGAAGCGGGGGACTGTAGCGTGGGCGAGGTCGGCGGAGCGGAGCTGGCGGGTTGAGCGTGTAGAAGCTGAGTCGTCTGTTGAGGTACGTTGGTCCGGTGTTGTGGAGTGCCTTGTGTGAGTGAGTGAGGAGCTTGAAGGTTATCCTCTTGTTGACCGGGAGCCAGTGCAGGTCTCTTAGGTGGGGTGTGATGTGGCTGCGGCGAGGGATGTCGAGGATCAGGCGTGCAGAGGCGTTCTGGATGCGTTGGAGCCGTCTCATGAGTTTGGCAGAGACTCCTGCGTAGAGGGCGTTTCCATAGTCCAACCTACTGCTGACAAGGGCCTGGGTGACTGTTCTTCTTGTTTCAGTGGGGATCCACTTGTAGGTCCTACAGAGCATGCGGAGGGTGTTGAAGCAGGAGGAGGAGACGGCGTTGACCTGTTTAGTCATGGAGAGGGTGGAGTCGAGGATGACCTCTAGGTTGCGTGTGTGGTCGGTGGGTGTTGGAGCGGTTCCCAGTGCGGTCGGCCACCAGGAGTCTTCCCAGGCCGAAGGGTTGGATCCGAGGATGAGGACCTCCGTCTTGTCCGAGTTCAGCTTCAGTCTGCTGTTCCTCATCCATTCAGCAACGGCCTTCATTCCTTCGTGAAGGTTGGTTTTGGCGGTGTGGGGGTCCTTGGTGAGGGAGAGTATCAGCTGGGTGTCATCGGTGCAGGAGAGGATGTTGAGGTTGTGCCGATGAGTGACGTGGGCGAGCGGTGCCATGCAGATGTTAGAGTTGGGATAAGCCCTGGGGTACGCCGCAGGTGATCTCGGTGGCTTCGGAGCGGAAGGGGGGAAGGCGGACCCTCTGTGTTCTGCCGGAGAGGAAGGAGGGGGTCCAGTCCAGGGTCTTCTCTTGGATCCCAGCTTTGTGGAGGCGTGTTCGTAGAGTGTGGTGTTCAGCAGGGACTTGATGTCATCGGTGGCGGCGATGAGGGCAGTCTCAGTGCTGTGGTTGCTGCGGAACCCGGAATGGAAGGGTCCAGGATGTTGTTCTCCTCGAGGTAGCGGGTCAGTTGTTCGTTGAAGGTCTTCTTGATGACCTTTGCCGGAAACGGGAGCAGGGAGATGGACCTGAAGTTCCTGAGGTCTTTGGGGTCCGTCTTGGGTCTCTTGAGTAAGGCGTTGATCTTGGCGTGCTTCCAGCTCTCCGGGAAGGTTGCTGTCTCGAAGGAGGTGTTGATGACTTTCCGGCGATGGGGTGCGATGGATGTGCTGACTTTGTTGAAGATGTGGTGTGGGCATGGATCTGACGGAGATCCGGAGTGGATGGTGCTCATGATTTTGATGGTGTCATCGTCGTTGATGCTGGTCCAGTGGAGCAGGCAGTTGGTGCGGATGGTGGTCGTGGGGGCGGAGGTCTCAGTGGTTGTCGGGGCGGTCGTGGCCTTAAAACTGTTGTGGATGTCTGTGATCTTGCGGTGGAAGAAGGTGGCCAGCGAGTCGCATAGGTCTTGCGAGGGTGGGACGTCGTTGGTGTTGGAGCTGGGGTTGGAGAGTTCCTTCACAATGTTGAAGAGCTCTTTGCTGTTGTGCGCATTGTTGTCTAGGCGGTCTTTGAAGGAGGCCCTTTTGACAGATCTGATGAGGTGATGGTGTCTGCGGGTGGCATTCTTGTGAGTGGCGTGGCTGTCCGGAGTTCGTTCACGGAGCCAGATCTTCTCCAGCTTTCGGCAGGTTTGCTTAGAGGCACGGAGGTCTTCAGTGAACCAGTGAATCCAAACTTCAGCCAATAAAGTGTAAGCTTAAGCTCTCCTACTCCCTCTAGAAGTCACCGTAACTCGTATGTCTACCGCATGCCGTGTGTGAAGGAGTCCCCTGGAAGAGCTCTGCTCTAACCTCTCAGTGAACCTGAAACTGTTACTATTTTGATTGGCCCTGGATTTGGACCTGCCAGTCTTCAGCACAAAGGTACTGTGAGTTGTTTTTAGGGTAGATTTGGTCTTTTCTGGACCAGGGAGATCTTTTTTATCAAACAGCCAACTGCCAACAACAGTCATCGTAGCAAACCAAATTTCCTGTAAAGTGTGCATTATTGGTTTGTTGGAAAATCAATAAACAGAATTTTTTTAAAAAGCTGTCATCATAGCTGACGGAGAGAAGAAATCTATTTTCAAACGTTCATCTTGTGGACACAAGAAGATATACACTGATGAGCCTCATTCTCAGTGTATTTAGTGCCATTGTATCATTCCGTGTATTTGTATCATAAGATGTGGTATATGCAAGACTTTCACTACTAAGACTGTTAAGGAAGGAGAAATTAGGTTAGCATTGTTTCATATAGCTCAAAAGAATTTCCACCATCTAAGGGGAAATGCCTTCTCTTCAAGGGAAGATTCTGTGAAAAGCGCCCCTCCAAGCACTTTCACTTAAAAAAGAAGACAGGTCAATGGAGGCAATCCTGGATCTCAGGCAACTAAATAGATTTCTAAAGAAACAATATTTTCTGATGTTTATTCTACAAGTAGTCCTCTGATGATGCAGAAAGGAGAATTTATGACCTTCCTGGATTTTCGGGATGCATACTTCCGCCTACCCATTCACTGAAAACACAGAAAGTACCTTTGATTCTTGTAGCAGGACACTACCAGTTCAGGGCACTACCTTTCGGGCTCAAGTCAGCACCTCACATTTTTACCAAATGTCTCACACCAGGAGCAGCCTTTCTCAGTCAAAAGGTCAACAGGTGTTCCCATAGCTGGACAACTGGCTTGTGAAATTACCATCAAGAGAAGTAGCACAGGCTTTTACAACAGCCTGCATCCGTCTTTTCCGGAGATTGGGTCTCATTGTTAGAGTGGAATCATCTTTATAACCCCAGACAAAAATACAATTTCTGGGTGCAGTAGCCAGTCAGGAACCACACCAGGGCAGGTCATTTTTCAGGGGGCATTTCTAAGATACCATCTGAGTGCATTTTACATTGAATCTCACACTGGCATCTGTGTGGGTTTAATGTGCTGAGAAGTTTAGCACTAAACTTCCCTGTTTTCAGTGGAGCCATCAGGGAGCTGTGGAGTTCGTAATGACAGACTCCCAGTCCCTATATTCAGAATGGCTTCACTGCACTTACAAAGCTTGTGAATGGCACAGACACTGTAGGGGCATGTTGCTCATGCAACAATGCCCTCACTGGTGTTAAGGTTAGGGTGTTATAGCGCCCTGCCTTTAGGGATGTATGGCCTGCTAGAGGGGTGACATACCCATGCCACAGGCAGTGTTGGTGGGCATGGCACCCAGGGATGGGTGGCATGTCGACTCTTCAGTTTAGTCTGCACCAAAACACGCAACCTGCAATAGCAATGCATGGGTGTTCCGGTGAGGGGGTCTCTGAGGGTGGCATAATACATGCTGCAGCCCTCAGAGACCCTCTCAGGCCACTAGGCCCTTGGTACCAGGGGTATCTTTTACAAGGCACTTACATGTGGCCCAGAGGTGTGGCAATTGTGTAAACAAAGGTACAGTTTTGGGAAAGAACACAGGCCCTGGGAACCTGATTGGCAGGGAACCAGGGCACACATAGTCAAGTTGGCATCATGTATCTGGCTAAAAGTCAGGGAGTAACCGTGACAAAAGGGGCACTTTCTTACACCTACTAATCCAGAGCAAGGTGAAAGAGGGGTCCATTGGAGAAAACACACCGACCTCATGGAGCCATGGCTGGGCTTGATGAGTCAAATGAGCCCTCATTGTGACCTCAAGGGCAACCCAGCCATGTAGGAATGCATGGCGGGTGACCAGATGTTCGAGGCTTGGAGGGACCAGTAGTCTGTCTTGAAGGAAAGCAATCTGGTTGCGTAATGTCTTATAAAAAAAGCATTCTGCTCGCCCTTGGAGTGGACAGGACACAGGTCTGAGTTCTCGGAACCCAAGCTAGATATCAGCCAAGGGGCTATGAAGGGGCCCTCTGAACCAGGACAAGCAGGGGAGACCCCTGGTGGCTGCAGGATCCCATCCTGGTTCTGCGACATGGCAGGCCATAGAACGAAGTCCAGGGCCAGGGGCTTCCACTCAAGGGCCAGCCTTAACTTTCAACTGGGGCCCATCAGAGCTCTTTATATCTGGCCTGCGGGTCCCCATCCCGGGTCCGGTGAGAGCTTCTTATCCCAGGCAGACAGCTGAGGCACTCTGAGGTCTGCGGACCCCTGGCACTTTCAGACCAAGCTGGTCTAAACATTTTTGCCCATGATGGGGGGGGGGGGCTTCCCTTGTCCCAGTCAGAGTTCTGACCCAGGGCCCGGTCAGAGCTCCTGAGCCTGGGCGAGCAGAGGAGACGTTTCTGCGGGATCGCATACCAGGCACTTTGTGACATGGCAGGCCGGAGAAAGGAGCCATGCCAGAGGTTTCCACCTCTGGGCCAGCCAGAGCTGTGACCCAGGGCCCTGTGAGTGTTTCTGAACCAGGACAAGCAGGGGAGATCTCCTATAATCTGTGGAACCCCATCCCAGGCACCTTGCACTATTTCGGGCCAGATAGAGGATGCCTGGTCAGAGCTTCAACCACTGGGCCAGCTGGAGTCTGACCTTGAGCTCAGTGAGAGCACTTGAACCTGGACAAGCAGGAGAGATCAATCTGTGCTTGCAAGACCCCGTCCCATTTACTTTGCGACACGGAGGGCCGGAGAAGGGAACCCAGGGTAGAGGTCTACCACCCCAAGACCAGCTGGAGCACTGACCTGAGCCTTGCCTGAGCTTCTTATCGCAGGCAAGCAGGGGAAGCCTCCTCGGGCCTCAAGTCCCCATCCTGGGATCCATTTGACTGACACTGTGGGCCTGCAGGAGCTCTGACCATCTCCGTCTCGGGTCCTTTGCGACATAGCACACGGAAACCAGGTACCTGAGGTCCTAACCATTTGCCCACCAGAGCATTACCCAGGCTTATAATTAAGGCTTCCAATTTTTCGTTTTCACTGATTGTTACAGAGAAATACAGACAGAAATCAATGCGTTTCCTGACTGTATATATTTTTAAAAGTGGAAAAATACTGAAAATTGTGCGTCTGAGTGGCTTCCCATGCTGTACGCTGTGAATTTGAAGACAACAGATGAGCAGATAGATAGCATGGGGAGTTAAAAAACAAATTAAGATATCTTTAAATACAGGCATATGTTAAAATATATTTGCAGTAAATTGCTGATATTTAACTGTAGTTGTAGTGTTTTGCTATATTTGGCAGCTGAAAAAAAAATAGATAATTACTAATAAGATGGCCAAAAAATAAATATGGATTAATACAGATGGAAATGTAAAAAAAAAAAAACCCATAAAAACGGGAGCACTACTTATGTTCCATGCACACCGAATGACAGGAGGGAACATTCAAGAAAATGTATCCTGCCTCCTGGAGGTCCGACTGAGCTTAAAACTTCAAATGAACCCTCATTGGGCCTTCCGGGGCAGCTCAGAATTCTGCACACTGAGTCTTGTGAAGGAAATTATGCATTTTGTTCATTTATTTTAAGTGCAAAATATCACCAGTACCGTTGGCATGACACATTTTGCTCCACACATGTAGACTTGGTAAATGACCCTACATTAAATTATGCCCGGCCCAAGGCCGGCTTTAGGGCAGTGCAACTGGTGCAGCCGCACTGTGTGCTGACCTCTGGGGGAGTGGGGTGGCGGGAGGGAGGGGCACTGTGCTTAGCAATAACTTACGATTTCAAAACACCTTCTGCAGAGTTCCTTGTGCATACAGCTTTCAGGCAGCAATAAAATTGTCAAGATAACTCTTCTGATTAATATTGCTGTTAGATGTTAGAGAGAGAGAGGTCGGAGTTTTGTCTAGTGGCATGAAGTAGTGCATGATCTGTATTTTGTATGGTGAGCTAAGTAGATTACTGCTTTTGTCACAGAGATCCTCGTGTTACAGCAGAACATACGATGCATCCCTAATATACAACAGTGACTATTACAAACTGTCCTCAGAGAGCTGCATGCAAACTGCATAAAATAGTTAGGACCTTATATTTTTTCTCCAGTTTTTCATTATCTAGTCCTAGTGTTGCTAAAAAGGGTTAGTTTGGGTAGATACCATTTTTTATTAGTAAAGCCAGCCTTTACAAGTGCTTGAAAACTAACGAAATGTATGTGAACGAGGAGCTATTGAGAAATGAGGGGCACTTTTGCCCAGTGCTAGCCAAGGAACCTGAGGAGGAGGTCATGAGGGAGGAGCAGCAAAACTAACTGTTGCACCAGGCGCCAACAGCACTAAAGCCTGCCCAGGCCTACCAGGAACCTGAAGGGAGATGTAACGCTTCATGGCCTCATCAGGGGTATGAAGCACTTATAAATTCAACTTTACATAACATCCAAAATGTTAAACTGGCATTATGTTGCGAGATGGGTAGGACTGTGTCTTTTATGCCTGCTAAGCAGCCATTTGCATCTTGCAGTTCTTTGTCTGCACTTAAGGCCGTCTCACAAACAATATGTCAAATGGGTGGCTTCTTGTTGTTATCAGAAGTCAGCAAGCCCCTCCTGGAAATGCCTGTAGGTCAGTTTACCATAGATAAAGAAGCAAAAACCTCGCTCTTAGACAAGGTCCCGCTGTCAAGGATAAGTAAAGTGGATCACACTGTGTGGACAGAATATGATTCTGTGGTTGAACAGGCCATTCTTAATAATCTCGTCACATAGTCGTGCTTTTATGATAATCATTCTTGCATCCTTTGAATTCTCTAAAATAAAGCTTGTGAATCTATTTAAGATCTCCATGTTCAAAAATAAGTTACAGGCCACAAACTTGTATGGACGTTCCATGTTTCTTTAAGGTCCAAAGGTAAATTAGCTACACACATCGACACTTAGCCACATGCCATTAGCAGAGCAAATGTCTCCCTTCCCACTGTTTGTATCTGTGAATACACGCTGCCCTCCAGACTGGTTGAACCATCTGATTGAAGACAATATCGGAGGTGCTTATATTAGGCACCTCTTCTGTTTTACTGACACAGAAGAGCACCTGGACCCCAACAGATGAACTCAACCTTGGGAATTCAGCAGTGTGGTTGCCGGTGTTAGGTGTTATGGACAGTGGTGCAGCTGTTATGTGATCCTCATCCTGGCTATCTTATGATCAGCTCTGTTAGGTCCTCCTACTGGTGATGGGAGCAGATACTGTCTGTTCCAAGCAATTCATGGACTTGATACAAATAAAAGTCATAGTGGTGGACTTTTCCAAGAAGAGGAGGATCGCCTTACAGTCAGGGCTTGTGTGTACCATACATATGACGTTGAAGAGATCACTGCCTTGGTTACGACAATACCCATTCCCTTACCACCTCCATGCCTAATAAGCACTTTACCGGAAGAGCGCCTTGGATCCCCTGTATGGCACTCTGAGGAAACTACAGAGGCTTTGGGTATTGCGTTGCCACTGGACCTGAGTAATGTTCTGATATTTATTTGATAAACCCTCTACCCCCCAAATGTGTCACTGGGTTTGGAGGGGAAATATGAGGCAGCCAGGGTGACAAGACTTCATCTTATTTAAGTGTTGGGCATGAACACAGACTCCAAGAGCCAGATAGAGGGGCAGAACCAGCTGGAATATGTCTTGTCCAAAGCAGGTGATGCCTCTGGTAGAGCCACACCCTCCAGCTCCCTCTTTTCAAATGTACCTCTTTGTCTTTATAGGTTGTCTCTGAAAATCCGCCATCTTGGAACAAGAAGCAAGAACATCTACGGAGAATACTGGGCCAGCAACTGGGAACGTTCCACAGCACACAGAATCCAAGAACTCCATTGCTTCATGTGTGACCTCTCACTCTGATGCATCATCTGGGACCAGTTGTTCAGCTGAAATCTAGAACTAAACCTTGGTCATGTCATCACTACAAAGACTCTAACTTTAACAGTGGAAATTACTGGTCATGGGAGGGGTTCTAGGCAACATAGGAAAGGGCAGTCTAGTTGTCCCACCCCACGCTACTCAAAGGAGCATGTGAAACTGACTGAGGATAATCACCTTTAAAGGCAGTCTCCCTTCTGAGAGTGCATAAAGAAATAAGATTAGCATTATTTCTTCTCTGGCCTCACAGTGTGCAGAGAGGGTTGTGTCCAGAGAAACTAGTGAATTGTTTGTACCATTCATGAATAGACATTGACTCATCTGTCAGTTCTGAAGTTAAAAGATGGCGTGTACTGACCCATCTGGAATAAGCATACTCTTACTACATGCATCTGTATTTTTCGAAAGAGAAGGATCTATTACCTTTCTGAATACCCCACCCCACCTCCTCCCAAGCAAGACATGACTAGAGAAACAGAAATCGTACCTTTGAACCCACAGGAAGAAGGTGTGAAACTAAGAAGTCGCTCTTTGTCCCCCTGGCAACTGGTCTAAAAGCAAAGCCCCCGGGGAGCAAGTCTGAACGCCTCAAGAAAAGGTCTTAGAACCCAAGGATGCTGATCTGGCAATGCCAGCCGGGGAAGAATGTCTTGGGATACCAAAGCATGAGAACCCATTAGCAAGTGTGAGAACCCAGGGAAGCTGGTTTAAAAAACCAAAGAGAGCAGGCATTAGAAACCAGTGGAATCAAGAGAACCCTAAGGCATGTCTGAGAATCCAATCAAGCACAGATTAGAACACCAGGAAAATGAGTCTGAGGATCTCAGTGAAGCAGGTCCTTGAACCCCGAGAAAGAAAGTTTTAGAGGCCAAAGATGCAGCTCTGAAATTGCCTTGATGCTACCCTGAGGACATCTAGGTAACATGTCTGAGAAGAACAAGAGAGTAGTCCTTATAAGCCTACGGAGTAGGACTGACAAGTCTAAGGAAAAGGGCAGATGACCCTAGTATTGCAGCTTTTAGAAAGCCCTAGGAAGTGGGTCTGACAACAAGGGGTGCATTTCTAAGACACCATAGAGCAGCTGTATGGGGGCTCCAGAAAGCAGGACGGACAGCCCACTGCAAACAAATTTTAGAGTCCCAGGGAAGGAGGTCTGAGAAATCCAGGAAACAAGTCTGGGAATCTGAGGGATGGAGAATGTAGCATGTGTGGCTGTAGATATACATTCTCTGCATACTTCTGCCATCTAGTACTGGGCGCTGATTCTTTCAGCTTGTTTTTGTTCAAAGACCTTTTTGGTCACAAGGTGTGTTGTGACCCCTCCTTTGGCCCCACACGCACTAGGACAGAGACTTCACCTCTGATTGTTTTTGTTTTTTACTTTAGTTCTTATGTTCCAGTGACAGCTCATGGACCATCGATGATTTCCCTGGAACCTTTAGTGCCAATCATCAAAAATGTTGATCAAGCAGCAGAAGAACACCTCGCTGCATCGGCGGTGATGCAGGATTCCTCTTCAAGTTGACTTGGCACTACCTCGTTAAAAGGAACTGATCATATTGAGAATGATTGTTGAGGAAGGGTGTTCTGGAGAAGGCACCCTTCCAGTTCTGTCCTAGATGCTGTACAAAATACCTATGGTCTAGCTAGCATCCTTTGTTTAACCTCTGCCTGTCTCTAAAGCATGAGTCCACCTCAGCGTTGAAGTGTGAGAAAACCTTCAAATTCTGCCATGAACGTCTATGTGCAAACCACATGCTGCAGCAGCAGGACCCACCTGAAACTCCAGTCCTCTTCACATCAGAGATCGAAGTGGAGAAAATCCCTTTCCCCAAGGCAGTGGGCCCAGGACAAAAACACCCCCTCACATCCCCTATCTCTCCGCATGCACTCAAAGAACAGCCCTCCGAAGATCGACCCCAAAAATGCCCACTCACAAAGTTCAAGCGCCACTTCCAGATGAGTTATCTGTCGAGCCTCAGGGTTGAGCCAGAACAGACCCATCAACCCTGAAAGACAACTCCAGGAAAGCCTTGGCCGAGGTGTATTCAGCTGAGGTACCAACCCACACAGACTCAAACCCCAGTCTCAGAGAAACCACCCCTGAAATCTAAATCGATTCCGAACCCTTCTTTGAGATTGGCCTCCAGACCTGACGCAAACGAACAAGCCCCTTTTTACCCTCATGCTTGATTTTTCCCGATTTGACGCAAAGGACGAACTTTGCCAAACTACATCAGTGATTCCCATGCACATCAGCCAGGGAAACGTAGAAAGCTCATCTTTGAGGAGCAGATTTCCCCCAAACTTGAGTCCTAGCCCATTCCTAAAAAAGTAATGGGCAAGGCCACCAGTCCCCCACCTCCCCCTTTCCCCAAACCTCAACAACAACCAACACTTACACACCAACCTTCATCTTGTCATTCTCTACAGCTGTCTATTCCCTCAGACTGACTCAAATGAGGATAACACATGTGAGTCTTACAACCCATACCATGACTCGGCCCGGCCACACTCAGAGACGGGGATGATCATTGGGAGGGCTATCACATTGGTTCTCAGGAGAATGTCAATCTGGAATCTTACCTTGTTATGCAGTAAACTCTCATCAACTCCACTGTGTACCGCACAGTTGTCAAGAGGGCAGTGCAGTCCTATAAGTTAAAGCCCAATTTGGCTGAGAAGGAGGATGACTTCTTGGATCAAAACCCTTTCCAAGACAGAGATCTTTGCAGTACCCCCATATGATGAAAAGCATGACCAGATGCACCTTGCAGAACTTAAAGGACCAGGTCACGGTGAGGACCATTATCCCATGTGCTGGAATAAAAGTACAAGTCTACACCAGATTAACCAGTTTACATCCGGGGCAATATCCCATCTGTCTCCTTAGAAGTCACACTGCAAGGAGAAGGGCCTAAGCTCGAGCAATTGGGGATGCTCCTCAGGACAAGGAGAGCAAAATTGATGTGGCTGAGAAATGGGGTGGCTATGGGGGCAGCCATGCAATGGAGGATTGCCATTTCAGTTGGACTACTCTTCAGGTTTGCTACAGTGGGATGAGATGATAAAGCACCTCGCTGAGCCCTACTGAATGAGGATGCAGGAACCAGTCAAAAGGCAAGTTGATTTCCTTTTGAGGCATTACACCTGGTTCTGGGTTTCGAGTTTTATGCCAGAGGTTGAGCATCACCTGACCAGTATCCCTTTTCCTGGGGAGCATCTGTTCAACCCACAGGTTAGCAGTTTACTGGAGAAGATTAAAAAAGGATCCAAGACTGCAAATGCCATGGGTGCTCTGTAGACCCAAATGCTCAGGTAAGCCTTTCTTAAGCAGCAGACAAGAGGGGGTCCCAAGTCAGCTACTCCTCCTCAAATGCTGGGGGCACCAACACCAGCAGTTCTTTCAGGACACTCCATGACCCAAATCCTTCACTAGAGAGGAAGACAAAGACAGCGGTGGCTCTGGCAAAGGCGCCTCTATCTCCAAAGAATGGCTCACCCATCATTCCCCTCTATCACACCCCACCAGCCTAGAGAAGAATAAGTATATCCCTTCAGCTAATCCTCCTCAAAAGCTGGGGTGCCAACAGCAGCAGTTCTTTCAGGACACTCCGTGACCCAAATCAGGAGAGAGAAGATGGTGCCTGCCTCTTTTTCAGAGAACATGTCCTCTTACGATGAGGACTATAATTAAACTGTTGGGGTGATGGATTTATCCATAGCAGTAGTGCTGCATGCAAGATAGCGCATATGTCTCCTGTAGAAGTGTCTGGCAAGAAAATGGTCACAAGTGGACGGCCACAGGGAAGACCTAGTGTTAATAGGTCTCAGAACCAAGCGCTCTCCTGTGGTGCAAAGCAAAACTTTGTTGCTGAGCAGGTCTTTTCTTGACCCTCAACCGCAAAGGACCATCACCATGCATGTCTCACACATGAGGTGGGGAGCACATCTCAGCCATGTGACTGTTCAGGTTGCCTGGACAGAAGAACAGGGGGGTTATCACATAAATCACCTGGAGCTCAAACTAATCCATTTGGCACTCAAGCATTCTACAGTCTAATTCGAAGCAAAACAACCCTGACAAAGACAGTCAGCATGACAACAATGTAGTACATTTAGAAGGAAGGGGGACTCCCTTGCCCCGGTTGTCAGAAATAGCCCAACAGGTTTGGCATTGGACAATTCAGAATCACGGAGCATCTGCTGGGAATGGGCAGCGATTTTGCAGCATTGTTATGCAGGACTCATTAATATGTCCACAAAAAGTAAAATAATCCCCAAGCACTTTAACAGCACTTTCACAGGTGAAGCTCTATAGCAGTCTATCTGTTTGCCCCCAATCAGAATGCAAAATGCCAAAATGCCAAAATGTTGCCTCCAGATACCCACAGCCGCAGTCCATGGGCAAAACACTATGGATGAATTGGTCAGGAATATTTGCCTATGCTTTTCCTCCACTACCTCTGATCTCATATGTTGCGAGTAAAATGAGACAATTATAGACCTTCATTCTGGTTGCACCAATATGGATGAGGCAACCTTGGTACTCAATGTTGCTGGAAATGTTGGTACATCCTCATGAAAACCTACTGCTGAGAGACCAGATTCCTGACTCAGCATCAAGGACAGTTCAAAGATCAAGACCTCAGACAGTTGAATCTAGGAATTTAGTACCTCAGATCTTAGAGTTTTCTCAGTTTAAATTCCCAGAGTGTATGCAGATCCTATGCAAGAAACGTAAACCCACAACATGTGTATGCTATGCTCCAAAGGTGAAAAAAATGTGTTCATTACTGTTTGGGGTAACACCGAGTTCGCTGCACATCATCTGCTGTTTATTGCATTTGCAAAAAGCAGAATTGGCATGCACTTCTATTCGTTTTCATTTAGCTGCAGTGACCGCATACAGGCAGATTAGAGAAACAGTATCTCTTTTTAAAATTCCTGTGGTGAGGCCTTTTTTGAGGACTTTAAAAACAATTTCATCCAAGAGCGCCTCCAGCGTCAGTCTGTAATCTCAGTGTAGCTCTATCAAGACTGATGGGCCCTCTGTTTTACTTTCTTGCCTCATGCATTTTTTCTCTTGGACAATCGCCACCCTAGTGGTTATCACATGTCTGAGGAGGGTCAGTGAGCTGCAGCAACTAATTGGTGGAAGAACCGTTTATTCCTTAATGTACTGTATTGATAGTACAAACTCCATCGCAAAGCAAAACTGTTTGTTGCTTTTGCAAAATCTCATGAAAACTTTTTTTTTTTGCTATATGAATGTATTTAATGTATCTTCACTAAGAAAACCTTATTATTAAGGGTGTATTGCTAACTGGGTTATTAGATGTATCATTGATACCCGGTTTTGCTAAGGCCGCGTGTAGATTGCATATAGTACTTCGAGTTGATTCCACCTGCAAATAGCACGCAACTATGGCTTGTCTATGGAATATTCCCATTGCTGACATCTGTAGAGCTGCCACATGGTCAACACTACACTTATTCGCGAAGCACAATTGAGTGGATGTATAGGCCCATAAGAAGTCCTTGACTGGCCAAACAGTTTTAAGAACTTTGTTCCAGGCATCTGCATCATCTGGCTGCTAGCCACCTGTTGGAAGGTACTGCTTTACAGCCTATGCAGAGCATGTGTATCTACTGACATACAAGCTATGAACAAAAATTGTTACTTATAACCATCTGTTCGTAGGGTATAGTGCTGTATAGTGCTGTAGATTCAAAGGGTGCCCCCCCCCTTCCTCCCCGAAAGCTAGCAGTGATCCACGATGTTCACTATGAGTATTCTTTGAGAATGAACAGCACATTTATTTTGTTTGTTCCTTCACTACACTCCTCTAACATTCAAGGACACCGTAAGGATTTGGGGGGCCCCAGTTCAAACAAAATTTGGGGCCCCCTGCTCAAAACAACTCATTCATTTTCAGCTCATTCTCGCCCTCAGCATCTATAGTCTCATCATTGACAACCCTGTTTGTTGTCCCCCAAATCTTTAGGGTGCCCCCATTCAGTGCAAAGCCTTCTAATATTTATGAGATATTGGAGACCTGGGAGCCCCTTTTCATATTGTGATGGTGGCCCCATCATTATTGCATTACTTCACTGTCTGGTACTTTCTTTATAGCCTAATGATGGGGCCCCTAGAAAGGTGAGGGCCTTTAGACAGAGCCCCCTTTGACATGCCTTAAAACACCTCTGCTAACAGTAGTCACTTGCTGTGGAAAAACTGTCACAGGTGGAGTCTTTGTCCTGGTTCGCTGTTGGCTGAGGGAGGAGTCATAACAGATCTCATGAACAAAAATTCTTCGAACAAAAACAAGCTGCAAATAACTGTGCTCAGCATTAAATGGCAGCATGTGACTACAGCACTACAAGATATGAACCAATAGTTACAGGGTAAGTGACAATCACTACCCGCTACAAACAGATGGTTACAGGATAAGTAACATTTTTCTTTCTTTTCACCTGGGTACAAATTAAGCCGTTTTTTGTTATGCCCAAACTGACTTAACGGACGCAGAAGGCTCCCTCTGCCAGTTACCCAAGTGAAAGCCAGAGAGCCTATGCATTTCAGGAAGCCAAACTCTGAAATGCCTCCTAGAATTATCTTCTCTCTTTTTCAAACTTTGTATGTCCAACATATTGCAAAGCATCTTTCATAAGGTTGTACTGCCCTCCTTCACCATGAGGTAGGATCCTGATCCCACACCCTCGACAGGCCAGCTGCTAATGACTGTGTTGTCCTCCTCGAGATACTGCTTTGCCTCATCTTCCCAGCAGGTGGTTGAAACATCAACTTTCTACATGTTTTCGTATAATGTTATATTTTGGTATGTTTGCTCATACATTTCAAACTCTAAGTGACACAGAGTAGAGTGAAAGTGAAACAGAAATCAGAGGGACAGTGATAAAGAAATTGGTGAGACAACGGAAAAGAAATTAGGGAGACAAAAAATGAAATGTAAGGGTGAGAATGAGAATGAGATGCAAACCTGAGGGCACTGAAGAAGAAATCAGAGTGGCGTGGAAAGAAGTCGGGATAACCGTATAAAGGGATCGAGGTGAAAGAGAAATTTAGGGGTCAAAATTAAGGAGCAATCACTGTGGCAGTGAAATAGAAAGAAGTCATGATAGCTGTAAAAAGTAACCAGATGGGGAAAGAGAAATTTAGAGATCAAAATTAAGTAGCAATCACGGTAGCTGTGAAAGTGACATCAAAAGTGCAGTGAACGTGCAACTGAGTCAATTCGAAATCAGTGATGTCAATGAAAGGGTGACCCATAGGTCAGTGAAAGAAAAATAGGTGTCAAAGTGAAAGATACATGAGAATGGAAGAGAAGGCAGCGAATTCAGTGAAAGTGAAACTAGAGGGGTGATATTAAAAAGAAACCAGGGTGTGCAGTGGAACAGAAATAATAGACCTCAGTGGAAAAGAAATTTGGTTGAGAGTTAAAGAGATATGAGGGTGAGAATGAGATGGAAACTTGGGGGCAGTGTAGGACAAACCGCTGAATGACACAAAAAGAAATGTGTGACAATTAAAAGCGATCAGAAGACAAGAAAGTGGGGGGCATGAAAGGAGCAATCAGGGTGACGGTGAAATTGACACCAAAAGTCCAGGGAACGAGTAACTGCTTAAAAGTGAAATCATTGGTGTCAATGAAAGAGAAACTCATAGTGGCAGTAAAAAGAAAATGGTGTCAGTGCAAAATACATGGAAATGAGGGGCATAATACAGGCCCATGCAGCGGGGGCAACCTTTAGACCCCCCCCCCCCCTTTCAGCTCGAGACCTATGAATATCTTTGAAACATGGGAGTATCAGGGCCCCTTTACCACATCCTTTAGGGGGAGGTCATCATATTGCATTGTACCTCTGATGAGAGTGAAAGAGAATGCAGGGGTGCTCTGAAAGCTATTAAGGTGTGCAGTGAAAGAGACATTAGGTTGCAATGAACGGGACCTTAGGTATGGACCACCCCTCCGCCCACCATGCATACAGCAGGAGACCTCCCCTTCTGTGGAACCCGGCTTGTGACCATGTGTGACAGTTGTAGGTGCCTTGAGATGGCTTTGCTTGCACGAGGCTACGTAACGGGGATCACTACCTCAGACATTACTCTGAAAAGGTGCATTGGTCCTGTTTGCAGGACATTAAAACACAGAGCGTTCTTTTAGCTACTCTTGGGCTGCTCTTCAGGAAGCGCCTCGATGCTCATGTGCAGCGCTCTCTCTCTCTCAGAAAGTAACCCTTTCTCATGGTCTCTGTCTCTGAGTGATTTTACATGTGGGATTCTTGTATCTGTACGGACCGGAGGTGAGCTGTCAGAATGGTGGGTCCTTTCCATCATTTATTTATTTCTCTTTTAATTTTGCTGTTTTATTGTATTTTTTATTCTGTATCTTGGTGTTTTAAGGGGGGGAAATCACACAATAAACTTTGTCATAATTCAAAATCAGTGTTGAGTCAATGAGCGTTTCTCAGTTTTACTACAGTTTTGGAGGTGAGTGAAATGGAAAATCCACTGGCTCTGGAGGAAGTGCTAAATCAAAGAGAAGGGTCGCTTTTGGAATTCCTCCACCATTTGAGAAATCAGTAATGTCGCCCCAGTTCGACTTGTGTTTAAGAAAAAACTGCATCCGCTTCAGATTAGTGGACTTCACCCGTTTTGTTTTTCAGAAGCTTTCTAAAATGCAATTCGGCAGTCCAAGCTTCCCTTACCTTCTTTTCTCTGCAGTGGTCACACCAGGAATATGTATTAGACAAAGGGCTGAGTGTATTTTGTCTATTCGTAAAAATGAGTAATTTCATTATGTACATAATGTAACTCACTCCTCGCCTCGTTGTTTCGGAGTCAAGTCGTCGTAAAATATGTGCATGTGTACCTATTATAATGCAATCTAGATTGCACGTTCACTCACACACCTGCTAGAAATGCCATGCAGTGTAGTCCCTTTGCGAACCGAACACGGCCCAGAGTCCCCTGTGTAAAACAATGCACGGGGTTGCCTGTATAAATCAACTGACGGCTTCAGCTGCCCCATGCAAACCCCCATACAGAGAGCACCATCAGTTCAAGCACAAACGAGGTGTGGCGCAGTGGCCAGGTGCCTGACTCTGGACCACAGGGTGCACGGTTCGATCCCCGGCTCCGGCGGCAGGTTAGCCCAGCACCATCTGACTCTGGGCAATTGCTTGCTTAATGTTCCCACGGCCCCTGGCGCCGGGACACCTCTCTGGGGGTAGCTGTGCGCTTTACAAATGCTGGCATTCACATTTTACATTTACAAATGCATTCACGGTTACTAGTGCAAAAGCGCCTACAGTCCAGATACACCTGTGTAAAATGCCACAAGTGCTAGCTTTGCTTGGGCAAATTAAATGCAAACAAGTGCCTTCGCAGACTCCCATAGATCCCAAAATCGCTTGTGAAAACAGTGAGACAGTTCAGAGATACCACGCGACTCAGTGTCATTTGTTGAAAACATGAGCCGCCCTTGCAAAGCTATCTGCAAATCATGCCCCGCCTTTAGAAATGCCCATATATTGCAGTCGAATGTGTGACGGTTCCGTAAGCCGGAATCACGATGTGCCTTCCCAGCGCCGTCATTCGAACGAATGCCTCTTTAGTAAGCATCCGTTCAGCAGGCAAGTAGTTATAAGGATTTGCCTTAGGGGGCGCTGGATTTTGGAATTGGTTAATTTATTATTCCAACTCCAGTTTGTGTAACATAAGGGAAGGTGTTGGACTTTAAACCCAACACCATTCCACCAATGCGCCCGCTAAGGCAAGTCGTTATTACGAGTTGCCTGCTGAATGAATGCATACTAAAGACGGGTTTGTTCTTTTGCAGGTGCTGTAAAGGCGCAGCAGCATTCCGGCTTCAGTCTGAAGGATGTTTCCCATCGCAGTCACCTCATCTTTGTAAACCAATCAGGCTCAGGCACCAGTGCGGCCATTACGAGAAAATAACACGCAGCCCAGTGTAAAATAACACACACCCTATCGCTGTCTGTGGAAAACTGCACCACTACATGCCCAAAATACCACACATAGTCTAATATCTGTGCAAAATGCATGTAGCATAGGGTACCATGTACAAATCCCCTTACTGCTCAGAGTCACCTGCTTAAAAAACAATGTAATCCAGAGACACCTATGGAAAATCCCACACAGTTCTGAACCATATGGGCAAAAGCATGCAAAGCCCAGTGCCCCTTATGTAATGCCACAAACAGGCCAACATTTTCTATTCAAAATTACAGGCTGCTTGGATTCCTTTGTGCTACCTCACATGCAATCCAAAGTCACCTGTGCAAACATCAGTACCGTTAAAGGTGGCACCTGCATCTTCCCACACACCCTAGACCTAGAGTCTTGTGTAGAACCACACGCAGCCCAAAATCATCTGCGTAAAGCATACAACATACCATAGCATTATCTGTGCAAAACCACATGCAGCTTAGAATCCTTTGTGATAACTCCCATGTAACCCAAAGTCACCTGTGCAACAGTAGAATTACATCACACACCTTAGTAACAAGGGCAAAACTACACAGCTCAACCACATGCCCAATAGACCTCACACATAGGCTAACATTGGGGAAAAACTACATATAGCTTAGGGTACCATGTACAAATCCTCATGCAGCTCAGAGTCATCTATCTAAACACCAATGTAATCCAGAGAAACCTGTGCAAAATCCCACACAGTTCTGAACCATATGGGCAAAAGCATTCAGAGCTCAGTGCTTCTTATGTAATGCCACACACAGCCTAACATTGTCTATTCAAAATTACAGGCAGCTTAGGATCCCATGTGCAAATCTGGATACAGCCCAGATTCACCAGTGCAAACACCAGCACAGTGTGGAGTAATCTGTGCAGTCCTGAGGGAAGAACAGTTCTCCAGTATTAGGGGTGTCTTTCATAGATTCACATGCTTGAATATTCCCCGTCGTCGGAGTGGGAGTCCCACTGTAAATAAAATAGCAATAATATACTATATATATATATATATATATATATATATATATATATATATATATATATGTAATAATATAAAACCTGAAATATGTACTAGAAAAAAGGCATAAACAGCCTAACCACATTTCTACATAGGAATGCATGGGAAAAGGAAAAGACCATATGCAGTCTATCCTTGTCATTATGTTGGTCCAAACTGCAGCCAATCAGGCGTCAGCAACCCTCTAGAACCTTCTGTGTGTAAGGGAGTCTCCCTGAGCTCTGCTCAGTTTTTCTCTTCTCTTCTGTTTTTTGCCTGTTTTTTTCAACATGTCTTCAAGTAAGTAGTCCCTCTTCAGAGCTTGTTCTTCATGTGGAAAGCTAAGACTTTTTTCAGAGGATCCACACAGTAAGTGTATTTACTGTCTTTACCCGGACCATGAAGTGGGAAATTGTAAGTTCTGTAGAACTTTCTCTAATAAAACTTTAAAGGATAGGGAAGGCTGTTTACTCTTCTGGCTTCAGAGACTAAAAGACAAGGAACATGTACTTTCTGATGCTGAAAGCCTCATGTCTGGCCATTCCCAAGCAGCCTCTAAAAGAAGTAGTGTGCAGGAGTTGCCTTCTCCTTTTATAAAAAAGAAGAAAATGTCTCTTTCTTTGGCCCCTGCGGTGTCTTCACCTCTCCCTGCTACTTCTGGGCCCACGAGACCTGACTCTCAGGCTACGGCTGCGACTTCCACAGGTTTTTCTGTGAGGAAAACTGTTGCTCCGTCGACGACAGTGTCGACAACAGTTCCGTCGACGAGATTGGCTGTCTCTGGTACATTGACGACGACGGTCACAACGACGCTGGCTTCTGGATCGTCTACAGCTTTTACGTCGACAATGAAGGTGATCCTCAGTTCTAAGACTGTGTCGTCAGTCATTCCAATGTCGTCGTCGACGAAGAAACTTCCGTCGACAGTTAGATCATCGTCGACGAAAGGTGGAAAGTTGCTAGCTTCGTCTACGCCTTCGACGACGAGTACTCCGACGACGAGTGTTCCGTCGACCACGGTCCTGTCGACGAAGAAGAAGCCATTGCTGTCGACGAAGGTCCCGTCGACGACTACGTCGACGAAGGTTCTGTTGACGACACCGTTGCCGTCGATGTCACCGTCGACGACGTTTTCGACGACAAAGACCAAGAAACTTTCGTCTTCGTCGACGCTGACGACGGCACCATTGGCAGAATCATTGCCGTCTGCGATGGAGTCTTCAACTGTGGAAAGTCAACTACGATGTCATATACATTTGCCTCTCTGCCTTTGCTGCCACTGTCTTCCACTAGCTTTTCAAAGGATGACACTCCCAAGGATCATAAAGTTCCAAGTGGCCACCTTGCACCTTCTGGTGATACACTGCCTCCCTCACCTTTGTTTGCTACGGACTCGGACCAGGAGTCTGAAGTGGATGTCCATGAGTCTTTCACTAACGCTCAAAGTCCATCGGTTTAATTATAAAATGTCAAGAGTTCAGCAATGATGAGGAGGAGCAATATGGCCAAGAGGAAGAAGTGCCTGTTCAAATTCCAACTGCGACGTTACCTTTGTCGCTCATCTCTAACCTACAGAATATGTTAGATGATTATAACAGACGTTTCCCTCCATCGCCACAGGTGTCTACTGTCCCTTCCGTCTTAACACCTACGGCGGAGCCGTCAGCTGCTCCTTTCGTGCCTCCACCACCTGCAGTTACTCAGAGACATATATCCATTCAGGTACACGCAACGGTGTATCCGGATGATGAGGAGGAGAACCCACCTGATCGAGAAGATGGGGAGGTTACGGATGTGGATACTGATGATAATATGGCAGAGTGGGATGACTATAGGGCTCAAACACCGTCCCCATCTCAAGTGCCGCAGGGGGATTCTCTTCCAGTAGATATCGCAAGTTTCCATCAACTAATGGACAGAGCGGCTCAACGTTGTAAGCTACCACGTGTCCAAAGAGAGGAGGATTGTTCCCTCTACGATTTTAAGAGTCAGCCATTCAAACAGGTTCATACTGTTCCAATTATTGATTTCATCTGGACTGAAGGAGAAAAATTGATGAAAACACCAAATTCCTTGCCTGCCCAATTGCCAAGATTGGAAAAAAAGTATAAGGCGCCTGTAGGAACCCCAGCATGCCTCATTGGCCAGCCGAAGCCGGATTCGGTTGTTACACAGGCAGCCCAGCGGGGATCCCGGAATCCTGCATCCACTATCACAGCGCCACCAGACCGTGAGGGCCATCGCCTTGACGCTATAGGCCGCAAGTTCTCCACCATGTCTTCCACCACGTCTTCCACCACAGTGAAGGCGGCTAATGCGATGGCCATTTTGGGTCGATACGACTGCCAGATTTGGGCAGACATGACCGCATATGTGGCTAAGCTTCCGGATGCTTCCAAGAAGGAGGCGTTACAACTTCTCCATGAAGCCGAAAGAACATCAGAAGAACTGATTGATTGTGCAGTGGATGTAGCCTGCACTGGTTTCCGACAGCTTGCGGGAACAGCTGTCTTACGAAGACAAGGCTGGTTGCGCTCCACTTCCTTCCGTCAGGAAGTTCAAGCAAAGATTCTGGACATGCCGTATAATGGCGAATCACTCTTTGGGGCTCACATTGATGAGGCACTACAGTCCATTAAAAAGGATACGGACACGGCACGTGCCTTAGGAACCCTACAATTTAAGAAGCAGCCCTTTCGGGGTGCTCGAGGACTAGGCACCAACTCTAATTTTCGAGGAGGAAGCAATCAATATCGCTCCTATAATCAAACCAAGCAGCGTTACTCCAATAACCGACAACAGTCGTCTCGCCAACAGCCAGCCAAAACCTATAGAGTAAAATCCTCCTACAGGGGATCCTCTAACAAACGACAATGACTTGCCTTTAACCCAGCAGATTGGAGGTCGAATCTCCCTGTTTGGTTCTCAATGGTCCTCCATCACCCCGGACCGTTGGGTTCTAGACATCGTAGACAAGGGACATGCATTGGAATTCGTTACCATCCCTCCTCCAACACCACCTTCACCACCACCCCCTCACATCAAGGAACTTTTCCATCAAGTTCATCTTCTGATTCAGAAGGGTGCAGTAGAGGTGGTGCCCAGGACTCAAAGAGGGAAGGGGTTTTATTCCCGTTTTGTCCTTATCGTAAAGAAGAACGGGGATTGGCGCCCAATATTGGACTTGAGAGCGCTAAACAAGTATCTCAAGAGTCAATCATTTCGCATGCTAACGTTTACAGAGATCTTGCGTTTGCTCTTAGTCGGAGATTTCATGGCAACTATCGACCTCCGAGATGCTTATTTCCATGTCCCAATACTACAGCGACATCGGAAGTTTCTACGTTTTCGGGTGATGCAGAAACATTTCCAGTTCAAGGTCTTGCCATTCGGCCTTCGTTCCGCCCCACGAGTCTTTACAAAGATGTTGGCGCCTGTAATGGCTTATTTACGTCTCCAAGGTGTCCAGATATTTCTGTCTCTCGACGATTGCCTCTTGAAGTTGTAGTCTCGCAGACATCTGATTCAGCATATATCCCTTTGCCAGAAGGTGTTTCGTTCCTTGGGCCTGTCTCTCAATCTGGAGAAATCCCAATTGTGTCCAGCTCTTTCCAAGGATTTTCTAAGAGCCACATTGGATACAACTTTGGCGAAAGCATTTGTGTCCCTGGAACGTCAACAACGGATTCTGCGTCTAGTATCACTTCTGCTGTCAAACCAGTGCGTTTCAGTCCGATTACTGAATTCATTTCTGGGAATGGCGTCATCGTGCATCTCACTCATTCCTCATTGCAGATTAAGGACACGTCCCATTCAAGAAGAGTTGGACGGACAGTGGAGTCAAATCACAGGTTCCTTCAACGACCTAGTTTGTGTAACGTCTCGCATGAAAAGGGCGCTCCGATGGTGGGCACAACCAGTGCACCTTGCAGCAGGGACATTATTCCTATCCGTCAATCCAGATCTCACACTCACGACGGATGCCTCTCTGGAGGGATGGGGAGCGCACCTCCAAGACCTCTCTAAATGGAAAATGGACTTTGCCACAGAAAGCCTGACACATCAACTGGTTGGACCTCATGGCTATATTTCTAGCACTCAAGTCGTTTCAGCCCGTGTTTCGAGGAGAGTCTGTTCTGATACAAACGGACAACACAACCTGCATGCATTACATAAACAAGCAGGGCGGAACAAAATCTCCAGTGCTGTCTCGACTAGCACAGTCAATTTGGGACTGGGCGCTCACGCACCAAATCTCAATCACCGCAGTTCATCTCCCAGGAATATCCAACCTCCTGGCGGATTCCCTCAGCAGGTCCCAGTCATCGACCCACGAGTGGGAGCTGCACCAACCAACTCTCTAAATGATTTTTCGGCGATGGGGGCGCCCAGCGCTGGATCTCTTCGCAACACCAGAGAACCGAAAATGCCCATCTTACGCAAGTTGACATCCCCACAGAGGGTCTCAGGGCAATGCCCTTTTGATGAACTGGTCCAATCTGTTTGCTTACGCCTTTCCTCCGATCCCTCTAGTGCCTCGGGTGCTCTGAAAGATGCAGAGAGAACCCTGCCACATCCTTCTAATAGCTCCCAGGTGGCCTCGTCAAGCATGGTTCTCGGAGTTGCTTCTGCTGTCCCAATGCGAGCCCATCCTTCTACATCCTCGGATGGATCTGCTCACCATGGACAGGGGTCTCATTTACCATCCGGACCCCTCTTCTCTGAGTTTATCAGCTTGGAACCTGAACACTGTGAATTTGCCCATCTAGCCATTCTGCAAGATTGCAGAGAAGTCCTTGCTCAAGCCAGAGCTCTTTCAACTATAAAGACCTACAAGTTGAAATGGAAAAGGTTCTGCCATTGGTGTGCTGCTGCTGGTGTTCATCCCATTCGAAGCAACGCCTTCTCAGCTCCTCCCTTTCTTCTTGCAATTGGCTCAGTCCGGACTGTCTCATGCCACTTTAAAGGTTTTTCTGGCGGCAATTTCACGCTTCCGCCAAGATGGCTCCACCTCCCTATGCTCTTCTAGAATCATACGCCAGTTTTTCAAGGGACTATTCCGTAAATTTCCACCTATTCGGCGCCCTCCCCCTGCGTGGCGCCTTAATATTGTTTTGGCACAACTAATGAAATCACCATTCGAACCAATCCATAGAGCTGACTTAAAGTATCTCACATGGAAAGTGGCTCTACTCCTTGCATTAACATCTGCACGTCGCGTGAGTGACATTCATGCATTCACGATCAATCCTCCGTTTCTGCAGTTTCAACCGGATTGTGTGGCGCTTCGCACCAACCCTACCGTTTTACCTAAGGTACCTTCAGATTTCCACATTAATGAACCTGTTCTTCTGAAGACTTTCTTTGCAGACCCACAGTCTCCTGCGGAACAGCGCTTACACTCCTTAGACATTCAGCGGTGCTTGAAGTTCTATATCAACAGAACTGCTCCGTTTTGCAAATCTGATCAGCTTTTCGTAGCTTATGGACGTTTTCAAAAGGGGCGTCCAGTTACCAAACCTACTATAGCACGTTGGGTGTCTTCGGCCATTGTTTTCTGCCATCAGAGGGCAGGTAAACCTCTACAGTCTTCGGTGAGAGCCCACTCTACCAGATCGATGGCGTCCTCAACGGCCTTGTTTGCTGGTTTCCCGTTGCATCAAATTTGCAGAGCAGCCACGTGGTCCAACAGGCACACGTTTACGAAACTCTACTGTCTGGGTGCCATGAATGAAGCGGATACCACAGTTGGACAAGCTGTGCTTCGTAATCTTTTTCAATAAGGTGAGCCTCTGTTTCTACCCTCCTCCTATTGGTTTCCAAGTATTTATTGACTGTTGATATAGTTATATATCTCATATATATGCTTTCCAGTCTTCTATTATGCTTTGTAACTTGGAAACTTCTACATCTAAAAAGGAAATGTGACCTACACGCAGGCGCAATATCACGCCTGTATAGGAAGACTGGAAGTAGGCACTTCTCAGCATTAATAAAAATATACAGAGCCAAAATATCTCCGGTTCTATCTTACGCCTCAGAACATATTCCCCTAAAACAATGGAGTTATATGGATACAAATGAAGGGAAAACATTAAAAAAACTACTGAAAGTTTCCAACTCAACACCTGTACAGGCCCTAAGGCTCGAATGTACGATCACCAGCGCATTTGCAATATCAATAGCAAGCCTCATAAGGTGGGCCTATAACCTTCTGCATGCTAAGGCGGGTACCCTACGACATCTGCTGAAAATTGAGATCTTTAGAGAGGATGCCATCAACTCTACTTTTGTGAAAAACCTGGGAGAGGCGTTCAGTCTAGCAAAAATTAAAGCAGAAATGTTATCCTCTTGGACACCCGCACAACTCAAACTATTTTTAAAAACATTTTCACCAAAATTAAGTTATGAGTTAGATTATTTACATTGTACTAAACTATCCTTGTACAAACCTTATGCTGACTCCCAAGAATATAAGTTAAAATTGCCATATCTGGAATACACTCTTACCCATGGCGTAAGGCGTACGATTATGATGTTACGTCTGGGTATTCTCCCTTTGTTATCTTTTACCTCCACCTGGAAACCAAACAGTTCCTCTCAATGTAACCTGTGTTCGGGGGGTAAACAGAACTTAGAACACATGCTCTTTGTATGTCCAAATAAAGTCGTTGTTACTGCTAGGGTAACATGCCTAGAACCAATATATCGGTCCTGCAGGATCACGAAAGCAAGGGATTTCATCTTCATGTGTGCTAATCCACCTAACGAATATGTTTGTAATAAGATTTATAAATTTTTTAAAATAACACTGAAAATGTTTTAAATTATATGCAAATGTACTATGTATTATCCTTTTAATGATTTTGTGGTCCTCGAAAGAGTACCGAAACAAAATAAACTTTTGACTTTTGACTTTGACTTTGGAAACTTTTGCTTGGTGCTGACTGCTATCTATTCTATATTCAAGCATGTGAATCTATGAAAGACACCCCTAATACTGGAGAATAACTATTGTTACTTACCTGTAAACACGTGGTTCTCCAGTATTGGTGTCTTTCATAGATTCACATGCTACCCTCCCTCCTCCCCTCAGAGGCTCTCTTCTCCTCATAGACTCTTTGGTTACTCTTGTGCTACGAAAATCTGAGGTGCTGAGCTCTGAGGAGAAGGTTCTAGAGGGTTGCTGACGCCTGATTTGCTCCAGTTTGGACCAACATAATGACAAGGATAGACTGCATATGGTCTTTTCCTTTCCCATGCATTCCTATGTAGAAATGTGGTTAGGCTGTTTATGCCTTTTTTCTAGTACATATTTCAGGTTTTATATTATTACATATATATATACATATAGTTATATTATTGCTATTTTATTTACCGTGGGACTCCTACTCCGACAACGGGGAATATTCAAGCATGTGAATCTATGAAAGACACCAATACTGGAGAACCACCTGTTTACAGGTAAGTAACAATGTTCCTCTTGGTCCATAGTCAGCTACGCAAAGTTACACAGGGCCCAAAGTCACCTGTAAAAAGCCACACTTAACTCCGGAGTCCTCTGCGCAAAAACACACTCTAGAGCAGTGGTCTTTAAACTTTTTAATGCCGCCCCCTTGTAAAAAAAATAGAACAAAAAAAACCTATTGTCGTGGGCAGGATTTTTCACAATTATTCTATTAAATAGATAATATTTAAATATGTCTAAACATATTTAAACATTGCAGTTCGGTTCTGTTTCCCCTTTTAACAATGCATTTAAATATATGATTGCCAAAGAAACTATTCTGGTGAACCTGGACTTTATTAAAGTGTGAAAATATACAGTGTGATTATCAGAAATGAGGGAGGAGGAGAAGTTTGAGGAGTAATTGGAGTCCCTTCCTCTGTGACACCTATTGCTAGTCAGGGCATAAATGACAAAAAATGTTAGTGATGACCCATTACAGAGTGACTTACTGCCCCTCATTTTCTTTTCACTTAAAACAAATCACTGTTATCAGAATGATGCTTCTCTTCACCGGAACCTGGTGCCTCCCCCCTCCGTTCCAGGATCAATTAAAGTCCCCCTCCAGGGGGCCAGCTCTCCAGTTTGAAGACCTCTGCTCTAGAGTCACCTGTGCAAGGTTGTGTATACCCCCACGCAACAAGACCCCTCCTGTCAAAAACCCATGCATTCTGTGGTCACCTGCGCAAAACCACCTGCAACCCAAAGCCACGTATGCAAAACAGTATCTAATAAGGCACCTGTGCAAAACAACATACTGCTCTTGGGAAGTTATGAAGAATAACACACAACCATCGCTGCTTCCAAACTACACACAGCCAAGAATCCCCTAAAGCTTCTTATGTAAACTCCCATAGAACCAGCAGTCACCTGTACAGAACTACATGAATCTACACAAATCTCTTGGCCACCTGTGCAGAGTATCACAGAGCCTGGTTCTTATTCAAATCCCCATGGAACTCACATGGACTACTGCAAACCCCTAACAACTTAGGGGCACCGTACGCAGCCTTGTCCTCTCTTCAAAGTCCCAGACTCAAAAGGCACTGGTGAAAAAACACAAATAGTCTGTATCTATGACTAAAGGAGTGTGTCAGTGCATTTGAGGGTGGGCCTCCTCTTCAAATAGTCATCTGTGGGACATTCTAAAAGCTTCCCTGGGAATGCATTCTGCCTATTGCTTACCCTTGGTTTGGTGGTTTGTTACTCACATTTGGATACTATCTATTTTGCTAGCTTTATTTGTTTTAGTCTTTCCAGCAGTCGTTATCCCTCCTATGGAGCATAGCCTATTCTCCAACACTCCTTGTATTATTCTACGAGTGCTCGCTTTCTGTAAATAGGCTTTTAAATGTTGTTCTTATCTTGTCGCATTTGCTGTGCTTTCAAACACAGAGGTTTAATGGCAGGCTCTGTCTTCCGAGGGACCTTGGTGCTTGCTTTTCTGTCTCTGACTTCAGCGTGAGAGGATTTATGTGAAAATCCTGCTGTGTACCTATGTGAGCGAAAAAGGATGTAGGATGTTATTTTTTCTCCCACAGCACAATTTAAATGTCTGTAAATAAACTGTGCGAATATTTCACAATATATCTGAATTAGTAAAGCACAAATTAAATTAAAAAAAATTGTAATTCCGAAGTGTGGTGGAAACAAATATTTTACAACGATCAAAACAAAGCAATACACTTGGTAATGCCATTTCCACTCATTATAGTTTCTGCGCTGTTTAGTTTTATCAGTAAAACTGTATGCCTGTGCAAATGTAATGGACATTTCGATTGAAAATGTGTTGTCTGTAATGGCAGTGCGGTACCACACCATGCATACTCCACTCTATGCACATACACTTTACAACACCATGTCAGTCCTCTCTTCAACACTCACCTCCACAACACACTTCGACACTCTACTCCTCTCTGCGCTATGCCACTCTACAGCACTCTGCGATACTCTGCTCCCGGTCACTCCTCTTTATGCCACTCTATGCTACTCTACTTTGCTTTACGCCACTCCAGTCTATGCTACTCCACTGTATGCCATGCAACTGTATACCATCCCGCTCTAAGCCACTTCACTCTACGGTACTCCGCTCTATGACACTCTACTCTAGTCCTCTCAACGACAATCCACTCCACTCTATGCGACTCCACTGTATGCCACTCTGACACTGCACCACTCTAGGCCACTTCACTCTAGGCCAGTCTATGACACTCCTCTGTACGGAACTCCACTCTACCACACTCCACTCAAAGCTACCACACTCTACGACACTTCACTCTGGGCTACTCCACTCTCCCACACTCTATGGCACTCTGTGCGACTCCACTCCACGCCACTCTTTGACATGCTATGATACTCCACTCCACTCTACTCCTGGACACCCCACTTTACGACACTTCACTCTCCATTCCGCTACACTTCATGCTACACCACTCCATTCTGACACTTTACTCCACTCTCCGGTATGCCAGTTCACTCTAGTGCACTCTACAACACTTCACTCTAGGTCATTCCACTTTATGCTACTCTGATCTACATCATTCTATGCCACTCCACTTTAAACCACTCTATACCACTCTACACTACTCCACTCTATGCCACTATACTCCACTCTGTGCCATTCCACGCTCCGCCACTTTATGCTACGCCACTCCACTCGATGCTTTGCCACTATATGGCACTCTACGACATTTTCCTCCACTCTGTACCCATCTGTTTTATACCCATCTGCTCTACTCGCCTTTGTCACTCCACTCTGCGCCACTCTACTCCACTAGATGCCACTCCAAACTACAACTCTTTACTCCACTCTACGCCCCTTCACTCTACAATACTCTACGCCACTCCACGCCATTCCATGCCACTCTACGCCACTCCACTCTATGCCACTCTACTCCACAAAATGCCATTCTACTCCACTCCATGCCACTTCACTCCACGCCACTCAACTATATGCCACTCCTTTCTATGCCACTCCACTCTATTCTAAGACACTCACGCCACTCTATGCCACTTCACTCTAGGCCACTCCACTCCATGATACTCCACTGTAGGACACTCTATACCACTCTACAACACTTCACGACTCGCCACTCCACTTAACGCTACTCCACGACTCTATGCACTCTACATCACACCACTCGACTCACCTCTACTCTTCTCCACTGTGCTCCACTCACTCCACTCCACCTCACTCCACTCTAATCCATGGCACTCCACTCTAATCCACGGCTTTCCACTCTACTTTACGACAGTCCACTCCACGATACTTCACTCGAAGACACTCTATACCACTCTACAACACTTCACAACTCTCCACTCCACTTTACGCTACTCCACGACTCTATGCACTCTACATCACTCCACTCGACTCACCTCTACTCTTCTCCACTGTGCTCCACTTACTCCACTCCACCTCACTCCACTCTAATCCATGGCACTCCACTCTAATCCACAGCTTTCCACTCTACTTTACGACAGTCCACTCCACAATACTTTACTCTAAGACACTCTATACCACTCTACAACACTTCACTACTCTCCACTCTACGCTACTCCACGACTCTATGCACTCTACATCACTCCACTCTACTCACCTCTACTCTTCTCCACTCGACTCCACTTCACCTCACTCCACTCTAATCCACGGCACTCCACTCTAATCCATGGCATTCCACTCTTCTTTACGACACTCCACTCTAGGACACTCTACAACACTTCACAAATCTCCACTCCACTGTACATCACTCTGCTCTGCTCTACGCCTCTCCACTCCACAGCACTCTCCTTTACACTTCAAACTTTTTGCCATGCTGAACAGCAGCTGCACTGGTGTACCACATGGCTAAAACACTATGACAAAGCCAGTAGCTCTTGCATTGGCCAGACCGATTGACTTTGCCAAGGCTTGATTTTCTTTTCTGCTTGCATTCCACTTTCGGGTTGTCACTAACACCCCTCACACACACTTTTTGGTCCTGCAGCTCTTTGATTATTGTGATTTGTGATGATGTATATCTGCAACTAACTGTATTTCATTACAGTTGTATTGTACAGTTATCTTTATGCGTGATATAGGATGGTCTTAGCTGCTAACCCCTCAGAGGTCGTTTATTGCCTGCCAAGTTTATGGATTATTCCATGTTGAAAGTTATATCTATATAAAAATAAAAGATATTTATTTAAAAAAAATACATGCAGACACAGGCACCCTTGCTTATACAGTCACACCTCCCCAGCACAGAGACAAACCATCCATACGCAAACACACCCACAAGACACAATACTGCAGAGGCAGCACATAAGGATTTCAGTTAAGTTTATTTTTCGTATGTAAATCACACTGTAATTTTCAGAACCTGACATGCCTAGTCACAGCAGGCAGCAAAGATTCAATAAGATAGAAATCTATGTATGTCCTACTATGTACATATGTACGTGTAAATGTATACCACAATGTAAGTAGATACTTTTGTAAGTGTGCATGTATGTTTGTGTATGTGTGCTTTATTATACGCCCTTATATATATATGATAGTGCACTACTTTGTGTGACTGTGTGTGTATGATTATTTGCATGTAAGTGTGGGTGTGGTTAAATAAGCACTTATTTATAAATACATGACTCTTTTAATGCACTTGTATGTATGTAAGGGTATATGTATGTATGTCTAGGGCATTTCTATAACGCAAACCTACCCGAAAGTCAGTTGGGAGCTATACAGGGTCATAAGCAAAAATACAGTCAACATGTTATTGGAGGGATAGCTGGTTTCTAAGAGCTAAAGTGCATGGTTGCGTATATGATCGAAGCTTGTGTTTGCACGATTGTCCGTCTTACATTTTATGTAACATTTAAGGGTGCTCACTGCTGTTTGGGAAGTGCACCTGTAAGTGAATAGATGTATGCACATTTATGTTTTTGCGCCTTTCATGTTTGCGTGTATGGACACTTGTGTGCTGCTTAAATGTTTGCTTGTGTGTATGTTGCAGGTATCCGAATAGTGTATTTGTCCATTCATAAAAGAGTGAATGTGTCCTTGGTAATATCTTTGTTTCCATGCACCTATGGGTTTGTGTGTATGTGGTTCTACCTCTGAGATGTGTCTGTATAGGTGTATATTGGTGTGTAAGTTTCGGTCCTGGAGTTGTGTGCAAGCATATCTATGTGTCTGTTCAGGTGTATGATAACATGTCTGTGTAGTAGGTGTGATTGAGCCTCTGGTGTGGCTGTGCAGTTACATCTAGACTAGTGTCTGTGTATGATAAATCGCATTGCAAATGTGGTAAGTGTACGTGTAGTGGGTGTTGTGTGTGGGGGCCCTCACCACACTCCATATGGAGAAACTGTCTGCTTCATTGGTGTGCTTATTTGTGCTTGAACCTCTGGTGTGCCTGGGTCACTAGATGTAGAAATGTGTCTATGTGTGATATTTATCATTGCATGTGTGGTAGATATGTGCGTGTTGAGGAGTGAGGGGGGACCCTCTCTTCTCTACGGATGGAGAAGCTGTCTCCACCCTTGGATTTTTCTCCACCTTCTTGGTTTCCCCATCCAGCACCATTAAGTGTCTCTTGTAAGTCAGTCTGAGTGAGGCCCTTCTTTACTTCCACATGTGTACCCAGGGCAGAGTACTGTTAGTTTACTCTCAGACCCCTATTGACACCCGGGGAGGGGGGATTCCTCTTCTGGTTACAGCTTGAGCATTAGTTGGACCTTGTTGTATAGGATTTCTTCTGCACATGCTGGCTTGTAGGGTGTGTGTGGCCTGTTCTGTGTTCTTACTAGATTATATGGTTTCATAAAAGACATTTCTGTTCTCCCATTGTTGCTGGAGTTTGTAGTGGTCGAGCCCAGCTCAGGTGAGGGTTAGCATGGACTTGAGATGTGGGCGGTTGCTGGGATGTCCGTGTTAGGTTGTGAAGGGGGAGCTGAAGAGAGGCTCCGAGCCGTTTGAGTTTGAACTCAAGATGGTGCCTGGCTCTCGTGGAAGGTCGGAACTGGTGAGAGAGTTGTTAGCCTTTTATTATAAGTTAGAATTGCATCTGGTATATGTAGTTGATGCTTTGGGATGCATCCATATATCCAATAACTTCATATATGCGGCTGGAGTCTTGCACTCTTGAGTTTCAGGTTGAGTTTGCAGGCACATTCTGGAGCTTACACTGTGGTCCCTGGTCTGAGCTCAGAAGTTGTAGTTCAGATCACGTACTGCACCAAAATTTGAGCTCAGCAGATGTATTACAAGTCTTGGACTCTGGGGTTTCAGACTGAGCTTAGCACGTGCAGTCCAGATGTGGCATGGGGGGCAAACTGAGCTCAGCAACCTATCAAAGGTTGATATCATCAGAAGTCCATTTCTTGCACCCTTGGGTTTCATACTGAGCTTAGCGCGTGCAGTCTAGATGTGGCACAGTGGGGGCCTCATGCTGAGCTCAGTAGGTTCAGTCTCTTCGTTAGCGCGGAGCACAGACCCCATTTTGGGCCACAAGTTTAGCTCAATAGATGTACTCCCGGTCATGCAGTCTAGGTTGCAGGCCGAGCTTAGCAGACCAAATGTGATATTGTGAGCCCCCAGGCCGAGCTCAGCAGATGCAGAGCAGGTCTTGCCCTCTGTGTTTTGAGGCTGAGCTCAGCAGATGCAGACCAGATCTGGCATTCTGTGTTTTGATGCCTTTCTCAGCAGATGTGGGGCATGCCTTGCACTCTGTTTTGAGGCCGAGCTGAGCAGATGCGGGGCAGGTCTCGTCTTGCACTCTGTGTTTTGAGTCCGAGCTCAGTAGATGCAAGGCAGGTCTTGTACTCTTGTGTTTTGAGGCCGAGCTCAGCAGATGCAGAGCAGGTCTTGCACTCTGTGTTTTGAGGCTGAGCTCAGCAGATGCAGAGCAGATATGGCATTCTGTGTTTTGATGCCTTTCTCAGCAGATGTGGGGCATGCCTTGCACTCTGTTTTGAGGCCGAGCTGAGCAGATGCGGGGCAGGTCTCGTCTTGCACTCTGTGTTTTGAGGCTGAGCTCAGCAGATGAAAGGCAGGTCTTGTACTCTTGTGTTTTGAGGCCGAGCTCAGCAGATTACAGGCAGGTCTTGCACTCTGTGTTTTGAGGCTGAGCTCAGCAGATGAAAGGCAGGTCTTGTACTCTTGTGTTTTGAGGCCGAGCTCAGCAGATTACGGGCAGGTCTTGCACTCTGTGTTTTGAGGCTGAGCTCAGCAGATGAAAGGCAGGTCTTGTACTCTTGTGTTTTGAGGCCGAGCTCAGCAGATTACAGGCAGGTCTTGCACTCTGTGTTTTGAGGCCGAGCTCAGCAGATTACAGGCAGGTCTTGTACTCTTGTGTTTTGAGGCCGAGCTCAGCAGATTACAGGCAGGTCTTGCACTCTGTGTTTTGAGGCCGAGCTCAGCAGATTACAGGCAGGTCTTGTACTCATGTGTTTTGAGGCCGAGCTCAGCTGATTACAGGCAGGTCTTGTACTCTGTGTTTTAAGGTTGAACTCAGTAGATGCGAGGCAGGTGTTGCACTTTGTATTTTGCGGCTGAGCTCAGTAGATGCAGGGCCGGTCTTCCATTCTGCGGTTTGCGGCTGAGCTCAGTAGATGTGGGGCAGGTCTTGCACTCTGTGTTTTGAGGCCGAGCTCAGCAGATGCGGGGCAGGTCTTGCACTCTGTGTTTTGAGGCAGAGCTCAGCAGATTACAGGCAGGTCTTGCACTCTGTGTTTTGAGGCCGAGCTCACCAGATTACAGGCAGGTCTTGTACTCTTGTGTTTTGAGGCCGAGCTCAGCAGATGCGAGGCAGGTCTTCCACTCTGTGTTTTGAGGCCGAGCTCAGCAGATATGGGGCAGGTCTTGCGCTCTGTGTTTTGAGACTGAGCTAAGCAGATGTGGGGCAGGTCTTGCACTTTGTATTTTGAGGCTGAGCTCAGCAGATGCGGGGCAGGTCTTGCACTCTGTGTTTTGAGGCCGAGCTCAGCAGATTACAGGCAGGTCTTGCACTCTGTGTTTTGAGGCCGAGCTCAGCAGATTACAGGCAGGTCTTGTACTCTTGTGTTTTGAGCCCGAGCTCAGCAGATTACAGGCAGGTCTTGTACTCTTGTGTTTTGAGGCCGAGCTCAGCAGATTACAGGCAGGTCTTGCACTCTGTGTTTTAAGGTTGAACTCAGTAGATGCGAGGCAGGTATTGCACTTTGTATTTTGCGGCTAAGCTCAGTAGATGCAGGGCCGGTCTTCCATTCTGCGGTTTGAGGCTGAGCTCAGTAGATGCAGGGCCGTTCATCCATTCTGCGGTTTGAGGCCGAGCTCAGCAGATGTGGGGCAGGTCTTGCGCTCTGTGTTTTGAGGCTGAGCTCAGCAGATGCATGGCAGGTCTTGCACTCTGTGTTTTGAGGCTGAGCTCAGCAGATGCATGGCAGGTCTTGAACTCTGTGTTTTGATGCTGAGCTCAGCAGATGCACGCATGTCTTGCACTCTGTGTTTTGAGGCCGAGCTAAGCAGATGTGGGGCAGCTGTTGCACTTTGTATTTTGAGGCTTAGCTCAGCAGATGCAGGGCCTGTCTTCCATTCTGCGGTTTGAGGCTGAGCCCAGCAGATGCTGGGCAGGTCTTCCATTTTGTGCTTTCAGGCCGAACGTAGAAGATGCAGGGAAGGTCTTCCACTCTGTTTTTTTTAGGCTGAGCTCAGCAGATGCAGGGAAGGCCTTGCATTGTGCGCTTTGAGGCCGAGCTCAGCAGATGCGGGGAAGGCCTTGCATTGTGCGGTTTGAGGCCGAGCTCAGCAAATTAGGGGCAGGTCTTCCACTCTGTGCATTGAGGCCGAGCTCAGCAGATGCAGGGCAGGTCTTCCATTCTGTGTTTAGAGGCTGAGCACAGCAGATGGAGGCTCATTCTTACATCTCAGAACTCCAGATTACCGCAGCAGATGCAGTTCACACATTACTCGGTATTAAACGTTGATCTTAACAGATGCAGTCCAAGTCCAAGTCCTGCTGTCTGCGACTTCTGGCCAAGAGTACCTGATGTAGTCCAGGTCTGACATTGTAGGGCCCCAAGCTAAGCTAAGCAGATGCGCTCTAGGTCCTGCACTTAGGTTTCAGGGGCTCCACTTAGCAGCTGGAGTTCTGTGTGTTATTGTGCACAAAAGTTGGAGCCCAGTAGGAGCAGTCTGACACTTATACTGTGAAACCCTAGGCGGAAAGCACTGTGCGTAGTCCAGGTCTCGCACCGCTGGTGTCAGGCTGAACTCAGCACTCAGTTCTGGAACTCTCGGTCCCAGGCTGAAATGAGCAGATACATTTTAAGGCTCACATTACAAGGTCCCCGACTGAGCTCTGCTAACATATTTTCACAATGCGCTACTGGCTCCGCTTAGATGGTGCTGTCTCATATCATAAGGGCTTGTACTGAGTTCAGCACATGCGGTCCAAGGCTCGCACTATGCGGGCACACTCTGAGCTGAGTAAATTCAGTCAACATCTCATACTGTGTGGCCCCAGCCTAAACTTAGCAGGTTAACTTTTCTTGGCAGATCTGTGGCTCCATGGTGAGCCCTGCAGCTCAGTCCATGTCTATGTCAGTGGTTGTAGTGTCATTAGGTTTTAAGGTCCCACGCTGAGCTCGTCTGATGCAGTGTGTCCATGTAAACAGGCGGTGGGACCTACACTAAGCTTAGGTACCATCCATGACTGTCGATCACAGAGGACCCTTGGTTGAACCCAATAGGTGCATCCATTCTTATGTCAGCCATCTAGGGGCCCTCAGCTGCCCTCTGCAAGGATAGTCAGGTGCTTCAGGCCACTGTGCTATTCTCTCCGGGGATAGTCAGGCTCTGCAGGGACTGAAGTTGAGATCAGCAGGTGAAGTACATACCCGTGTCAAAGGTTGATGGATCATAGGCTGTCAGCTGGTACGCTCATTGGAGCCACTGGTTGAACTCCGCAATAGCAGTCAGTACCTATGTCAGACACCGTAGGAGCCAAGGCTAACCTCAGCAGGGGCAGTCAGCCACATTTACTTACCGCAAGGACACCAGCTGAGCTCAGCATATTCAGTCCCTTCCAACGCTAGATGTTGTGCGGACCCAGGCTGAGTACAGAGAAGGCTGCCCGGTGCTTCCTTAACAGCAGGCGGATTTTCTCATCATCTGAATCAGGGTCCAAGGGCCGGTTGTATTCGTCGTCCTCATTCTCTGACGCTGTGCGATCCCCAGAACCCCCGCAGTTATGCTGAGTGGATGATGATGGCTCCAGTGCACTTTTCTTCCGCCATTTTGTCCTTCGATTCTGGAACCAAACCTGCAATGGAAATAGATTGCTTAGAGTCTGATAGATGTGGATGGCTGACAGTCTTTAGCATGGCTTTCCTGTGACCTTTGGTCCCAGGAAGCACTACAGCACTACCCTACGTCTGACCTACTGGCCCAGAGGGCGAGATAACATAGTACTGGCTCACCCTTTTACCCGAAGACTTGCCTGAATTGATCTTTCCACCTAGCAGGCTCATTTGGTACTGTTAGCTAGAGCTCATGTGTTCAACATATTTCTGGAGATCAGAGTTCATGTGTACAAAACTCGTGCCCTCATTTACAATGTGGTCATAGGCCAATAGAACGATATAAATGGGCAGTAGTCAGGTGGTCATATATTTTTACTGATGCATTGTGTTTTTACTTAATCACTGGCATTAACTTTCATGACACCCGGCGATATATGACTGCAGTTATTACTTCCAGTTAAAGACTTCAGAAAAACAACTCATAAAAATTCGCAATTTGCCAATAGCAAAAATGTTATCGTTGGTTATTCCCCTTCTTTGCCCCAAATCCTCAAAGTACAAAGGTAATGCTTTTCGGAAACATTATTACTATATGGTGTTACTACTGTACATAGCCGGAATTTCGAAATTAAGGGTTTAAAAGACAACGTGGGGGCTGATTTAGAGTTTGGGGGACGCTACTTTTGCGACACTACTTTTTCAATGACAGGGTAGGGCCACCGGAAGATCTGCCCTATTTAGATTATATGTAAAGTGTTTTTCTCCGGGCCGTCACTGATACGAAAGACTGGTAAAAAAACAATAGCGACCCTCACCCTGTAAAAAAACTCCCAGAGTGTGGGAGCCATTAGGTGTTTTGTTTTTTCAAAAACAACTTCTGCTTTGGGAGGTTTTGGAAAAACAAAAAACTTTTGAACAGTCCACCCGTCAAACTTGTCCTACATTGATAGGAACCACCATGATGGAGGATTCTGTCAATGTAGAGAGTTGTCTGTGGGTCTGGTGGACAATTTTAAATTTGGTGGGGGAGGTCCCGTGGAATGACAGAGGTATTGTCCTCCGCCATTCCGATAGAGTAAACTCCATCTGCAAAACTACAGCATCAGGCCTGCTTTTCAGTATCATATCTTGACTAGTGCATGCCATTGGCCTAACTGACTTACGGGTCTATTAGTATGTCGGGCGGATCGCCACCGCCCGCATGGCGGTGGAGATCCGCCCGACATTTTCCACCCCCCGCATCCCATTTCCCCCTCCATATTACGATGGCGGGGGACTCCGGCGGACGAAAGACCGTCCGTCGGTTTTCCACAGGTAAACCGAGACCGGGCAGAAAAGAGGTATAATATGTTGGCGGTGTCTGCAAGACACCGCCATCCATATTATAATGCAGGCAGGGATGTGCCTTTGCATGGCGGCGTTGCCGCCATGGAAAGGCATGCGGTGCCTGAATGTTGGGGGGGGGTGGGTGCACATGTGCATTTGCATTTGCATACACAACGTGGCAGGCACTGAGCTGTGCCTGCCACGTTGTGCATGCAAATGCACAAATGCCTTTTTTACATTGCAGTGGGTGCTGCTGAAAGCACCGCCCGACGTAATGTAAAAAATGCTGAATGGGCCCGCCTATGTGGTGGGGGCATCCTAATCAGCATCACGGGACCGCCGCACATATTGCGGGCGGTCCCTTTGGCCGTTGCGTTGGCGGGCGGACTTTGTCCGTCTGCCATCGTAATAGACCTCTTAGTTTCTTTGCAGGCCTTTCCTAGTATTTTTCTAGTGTACCTGGTATTGAATCCCAATTAATGAACGTTATGGACTAGTCATGTCTTTGCTTCTAACAACCTAATGCCATTCTCACAGCCACTCATGTTAACCTACTTGAATGGAATATCATCCTCATTTATTAAAGACACATACAACCTTATAAAGGGGCCGACTAGGATGGCGGTGAATCCGCATCCTCCGGGCCGGCGGAAGCCACCGCCGGCCTGGAGGATGCGGATTCACCTCCGCGGACATTGGAAACACCCACCGCCACATTAGGATGGCGGTGGGATCAGCGGTGGATGACAAATCCATCCGCCGCTGATCCGCGGTGTATGCACGCAAATATGGTGGCGGTGTCTGCAAGACACTGCCAGCCATATTAGGATGCAGGCATAAACATGCTTTTCCACGCCGGCTTTTCCGCCGTGGAAAAGCATGTGGTCTTTTGTGTTTGGGGGCCTGTTGCGGGCCCCCAGGGTGTTGTGGGGTGCACATGGGGGGTACCTATGGTACCCCCCTCCTTTGCCATGCACAAGGTGGTAGGCACCAGGCGGTGCCTGCCAAGTTGTGCATGCCAAAGTTGAAAATGCATATTTTACATTGCGGCGAGTGCTGCTCAAAGCAGCACCTGCGGCAATGTAAAATATACGGGATGTGACCACCAGGGTGGCGGTCACATCCTAATTGCTACGGAGGGACCGCTGCTGCCCCTGCGGTTGGTCCCTCCACCTCCGGGGCGGTCCGCCATTCTAATCGACCACAAAGTTACTTCAAATTCACCATAATGTGACCATCAATGTTACCTTTTTTGTAATTTAAATACATAGTTCAGCACAGTCTTTACAATATATTTATAACATCCAAATCCTCATAGAAAATCATCATAGTGGAACAATACTGAATAAAAATGCATTGTTTTAAATATTTATGTAGTTCAGCAGTATCACATTCAAACTGCCCAATAACAAGAACAAAGGGCCTTATTTAGCACTTGTGTGGCAGACGGTTTTCCTACCAGCTCAGCAGTAGCAGGATGTGCTTTGCCCCCCCAGGAGAACTTCCACTAGCCGTGCAGGTCCCGTGCCGCGGCCTGTGCAGGTAAGAGCGGTGGGCTTTATCTAAGGTACGGAAACATTATATGTACTCTCTTTTTTATGATTCTGAAACAAAGTTTTCGGATCCTGTGCGCCCCTCCTTATTTCTCCCCAAAATGAAAGATTCAGATATATTTTAATATCTTGAGGAGATTTGTGTTAAGTATTATGAAGGTATTTTTTGAGAAAATAGTTTTATAAATGTGAAGTGTACTATGTATTGAGAAATACTTTTATTTTTTGGAAAATTAGATTTTAATGATAGGATATGTGTTAAGAAAAAGAAAATTGAGTGGTTATTTAGGTAACTAGTCATAAGATCGAATTAAAAATATTGAGTGGGCAAAATATCGAGTTTTTAATATCGAGTGGACAGGATATCGACCTGCAAAAATATACTGGTTAGGAATATTGACATGCAGGTAAGAAATATCATTTTTCATAATATCGAAGTCCGTAATATCAAATTTGTTTTTAGTGTTTTGTATGTTAGTATATGTGTTAAAAGTATGTATTATTTTTGTAATGTATGTTTGAATTTGTTTAAAGTGATGCATTTTATGTTAATTCATTTTTGCATAATTTAATTCCATAGCGTGTTGTGGGTTTATAGGGGAATAGGATGGGAAGTAATTTAATCATAATATATTTTTTAAGAATTATTTAGAATTAATTAATTATATGTTAATTAAGTGTTGCATAATTTCATTCTGTAGCGGTTTGTGAGTTTATTAGGGAATTGGGTGGGAAGTAATTTAATTGAAATTAATTTATTATTTTATTAATAATTTAGTATTTAATGTATACTGTTAATTAATTACATTAATTAATTTATTATTTAATTATAAATCGATTAATAGCAATTAATAATTACTTGGTAATTATGTTAATTGTGTGTGTTTTTTATTACTTAGTAATTATTTATTATTTTTAAATATGTTAATTGTGAGATTTTGATAGGGGAGTAGGGTGGGAAGTAATTTTATTTTAATGTACTTTTTATTCTTTTTTTTATATAATATTTAAAGTTATTTTATAGTGTTAATTGTGTGAATTATTTTAGATTTCATGAGTATTTTAATTTTTATTAGTTAATTAATTATGTTAATTTATTAATATTTTACAATATTGGAGGTGACGTTTATAGGGGAAAATGGTAGGATGTAAATTAATTTTGAAAAGCATATTAATTGTTAAATAATGGTAATTATATTGCAGGAGTGGGTATACTAAATTATTCCCCTATGCTGTCCAACACTTTTCTTACTGTTACAATTGGTGGATTGGGAATATTACATTATTCCCATCCGCTATCCAACACTTTCCCTACTGTTGCACTCACTGGAGTAGGAATAGTAATTTTTCCCCACCCGCTCCCTACTGTTGCACTCTCTGGAGTGGGCATAGTATTTTTTAAACTCCCGCTATCCAACACTTTCCCTACTGTTGCACTTGCTGTAGTGGGAATAGTAATTTGTACCCATCTGCTATCCAACACTTTCCCTACTGTTTCATTCCCTGGAGTGGAAATAATAATTTCTCCCCACCCGCTTTCCAACACTTTCTCTACTGTTGCACTTACTAGAGTTGAAATAGTAATGTGTACCCTCCCGCTATCCAACACTTTCCCTACTGTTACACTCGGCGGAGTGGGAATAGTAAATTATTCCCATCCGCTATCCAACACTTTCCCTACTGTTGCACTTGATGGAGTCGGAATAGTAATTTTTACCCACCCGCTAGCCAACACTTTCCCTACTGCTGCACTTGCTGGAGTGGGAATAGTAATTTTTACCCACCCGCTATCCAATACTTTCCCTACTGTTCCACTCCCTGGAGTGGGAATAGTAAATTATTCCCACCCTCTATTCAACACTTTCCCCACTGTTGCACTAGCTGCAGTGGGAATAGTAATTTTTACTCACCCGCTATCCAACACTTTCCCTACCGTTGCCCTGCCTGGAGTGGGAATAGTAATTTAAACCCACCCACTATCCAATACTTTCCCTACTGTTCCACTCGCTGGAGGGGAAATATTAATTGTATCCGCTACGCTATTTAACGTTTTTAATATTGTTATATTTAATGTACTGTAAAATATTATTTTAAAACAAAATATTTATTTTAATGTTTAAAATTATATATAAATTATTTCTATTTTTATATTATAGTTTTATTTATTTATATATGTAATTGTATTTTTAAAATTATGTATTTACATTTTTATAATTAAAAATAAATAATTATCTTTTAATATTATTAAGTTAATATATATAAAAAAAATGCATGTTTCTTTTTTTGGGTAACATTTATTAATTAATTATTAATTGTAACTTTTTTAAATTTAATTTTAAGTATGTTTTACTATTTTTATTATTTAATTAATTTCATATTACTTTTAAGACATTTTAAAAAGTCGATATTTTAGCAAACTATATTTTAACAACAATATTTTGTATTCGATATTTTTGCACTTACCTGTTTGTAGATAGGAAGTCGATATTCTGTGACTCGATATTTTGAAGTCGATATTGTGGCAACTCGATATTCTTTACCTCAATATTCTGTCAGTGATTTATAAGCGTTGTATGATGTATTGTTAGTTATGTACAGATAGTGGCTATTTTTGTTTAGGCTTTGAAAAATTGTACATGTGAGCCTAGTTAGGCTCAAAACTGTGTAATAATAATAAATAAAGATCTAAAACATTTATCTTTCAAATCTCTATTCTGTGCTACTGGTTATGTTACTGTTCGTGCCGGAAGATGCCATTTATAAGAAAACATGTAACATAGCATACCTTATCACTTACTACAAAGGGTAGTGTTTTTAGGGGAATGTTTTTCATCAATAACACACTATGCCATGGGGCAGGAGGTGGGTCCTTCGAAGGGACAGGACCTTGAGCTCGTGGGGCGGCTTTCAGACTGTCCGCTTGATGTACCATGAAGGAACATTAAAGGTGTTTGGGTGTGGAGAGTGGGTAGCCATATCTACATGAGCCAAAACACACAGGAATCCTGAAGCGGCCTCCCATGTGTGATGTGTGGAGTCTGTCATTAGAGCAGAGCCTCCACACACAAGCTGGTAACTCACCAGGGGCCGAAAGTACCCTGAAGGCGCAACAGGAATGTGTGCCTGCTTCTTGCACCCCCACCGGGGCACTTTGGTATCACAGAAATCGCAGACAATTGTGTTCCCCCTTCTATAATACTGATAGCACTGGTGCACATGTAGCGCCAGCGCTATAATGAGAGGGTGTTTCCTAATTTGGATGGGGGTGTGGTCCCATGCCCGTGAGGTAATCGCTTTGCCTCTGCACCAGAGCTGTATTATGGATGTAAGCACAGAGGAACACATGCCTTTAGGAGGTGCACTGAAGTGTACCACACAAAGGTGGGCAGTTTCATTGTGCTTCCTAAAGGCAGCCCTCTCGAGGGGATACAGGGGGACCATGGACCCTCAGACATCCTGCTGCAGGTGGGCGCAGTCAATCACTGCACCTGCCTACATTGGGATGTCTAATCCCCCTTGAAAGTGAAGGTGGTTTGCCACCTGCACAGTGAAACACAGAGCAGCTCTAAAGCAGATTTCACTTGAATGCGCTGCCCACAGGGCAGCACGAGTTTGCGGTTGTCCTGGAGCCAGCATAATTAACATAAAAGGGTGCACTGTTTCTGTTTACTTACTGCATACCTGTTTGAAGGTGCTCTGTGGCGGAAAACAGGAAAAGTACTCCCTTATCATACTACGTCCCCAAGTGCTCACCTTGTGATCTCAGCTCTTCACCCGGTGACTATGTGAAGTGTGCCCATGTCATGTGGCTTGTGGTGGCGCCATGTAATTTGTCACGTCTGAAATAACACTAAAGCTGCCCATTCAGGAGCTGAAGAGAAGGGGCACTGGGAGTGCTCTTTTTATAAATTGGTCAGGCATTTGTGTAAATATTTTTGAGCAGTACCAATATATACACAGGTGACGCTCAAGATACAAGCCATGGAAAGTATGATCATGACCCTGATTAGTGTAATTTATGTGAGACTGCCATGGCTTTACTAGTTGATTCAACTGATAGCTGTCACATTCTTTAAAAAAAACATTGTCATAGAATGCGTTGTCCAGAGTAAACAGTAGTGTGTGGCCGCATAGTGTGGAGACTCTTGGCAGCATGGATCCTGGGGACATCCAGACAGTTTAGGAACTTTTTGATGGGACCACATTTTAAACTAACACGCTAACACACACACTCTTTCTCTCTGTATCTCGCTCATTATGTAAATGCTCTCGAGGAAATTAATGCTCATTGTTGCAGTTAGGCATTTGTTTCAACAGGTTGGGTTTTCAGTATGTTGACAGTTCATCTTTTTCACGGAGGGCTGTCTGAATTTCACTTTAATTTGACAATTGATTTACTTGTGTTTTTTCAATTCACAAACACTGGCCTTTTCTTTTTGTTAGCTTCAGTTGGAACTTGGGTGGGCGTTCTATTGTTGCTATGTGCAGGTATTCCACTCTATAATGGGACCTCTGGTTCGGCAGTTGCTGCCTGGACCTGGAGGACGTTGGATGCAATAAACTCACCTCCTGCTTCCAGCGTTGTGTCTTCCTTTCACTAGCGATGAGTTGGTCCGTCGCTTCCAGCTCCTCCCCCCGGCACTCCTGTGGTGTGCCTGATGGTTTCCTGTGTCCTGGAGCTTCTTATATGCTCGTTGCCTTCATCAAACTTCATCAAGTGTTGTTGTTGGTTTCCCTCCCTGGCGCTCCGTATCTGGACTTCCTTTGCCTGTTGACTGTATCTGCTGCGTGCCATTTGTTTTTGGTTGACATCGTCGAAATTCAGAAGTCAGAGCAGCCTTCACGTCATTAACCGTGAGTCTCCTCGCGCCTTTCCTATGCGCGTTTGGTTGCTTGGCAACTCATCTCCCTAGCGACAGTGTCTACCAGCGTTACCCAGCCCGAGTTCCCTGCTGAATTGCCAAGCCGCACGTCTACGTATTGACGTCTACGCAACGGGCATCTTGGATTCCTTCCTCCTGGCATTTCGTTTCCTTGGCAACACGCTTTGTCTACTCAGTGATGCTCACACCTTTGATTCTACTATTGCTTTCTCTGTAATCAGCTCATCCCGACTCGGTGATGGGCTAACCTTTCAAAATTGCATTTTGTGTATTGCTAAGGCGCTACAACGTGCTTTCACGCAGCAATGTGCACACACCAATTTCTGCACATTTCCACTCATATTAACGCGCAACTCGGTGATGCACACACCCCTGATTTGATTTCTTATTCTTATTCAACCTTTTCTGCAGTTCATCTCTATTTGGTGATGCGCACACCTGTTGTTAAAATTACATTTTGGTGTGCTTGCAACTTGATCTGTAACATGCATTTCCTCGGTGACATGCACACCTTCATGGAGCACTTGTGAGTTCTTCCTTGTCTGTCGAATCTTATTGTTTTTTTTTGCATTTTCTTAAATCTTACGCAAGTAATTGCATCAAAGCCTGTTTGGTTTAATTTTACATTGGTGTGGGCAGCAATTCACCCACGCATGAACATGGAACGTATTATTGCTCCTCCGCCATTTCTACAGTCTGCTGATACGCCACCTGTTCAGCGGGAGCAATGGAAGGACACTTTTGACGCCTACCTAGAGGCCATTGATGGCGAAACCTTCCCATCAAAAAACAAAGATGCTCTTTTAGTATATAATCTTGGTTCTGAAGGCAGAAATGTTTTGAAAACATTACCTCTCGAAGTAGTAAGCACTCGTGTAAGTTGTGTAGATGACTGTGATTCTCTACTTGTTGACGAGTACGCTTCACTTGTAAAAACTCTTGATAAAAGATTTAGTTCCAAAAGGAACGTTGTTCTTGAACGTCATACATTTCTTCAACGTGCACAAACTCCTGGAGAATCCATAGATGATTTCGTAGCTGCCCTTAGGATTCTGGCACTTACCTGCAATTATATAGAATTCAGGGATGAGATCATACGGGATCAACTAAACGAGAGGACGTTAAACAAGAAAATCCAGGAAAAATTACTGGCCTCTGATGATCCTGACTTAGAAACTGTTCTCACATTGGCCAGAAGTATTGAACATCCACAGTTTTGTGTAAAAGAAATGACTAGTACTTCTTCCTCCTCTGGTGAAGTAAAACTGTTGAATTCCAAATCTGTTTCCAAACCTAAAGATTCCATCGCCACTGTTCCCAGTCTCCCTACGCCTAACCCCATCAAAGCAAAGCCTGGACAAAATGAAGTCATGTTTTTCCATTGTGGCAACAAGTCTCATTCAGGCAATGCCAAATTTTGTTTTGCCCTTAACCAAACTTGTTACAAATGTGGAAAACGGGGCACTATTCGAGAATGTGCAAAGCTGTTGTGTTCTATGCAAACTGTGAAAGCCTTAGTTGAAGATTCTGATGAAGAAAATTGTTAACTACTCATGCTGTCACCTTCACCATCTCACAGTGATGGAGTGGTGGAACTCTCTTCCTTGGGTGGACCCTGCTAAAGGAAATCCCCTTCGTGTATCATCTCTGTCAATGAAACAAATCTTGTGTTTTTAGCTGACTCAGGTTCACCTTTTACCCTCATCAATACCACAGATTTCAACAAGATTGGCAACACCCAATTAGAACAATCCAACATCAAAATCTTTGCTTAAGGGGGCAAAAGGGTAGAGGTTTTGGGTAAATTCACTGCGAGCTTGACCTGCGATACTGATCATGCCACTGGGACTGTATTTGTGGTTAAGGATGGTGCAAACCTGTTAGAATGGGACGAGCAAGGTGCTCTGAATATAATCCCTGATCCCAATCATCCTGATATGGTAGTGTCTCGCAGCAAACTGAGTCAGTTCCACGATCTGCTTGTTTGTGGTACGTCTCCCGTCCACACCGTAAGTCATACTTCTGATGTCAAGTGGGTGCAAATGTTTCCTGAAATCTTCAATGGTGAACTTGGGAAGCTTGGAGGTTTCCAGCACCGTATCATACTCTAGGATGGTGCTAGTGCTATTGCACACTAAGTACATAAGGTACCTTTAAGTTTACACCTTGAACTCAAGAAAGAACTAGAACGTTTGTGTACTGCTGGGGTCATTGAACCGATTGAGGGTTCCGAATGGCTCGCCCCCATTGTTTTGGCATGAAAATCGGACACATTTCTCAGGATGTGTGTTGATCTGAGAGACCTTAACGCTAACATCTGGATTGATCGCCACCCACTTCCAAACATTAATGAGATGTTGGCCACTCTTGAAGGTGCTACATTTTTTTACCTCTCTTGACATCTCATCGGCATACCATCAAATTGAGTTGTGCAAGAAGTCTAGACTCTTGACATCTTTCATCACTGCTGAGCGTGCTTTTTCAATACATACACATGCGATTTGGCCTTGCCTCGGCCTCTGCCGTATTTCATAGGTTGATGAACAATCTTTTTAAGGACTTCACTGGTGTTGTTTTTTTCCAGGACGATATTCTCATTTATGGGAAGACTGAGTTTGAACTTGATGAAAGGGTTAAGCACATCTTGAGTATCATCAGAGCTAGTGGTTTAAATTTAAGGGCTGACAAGTGCAAGTTTCTCCAAGATGGCATTGATTACTTAGGCCATCACCTATCTCACAAGGGAATAGATCCCAAACTCAAAATCATTGAAGCCATCCAGAATGCCCCTACACTCCTGAACAAAGACCAACTTCGTTCTTATCTTTGACTGGTGGAAAACTATGCCAAATTTGTTAGTAATCTTTCCACCAAAAGGCCCTCTATGCGGAATTTACTTAAAAAGAATGCTAAATTTGTGTGGGATGATGACTGTAATAACAATTTCGAAGGTATCAAACTGGAAATTGTACACTCAAACCCTTTAATATTAATGATTTGTGTATTGTTCCCACTGATGCTGGCAATGTAGGTTTGGGGCTTGTTCTCCTTCAAAAAAGGAGTGAAGGCCTTGAGGAAACTATAGCCTTTGCTTCAAGAACTTTGAGAGGCACCGAATGGAACTTATTCTACCATCGAAAAGGAAGCTCTGGGTTTGTGGTGGGGTGTTCAACATTTCAGGAACTTCTGAATTCATCTTAAGAACCGACCACAAACCTTTGGTTGATTTGTTTACTACCAAGGGTGGTGGGAGAGCTACGCCACGTATCGCCAAATGGCAATTTAGGCTGCAAGAATTTTGTTATCGACTGGAATATGTGGCTGGTACAAAAAACTATGTAGCCAATTGTTTGTCGAGGTTGCCCCATCCTAGTCGAGATGATGCCTCTAGTTGTGATGATTTGGAAGTAGTACGTGTTTTGGGAGAATACGGTGGGTTTTGCTCTTTTTGAGCAGGAATGGTTGGATGGTGTTGCTGAGGATGCTGATGTTATGAAGGTCATTGACCTTTTGGCTGGAGTGTGGCCCTGTGACAAGGACTGCCCTACTGAACTTGTGCCTAATGAAAGGGTTAAGGACGAGTTATCTGTGGTTGATGGTGTGCTAAGGAGACGTGGGTTGTTAGTAGTACCTTTCTCCATCCGGAAAAGGGTCTTGAAACTGGCTCACGAAGGCCATCCTGAGATCCGTGCCATGGAGCGCAGAGTGAGACAGGATTTTTGGTGGCCAGCTCTTGACAAGGATGTCAAGCATTTTGCCTGTGACTGTTGTGCATGTGTCACAAGCGACAAATCTCAGGTATCCCTTCCCTCCCCTATTGAACCCATTACAGTAAAGAATTCTCCTTGGTCCAAATTGCCGTTTGACATTGCTGGTCCTTTTTGTCTCATTGGCTGTTCCCCCAAATATGCCCTTGTCCCGATTTACTACATGACCAAATAGCCTGAAGTCAGATTTGTTTTTCTGTGTCAACTCCACTACTGTAATACATTTTTTGCAAGACGTTTTTCTCAGGGAAGGTTTCCCAGAAGAACTGGTGTCGGACAATGGTACCCAATTAACTTCCCTGGAGATGCAAGAGTTTTTGAAGGATGCAGGTTGAAACACATCTTCACATCTCTCTATCACCCCCGCAGTAATGGTTTGGGTGAGCGCTTCAACCGTGTTGTTAAAGAACACCTGCAACTAGCCCTAGTGAATGGTTTGCATTGGCGGAGTGCTGTTAGAGATATACTGTGGGCAGTGAGAACTACTCCTCATGTTAGCACTGGTGTTGCCCCGTTTACTTTGTTGAGAGGGAGGGTGGCTGGCTCAAAACTCAACAAGGAATGGATGTCTAGGAGAGTTGGGAATGCTAAGGATTTGTCTGCGGTGACTGATGTCAGATCTGCTGTCAAGTATGATACCAGACCTCCTTTACGTTGTCCGATCAACATCATGGTGGGGGATTGGGTTAGGATTAGGAAACCTGGGTTTTTTCGTAAGGGAGAGTCTGGTTTCTCATTTCCCAAGAGGGTGACTGCTGTGAAAGACCGAGTGGTGGTATTAGAGGATGGCAGGGTCTGGAACAAATCGAACATTTCTATTGTACCCAAGTCCATGGTTGACTCCGTCAACAAGAAGTTAGGCGTTCATTCTTCCCCGTTTGTTGGGCCCACCTGTGTTCAAGAGAGGGGGGTGGGTGTCCACAATGATCACGTTCCTCTAAGAAGTGCCTCTTCTAGATTGAAGTTTGTTCCTGCCAGATTTCGTGATTATAAAATGTTGTAAGCTGCTTTTTTTAAAATGTTCAGTTTTTTCCAATTTTTGTCGTTCATTGTTGGTGTTGTTTTGAGCAACTTTGCCTTTTCAACCATTTTAAGTTATTTCAAATATGAGGCACGTGTCTCATTCAGTGCGCGTGATCTTACCTCTGTTGTGAGGACGTGCTGATGGCTCGAGGCTTCTACTGTGACGATGCTGGGAGGCTGGGTGCTGCTGAAGACGTTCTGTGGCACAGGCATGCAGGGAGTCATTCGGCGCGACGTCTGTTACGTGCCGCTATCTTGTGATTGGCGGCAGCTTTTTCTTGTCCTGTTGTTCACGTTTGATTAGCCAACTACGTGTGGGGCACGCATTTCAGGCGAATCGTTAGCCAGTCAGTCACAAAGAAAAACAGTCTGCTGTTGGAGTTGGGGAACTATGTTTGGAGTCCCTGCTGCCTTTCTTGATTGGACGCTCTGCAGCACGCAGAAGGTACATTTTCAATATGTGGGTACATTTTGGACCTTTACTGGAGTGCTGCGCTGAAGGATTTGGCTACACGTTTTTTATTGTTTGCCTGCAGTCTTTTCCAGTGAACAAGTATCATGCATGTTCGTTTTTATTTGTTTTTTTAGCTTTTCTTCATTGGTAACTGCTATTGAAAGGAACTTGAGGAGCATGTCTAATAATACTTTGTCTGCACATATGTTCCTGAAGAGAAGCAGTTTGTGGAAACTGTACAACACTTTGAGGTCCATTAGGATGAAGTCCGCCCACCATCCTATCGGTCAGTGGGACCGCCCACCATCAGGGCGGGGATCCCTTGTGGCGTATTAGGATGCGCCCGCCACTGTGGCGGGCGCATCCTGCATTGTTAGCATTGTGGCGGGCGGTGCTCTCAGCACCGCCCGCCACAATGCTAACAATGCATGAATGCATTTGCATTGACAAAGCGGCAGGTACCGAGTGGTGCCTGCCGCTTTGTTAATGTAAATGCAGGGGTGTACCACAGGTAACCCCCGTGTGCACCCCCCACCTCTCCTTCACTCCGGGGGCCCCCGGAATGAAGACCTCATGCCTTTCATTGTCGGCATCGCCGCCACGGAAAGGCATCTGTTCTGGCCCATCCTAATATGGCTGGCGGTGTCTAATAGACACCGCCACCAGGTTAGACTTTTTCCGCCCCGGTCGCATGGCGTTTGGGGCGGAAAAGCGGAGGACGGTCTTTGGCCGGCAGTGGCTACCGCCAGCCTGGCGGGGGCAATCCGCCCGCCATCCTAATGGGCCCCTTTGTTTGCAAAATGACAGTAATGTATTTGTATAAGTTATTGTTCACAGCTATTCCCTACCCCAGATGTCACATTGTGAGAGTGTTGTCACAAGCCTTATGTGTAATTGACTTCGACATGTTTAAATTTGTTTTACAGATTGTTGCAGTGTTTTCACAGTATGTAGTGTACAGTTGGGAGTAGTTTTTACATACATGGAGATTGGTATCTTAATGACATTGTTCTGTGAACTGTATTCACTGTCCCTTACATTAGGGTTGGCCTGGGGTCACAGTCCCTTTGCTTCTTTTTACACACCTTATGCAGGGTTGGTTTGTATGTTTTTTTTTTGGTTGCAAGGAATTACTTTTCTTGTGTGCGTAAGACACCTTGTGCCACACGATCAGTTTTGTTGCAGGGGTGTGTTCCCTGTATGCATAAGACACCTTGTGCTGCACATTATTTGTTTGTTGCATTGGTGGGTTCCCTGTGTGCATAAGACACCTTGTGCCACATGTATTATTTTAGTTGCAGCTTTGGTCCCTGTGTGAATAAGACACCATGTGCCACACGTATTATTTTAGTTGCAGGGTTGGTCCCTGTGTGCATAAGACACCGTGTGCCACACGTTTGTTTCTGTTGTGCAGGGTTTTGACCTTGTTTGCCTCTTTGTGGGAGAGCATCTTTTTAACGTTTTGTTGTATTTTTATTTTCAGTATTTGAGGAGGGGGATGGGTATTTTATTCTGTATCCATCTTTCCTTCTTGTCTTTGGTTCCTTGCCCTTTCGTGATGCGGTGTTCCCGTCATCCCTGGGTCTGGGCTTTGACTTTGTTTTAAATAATTAATTTCCACTTTATGATGTGGGCTTTGTTTCCTTCATCTTTGGGTTGTGGACTATTTATTATTGCTGTATTTTTATGTTTATAGTTTAATACATTGGTTCTGTTATTTTTCTGTTCATTAAGGAAGAGGTAATGTAGTATGGTTTCACTCCTATGTTATCCTGTTCCCTAGCTGCTCACCCTGTGTGAGTGTTCTGAGTGGAATGTTGATGTGTTGGCTATGTGTATAATGGCTGGATGACTGGATGAGGAGTGACAGTTGGAGGATGGGGTTGAGCAGCTAGCAGGCTGCTCCTGGTGGGGCTGTTGATTATCACCTACATGCTGCCCTACAGGACTTGTATACCTGTTAATGATGACCTACCTGTTGTTAAGGACTTATTGATACTACCTGTGAAAAAACCAACTTGGATTGTAAGTTACTGCTTGTCATAATCACTACACTGAGCTAGCAAATAAAGTCATACAAATACTATATTACCTTCAATTGCTCGCCCACATCTAGCTCAATTCCCCTTTACTGTGAAAGGAGTTTGTGCCAGACGTTGGCAGGATTAAGACTTGCATCATTGCCAGGGTGAGAGGCAAATTTGTTTATACCCACTGTGACGTGTATTTGGGTGTTTGCAAACTACAAGATGTGCTAAGCTCTGAAACACCACTCGTCTTCCTTTGCTTAAGATTTACTCCCTATGAATGTTACGCATGCACAGGCAATAATATTCAGCAGGAGTAAGAGAACATACATACATGGTCATTTTAAACTGTTAGTAGAATAAACCAGCAGAAGGCAGAAATTGGGCAACAGACAACATGATATTTCATATATATATATGTCAGATATAGAAAACCTTCCAATGCAATTCTGTAAATCCGAGAAGTTCGTGATCAGCACGTGCATTCCTCTGGTCACTTCTCTTACAGTTTTCTTTTAACCTGTTATGTCCTCAAACAGCTGTCTCCTCTCTCACTCTGCAGCACTTTCTTCCTGCCCTCCATTTAGCTTCTTTTTCTACCTCTTTCTGAAGCCATCTCTTCTTCTACTCATCATTTCTGTAGCCCTCCAGCATCTCCTTTCCCCCACATCAGTTCCTTCTTCCTTTCATTCAAGATCTGTCTTCTTCTCTCTTCACTTAGCTTTAGTCTTATATAGCTTGAACCTGGGCCCAGGCATTAGAGCGCTTTACATGCACACCGGATTAGACTACACAAGGTCAGATTCATGTTTGCCCCAGTATTGGACTTTCATAGATTCCCATGCTTTGTATCATTCCCCCTTCGTCGGAATAGGAGCCTCAGTAATAGAAAAATCCCATAGCAGTAGGTATAAAAGTGAAAGACAGGCCTAGGGCTCATCTCATTTTGTAGCCTATCCACCTCTTTTTGTAAAAGAGACCAAAAAATTGCAACAACCAATCCGAGTAGCCTCACCCCATAGAACCCTCCTGAGAGAGCCTCAGAGCCTCAGATTTTCTACCGCACGTTGTGCTAGGGGAGTCTCCACTGAGCGCTGCTCGGATTTCTCTTCAGTTTTGAAATTTTCTTCTTTTTCTACTCTACTATGTCTGATGAATGGTTAACTAAAAGGATGAAGAAGTTTAAATATGGATTACATAGGACTCATTGGATAATGAATACTTTGATCTGCTGATGCAGCAGCGATTGTGCCATGGTTTTGGGGCACAAGTTTCGTGTCCCAGCGTTGTGACTTGATAAGGAGACGAAGGCATTATTTAGAGCTTCTGCTACCTGTTCAAAGAAGAGGCTGTACATTGAGGACAAGCATAAAGACTGTATATACTGCTTGTACCCAGATCACAAGGCCACAAATTGTAAGATCTGCAGAACTTTCTCTACGAAGACCTTGAGAGACAGGGAAGGCTGCTTGTTAACCTGGGTGCAGAAAATGAAGTCTCGTAAGGAGGTTCTATCATCCGACAGTGAGGATTCTTCCTCAGCTGTATACTCCAGAAGATCCAAGAAAAGGGGTAGGTCCTCCCCTTCAACATCATCTGAGCCCCCTGTTAAGGCCTTGCAAAAGACCTCTGATAGGTCTGAAAGGCCCAGTCTCAAACAATCTCCTCACCGAGGTGTAAAGGAGAGGCTGGGACAGACTGAGGAGACACAGCCATCAAAGAAGGTACAGAAAACCATTTCTATTGCTTCTCCACCATCTGAAAAGGAGAAGGTATCCAAGAAACCTTCTTCTGTCCCTCAGGAAGGAAAATTGGTTAAGAAAACTCGTCCGTAGACGACAAAAACATCTGGTACGTCGACGACGACATCCAAAATACACTTGGGTTCAGTTACAGCTCCGTCGACAGGACCGTTGACGGCAGCTTAATCAACGGCGGCTGCAGTGATATCTTCGTCGACGTTTAAGATACCTGTTCCCTTCTTGTCGACGATGGTGCTTACATCTTCGACGTCGACGATGATGACATCGAAGGTAGCATCGACGGCTGCAACGTCCATGAGAACGACGACGACAGCTGTGATGATTCTGACGACGAGCTCGTCGACGACACCGTCGACGATCAGTCCACTGTCGACGAAGTCCATCTCTCCGTCAATGGTCCCATCGACGTTCCCGTCGACGACTAGTTCGTCGACGTTTCCGACGACGTTTCTGTCGACGACAAGCTCGTCGACGATTCAAAGGGTCCACATTTCTATAAAGAGACAGCAGATCACTCCAGAGATAACATCCCCTCGCAGAGTGACACCCTTGCCTCCAACTTTGCTTTTTGAGGAGGAATCAGATGATGAGGATGGCCCTTATGGGGATGCTTATAGCTCATCCCAACTTCAATTGAAATACTGGAGAGCAGTGAATCGCGGTTCAGGGCCATGCTTAAAACACATCTATACACTGCGTAGATCATAGGCTCTCTCGTTGCTCACTGACAGCTTTAGCGCGGGGACACGCCGTGATGGCGTTACTGTGCGCTCTATAAGCTCTTTATTATTATTATTATTATTATTATATCAAGATTCAGACTCTGACGGCTACTATACGGAGGAACGCCATTTCGTTCAGGAAGAGAGGCCTCAACAACAATCTCGTCAGGACATGGTGGCAATGCCGTCCTCTCTCATAACGGACTTGCAGATGATGCTACAGGATTACAGGAGAAGGTTTCCGTCTCAAGCTTCTGAGCAGCAAACGAAGCCTTCTACTCCATCCATTCCAGCTACTCCTCCAATTACAGTTACACCTCATGTTTCTCGAGCTTCGGAGCCGGAACCAAGAGAAAGCCATCAGGAAGTTATTGCTATTCAGGATGATGATGACTCAACTGATGAAGATCATCAGGTAGATCAACCCCCAGACCTGGATAGAGATTGGGACGAGTATGTTATTCAAGATCCAGACTCACCATTGCCGGATCTTGCTACCTCTCCTCCAGCAGACATTGGAGGTTTCCATAACCTTATGGAGAGGGCGTCCAAGAAGTTTGGTCTTCCTATTACAACAATACAGTCAGACTGTTTCCTTTACGATTTCAAGGAGCCTTACAGAAAATCCATCCGTTCAATACCGATAGTCGAACATGTGTGGTCGGAAGGTACTAAGGTGATGCAGAATCCAGCTACAGTCATTCCTTTTCTTCCCCGGCTGGAGAAGGAATATAAAGCTCCAGAAAACGGTCCCGCTTGCCTGACTGGTCAACCGAAGCCGGACTCAGTTATTTCCCAGGTAGCGAAAAGAAAGTCCAAAAATCCATCAGCGCCCCTTACGACTCCGCCAGACAAAGAAGGGAGACGCCTGTACAATGTGGGAAAAAGGTTCTCCTCAATGTCTAGTCTTCTAGTTTGAGCTGCTAATGCTCTTGAAATCCTGGGTAGATATGATCGCCAAATGTGGTGCGATTTATCCCCTTTTGTTGACCAACTTCCGGATGGTGCAAAGGCAGAGGCCAGGAAGATACTGGAGGAAGGAGAATGTTCATCTTCAGAAGTGATAGATTGTGCTATGGACATAGCAACCACCGCTTTTCGAGCTCTAGCGGGATCACTAGTTTTAAGGCTTCAGGGCTGGCTTCGGGCAACCTGGTTTAGCCAGGAAGTTCAAAATAACATCTTGGGCTTACCTTATGACGGAGAAATGCTTTTTGGGAAGCATATAGATGATGCCCTTCAAAACATCAAGAAGGACACTGACACAGCAAGGTCCTTGGGGACATTGCATTACCGCAAGGTTCCTTTCAGGGGTGCGAAAGGGAGAGGTTTTTCGTCGTACAGAGGTGGCAACCAACAACGCTACTCTTCTTACTCACAGTCCTCTCAGTCATACAAGCCCCAATACTCGCAGAGCCAAGGTCAATCGGCGTCTTTCTCTCGCCAACCATCAAGAGGACGACAGGGACGTCAGGGGAGAGATACTTCTAAACGACAATAGCGGCTTCATGGCTCTGTCTACTGTTCCTCCCCCTCTAGTAACATCAGGGGGGGGCAGGATATCAGAATACCTCCACAACTGGAAAATTATTCATCGGATCGGTGGGTCCTCAACATCATACAATTCGGCCACACACTGGAGTTTCAAAAATTTCCACCATCCAGAGCTCCTCGCGCCACGGAATCAAAACATCTGAATCTTCTGCGTCTCGAAGTTCAACAGCTGCTCATCAAAGGAGCGATAGAATCGGTTCCTCAGACCCAACGAGGAAAAGGATTCTATTTCAGTTTTTTCCTGGTTCGCAAGACAGAAGAAAAGTGGCGCCCAATTCTAGACCTGAGGGAGCTCAACACCTATCTCATAAAACTCTCTTTTCAGATGGTTTCTCTCCAGGATATATTGTGTCTCCTAAATTCTGGCGATTATATGGCAACTCTGGATCTAGAGGACGCATATTTTCATGTTCCCATTCATCCAGCCCACAGGAGGTATCTTCGCTTCACAGTAGCCGAGAGCCACTTTCAGTTCAGAGTCCTACCTTTCGGACCTTGTGGAGAAGTGTGGCTCAATGGTTAGAGGAGGCAGATCATGAAGCAGAGGTCAGACCCGGGACCAGGGTTCAATTCCCGACGCGGCAGGGTCTTGAGCCCAAAAATGTCCACAGACTCGATAATTCTCGCTACGGTGCCTACTCGAATCACAGGTTCGCACTCTGCAACTCCGGGCAATAGCTTGCTTAATCTCCACTATGGCCCCCCGCGGCGGGATGCCTGGCTTTCACCTTGGGGGGTGCCCAGTACGGGTTATCTCACAGGGAAAAACCAGGACGGGTTCCCAAAGCAAGCGCTTAGAGACCGTTGGTGATAATGCGCTATATAAATATAAATTACATTTACATTTACTAAGATCTGCACCGCGGATATTTACAAAGGTATTGGCACCAGTGGCAGCTTTTCTCAGAAGACAGTCTCTGCAGGTGTTTCCCTACCTGGACGACTGGCTGATAAAAGCTCCATCCTCTCAAGCAGCCTCAAAGGCAGTCGAGGATTGTATTCAACTTTTCAGTCATCTGGGTCTAGGTCTAAACAGAAGCAAGTCTGTCCTTCTTCCGTCCAGGTCGGCAAGATTTCTGGGTGCCATTCTGGATACAACTCATTGCAAAGCTTCCCTTCAGAGGAGAGACAGGACAGACTGATTCTTTCTGCCAACCGATTTCAAAGGAAACAAACTCTTTCAGTCCGTCAGTACAAATCCCTTCTAGGATCGATGTCATCTTGCATTGCATTGATTCCACACTGCAGGCTTCACATGCGTCCCCTGCAGGAACAACTAGACTTGCAATGGCGTCAATTAGAGGGGTCTTTCGAGGACAGGATAAAGATTACTCCTGTCATGAAGAAGGCAATCAGGTGGTGGACTATAACAAGCAATATCGAGGAAGGTCTCTCCTTCACGGTTCCTCCCTCTCAGTTAGTTCTGACCACAGATGCTTCTCTAGAAGGCTGGGGGCTGTATTACAGGATCTTCAAGTGAGCGATCACTGGTCTCCAGAGCTTCGCACCTCTCATATCAACCTACTGGAACTGTGAGCAATTTGTTTAGCTCTTCAAGCTTTCCTTCCAAAAATTCGGAATTCTACAGTCCTGGTGCGTACAGACTACATAACGGCCATGCATTATGTGAACAAGCAGGGCGGAACAAAATCCAAACTTTTTTCAAGGGAAGCACAGGAGATCTGGGAATGTGTTATTCGTCATCAGATATCTCTCTCAGCAGAACATCTTCCAGGTTCCCTCAATGTGGAGGCGGATTCATTGAGCCGCCTAAGGTCAGTCTCCCACTAATGGGAATTGGATCAGAGAACTCTCGAAAGAATATTCTCTCGTTGGGGCACTCCTCTTATAGACCTGTTCGCGACTCCAACGAACACAAAATGCCAATTCTACGCAAGCAGGTATCAACATCGAGGGTCATTGGGGAATGCCCTTTCGATAGCCTGGCCAGGCGCATTTCTTTACGCCTTTCCACCGATTCCTTTGATACCAAGGATACAGAGGAAACTCAAGACGGAACCCTGCACCATGATTTTAATAGCCCCAGCTTGGCCCCGCCTATTTTGGTTCACAGAGCTCCTCCTTCTGTCTCAGGATCAACAAATTCTCCTACGCCCTATTCCAACCCTGCTGACGATGTCCCAGGGCCAAGTAATGCATCCGGACCCGAACTCTCTGCAATTGACAGCTTGGCTCCAGAGCACCGAGAGTTCAGTGCTTTAGATATCCCTCAAGATTGCAAGAACATTTTAGCTCAAGCTCGGGCTCCTAGTACAAACAGGACCTATCGTGCATAATGGAAGCGTTTTTGTGCATGGTGCCAAAAGGAAAATCTTCATCCTTTTACTTCGGCTCCTCATAAGATCTTATCGTACATATTATCTTTGGCCAAATCAGGTCTTCAACACTCTTCCATTAAGGTGCATCTGGCAGCGATCTATAGGTTCAGACGAACAACCTCTGGCCCTTCTCTTTGGTCCGCGAGGGTGATCAAGCAATTCCTGAAGGGTCTATTCAGGGCTTTCCCTCCGTGAGACCTCCTCCTCCAATTTGGCAACTCAACCTGGTCCTTGCCCATCTCATGAGGGCTCCTTTTGAACCAATACATAAAGCTGACATGAAGTTTGTGTCATGGAAAATTGCTTTTCTTCTGGCGATAACGTCAGCCAGGAGGGTTGAAGAACTTTAAGCTCTCACAATTGTTTTTTTTTTGGTAACATTTTTATTTGCATTATCCATCAACAAGTCAAACTTGAAGCATGTCATTATCGAGCAACACACCCATCCCCCCACCCCAGGTCCGTTGGCCTCGTCTCCTGTTGTAGTCTAAAAACCACAATATCGATTAATGCAATGTAACATCCCATTGTGCATTCCCCATCCAACAACCTCTACCTCTTTATTGCAGTTAACTCCATGGCAATAGAAACCTCCCTCCCCAGCTTGCAACTCACAACCCACCATCCATTCCATGATAGCTCCTCCATTTGCACCATACCCTGCCAAATTTTTTGGGGCATCCCCTTGCTTTGTATGTAGTTCTCTCAGCAGCCATATAGAGGTCCATACCCCTCCTCCATTCATCCAACTGAGGCGTGTCTGTCGCCCCCCATTTCCTGGCCACATCCCTCTTAGCCACAACTAGGGCCAATACCAGAAAGATCAACAGCGGTCTAGCCAGGTCCACATCGTTTGTCATTCCAAGTAGCACCAGTTTGGGGTCTAAGGGTATGCTGGTCTCTAACACTTCCCCCAGCTCTGCCAAGACCGCCTTCCAAAAGAGTTGTATAAGTGGACATGTCCATATGGTATGATAGAAATCCCCCATTCCCGTGTTACACCTCAAGCAGCCAGGGTCCGGTATCCTCCCTATCCTATATAGCCGTGCCCTGTCAAAATAGGTCCTATGGAGGACATTAAATTTAATCAACCGCAGTCGAGATTCGACCGCTACCTCCCTTGGGGGCATCAGGACCGTCCCCCAATCCACTTCATCCATATCCCCCACCTCCCTCTCCCATGTGGCACTTAGGTTTCCCAGTTTATCTGTCCGATTATTCATTATTTTTTTATAGGTAAGGGACACTGCCTTAGTAGGGATGCTTTCTTGTAGCAGGCGGCCCACTAGTGGCGCATATTCCGGAAGCGCCTCCGTCAGGGCTCCCTCTGCCATCCACGCATGTCTTAGTTGCATGTATTTGAAGTATTGTGTGTGGTGGAGCCCGTACTCTTTGCGTAGTGCCGGAAAAGCTTGTAACACCCCATTTTTCATCACATCTCCTAGGGTCGACATGCCAATAGCATCCCAACTCCAGAACCCCTTTAATTTACTAATTTCTTTGAGCCAGGCACACTTCCACAGTGGAGTCTGTTTGGTTAATCTATGTTCCCACCCTATTGCTCGTGTCGCCCTTGTCCAGATTCCGAGTGTGAGTCTCGTGGCAGGCAGCAGTCTGGCCCTGTCCTTACCCCATACAGATAGTGTAGGCAAGTGTGTGCTTCCATGGTGTGTCTTTCTAGTGCGTATGTGGGGTGGGTGGCCGGGGCATGCATCCATTCATTGATGGCGACCAGATGTAGGCCTCCAGGTCGGGCAAGGAGATACCCCCATTGTATTGATGTCTTTGGAGGGTCGAGAGCGCCACTCTAGATTGTTTCCCTAGCCATAGAAAGGCCCTAAGTTCCGCCTGGATATCCTTGAACACCCTACCCTTCATGGGAAAATATTCATTTTCGAAGGCATAGAGGAACCGGGGGGAGCGTAATCATTTTAAACATTGCCGCTCTGCCCAGGAGTGTCAGGGGTAACATTCTCCATTGCGCTGCGTCTTCTATAAAGTTATGCAGCACGCATCGGATATTTTTCTCAAAGGAGAGTTCCCTATTGGTTGTGATGAACACCCCGAGGTATTTAAACCCCTCCGAGGCCTTTTCCAATCGTTCCGGGAGTGAGTATCTCCCTTCGCGTCCCTGGGGGTCGTAAAGAATGGATTTATGCCAGTTGATTCGATACCCTGCATATGACCCATACCGGTCAAGTTCTAGGAACAGCGCCGGAATGGTGGTTTCCGGGTCTGTGATATACAGCAGGACATCATCGGCATATAGTGAGAGTTTCTCCGTCGTGGCGTCTGTCGGTTGTATGGCGAAGCCCTTAATCGCCGTATTTTGCCGAACAGCACATGCCATGACTTCTATGGAGAGCGCGAACAGTAACGGGGGCAGGGGACAACCTTGCCTGGTGCCCCGCCGTATTGGGAAGTCCCTTGAAAGTGTGCCATTAACCCGGACTTTCGCCCTAGGATCATTGTAAAGCAGTCGTATCTTCCCTCTGAATTTTGGGCCAAAGCCAAATCTATCTAGCACTCCTTCGTCAAATGCCTTTTCGGCATCTAGGGAGAGGAACCAGTGGTGGTCGTCTATGTTGCATACTTCCATGAGCCAATTATGTGTTCTCCTCAAGTTATACCTGGTCGCCCTCTCGGGGAGAAAACCTGTTTGAGCAAGATGCACAAGACCAGGGATCACCCTCCTGAGGTGAAGGGCTAGGATCGTAGCGAAGAGCTTGGCCTCCACGTTAAGGAGGGAAATGGGACGGTAAGACGAACAGTCATCCGCGTGCTTGCCTTCTTAAGCTCTCACAATTGTTGAACCTTTCTTACAGTTCAAAAAGGAATCTTTGATCTTACGAAATTTATCCCAAAAGTCCCTTCGGATTTTCACCTAAATGAGCCTATAGTGCTAAAGTCTTTCTTTCCTCGACCTTCATCTCTGGCGGAGAGATCTCTCCACACTTTGGATGTCCAAAGATGCCTGAAGCTCTATCTTCTACATACAAAAGAATTCAGGAAGACTTCGCAACTTTTTGTCGCTTTTAACACTCCAAGAAAAGGTTTGCCCCTGTCAAAGGAGGGGATATCACGTTGGATTGCCAGCACAATTAATTTTTGTCATCAAGCAGCAGGGAAGCCGCTGAAGGGACGGATCAAAGCTCATTCTATGAGATCAGTGTCATCATCTATGGCTCTTTTCTCTGGTGTCCCTATCAAGGACATTTGTAGGGCATCTACATGGAGCAGTGCCCATTCATTCACGAAACACTACTGTTTGGATTCTTCCACAAGGAGTGACACAGCAGTCGGACAAGCAGTCCTTAGGAATCTGTTCCAGTGAGCGGTGAGCTTTCCCTTCTATCTCTCCTTACTTTATTGCACATTTTGTATTTGATAATATTGCCTATCTACTGTTACAAAGTGTTTTGACTATCTATGATAATACTTATACTGTGATATGCTGACAAGCATGTAACAAAATGTGCATTTGTTGCTTACTGCTAGCTACTCTGATACAAAGCATGGGAATTTATGAAAGTCCAATACTGGGGCAAGAAAACAAGTTACTTACCTGTAACTTTGGTTCCCCAGTATTGGTACTTTCATAGCTTACAATGCGCCCACCCGCCTCCCCTGGGAAAGCTCAGCCTTCAGCAGATGTAATTACTTTTACACAACGGCTATGAAAATCTGAGGCTCTCTCAGAAGGGTTCTATGGGGTGGGCTTCTCTGATTGGTTGTTGCAATTTTTTGGTCTTTTTTACAAAAAGAGGCGGATAGGCTACAAAATGAGATGAGGCCTAGGCCTGTCTTTCACTTTTGTACCTACTGCTATGGTATTTTTCTAATACCGAGGCTCCCATTCCGACGACGGGGGAATGATACAAAGCATGGGAATCTATGAAAGTACAAATACTGGGGAACCAAAGTTACAGGTAGGTAACTTGTTTTCTTTGTATGCATGGTGATTTGCCCAGAATTACAGGACTTTGAGTCGATGCCGGGACTGAAGCTTTATTCCCGGAAAATATTTGTTTCCATCACTCTTAAGTATTCAGAAAAAATACTTAATTTGTGCTGTCCTAACTTATTTTGAAATATCTGTTCAGTTCATTTACAGGTATGTAAATGTTGTCTGTGTGTCAGAAGAAAACATCATACAACCTCCTTTCACACCAGTAGGATTGTCACATTGTTCACTTTATAAAATTCTCAAACTTTGTAATAAGACAACGAAAAGTAAACACCAGTTCCCATGTTCAAAGAATAAGCAACAATTTGTCAGAAGGTTCTGCTGTCATTTGACCTCTGTCTTTGAACGCACAACAAATGTGACAGGAAATAAACAAAGGGGCATATTTATAAGCCCCTATCACAAACCGTGACTAAACTAAAACTTGTGGTGGTGATGGGGGCTGGGCCTTATTTACAAGGTAAATAAGGCACCCTTTCAAACTGTACTTAGTGTGAAAGGGGTGGGCAATGGGTGTTGCAGTGGGCGTTCCACACCAACACCCATTGATTTTGACGCTGCCCCCTATTTACAAGGATGGCTTAAATAGGAGGCAGCGCTAAAATGAAAACCAGGAAAAACCTGGTCTTACTGTAACAATGTTGCCAGTGTGCACACGTCACTTCTGTTGTTCAACTCGAGTTCATAAAGTTAAACACACTCAAATACATTTGTAGCTCTATGGTTCCAGAGATATTGTGGTTTAAAGAATGCAAATGCACATTACTCCTAAATTCCATTTGGCAGATAGCTACTGGGATCCAGTGAGGAGAGTGTTGCATTGTTGTCTTAGTGTTAGCTACCGGGACGTAAACACACTGTGTTGTCCTTTCCTACAGCCATGTTTCTGTTTCTGCTCAACTGTGTTCTGTTTTTATTTTTATTACTTTATCTTTTAATGTAATGCATTCCTCTTTAACATTTTCTATTTCTACCTCAATTTTTCTAGATATTTCCCAAACTTTAGGGTATCTGTTCATTTTTATCCCCCTTTCATCAAGTCCATCTGATGGATTTCTCCCTCTTTTTCTGTTTCTCCCTATGAGTAATCCCTGTTACTTGTTCAGCTCGCCGGGTCCTTGGTCTGACCCCCTGCAGTTTGTCTCATTCTCGTACTGTTTTTCCATGCCCTGCCCACTTCTTCTGTCTGTTACTTGCCCTATCTTTTCCAAAGGGTGCCCCCCTCCTCAGGCTTTTCCCTCCTCTACACCATCATTTCTGCTTGTTCCTTCCTCAAAATATCACCACTTTGGCCTGAACCTTCCTTAGGGTGACTGTTGGTTAGACTCCCCCTTAGCTAGGTTCTAACCTTGAGCTGTTCTCTTCTATGCTTGCCTTCTCTTCACTTGGTCTTCTCCTCCTCACACTGTCCCTTCCTTGGCCTGTTCCCTCTTTGGATGTCCTTTAAAGGCCTGTTTCTCATTTAGACATTGCCCTCCTCAGACTGACCATTTTCCCACCAGTTGATTACTCAAAATGTCCTTATCTCTTCCTCAGCCTTTTCCTTCCTTTATCTGTTGTCCACCATCATCCACTCCCGCTTTGAGTTAGTGCAATCCACCTCTGCCCCTTCCTTTGCTTTCCTGCTTCTTTGCCTCTCTAGTCTAGAGCAACTTCCCATCTTGGACTGTTCCATTTCATGCTATTCACTTTTCAGCCTGTGTCCTATATAGCCCATGCCTGCATCTGACCCCTCTGCTATGTCTGTCCCCTTCACTACTTCCTTCTTCCTTGACCTGTCCTTCTTCTCAGCTTGTCTACTTAACCTGGGAAAATACAACCACTTACCTTGACCTGAGACTCGCTCATGCCCAAGGAGTAGGCGAGGCGTGCCCTTTCGGGCCCAGCCAGGTACTTGGTCTGTTCGAAGGTCTTTTCAAGCGCAAAGATCTGGTGTCCGGTGAAGGTCGGGCGTGTATGCTTCTTCTTCAGGGGGTTATCACTGGACACTGAGGAGAACAATAAACTGGTATGAGCAGAAGGACTGAAGATCACAATAAAGCCTCAGTGAAGTGAGCAAGGTGAAGCGAGGGTGCAGAGGAACAGACCAGGGTGATCCCAGGTACAGAGGAACAGAGACCAGGGTGACACCAAGTGCAGTGGAACAGAGACTGAGGTGATCCCAGGTGCACAAGTACAGAGGCCCGGGTGGCCCAAGATGTAGAGGTGCAAGAGCAATAGATGAAGATACCCAGGGGCCCGTCTACTGGACAGCACAGTTCAGAGTGACCACAGGAGGCTGAAGGACAGAGACCATGTTGACTTTACTATGAAGAGGAGCAGACCAGCGAAAACACTGGAAAACCCAGCCTGTCTGAGTGCAGGAAAACCTTGACCTGCAGAGATTATCAGAGACCAGGATGACCGTATTATTTTATTAAGTTGTTTAACGCAGAGACCCCGCCAAAGAGGTAACCAGTACACCAGAAAACAGATTGTTAAAGCATGAAAAGAAGTTTAAACAGCAAGCCCATCAATTACAAAGTACTAAAAACTAAACCTTTAAAATGACATCTCTAAGACCGATCAAATTAAAATGCAAAAAGCAAGAACAAAAAGTTTTCAATTCACACCCCAACTCCTCAATGTGAGGGCCCAGTTTGACAAAGACTGGAAAAGAATAACGTCTTGGGGTATCCACGTAGAAAGCCTGCTGTGGGCTGTTGGTCCTACAGATGTTGGGGATCGCTAGAGTATCCTGGCTCTGGTTGGAACGAGACCTACTCTCCAGCCCTAGTTGGTTGGCCAAGGAGGAAGGAAGGATACCTCAGAACCAAAGGCTTGGAGACCAATCACAGACCTGCCAACTTAAAAAAGCACCTTGTGTGAGAAAAGGTAGAGGGGTGGGTTCTGGAGATAGAATGGGATCCCTGATCCCATTATTGTTTGACCAGCCATTGAGGGGCCTAGGAAGGGGGTTAGGCCATAGAGAGGAGATGGGGTTTTGCATCAAGCACCGACAGAGAGCCACTTCTGACCTCCTCAAAAAAACGGGCGCTTCTGAGCCTACTGGCGATATCTGGGCTAGTTAGCAAAAGTTGGGATGGACGCCAGTGGCGGAGAGCCTTCACACATGTGATATCGGCTTTTCACCAGGTGACTGTTTGAAGAGAGTGGATATCGTGTGACATACAATTGCAGCGGATGAATTGGCAGGTCTGCGATCATCCTTAATTTCAATTAGACTGGAAATTTAAAGGCACCCAATGTAGGGCTCACATAACAGGAGTAATCAGTTAAATCTTCTAGCACTCATGATTTTGTAAGACCTCTATTAAGGGTTCTTCAGGAGGCATTTAAATACTGCATTTCCGGCGACGAGGTGGCACTAGGCCAGAACAATGCTTGAGCTGGGGATTTTAAAGGGGTATTGGCTAAGAGTGCTCCTAAAAACCTTTACAAGTTGTGGCCTGTAAAAGTAAGGGCCCAGCCTAAAACACCCTGGATAGAATGCTGGGTTTGATCTATTGCCTCTACTACACCTGCTGAGTACACATCTATTGAGCGCATGTTGGAGAGAGTTGAGGGGATTGTCAACACAGAAAAAGAGCTTGTGGAAAGAAGGCTGTCATTGACCCAAGACTCTGTTTCCCGGGACTTTTCCCTGTTGCTGTCCGATCCTGGGATTGTAGTATTTAGATGGATTTCCCTATTGGTCCTGCTCTCTCCACCACTCCTGCCTTTACTTCCTCCTTGGAGGCCTCTATTAGATCACTGAAAAATAGCGCACTAGCCCCAGCACCATGTCCAACAAAAATGTCAAGAGGGTAGTCTGATCCAAATTTTCAACAAACCATTAGAAGCACCCAATATATTACAGACTAATGAATAATAACCCCTTTCTGGCATCGCAGCCAGAACTTAGAGACTCTGTCCCTTCACCTTTACCTGATGCAGGGTGCATGAGGCTCTTATTTCCTGATATGCAATGCATGGATCGCTTCATTGGCGGCTGTTTTGAGATTTAAACAACTCCTAACTACTGAGCTGTCTCTTTTGTTGGCCCACCTTGACTCTGTAGAGACCCAACTAGCAGCCATAAAAGCTCACTCTTGTCTTTATCTACTAGCCACACCTTTCAAGTACAAGCGCCTACTCAAGTCCCAATTCGAAGGTTGAAGCACCTCCAGGTAGCAAATGCTTCTCAGTTACCCCAAGCACATCAAATCCTATTTATTTGGAACACTGGGGGCAACTCAGCAGGAAAACCCAGCAGCCTAGAGGGCCACGTGTAACAGAAAACCTTACCGGTAGCAAACCTACCTATTTGGGTACATCACACCTTGCCTACCCCCAGCTACCTTCAGAATGCACCCCGTATAAAATCATTCTTAAGGACATTCCTGTGTTGTCACCACAAAGCAGAGAAGACCATACGTCCCTAAGGTATACATCTATTTTCTGTCTGAAGACCAACACTGGCTAATCCCAAGACTTCGAGCAGGAAGTTGTATTTGTAAGAAGGACAGTATGGGTAGGGAGTCACCCTAAGGATTCCCCTGTGGATTGGGTTATAATAAACTTTAAGAACCCTCAAACTGTCAAGCTGTTGCTGATCCACCTTACCAGGATACCAGCCAATAAGACCAAAATTAAGGCACTCCCATTAGGGTACCCCACTAGGCCCCCCCTGGGAAAGGGAACCTGTTATTTGCCCACTCACCGACTCAGTTCAGCTTCTCCTCAATATTCCTACCGCAAACATCTACGGTCTTCGGGGGTCTTTTAATTTTGATTAAAATAGCATTAAATCTGCACATAGAGCCCATGAGTATAGACTCGCCTGATATCATGGGACTAAAACTCTCTTTACTGAAAGGGCCTAATTTGTACTTTTTTAATGTCTATCTCAGGCCACAGCATAGGAACATAGAATCACCCATGCTAACTATTTTGGACCAGTACATAAATCGTATGACTCCAACGGATATGATTGTTTTTTGGAATTATTTTAATATTACTTATTAGCTCATTCATGCCTATGATTTGATAGCCGAGGAGGAGGACGAGACCCAGGGTATCCTGTCCCTCATAATTGATTCTTATGTCCCATGTACATCGGCAGCTCCCAGATGGCCCTGTTTGTAGTATCAAATGTTTAAAATAAAGGGCAAAGAAGACAGCGACCATTACCCCTTGATTCTAATGCTGAGCGGAGTCCTGAAGAAACAAGTGAGTCTGAAATCCCAATTACAGCACCAAAGGTGGACAATAACCATATGTCAATTAAATGGCCGCTGGTATTGGGCAATGTTGAAACCCTAACAGCCATATACAATGCATACTCTACAGCTTTTACTAGTTATACTCGCCTCCCTGTCACTGATATCCCTATAGCTGATATACACGACAACCTGGCTAGCATCTTAAAAAAGTCATGTTAGATAGCAAAGTTTCTTGGGGTACACATGTACAAAAGAGAAGGGAGGTACTCCAGCACCAAGCTATGGCTATTTTCAGAATTGTTAATTGGTAGAAATCCCTTCTGTAATTCTTAAGATTATAAAAGAAAAAAAAATTGCATAGGGACGTGGATCCTCCTCGGATCTGCGAATCCATGCGCCAAGAGCAATGCCGTGATTTAGCTGGCTGCAACCTGAGAGGAAAGTTGCTTCCTCCATTTTGTTAATCGGGACTCGGTTCCCAGCAGAGAAGATAAAGTTAGGAAGTGATAGAAGGGGTCAGGTTAGAGATACCCTGACCCCATGGAACTAAGGGAGGAGTCTGTGAGGGACACCTCATGGGGAAGAAATTGTCCAAAAACCTTTCTGTTTTTTAGCACACGAGGATCCGCAGATCCTTCTGGATTCAGGCGGATTCTCAGATCTAGACCCCAATTTAAAAAATACACTTACTCACGGACCCATACACAAACTCACACACTCACTCATAGACTCAGACACCCACTTATACACCCACATAACCACTCACACACCCACGCAGCCACTCACAGACCATCAAACCCCCTCACAGACCCACAGAGTTTTCACACACTCACTTACACACCCATGCAACCACTTACACACCCATACAGCCTCTCACACACCCATAGAGCCACTCACACATCCTCAAAACCACTTACAGACCCACTTATACACCCACACAACCACTCACACACCCATGCAGCCACTTAGACCGTCAAAACCACTCATAGACCCACAGAGTTTTCACACAACCACTCACACGCCCATACAGCCACTCACACACACATAGAGCCACTCACACACCCTCAAAACCACTCACACACCCCACACAGCACTCCTACACCCACTCACAGACCCACACAGCCAGGTACACACGCACTCACACATCCAACACACACCCACGTACAAACAACCACTCACACACACCCTCACACACTAAGGTTGCAGAGACATTATAGTTAGGAAACATCATTATAAAACCATAGAAATTCACTGAAAAAAACAAAGGTTACAGAGATGTTATAGTTAGTAAATAACATTTTAAAAACCTTAGAACTTCAATAGAAAAAAATAAAGGTTACAGGGACGTTATAGTTAGGTTCAGATTTTATACACAAAACCATGAAAATTCAGCAGTTATAGTTATCTCAAGTAACTATATCCAGCGCCATAAGGTAACTATAACTCATGCCCTCCCCGTGCACTGCTAATTACCCCACATATTACATCACTCATGACATCTTCTATGACACCATTGATATCACTGCAACATTTGCAGCACATTTATTGATGAGAAAACTGCATGGCGGGGGCACAAACTATAGTTACCTTAGGGCAGGAGATATAGTTACTTAAACTGTAACTATAACTCTATAACGTCCCAGTAACCTTTGTCTTTTCAGTGAATATATATATATATATATATATATATATATATATATATATATTTTATTTTTTATTTTTTATTCAAGGTACGTAGATGCAGAGTGAAGAGTAGTAAATACTTACCTCCCTCTGTGCACTTACCTCTTTGAAATGTTGCCCCTCAATATTTTTATGATACTCTGTCCCATCGAAATTCTCCCTTCGATATTTCGTAGTACAATGCTAACAACTCTTGCTCCCCCTATAATGCCTGCACTATACACATGTGCAGTCCATCCCACCCTTGCACATAAAAAACTGTGTCTCATTTTTAGATCACAGCTTAATTGTGATATCACTAATCACCTGTAACTAGAAAACAACATAATTACTTTACTGTAATAATTTTTAGGCCTCGTCTGGTGTTAGAAGCGCACATGCGCTGCTCTCGCCATGCGAGGGCTTCTTGGAATCAATATGATTCCAGAAGCTCGCGTTCTGCTCTGCCCGTGTTTTCCATTGGTGCGCGTCATTTTGCGTCACCAATTATGCAAAACCGGGTGTTCGGATTGTCCAGGAGGATTTTAAGTCCCTCCTGGTTACCACCCTGTCTGCTTTTGGCCCCGCCCACCGGGATTGCATCTTTTACAGGCGGCGGGAGACAGTGTCTCTTAATTAGCCGCTAAGCACTTTTTTTTGGTATAGCTTTTCGCCGTCCCTCGCTGCTCGTCAGGCTTTGTTTTAATGCTCCCCCTACACAAACGCCCCCCCCTACACAAACGCCCGCAGGTCGGGCTCCTACATAAACGCAATGTCGGTGACCGTTCTTATTTATTTAATTGTTTTGCTGTGAGGGCCGCTTTCACATTTGCATTTGTTTATTTAATTATTTTAGAGCGCGGTCCGCTAACATTAGCGGCCGCACTTGATTTATATGTCTGTTTTCGATTCGGGAGGACAGTCACATCACAGTGAGTTTAAAGGCGAAATGCAACTATAGGCCGCAGAGGGACGGTACATTCTGTGGTGAAAGAGAATGGCATGCTGGTGTTGTAACTGCTGGGCTAATCGCATGTCTTCAATGTGGGGAGGCCTTTTCTTCTTCCTTGGGCTTGAAACCCTACACTTATGTTATGGGATTAATCGGCCCCTCTAACACACCCAGCAGGACACTACGAGTATCTGGGATGTCTGGGGACGCAGAGTCTATGATCCGCAGACGCTGCTCCCAGCTACATGGGATCTCAAAACTTTTAATCAAAGCCAGATGCTTTGTGTCCACTCCAAGGGCTCATCCACAGCTTCCCATTGGTACCTCATGCTGTGTACTAGCCAACCCTATCACTGGGAAAAGTGTAGACCCTCCTTTCCTCGCAGGAGGCTGCAGGTCAGATGTAGAGTCCTGTGCTGGAATTCCTGCAGCCAGCGAGGTTATAAAAGCCCTGCGTTTTGCTCCGTCCTCCCTCCCCAGAGTCCAGACCCACAGAGTCCTGCGCCTAGTGTTGCTCCTACACTGCCTACTTTGCCCGGCGGCTGCCATCTCCCGGCAGGAGCTGTTCTCCATCGGGGAGCACAAGGAAGATCGACTGCTCCTGGAGGGTGACAACGAGACCTCGGAGGTGGTCAAGCTGAAGAAGCCTGTGCCGTTTTACGAACCGGAGTTCCACAGCCTTTACGTGAGTCTGTGCGTCCTCTCTGCTCACCGGTGCTTGAAAGCGCTATGTTCTTTGCCCATAGGGTTTCAAAGCACTGTGCCTTATGCACCCTGGGCATCAAAGTATTGCTCTCTATGCCTGGGGCTTCAAAGCACTGTGCCCTCTGTTCCCTGGATTTCAACGTACTGTGCCTTCTGGTGCCGGACTTGAAAGCGCCTTGTTCTCTGTTCCAGGGGCTTAAGTGCACTGTATCCTCTGTGCCAAAGACTTGGATGCACTGCGTTTTCTATGCCTGGGTTGTAACAGTTGTAATGAATGGACACTCTGTCAGATGGGGGCAGATCATTGCCAGGAGTGGGCGAGCACGTAAGCTCCCAGTGTAAACAAATGCCTGTTTATATCTATTAAGTATATCAATATATACTTAACTGTAAGTCTTATACAAAACACAGAGCTCAAGTTCTGTGCATTAAGATGTGTTTGGTCGGGTGAATGTGCTTTGCCATCAAATCGCATTGCTAGTGCTTTCCTGTTCTTGTTAAACGTGTGCGTGTTCTTCTTCTATGGGCTTGAAACCCTACACTTGTGGTATAGGGGATTAATCGCCCCCTCAAACACGCCCAGCAGGACACTACAATCATCTGGGATTTCTGGGGACAAAGAGGGCCAGATGTAGGTAAATCCGATTTACCGACCCTTAAATACTGAATCATACCAAATCGGTATTTAAGAGTCGGTAAATCGGAAGGGGGCAGATGTAGGTAATTCTCAATTACGAATTACTGAATCAGTAGGATTCGGTATTTACCGATTCGGTAAATGCCAAATCGGTATTGCCCATTGATTCCTATGGGCATTGAAGCCCATAGGAATCAATGGGCAATACCGATTCGGTATTTACCGAATCGGTAAATACCGAATCCTGCAAGGGTGCAGGGGGTGTCACTTTGACACCCTCTAGCACCCCAAGTACGGGCTTGTGTGCCATGTGGCAAACATACATGCCCTAAGGGGCATGTCTGTGTGTCACATGGCACAGGTGTACATGCACAGATGTGCATGTACACTTGAATTCGGTATTTCACCACCCAATTGTATTGGGTGGTAAAATACCGAATTCTGAAGGCCTGTAGCACTGTAAACAGTGCTACCTACATCAGGAATTTTCTGAATCGGTAAAATTACCGATTCGGTATTTTACAGAATCGGTAGATTTACCTAATCTGTAAATTTACCGATTCTGTGAAATATAGCCCCCTACATCTCAATCGGCCGTTACCGACCGGTATTTGGTGACCTACATCGGGCCCAAAGAGTCTTTAATAGGAAGTCGCTGCTCGCAGCTGCTTAGGATCTCGAAACTTTTAATAAAAGCCAGAGGCTTTGTGTCCACTTGAGGGGCTCCTACCCGGCTTCCCATTGGCCCCTCTCGCTGTCTGCCAGCCAACCCTTTCACTGGGAAAAGTATGCACCCTCTTTTCCCTGCAGGGAGTGAAATACTTAACTGAAAGTATTATAAACGAGCATTAAAAATGCAATCGGTCTCGCCTTTCATTAAGTTAAAGCCATTTGTTTTGCTATACAATACCATTAGCGAAGCAAATGGCTTTAACTTAATCAAAGGCGAGACCTATTGCATTTTCAATGCTTGTTAAAGAGGAGCTGTGCCTTACCATGCCTTGCCCAAGGAGACAGTGTGAAAAGAAATCTCCTGTGCAGTACATCTGCTGCGTCTTACTCTACCACAGGAAAGGTAGCTTTTTGCCTCCCTTTTTCTTTCTCTGAATGTACAGTCATTAACTGATAAGGAGATATTTATAGTAATGTGTTTACTTATTGCACTGCCGAAGTTCACTAAAAGAGAATGCAAACCAATCTACATTGAATGAATGAATATTAGTCTTATAGAGCGCGAACTTTCCCAAAGGGCGACAAGGCGCTACGGCACAGCTTTCCAAACTTTTCATGTTGGTGACACACCTTTTTGTGAAAAAAATTTCAGGGACACGGTAACGCGAGGAAGCCCTGCGAGCAAGCCCGAAACACCTATGGTGGGTTCAGGCCCCACACCCCCCACACACATACCCCACACACACACCACCCGACAAACACACCACCCCACACAACCCCCCCACACACACAACCCCACACACACCTCATACAACCCCCACACAACCCCCACACAACCCCCCCACACACCAACCCCCCCACACACAACCCCCCCACACACAACCCCCCCACACACACAACCCCCCCCACACACAACCCCCCCCCACACACACAACCCCCCCACACTCAATCCCCCCACACACAACCCCCAGGGGCGGCTGGTGACATTTGAAAATGGTGGGGCATAAACTAATTTGCATATTGCACCGCAGCGATCGAGCGCAGTGAGCAAGCCCGAACCACCTTGCATCCATCCATACATCATTCATGCATCCACCCATCCATCCAACCACCCACCCTGCATACATCATTCATTCATGCATCCACCCATCCATCCATCATGCATCCGCCCATCATGCATGCATGCATCCATACATCATTCATGCATCCACCCATCCATCCACCCAACCATCCTGCATCCATACATCATTCATGCACCCACCCATCCATCCACCCACCCATCCATCCATCATGCATTAATCCATCATGCATGCATCCATCCATACATCATTCATGCATCCCCCATCCATCCACCCACCCATCCTGCATCCATACATCATTCATTCATGCACCCACCCATCCATCCACCCATCCATCCATCCATCATGCATCCACCCATCATGCAAGCATCCATCCATACATCCTTCATGCATCCATCCATTCACCCACCCATCCATCCATCATTCATGCATCCACCCATCCATCCATCATGCATCCACCCATCATGCATGCATCCATCCATACATCATTCATGCATCCACTCATCCACCCAACCATCCTGCATCCATACATCATTCATTCATGCACCCATCCATCCACCCATCCATCCATCATGCACCCACCCATCATGCATGCATCCATCTATACATCATTCATGCATCCACCCATCCATCCACCCACCCATCCTGCATCCATACATCATTCATTCATGCACCCACCCATCCATCCATCCACCCATCCATCCATCCATCATGCATCCACCCATCATGCATGCATCCATGCATCCATCCATACATCATTCATGCATCCATCCATCCATCCACCCATCCATCCATCCATCATGCATCCACCCATCATGCATGCATCCACCCATCCATCCTGCATCCATACATCATTCATTCATGCATCCACCCATCCACCCACCCATCCGTCCTGCATCCATCATTCATGCATCCATCCACCCATCATGCATGCATCCATCCATGCACCCATCCACCCACCCATCCACCGAACAATCATTAATGCACCAACCCTGCATCCATCCATCATTCATGTATTTACACATTTCTGTGGCAGATGCTTTAACACACTGAACTATCGCAAGTCATTTGTGCAAGCTAAACACCGAAAAACACACTCTAACCTTGCTGCCGGTCCCGCACACGTCACAGGCTCACAGCGCCCCTGGCCAATCCTGGCGCCAGGGGCACAGGTACCCTCTCGCCCGCAGCACGCCCATTAGGGCTCCTGATGGGCATGCGCAACGCCGCCAAAACACAAGTGCGCATGCGTGGGCACGGGTAAAAATTCACCCTCCGTCCCCACGCATGCGTACTTGTGTTGCCGTCTCTACCATCATGTCAATGAATCAACGTGACGCTCGCCCGGCGGTCTGACGTCATGTTGATTCATTGACATGATTGTCATGAGGGAGCTGCGGGCGGCGTTGGGCAGGGGGGGCTACGCCCCCACGCCCCAATGGACGAACCGCGCCTGACAACCCCCCCCACACACACACATACAACGCCACACACACACATGCAAGTGTCCGTCTATAACAAAACTGGTGGTCTTGTAAAGCACTCTGATACCTTTGGCTCTAGTTTGGATGTTTTCTACCATATCTTAGCTTGTAAAAACAAAACAAATGAAATGCATGCTTCCAAGTGGAAATACTGGCCCCGGGAGAGAAAGAAAGGGTGGATATGCAAGAGGATGAAACATAAAAGGAGGAAGGCGTGTGAAAGACAAGTGGGGGAAGGGAGAAGCATTGGCACTTTGCAGACTGCGCCTGACATGTGTAGGATCTTAAGCAGGAGTCAGGCACCAGGCACATCTATGAAACACTACTTCAGAATGACGGCAATGCAATAAACACCCCATGTGTCCCTGGACTCGTTGCTGTGACAGCAGGAGGCAGCTCCATCTGACCAAAATGTGGGTCTGGGGCAAACTAATCCCGGCCCCGCCCCTCCCCCCTTAGCTACAGAGCTCCCCAAAAAGTCAGCATCGGGCGGCCTCAGGAAGCCTCCCTCCGATGTGGCATATACATAATAATAAATAAGAAGTGCTAGTCTCTCTCCTGGCCCTGGTCTCCGGGGAGCTGGGCGGGAGCCTGCAGAGTTCGCGTCACTTTCGAACGAGTGTTGTTCTTTTTCTGCAAAAGAGCAGCCCTCGGAATTGCAGAGGCCGCCGCATCCACCCGCAGGGTGGGGGAGGCTCAAAGGCCGGCGCCATAACCCACGCTGTGCCAACAGGGGGATGGAACTGGTCCTGGGCGCCCCGAAGCGGCCTGGACCAGCGGAAGCGGGGTGCGCACCAGCCACCCCGACAGGAAGTGACCTTGTGACCTTGGCGCCCATGGGGGGCGACCAATGGCCAACCTTGCTACCTTTGAACCCCCCAATCAAAGGGGGGTTCACCTGAAGCCCATAGGGGGCTCAAGGGGGCAGAAACGGGGTGCGCACCAGCCACCCCGACAGGAAGTGACCTTGTGACCTCGGCGCCCATGGGGGGGCGACCAATGGCCAACCTTGCTACCTTTGAACCCCCCAATCAATGGGGGTTTCACCTGGAGCCCATAGGGGGCTCAAGGGGATTTAAGCACCGCCGCTCCCCAGCCAGAATCACAACGTCTTCGAAGGAGCTGGGAGAGCGGCGCGACAACGACATCGTTTGAAGAAGACCGACTGCGGCAAGAGGCGGCGAAGAACGGCCGAAGCAGAAGGACGACCTCACGGAGCGGCGCGCCGGTCAAGTTCTCCACCCAGCTCCCCGGGAACCCGAAGCGTCGGAGAAAGACGACGAGCTCGGCAGCCTTGCCAAGCTCCAGCGCGGTAAGCAATTGTCTAGTTTGGAGCGCGCATTGAGCCGCTTCATCAGACGCACAGCACACACGTGCAAAGAGGTTCGAGGGCGGGTCCGGAATTCCTTCCGACCCAGCGGCGCAGGTTAGCCCGCGGAAACCAGACCTAGGCCTCGGGGACAACATGGCGGAAGATCAGCCAGGAGACATGGCGGAAGTGCTGAAGAAGATCCGCGAGATATCGGCGGTACACGGCGACGAATGGCTCCAGCCCCATTTGGCCAAAGGGAAGGAGAATAGGCCGGACGGCCAGGCGGAGGAGGAAGCAGGCCCGTCAGCACCCAAGAAGCCTAAGACCTCGCCGAGGAAGAAGACGTCCAAGAGGAATCCCCCAAAGAAAGTGCGCCAGAAGCTCCCGCCGCTGAGGTCAGACGACAGCAAGCAGGGTGAGACGAACGACAGAGCGGTTAATGGTGAGCATATTAGTACCATTGTAAAAGAATGCTTGAAATCGCTCGCTCCGTCTTTACTGAACAGCTCAGGGCAGGGGGCGGCGGGGCCCAGGGAACAACGCACCGACGAGACAGGGGGCTTAACGTGGCATATGATGGATCCGGGGTGGGCCCGGCAGTCAAGGGTGCAGGATCAGGTGGGCCTGTCCCCACAGGGGGATCAGGTTTCCCCATTACCCGGTTGGGGGTATAATACTGGGTCCGGGAGCCCGGGATCGGGGGGGCTAGGCAGTGACTTGTACGCCAGACCATCTCCCGGCCCTGCCTCCTTGACGACGAAAGCCACGGGGCTCGCGTGCCTTATTCCTCTCGCAGTGAAAGAGAGGATATGGCGCAAGGAGTTCATCGATATATTCTCGCTCCTAGAAATACAGCTAGAGGGCCTCGACCTGACCACATGTGACAGGAGAGAGGACGAAAAAAGGGAGAGGCGAGGGGCTAGAAAGGAGCGGAACTTCGAGAATTGGCTAGACGCTTTTAGGATCATGGCATGTATCATTGTAGAGAGGTTCCCCCATTGCGCAGCTGACCTATGGCTGTATGAGGCCAACATACATTCTGCGCAGAGGCAATTCCCCGGGGACGCATGGTTGGAATACGATAAGGGCTTCAGGTTAAAGATGCAGAGGCACCCAGAGATGGAGTGGAACGAGGAGGACGTTTCAGGTTTTATTCATAAAATGCTCGCTGCCAAAGAAGTGAGAGCCTGGACGGGGAAATACGACCAGTCCTTTCGGAGTTCGTCCCACAAGGGGAAGAACAAAAGTTACCAGAAACAGTCCTCTAGGCGGTCTAACTCCCCCCCCGCGACCAAGGCCATATGCTGGCGATATGATGCAGGGGACTGTTCATGGGGCTCCTCGTGCAAATTCCAACATGCATGCTCAAGCTGCGGAGGGAAACACGCGGCAACAACATGCAAAGGCTCCAAGCGGGAAGCAAAGAGCGAAAAGAAGGAGAAACACAAGAAGCACTAGCCCGAAGGCTAGTGAGGGCATGACACTAGTAGACATTGAGCAGTGCCAGCTGGCTAGGTCCCCCCATTAATACACTACAGCTGCGCAGTTTAGCAAACAGGTATCCAAACAAAACAGACGCAAAGACGCTGGTTGAGGGTTTTGAAGAAGGCTTCATTATCCCGTTTCAAGGCTCACTGCCACTAACGGGAGCGAATAACTTACAGTCAGCGAGGCAGCATCCCCGGGTGGTGAGCGCGAAGATAGAAAAGGAGAAGAACTTGGGCAGAATTGAGGGCCCCCTCCCTCAGGAATGTTGCGAGGGAATAGTCATCTCCCCACTAGGAGTGGTTCCGAAAAAAGAAAAGGGCCAATTCAGGCTAATACACCACTTGTCATACCCCGAGGGGGGGTCCGTAAACGATGGCATCGACCAGGAAGCATGCTCGGTGGGTTACGCGTCAGTGGATGACGCTATCGCGCTAGTCAAAGCGTCAGGAAAGGGGGCCCTCATGGCCAAGGCGGACATCGAATCTGCCTTTCGTTTATTACCGGTACATCCGACCAGCTTCCACCTGCTGGGCTTCCAATGGGAAGGGGACACGTACGTCGACAAAGCCATGCCCATGGGATGTGCCATATCTTGTGCCTATTTTGAACAATTCGCTACCTTCCTGGAATGGGCCCTCCACGACAGGCATCAAGGGGGCGGGAAGCTGCACTACCTGGACGATTTCCTGTTCACAGGGCCGGCGGGATCGCCGACGTGCGCCAGTACACTGGCGGCGTTCGAGGACCTGACCGAAACACTCGGAGTCCCCTTAGCAAAAGAGAAGACGACAGGCCCAACGACTAGACTGACGTTCTTGGGCATTGAGCTTGACTCCACGGCCGGGACCGCCAGGCTCCCCCCGGAGAAGGTACAGGAGTTCAGGGAGGAAATAGCCAAACTGCGAGGCCGGCGCAAAGCCACCCTCAGGGACATACAAGGGGTGATAGGCAGGCTGAACTTTGCGGCGAGGGTCATCCCGCCCGCCAGGGTCTTTTCCAGGCGCCTCACCGCGCTAACGGCTGGCGTTACCCACAAGCACCACCACATCCGGCTGAGCACGGGTGTAAGGCAGGATCTACAAGTATGGGACGAATTCCTGCAGGATTTCAATGGTGTGCTGATTTGGAAAAAGGGTTGGGTGACAGCCGATCAGCTATCCCTATACACAGACGCAGCAGGGAGCCTGGGATTTGGGGCGGTCCTGGGGAACAAATGGTGTGCCAGCCAGTGGCCAGACAGGTGGCATGCGCAGGGGCTCACAAAAAACATCACGTTCCTCGAACTATTCCCAATAGTAGTGGCTCTGACGGTATGGAAAAAAGAGATAAGGAACCTAAAGCTCACTTTGTGGTCGGATAACTTGGGGGTAGTGCAGGCCATTAACAGAGGCGCAGCAAAATGCCCGGGCATGTTGAGGCTAATGCGAGAGTTGGTTAAATTGCAGCTCGAAGGGAACCTGGAGCTGAAGGCTCGGCACGTGCCGGGGACGGAGAACACGGTCGCCGATGCGCTATCCCGGTCCCAGATGACACGGTTCAAACAACTTCTACCCGGTGCGGACGAGGTGATGACCCCCTTTCCAACATACCTGTGGGACCTGGGGGGGTTGACTTGTCCAGATTAATAGGGCACTCGCTCACCTCTGAGGCGCACAAGAGATACAAAAAATACGCGGCCACAGTAATGAGAATCGGGGGCATAGTGTCGCTGGAAGACAAATCAACGGTCCGCACAGCGGCGGAGAAATTCGTGCAATGGGCATTCGACGCCAAGAAAACAAGGTCTTGGGCACAGGCGCACCTGGCCGCCATTGCATACTTTGCCAGGCTCCACACAGGCGAGGACCCCACGGCAACTGTTTACCTGAAGGCAGCCCTGAAAGGCTGGCGAAAACTTGAGGGGACCAAGAAGGACACCAGACGCCCCATTGATTACGACAAGCTGGGTCAGTTACTTAGCGCCCTAACCAGCATCATTGCAGACAGGTATGAACGGCTACTCTTCGGGGCCGCGTTCACCACGGCCTTCTTTGGGGCTTTTCGGGTAAGCGAAATAGTGGCCCCCAACAGGTCAGGCCCGGCGCAGCGCTGCTTGCAGGCAAGGGACGTCAAGCCGATGGTAAAAGCGGTGGAGCTCACGCTTAGACAATCCAAAACGGATAGGGCTCGAAAAGGGGCGACGGTTCGTCTACATTGTATCCCGGAGGTGGGGCGCTGCGCAGTGTGCTGGCTGCTGCAATACATGGCGGTTCGGCCGGCGGGGGATGGCCCCCTCTTTGTGCACCAAGATGGAAGGAACTTGAGCAGGTTCCAGTTCACGGCCATAATGCGCCAGGGCCTCAGTAAGGTGGGGCTCCAGGCAACATCATTTGCCCCGCACTCCTTCAGGATCGGGGCGGCGACCTCGGCATCGCAGTATGGCATGCCAGAGGACAGGATCCAGGCCGTGGGCAGATGGCGGTCCAGGGCATACAAGTCTTACATACGCCCGCATCTCATATAAAAAAAAAAAAAAAAAAAAAAAAAAGGGGAAAAGGGGTAGTGGGGGGGGGGGGGGGGAGCAGCCGCCTTGGGATGCCGCACGGCAGGGTCTATTGCCCCCTTCCTCGTCCACACCCGGTGCGCAGAAAGCCACCTTAATGGAGCATTTTTTCTCGACAGGAGGACGCCCACAACTGGTATGGGTCGTGGGACACTCATTCGTGTCCAGAATGGAGTCCTGGTGGAGGCGAGTGGGGCACAAGCAAAGCAGACCCAAGGCGACATACATCCGCTGGATCGGACGGCCCGGCATGAGGTGGGAGCAGTTACTACCGACCCTGGACGGCCTCATGGCAGACTCAGCCTGGCTGCCAGACGTGCTGATCATACATCTAGGAGGGAACGACCTAACGCGGTTGGGCCGCAAAGCGGTGGGCCAAGCCATCCAGAGGGATATCGCCAAAGCGGCGGCATGGCTGGGGACCACGACAGTGGTGTGGTCGGAGATGATCAGCAGGAGGCACTGGAGGGGTGCCGACTCAAACAAAGCGGTGGACAACGCAAGGCGCAAGCTAAATACCGCCATGCACAAGTTTTGCTCAACCAACGGCCTGGAATCAATCCGGCACGGCCTCATCCACCCAGGCCGCCCAGAGCTATATGGACGAGATGGGGTGCATCTGTCCGATAAAGGAATGGAGGTGTTCTGGGGCAACTTGTGGGGCGCAATGACGCTCGCGGGTTGTCGTTGAAAAGGAGCAAGAGAAAAGGGGAAGGTAGGTAGCCACGAACCGAGGGGCAAAGGGGGGAGCCGCAGAAAGACGTGAGCCTCCCTGCGGCGTGGCGGAAATCCTACAATCGTTGGCTAACCAAACACACCGGTGGGCGGTGTGTAGGAGGAGGGCCACTCACTTTTCAATGCCGCACGGCAGGGTGACGTGGCCGCACAAAGGAGGGGAGGAAAAAACGGAGACGGCACTCGCGGCCCAGACCCGGCCGGACGGCAGGGCGCAAATGGTAGCGAGCTGGGGACCTAACTCCAGGCAAAGAAGCTCCCCTCCATAACACCCAAAAGGGGTGTGGCCAACCAACTACCAGAACACCAAGAAACTGATTAAGAACTGGTTGTACAAAAGTGCCATTTACGAACTGATGGGTGCACGAGAGACAGACACCTGTACCACGGGAAGGTGTCGTAAACTGTAATGTGATGTGCATGATTTATGGTTAAAGTTCGCAAATGAAGATTGTACAACCAGTATGTTATTAATATTGTTATTAATAATCAATATTGTTATTAATAAATCTGCGGCCAACAATGACCATCAACAAGAACTGAGATTGTTGGCTGACATTATTTGCTAGGATTGTCGGAGAAGATGGGGGAGGTATGCAGATGCCGACCGACAAGTAAGTATAGACGGTGGACCCACTGAGTAGGCACATGCGAGGGTTATTGCAGAGGCCGCCGCATCCACCCGCAGGGTGGGGGAGGCTCAAAGGCCGGCGCCATAACCCACGCTGTGCCAACAGGGGGATGGAACTGGTCCTGGGCGCCCCGAAGCGGCCTGGACCAGCGGAAGCGGGGTGCGCACCAGCCACCCCGACAGGAAGTGACCTTGTGACCTTGGCGCCCATGGGGGGCGACCAATGGCCAACCTTGCTACCTTTGAACCCCCCAATCAAAGGGGGGTTCACCTGAAGCCCATAGGGGGCTCAAGGGGGCGGAAACGGGGTGCGCACCAGCCACCCCGACAGGAAGTGACCTTGTGACCTCGGCGCCCATGGGGGGCGACCAATGGCCAACCTTGCTACCTTTGAACCCCCCAATCAATGGGGGTTTCACCTGGAGCCCATAGGGGGCTCAAGGGGATTTAAGCACCGCCGCTCCCCAGCCAGAATCACAATGTCTTCGAAGGAGCTGGGAGAGCGGCGCGACAACGACATCGTTTGAAGCCCACCCACCCACACCTGAGGAACAGCAGAGTCGCAGTGCTGGACAGTGGGGAAAGCGTTGGCGGAAATCCTACAATCGTTGGCTAACCAAACACACCGGTGGGCGGTGTGTAGGAGGAGGGCCACTCACTTTTCAATGCCGCACGGCAGGGTGACGTGGCCGCACAAAGGAGGGGAGGAAAAAACGGAGACGGCACTCGCGGCCCAGACCCGGCCGGACGGCAGGGCGCAAATGGTAGCGAGCTGGGGACCTAACTCCAGGCAAAGAAGCTCCCCTCCATGACACCCAAAAGGGGTGTGGCCAACCAACTACCAGAACACCAAGAAACTGATTAAGAACTGGTTGTACAAAAGTGCCATTTACGAACTGATGGGTGCACGAGAGACAGACACCTGTACCACGGGAAGGTGTCGTAAACTGTAATGTGATGTGCATGATTTATGGTTAAAGTTCGCAAATGAAGATTGTACAACCAGTATGTTATTAATATTGTTATTAATAATCAATATTGTTATTAATAAATCTGCGGCCAACAATGACCATCAACAAGAACTGAGATTGTTGGCTGACATTATTTGCTAGGATTGTCGGAGAAGATGGGGGAGGTATGTAGATGCCGACCGACAAGTAAGTATAGACGGTGGACCCACTGAGTAGGCACATGCGAGGGTTATTGCTCGCTCCTCTAAAGGTGCTATAGATAGCTAGCTCCTCGAGCGGTGGTGGCAGCGCTCCCCGCGGGAGCTTCAAATGGAACAAGTGGCAGAGTCCGGCAGGAGACTGGGGAGCCAGCGTAAAAAGGATCGCATTAAAGACAAAGGGCGCGGACCCCCACTGACGGCTCGTCTTGAGGGTCTGCCATACATTGCAGTATTACACCTCCACTGGGAACCTGCGCACACCTCACTTTTTCCTCCTGTGTTGCGCCGTTTACTGCCTCTTGCATTTGGTTTGTGTAGTATGTGGTTATTGTTAAGAATGACGCGCGTGAACGCACGCGCGTCATTCACAACAATATTATCCTGTGTTGTTATTTGAATGCGAATCGCTGTGTGTTGTGCTCGCGTGAGGTGTGTTAGCGTGTTGGTACCGCGTGTCTGTATGTTGTTCTTTGAATGTGGATGCGTGTATGGTGGTCTGAGTCGCGTGTGTATGTCGCGTGTGTGTGTTATTACTTGAATCAGGACGCCTCAGTAAAATGGGTTAGCCGTGCTGTTAAACGGCACTTTAGATTGTACGCTGCGACGGCAGGACGCAAATAAAGAGTTTCCTTACCGGATCTTCATGAATCTATTTTCCTGGAGTCTTTATTACTTTTTCCACACTGGCGACCAGCATCACCATGGAATAAAATTGGGATTGATATCATTGGACCTTTCAGTGTTCTACCACAACAACATTCTTTTGGCATTGTGCTCATAGATTATTTCTCAAAATGGCCTGAGATAAAGACAGTCAAGGAGGTCACTAGCGATGCTATTATACAATTTATGGATGAAGTCTTCTGTAGGGAAGGGATCCCCCAAGAGGTAGTGACAGATAACGGGCCGCAATTTATCAGTAAGCAAATGGAAAGATATTTTAGCAGATGTGGTATTTCTCACAGAAGAATTGCAGTATTCCATCCTGAGGCCAATGGTCAAATAGAAAGATTCAATAGAGTTGTCAAGGAAGCTATACAACTAGCTGTTAAAGGTGGATTGTGTTGGAACAAAGCACTACAGTCCATGTTATTATCTTATAGAACTGCCCCCAACGCTATTACTTTGCTATCTCCTTTTGAGATGTTAAGAGGACGTAAACCTAGTACCAACTTACTGCCTTGGTGGTTAAAAAATAAAGACAGTAACCGTATTGACTTTGCTGAAGTGGATTTTGGGGAAATTCGCAAGAAAGTTGATATCTATAAGGAAAAGATGAAGGAAGAATTGTTAAGAGATAGAACAGGGAGTTGTGTGCCTGTTCATGTTGGTGATTTGGTGAGGTTGAAAAAAGGCGGCTATGTACATAAGGGTTTGGCAAAGTGGTCTGATCCTGTTAAAGTGATTGAAGTGTTTAAAAACGCTGTAAGAGTGACTGATGGAAGCGTGTGGCATTTTAGCAGAGTTTCCAAATATAATATTGGCAAGGGAATTCCTGAAATTCCTTTATCAAATGCTGTTTTGGATGAAGATGATTCATCCAATGTATTTTTGGACGTTAACATTAATGATTCCAAGTTACCTGTTTCTTCCACTGTCTCCATTAACAGTGAATTATCTTCTGTCCCCATTGATTGTGATTCACAGGAGTTGTTGAGAAGCTCGAGGTGTCGCAAGATTCCTTCAAGGTTTAATGATTTTGTTCTTTCTTAAAAAAAAAAAGAGGGAGGTGTGTAGTATGTGGTTATTGTTAAGAATGACGCGCGTGAACGCACGCGCGTCATTCACAACAATATTATCCTGTGTTGTTATTTGAATGCGAATCGCTGTGTGTTGTGCTCGCGTGAGGTGTGTTAGCGTGTTGGTACCGCGTGTCTGTATGTTGTTCTTTGAATGTGGATGCGTGTATGGTGGTCTGAGTCGCGTGTGTATGTCGCGTGTGTGTGTTATTACTTGAATCAGGACGCCTCAGTAAAATGGGTTAGCCGTGCTGTTAAACGGCACTTTAGATTGTACGCTGCGACGGCAGGACGCAAATAAAGAGTTTCCTTACCGGATCTTCATGAATCTATTTTCCTGGAGTCTTTATTACTTTTTCCACAGTTTGCTCACAATTGTCCCTCGTGTAACTTATGGTTTGCTTTTGTAATCTTCTCCTCCTCATGGATCATTCCTGTTCCTATTGTGAAGCGCTCCGACGCCTTGGGGTAAAGTCGGCGCGAAGAAAAACGAATCCCTGCACTAGACCGAAATTACAGAGCAGGCGGGCGCCATCTCCACCTTTTCAGCCCCCACCCCCATTGACATCAGAGGGCTTCAGCCCCCACTCATCCACCTGCCCCCGTCGTGTGCCCCCCCCCCCCCCCCCCCCCCCCCCGTGTTGTGTGGCTGCTCGGGGCCGCTCACAGCCGCACCCAAGCACTTCACAGGTCGTTAAAGACCTTGTACATGTAAATGGGCCTTGTTGTCTCACCTCTACTAAGAGCCCCTGCAGCTCGACAGACAGATGAGATGCAGACGGCATCTCATCGGGCGACACACCTACGGCTGGGGCGGGACACAGTGATGTGTCGCGCCACACAGTTTGGAAAGCTGTGCGCTACGGATAGAGCCAGAGATCGGAGGAAGCACAGAAAGGGGCCCATCACTTGAAGAGTGTAGAGCCATGTTTTTAATGCCTTGTGAAACGAAAAGTTAGTCTTCCCCAGATAGAGGGAGAGAATTCCAGAACATTGCTACCACACATTCTCAACCACAGCCATGACTTTGTGATAACTTGCTAACTGCAAAGTGGAGTGTTTATTTAGAACCTTAAGTCCAATTCCTTTTGTAATTCTACTTCTGGGAAGCTCAAGTGAACGACTCGTGTGCTACTGGTAGCTCTTCGACTGCCAGTAAGTAGCTTGCCGAGGTGGTGGGGGGTCACCCCATTTCAGCACACCAACTAGTGCAGAGTCGCACCCAGTGGTTGATTTGTAAAAACAAAATAAGTACCAGGGCTCTTGTCAGGAGGCAGCTTGCACCGGCCATTTCTCCTGTTAGCGCTGCCTAAAACAGACTACTAGCCATGAAAGTGAGAATAGGATGTGGCTTAATGGCCAGAGCTGCCGACTTTGGACCTGGGGAACCAAGTTCGAGTCTCAGCTTTGGCTCAACATCCTATGATTCTGGGCAAATCACTGTGTCTGTGTCTGTGTGCGTGCACACACAAGCAGGTGTACTCACTCTTGCGCACGCTCTCTGTCCCTCTCACTGGAGCCTGCAACACGAGCCATCACAGTATTGCAGTGCAGTCTCTAGTTATCTACCCAAAGTGTGCCTACATGCACGTGACCAGAAAAAAAGAAAGCTGCAGCAGATCACTGGAGTAGCGGACTGTATATTGTGGGAGTAAACTGGATGGAACTATAACTGGAAAGCCCATATTTTCAAAAGTCTCACCATAGCGTGACAAGGGGAGAGTCGGAAAGCGTCATATCTACAGACATATGCATGCCACTCTCCTCTCTCCCTAGCACCAGGACACAATCCGGTTTCTGAGTGCAATGCGCACACCTTTGCACCATAGTGCCAGGGTGTCCGTGTGAATCTAGCTTAGGTTTTGTCCTGGAAGGATGCCCCACGTACAAAATACTATGCCTGGAGAATCTTTAAAACGTTTCCCACATCAGATGGGTGTTGTACAGTGCAGCACACATGCGTAGTAGGAACATTTAGGAGAAATAAAGCATTATGCATTTGTAACTGCAGCTTCAATGTGGGATTTTTTAATGCAAAACCCTGTCTACTATTGTTAGTAGATAGGGGTTTTGCAACAAAAACCATGACTGGTAGCATAGGAACAGCTATGTACCACTCATGAAACGCCCCCTTGATGCAGTAGTGCAAGGCAGTGCTAGGCAAGAGAACTTCCCAGTGCAAAACAACGTTTGTGCTGGAAAATAAATAAAACATTTTGCACAGGTTTGCGTCAATTTTGTGACTCAAACTCAGCAGAAAATGTTTGTTAATTTTGGCCAAAGTGTGTGAACTAGGTGTGGAGAGATACATTTAAAGCAGGAGCAGTTATCTGGAAGTTCCTCACTTGTGGGAAGGACAGGTGGATGTGGGAAGTGCACACATATATATTTGTGTGCATGCATGTGTCCATGTGTCTGTGTGTGTGCGCCGGGTGTTGTATTCCTCACTTCAGATAGAGTCCATTCCTGGCAACAATTCCTGGTACCTGTGACCGCCGGTGGAATCTAGCAGGGTAATCTGTGGCACACTGGTGGCCCTTTCTTTCCAAATATTGGCCACTCTTGACATAATAGTGCTGCTGGAATAACAGAGAGCCTTCTTGACATATTTTGGATATGCATGGCATAATTGTGGAGAATCCTGGATTCTCCACAATTCTGGAGAGAGGATTCTGGGGAGAGAAGTTGGCCAAACAGCTAGGGCGGTCGACCTCGGAGCTGGGGAACCAGGTTTGAGTCTCGGCATGGACGCACAACATCCTGTGATTCTGGGCAAATCCCTTAAACTTACCATGCCTAACAAAAATGAATGTGTACTCATGTAATGGAACTGTTGCTCGTGTAAAGCGCTCTGATACCAGATACCTTTGGGTCAAGTTTGCCCTATAAAACTCAGTAAAAAAAAAAAAAGTATAGTAATAATAAAACTTTTGTCTTAATGCTGGCTACCCTTCGCATATTGTGTGCATTCTTAGCATTATTGTCTCTAGACCAGGCATAAAGGAGGCTCTGGCATAATTCTGGCCATTCCTTGTATATTGTAAACCTCTTTGGCTTAATCAGGGCCACCCCTGGAATAATGGTGGTCAGCTTGGTATATTGGTGGCATCATTGACATACTGTATTTTATCTTTGCCCTGATTGTGGTCAGGGTGGCCACTCTGGCAATAAAATGGTTCTTCTCAATATATGTCAACAGTATACCAACAAAATGACATGATGTGGCCATCTTTGGTATATTGTCTTAATAAATCTGGGAATGTACCAAAATCTATGGGAGGATGCATGGGAACGCACGTGCTCCACCCATGGAACGGCTTCAAGTTGAAATATAACGTAACACAGTGCAAGTAGCTGCCTTGCATTACATCTTTTTACAAAGCCATGCAAGGCTATGCAATTGAGGCCTTCTATGGCTTTGTATATTTTACTGAAGCCTTTGCGTCGCCTTGAGTGATGCAAGAACAATGCAAAGGCTTCTTAAATATGGGCTTTAAAGATTTTAGATTTTCATAACAACCAATGGCCCTTACGGGTCCAAGATCTCTTACCCTCTCCTTGCACAGAACTGCCAGCGTTTAGACCCCCACACGCCCTATTGGTTCCATGCTTTATCATTAGGTCCCATCCTGGTCCCGAAAAACCATGATGGGCTCAACCATGTTCCAGGGAGCACTTTGTGTAATTCTCCTTCTGGATCATAAGATACAAATACCTTGAAATACCCAAGTATCCCCTTTATTCATGGTGTTTCTGATGTGATTAAAATAATAATAGGGGGTGCCTAAGGAGATAATGATCTTACACCCTATCTAAAAGCGTCAACATGTTTCAGCCCTATGTCAAGTAGGCCATTGGGTCCAGGGCTTTCGTTAGGATTTGGAAACTATGCCCCAAAATAAAGTATTTCTCTGTAAATCAAACCTACCTCTAGTTGGTCAGGACAAAACACAACATACAATGTGTTATCTGGCATGCAAGAAGGACAGCAGTGCCCCTATTTTGATCAGGTTCGCCTTTTGGATTTTCTCTTTTGTATACAGCCACTAGGCTACATGGGAGGCGTGCGGGACATGTCCCTGCAATCACACATTCGCCTAGGGTAACATGGCTCCTATTTTCTGGCCTGCATCGTCAAAATGGACTCAATGTAATTGCATGCACCTTATGACCAATATGGGATCTGTACATCTAGAAAGTAGGAGATTCATAGATTTTCTTACTGTTGTCTTACTCTATAATAACCCAACACTCAACAGAACCTATAGAACATAGAATCAGACATGCATGTAACATTGCAAACATATGTATAATCGTGTAACCATTTACTTCCTTCTCAAGCATTCTACTTACCCATGTACCCAATCAAGCATCCATTGTCCCATTCATCTGCCTGCTTGTGGATGCATGTATCGGTAAACGTCATTTACAACGCGGTGTTTACACCGAACTGCCATTACAACGCAAGTCGTTAGTACGACTTGCGCTGGATGGCACTGTTGGCTAAGGAATATTGTAATTTTATATTCCAACACCTTCCCTACTGTTACATGGACTGGTGTTGGAATATAAAATTATAATATTCCTCAATCCGCGCCCTCCAACGCAAGTCGTTGTAACGACTTGCGTTGTAAAATTCGCGATGTAAAGTACCGCAATCAGAATGATCGCGTTGTACTGACATACATCCCATGTATCTATTTAGGCATGCATTCAGTAAATGAATATGTAGCTGCATGAGTAAATGAATATGTACCTGCACGCAGATTGTCTATGGTTCTCTTTCTCCATTTAAGTCTGTGTGTGTCTGCATGCACGCTGGATATTGTTCTCTTTCTACGTGTATGTAAGAGTGTGTCTGCATGCAAGTTGCTAGGGTTTTCTTTCTCCATGTAAGTATGTGTGTGTCTGCATGCACTTTGGCTGTGGTTTTGTTTCTCTGTGCAAGTAGGGGTGTGTCTGCATGCACGTTGGTTGTTGTTGGCTTTCTCTGTGTAAGTAAGAATGTGTATGCATGCACATTGCTGTGGTTCTCTTTCTTCTTGTAGGTGTGTGTCTGCATGCACGTTGGCTGTTGTTCTCTTGCTTCATGTAAGTATGTGTGTGTCTGCATGCATGTTGCTGTGTTTCTCTTTCTCCATGTAAGTATGTGTGTGTATGCTTGCACATTGTCGTTCTCTTTCACCGTCTAAGTATGTGTGTGTCTGCATGTAGGTTGATGTGGTTCTCTTTCCCCATGTAAGTATGTGTGTGTCTGCATGCACGTTGATGTGGTTCTCTTTCACCGTCTAAGTATGTGTGTGTCTGCATGTAGGTTGATGTGGTTCTCTTTCCCCATGTGAGTATGTGTGTGTCTGCATGCACGTTGATGTGGTTCTCTTTCACCGTCTAAGTATGTGTGTGTCTGCATGTAGGTTGATGTGGTTCTCTTTCTCCATGTAAGTATGTGTGTGTCTGCATGCAGGTTGATGTGGTTCTCTTTCTCCATGTAAGTATGTGTGTGTCTGCATGCACGTTGGCTGTGGTTCTCTTTCTCCATGTAAGTATGTGTGTGTCTGCATGCACGTTGATGTGGTTCTCTTTCACCGTCTAAGTATGTGTGTGTCTGCATGCAGGTTGATGTGGTTCTCTTTCTCCATGTAAGTATGTGTGTGTCTGCATGCACGTTGGCTGTGGTTCTCTTTCTCCATGTAAGTATGTGTGTGTCTGCATGCACGTTGATGTGGTTCTCTTTCACCGTCTAAGTATGTGTGTGTCTGCATGCAGGTTGATGTGGTTCTCTTTCTCCATGTAAGTATGTGTGTGTCTGCATGCACGTTGGCTGTGGTTCTCTTTCTCCATGTAAGTATGTGTGTGTCTGCATGCACGTTGATGTGGTTCTCTTTCACCGTCTAAGTATGTGTGTGTCTGCATGCAGGTTGATGTGGTTCTCTTTCTCCATGTAAGTATGTGTGTGTCTTCATGCACGTTGGCTGTGGTTCTCTTTCTCCATGTAAGTATGTGTGTGTCTGCATGCACGTTGGCTGTGGTTTTGTTTCTCCATGTAAGTTTGTGGTTATCTGCATGCACGTTGGCTGTGGTTCTCTTTCTCCATGTAAGTATGTGTGTGTCTGCATGCACGTCTGCATGCACGTTGGCTGTAGTTCTCTTTCTCCATGTATGTTACTTATAACTAAATGAGTGTCTTTCTGTTTGACTGGTCTTGAAATACTGGAGCACCTATGCTTGTGTTTTCCACATTTATTTATATTCATGTCATTTTGCATTCCACTATCGAATGCTGAAGCCTCCATTGTATCATACTATTCACCTTGCTGCAGTATGGACTATTACACTTTTCTGCACTGCCTTACTTCTCTCGCACAGACAACCCAAATCTCAGTTGCCTCTTTCACATAGCCCTCCATACACATGCAACAAAGCTCACAGATTTGGTGAATCGCATGTTATCACCAATCAACCAAGAAACGTGCAACTGCCTAATCAGTACACACTTAACAGATTTACAGCGCACAACCAATACAGAACTGATAGATCCTAATCAGGGCCACTGGAATTGTGTGATTATAAAGCGGTGGAGGTCTCAGGATAATCACAGATTTGCCTCATTTGCCACATAATCCATCATCTCTTGTATAATCTGCAGATTTCAGCAAAATACATTTTGTTTGCGGCTCTGATCGATCAAAAGTAACTATTTCAGTGGCAACACATGTTGCTGCTCAGTGGAAGGCCCTTCGCAAAGGCTGACTAGAAACCTTTCTTTGGCTTATTTCTTTATTTGTGTGTCAAAGTGGTAATAATGAGGTGAAACTTTTGACAGGTATATCACAGAAAGGAGGTAGTTCTTTTCTCGGGCAGATGCACTAATGGGCGCTATCAAACCGGAGTATGTGTCGCTGGGAGATCTGAATTTCAGATCGTAATGCCCTCACACACCTGTTAGGGTTTCATGCTTCATTATAGGGCGCTCCTCGTCAGACCGGCGCTGCAATGTCTGACAGGTCTGGTGGCTGCTTTGGCAGACTTCTTTAGATCGGAGGACACGGGTGAAACTTTTGACCACATAGTGTTAACGTGTAGCAATTCCAAAGTAATGGGGTAATACTAACCCGAAATGTGCCTTGGTATGCCTCATATTTCCCTGTTTTTGTCTGAAAATATAGCCACTCTGCCACATAATTTGGTCCTTCCCTGCCAGATAATTCCTGTGGCCCTGGCCACAATCAGCTGTGATCAACACTCAACAGCACTTTCCATCCAACTTCCCCATTTCCATACACCTTTCCATTTGCACTTATTATTTGCTTTTCACAAATAGAACGCTTGAGACAGAACTTTGACACCCTCGAGGAGGCCACACGACATCAAAGTGTCCTAGCTGGAAAAAAAACTATCAACTCAACAGCAAACACACCCCTCACCACACATACACTGAAGAAACATTCAGTTAAAGGCATTGCCAACATACCACCCCTCACAGATACATTTCACAATAATGATATATCTGGCTAGTGACGTCTATCTAGAAAATAATCGATCCAGACAGATCATCAGAAAGCCGTGGACTAGTGACCTCCTGGTTCTATGAAAAATAATGATTTCTTCCTGCAAAGCTATCCACCAAATAAACACTCTTCAGACATCGTTGTCTGGATCAAACACATCTTACTTTTGCATTAACCAACACGAAGCATTAATTTTACTTCGCTTTTAGCAAAAAATGTGGATAAGCACATGCAACCAATGAGAAGTAGCATTTAGTTGAAACGCATGAACGGTATGATAAGGGCGACCAGTTCCTTTTATTATTTATTTATTTGAAAGTTTTATCTAGACCCAGGGTATCAGAGCACTTTACAAGACATAGCATTAAAAGAAGAATTCACAGTTGACATAGTATCGAAAAAGAACAGTGCAACTCTTGGGGATACGTATCCCCAAGAGTCACAAATGATCCAGCATTAGCCCTCCAAGCATAGACGCTGAATTGGGTCAGATGACACTGAAAGTGCTACGGAGCCATACTACTGATTGAAGGGGCTATACGAATGTAAGTAACATAATATAGTAGCGTGATGTAGGTTGCCAGTAGCGGCCGGTGTGTTGAAAGAGTGACGAGTGGGGGTGAGGTGAGCTGGGAAACGGGGACCTGGGTAGAAAAATAATTATTAAAAAACGTACCTGCTCGTTGCATTGCGCTCCTCGGTTCTACAAACACAGGCTCTCAGAGTGCGTTGCGGCCAATCCTGATGCTGCTTTGATGCTGCTGAAAGCCACGTCAGGTTTGGCCTGAGCACCGATGATTCGTACTCCCACATAGATTGGGAACCTGTGCCTGCTCTCTCCAACCCAGCAATGCAGCTGGGGTTGGAGAGAGCTCCACTGCGCATGTGAGTTTGGCCGGCCTGAGACAGCCGGCCATACTTAGATGCGCAGTGGAGGCAGTGCCCAACCCTCCTCCTCTAGCCTGTCACCACCCTGGCCCCACCCACAAGCCTAAGCTCCAAGAGAAAAATAAAACAATGATAAACAAGAGTTTATTATCGTTTTATTTTTCATTTGTTCTGCTGCTGGCAGGTGGGGCGACGCTCCTCCACCATAGCAGAGGAGCCGCTGCTGTAGATTGCCCTGTATATCTATAAAAGCACCGCATGTGATGTGCCCAATTTGGGAGGAGACATTCTTTCTTGTCACTGTTCCTTCTCAGCCGCACAGAATCCTTTGAAGCTCAACTGAGGAGAAGGGATGTAGGGGCTAAATCGTTGTTTCACAAGAAGGAAATCAGAATTCTATTCCTGGCTTTGTCACTTAATAGACATGCTTGTGCTCTTTAGCAATTCACTGTATCTATCTATGTCTTCGATTGTGAATAAGTGGTGTATAATAATCAAGTGTGCTGACTTGTATTGTCGCATTGGCTTATTTTGGTCACTTCCGGAAGTGGGTGCCATCCAATGCTGACCACTTCCTCAGGAACCGTCTGCCAACTCACCTCTGTCTCGGATAAGTAAATGACCCACACAACGCGCATAGAAGTCTAGGGCCCATATCTATCAAGGTTTTGCGTCACCGTTATGCCACACAAGAAGATGCATGGGCGACACAAAACCTAAGTGAGATTTATCAAGCTAGGCAAGGCCACCTAGCGTGGCCTTGCATGGCTTGATAAATTTAGAGTAGCGCAAGGCAATGCAAATCGCTGTCTTGAGTTACTCTGCCCCAGGGAGGCATTCCATGGGTGGAGCATGGGTGTTCCATTGCATCCACTCATGGATTTTAGTGTATTTCCAGATTTACCATTAGTGGTTGACCTGGGAATGTGTCAAAATGCTACGCATCCACAGATGAGGCGTAACGAGGAGAAATATCTTTATTTCTCCTAGTTTTTCCTATTTCAATGTGTACTGCACACTGTAGCGCGCATAGCAAGAGGAAATTGCCTGTCAGGATTGAATAAAAAAACAGGAGTGCCAATGCTATGTGTTCACACATCCCAACTCAATACAATTCAATAAAAAACTTTATTCGGATAAAAAAAGTATATCCATAAAAGTACAAAGATAACAAATAAATTGTACATTATAAAACCATTTAAAATATTGCACGACAAGTACATGATATGCTATACAGCAGGACCAGTTTTATACGTTTAAAGTAGGTATCTTAGAAGACTGGTGTTAGAAGTCACATAAAAGATGGTAACATATTTTTAAGAAAGTGCAAAAGATTTTTAACAAATATCTGCAGATGCAAATATAATACAATAAAGTGCAAATTACTGGGAACGTAGTGTACAAATACTAATACTAGGAAGCCACGCTCACTAGAGTCTTTGATTTTGATAGGTGTTGGTACAACAGTTCCTCTTTTTAGAGTTAATCATAGTCTCTGCGATATTTAGTGCAAGCTTTTAAAAAACAGGCTATGGGTTTAACACTGAACTCTGTGTCTAGGCATTGTAAAGCTAGCAGCGCCGGACGACAGCGGCGCAATCCCATGTGTTTTATTAAAGGAGTAACCCACTGTCTCTGCGGTTGTTCATAAAGGCTACAGAAAAAGACTATATGCAGGAGTGATTGCTCAGACTGCTCATCACAGGGGCAGGGAGAAAGGTTGGCAGACCAGTCGTTTTTCTTCGGGAATGTTAACAATTGATGGAAAATGCTAAAACAAAACCGTGTCAGTAAGTATTTCTCATAATCGGTGATAGTAAGTAATAAATAAGGCTGAATCCCATATGAAGTCTGAACTGCTAAGAGATGAACATTTGAGGGCTTGGAGATCTCCTTAGTCAATCGAAGCTCACGTAAATGTGATGAGCATAACATTTTCAAATTTGGTCGTGATATTTCTACAATAGTTTCTAGATGTAAAAAGTAGGATTCTAAGTTTATATCTATCAAAAAATTACGGACATAGGCCAACCATGCAATATTTTTCCAATTTTCTAAGGCTAGGCAGTCTGTAATCAGAGAGCGGGTCAATTTACATTCCTTTGTTTGCCATATACGGTGTCATAAAAGTATTGGTTGGATAGCAATGATGTCAGATAGGTAATCCAAGCCTAATTCCAGGTGGCAACCGTATATCGGCGAGCTTTTAGGGACAGCCAGGAGGTATCTTATGTAACAATTTTCCACCTTTTGGATGGTGTCGGTGGCAACAAAACCCCACACCCCTGCTCCATATATTGCCACTGAACAGCATTTTGCTTGATAGATCTGGAGCATCTCCCGAGAAGGGAGCTGCCCCAGATTCTGTGCAAATGTTACCAAAGCTGTAGTGGTTCTGAGGAATGATGGTTTTCTTGCTTGGGTAGTTGGACGCCAGTTTGACTTATTGTCAATCACAATTCCCAGGTAGGGGTAGGAGTTTGTGCATTCTAACTTGGTGTTATTAATATAAATACCTTTTGATTGCCTTGTACTTTTTCCTACGTGCATAACATAGGTTTTCTTTATATTAACCTTAAGATCTAAGCTCGCCATAAAGTGGCAGTATCTATTAAGGAGGTATTGCAACTGACAGGGAGTCCGCGCCATGATGACCGCGTCATCCTCGTAAAGCTACGCAGGAATTGGACGACGGTCAATCATGGGGAGGTCCTGGCTCCCTTCTAACATTGACGCCTCCAGACCATTTGTGTAGAGATTGAAAAGGAAGGGAGCCAGTACACAACCCTGTCTGACTCCCTTCACCACAGCAAATGGTGTGGTAAGCTCCCCACCTGAACCGTATCTTACTTTGGCTGATGCGTCTAAGTATAGGTCTTGCATGAAGTGAACTAATGGGGGATCTACACCTATATTAAGAAGAATTTTCCACTGCTTACCGTGAGAGACACAGTCGAACGCTGCCGACAGGTCGATATAGGCCAGATGCAGCTTTCCCTTCTTTGCCCCCACATATTTACCCATTATTAGGGAAAGGTTTAACGCCTGTTCCACAGTCCCCAGGCCCTCCCGGAATCCGTACTGTAAATCTGATATTATTTGATTATTGGCTGCCCAGTTTTGAAGTCTTTGAAGTCCAGTAAGGAGATGGGTCTGTAGCAGGCAGGATTATTACGATCCCCTTTTTTAAATATGGGGAGCAGAATTGAGGTTTTCCATGATTTAATTGGGCCTAGTCTGGTTACTGCTTCAAAGACCCTGGTAAGGATTGGGGACCATAGGTCTAAGTTGTATTTAAAAATGTCCACAGGGACCCCATCGGGGCCTGGGGCTTTCCCGCATTTAGATGCCATCAGGGCGGTAACTACTTCCTCATGGTCAAAGCTGAGGTTTGGTGTAGGATTTAGGCGGTTGTGTAAGTTGCTCCTCCCTGGTGAGTCAGTAGACTCCAGTATGGGACCCTCTGTAAGCCCAAAGATCTTAGAAAAGTGGCTGACCCAAGCAGTTTCGTCCACTGCCACTTCAATTCGGGGGATTGAATTTGGATCAGTTAAAAAAGGGGTTTTGACAGTTTGCCAGAATGTAGTAGTATCCTTCAATACATATCGAGGGTAGCAGATGTTTCAAGCACTGCAAAAAAGAGTCCTTCAAGTGGTGCTCCCATGGTAACAGCACCCAGCCACCTACCTTGCAAAATTCTGTGCTGTAGAAAAGTCCAGGCAATTTAAGATGGAGGTACCGAAGCACACACTACATTGTTTTCCGTAAATTCCTTGATAAGTAAATAGAAGTAGTCACAGGACCGAGTTGCCCTAATTCATTTGTTTATTAATTAAAAAATTCTGGGCAGGACAAGAAAAACGTTCTCCATAGTAGCAGTCGATAAGTGTTCGTCCGCAGGACTTTTTCAAGGCTAAAAGTACAAAAAGTTCCAAATATGTACGAGATTGCAAATAGCACATCTGCCAAACTTCATAAGTCCTTAAAATCCTGGGCCAAAGCAAACCGAAGTACGAATGAACTTTGTACCAATGAACAGTCAATGAAGCAACCCCAGCCGTTGCAAGTACGTCACATAGGTGTTGCTTTATTACTTCTCAGTTACATTAACCATATGTCCAAATGGACCATGATAAGCCCGGTATCTGTAAACTGTTCATTGGTACTAAGTTAATTTGTGCTTAGTTTACTCTAGCCTGGGATTTGAAGGACTTGCGAAGTTTAGCAATGTGCTGTTTGCAATCTCGTGCATATTTGGAGTTTAGGTACTTTTAACCTTGGAAAAGTCCTGCGGACGAAACATGTGTCGGCTGCTTCTATGGAGAAGGTTTTTCATGTCATGCTCAGAAGTTTGTAACAAATAAACAGATGAATTAGAGCATCCGGATCCTGTGAGTACATCTATTCACTTATAAAGGTTTTTAAAGAAAACAATTCAGAGTGTGCTTCGGTATCTCCCTCTCAAATTGCCTCACAGGATTGTTTTTGTACAGGAAGGTGTCCCTTTCTACACAAATGCAATTTCGCCTACAATGCAGGCACCCTTGCAGCATGATGCAAGGGTACCTGCTTTAGGTAGCCAAAAGTGTGCCAGCACTAGGAAAGGACAGGAATGTGGCATATAATGTTAAATACAGCGCATTCCTTCCCTTTCACGCACCGTAGCATGGTGGCTTGCTGCGTTGCGCTGCATGAAAGATTGATAAATCTGTCCCACGCGTGTAATCAAGCACATCGACTTGCATGCTTGCCAAGATCAAACAAATCCTCACACTCTTGCTCTAAACTCTTCTGAAGGCACCGTCTCGTGAACCACCATAACATAATACTGCTCTATTCTTCCTTCCAGACGCCCCTCTAATATAACCATCTCCTCCTAACTCAAGACACTCTTTTCTCTCACCATCGAACTGTCCGTCGCTCGTTTTCACTCTCCCCTCTATCAAATTCAGTTCTACCTTTAATACCCTCCAGTACTCCTCTCACACTCCTCCTCTCCCTGTGACACGTCCCTCTGTCTATAATGCTCTCCGCCTCTTCATGTGAACCCCTTCCCTCTCCATCTCTCTCTTTCTGGTGTGCCCTCTCTCCCTGTTAACATTCTACCCTCGTCTTCATCCACTCTAGGCTCTTTCTATGACACTCTTCTCCCTCGCTCTTTATAAACCCCCCCCCCACCTCCTTATAACACCCTCTTATCTTTCTGTGGCCCTCTCTCTCTGTGAACACTCTGTTGTCTCTCATTAAAAGACTCCCTCCAGTTTCTGTATCATCCTTACTTTCCACATAAACCTCCTGTAACGCCACCTACTTGTTTCTATTAGAGTTCCCCCTTATAACGATCCTGTCTCTCTGAAACTCCCCTCTACCTCCAGCGCTTTCTCCCTCCAACACTCCCCACCCTTGTAGCACTCTCTACTCCCTCAAAGTCTCTCTTCTCCTCCCCTCTCTTGTGAGACTTTCCTCTCTGCTATCGAGCGCCCTCTCCACCACAGCGCTCTCCTCTCCCTCTAAACCTCTCTTCTGCCTCCAAGACTCTCCACCGTTCTCGTTTCCCACCAACACTGCCCCTTATAACACTCTGCCCTCCGCCTAACGCCCTCCACTGTCTCTCTAACACTCTCCTTCTAATACTCGACTCTCTCCTCTAACCCCGAATCTCTCTGCATCTCTGTCCCCTGTCTCTAACACTCTCCTCCCCTGTAACGCTCTTCGCCTCTCCCTGTAACACTTTTCCTCCCCTGGGAACACTCCCTTTTCTAAAACTATCTCCCCTCTCCCGATAACACCCCCCATCCTCGAGGAACTCTGTGCTTTTTTCTTAACACTAATTTACCCCAACACTCTCCACCTAAAACTCTTCCCTCTCTGAACTCTCTAGACTCCTGCTGGCACTCTCCTTTCCCTATAACACTCTCCTCTCCCTCTAACACACTCCCTTTCTCTCTAACACTCTCCTGTCCCTAAGAGCCTGCTCTCCTCTAACACTCTCCCCTCTGACTCACTTTTCCTGTAACACATTCTCTCTCTATCACTCTACCCTCTCCCTTTTACACTCTAATTTCCTTCTACCACGCTCCCTTCCTCTTATGACACTGCCCGCTCTCTTTGACACTCTACCTGCTGCTTATAACATGTCCCAATGTTTGAAACTCTCTGCCCTCTGCCTGTAACACACTACCCTACCGTCCGTCCCTCCCTCTGTCCCTCCCTCTGTACCACACTTCACTCTTCCTGCAACGCACTTCTCTCTTTAACCACACTGTTCCACCGCTCTCTAACACTTTCCCTCTCTGTCACACTCTCCCCTCTCTGACTTACTCTCCTCTCTCTGACTTACTCTCCCCTCTCTGACTTACTCTTTCCTCTCTCTGTCACACTATCCCCTCTCTGACCTACTCTTCCTTCTCTGACTTACTCTCTCCTCTCTCTGTCACACTCTCCCCTCTCTGACTTACTCTCCTCTCTCTGACTTACTCTCCCCTCTCTGACTTCATCTCTCTTCTCTCTGTCACACTCTCCCCTCTTTGACTTACTCTCCCCTCTCTGACTTAATCTTCCCTCTGTCTGTCACACTCTTCCCTCTCTGACTTACTCTCCCCTCTCTGACTTACTCTCTCCTCTCTGACGTACTCTTCCCTCTCTCTGACTTACTCTTCCCTCTCTCTGTCACACTCTCCCCTCTCTCTCTGTCGCACTCTCCCCTCTCTGACTTACTCTCCCCTCTCTAACTTACTCTTTCCTGTCTGTCACACTCTCCCTCTCTGACTTACTCTTTCCTCTCTCTGTCACACTCTCCTCTCTCTGACTTACTCTCCCCTCTCTGACTTACTCTTTCCTCTCTCTGTCACACTATCCCCTCTCTGACCTACTCTTCCTTCTCTGACTTACTCTCTCCTCTCTCTGTCACACTCTCCCCTCTCTGACTTACTCTCCTCTCTCTGACTTACTCTCCCCTCTCTGACTTACTCTTTCCTCTCTCTGTCACACTATCCCCTCTCTGACCTACTCTTCCCTCTCTGACTTCATCTCTCTTCTCTCTGTCACACTCTCCCCTCTGTGACTTACTCTCCCCTCTCTGACTTAATCTTCCCTCTGTCTGTCACACTCTTCCCTCTCTGACTTACTCTCCCCTCTCTGACTTACTCTCTCCTCTCTGACGTACTCTTCCCTCTCTCTGACTTACTCTTCCTCTCTCTGTCACACTCTCCCCTCTCTCTCTGTCGCACTCTCCCCTCTCTGACTTACTCTCCCCTCTCTAACTTACTCTTTCCTGTCTGTCACACTCTCCCTCTCGGACTTACTCTTCCCTCTCTGACTTACTCTTTCCTCTCTCTGTCACACTATCCCTTCTCTGACCTACTCTTCCTTCTCTGACTTACTCTCTCCTCTCTCTGTCACACTCTCCCCTCTCTGACTTACTATCCTCTCTCTGACTTACTCTCCCCTCTCTCCCCTCTCTGACTTACTCTTTCCTCTCTCTGTCACACTCTCCTCTCTCTGACTTACTCTTCCCTCTCTGACTTACTCTTTCCTCTCTCTGTCACACTATCCCTTCTCTGACCTACTCTTCCTTCTCTGACTTACTCTCTCCTCTCTCTGTCACACTCTCCCCTCTCTGACTTACTATCCTCTCTCTGACTTACTCTCCCCTCTCTCCCCTCTCTGACTTACTCTTTCCTCTCTCTGTCACACTATCCCCTCTCTGACCTACTCTTCCCTCTCTGACTTCATCTCTCTTCTCTCTGTCACACTCTCCCCTCTCTGACTTACTCTCCCCTCTCTGACTTAATCTTCCCTCTGTCTGTCACACTCTTCCCTCTCTGACTTACTCTCCCCTCTCTGACTTACTCTCTCCTCTCTGACGTACTCTTCCCTCTCTCTGACTTACTCTTCCCTCTCTCTGACTTACTCTTCCCTCTCTCTGTCACACTCTCCCCTCTCTCTCTGTCGCACTCACCCCTCTCTGACTTACTCTCCCCTCTCTAACTTACTCTTTCCTGTCTGTCACACTCTCCCTCTCTGACTTACTCTTTCCTCTCTCTGTCACACTCTCCCCTCTCTGACTTACTCTCCCCCTCTGACTTACTCTTTCCTCTCTCTGACTTACTCTCCCATCTCTGACATACTCTTTTCTCTCTCTATCACACTCGCCCCTCTCTGACTTACTCTCCCATCTCTGACTTACTCTCCCATCTCTGACTTACTCTTTCCTCTCTGTCACACTCTCCCCCCTCTGACTTACTATTCCCTCTCTGACTTACTCTTTCCTCTCTATGTCACATTCTCCTCTCTCTGACTTACTCTTTTCTCTCTCTGTCACACTCTCCCCTCTCTGACTCATTCTTAGGTCTCTGTCGCACTCTTCCTTCTCTCTGTCACACTTTCCCCTTTCTCTGGCACACTCTCCCCTCTCTAACTCACTCTCCCCTATCTGTCACACTCTTCCCATTCTCTGCCACACTCTCCCCTCTCTCTGTCACACTTCCCTTTCTCTGTCACACTCTCCCCTCTCTGACTTACTCTCCCCTCTCTGACTTACTCTGTCCTCTCTCTGTCACACTCTCCCCCTCTCTCTTACTCTTCACTCTCTCTGTCGCACTCGTCCGTCTCTCTGTCACACTCTCCCCTCTCTGACTCACTCTTCCCTCTCTCTGTCGCACTCTTTTTTCTCTCTGTCATACATTCCCCTCTCTGACTTACTCTCCCCTATCTTTGTCACACTATCCCCTCTCTGACTTACTCTCCCTTCTCTGATTTACTCTTTCCTCTGTCTGTCACACTCTCTCCTCTCTGATTTACTCTCCCCTCTCCGTCACACTCTTTCCATTCTCTGTCACACTCTCCCCTCTCTGACGTACTCTTTCCTTTCTCTATCACACTCTCTCCTCTCTGACTTACTCTCCCCTCTCTGTCACACTCTTTCCATTCTCTGTCACACTCTCCTCGTTCTGACTTACTTTCCCCTCTGTCACACTCTTCCCATTCTCTGTCACACTCTCCCCTCTCTGACATACTCTTCCCTTTCTCTGTCACACTCTCTCCTCTCTGACTTACTCTCCCCTCTCTGTCACACTCTTTCCATTCTCTGCCACACTCTCCCCTCTCTGGCGTACTCTTCATTTTCTCTGTCACACTCTCCCCTCTCTGACCCATTCTTACCTCTCTGTCGCATTCTTCCTTCTCTTTGTCACACTCTCCCCTCTCTGACTTAATCTCCCCTCTCTCTGTCACACTCTTCCCTTTCTCTGCCACACTCTCCCCTCTCTCTGTCACACTTCCCTTTCTCTGTCACACTCTCCCCTCTCTCTTACTCTTCACTCTCTCTGTCGCACTCTTCCGTCTCTCTGTCACACTCTCCCCTCTCTGACTCACTCTTCCCTCTCTCTGTCGCACTCTTTTTTCTCTCTGTCATACATTCCCCTCTCTGACTTACTCTCCCCTATCTTTGTCACACTATCCCCTCTCTGACTTGCTCTCCCTTCTCTGACTTACTCTTTCCTCTGTCTGTCACACTCTCTCCTCTCTGATTTACTCTCCCCTCTCCGTCACACTCTTTCCATTCTCTGTCACACTCTCCCCTCTCTGACGTACTCTTCCCTTTCTCTATCACACTCTCTCCTCTCTGACTTACTCTCCCCTCTCTGTCACACTCTTTCCATTCTCTGTCACGCTCTCCCCTCTCTGACATACTCTTCCCTTTCTCTGTCACACTCTCTCCTCTCTGACTTACTCTCCCCTCTCTGTCACACTCTTTCCATTCTCTGCCACACTCTCCCCTCTCTGATGTACTCTTAATTTTCTCTGTCACACTCTCCCCTCTCTGACTCATTCTTAACTCTCTGTCGCACTCTTCCTTCTCTCTGTCACACTCTCCCCTCTCTGACTTAATCTCCCCTCTCTCTGTCACACTCTTCCCTTTCTCTGTCACACTCTCCCCTCTCTGACTTACTCTTTCCTCTCTCTGTCACACTCTTCCCATTCTCTGTCACACTCTTCCCATTCTCTGTCACATTCTCCCCTCTCTGACTTACCCTTTCCTCTCTCTGTCACACTCTTCCCATTCTCTGTCACACTCTTCCCTTTCTCTGTCACACTCTCCCCTCTCTGACTTACCCTTTCCTCTCTCTGTCACACTCTCCCCTCTCTGACTTACTCTCCCCTCTCTGACTTACTCTTTCCTCTCTCTGTCACACTCTCCTCTGACTCACTCTCCCCTCTCTCTGTCGCACTCTTCCATCTCTCTGTCACACTCTCCCCTCTCTGACTCACTCTCCCCTCTCTCTGTCGCACTCTTCCTTCTCTGTCACACACTCCCCTATCTGACTCACTCTCCCCGCTCTCTGTCACACTCTCCCCTCTCTGACTCACTCTTCCCTCTCTCTGTCGCACTCTTTCTTCTCTCTGTCACACTCTCCCATCTCGAACTTACTCTCCCCTCTCCGACTTACTCTCCCTTCTCTGACTTACTCTCCCCTCTCTGACTTACTCTTTCCTGTCTGTCACACACTCCCCTCTCTGACTTACTCTTTCCTCTGTCTGTCACACTCTCCCCTCCCAGACTTACTCTCCCCTCTCTGTCACACTCTTCCCTTTCTCTGTCACACTCTCTCCTCTCTGACTTACTCTCCCCTCTCTGTTACAATCTTCGCCATTCTCTGTCACACTCTCCCCTCTCTGACTATCTCTCCCCTCTCTGACTTACTCTTTCCTCTGTCTGTCACACTCTCCCCTCTCTGACTTACTCTTCCCTCTCTCTGTCACACTCTTCCCTTTCTCTGGCACACTCTCCCCTCTCTGTCACACTCTTCCCTTTCTCTGTCACACTCTCCCCTCTCTGACTTACTCTCCCCTCTCTGACTTACTCTTTCCTCTGTGTCACACTCTCCCCTCTCTGACTTACTCTCCCCTCTCTGACTTACTCTTTCCTCTGTCTTTCACACTCTCTCCTCTCTTACGCACTCTTCCCTTTCTCTGTCACACTCTCCCCTCTCTGACGTACTCTTCCCTTTCTCTGTCACACTCTCCCCTCTCTGACTCATTCTTACCTCTCTGTCGCACACTCTCTGACTCATTCTTACCTCTCTGTCGCACTCTTCCTTCTCTCTGTCACCCTTTCCCCTCTCTGACTTACTCTCCCCTCTCTCTGTCACACTCTTCCCTTTCTCTGTCACACTCTGCCCTCTCTGACTTACTCTTTCCTCTCTCTGTCACACTCTCCCCTCTCTGACTCACTCTTCACTCTCTCTGTCGCACTCTTCCATCTCTCTGTCACTCTCTCCCCTCTCTGTCACTCTCTCCCCTCTCTGACTCACTCTTCCCTCTCTCTGTCGCACTGTTCTTTTTCTCTGACAATCCTCTTTTTCGCTAACAAGCTTTTAACTCCCAGGTAACACTCGTATTTCTCCCACTCTCCCTATAACATGCTCCCTTCCCCATCACACTCTTTCCTCTCCTTGTTACTCTGCCCTTTCATCACACTCGTTCCAAACGTGTGACACTACCTTTCTATCACACTTCTTCCTCCCATCACACTTCTTCCTCTCCTTGTAACACTCTCCCTTCTCCAGCACACTCCTTCCTCTCTGCCCCTTCATCACACTCCTTCCTCTCCCTGTAATACTGGCCCTCCAGCACACTTCTTCCTCCCATCAAACTCCTTCCTCTCCTTGTAACATTGTCTCTCCGTCACACTACTACTTCTCCCTGTAACACTCTCCCTTCTCGATCACACTCCTTCCTCCCCTTGTAACTTTGGCCCTTCATCACACTCCTTCCTACCCCTGTAACACTCTCCTTCTCCATCACCCTCCTTCCTCTCCTTGTAAGTCCACCATTCCATCACACTCCTTCCATACTCCCCCTGCTCCATCACACTCCTTCCTCTGCCTGTGACACCGCCCCTCCATCACACTTCCTCTTCCTCCTGTAAGGCTCCTCTCACCCCTTCAAGCTCTCCCTTCTGCCTGTCGCACTCTTCCCTCTCTCATGCACACACGTCCTTTTTTAACACACTCCCCCTCTTCCTGTAACTCCCTTCTCTTCATTTGCCCTCTCTTTCCCGGCAACAGTCTTTGCTCTCTCTATGACAATCTTCCCTCTTGTTGTAATATCCTTCCTCCGTCTCTTTCTCACTCTTCTCTTTCCCTGACACACATATCTTCGCCCTGTAGTACTCTTCCCTGTCTGTTTGACGCTCTTGCCTTTTTTGTTAACTTTTCCCTGACTCTATCCAATATTCCCTTTCCATGTTCCTCTTTGGTGGTTTTTTTTTTTTTTGGGCGGGGGGGTTAAATATAGCGTGAACTCGACCTGAAGATATCGGAGCGCTTTACATGTGCACCAGTTGCCTTACAGATGAGCACATTCCGTTTGTTAGCCACAGGGAGATTAAGGGATTTGCCTAAAATCACAGGATGTTGAGCGTCCCTGCCGAGACTGGAACCTGGTACAGTCTTACCTACCTCCCAGAACAACACCTCACCTGCTACTAACCATCGCTTTAGTTGCACTCATTTCTTCTCTAACTTTCCCTTTGACCCACATCCCCTGCCCGCACCCTCAGGCTCACTCACCGTTCGAGCACTGCCGACCAGGACTTCCTCCTCGCCAGTCCTGCCTGGTTTCTGCCCAGCAGGTCCGTCCACGGGCCTGGAATTCGCTGCAGCCCTTCGACATGTTTGTCGCCTGTGGCCCATAGTACACACCTTGGGTGCCCAGGCCTCCAAAACTGCCCACACTTGGGTACCCGGCCAACAGGCTGCCATTGGGTCCAGGCAGGGGCCTGCCAAGGATGTCGCTGATGCCATGTGGCGTGCCCGCGGCCAGGTGGGCACTCAGGGTCTGCGGGCTAAGCTTGCAGCAGGGGTTGTGTGCGGTGTACTGGTACATGGGTGCCTTCATCTCCGAGAACTGTGCCAGAGATGTATTGTTGAGAACAAAGGTGCCCGGCATGCCGGGTTCCATGGTTCCCGCCACTGGGTGATACGACAGGGAAGGTTGACTTTAAATCAATGAGTAAGTCCACAGGTGAATCAAGAACATCCTGTGTGAGGGGTGTCACAAGGAATCTGCCAAGGAGTCAAAAGAGGCTATGAAGAATACGATGATCTATGATGTGATCTATTTGATCCCACATGCACAGTAGCACTTCTGATGTTAGAACAATGTTCTTGGTTAAAGATACTGAATTGGAAGCCAGCAGCCCTGTCACAAAGTACAGCTCCTGGAAGATCACCGCTGTTCCAAACAGGTTTCTCGGTGAAGGGCCACTTTTCTCGGCTGAAGAATCTCAATAGAAGTCTGTTGTCACCTTTTAAGGTCCATGTTCACACAGGATAGTAGATCCTGGAGGACGGACAGTGTTCCTTTTCGAGAATTCCCAGAGGACGACCGGTGTAGCCTGTAGAAGGTCAATTTCCTGTTGAATGGCCTCTGTTCCTAATGAATGCTTCCTGATGGAAGTTCTGTGTTCTTGGTTGAAGATATCCAATAGAAGGCCTGGTCTCTGGTTATATATCTATGTTCCTGAGGGATGGCCAATGTTCCCAGTTGAAGTTTCCTGATGGAAGAACAGGGAATCGTGTTCAGAATTTCCAATGGAAGATCAATGTTCTCGATAGGAGGTAAGTGTTTGTTTTGGATGGCGTCGGGTCTGTTTGAAATTTGCGAATGGAAGGGCATGAGGATTTCTAAAGGAAGATCAACGTTCTCGATAGGAGGTAAGTGTTCCAGTTGGATGGCCTCAGTTTGTGATTGAAGTTTCTCAATTGAATTTTTCCTAGTTGAGGATTCAAATGCTAGAGCAGGGTTCCAAATAGGTCAATGTTCCATTGGTATGATCACTGTTCCCAAATGAAGTTTCCCAATGAAAGGGCAGTGTTCCCAATAGAAGTTGAATCTCCCTGTTGGATCGCCACTGTTCCTAGCTGAAGTTCCTGTTGGAAGGATAGTGTTCCCTATTGATTGTGCCCAATGCAGAGCAATATTTTCGATAGAAGGTTGGTGTTGCTGCTGGTTGGTTGCTGTTGGACGGGGTCTCTCTGATTTAAGTTTACTGATCGAATGTCAGTCTCCTCAGTTGAAGATACCCAATAGATTACCAGTGGCCCGGGTATAAGTTTGGTGTGACTGTTGGATGGCTTCTGTTACTGATTAAAGTTACTCAGTGGAATGGCAGTGTACTCTTTGAAGATGACCGTTAGAAGGCCAGTGTGCCTCTTGGATGGCTTCTGTCGACAATGGATGTTTTCCAGTGCAAGGACAATGTTTGCAATGAAAGATTCTTGAGAGTAGTGTTCCCTTCTGAAGGTCAGTGTTCCAGAGTGTAGAACCATTCCCAATTGAACGTCAGTCTACAGATTAGACGGCTAATGTTTCTTCTTGCTGAAGTTCCAGTGTTCCTAATTGAAGTTTCAACTTTGAAAGGAAGGGAAGTGTTCCTTTAGAAGGTGGATGATCCAGTTGGAAGCCTAGTGCTCCCAAATAAAATTTCCTGATGTAGAGCCAGTGTTCTCACCATAAGTGGAATGTTCCCCTTGCCTCTGTGTATCCTGCGAAAAGATACCTTTGAGGTGATGGCCCTCTGCCGACTCAAAGCCGTGATATCTCCCATTCAGTTTTATGACCTGAGTCTTGCCGGTCTCTCATTGTGCTTGTGTGACGTCTATGAGTTCTGTGCTCTCCTGGGGTACCCTTCTGCTCTCCTAGTTTGCTGCCATGGAGTTGTGCTCTCTCTTCTATTTTCCTGGTGCTGTATTTCAACAGTGCTGGGCTGCCTTGCTTCTTCTGTACGGAGTTAGTTGCCGCTCGTCTGGCCCCTGCAGGTTCACGAAATGTAGCATGCTCTGCAGAATATTTGACCCCCACCTGGTCCTGTTCTCTATTTTAGGGCTTCCTGTGCCGGAGGTCCTTCTGTTTGGTGCCCGCTAGGGCGATCACGTGCTGTACCAGGAGTTTGGGCTCCTAGTAGGTACTTATGTCTCTGGACCTTGACTGGTGATGGATGTTGAAGAAGGGGGGCAACTCAATTTTGTGGGGTTACTCTCGCCCAGTGCAGAACCATCAGCGTTCAAACCCCAGGTGGTGCTGCCTCTGAAGCTCCTGTTTCTCTGCCCGCTCCTGTTGCTGTATGAGGCTGATGGGTAGCTCCTGAGCTGGGGTCTGTCGCGCCTGGTCTTAGCACTCCGCTTTAATACGTAGTCCGTCTGCCCCAGCTATGCCCCACTCAGATGATACAGCTCTCTCCAGTCCCTGCCTGGAGCTACCTGGTGGTACAACTCTCCATGGACACCTGCCTGGCAGATCTCCTTCGGGCCCTGCTGCCTCGTGGTGTCGCACTTTCAGATCCTAGCCTGGCGATGCCTACTGGGACCACGCTCTCCGGATCCTTCCTTGCCTCCTGCCGTCCCACTGCGACCTCTGTCTCCAGACCCTGCTTGATGAAGTTTGACCCGGTGGGCTGCAGGCTCCTCTGATAAAGCTCAGGTGCATTAGTCCAGCGTGCTGCCATTGGCCGGGGCGCGCCTCCTTGTCTGTGTGCGCAGGGCGCGCCATATATTGGCTGATATCAGATTAATGGTGGATTGATAGGTTAGCAGAACATTCATACTTGTCCGGTGTGTGGTGAGGAGGCGAGGGTGGGGGCGTGGGGGAGGATAGGTCTCCGGTGCAATATGTTCCCCTCATTAGCCATCGTCATAGTTAGGTTTGCGAGAGTTAAACCAGGAGCAGTGGAAAAAGGGGGCTATTATGGCACATACATACATATATATGCATATGTGTGTATACATATGTGTGTGTGTGTGTGTATATATATATATATACACACACACACACACACACATATACACGCCCCTACCCATGGAATTTTCATCCATGACTGAAGCGTCGCTGTCGCTAACATGAGTATACTGAGTGCAGTGTAAGTAGGTCGGGTGCACGCGTCGTGTGACATCTGAGGAAGCCTACCTACATGAAAGGTTTTTGCTTTTTAGTGACCTTTGGTAACGTGCAGCTCCCAAGAATTAATTTAGGCGGGCGGAGAGCCCGGGACCAGGAAGTGCCCTCTGAGGGTGTGTGGAGCAGAAAGTTCCGCGTCGGGGGAGAGGGAGAGGGGGTGGGGGAGGGGAGGTGGATTTAGAGACCTGCACGTCGCGCGTTTGACTCCCTTTGTCCGTCCGTTTTTGATTAATCGATGAGTCGATAGATTATTTTTTTCCCGTTCAGATCGTTTACTGCCCTTCATGCGGGCGCACTCACTCAGACTGTCGTCCAAGTGTTAGAAAGCGCACGTTTCATCCTCACTCGGGTCGAAAATGGAGAGCTCTGACGCAGTTTTACAAAAATTAAATCGGCCTGGTCTTGCCATATGGGAGAATGGAAAGCCCTGGTATGGCGGTTGGGGAGGGGGACCTTTGTTAAAAGCAACATCCTGAGTTTAAACCGACCCACAAACGGACACACCCCTTAGCAGCACCTTTTTTTGTCTGGCCTATATCGCCAGACTATTTCTTACCAAAAATGCATCAATAGTGTACGCACATAGCTTTCATTCAAACACCTTCTTCCTTTGGTCAATTACTGAATGTGGTACTACTAATTACATTAACGGCACGCCGAGAGGCTTGAAAATAGTGATCCCAAAACATCACCAGTGAAGCGGCCACATCAGTGAATGTATTTTAATTTGAACGTTTTTATTACGAGCATACGGCAGCCATGTTTAAGTGGATTCGTGTGGATTTTATTTTGTGGCAAATGATTGTATTAAAAAAACACAAAAAGGGGCGTGGCCAAGATGGCGGGGTGAGCGGACGCTTCCTCCCGTAGCTCCTCCGGCTCAGCTCGAGCCCCGATTCCTGCGCTTCTCTCCCCCCGCGGCTGCACTGCGGGCGAGAGAACTGTGCCGGAGTGCCTGGGGCACATTTTGGTGCCACTTTGACTTCTGGGGCCCCCGGGAAGTTCCCGAAAAGTTTATTCGGAGATTGCCCCGAGGATTAGAGCCCGGGTCGCCCCGAGGAGAAGAGCCTGGAGGCGGAGCGTAGTGCGGCGCTGTCCGCGCGCCTTGGCTGGCCCAAGTGCTGAAAAGCGGAACGCCGGAGATCCCGAAGGAGCGGGCTAGACGGACTCCGCGGAGCGAGGTGGCTTCCTGGCAGGCACCATTGCTGGGCGACGGACCTTAGCCCTGTACCGGCGATCCCCCCACTACCCGGGGTCTCGAAGGGCGACGCCTTGCGAACTCCGCGCCCGGAGGCGCTGATGGCGGAGTTCGAGCAGTGCCCGAGCCGGGCACATCGACTGGTGATGGAGGGAGGCACCGGCTTCATACTTTCCGGACCCGTTATCATTTGAGAGTCGCCCACGGACTTGCTGGCCCGGGCTGCCTTCTTGGGTCCCAGCCTCCCGCCATCTTGTCTTTGTGTGGCTGAGCCCAGTGACCCCTGCCCGCGCCCTTCTCACACGGGAGCCTCGACTCGTTCTGGCGCCAGCTCATCTGCTGCCCTCCCTGGGAACACGAGACGGGAGGCCTACTCTTCGGACATTGCTGCCTGCCTGCCCTACTGGCCCGAGGGCCGTCTTGCCCATGCCCGGACCGCCATTTTGTCGCCTGTGACGCACTACCCTTGTCCTCGGCGAGGGCCTCACATCTTGTGCCCGCGAGCGGTGGCGCTCGCCTACAGCAACTAACCCTGGGCTTTGCCGGGCCCCAAGATGACTGGAAGACGTGGCGCGGCACGGGGAGATCGCACCTTGCCGGAAATGCTCGGCAGGTCCCAGCAACTACGCGACAGGACGCAGCCGTCCCCGGGGGCCTCCCGGGCTTCAACGGACGCAACTGCGGGCGAGCCGCCGGTCACGCGGTCCTTCATGGAGGACTTATTCACCTCCCTCAAGGAGGAATTTCAGACTCTTAAGACTGAGGTGGCTGGAGAGGTCCGGGAGGTGCGCAGGGAAGTCGAGGGCCTGGGCGAACGGGTCGATACTGTGGAGACGGCGGCCCAACGTCGCGATGAGGAGATAACCCATCTCCAACAGGACGTCCTCCGCCTCCGGGAGCAATGTGTCGAGCTCCAGGCCCACTCGGAGGACCTCGAGAACAGGTCCAGGCGGAATAACATCCGGGTGCGGGGTGTTCCATCCGCCGATGAAGGTGCGGACCTAGTGGCTTATCTGCAGGGCCTGTTCCGCGACATCTTGGAGGAAGGAGCGGATTTCCCCATCCGCATTGACAGAGCACACAGGGTGGGCCGCCAGCGCCAGTCATCAGCACCCCCGCCTGATATCCTGGCATTCTTGCCGGATTTCCCTCTAAAGGAGCGCATTATGACGGAGGCCCGTAGGAAGCAACCACTGACCTTCCGCGAAAGACCTGTGGCGCTCTATCAGGACCTGTCCGCTATCACACTGCAAAAGCGCAGGTCTTTCCGCATCGCTACGGACTTTCTGCGAGAACACGAGACAGCCTATTCCTGGGGTCACCCCTTCCGTCTTATCTTTCGATGGAATGGGGTACTGCATCAGCTGCGCTCCTTACAAGATGTCTGCGGGGTGCTGGGTCTAACTGCTACGGAGGAGGACGGGGCTACACCCGCATGGAGGCGCCCCGAGCGGCGAGGCCGACGGAGGTCGAGAAGGCGCCCATCGTCAGCGCCAGCGAGTCGCCCAGACTCGCCCACCATCAGAGCTGAAATGGCGGAGGCCCTGAGGACTGCGGCCAGGAACTTGCCTGAATCTACTGGTGTGGCCTTAACGGCCTAACTTTTCTCCGGGGGGAGAGGCTCTTAGCTTTAACGATGCTGGGCTGGGGGCTGGGGGGGCGGGGGGGTGGTGTGTGGCTGGACGTCCACTTGACTGTTTTCTGCAGACTCGCCCATTTGGGCTAGACTGAGACTATGGGGTGTTGCTTTTTCCTTTTTGTTTTGGCCGGTTGCCATAAGTGGTTTTTGGGGGGGTTTCATTGTTGGTTTGTTGTGGGGGGGGTCCTGTCCGATGCTGTCCGAACGAGTACGATGCCGCCTTTGGCCTTCCCTGCGCCCCTACCCCACGCGCCCCCTCCGCTGATCCCCCGCCTGCTGCATAGCGCGCTGTTTCCCTGGAGGCGATGCCACCCCTGAAAGTAGTGACCCTTAATGTCAAGGGTCTGAATAACCCCGTGAAGCGTAGGGCGATCCTCTCCCTGTTAGAGGGGTCGCAGGCGGATATTTGCCTCCTGCAGGAGACCCATTTACTCTCCAGAGATTGCCATAGGTTGCGCTCTGCCAAGTTCCCCACGCAACTCTTTTCCTCTGCTGCGACTAAGACCGCTGGGGTGGCCATTCTTCTAGCCAGCTCCTTTAGGGGGGAGGTGCTGTATAAACATGCCGAGCAGAAGGGGAGGCTCTTAGTGTATCGCATGCGCTTAGGAGGTGTTGCCTTTACGGTTGGTTCGGTCTACAGCCCAAACGACCACCAGGATCGTTTCCTGGAATCGGTGTTGGTGGACGTTACTGCCTCGCCCGATCGCCATATCATCCTGGGGGGAGACCTGAATATGGTCTTCGACTCCACTCTAGATAGGTCTGCCCAGCGCTTTCCGCAGACAGGGGAGCTTTCTAAGGCGGTACGGGACCAGATTGCGGAGATGGACCTGCATGACCTCTGGCGCACCATGCATCCCACCGATAGGGACTACTACTACTTTTCCCACGCACACCGCACTTATTCGCGGTTGGATTATCTCTTGGTGAGCGGCCCACTTCGCTCGGCCGCCACGGCGTGGACATCGGGGTCTTGTCCCTGTCCGATCATGCGCCGGTTTCCGGAGTCTTCGTGTGGCCGGCGGCCCCCCCCTCGAGAGGGATGTGGCGGCTTCGGGACACGCTTCTCCATAAGAAATCGGTGGTGAAGCGAGTGGAGGAGGTCATCCAGGACTACCTGACCCACAATAACAACTCTGACACGTCCCTGGCTACGCAGTGGGCGGCTTTGAAAACAGTCGTCAGGGGAGAGTTTATCTCCATTTCCTCGGCGGAAAACAAGGAACGCCAGCGCAAGAGGGACGAACTGACGGCGCAGGTTAGGGAGCTTGAGCAGGTCCACCGCCGGACAGGGGCTCCTCGTGTTTGGAAGCAACTGAAGGCGGCACGAAAACTCCTCTCTGCGTTGGATCTAGATCGGGCGGAGTACGCAGCGCTGCGCCTGAAACATGCCTTTTACACCGGCGGAGACAGGTGCGGTAAGCTCCTGGCCCATAGGCTCAGGGCTGCGCAGCAACGCAATGTGGTGAAGGAGCTGGTGGGAGTGGATGGGATCCCGGTTTCCGGTGACGCGGAGGTGGCAGATACCTTTCGATCCTTTTACGAGGCACTGTATGCTTCAGAATCTTCCCCACCGGGAGAGGCTGAGGCCTATCTGGAATCCGTGACCCTCCCGGCCCTGGACCCCTCCCAGGCGGACCACCTAGAGAGGGACATTCACGTGGAGGAGGTCATCTCCGCGATCGCACGGCTGAAGCATGGTAAAGCCCCGGGGCCGGATGGCTACACAGCCTTGTTCTACAAGACCTTCTGTCCCACTGTCGCTCCTCTCCTGGCTCGCCTGTTCAACTCCTTCTCCGAACCGGGCGCCATCCCACCTGACCTCCTCTCGGCGACTGTGTCGGTTATCCCCAAGCCGGGGAAGGACCGGACCTTGTGCGGCTCGTACCGGCCCATTTCGCTCCTAAATATGGACCTCAAGCTTTACACTGGAATCTTGGCGGCCAGACTGGGTCTACACTTACCAGGTTTGGTGGAGGCGGATCAGGCCGGTTTTGTACCCGGTAGGCAGACGGTCGACAACACGAAGAGGGTGACGCACGTGCTGGAAAAGGCCTCACGCGTCCCGGGGGAGCGGATGCTGCTATCGGTCGACGCGGAGAAGGCCTTTGATAGGGTTCATTGGCCATACCTCGAGCTGGTCCTTGGGAAACTGGGGATCGGCGAGAAGTTCCGCACTATGGTCTTTAACTGCTATAGGAGACCGTCGGCGTCGGTGCGTGTCAATGGACACGGCTCCAGCAGCTTCGCCATTGAGCGCGGCACGAGACAGGGTTGCCCTCTCTCGCTGCTCCTCTTCGCCCTTTATATGGAGCCGTTTGCGCAGAGGATCCGCGACAACCCGGATGCTATTGGGGTGAAGATGGGGCAATACACACACACTGTCAGCTTATACGCGGACGATGTCTTACTGACCCTAGATGACCCCAGGCGGTCGCTCCCTGCCTGCGTCTAGGAGCTGAACGCTTTTGCCCGCGTTGCGGGCTTTAAAATGAACATGGCCAAGTCGGCTGCACTGGATGTGTCGCTCTCTGCCGACGCCTGACGGGACCTTCAAAGTCTCTTCCCTTTGCAGTGGTCCTCCTCCACGGTGCCTTACCTGGGCATTTTGCTTGCTCCCACCCTGCCTGCCATGGTCGCAGCTAACTATTCCTCTCTAGGCAAAAAGATAAAGGAGGAACTCGGCCGATGGAACAAGGGCCTACTCTCGTGGTTGGGCCGTATTGCGGCGGTGAAGATGACGATACTGCCCCAGATCCTGTATCTTTTTCGCGCTCTACCTCTTCAGCCCCCCGTGGGTTGGATACGGCAGGCGCAGGCAGACATCTCCCGCTTTGTGTGGCAGGGCCGTAAGCCTCGGATGAAGCGGGTCCTCTCCATGCTTGCCCCGGAGGCGGGAGGTCTCGGGGTCCCGGACCTCCGGAAGTACTTTCAGGCGGCGCAGCTCCGGTACCTGGTGGAGTGGAGCCGGTGGGAATCGGACAAACACTGGCTCTTTCAAGACCAGGCAGTTGCAGGCCGTACCCTCCAGGAAGTCCCGTTCCTACGGCGCATTCACCGCCCGCCTAATCTCTACGCCTCCTTTATCACCCGGGTCCCGCTAAGAGTGTGGGACGCGGTGTGTGAGCTTCGGGAGCTCACCACTTTTCCGTCGCCGTTCACTCCCATTGCTGGCAACCCGGACTTCACTCCGGGCCTGGAGCCGGGGGTCTTTTCCCACTGGGTGAGTGCGGGATGTAGGGCGCTTTTTCAGATCTACGGGCCGGAGGGCATGCTCCCCTTCCAGCAGCTCCGACAGGAGTTTGGCCTGACGGAGGGGGACAGACTGCGTTACATGCAAGTCCGCCACTGGGCTCTTCAGCCCTCAGTGCGTGACGTCGCCGCCCGTACGATTACGCCCTATGAGCGATGGTTGGTGACCCGGGCCTCGGACGCCAAACTCATCACTGATTTGTATAAATTTCTCCAACCCCCGCCGTTTCACTACCATAACCCAGGGAGGGAGCGCTGGCACAGGGAACTGGGCAGGACCCTGAGCCACAAGGAATGGGACCAGATTGCGTATCGGGCGAGGCACTCTGCGTACCACACTGGGCTGACAGAAACCTTCACTAAAGTGTCCACCTATTGGTACTACACCCCGGAGCGGCTCTACCAGATGCGCAAACTAGGCGATAAGGGTTGTTGGCGCGGCTGCGGACAGGAGGGCACCCTCACGCACATTCTCTGGGAGTGCCCGGTGCTGTCGGCCTACTGGAAGGAAGTCTTAGATGAGGTGGATAGGCATTTCGAGATTGAGCTCCCGCGCTTCCCCGCGTATGTCTTGCTTGGCCTCCCCAATGACTTGATGTACCCGCTGAAATCCCGCAGGGGCAGGCAGATTGCGATTGCGCTGGGCTCAGCCGTTCAGAACATACTTGTCCTTTGGCGCACCCCCACTGGCCCCTCTATCACTGGTTGGTTGCATAGGCTCTGGCAGGTACTGGGTATGGAGAAGATATCGCTAACGGTGGCTGGGAATGTTGACCAGTTTGAGGAGCTCTGGCATCCCTTTTTGGCACTGCTGTCCACGGAATTTCGCGAGCTAACGTGTCCACAGTACTTGCGCCTCCTTAGGCTGACACCGCCGGCGCCAGCGGCGGAGTGATTGTGCGGATTGGGGACCGGGGGTTGGGGGTGGGAAGTGGGGTTATATGCTTCTATTGCTGACTTTCGGACGGGGATGTTGGGGTATTGTTTTCTTTTCTTTCCTCCTTGCTTTTCTTTCTCCTCCTTTTCTGGGGTCGAGGGGCTGGTGGAACGGTATGCTTCTCTTTTGCTGTGTCGCAGAGTGCTATTCTGGCTTGGCCTTGCCTAGGGAGTGGGGGCCTACAGGGGGGTTGTTCACAATGCCTTATTGCCTTATGTTTTTGCCTTGCTACCCTCTGGGGCATCCTGCCTCCCTCTTCTTCTTCTGACTCGCTGCAACGTTTTGCTTTTTGTATTGTATGTTTACCTGACCTCCTGCTCCCCTCCCCGTGTTTTTTATGCCTTAATAAAATACTTTAAACCTAAAAAAACACAAAAAGCACCCATTGGCTTTGCCAGTGCTTGTTGCAACAGTAGGCACATACATGCACAACTTTTTGCTTTGTGTCAACATGTCACTTGTTATAAAGCTTGTAGCAACAATTTTAGGTGTTTTGTTAAATAGCTGAAGGATTATTTTATTCACCTTAGAAGAATGAATGCTTGAGCTGGTCACAACACAACTCACATCTGTGATTTTCAGGTTGCCTACAGGTCACTAACCACAGAGCTCTCTTCCTAGAGATTGCTGTTATTTAACCTGCTATATAAATATATGTGTGCAATCCAACTCGGGTGCTTGATGCACTTGCTGGAAACTGGTGTGCGATTAGCTGGTCAAGTATATGAATCATTGTAAAATTTCTTAGAGTGAATATGCCTTTTGCAGAGCACGGACGATAGCCTGCAGCTCACTTATTCGAATCCTAATAAGAGAGCTCAGTGGATTATGCGCCTGCTGCAAACATCTACATGCAACTAGAAATGCTCAAGGATTAATCACTGGAGGCCTGACTCAATTTTTTATTGGTTTTAGGCGGATTACATGAACAGCATTTATGTGGGCAGTAATCATGTCTTTCTTCTTGTATCATCAAATATATTTTCTTTGAGAATCCTGTTTTTGGGAAACCTTGAAAAACCCGATTTGTTCAATATGGGCTTCTCTTTGGTCAACGAGTGGGGCATGTGTATCTTCATTTCCAATGACGGCTTGCTGAGTATGGGACAAAGGAGTATTGGTTGTAGTAACCAGCTGGTCACTGTTCTAGTGTTTCTCAGAGGATGTACTTACCAGCCACTCCCCAAGGGCTGGCTTCCAACATCACCCCAGACACATCCATCACAGGTGTCAGCAGTCAGGTGATCCCCTAATAAAAAGGGCCGGGCATACATGCCCTGGGCCAGTTCCTGGATGTATGCCACTGTGTCTGCGTGGTTATAACTGCATGGGAGCTAAGGCTCCGACCCTTACATTGGCAACGAGCGGGATGGACCCATGCATGCAGCAGCAGCCTTGAAGGTTGGTGTGGGAAAGTGTAACCTGTGCCATGGTTCCACCGCCAACAAGCTGCAAGTGGTAGGTGAGGAAGATGGTGCCTTCCTGCGCAAGACCCTGCAGCAGCTGACTGCACCGAAACATGTCAGCAGAAAAGAGAAGCAAGGCTTACTGCTTTACCCTCTGGCTTTAATCTTGCAGTATGGAAACATCAGAAAAATTCAATTTTAGCTCACCCACACACAATTTTAATACAGGTGTGACAGTTTAGCAAATGGAGAACATATGTTGATATAAGGACATAACGTCCCCAGTAGCGGCTGGGACTGTGAAAGACTTGTGGGTGGGGGTGGGAAGGGACAAAATTAAAAAAATAAATTACCTGCAGCCTGCGTGTACTCTGCTACTTTTCTCGCAGACACAGCCTCCCTAACTCCACTGCGGCCAATCCTGACGCTCCTCTCATGTCATGAGAGCAGCGTCAGGATTGGCCTGAGATTTGCGTTACCAAGGAGACTTAGAGACTGTACCTGCTGTCTCCAACCCAGCAATGCAGCTGGGTTGGAGATCGCTTCAATGCACATGACGGTTTGGCCGGCCTGAGACGGCCGGCTAAACCGTCATGAGCACTGATCACAGCGACAGGAAAGGGGAAAAAAAACCAAAAATAAAACGTGTTTATTATCGTTATATTTTACTTCCTGCCGTTTGAGGCAGCAGGCAGGGGATGCGACGCTCCTCTGCCATAGCGGAGGAGACACGGCTGAACGTCACCCATACTAGGTAATCCATAGCTTGGAGACTGTGCAACTACTGTACAGTAACACTCTGTAATGCTTCCCAGTGCTAGAAGTGGAACTCATTGATGAAGCGTACCACACTAGGTAAGTAATGGTTTATCATCCTAAATAAGTACATGAATGTATGGTAATTCCATAAAGGTCTGATTGCTTCTTACAGGAGTATTGTTGTTCTTGCATGTTTATGTTTGTTTATGGAGAACGTACAACAGTGCTTTGACTCTTCTCTGTTAGCTAGCTGCGGTGCACTAGTTTTGTGTGTGAGAGAAAACCATGTGATGTTCCTTGTGCTATTGCCACTTGTCGTTACTTATGTGTTAGGGAAGGTTAATTTGCTGTTGTTCATGTTGTACCTTAGTTGTGAAGCTCGAAGTAAAATCTTCCACTGCGAAAAAAATACCAAACGATTTGCATTGCCAAAGCTTGTTTTAATGCATGATCTGAATGAATGAGTATGCCTTCTCAGAACATGTGAACAGAGTTTATTTCAGCTTTTACCTGTTAAATAAGCACTTTTTGTAATGGACTAGAGAAGTCTGTAAAAATTGTAAAATATAGTTGACAAGTAGCTCCATGCCATGTATAAGACCTTGTGCCTATTATGGCATTTTAGTTAACAGCACTTTGCATCCTGAGATTTTTAGCCCTTTATGAAAGTATTTAAAGCAAAACTACAAGCCTCACAATGCAACACGTTGTTAGATGAAAACCCAGACAAGCCAGGTATTATATGTCATAGAGCCACTTGTGAAATGTTAAATAAAATGTAATTACTGACATTCCCCTTTTATTTTTCTTGCAGGTAATCGTGGGCTAAATAGCCTTTCTGGTGAGAGGACAGAGATAGCCTTTCAAATACAAATGCAAACATCTTACTACTAATGCGCTAACTTTAAAACTCCGTCGAAAAAGAAACAGGACTGCTAAAAAGAACAATGCGAGCAGCAGCTGACGTTATCTGACGGGACTCTGAGAAGGAAGGAGTGTGTCATCCGTGAACCCATCTGTCCTATTCGTGGCTTAAAGGTTGGTGTGATTTAGGTGAAGCGCATGCAATGCACCTGTGATGCACACTGCCTTGAACAGGTGCAGTACGTGCAGCAAGAGCTGCCCCACGAGAGCTGCAAGTGCTAAATCCGGACGGCTGGCAACACTAATGCTGGATGATAGGGAGCTCAGTTTTAACTATGCAGGCTGAGGGAGTCTCAGCCAACAGCAGACATCAGGGTGGCCCTGGGCAGGGAGCGTAGGTATGGGGCCCCGGAAGAGGGAGTCTGGGCGGGGCGGAGCGCAGAGCCCAGTAAAGAGGGGCGGGGGGGGGGTTGGGGGGTGGGTCAGGGTGTTTGGAAGTGGAACAGAGCAGCCAAATCCCTGCCGGGGGCCGCCACGCAAATATGTATCCATCCTCAGAGGATTATTATATTAGGGATATATATTGGTGTGGTGGCCCCTGGGGTTTGGTGGCCCTGTGCAGGTGCACAGCTTGCACATGCCTAAGGCCGCCCCTGCAGACCTACAGTGATTGAATGCTGGAACACTGGCAAAATAATATTGCCAAAAAAATCAAGGACACCAAGTTCGACTTTACATACTTTGGGGCATTTCTATGAGAGTCCTTGCGTCGTGTTTGCACCATGCAATTCGGTACATGTGCAACGCAAACCTCCATGAGAGATTTATGACACAGAGTCACTTTGCAAGTCACTGAGTGGCTTCATAAACCTGGAGAAGCACAACGCAGCACAAATCGCTGCGTTGCACAACGCTCCCTGGTAGGCATTCCATGGGCATTGTGGTGGGTCTTCCCATGCAACTCCCATGGATTTTGAGGCATTTTTACAATAACTTTTATACCCGGGAATGCACCAAAATGTTACGCCTTCACAGGGGAAACTTAGTGAAGAAAATATCTTTATTTCTCCTTGTTAGTGCCTCTTTCTATGTGTGCTGTATTCTGCAGCACACATAGAAAGAGTAATATGCCTCCCGGGATTGTTTTTATGCAGGAGGGTGTCCTTTCCTGCACAAAAACAATCCTGCAATCAAATGGTGCAATTATGCTGCGTTGTGTTTTTTTTTTTGTTTTTTTTTAAAGTTTTTTTTGGTACAACCTCTGACATTTTTAAACCTCAGCATTTTTTCACACTTCATCTTCACACAAAAACCTGCTCCGCAGTCTCCTGGCGTCGCAGCACACCGGGGAGGTATTCGATCTCTCCCGGTGGACCCGATGATGAAGCATGTCACCACTAGGGTGAGTGAGGGTTTCCTGAAAAAACAGTGTATTTTTTCTTGAAATTGGTCTTACCACCGGACCACTTACAACTGGCCTCAGACTTCACGTGCGACACCCACCTCCTTTATATACTTTACCTTTATGGTCACTCTTCCTTTGATTACCTGTATATTGCTTGGGGACTAAGAGTGCCCTAAAACCCTCTCTCTCCTTTTGTTGATATATAGCCAAACTATGGCACCAGCGCAGGGACAAGGACACAAATGCATTGTATTCTTTTAAATACAATGCATTCCTGCCCTTTTTCTGTCACGCACCTCAGCAAGATGACTCGCTGCACTGCATGACTTTTTTTGTAAATATGCTTGTATTCAAATTCAAAAATATGAAAGATTACGGTATTGCCAAGAAAAAGGCAATCAGGTCTAATTTGAACTATTATACACTATTAACTTTAAAACATATATTAACGTAACAAATAATATTACAATAACAAAATCAAAAACATTTATAACTTACAAATATAATAAAAAATAAATACTTTCAAATAATTGAAAAAGCATAAATATATTTACAATATTATTATTTAACCATAAATAGTAAAAAATAAATATTATTACAAACACTAGATATTAAAAAAACTTAAAAGAAGTACACAGTAACCAGTATTAATAGAAATTAATATACACATATTCCTACAAAAATAGAAATAACATAGTTTACAATAAACAAAAATTATATATATATATATTTTTTACAACAAAAAAGATAAAACAATTACACTTGGAGGGGTCAAATTCCCTACTCCCTCTCGAACCTGTGTAGGGATTCAAAAAGGGTTTTTAGTCAGTGAAGAGGGGAGAAGGGCGCACTGCTAAATGTGGACGTAAATGGGTCAGGAAAACCCGACTTGGGAATGTGGTGCAGAAAAGGGTGAGGGGATGAGCCCTGTAACCCCCCAATTGTGTGTCAGCCAAGGCTAGCAAACCTGAAAATATCAGCAAAATACCCTTGCACACAACAGTTCTAAATAACAAGATGTGTCTGTGTAGACACTATTGCATTCAAAAACAAAGCCTGTGGATGAACATGAAATACATCATATGGTTTGTGAGAAGTGTAGTGTTTTAATGGTCTTTAGAGCAGTCCAGCCAACACTTGTTTTGTTGCATGTGGGATTGTCCTCCCGCGACTCCTCAGGGCTATGATAAATTGGGACGTCACTAGGGAAACCGCTCCGCCGGTGATAATTCCGACCCGGCAGGGCCCAGGACTCAAATGGCGATGTGGAATTGCCCAGGTGTGGTAATCAGAATAATGGTTGAAAATGGTTGGTCTCAGGGTCCTGGGGAAAACGTAAGGTGGGTCCAAAGGAACACAATGGTAGCAAATGTGTTAAAAGGTTTTCTTAATATTGGTAAACGAACTTCTGTAGACATAAAACTTCCAAACAGGAAGTTAGAGCTTCAGTAGTGGTAGCGCTCCCGGGAGCGGATACCTCCTCGTAAAGAACGTGCTGTTTGCTGATGGAGACAGGTTGTATATCAACTTCTGTAGTCATACAAATTCCAAGCAGGAAGTAAGAGCTTTAGTACTGGTAGCGTTCGCGGGAGCGGATAACTCCTCGTCCGCATCCGGAGTGAAAGGTTTTTTCCCCTCAAATTGTAACAAATGCTTTCCAGCAAGTTTGTGCTTAGAAATTCGATTGCCAGATTTGAGGGCATTAGTTACAGTGTGGAGAATGTTTAGTATTAAATGTTTTTATTGATTGTCATAAAAGAACAAGGTACACCGAGAATGTTTAAAAACAGCCAGCTGTGTGATTTCAGTTACGTTACCTCGTAACGTTGTTACGTTACGTTACCTTGAAACTATTATGTGAAGCGTTCACAGGGATTTTGATAGACTTGCTATTTCTCTTGAAAGTGTTCACACCTTTATCATTGAAAGTACACACTGAATGAACCCCATTGCTTGCATAGAGTGAAGGCCACGAATTCCCAAGGGCCACGCGCTCTCACATATGCAAAACAGGCCTGAACATGTCTTGAAGATTGAATTATTGACTGATTGAGAGCATCTGTAAAGCACACTCAAGAAAGGGAGAGTGGGCGGTGGTGGTCTGGCTTGGTGAAAGTGATAAGGGCAGGGCTGTAGCTTCAAGGAGGTGCTTGGGGTGTTACACCCTACCTAAAAATGAATTTTGTAATGAATAGTTGAGTACAATTGCTTTCAGTCGAGTATGGCGAGGCCTGTGTCAGATTTCACCTGGGATTTTCACATACACATGGAAAAAACACACACACTCACTCTCTCGTCTCTGTTTTGAAGGTCTTAAATAATGTTGGTTTGCTTGAAAAATATTGTGTTTTAAGTTCTCCTTACAATGCACACTTCCCCCTGAGCCCCCCCCCATACCCTGCTTCTCATATAAGGTATTTTCACTACAAAACAGAATGATTGTTGGTAAATCTGAAGATCACACCCTCCCCAATCTTATTGACCAAGCTACGCCCCTGGATAAGGGTGAGCAATGTCCGCACTATTGACCCAAGAGTGTGCCTCATAATAGTGGTTCTCTAGTGGCTGAGGCTGTGCATGTGAGTCTGGTAAATGCAGTCTTTAAGGTGTGAATGCATATTTTCCACTGCCCTTGGTGCCATCTCTTCCAAGTTTCCTGTTGCTTTCTCCCAAACGTGTCTTGTCACCTGACACATTCTACATTCTGATGCATGTCTCATGAATGATCATATTGCCCCCATCCTGACAGTACTGGGGTGGTTCCTTTTACTAGCTCGCACTATCTTCATATTTAGCCATCACACCCAGGACCACTGCATATCTGGATGACAAGGTCACCGTCTTTGTTGACTCTCGGCACTCAGCCAGGTCACCATCCGAACGGACGCAAAGGCCACTGGCCTTCTCCACTCATTCATCTAGGATCTGGAACAGCATCCCTGTATCCACCATGACCGCCATCACCTGCTCCTATTTCAAAAACATCACATCACAATGCAGAAAGAATCCACTTCTGCTCCCAGATTCCAGCTACCTCTTCAATATTTATTTTTACTTTATCATTATCTTTTGCCCTGTACAGAACTCTGATATCTGTGGCTCGGCTCATTCTATCAAATAGTACTTGCATACATGTATGTTCATGCTTGCGTGTTTGTGTATGTTTATCACAAGCTAAACAATCATTCACTGTTTCATTGTGTTGCTTATGAATCACTACATTTTCCAAACCTTGTCATGCATAAGTTGTATTGCCCATAACATTCATTAGATTTTGAGAGAGAAACAAGGTGTACAGTTATTACAAAACGGCAGCAAACTGCTTGGGGCTATACTGGTGCCGACATTTATAATTTTGTTCAGGATCTCTGCACCAGTTTCCAGCCATCATGCAATGCAAGCCACAGAATGAGGAATAACCTGCAGGATCCAAAGACTGCAAGTTTTTCCAGATTCCAGGATATTATTTGTGTAAATTCCACATGTTCTCTGAGAAGGTCATTAAACGTGTAATGGGCTTAGAGTCCACCCATTACCTACTATTCATTGGCTTCATTGTCACTCTTATTTGCTTCTGCATAATTGGCCAACGTGTGCCAGCTTCAATTTCTCTGCTTTCGTCTGCAACATTGATCAAGTACTGATTAGTTTTTAAAAAATATTATCCTTTCTCTACTTGTGCTGCGGTTGAGGTACTATTTTCTTCATTCCCCGGTCGTCCTTCTCTGTGTTGCTTCTTCCCTTCTACCCATCACTTCCCACCCTCCAGTTGTATATATTATTTCTTATCTCCCACTGACACACCCTCCCGTTGTCCATGTTGCTTTGTCTACCACCCTCCCATTGTCATTTTTGCTTCTTCCCTCCCACCCTCCCATTTTCTGTGTGGCCCCCACCACACTCGCCATAACTAAACAAGCATTGGCATAGCCAATAAGTCTCGCCTTTGGGACCTTATAAGTGTTTAACCATGCAACAGTTGATGTTGTTGCATTAAGGATTTTGTGCTGGATAACTAAACACTTATAAGGTCCCAAAAGCGAGACCTATTTGCTATGCCAATGCTTGTTTCTTAAGTGAGGTGGTCCAATATATAATCAATCACTACTTTTGATGTTTTTGTTCCTTTGGTCTACGCCTGCAGCCTGTGTCTGTGCTGCTCAGACCCACATCCATTGGTTCTGTCTGTTCCTTTTTTGTGTTTCCCTATCTCTCTGTATCAGGATCTTTCTCCCTCTCTCTGCTTCTGTTTTGACCTTGGGTCTCTTCCTTGATCTCACTCAGGACCTCTGTCTCGGGATCTGGCTTATTTCTCTGCTTCTGTTTTGCTCCAACCTGCATCCTCTGGGTCTCGTTTGTCTGACTGTGAGTCTTGTGTCTCTGAGTAAGCAGCAACTTTAAGGTTGGCACCAGTGGCGGCTGGCAGGGAATAGGGTTGGCGAGGGGGAAGGGGTTGAATAAAAACCTAATAAAGAAAAAACACTCACCTTTTAAACAGCCGCCATCTCTTCGTCGCTTTGCTGCTCGTCTTGGCAGGTATGAACCAGGAAGCACCCAAGCTCCAGCGTTGTGATGGGTCTGAGCGCCATTAATCAGCGCTCAGTCGGGGACAGGGAGCTTGTGCATGTTCCTCACTAGGCTGTGCATTACACCCTGGTGAGGAAGATGCAAAGTGGGCATGACTGTTTGACAGGCCCCAGACGGCCAGCCAAGCAGTCATGCACATTTGGAGTGGGCAAACTACTCCTCCTCCTGTGACCCTGGCCCCATAGCAAAAAAAGAGAAAATGATAATAACCTTGTTATTGTCATTTTATTTTTTTATTTTTTTCTACTCTAAGAGCAGTGGGGTGACGCTCCTCTGCCTTAGCGGAGAAGTCGCTCCTGGTTGGAACGGAACCCGAGGAAGAGTATAATCTGATGGACATGTTTTGGCAGTGCATTGTCCATGCCACAGATTCTATTTCCCCAAGATTTTTTGCTAGCTTTCTTTTAACATATTATAGTATAAGCATATCCAAGAACCATATTGATATTGTTGCGATATTAGTTAGTTGTTGGAGTCCCCTCTGCTCTTTGGTCGTGATAGTATTTTTTTACCCTTTTTTTGTATGTTGTCAGGGGTCCTACTATGATCTGAATGCCCAGAGTGTTTTGGGGGAAAACGGTGATTGACACTATTGGTAGTCTCTCCAGGGTTTCCATGTTACGCTAAATTTACGCCTGCTATTCTGTAGTTAATATCTCATTGCTAGTGTCAATCATTGCCTTCTTAATTATTCGATTAAAACTCATGGTGAGGTCATTTTAGCAGACCATGTAAATATCGCCACTTCAATATACATATGAGTATTTATATATAGGGGTTTACTCAAGCAAGCAAAACATTACCAAGCATCAGATGTGAGTATATATATGTATGTATAAATTGTTTACATTTTGCTATTGAACAAATATCCCTTTCATCCTTCCCACCCCTCTTCTCTCTGACTCATCCAAACCTTTCTGACTACTATGAACTCCCAAACATCCTTCTCAGACTTTCACCCCTCCTTTTTTAGCCATACAACCTAACTAACAAGCACACATAACCACCACACATAAAATCAACTTACTACTTCCCTTTTTGCAAATCTATTCCTATCATTCTATTCCTACTCCAAACTCTACTAAGCACACATGAAATCAAGAACACAAACATAACACAACTAATGCACAAGAAAAAACAATTGTACTCTCTTACTAAGTACACATCTTGGGTTCCAGAGTAGCGTGCTACTCGCCAATAAATCGTTTTAATGCCTCGTATTGGGTTGTAAGCGCTTTATAAATACATTTACATTTTACAGCTTGAGAATGGCGAAGGAGCCTTGTGAATAGAATGATCTTCCGCAAAACTTCTGTGCCTCAAAAACAAGTGAGGCAGTACTGCAGTATGGGTGGGTGACCTTAGGTATCTGGGTGGTGACTGGATAGGAAAATTAGAGCAGAAGAGTGAAGGAGGGAGCAGTAAATACAAAAATTGTTATTCAGTTTAACCCAAACATGTTCAAGGTGGCCTCACAGCCACCAGATGCCGTTGATCCATCCTGGCAGCATTCACTTTACCTGTGAGAAGGACCCACAGCGGGGTTGTGGGAGAGGAAGACTTTCGAGCACTTGACAGTTATAACAAGGGAGTGCCCACTATTCACATTTATAACAGTGTACTAAAGTCCAAAGGAGTATACATCTTTCTCTAATATTCAGGGATGCACTTAAGCACTTTTGTGTTCTGGCTAAGTGAAAAAGGCCAACAGAAAAAACATGAAACTTTCACAAAGAAGAGAAAAACAACTTTCTATAATAATAATTTTGATTCAAAAAGGTTTTTATACACAGATAATTACTCGTGTACATTTACTCCCACACCTAGATGTAACTCTCCACTATTTCGGTATTCCCCATTTATGAGTAGAAATGTGCCCCTCAAATGAGAGAATGGAGTCCACTACGACAGAATTTACAAGTGTAAAAGCTTTTCATCTGTGATTGGAGATCTCCGTCATTGGGACGAAAACCTCTCTAGAAGAATGTATGTATGAAATTATTTATGTTTACTATTCTTCAAGAAAAATTATAATATTTTACCGTATAATATAAATGTAATTTATTTACAAATATTTACTATTAACTTAAAAATAATAAAATAAAATACAATTTCACAGAGTACATCTCATCAAATTAAATGTGTATTAAAACATATTTAAATATATTAATTTAATTTGTTTCAAACAATAAATAAAAAATATACTAACCCGCACTAACATTCTTTTATTTCATATTTATTGTATCTGAATAAAAATGATATCTTTTATTAATTAAAAAAAGTTTTGCATTGTTTAAAATGAAGTTTAAAAGATTTAATGTACTTATTTGAAGTATATCATGTTTTTAAATGAATGCATCAATACATAATTTTGATTGACACACAGACACACAGACACACACATACATATTATGTAGTTTTGACACCTGTAAGTCTATGGTAAATTTAGAAGCATATTTTGTGAACAGTAATTGTTTTACTCGTTTTTGTTTTGTATTAGTATGGCACTCCCAAACCTATTGTTCAATTTCCCTAAACCCCTCCCATTTAGTAGTGATTATTGCACATTTATCCACCACTTCTCCGTTACCTCTCACATTTGCTACTAAAATGTACACGTACGTGTTTGGAGATTTCCGCACAAAAAAGATAGGATGCAGAGATCTCTGACTGTAGGTTTAATGCATTTTGTAGCACATGCGCAGTATTACTGTAGTACTACTTTACATATTATAAAATGCAGTTTATTTGGGCCCATAATTCGTAGGAGACCGTAATCTCGTAATTTAATCATGTAGATAATTTTGTTATTACAGGAGATTTCTGACATCAGAAACCACCTTAACAAGAAAATACATCACTAGTTCCCCTTAATATGTTACATGAGAGAAATGACTTAGCCCCACTTATGTATCAGGCACCCCGTCATGATGTCCCTCTCTTTCCCTCTCTGAGACCTCGCCTGCGGGAGGATGGAGCCCAGGCAGTGAGGCACGCTGTGTGAGCCTTGACGCTGCGATGCTACAGCCTTCACTGAGGGTCGTGTATGGCCGTCCTTCATGTTGACACAGAGCGGTCTCGCAGAATGGTGCCACCGTTGCACATAGAGACCCTGCATGTGCTACAGGCAGTCACAAAGGGGAATCAGAGGCCTTGTGCTGCTGCTCTGCCACCTCCCGCACACTGGCCCTTGATGGCGTATAAATCCTATGGAATAACGTCCTTACCTCTAGTTCTAAAGATGTGCCCACTCCCCTTGGGGATATAAACCATTAGTATGGCACTCTGTCTTCGATCTCATGCTTCTCTATGGTCCTGGATCTTCTCTCATGCTTCTTTATGGTCATGGAACTCCTTGGTGACTTGCAATATCCTTATGCAGTACAACTGGTGGCACAATATACTATATTGCTTATTCTTTACAAAGTGCTTTTATTTATAGTGTTTTAGGAAGAATAGTCTCTTATGCAATTACTAATCTAGTATTAATATCTCTGTCCTTCGAAGGATGAATGGTTGAGTTGACTATGCCAGGATTCCCACTTTTGAGTTGTAAGTCACTTACAGATCTCCCCTTGTGAGTTGTAAGTCATGTACAGATCTCAGCCATGTCTGCTTAATCCACTGTGCTGTATTAACATGCATGCTTTTTTAGTGCTGAGATATAACACATAATGGGCATTAAGAACAAAGAGCATGTGACTATTCCTACCTAGATGACATAGACCGAATGCTCTATAGGTGAAGATATAGAACCTTAGACTGTCCAGAAGTAATATACTCTCCTTTAAAGTAAGTGGTATGAGTGTGTTGTGATGCTATAACCTATGACATGATGTGCCTTGACATAAATGAGCAATGCATATTATCGTTAGTTCCCCTATATATTTTTTAGGACGTGTCCTGGTGCCACCTGACAATGAGCCAACGTTTGAGCATGACCTAACAACACAGAGGCGTTGCTCATGTAAGTAACTCCCATAAGACTCCTACAAATGTCACAGTTACCCCCAAAGGCAGCTTAACTAGACACTAAGGGGGAGATTTATTAAGATTTTGCACCATGTTTGCGTCACAAAAGTGATGCAAATCGGCGCAAAATCTTGTTTTTATCGATTTATTTTCCAGCGCTAAACTTGAATAGTGCAGGAAATAATGGAAAGGGGCCGAGAGAGCGTATCTCTGAAGATACTTTGTTTTTGCATTTATGCATGCTTACAGCAAGGACGCTGGAATTATGTGACAACAGAGGACCAAATTATGAATCAGGAACTATGCTGCAAGAAATGGCAAATTATGCAGCGTAATGTGCAACATTTTGAGTAGTAATGCGTCATTATTTTGACATTTCTTTAGCTTCCTTTCTGTTTTAATTGTATATAAACCAGTTGTTCAAGGAGGTGTGCAACTGCACCAATGATGCCCCTTGCTTAGGCAGAACAAAGATAGCCGCACTATTATCTGCCGATGACACTCTCTTCGTTTCCAAAACTGACAAGGGTCTAAAGTTTTTATTAGACAAGTTTGCTGTTTTTTTTTAAAGACAAAGATCTGCTCATTAATACAGACAGAACCAAACTCGTGATGTTCAGTCCATATAAAGGTGTGAGGAATAATTTCACTCTAGTTAAATCAAGCTTGGAGCAACTGGAAGTATTTTCTTAGTCTGGAATCAGTTTGTCTTCTCACATTTTCTGGAAGTCAAGCATTTCAGGAATGAGGAACATCCATTGCAGCAGAAGATGGGGGTATCTTGTCTCTCCTGCCCGGAACTATGCACAGTCCAGTGCCCGAGGGCTTCTCTTTACGGAGACGGTTTACAATCTGTGAACTGGGGGTTTAACAAAAAACTGCTGAAACTTCTCTCTGGCATTGCTTCTGTAGTTGGACTTGGGGATCACCGATATTAGCTCCCGTGCTAAACTCAAACCATCGCTCTATTTGATAAGAGTCTGGGGGACACCATGACATAGCCATCTAATGGATGCTTTTGGTGAAGTCTTGAGTCATCTAAACAGCAGAGCATTGCGATGGTGTAAATAGGTTAAAAAAAGACTGAGCTGGGCAGCTCCAGATACTGATGAAATTATGTTCTCAATCCAACGATGAGTGACGTACTCCAGGAGACCATAAACAATTGTGCTCCTGCTTATTATAGTTATTATTATTAATTGAACTTGTAAAGCATCAATGCTACCATTAAATGTGTCCACGTGGAGCAAAGAGAATAAACCCCCGAATGAAAAGACCTGAAGTGCGGACATGTATTTAGGGCTTTCCTGAAGGTCCTTGATAGAGCAAACAGAGGAGAGGGAGGTGGTTCCAGAGTCGAGCTGCTTGGACCGAAAAAGCACAACCACCTGCTTGTACCTTTTTCTGCTTAGGAACTGTAACAAGATTAACACTGGCCAATTGCCAAGTGTTCTTGGAGAGGTAGCATTCAAATCTGTGCTGTAAAAAAGAGGTCCAATCTGATGGATTGCTCTGTGTACCATACCAAGAGATGTGAACATCACTCTCTTTGGTAAGAGTAGCCAATGTAGAAAAGCCAAAGTACCGGGGCAGGGAAAATGCTACTCTTGCTGCTGTCATGCTGTCATGAGCTCCAAATGTCGATGATCCAATGTGTTCTCCATGCTATAACCTGCCCACTCTGCCCCACTCCCGCAGTGATCACTAAGTACCTTTTTCTTGTCTCCCCGTCCCGCCAAGAATGCCACTACACCTTTTCTCTGTGGTGGTCATTTATTGGCCGCAGTTTATTAGGGTTACAAGGAAAAACAGGTATCGTATCACTTGCATCAGGTATCACTTGCATTTGCATGTTATGTCATTATACATTCCTTGCCATTGTCTCTTGCCCCTTCTGGGGCGGTTTTCTGTTGGTTGGATTTCTTTGCGCTTCCTCTGCGCGGGAAGGGGATATCCATTGTCCCAGAGTTAGGCTGCCTCGCTACCTTTCCGACCTGTTGTGCCCTGCCATCCGGCGGGGGCTGGGCTGCGAGCGCCGTCTCTGCATATTCCCCCTTCCCTTCGTCGCCATGTTGCCCAGCCGTGAGGCATCCCAGAGCCGTTGTCCTTAGGCCATCTCACCCAGCCGTGCGGCATCAGAAGGTGAGTGGACCTATTCTGGCGCACCGCCCTCCGGTGTGCCTCTGTACCAACCGTTCTCAGCGTAGCCCTTCGCTACGCCCTTTCCCTATCACAGCCCTGCGACAATGCTGTTCCTAAGGTGTGGGTGGGTGGGTCAAGATTCTTTCCGCCGTGCTGCTCCCCCGCTCCTGGACATAGGAGTATCCCTGGGGGAGCAGCGCTTATATGCCCCCCCAAGGCCTATCTTGGTCCTACGGCACCCCCCTCATCGGGGGTTTCAAACAACGCCTGCCCCCCCCCCCCATTGGCCGCGCGGTGCGGCCGGAAACCAGGTGAGGGGGGGAAGGGGGGGGCGGCTGAGCGCCAAATGGGGGCTCCCTCGCGTATCTGGGGAGATCCCGTATTCCCGCCGTCTTCTCCCCGATCGCCGCTTCCGGCCCCCATTTTGTCTGCTTTGGTGGGGGCTCGCTGCCGGTTATGGCGCCGGCTCCTGAGCCCCTACGGGGCCCGCCTCTGCAATAACCTGCCCACTCTGCCCCACTCCCGCAGTGATCCCTAAGTAACTTTTTCTTGTCTCCCCGTCCCGCCAAGAATGCCACTACACCTTTTCTCTGTGGTGGTCATTTATTGGCCGCAGTTTATTAGGGTTACAAGGAAAAACAGGTATCGTATCACTTGCATCAGGTATCACTTGCATTTGCATGTTATGTCATTATACATTCCTTGCCATTGTCTCTTGCCCCTTCTGGGGCGGTTTTCTGTTGGTTGGATTTCTTTGCGCTTCCTCTGCGCGGGAAGGGGATATCCATTGTCCCAGAGTTAGGCTGCCTCGCTACCTTTCCGACCTGTTGTGCCCTGCCATCCGGCGGGGGCTGGGCTGCGAGCGCCGTCTCTGCATATTCCCCCTTCCCTTCGTCGCCATGTTGCCCAGCCGTGAGGCATCCCAGAGCCGTTGTCCTTAGGCCATCTCACCCAGCCGTGCGGCATCAGAAGGTGAGTGGACCTATTCTGGCGCACCGCCCTCCGGTGTGCCTCTGTACCAACCGTTCTCAGCGTAGCCCTTCGCCACGCCGACAGGGAGGCTGCCGTCTTCCTGCGGCTCCCCCCAACACCCCTTCTATCATTGGCAACCGGCTTGCACCATGGCGCCCCACAGGTTGTTCCAAAAGATCTCCATCCCTTCATCGGATAGGTGTACCCCATCGGCCGCATAATATTCCGGGCGCCCTGTGTGTATCAGTCCATGCCTGATTGAGCCCAGGCCGTTCGCCCTGCAGAACTTGCTTACTGTGAGGTTCAGCTTCTTCCTTGAGTTCTCTACCCCCTTGTAAGACTCACGGATTGCCGATGCACTCAAAATTAGGTATAAGATTGTACAGTAACAAATTCACAGTAATTCAAAACAACCAATTGGCAGAAGTGACAAAACTCCAGCAGATGAGTGAATCTTGGAGTCTTTAATGTGGAATACAGCCAGCCGACACGTGTTTCATCGCCTTCGCGATTCCTCAGGGCTAGATGGCCGTGTCAAATGTCGAAAGGTCGCTAAGCTGGTGGTAATTCCGACCCAGCCGGGCCCTTGACCAATGGCACTCGGTATGAGTGTATGCAGCAACGGTTGTAATCTTTGTTGTTGTTGACGCTCTGTCCCTGGGGAAAGTAGGAACCATGGGGCCCCCACGGCCTCCCTGCTCTGTGCCATTGGCGCTCCCTCAGGCTGCCCTGGCCCCTCCACCCCGCCGGCCTGTGCCCTAGCAGTCTGCACGCTTAACCCTTGCAATAACAGTGGCGCCATCGCTTTGCAGCGTTCCTGAATGATTGCGCTAATATGCTCACCATTGGTTGGCGTGTCGCTGGTCTCCTTGTCCGTTCCCGCCACCGCCGTGCTGGCTGCAGTTGGTTGGTTCCGCCTTGGTGTCTTTGAGGGGGGCGCCGCATCTGCCAACTTCGCCGGCGCCCTCTTGCTCCTTTTGGCCGCGGGTGGCTCGGTTGCTCCGCCTTTACTTGTGCCTTCACCTGCGTCATGGCCCAGATGTTCTTGCAACCATCCCTCGCCGTGTTTCTCTGATGCCGCGCGCACCCTCCTGAGCAGGTCATTCAGGTCATCCTGGCCTTTGCGTGCGCCGGCTTTCTTGGGCATTTCTCTTGGTTGGGTCACCTCTGCTCCAATTCCGTGCCTCTTATGGGTTGGGTGGGGGGCTGCTGCCAGCCGTTGCACGCCAAGCCCCCCTGTTGGCCGATCCATGGTAACGGGGTGCAGCCGCCGTTCAGTTATGCACCAAAAACTGCCCCCTTGAGCTGTCCGAGGCTTATTTCACAGGCCTCGTGATTTGCCTGCAATGCCGCTTTTCGCCACCAGGGGGCGCCTGCCACTTTCCCCTGCGCCCGTGTGGATGCTGTTGCCTGACTTCCGGACCTGACGCCGGGGAAGCTTGGAGGCAGCCCAGCAGTCCCTCAGATGACGTGCAGCCGCCGCCGAGGCCCCCCGATGTAAGCGCCTGTCCCTTTGGCTGCCGGGCGGGCTCTGGTCCAGTACAAGGAAAAAACGAACAGGTATCGTATCACCTCCGACGACGCTCCTTACTCAGGCCGCCCCGGGTAGGCTCCGGTTGCGGTCTTTTTTCTTCCTGTCCTGTTCTTTCCGCAGACCGCCCCGGGTAGGCTCCGGTTGCGGCCTTTCCCCTGTTGGCCGGGTCGTCTCGGCCAAGGCGTTCGAGCCGGGGGGCCCACCGGGTAGGCTCCGGTTGTGGTCCTTTACCTCCACTGCCGGGTGGACTCCGGCCGCGGTGCTCTAGCTGTGGGGGGGGGGGCACACCGGGTAGGCTCCGGTCGTGTCTGTGTCTCCCTTCCGCTCGCCGGGTCACGAGAGGCAGACGCCCTCCTTGTTCCCGCGCCGTGCAGGCTCTGGTGGTGGTTCTCTCTCGTCGGGGGCCGCCTCGTGTTTTCTTAGCTCTTGGTGGCCTCCGGTGGCAGCTTTCCCCGTCCAGGGAACACCGCTTGCTTCCCACCTTCGAGTCCGCTCGTCCCGGGTTGATCCCTCGCGGGCAGCACAGTGGTGTCCTCCTCGCTTCTTCCGTTCGCTCTCAAGATTCTTTCCGCCGTGCTGCTCCCCCGCTCCTGGACATAGGAGTATCCCTGGGGGAGCAGCGCTTATATGCCCCCCCAAGGCCTATCTTGGTCCTACGGCACCCCCCTCATTGGGGGTTTCAAACAACGCCTGCCCCCCATTGGCCGCGCGGTGCGGCCGGAAACCAGGTGAGGGGGGGAAGGGGGGGGGGGGGGGGGCTGAGCGCCAAATGGGGGCTCCCTCGCGTATCTGGGGAGACCCCGTATTCCCGCCGTCTTCTCCCCGATCGCCGCTTCCGGCCCCCATTTTGTCTGCTTTGATGGGGGCTCGCTGCCGGTTATGGCGCCGGCTCCTGAGCCCCTACGGGGCCCCTCCTCTGCAATAAAGATCCAACATGCTCCACAAGATCATAAGCACACTTGTGCTCCAGCAGCCAATAAACCAAAAACGTGCTCTAGCTGACAATCAGCTTGCATGCACTTTTGGTAACAATGAGTCGACGTGCTCCTACAGATGGTGATTGATAAGATCATATGTTTTCCAGATGATGATGTAGGATTGCTGCGCATGTTAGATTGCAGGTTATTTGTACGGGGTTTATGCAGCCAATAGGCAGCTTCAAAGCATGGAGAGCCAGTTATGAGGCTTAGTTAGCAAATGAGAACACTTGTTTTGTTATATTCAACATGGAAGTGTGCCACTGAGCAGCACAAGGGAGTCAGGTGTGTGTGTGTGTGTGCGTAAGTGTGTTTGGGGGGGACCTGGAAACCCTTGACTGTGAGAACAACACCTTCTCTGATGGGTACATAGGAGACATATCGGACCTCTGTCAATTCCTAGCAAAGACTAGTGCAAATCTTCTATTCTGTGTGTGGTCCACCAACACCTGTTAAGAGGTGAGCTTGGATAGACTGGAGTGGGCTCAGTTTGGTGGTCCTCGACAAACTGGAGACAATTCATATTTCTACGGTCTAACTTTCCTACCGCAGCAAAAACATTTTGAGATTGTGTCTGTGTGCTTCCAATGAGTGTATGATAAAATGAACAAGTGGAAATTTCTCTCAGGGTAGAAAATCAGACTAGGGCCCAGATGTAGGTAAATCCCATTTACCGAATTAGAAATACCAAATTTTACCGATTCGGTATTTCAAAATCGGTAAATGGGATGTAGGTACCAACATCTGGATTAGTTACCGATTCGTTGCAAATTCGGTATTTACCGATTCGGTAAATACCGAATCGGTATTTGCTATTGAATCCTATGGGCCTTTGAAGCCCATAGGATTCAATTCAAATACCGATTTGGTAATTACCGAATCGGTAAATACCGAATTTGTCAAGGGTGCAGGGGGTGTCACTTTGACACCCTCTAGCACCCCCAAAACGGGCATGTGTGCAATGTGGCACACAGACATGCCCTAAGGGCACGTCTGTCTGTCACATGGCACATGTGTACATGCACAGATGTGCATGTACACAGGAATCGGTATTTTACCATGGATTTGTATTCCATGGTAAAATACCGATTCTGTAAGCCATGTGCTGATGGTACATTGCCTACCTACATTCCATTTTCGGTAATTTTACCGAATCGGTAAATATTACTGAATCTGTAAAATTACCGAATCGGTAATAATACCGATTCGGTAAAATTACCGAATGTGCCCCTACATCTCCATAGCCCTTTACCGATCGGAAACGGCCGAAAATCGGTATTTTCGGCCAATTCCGATCGGTAAAGGGCTACCTACATCTGGCCCCAAGTTTCTAAAGTGTTCTGTGCAGCAGGCTGTTACTAGCTATGAGCTCTAAATAACTACCAGTAGTCCCATTACTCCAATTCTACCGTCCTTATCCTAGGTCTGATTCCCTCCTGCAGTCCATTTCTGAGCTAGTGCTTCAGCTTTGGTGTCGTAAGTATCATACCTTCATCATCAAAATTGCCCTAGGTATATTCAAAATAAGCTCAAAAAATATTTTCTTTACAGGGCACTCTGTTGGGCCAATCAAAATCTGCTGTATGTCCCTAAAGTGCGAAATACTAGGGGGAATGTTTATAAGAATTGCAGTTTAGCAAATTTGACGTCGCTTAGCGGCAATTTTCTTAACGCTGACTATAGCTGAAATTCATTGCAATGTAAGCGATACATGGCTACAAGGCAATAGTATCTGCTAGTCGTGGTGGAAACTGCCACTAACACTAGCATCAAGGCAATAACAAATTTGACGTTAGTGAGAGAAAAGTGGCGAAAGGCCAATTAGCGGCAACAAAATTCACGTTAGGCAACCCAACGTCACTTTTCAGCCTTTGCAGTAAACGGACTTGGAAGACGGCGTTTCTGGTTCCCTCAGGACCCACCACCCACAACTCGCGGTACCCGCTCCGCGGGTCCCGCTTCGCTGCTCACCTGCCTGACTCGTCGGTGGATTTGATGCCCAGCTGCTCCTGTGGGGTTCTGTAAGACGGTGAGGCGGCAGGGCTGCGAGCGCGACCCGGGACTCGCTTTCCCAGGAGTCCCGGTGTCTCTGGCCGTGTCACCTGGCCCCGCTCTCCCTGACCGCCCCGCCCCCAGCAGCCCCAGGTGAAAAGGAGGGAAGGATCTCTCAGCAGTGGGACACTCCTTTGCAGTAAACGGACTTGGAAGACGGCGTTTCTGGTTCCCTCAGGACCCACCACCCACAACTCGCGGTACCCGCTCCGCGGGTCCCGCTTCGCTGCTCACCTGCCTGACTCGTCGGTGGATTTGACGCCCAGCTGCTCCTGTGGGGTTCTGTAAGACGGTGAGGCGGCAGGGCTGCGAGCGCGACCCGGGACTCGCTTTCCCAGGAGTCCCGGTGTCTCTGGCCGTGTCACCTGGCCCCGCTCTCCCTGACCGCCCCGCCCCCAGCAGCCCCAGGTGAAAAGGAGGGAAGGATCTCTCAGCAGTGGGACACTCCTTTGCAGTAAACGGACTTGGAAGACGGCGTTTCTGGTTCCCTCAGGACCCACCACCCATAACTCGCGGTACCCGCTCCGCGGGTCCCGCTTCGCTGCTCACCTGCCTGACTCGTCGGTGGATTTGACGCCCAGCTGCTCCTGTGGGGTTCTGTAAGACGGTGAGGCGGCAGGGCTGCGAGCGCGACCCGGGACTCGCTTTCCCAGGAGTCCCGGTGTCTCTGGCCGTGTCACCTGGCCCCGCTCTCCCTGACCGCCCCGCCCCCAGCAGCCCCAGGTGAAAAGGAGGGAAGGATCTCTCAGCAGTGGGACACTCCTTTGCAGTAAACGGACTTGGAAGACGGCGTTTCTGGTTCCCTCAGGACCCACCACCCACAACTCGCGGTACCCGCTCCGCGGGTCCCGCTTCGCTGCTCACCTGCCTGACTCGTCGGTGGATTTGACGCCCAGCTGCTCCTGTGGGGTTCTGTAAGACGGTGAGGCGGCAGGGCTGCGAGCGCGACCCGGGACTCGCTTTCCCAGGAGTCCCGGTGTCTCTGGCCGTGTCACCTGGCCCCGCTCTCCCTGACCGCCCCGCCCCAACCCCGCCCTATAGGTTCCGGACTATAAACTTGGTAGCTACTCGCTGCGCGGGAGCGCCCGGGGCTAAGCCTGGGCAAAGGGTGGGCCCTCTGTGGCCCTCCGTGGCCTGTAGTGCCTGGCCTGGGCGCACCCTCATTAGTCCCTTGTACCATTGGTTCGTTTTGTTTGCTATAGTTGCCTTCCTGCTTGAAGCTATTGGGGTCACTTTTCCTTCGAGTAGTCTATTTGCTCTTCTTGTGTTTATAGTTTTCTTTGGATCATTTGTTGTGATATTTTATTATAGTTTGTTTTCTTTTTTAACCTTCCAGAGATGTCTACTCGTAAAACTAGGAGCCAGAGAGCTGGTAACGCTAAAACTAAAAAAGTAATTGGCACCCTAGATAATTTTATTTCTCGAACACACTCTCTGATAGATGAGGGCATTTCTATCATGGAAAGGAGAGTATCATTGGATCTTGCCCACGCAAAAAGATCTTCACTGGGCAACATTGCAATGGTGCATTCCCCGCCGCCAAGTTTGATAAACCCTGTTGTTACTTCAGCTGGGAATTCCACTAATGATTCTACTCCCGCCAGCAGTCAATCACTAATTTCTATTAATGCCCCTGTTACGAGCATACTACCCTCTAATATCCCCCATGTTCCCGTGTTAGTCAACCATGATGTTACTGACTCCTCCACTATGGTTGGGTCAGATATCATTACGTTAACTTCAACTGATGTGATTCCAACAAATCCTCCCATGGACAATCCCGCCATTACTTCGCAAGGGTCTATGGGTTCCAACTCCGGGGGGGGACAACACAGGTGTGGCGACAGCTAATGATGTGACTCTCCAGGCACATACTGTTCAAACTGAGTCTGACCCCTTAGATTCTACCCCCCATCTGCTAACTTTAGGCGTTCCGGACGATACAATTCCTGATAGCAGTCTGGCTAGTCTTCTGGATGAGAGCGGAAGCATTGACTCACTAACTAATTCAGGAGACGGTCTTGACTCCTTAATGGAATCTATGTCTAGTTTGTTAAAATCTCTGCTTTCACCTCTGGAGAATAGGCTTTCCAACATAGAACATCAATTGGCTACTATTCTTGCGCTACAAGACCCTAGGCTGACTACCCCTGGTCCCTCTATTCCGGTTGTTTCACCGCCTGTTATTAACACTGGGATTGAAGTTACAAATCCATCTATGGGGAGTGCTCCAGCACCTGCAATTACCCTCCCAGCTCCTTCCCTGACAGCAACCAAAACAGTGAATAAAACCAAACCTTCCACTTCCACAGGTCCAAGTGCAGTAAATAGAAAGGCAGCTACCAAAAAGACTCCCGACAACCCAGCCCCTATTATTCCACAGTCCCAGCCCAGAAAAACCACATCGCGGCGCAACATCAATTTACCGCCAGATGCTTGTCCGTATGTGGTTGTTCTGACAGGGATTTCTGAGCTGCCAACATCCACTTCTGAGCCCTTTTGGGCGATTAAAAATAAAATATGCCACTGGCTTGACAAAAATTACCCTCCACCACCCGGCCTAAACAAGAACATACTTATGGTTGAACGGGCTCCTTGGGTAGGTGGGAAGAAGAAAAGTATAAAGGGCGATTGTGTCGTTATCACGTTTGAGGACCCACGACTCGTAGAATTTATATGCTCAACTCCTCCCTGTGATAGTAAGTCAGTGGTAGTAGCTAAACCTCTGTCTTTTTTTTATATGCAGGAGGGCCATGGGGATGTGAGATGGAGTTGGATGAGGCCATCTAGGAAAGGCTTGGGTAGAGGTGGTACATACCAGAATCCACAACAATGGGGAATGCCAGTAGAGGAAGGTTGGAACCTAGTCCATAGGAGGAGGGGGCACCAGTGGAAGGGGGATTCACACTTCAATGGAGAAGGGTGGGGCCCACAGCTCAATTACCCTTTATTTCCCTGCTATAATCGATTTGGGGGGTTGGAAGAAGTGGACTGACCATCACCCCAGTGTATTGAAGATGGCGGGGGTGGTGGGGCTTCTTCCACTGTAGATAGTGGTTCTATCGTTCCTACAATGGAAGAAGTACCGGAACAGTGTAGCACTATTCCAGAGCCCTTGTTAGGGGATGTTGACACTCAGGCCGCCACGAATACACCTATGTTGTCCCCTTCCCTTGTTAAAATCTTGTCTTGGAACATAGCCGGCCTAAAGAAAAACCTGCCTGACCCGGAATGGAACAATTTTGTTGATGATTTCCATATTTGCATGTTCCAAGAAACCTGGTGTGTAGAGCCACAACACAAACAGGGCTATTCTACGTTTTTTGTCCCTGCAATACAGCTTGGGAGGGGGCGCCCATCGGGAGGATTACTTATTTGGATCAGGATAGATCTGAATTGTAAAATTACTGTGAACTATGTCCCCTGTAATGATATTCTACATATAACTGTTAAAAGGCAGTCTGCCAGGAAGGCTTTTGAACTTTTTTGTATCTATGCCAGGGGGCTCCCAGGGGGCCAATTGTCTCCAACACTGGAGTTGTTAGATAACACGCTTTCTGCCCTCTCTCCAAAATCTTCAGTATTAGTGGGAGGCGATTTTAATTGTACATTCGAGCCTCTTGATGAGGATGAATTCTTGGGCTGTTATAATAAGCAAGGAAACCAGTTAATTCCATCCTTATCTCTGGCCCCAATTCAGAAATGGTCGGCTCGTTCCATACAGTTGAATGCTCTGGTGTCTGCACATGATCTATGTGCCTTAAATGGCCGCACCACATCCGATCGTATGGGCGCTATGACCTTCAATCGATTAGGTTCCCCGTCACGGATTGACTACATCCTTTTGGATGTAGGGTCATGGGTTAACCTGGTTGATATGGAGGTCAGCCAGAGGATTGATAGCGACCATAATCCCCTTTGTATGGGTATGTTCTGGGGAGACAACAGTGGTGAGGAGGTTCACAATGAGCTGATTACCAAAGAACTAGTCCCCTCTAACTGTAATCGCAGGATTAAATGGAATGTGGTTAGGTGCAATGAGGGGACACTTGAGAATATTAGGGTTCTAGTGTTGGCTGCCTCATCTGCCTTGGCCCCAGTGAACCAAATTGCACTTCAGCTTCAGGGGTCGGTGCTGGCAACTAAGTATAAAGACTTAGTAGGGGAGATCAGTACGTTTTTCTCAAAAAAAACAAAGGGTTGTCATCTGTCTAATCGCACGCAAAAAAAGGGGAACCCTTGGTACACTGCCTCCTGTAGAGAGAAAAGGAAAGCAATTTTACTAGCTATTAAAAATAAGGATGCCCCAGCTGCTAGATTAGCTAGAAATGAGTACCGCACTAGTATTGTGAAAGCCAAAAAAGATTGGGAAGAGGAACATTGGCAGGCTCTAAAGGAAGCGGCTCAAGGGAAAAATGCCACTGCATTTTAGAAACTGATCAACGTCATGGATAGACGAGGTGCTGAGCCTATACCAAACCATATTACTGAGTCCCAATGGTATTCCCACTTCTCAAATTTATATGGCGTGGGCTCCCTAGAAGCTGCGCCAGTATCCCCTACACTAGGTACTGATTGTACGGTCCATGGGAATGATGGCTCTATTGATGTACTGTTTTCGCCCCGTGAGGTACAAGAGGCAATCCTTAAAATAAAACCGGGTAAGGCACCTGGCCCGGATGGAATACCGGGTGATTTATTGTTGTCTAACCCACTGGTTTGGGCTGATTTTATTGTAAATGTTTTGAACCTTATTCATTTAGGCCACCAGGTACCGGACTCATGGAAGGGTGCTGAAGTTGTTACCGTTTTTAAAAAGGGCGAGAGAGAGGACCCTGCCAACTACAGACCAATTAGTCTAATTGACGTTATTCAAAAAGTAGTTGGCAGGGTAATTGTAAATAGGATTGAGGGTTGGCTTATGGAAGGAAACATTCTGTCCCACTTCCAGGCCGGATTCAGAAACAATGTTGGGGCCATTGACCAAGTCTTCAGATTTTGTGCAGTTTTCTGGAAAACAGTATCAATAGCCAGAGGGAGCCTCTACTTGGCTTTTATTGACCTCAAAACGGCTTTTGATGTAATACCCCGTGCTAAACTTTGGAATGTCCTATTGGATATGGGTTTTCCATCTTACCTGCTAAATCTTATCATCAAACTCCATGAGGGAACATATGCAAAGATACGCTGGGGGGCGCAGGGGCAACTCACTAAGAGTATACCTGTCAACAGAGGGGTGCGGCAGGGGTGTGTGATGGCCCCTACTTTATTTTCCCTCTTTATAAATGGGGTTGTGAAGCATCTGCAAGGTACACCGGCCGATGCCCCCATTATAGCGGGGGAGAAAATACCATCCCTCCTCTTCGCCGACGATACTCTCCTCTTATCTAAAACCCCCACAGGTCTCCAAACTCTTCTTGATCAGTTTAGTGTTTTTTGTCAGGAACGGGGACTCACAATAAACACGACTAAAACTAAACTAATGGTCATGACCGCTAAGAGAAAATATAGGAATATCCACGTTACCCTGAATGGATCTCCTTTAGAGGTGGTCGATGAGTTTGACTATCTTGGTGTTAAGATCAATAACCACTTGAAATGGGAACCCCATATATGTAAAATGAATTTAAATCTTAAAAGGGTCTCCGGCACTATTTTAAAAAACCAACGCCTCTCTATAAGTAGGCCAGTTGCCCCTGCCTTATCAGTTTACGAGGGGAAAGCAATTGCCTCAGCTGTTTATGGCTCGGAACTGTGGGGCAATGAGAACACCAACGACCTAGTCCGATCAGAGAACAAGTTTATGAGGGACTTGGTGTCGCTCCCATCCTCTACCCCACTCAAACCTTTATTCTTAGACCTGGGAAGAAAGTCTATTCGGGATATCCTCCAACTCCGTCCCCTCTTATATTGGGTTCGTTTGAGGAGGACCCCAGAACTAGCAAATTATGCCCTCGTGCTAGATGAATTACTAAAATCAAACACCTCAGGCAAAATCAGATGGCTAAATGAACTAAAAAAGCTTGTAGCAAGTGTGGGTTTAAGTGATGCTTGGGTATCCCAATCACCTCCACCAAAACAAGTGGTGAAAAAATTATATTGGGACTGGATAGAGACCAATGCGCTACAGAACCCACACTGGGGTCATCTGACTGAGACCTTTTTGACCCATAAATGCACCCTAAAACTGGAACTGTTTTTGGACTTTATTCAGGTTCCTCGGGAAAGGACTTTATACCTTAAACTTAGACATGGAACACTGCCCCTCAAAACTTTTACTTCTAGATGGAACAATAGGAGGGAAGAAGATACAATGTGTCCAGGGTGTACAAACCCCGAGGAATCATTGGGCCACTTTTTCTTTGCCTGTAAGGCATATATCTTACCTAGGAAGAAATGGCTAAAACCAGTACTAAAGATCCTTGGGGTTAGAGATTACAAATCAGCTTTGCGTATTCTTATCTCCGATACCTCTTCGATGGTTACTATTTGTGGGGTTGCAAAGTTCTTATCATGTGCCTGGATCATTAGGACTAAGATTTTAAAAAATGCCCATCAAGTCAATTTTTCCGCATAACTCTTAGATGTCTTTTTTAAAATAATGAACTGTTTTGTAATTATGTATGTAATGAACTGTTTTTATAATTATGTATGTATTTCATGTTTGTACTTTTTATGATACATGTGTCGAATAAAAGTATAATGACTTGGACTTGGAAAAAATTGCCTATAAATCCACATCTAATGAAAAAAAAAAAAAAAAACAATGGAGTGTAGAATGGAGCAGCAAGGGCCAAGTACAGCACAGGTCAACAACCCTCTAACCCCCCACAACAACCCCTCCAACAGCCAGGATGGCCAGCCTGAGTCCCAGGGGAAGAGGAAATGAGAAAATCAGGGCCTCATATATGAAACTGGCACATCACTGGGGCAAAACATTGATGCAGCACTTTTCATAGCGCCAACCTTGCAACACCATGATGGCCGATGCCTGGAAGCGCAGACAGTCCCCGAGGCCAGGAGGCCCAGCTGGGCCTGTGTCTGAGACCCGGAGTGGGAGCCGCCGGTGCTGTGGAGTTGCTGCGGCCTGACGGTGGGGGCGGTCTGCATTGGGTGCGAGCCTGTGTGCTGTTGCAGTAGACATTGAGGCGTCCGCTATCATCCTTACCTGGTGGCGTAGTCTGGCAGGTAGCATGGAGACACATTGCTTACCACTGTGAGAAGACCGGCTGGCACTCCTTGGAGCTGTGATCGGTAGAGTGCTCCTGCGCACCGACGTGGGGAGGTCTACATTACATAACACACACCACCACAACATCGGGGTGCACGGAGGAGAATGCCAATTGGGCCGCTGCCTTTCTGCAGCACAGGCTGGATGATGTTGCGCTGGCGGATGTTATGGAAGGTGAAGCCTCTGAGCTGCTCTGAACTTGTGTGGCGGGTGTGCTGCAACTTCACGCCTAAGGGGGCCCTGTTGCCTCACCTGCATCAGAAGGTTCCCCAGCAGACTTGGCGGCGACTGCTGTACATAGGATTGTGAAACCTGCCATGGCTGGGGCTCCTGCTGGCAGAATCACAGATTTGGAGAGAGCTTGGCAGATTGATCTCTGGTGTCCATGTCCAGGTGAGGAGAAGGTGGGATGGGTGTCTGGAACAACGATGTCCCGCCTGCAAACGGGGCATCATCAACATTTAGCTGCTCCTCCATGTCAGGAAACGGAGCGGCTGGGGTTCGCTATCTAGCGGGGCAGGTGACAGAGGACACGCTGGACTCCAAACTAGACTCAGTACCCGCATCGGGTACCTCCCTCGAAAAAAACAGCACTTCTTTGGAAGGCCACATAGACAATTCACCCTGGAGCACGCAGATTATCACAAGCTGACTTGAAAGGTACACAACATTGAGCAAGAACTGGCCAAAGCATTGGAGATGCAGCAGCTAATGGCATGTGTGAAGTCACTGGAAAGAACAGCGGAGCATGCGGAGGGACGCTCCCAGCATAACAACGTGAGGGTGTTGGGTCTGCCCTACGGAGCAGAAGGGGCTGATGAAGGAGCACATACTGAGATATGGTTGTGTGACCTACTGACAGCAGGTACATTCTCCCCATTCTTTGTTGTGCAGCAGGCTCATCAAGTGCCGGCGAGCTATCCGCTGCCGAGGCAGGTCCTAGACCCTTTCTTTTCCGCCTCCTACAGGGATCGTGACCCTGTCCTGATGGAGATACGCAAGCTGGAGGCGATGAACGTGGATAACACCACAGTTATTTTCTTCTCTGACTATGCCATGTGGGTGCAGAGGGGCTCCTATCTAGTGGTTTAGCAATGCCTCCGAGAGTTAGGCATCAAATACTTCCTCTTCTACTCATAAAGGGTGTGAGTGATCTCATGGTTGTTGTATAGCATTTTAGGACCCTAGTGTAATTTTCCCGATTCATGCCTTTATATAGGTACAAATCCCTTGTCCTTATATAGACATAGAAACCATAACCATATTTGGACCTAGCCCATGCAGTCCAAATATAGGCATGGATACTTCCACTAGTTCCGAAAAGTCACAGCGATTTCTTGGAAAACTCGGTTTCAGCAGTTAGGGACTTCCCCTTGCTTGAATATTGATTTGTCCAAGAACTCATGGAGTTTTCAAAGAACTGCGACTCTTTGATGATGTTATAATGTCCACCTTTACATCAAACTCGGCACCTTCAAGGTATAAATATGCCCACACTTGCCCTAGCAAACACACAGTGGTTTGGAGCAGTTCGACTATCTACTTGCCCGACGCAGCTCGCTACAGCAAGTGCCGAAGGAAGCCGACCCTCCAGCTGACGCACTGAGACGCTGTCTTTTCTCGTGCTGAGAAATCCAGCTCCAGTGTTTCCAAGCTCCCCTTGCGGGTGTTCGGAAATCGAGTCCCGAGTCAGAGAGATACCAGACCTCCTTCATTCTAAACCAAGGTACGGAGCTGATTCAACCCTGAGAGAAATCTTGGATAGATTCTTGGCAAAAGAATACTAAACTTATGCTACACCGCACTTACTCCTCCCTCGTACTAAACTTAGGTTAGGTACATCGGGGTAGGCGTATTTTAGAAGCACCAGTTGAGTACTTTTAGTCTTTATTTATGTATGTATTTTATGGCTTAGAAACCATACCAGGCTTTTACAGAATTATTTTATAATACTCTTCTTGCTGTATGCATTATATTTTACAGCCAGTATTACAATTGTAGCATTTAATTTCTTTTGCACACCACTGAAGTCAAGCTGGCCTGGCTGAAGACGGCGGATAGCCAGAAACCGGTCCTAGGATGCTTGATTCCGGTCCAGGAAAGACATGGCTTTGCAGTTCAGGCTGGACTGTTCCCATGAGGCACAGGGTCAAGGCTGATTTGCATATGGCCATCTCTGAACTGGGGTGGTGTGGAGTACAAAAAAACGATGGATTTAGGACCAGATCTCTGTACTGGGGTGAATGTATGACATTGTTCTGCATTCTGTACATCAACTGTTGTTTTTGCATTTGTCACCCCGAGTGGGATGGGTATGCTCAGACGTGAGTCCCATGCTCTCCACGCCACTGGAGTCAAGCTATCCTGGCTGAAGACGGCTGATAGCCAGAAACCGGTCCTAGGATGCTTGATTCCGGTCCAGGAAAGACATGGCTTGGCAGTTCGGCTGATTTGCATATGGCCATGTCTGAACTGGGGTGGTCTGGAGTGCAAAAAAACGATGGATTTAGGCCCAGATCTCTGTACTGGGGTGAATGTATGACATTGTTCTGCATTCTGTCCATCAACTGTTGTTTTTGCAAGTATTACATTTGTAGCAGTTCATATCTTTTGCATGAGAAAGCAGATTGTTCAATTAATACTTTTATTGAAAACGCCCGTCTCTCTATTTCTCTGCAACTCTGATGAAACGAAGCATGCACGATTGACTGAGTGAAATATCTATCTATTGTTTCCATGACTCTGAAGATACGTTTTATCTTGGGGAAACAAAGTTGTCATGTTTATGCGGTTGTCAGAAACTAATCCCTTCTTGTTTATTCAAGAAAGTTTCTAATGACCTCTGAGCTAGCTGGCACTCCCAATTAAGTCTAATATATTCGATAGAGACCTAGTAGGCCTAAGTCCTACGTCACATCTACAGGATATATTATTCCAATGCGCAGATCCTATTGGGAATATAGGAACTACACTATATGGCGCCCAACGTTTGGTAAGGCACTAATTTAATGCTAGATACTAGAGTAACTCAGTTGTGCTTTTCACAGAGACCCTTTTTTCCTGTAAAATACTCCAATGGACGCCTGGAGTGGGTAAAAGGATAAAATATTCGCCATTGCTGAGTAGGACGAAAATCCTATGTATTAGTTTTTGGTTTGTTCAACGTTGAAGGATACAGTATTCCAAAATATTGTGCACCTTATCTTTGTTTCCTTGAAAATTGCCCTGCAGACTTTCAGTCAACAAAATGTCGACTAGTGACGAAGAAAACGGTGGAGATGCAGTAAATGCAACCCAACCGGGTTTAAACCTTACAGGTTTTCCAAGAAACCGATGTGGATGCTATAATCATCCCAGAAAACGTACGAAAAACCATCACTATAAAGCTTATACAAAATGGCCTATTATCAAGAGGTGGTAGGGTAATTTTTGTCATAGAGGCACACGAATATCGGCAGACAGAGGTATCCTATTCCTGGATTATCTTCCCTGAAGCAAATTCAAGAACACGTGTTCCACTTCTACAAGATAGAGGAACATCCAGCGGAATACACTCCTTTCGAGGATATTGAAATTCCAGTAACTTACCAAGAGCATCAGCTCTGGTTTAAAGGCGCCCTACAACATCAAAATCACATTACCAGGCTCGGTCCACTAGGTAGACCAGGAGCAACATGGCCGGTACTAGCCAGCTATACACCACATCCTGACATTGAAAGAATGTCAAGTGAAGAACCATTAGCTCAGCTAAAACAATTAATTAAAATACATAGACAATTGGTTCAATATGTCATGTGAACTCCAAAGCACACCCCTCATCAGGGGAACACAAACAAAATTACACCACAGACTATACAATCGGTCATTGGTAAATTACCCACCAAAAGGGAACAAATTCCATTCTGGTTAGCTAAGAAAATTACTCAAATAGAGGCAGTATTTCCCGATAGTACACCTCATGAGAAACACAGGATTCTAACAATCTGTTTACCAATGGGGATCACACCACACCTAAATGACTGTGACACTTGGGGTACAGTCTTTGCTGCATCTACACAAAAACACATGGTGTTCCGTCCATGGCGGTAATACCAGATGTCCTGAAACAGATTCAAAATGAATACGGGGCAGAGCCTGCTTTAAATCTTGGTATGAAGTTACTGAAGGATTTCAAACCGGTCTCAGCTATAATAGTAGCTAATATTAAAGGTGAAGCAGCATCTGTGGCAATCCGCCAAAAACTAAAAGAATTTGATGTAATTGAGCAACCGAACGAACTGGCCAGAATAATAGAAAAATACTATGAAGAACTAGGTAGAAATAGTTTGGGTGGGAAGCCAGTAAAGCCCAAACTAACAGAAAATCCTGAAAAAGTTTTTATTAAAAACACACTCCTAAAAAGAAGTGGGAAAATACTAGACAGACACTTTCTAAAGAGAAACGTTCTCAATCCAGAGGTAGGTCTCCTCAAAAAGAGCCCTCTGAAAAGAGGCATAACCTCAGAAACAGGGATAAATTGAGAAAACCTGATAGATATCAAGCTACTGATACACGTTCCTCTCGTACCTTTCAGACTTCCTCCAAGAAATCGGAAAATAGAGGACGATCAGAACAGAAGGAAGAACGCATGAAGTCCAAAGACGATCAACACGTTCCAAAAAATAAGAAAAGTCAATTCACCAAAAAGGAGGTAGCAGGTGAAAAAATCAGACATGCCGAGGATCTTGAGGACACAACTCAAGAAGGGGGAGTGTGCCCAGACAATGCAGGATAGCGCAACATAAGTTACCATAGCTCGCAAGATCCTGAAGGATCATCTGGAGACAGTGGACTTGAATGAATACATTCAAGTTGAAACTACTGATACCAGGGTTAGTGTACCCCATAAGTTATATGAAGTAATACTCCGGATAGAGGGGAACATAACTAGAAAAATAAGAACACTTTTTTGGGAAAAAACTATCTAAGGGTTATGACATCCTTCTGGCTGAGAAATACTGGCCACCTGAATTTGTCAGGGAATGCCCACATGGCAAAGAGATCATTATGCCAGCCTTCTCAAATCATATTCCTATTCATAAAAAATACACCTATGCCAGAAAATGGGCTGTTGCCCAGGCTCCAGCATTATATAAAAATCATGTGGGATGGGATGAAGACTCTCCTCACCTTAAGATCCAGTTAACAAATCAACCTACTGCTCAGAGGCAGTATCTAGTTAAGCAAGAAGCTAAAAGACAGGTCAGGGAGATCTTAGATCAACTTGAATACCAAGGGGTGACTGAAACATGCACCTCGTCCATGAACAACCCTTTGTTTCCAGTCTCCAAACCAGACAATACATATTGTCTATTTTTGGACTACAGACATTTAAATTCTTGTTGCAAAACCTTTGCAGTACAAAATGCACACAGTGCAGCACTGATGAATATCATCATGCGCAAAAAATATAAAACAACATTAGATATTTCTAACGGTTTCTTCTGTCAAAACATTGCACCAGAAAGCAGGTACTTGACTGCTTCTCAATCATGGGAACACAGCGTCACTTCTGTTGTGTGCCCCAGGGATTCAAGGATAGTCCAGGGTTATTTACAGCCAGAGTAACAGAGTTACTACAAACGTATGATGTTGAGGCATTATCTTATGTCGATGACATCTATCTTACAGACAATGACTTGAACAGGCACTTGAACAGGGTGAACACCATAATACTTGGTTTCGCATCTGAAGGGTACAAATTCAACTTTAAAAAATCAAGAATTGCCCACCTCAATGTCCTATTCTTAGGATACGAACTTTCAAGTGAAGGCAAAAGCCTGGCAGCAAACTTTTTAGAGAAGTGTGCGCTGCTCCAACCTCCAAAAACGCTGAAAAACTTACAGTAATTCTAGGTTTCCTGAATTTCGGAAGAACTTACGTTCTAAACTACGCAGAAAGGGTTAAACCTCTCTACGAATTAATCAAACCTGATTTCAAATCAACTAATTGGACTCAAAAACACACCAAAATTTTGCGTTCAGTGCAAACAGACATGTTAGCAACAACCCATTGAAAGACACGTGTAAACGTACGCAACCTTGTAATCCGAATCATCCCAGGAAGATGCGGATTCACGTACTTAACCTTTAATGAAGGTGAAAAGGTACCAATAGCTTATAAATCACACTAGTACACACAAGCTGAAATGAAATTCACTTCAACAGAAAAAAATCTGACAGGTGTTCAAACTGCAGTAGCAAAAGAGAGATCCCTTGCACAGGGAAAACGCATAAAAGTCGTTACGCCTGTACCAGCCTTAGAGGCAGTGACAAAAGCAAGCATTCCAAATGCAAAAGCTTTACATCTGAGGTAGATACAGTGGGTTAATTATTTTGCTGCAACAGATGTTGAATACGTTTAATGACCCCTACTTGAAAACTCAAGAATTTCTACAATACGAACAAGAATGTCCTCTGCCCACTGACATTCTGCCTCTAGAACATTACGGATGTATAATTTATACAGACGGATCAGCACAGCCCGCAATTGGGGGAAAACAAGCTTATAGTGCTGCGTGTGCGATTGTTAAAGGTTGCTGGCGCAATGGTGAATTCCGACCTATGGTCACAAAAACTCAATCTCTAGGAGATTGTACAGCTTAGGGAGCTTAACTACAAGCTTTCAAGATGGCGCTTGAGAATGCCGTTCGCGAATTTCCCACACTCATAGTGTGCGATTCGTATTACTGCGTCCAATCTTACAATGAATACTTGCAGAACTGGGTTCAAAACGGTTTCAAAGATGCAAAAGGTGGCTCAATCAAGCATAAAATGCTCTGGGAACAGGTAGTTCAATTACATGAAGAACTACAAAAGACTGACGTGATCCATACACTGAGTCATCAGCGTGATGGCGTTCATGTTACAGGAAATTCATTGGCTGATGAAGCCACAAAGGCAGCTGTGCAGACGGCTTCCGTAGCTGCAATCACTCATTCAAAAACAAAAATAGACAGCGAAATAATGCAAGCTGTCACTGCTTCAATAAAAGAAAGTGGTAAAACACTTCCGAAAGGCTTTCCACTCAAGTACTCCTATATAACTGATGCAAATAATGTTCCTTTTGCTCGAATCCCTGGAGTGGGGGATAGAGTAATTCCAAACATGGAGCATAGATTAGGACTAATTTTAGCAGCACATGAAGGACTTGCCTCTGCACACGCAGGTGTTTCCACCACAGTATCTTTATTAAAGCAAAGATACTGGTGGCCGCGCATTAGGAAACCGACCCGAAACTATGTTTTAGAATGTGAAATCTATCAGAAAAGGAAAGTTTCAACAGTGAAACGCCCGGCGCAGACAACCCTTCTAATTTCAGATAAAACATTAGCATGTGTTTACCTGGACCACTGTGGTCCCTTACAGAGGGATGGTAACTATAAATATATCATGGTCGCACTGGATTCCTGCTCAAGATTCATTTGGATGTGGCCTCAGCGCTCGGCAGACGCCCTAAGTGTTATAAAAGATTTGCTAGTCTTTATCGGCACATACACAATCGGCACGCTACATTCTGACCAGGGTCCTGCGTTTAGCTCTCAAGCTTACAAGGAGGCCATGGCCAGCTTGGGCGTTGCATTGCGGTCTCAAGTCCATTCCATCCTGAGGGAAATTCGGTTGTGGAAAGAAAAAACCGTGACATAAAGCAATCTATTAAAGCAAGGGTATTAGGCTCGGGTGACGGGTGGGTCAAACATCTAATAAGTGTCCAACGTAGTCTTAACAATCTGCCAAGAAATTCTCTGGGTGGAATAACTCCATATGAAATCCTTTTTGGTACTAGAATGATTGTCGGAAGACCTTGGTCGTCATACTTCAGTGATAGAACAAAAACCGTTTGATATCAAAGACCGTTTGGCTGTTTTACAGGAATTAAATGAAACAAGAAGAAGTCTAAGCAACACATTACAGAACGACCACTGAAGAAAAACCACCTGTCCCAGCAACACCTGTCTGGATTCCAAAGGTTAGGGATCTGGTCGCAGAAAAAATAGCGTATAAGAAGGAATTTGGGCCTTCTTACAGAAAACCAGTACCTGTCTTAGCAATCCACGGATCAAGAACAGTGTTACTGCCGCCCCTTGCTGAAAGAAAGGTGAACCGGTTCGTATCGATCGACCTGGTGAAACCACATCATGTGGCCGATAATAAGTAGTAGGCCCAGTGGACTCCAAAGATGTAGCAGATGACCAAATCTTGCTACCACCTTTGAAAAATTTGAAGTGCGAAAAGAAGGACTATGTAACAAAGCCATGGAACTTGTGCCTCTTGAGACCCAAATAACAGTTCGTCAAGACACTCCTGTCTACAATGATGTAGCATCTGACTATACTAATATGTTAAGGGACCAAGCAGCTCCTGCAATTTCAAATAATCCGGATGCAATACCAACAATTGACAGAACTGCCTCTGGCTATTTCATCAATGTTGATACATTTTCTGAGGATCCCATTGAATTCGAAACAACGCCAGCGAATAAAACTTTCAAGGAACAAGTAACAGAACTATTTCACCAGCTTGCAAATACATATCTGGTTTCACCATGGGTTGAATTTTGGATTGTGTTAGATGTACTCTTTCTCCTACTATGGCTCATTCTTGTTTTATGTTTGGGAAAGCTGATAGATGGAAAATATAGTAAAATGTACACAGCAAGTAAAAACATCAACTTGCTCCTGAAGCCACACAAATCATCTCATCGTGAACAAAGAGACCTGTAATCAGTGAACATCACAGCCTTTCCTCTACCTGATGGTATACCATGCGACAGAACTGATTATGACATGTGTGGTCCTGTAGAGCTGTTGAAGATTCCACACCAATTTAAGGTTTCCTTGAATGACTTTGTTTCACCCAGCACATTTTCTGACGATTGGGACTTTGAGACTGTTAATAACATGATGGCAAACTTAGAAATGTCAGCAACATTTACAAAACATGAATACTTAGAAGGTTCATCAGATTATGAACAAATGTATTGTTTTAATCATTATGGTCATCATTATTTGCACAAATCTGCAAACCCTAGAAATGTTTCTACTTACAATCAATGGGAACATTGTCCGACTCCACCAAAGGGTAGCTCAAAAACATTTTATGAAAAATGCCCATACTTCTCAGGTTTTAATGTCACAAATCCAGAAACATTTTACTTTAAAAATGTAAATAAGACAGGAATAGAAAGTAATATTTATTTATTGAAAAGTTTTATATAGCGCGAACAAGACCCGTGGGTATCAGAGCGCTTCACATAAAAGTATGATAAAAATATTAACAAGATGATAACCATTGAATAACATATAGATATGAGGTAGATAATTACATAGCTTTGGAGAGTGCTTAGGTAACTGGCTTCCATTCGAGGCATTCTTTTACACTACGCAGTAACTACAAAGCCTGCAATACTAACATTTAAGAAACTAACTTCCATTCGAATTATTCTTTTCCAATACGCAGCAGCTATAAAGCATGCAACACTAACATCTGTCGATTTCGACAAATAAATGAGGTAGGAGGTTATATGGTTTCGGGATGTGAGATAACTATATACATTCACTTTGCCATGAGGTAGCAGTTGGTATACAGTTTAATCACCAGGAAAGTCTGTCCGTTTCGATCCATAGTTTATCTTTCATCTAATTCACGTCGATCCTTCTCTTTCTGATGACGTGAGTGATTTGTTTGAGGACAGAATTAGATCCCAAAGTGATCCATTAACTCCTCTATGTGAGGTATTTACTCATTAGGAAGCTCTTCGCTTCTCGCTTGAAAGTTAAGGTATTAGGGTTCTTACTGATGCTTGGAGGGAGTGAGTTCCAGATTCTAGGGGCAGCTCCTGAGAACGCTCTGTCATAAGTTTTTTTCTTTCTAAAGATGGCTGGATGCAGCAACAACTCCTTGGCACTCCTAGCTGGTCTGTTGCCTCCTGACAGCTCAATTTTCTTGGATAGGTATCCAGGAGTATTGTGGTAAAGCGCTCTATGGGTGATACATGCTATCTTTAGTTGAATTCTCGCCTCATAGGGTAGCCAGTTCAATGCTTTCAAGTGCGGGGATATGCGGTCAAATTTTCTTGATGAGTCTCGCTGCAGCGTTGAGGCAAGCTTTTAGTGGTGCTGTGGAAGTTTTTGGTAGACCCGCTAAGGTGGTGCAACCGTATTCAATCCTAGAGATGACTAAGGATTGGATTGCCAGTTTCAAATCTGCTTCAGAGATAAATGGTTTCAGTTTTCTCAGGTAGTTCAGGTGGAAGCGGGCGCTTTCAGCCATTGAATTAATGTGAGCTTTCATGTCAAGATTCTCGTCTAGAGTAATTCCTAGCGACTTAGCTGAGTTTACTAGAGTCGGAGTGCAGTTAAGCGCAGTCACCAACTTGGTCCATTCCTTTATTTCTGTAACGCACCTTGGTGGAGAAATTAGTAAGAACTCTGTTTTTTCAGCATTTAGCTTCAGATGGTTGGTAGTTAACCATTGCAATGCCATTTTTAAAGTTTCATTCATTAGCTCAATGTCTTCAAGAGAGGCAATCTTTATGTAAATTTGCGTATCATCCGCATACATATGGTAGGATATCTGTGAGTTTCTGAGAATTGCTGTGAGAGGTTCCACATACAAGTTAAACAAATCAGGAGATAGTGTCGATCCTTGTGGGACTCCGATTGAGTTGGGGCATGGTGGAGAAATTGATTGGTTGACCAGGAATCGTTGGGTTCTGTTCCGTAGGAAAGAGTCGCACCATTTCAGCACATTTCCAGATACTCCCATCCTGTCCTGTAGCCTGGCCAGTAATGCTTCGTGGTTTACTGTGTCAAATGCCGATGACAGGTCCAGGAGAATTAGTAAGCATGCTTGATTTCGATCGAGAGCCTGAAGCGCATCATCAACAATGTGGGGGATCGCTGTTTCCGTGCTATGCCCTGTTCTGAATCCTGATTGGCATTCATCTAGTAAGGAGAACTTAGTGATGTGTTGGCTCAGTTGGCCCTGCACGCATTTCTCAATAAGTTTGGCCAATACAGGGATGTTAGTTACTGGTCGAAAGTTATTCGGGTCTGTAGCATCTGCCGTTGGTTTTTTGATCAAGGGAACCACTTGACCTGTTTTTAGGCAGTCTGGGAGGATCCCTTGTGACAATGATGCGTTTATTATTTTGGTCCAGATTGGCACCACAATATGGCAGATTCCTCTTAAGCATTTCGCGGGTAGAGGATCTTGGTAGTGGTTGTTGGGTTTGATTTTCGATAGCGTTTTGGCGATCGTGTCCTGATCATATAGTTCGAATGTGTCCCACTTTGCCTTGTTTTTTATCTTGCTACACACTGACGTCGGGTTATGATCGCTCGTAGTCCATGGTTGGATGGGGAGGTTACTCGCAGCGCTGAAAAGTTCTGTTTCAAGCGTATTGGCCTTCTTTGTAAAAAAGTTTGAAAATTCCTCGCTGCTTAGAGATATTTTTGAGTTTTCATGTGCTGTTTTGGCTAGTTTGTTGATTGTTGCTTCAGGATTTCAAAGAGTTTCCGTGGTCTGTTTTTGGCATTATCCAATTCAGATCTTATAAATTCCTTTTTGGAATTGATGATCTTTTTGTTATATTGGTTTCTAATTTTTCTGAGGGCTTTCAGCTCAGGGGATGATGGGTGTTGTCTCCATTTTCTTTCGGCCATTCTCAGTTTGCGCCTGTCTTCGTTCAGTGATCCATCAAACCATGGATTTTTCATCTTCTCCGTGATTCTTTTTAGTTTTAAAGGCAAGGTGTTGTTGACGATATTCCCGATTGAGGTTAGGTAGTGATCTGTCAGCTCATTTGCATTCTGCAGGTAGCTAGGTTGCTTTAAGTCTCTCTCACAACTTTCAACTAGTAGCTCAATATTAGCCTCCCTTGTATCTCGGACCCATTTTTTGCTGTTGGCAGGTTGAACGGTCTTGCCCTTTCTCAATATGGGTATCAGGAAAGTTATTGCATAGTGGTCCGACCAGTCACATGGGGCTATTGAGAGGATTGATTAATTTTTGTTGCCCGAGATAATCCAGTCCAGTGTTGCACCTTTAGAATGTGTGGGTTGTGTGCATGCTTGGTTGAGGCTTAGATAGGCAAGGAAATCCTTAAGTGTGTTAACTAGTTTGTCGTTGCAGTCATCCCAATGTAAGTTGAAGTCTCCTAAGAAAATGTTGTTGGCATCCGTGTTAGAGTTGGTCGTAATGATCTCCATTAACTGCTCTATGAACTTGGCGTTCTCTCCTGGTGGGTGGTAAAACGCATGTAAATTGCATCTATGGTTGGTTGCCGATCTTATATTGAGACCTAAGTATTCATAGGATTCTAGAGGGTCAGCTTGAATTTGGTTGACCTCGATATCTGATCGGTGAATGCAGGCAATTCCTCCTCCAGACTTTTTTGGTCTGTCTAGTCTCACAATGTTATATTGAGGTGGTACTAAGAGATCCATGGTTGGAGATGATGCTTCCGAAAGCCATGTTTCTGTAAGAATTGCCAGATCGATATCCTTGTTAATGATGAGGTCTGCTATGTCTGACGCATGTTTGGTAGCCGATTGACAGTTGAGTAGGAGGCAAGTCAATTGTTTTCTAGTGTTATTACTATTCAGATTCTCATATTCGGAATTAAGTTGGACTTGTTTTAAATTGTTGTGGTTGGGTTTCCTATCCTTCTTTCTTGCTGTTCTATTAGAGTCGATCGGAACTGTTTTGATGTTCTCCTCTTTTTCACGGTCTGTGATTCATAGGTTCGGAGTAAGGCAAGGGCTTCCTCCTTCGACAGGGCCTTCGTCCTATTTGGTCGGTTGATCCTATTCGCTAATGACATGTCCATCTCGTTGCTCTTTCTATGTAAGGAATGTACGAGATTTTGAATATTCGTGATCTTGGAGTGGGTGCTTGACGTCATTTCCAGTATTTCTTCAGTCGCTTGTAGGGTATTCATTGTGACTTGTCATGTTGCAGACTAGTTTCTGAAGATCTTTAATAACCTTCTGATTCCTGGGTGAATTTTTAGGGATGGTTAACCTGTGTGTCCGAGGGTTGTATATTGCTCTTCTCTGTTTTTGATCTTTTTTAGTGTCCCAGTCATATTCTTTATATTCTTTGTTTGGTTGTCGGTTCCGTTCCTTCTTGAGATGTTATGAGAATTACCTGAGTTTTGTGAAGCTAGGAGCGTTTTTGTGTGTGAGGTTGTACAAGGCTTTAGTAACGTATTCGGAGTGGGCAGAGAATGGTTAATAACTCCTAACTTATCTGTTTCTTGATTCACCTTGATTGATTCACTCGGCGCCCCTGTATGTTCTACGTGGGAAGGCTCGTCGTTTGTAAGCGGTGTCAACTCTTCCTTTTGGAGCTGGTCTTGTTCTTTATTCACATGAATGATATCTCCTATCTTAACCGTTTCTTGATTCACCTTAAGTAATTTACTCGGCTCCCCTGTACGTTCTGCTTGGGAAGGCCCGGCGTTTGGGAGCGGTGTCGGCGCTTCCTTTTGGAGCTGGTCTTGTTCTTTATTCTCGTGATTTGTAGACCTCTCTGTCCATTCTGTCTCATTTTCCGATATAGTCACTTCTGTTTCACCTTTCTCTCCAGTTCGATTGGCGTCTCTGCTAGTAATATTCTCAGGAGTGAGTTCTGGTGAGGTCAGGTGTAGTTGGTTTTTTAAGCCCTCTAGTGATTCTTTTATGGTAGGGAATACCTTGTCGAACTTCATAAGTTCACTGTTTGCTGCCTGTATCAACACTATTCCAGTTTTATATATGGTGATGCATAATTCTGCTCTACATCTTCTTGATGGTGAGGTCAATATCTTTGTTCCATGTGGGATGTTTTTCATATCTTTTATGTAAAGCATTCTTGTGAAGGCATTGCGCCATTTAGCTGTTTTATTAGTGTAGAATATCAGGTCATTAGTTATAGTGCCTTTATCTGAATTAAAGTATGGGTCGGAGAACAGTGTGTCCGCGTTTTTCTTCAGGGCATTGTGTTTACATTTTTTGGCTCCTTTTTTAGATAACTTAGATGGATATTTTATGACCTGGGCGTTTGAGCCATCCGCCTCTGAGTATCTTTCGCCCATGTTTGCTTCACGTTATAGGTCTTTTGGTGACTCTTCTCTGTTTGTCTCTTAATTGGTCCAGTGATTATAGATGAATAGTGATAGGCATAGATATCTTTTAAGTGAATTTCTTCTATGGTAGTGATAAATAAAGTTTCTCTGTAAGTAATCTCCTTCTATGATAGTGATAGTGATAGAAGTCAGTTTCTCTTCTAATAGATTTCTAATAGATTTCGTGGCAACTTATTAGTTGTGGTTTCATATGGCCGTATTAATACAGGATTTATGCAAGCCCTTGTTGTGCTCTTGTGTTTAAAACTGAATATTACAAAATGTCCGCCATTTTGGTACTACTATTATGGACAAAAGGACTTTCTCTCTTTCCCCTCATTCGATTAGTCCGTTTTCCCTTTCTTGGCTCCAGTTAGATTCTGTTGATTGGCTTCTTTTTCCTCTGTTTGGTAATTGTTTGTCCCTTTTCCATTTCCTGCCTCCAAATAGTTTACTGTTCGCAGGAAGTAGAGGGTGGACTAAGTGTCTCAAGCAGTACAGGGTGGACGAGTGTATCAAGCGGCCGCCATGTTAGGGTCAGGCGCGCCGCTTCGAGTGCTGCCTCAGTTGCTTGTTACGGTATTGTTCATTTCGCGGGTAAGAATCTCACCCGCGGGTCCTCGCAGTATCCTCCTCGAGCTTCCTCTGCTCCTGCTCCTCGCCTCAGCCCCCAGCCGCTCCTCGTCTCAGCCCCCAGCCGCGTTGTCGGTGCTATCTCCGCTCCTCGGCCAGCCTCGATCTCCGGTCTCCGTTTTCGCCTGCGGGCTGCAATCCGGTCTCCAGTCTGCAATCTGTATCGGCGCCTGGGACATCCGACGATTAGCGCGGCATCACTTCATAGGGCCACAGAGCCGCCATGGACATCGGGCAGTCGGGGCAACGTGGATTGAGCCTCCCTCCCTTCGTGCCGAGAAACAGTGCGCTGGGATCAGCCGGATGATCAGGCTGACGACACCTTCCCTCTCGAGCCCCTCGAGCTAAACACCGCAATCGGAGTCGGTCTTCTGGGCAGTCCTGGAAGTCCAGTCTTTTGGTGGCAATCACGCTGGACTCTCGTTTCTCCCTTTTCAGGTATTAATCTTCGTAAATTCACCCTTATCGATAGTCTCCTTGTGTCGGGGGGGGGCGAAGATGCCTTTTGTCAGGGTTTAACTGGGATTTAAACTAGTTATTAGTTATCCCAAACCCAAGAGCTCTCACAATGAGCTCCTATGGTGCGGCCATCTTGGTCAATGTTGACTAATACTAAGCAAATATGTTCTGGAGCCTTTTATGCCCAGTTGTCCACATTAGGGTTTGACTTTTGGAAAGACAACATTGAGACAAAAACTGTCTGGGGCACAAAAGACTGGCAGGTGCAAGGTTTAGAAGACTTATTCAGAGCTTGCATCATCCCAGAACAAATAATGTTCTTAAATGAAACTGTTCAACAGACATCTTGTCTTGGCCTAGATAAGATAAAAGACATAAACAAACCGTCCATACCTAAACCCGCACCAGATAGTAATGGCACTGCAGATGAGGAGGTAGACGTGAACTATATTTTACAAGAAAACAGAACTAATCCTGATTGAAAAAAATGGTTAATCTGGCCCACAGACACGAATAACTGTCAAGATAGATTCCTGAACAAGACACAAGGGTTTACAGTAACTAGGCCAGATCCAAGATATGTCCAGAGACATCATCCAGGGATAATCACAACATACAGTGTAGGAAAACTGTGCCTTGAATGGCTACCAAAATCTGCACTACCAGATATAAAACAACACTTAACTTTACTTAAAGATGGCGTTGATTTGAGAGACTTCTTACTAGAACCTTGTAAACCACGTCATAAACGTTTCATATACGCCGGTATTTATGCTGCTTATATTGAAGCATGGAAAGTCATGCAAATCGAAACGGCAGAACGAATATGAGAAAATGATCGTATTAATTTAGAGAAAGCACTCTCTGTAGTTGACAATGGATTAACTACTCTGTCATCCAGAATTTATTCTTTGGACAGCATTGTATCCTATGCCATAGACATAATAGAACTAAGCATGGGCGGAAAATCCGTTTCGCTCGCGGATTTTGCGGATTTTCGGGAAATTCGCAATCCGCGAGATTCGCGAATCTCCCGCAAAATCCGCAAATCCGCGAGCAGCGGATTTTGCTCGCACTGCTCGCACTGTTCGCGTGAGTTCGCGTGAGTTCGCGCCCCGCGAATAAGTGCAAAATTGCAGAAATACGATTTTAAATGTAAATGTAAATGTCAAGGTATTTGTAGAGCGCACTGTCACCAAGCGGTTTCCTGGCGCTATTACTCATACCGCTGAGGAACCCATCCTGGCTTTCCCTGTGAAGTGTCCACTCCTGGGCACCCCCAGGGTGAAGCCAGGCATCCTAGCGCTGTTGGGGCCGGTGTGGAGGTTAAGCAAGCTATTGCCCAGAGTTGCAGCGTGGGGCCCATGATTAGAATAGGCACCGAGGCGAGAATTGTCAGGTCCGAGGAAATTAAGCCCAAGACCCGCCGAGGCGGGAATTGAACCCTGGTCCCGGGCCAGAGCTCTGCAATTTTTAGCAAATTAGCAAAAAATTTTAGATTTTAGCAAACTGAAAGTAACTACTTACCAGGTTCAAAAGTTCAGGCTCATCATTAGTAGCCATTTCCTGTAGTGCTTGCTGAGGGGCCCCTCCAGAGTTCAGTTGCCAGTTGCAACTATTATGTGACCCTGCTCTGAACCTCAGAATAGTTACACATATGCCACAAAGGTCCTGAATTACAGCTAAGGGAGACAAGCAGGAGCCAGGCTGGCAGTTCAAATCCATTAATCAGCCCCTAATTCATTATTGTCAGTTGGGGCAGGGCAGGTGTTGTAACTAATTTTGCAACAATGAAAGCACTTAGCAAGTGCAAAAGTTCACTAATCAGGAAGCACTAAGGAAGCAGGTGCCAGCTAAAAAAATATTCTGTGACACATTAATCAGCCCCAAATTAATTCAGGTCACTTGAGGCAGGGAAGGTGTGCTTGCGTTGCCACAATAATGTACACTGACTGGACAACCAGAGGGTGCTGTGATGAAACAGAGGGTGGCATGGGTGGGCCAGAGGGTGGCATGAGTAGTCAGAGAGTGGCAGTGGTGACAGAGAGTGGCAGTGATGAAGAAGAGTGTCCCAAACAGGCTGGACACGTAGAAACAACAAGTTCGCGAAACTTGCGACCCGACAGGTAAGTTCGCAATTTGCGACATTGTACAAAACCCTCGCGAACTGGCAGAAACCGCGCAAACACACAAAAAAAAAAATCCGCAAATTCGCGAGAATTCGCGGATTTTGCGGATTGCGAGTTCGCAAATCCGCAAAATTCGCGAACGCGAGATTCGCAAAATTCGCCCATGCTTAAATAGAACAGGACTTGCTCGTGTTACAACATGGACAGTCTCAACTGCGTTCTATAATGCTTCTAGGCTGGACGTTACAAAACCTTCGTTCAGGCTATGTGCCTTTTGCGTCTAATCAACACCACGTCATTGTTTACTGGATTTAAGCTTACAGATAAACAAAACTGTTTCGCACAGAGGGTTGCAGACTATACGGTGCTGAGCATAGAAAAACTGGAAAGATTACCATTAACCGTTTCTGAGAAACCAGCCGTGGAATAGATAATACATGGCACCATCACGATGCCAGTGAGAATTTTATTTTGCAGTTTCAGTATTGCTTGAAACACATACCAGCAGGCCTGTATGAAAGGTTGGGTAAAGAATACATAAAGTCGACCTGGGATTTACCATACACACACAAATGTTGGAGTGGAGAAAAGGAGGTATTTCTTAGTGGTAAAAATTGTAAAAGCACACTGAGCTGTACACTTTTATGTCAGGGTATTAATTTACATGTAGCCTACGATGGTTCTTCGACCAACCTATCCCACCACCTGCAAGGTTCTCCGGCAGCAGTGATGGATCCAATTTTTAGGCAGCTATCCAATGGGAGCTACATAATGTTAAATGATCACAGCTGTTGTGAAATGATGCCAGGAATAGCCTATCTCGTTAGTGTGTCAGCCAGGGTCACTTGCTGTGTGCAAGTATTATTTCCTAAAACTAAGACAGACGGGGAGTCGCTGCTATGGCCTTCATTGAACATCTCTTCTATATGAATTGATACTTTAAGCAGAATGAAAGCCATTCTTTTACAAAATAACTGTGCCACTGACCTCGTCCAGAGAGACGTATGATCTGCAAGTTGCAAGGTCCTCTGCGGAGATACATGCCCTATTATCTACAAACTGCCCCATACATTTCGCAAAAATGTTAGGTCCTAGGCATTTTTCCAAACTTCGTGCACTCTGTGTTTGGCCGTCTGCCTCTCACTTTGGGACTCGTAGCAGGGATACTATTTTTGTTCATTCTGCTCCGATATGGCAAGTCCAGTCACCAGCGATACCCAGATTACCATGGAGAACACTCTTCTGGCAATGCAGTATCGTGAGTGCATAAGACATATTCTTGGTTTGGCTCGTTTGAGAGATCTGAATACCACGTGGTTCCTGTCGTTCAGACCAATCTGGCAAGATTGCATCTTACCTGTTCTACGATGCCTGCTTTGCGGAGAGGAATGTGTGCTGGATATTTGTCTAACACTTTCATCAGCACTGCCAACAGGTGTTGACGCTTTGTTTGGTTCGATAACGGCTCATGCATTGTGTTGTACCCAACGGCTACCAATCCTGATGACTGCATTCATCTAGGTCTCACCAGCAATTCTAGCTGAAGGTGAGATACGTGGACCAACAGGCACACAGGTACCATCTACTGCGAACATTGCTAATGCGACTGACGCTGACGGCGATGCTTCTCATCTGTGTACGATTGATCTACTTAATAAGGTGGTTTAACTTTCACCTACTGTGGTAGACGATTTCTTTGCCAGCTTAGAAGATTTAATGTTTTCTCCTGACACTGAGAATAACTTTTGAAATTAGCTCACAGCGTCCTATCAACTTTGAATTCGACCTTCGTTTTTCAAAACAAAAACTTCTACGATTTGATTTGACTTTTTCCAAAACTGAACTTTGGCACAAAGTAATCTGCTTAAAGTTGAACTATTATTAGGGAGCAAGAATTCTTTGAATACTTCCTAGAAATAATATTGGCCTTATCCACAAACAAAACCTGTTTATATATTCTGCAATGGGATGGTCTTGACCTTTTTTCTTCTGTATTTAAGAGCCATTTCATAAATGTAATTTTCATGATTCATTCAGTTAGCATTGCCAATATCAAACTATATGCTTAAAATTAAATCATTGCTCTCAAAAGCGTACAGTACAAATACTCATTTTCGTGTACAACCATTTCAAATGCATTTTATGTATTTTTGGGTGGGATTGTAAACACATGCTTTAGATATGTTTTAGTGCTTAAATTTAGTAATATCGAATATAATAAAGTGGAGTGGGTGTTGTATAGCATTTTACGACCCTAGTGTAATTTTCCCGATTCATGCCATTATATAGGTACAAATCACCTTGTCCTTATATAGACCTAGAAATCATAACCATATTTGGACCTAGCCCGTGCAGTCCAAATACAGGCATGGATACTTACACTAGTTCCGAAAAGTCACAACGATTTCTTGGAAAACTCGGCTTCAGCAGTTAAGGACTTCCCCTTGCTTGAATATTAATTTGTCCAAGAACTCATGGAGTTTTCAAAGAACTGCGACTCTTTGATGATGTTATTATGTCCAACTTTACGTCAAACTCGGCACCTTCAAGGTATAAATATGCCCACACTTGCCCTAGCAAACACACAGTGGTTTGGAGCAGTTCAACTATCTACTTGCCCAAGACAGCTTGCTACAGCAAGTGCCGAAGGAAGCCGACCCTCCAGCTGACGCACTGAGAGAGACGCTGTCTCTTCTCTTGCCGAGAAATCCAGCTCCAGTGTTTCCAAGCTCCCCTTGCGGGGTGTTGGGAAATCGAGTCCCGAGACAGAGAGATACCAGACCTCCTTCATTCTAAACCAAGGTACGGATCTGATTAGATCCTAAGAGAAATCTTGGATAGATTCTTGGCAAAAGAATACTAAACTTATGCGACACCGGACTTACTCCTCCCTCGTGCTAGACTTAGGTTAGGTACATCGGGATAGGTGTATTTTAGAAGCACCAGTTGAGTACCTTTAGTCTTTATTTATTTATGTATGTATTTTATGGCTTAGAAACCATACCATGCTGTTACAGTATTATTTTATAATACTCTTCTTGCTGTATGCATTATATTTTACAGCCAGTATTACGATTGTAGCAGCTAATTTCTTTTGCATGAGAAAGAAGTCTGTTCAATAAATACTTTTATTGAAAAGGCACGTCTTTCTATTTCTCTGCAACTCTGATGAAACGAAGCATGCATGATTGACTGAGTGAAATATCTATCTATTGTTTCCACGACTCTGAAGATACGTTTTATCTTGGGGAAACAAAGTTGTCATGTTTATGCAGTTGTCAGAAACGAATCCCTTCTTGTTTATTCGAGAAAGTTTCTAGTGACCGCTGAGCTAGCTGGCACTCACAATTAAGTCTAATATATTTGATAGAGACCTAGTAGACCTTAGTCCTACGTCACATCTATAGGATATATTATTCCAATGCGCAGAGCCTATTGGGAATATAGGAGCTACAATACATGGTGACACACAAATATTTGACGCCGTTTAACAGTTCTGGACCTGGCTGCAATCTACTGGTCGGCAGGTGCTGCGGACAGGGAGTGAAGGGTCTGCGCAACAAGCTGTCATTTGTGGAGCCAGTCATACTGAGAGGCATAGGACGAGCTGGCATCCCCCGCCACAACTACAAGCCACCCCCAATCTGCAGCAGGTTATACAAGAGAGACGGAAGGCGCTGAAAGTGTTGACGTTAATGCGCAATTGCACTCAGAGACAGGATCCCGACACTTCCCTGGAACGCCCCCCCCCCCGGCGACATGGGCTCCACTATGACGTGGTCATCTGGTGCGGAGTCTGTGCCGTCCCCGGATGTGACTCCTCAGATAGCCGATTACCTAATTTAATGTTAACTGGCTGTGCGTCTCTCCTTCTTCCACGGTTCCAGACAGCTCCGGAGAGTCTCTGGCTTTCTGCAGTTCCAGGTCTCCAGCTTCCTGTTGCTGAAGTTCCAGTCTACCGATGTCAGCACTCAGGGGATCAGGTCCAGTCGTCACCCAAAGGGAATGGAGCAGTTGTTCAGGTGAGTGATGCATGTCAGGGGTGGTGGTGATGGTCTCCTTGGTGCTCCGAGCTGCAATGGCAGGAGGTCCATGGTGTCGTTGACCTTACCAAGGATGAATTGTGGAAGTTCTTCTATAATCCAAGGGCCTCATTTATGGCGCAATGTGCCACTGCAAGTTTACAAGGCCTTGTAAATAGTGCCCCTTTCATGCATTAAACTGTGTGAAAGGGGCGTTCAATAGGTGTTGCAGTAGGCGTTCCCACGCCAGACCAATTGAATTCCCAGGTTTACGAGAAAGCAAAAACCATTGGTATGTGTCAGAATCTAACACCACCCCAAGGGTGGCGTTTGGGAGGTGCTATGAGGATAAATGTTTTGATTTCTCCTCGTTTTTCACTTTTTTTTATGTGTGCAGAATTCTGCAGCCCACAGAGAAAGAGGTAATACCCTGGATTGAGAGGTTTTGTGCATGTAGGTGTCCCTTCCTGCACAACATCAATCAACTCCGCAACACAGTCACCCTTGCACCATGGCACAAGGGTGCCTGATTTGGAGCATGGCAGCCATTGTGCTCCAACGTAGGGGAAAAAGACAGTGGGGTTTATTAATGAGCTCCTTGCGAAAGTTTAACGCCGCTGGTGCATCAGTTTCTTGACGTACTTGCAGCGAAAATGTTATACACCACATTTCGCTGTATTTGCAAAGTGACGCATCTAGGCATATGCATGACCTGCGCCACATTATACCTGCAGCAGGTATGATATATGCAGGGTGGGCGATCCCACGCAACAAAGCCTCGTAGGAGTGGCATCGTGAAATCTATCAGATTTCACTGCGACAATTCTAGGACGCCACTGCGTCAAAACCTTACGCCTGTCTCATGGCAGGCATAGGGGTGGCAAAGGGCCATAGGGATAGGCTTGCCCCATGCATTGCTGGAGTTGCATCATGCTTGTGACACAGCTGCAGCAATGCGTGACTTTAGCGCCAACAGATACGTCAGAATTCCAGATGTATCAGTCACTGATTGTGACATGGAATGCCATACAGTAACTACGGCACATCCATGATGTTGCAAGGAGGGTGCAGTGAAAAGTTTCCAATTGCAGTTTTATCGCAGCGATGCAAAACCTTTCATAAATGGGAAATAGGAATGCACAATGTCTTATTGATAGGGCGCATTCCTGACCTTTTGTTTTGGCGCAGGGCAGGGCAGCAATATTCCTTGCAGCATTGTCCAGCACTGAAACATCTTATAAGTGGCCCCAAAGGTTGGCACCAATTTTAAGACCAGGTAATTTCTGGCCTTACAAAACTGCCTCTAATTGGACTTAGCAGCAGTTTTTATGGTTTTACGCCTTACAAGGAAATCCTTGTAAATATTGCGTTGTGTGTTTTGCTGGAGTTTTTATGCCGGAACGCCTACCATGCATCTAATTTTCGGTAAGTCACGCCAACAGAAGTGCAGAAAAATTCATGTTTATGCTAGAAAATAGCAGCTAACTGGAGTTAGTGGCAACAAGTTCTTGTAAATATGCCCCTAGTTCTGGTGGAAGATCTTTTTTGTTTCTAGTTCCCAGTCTTTGGAATGTTCTACCATTGTTCCTTTGTCGATTCCCAGTGAAAGTCTGTTTAAGGTCCAGCTGAAGACTTTTCTGTTCCATGAAGTGTCATTCTGTTTCTACTTCCACTACCGGCTTAATACTAGGGCACTTCTAATGACGCAGCAGCTGTACTTAACAAATTCATGTTCATTTCTTGGGTCCTATAAGAAGCAGAGGGCAAAATAGTGTTCGTGCTACAGAAGAGCTGTTGGGGGTGGGGTCACCTTTCGATTAAGGAATTGGATGAGGAAGGGAGTAGGGGGTACTACTGATGTCCCTACACACGATGATCTGATGTAGACAGGAGGAGGGGCTGCTCAAAACGAACCCTACAGAGGCTGTGGGAGAACATGCACCCCTTAAGTGCGTAAATACTACTGATTCCACAGTGGAGAGCCATCACACAAACTGGCCTACCGGTGGAGTCCTACAACTAGTCTTTTAAATGGGCCAGTAATGTCCGGTACTGAGTACCGGCACTTATATATTTTGAGAGGGAGAGTACCAGCTCTTCTCAAGAGTAATGTAATACTTTTGATTGGAGAGTACCAGCACTACTCAGAAACAAGCAGGTACTCTGGCAGTGGCGGCTCCTCTGCTAAGGCGGAGGAAGAGGAGCTTCGCCCCTTTGCTCATTGAGCAGTGGAAAATTGAAATAATATTAATATGAAGTTATTATTTTATTTTCCTCTGCGACTCCAGGTGGGCAGCTCTGGCTTTCCGCAGAGGGAGCAGAGTCGTATGCACTCCCTCCTTACATGTGCATGATGCTTTGACTGGCCCTCTAGGGCCTGCCAAGCAGACATGCGTAGTTGGCATGTTCTCCGGTGGGCTATGTTGCACAGCCTAATGGAGAACATGCCCAGCCCTCCCCAGGCACTGCCTGAGTGGCCAAACAGGCCACTCAGACCAATCATGAGGCTGCTCCTGCAGCGTTGTGATTGGCTGGCAGAGTTGGAAGCCTGGATGCTTTCGGTGCAGGCGCAGGCAGCAGCCAGGAAGAAGACGGAGGAGAGGGGTGCGGCGGATGCAGCAACAAAACAGGCACATTTTTTTTCTTCAGCCCGACCCCCTCCCACCCGCTGTCCACTGCCCACCTATGCCCCCACCACCCCCGTTCAGAGGCAGCCGCCACTGTACTCTGGTACAGAGTACCTGCACTTCTATTTTTCCATTTCAATCACTGCCTGGAATCGCTTACAAACCTGCGAATGAACATCTTCAGGTGTGGAGGGAAAGGTGGAAGCCTTCACCCTAAAGGATATTGTGGTTAAAAATGGGCATTGCAAACTGTGTGTGTGGGGAGGCATTTCACGTTGTTTGCATTGGTTGACCCACGAACGAAATGTCAAGATTTTTCTGATTTTAAATGTAGACATCGCTACGCCTGACTGCGCTGTCGGTTGGCCGCGTTGTTCCTATCTGATAATTCTGCTGTTTTTTAGGCAGCTCTGCTCCTCATTGGCGGGTGTAGATGGTATATAACACAGCAATAACACAGTTCCCTCTTGGTTCCTAGTTTAACTTGTTCTTTCGGTAGTTAATTTATAAACGATGTATCGTTTTCAGGGAAAAGGTATATTAAAAAGTGTGCATAAGCTAAACCTGTACATCTAGACATGACAACAAACCATTCTGCATGAAAGCGTCATTCTACTTGGCTAGGCTGTGTTCACCTGTAGAATCATAACAGGATCCATTTGTAGCTTTCATAGAGGATTAGTGACATCTGGTGGTTATTAGGCTACCTGCAGGCGTGCAAAGGCGAACAAACGAAGGTCCTCGTTATGAGTGGCCATTATAAAATGGGCTAGTAATACTCCTTACTGGTGCTACCAATTCCGGGGATATTACTACTGCCTCAGTTGTGCTTCCTAGCTGGGCCTGTGAAACCCGCTACCGTCCCCATAAGGAAATATGGGTTACTCGTAATGAGGGCCTAAACACCCAGACAGGGACGCCTGCTGTGCAAAAGAGTTAGAGCAATAAACAGCTAATCTCCCTGGGGCTGCTGGTATACATGGTACACCCTGGGGGCCTAACCAAAAAGTCCTAATGGAACACTAAGCAGCTAACAGCAATAAATTGTGCTGGCTGGATGCTCCTTACAAACATGTGCAAATCTGTGGTTTTCTTAAGGGGCGAGGGGGAGGATGGCCCTTGCTCTGTGCAGCCTCTTGGCTGGGTGAACATTTCTTCGCTCTGGAGCCAGAAAGCAGGGCAGTGACGACACACTGGTGGGTGCAGCATGTTTCTCACTGCCAGAATAACATTCTGATTTGGGGCGTTATTAGTTTGGCCCAGGGAGGAGTTGGAGTCCCTCCATTAATCCCAATGGCTGTGGGTGGGGCAGTCCGGCAGGTTTAGAGATGTGTGGGGGTGTGGTAGTGGCCTTTGTCTCTTCCACCAGACCCAGCAACAGTTGCAACTTGCTTGTTGTTTTGAAAGTGATTGGTTGCTGGGATCTGGGGGAGGAGTCCACAAATCTAGTATTTTCTAGTTTCAGTTTGGGGCTGCGTACTATATCGTTGCTTGCACGCTGTCTCTGCAACTCTGCACTGCTGCAGTCCTGGTGGGAGGTCCTGGAGCCACGTTGAAGAGGACAGTCACACTCACAACACTAAGGTGATAAAGAGAAAGGTAAGCGTCGAGTGCAAGACTTGTCACCTGGCTGCAGGGCACAAGTCCTAACAAGAGAAGTGGGGGGGACGCTGTCATCGGAAGTGACGTCACGACAGGAAGTGACGTCACGAAAGGTGCGCTCCGATCTCATCCCAGAGAGGCCAAAGAGTTCAGTCCAGCTGTTTGGCAGGGGGGACGGCATCCCCCGGGTAAAATAAGTGGGGGGACGCCGTCCACCCGCGTGGTACCCCGACTCGAGCCCTGCCTGGCTGTGAATGTGACTAGAGTGCGACTGCGATCGATGAGGCCCTGTCATGGTGGCGTTGTATTGGCCTGGTGACAGGCGTAGATAACAATCAGGGTCGGTTAATTTACTCGGTGCTCCCTTAGGCCCCAGTCAGAGCTTATTTCATGGAAAAGCATGCTCCTGTGTCATCTGAGCGGAGCAGCACAGGCCAGGGGTAATCTGATTTTTCACAGTAAATGCAGGCCCCTGGGTAAATGACTTCCAAAAGCCTGGGGACACCTCTATGCTGTACGGCGAGGGGGGGGGGGAGGGGGGGGGTGAAATACTGGAAAAAGCTTGTAGAAACAGCCAGTGGCGCCTGAAAGGGGGTGTGGGACCTCAAGTAAGCAAGAGAAATGTGCACCTTCTAATTATATTTACAACAAGGGGTGGTGAGGGACAGAGTCTCTGAATTAAGCAGAAAGCTCTCACCCAGTCAAGAGATCAGGGCTAGATCCAACACCGTTTTTTAGCTCACTGCACCATCCCAGTTTCAGAACCTGGCTGTATGCAAATTAGTCTGTTCCTGTCCCAGTGCATGATGGGAACAGGGCAAACCAAACTACAAAAGCCAATTCTTACACTGGGAAGGAAACAAGCTCCCGGGGACCGGTTTCTGGCATTACAGCCGTCTTCGGCCCGGTTTGCTTGAATCCTGATGGTGCAATGAGCAAGGGTCTCACATCTGAGAATACCCTTCCACGCTTAGGGTGGACAAAAATATTTACAACAAGGGGTGGTGAGGGACAGAGTCTCTGAATTAAGCAGAAAGCTCTCACCCAGTCAAGAGATCAGGGCTAGATCCAACACCGTTTTTTAGCTCACTGCACCATCCCAGTTTCAGAACCTGGCTGTATGCAAATTAGTCTGTTCCTGTCCCAGTGCATGATGGGAACAGGGCAAACCAAACTACAAAAGCCAATTCTTACACTGGGAAGGAAACAAGCTCCCGGGGACCGGTTTCTGGCATTACAGCCGTCTTCGGCCCGGTTTGCTTGAATCCTGATGGTGCAATGAGCAAGGGTCTCACATCTGAGAATACCCTTCCACGCTTAGGGTGGACAAAAATATTTACAACAAGGGGTGGTGAGGGACAGAGTCTCTGAATTAAGCAGAAAGCTCTCACCCAGTCAAGAGATCAGGGCTAGATCCAACACCGTTTTTTAGCTCACTGCACCATCCCAGTTTCAGAACCTGGCTGTATGCAAATTAGTCTGTTCCTGTCCCAGTGCATGATGGGAACAGGGCAAACCAAACTACAAAAGCCAATTCTTACACTGGGAAGGAAACAAGCTCCCGGGGACCGGTTTCTGGCATTACAGCCGTCTTCGGCCCGGTTTGCTTGAATCCTGATGGTGCAATGAGCAAGGGTCTCACATCTGAGAATACCCTTCCACGCTTAGGGTGGACAAAAATATTTACAACAAGGGGTGGTGAGGGACAGAGTCTCTGAATTAAGCAGAAAGCTCTCACCCAGTCAAGAGATCAGGGCTAGATCCAACACCGTTTTTTAGCTCACTGCACCATCCCAGTTTCAGAACCTGGCTGTATGCAAATTAGTCTGTTCCTGTCCCAGTGCATGATGGGAACAGGGCAAACCAAACTACAAAAGCCAATTCTTACACTGGGAAGGAAACAAGCTCCCGGGGACCGGTTTCTGGCATTACAGCTGTCTTCGGCCCGGTTTGCTTGAATCCTGATGGTGCAATGAGCAAGGGTCTCACATCTGAGAATACCCTTCCACGCTTAGGGTGGACAAAAATATTTACAACAAGGGGTGGTGAGGGACAGAGTCTCTGAATTAAGCAGAAAGCTCTCACCCAGTCAAGAGATCAGGGCTAGATCCAACACCGTTTTTTAGCTCACTGCACCATCCCAGTTTCAGAACCTGGCTGTATGCAAATTAGTCTGTTCCTGTCCCAGTGCATGATGGGAACAGGGCAAACCAAACTACAAAAGCCAATTCTTACACTGGGAAGGAAACAAGCTCCCGGGGACCGGTTTCTGGCATTACAGCCGTCTTCGGCCCGGTAAGAGTGGTCTGCTTAATTCGGACACTCTGTTCATCACCACCCCCTTTTCTGAATCGTTTTTGGCCACTATAGGTGTGGCAGGGTATACTCAGACATGAGTCCCTTTCTCACTGCACCATCAGGATTCAAGCAAGCCGGGCCGAAGACGGCTGAAATGCCAGAAACCGGTCCCCGGTAGCTTGTCTCCTTTCTGGTGAAGAATTGGCTTGGTAGTTTAGTCTGCCCTGTTCCCATGATGCACTGGGCCAGGGACAGACTGATTTGCATATAGCCAGGTTCTGAGCTGGGATGGTGCAGTGAGATAAATAACGGTGATGGATCAAGCCCTGATCTTTTGACTGGGTAAGAGTGGTCTGCTTAATTCAGACACTCTGTTCATCACCACCCCCTTTTCTGAATCGTTTTTGGCCACTATAGGTGTGGCAGGGTATACTCAGACATGAGTCCCTTTCTCACTGCACCATCAGGATTCAAGCAAGCCGGGCCGAAGACGGCTGAAATGCCAGAAACCGGTCCCCGGTAGCTTGTCTCCTTTCTGGTGAAGAATTGGCTTGGTAGTTTAGTCTGCCCTGTTCCCATGATGCACTGGGCCAGGGACAGACTGATTTGCATATAGCCAGGTTCTGAGCTGGGATGGTGCAGTGAGATAAATAACGGTGATGGATCAAGCCCTGATCTTTTGACTGGGTAAGAGTGGTCTGCTTAATTCAGACACTCTGTTCATCACCACCCCCTTTTCTGAATCGTTTTTGGCCACTATAGGTGTGGCAGGGTATACTCAGACATGAGTCCCTTTCTCACTGCACCATCAGGATTCAAGCAAGCCGGGCCGAAGACGGCTGAAATGCCAGAAACCGGTCCCCGGTAGCTTGTCTCCTTTCTGGTGAAGAATTGGCTTGGTAGTTTAGTCTGCCCTGTTCCCATGATGCACTGGGCCAGGGACAGACTGATTTGCATATAGCCAGGTTCTGAGCTGGGATGGTGCAGTGAGATAAATAACGGTGATGGATCAAGCCCTGATCTTTTGACTGGGTAAGAGTGGTCTGCTTAATTCAGACACTCTGTTCATCCCACCCCCTTTTCTGAATCGTTTTTGGCCACTATAGGTGTGGCAGGGTATACTCAGACATGAGTCCCTTTCTCACTGCACCATCAGGATTCAAGCAAGCCGGGCCGAAGACGGCTGAAATGCCAGAAACCGGTCCCCGGTAGCTTGTCTCCTTTCTGGTGAAGAATTGGCTTGGTAGTTTAGTCTGCCCTGTTCCCATGATGCACTGGGCCAGGGACAGACTGATTTGCATATAGCCAGGTTCTGAGCTGGGATGGTGCAGTGAGATAAATAACGGTGATGGATCAAGCCCTGATCTTTTGACTGGGTAAGAGTGGTCTGCTTAATTCAGACACTCTGTTCATCACCACCCCCTTTTCTGAATCACCTTCTAATTAGGCAGTAAAATCGACACAAGGGTAGAGCGTCCTACACCATCGAATTTACTGGGTGCTCCCTCAGGCCCCGGGCAGAGCTAATTTCATGAGGAAAGCGTTGTGCTCCTGCGTCATCTGAGCGGAGGATGCACAGGCCTGAGGCTGCAGCCTGCCAGGCAGGGCCGGCGCTAGGCATGGGCAGCATGGGCGGCTGCCCAGGGCCCCGAGCTCAGCCCATCAACAGGGGGCCTCGCAAAAGTGTTTCCCCACCAGCCTTGCGCCTGTGGTGAGCACTGCGTGGCCCAGGGAAGGGCTGCCTCTCCTCTGGGCTTCGCAAGCATGTGTAAGAATAGGAGAAGAGGCCCCCCTCCCCTGTGCCTCGCGGCACTGGTTAATGGCTGTTAACCCCCAGGGAGGGGGCCCCTTTTCCCCAGGGCCGTGCAGCCCACATGTAGTGCGAGGCCCGTCTGCATTTGCAGCTTTGACCTGTAATTGGGGACAGGGTCGGATTGCGAAGGCAAGCAGTAGAGCATTGGCCGATGGGCCGGTGCTGAAAGGTGTGACATGTGGGCCGGTTGTTAAAGGGCCTCGGCTTCATTCCTGCCTCCCAGGCCTTCACACTTCTGGCTATGGTGTGCGGGGCGAAGGTTTTAAGTGTGGCAATCAGCCTTAAATGTGGCCAGGTGTTGCTTTAATTGTTGTGTCATTCTTCCCTCAGCCCCCCATTGGGGTCGCAAAGAAGTGTCTTGCCCCAGACCGCTCCCCTGCCAGGCAATGGTGGGTGGGGGCAGGTGGGAGTATGCCGGGCTGTCACTGAGGGAGCCGGATTTTGGCTATGGGCAATTGACACCTTAGCCTCCATGGTAGCAGCAGTAGCTGTGTCCTTTTTCTTGACCCCCCTCCCCTGCAAGGTCATCACCCTGAAGAAATGGAGGGTTGGGGAAGGAGTGAACTATGATAGGCCTTCCTGGAGGGTGTGGGTGTATTTACATGGGCCTCACAGTGAGATAACCTTTGTTAGGCTTTTATTAAACTAGAGAGGATGTGGCGTTGTGTCCTAAGCTGCCTACATTGGCAGTCGGAGACCAGGTTCTAGTCCCAGCATCAGCTCAACATCCTGTCATTCTGGGCAAATCACTTAATCTCACCAAAGATTAAAGTAAAAATACATTTGATCTTGTGCAGTGTAACTGTTGGCCATGTAAATCACCCCAATGCCCTAGCATGAGTTCACCTTATGTAAACTATAAAAATCACGGACCGATCGCAAAAAGCCATTTTTCTTTTACTTAATTCCAGTTATTTTAATGCACACTAACTGTCTGATCGGCTCACACTGCAACAACAAGGAGTTTAATCCCCAAGCCATAGTTTCCACTTGCCTTGAGTTTGCTTGAGTTTGTTTTGTGCTCAATGTGTCGATGTATGCATATAGCACCGTATGTAGATTTGCATATACACCTGGCACATAGCACTCCATGTATTATCCTCACTAGCCTTTGCTGTTCTCCAACTATGTATTTTAACAAAAATAAAACGTGAACAAAAAGTCGGAATGCTTGTTCTTTACTTTGCATGTTTGTTGCCTATGAGTAAAATTAATGGTGGTTTTTGCGTGAGACAGTGTAGGAACAGAAACTGTCTATGAAGAGAATGCTGCAAAGTGTTCAAAGCAAAGAGAAAATAAAACGGCAACTTATTTATATTATAAGATTCTGCAACGGCCAGAGCATGATAATTAGAGAGCACTATTTATATATAAATATCCATATTATTTTTAGCATGTCCTATCTGTCTTTCTTTAGTTTAACTATTAGTCATAGTTATGTAAAGCAGCTTAGCAACATATTTTAAAGTGCGTTCAACTTACGTTGACTGTTTACATACTGATCAGAGAAAAAAATAGAGATTTCCGCATTTTTCTTAAATTTCACACCGGCCAGGATATTAAAATACAGGTCATGTCAGTAAAAAAATCAGCCAGGTGGCAACCCGAGCCAAATCAGGTATTGTGGCCCTTGTGCCATTTTATTTCACCTAGCCAGCCGATACCGCCCCTCATTCCCTTACAGGATTGCCCCCCTTTATGAGGCAGAACTGGAAATTGTATCATGCACTCATCTGGAAACAATCAGTTAACAAGGAGTAAATAATATACATCTTTGTGAGACCTGCACCTAGCTTTTCCATCCAATGTGACAAATGTAATCCATTTAATACAGTTTTAAAATATATGGACTTATTTCATTTGTATATTTATTTTTTTGTCCATGTTACTGCTATCCATGTTCGGTCTCTTCAGAGATGCCAAATAAGATCAATAGTCCTGCGGTGTAACTTTCTGTTATGCCACTTCTTGTGGTGTTACCAAAGGCGGCTCCTGCACTAGGGCGGAGGAGCGTCACCCCACTGCTTTCTCGCAGAGCAAGAAGCAGAAATATAAAATTCAAAAACTACCATTTTATGTTTCTGTTACTCACACTACGAGAAAGCAGAAGTGCTTGGTTGGGGGCAGGCGGGTCTGCTTTAGGGCAGGGGAGGAGTGCCTTGCCCCGTGCTAAGGGCCCTGACTGTTTGGTCGGCCCTCCGGGACCGACCTAACCAGTCATGCACACTCTGGCCTTTCTCCATGTAGGCACCAATGCACCCTACATGGAGAAAACGGCCTCCCCATAGGCGCCTGGCTGATCGGCGTCCCAACCAATCACAATGCTGCCATTGGGGAGGGAGGCTGCCTGCTTCCTGTTCCTGCCAGAGGCAGGAAAGAAAGAGAGCACGTCAGGAGCAGAGATGACGCGAGACCTGGGAAAGTAAGTTTATTTTATTTTTTGAATAACCCCTGCAAGACCTCCCACCTGCGAGTCATGCTAGCCGCGACTGGATTTTACATGCAAATTAGAGGGGCCTCACATCTTCCCTTTCGCCTGGGGCCCCAGAAGTTCTAGGACCGGCCCTGCTGCCAGGGGTCATCTGTTTTTTCACTGTAAATGCAGGCCCCAGGGTAAATGAATTCCAAAAGCACGGGGACACCTCCATGCTGTACGGCGAGGGAGGGGGTGTGTGAAATACTTCAGAAAAAGTCTGCAGAAGCAGCCAGTGGCACCGGAGAGGGGGCGTGGGACCCCAGGCAAGCAAGAGAAATGTGCACCTTCTGATTAGGCAGTAAAATCGACACATGGGTACAGAGCGTCCTACACCATCGAGCTTCTGTGCCACTGAAACTGCTGCACAGCTAACAGCTAGGCCCCTAAATACGGTCTGTATCTGTCAAGTCACTGGCAAATATGGGTTATGCATCATCAAATAATTGGTTTTCAAATTCTATATCTCCGTTCACGACCACCCGATAAGCCCCCATCTACCATTAATGCGAAGCTGCGAGTGCTTGTTCTTGTTTCTTCTCCCTCGGCCTCTACAAATATGTAGGTTTTGTTCTTCATACCTTTCATTCATTAGAAATGTTACTACATAACCTTGTAATAAACCGGGGATGTGAGATTAAGCATAATTTGGCAGAAATCAATACACAAGGATAATTAAAACTAAAGGCGTCATGTGGGGAATATCGCCAATGGGGGACACTAGCAGGGGCCTCCGCGCAGCTCCGCCATGAAGGCGATTCAACAGTCTGCAAATAAAAAGATGCATATTCAGGGTTAATTGAAATGAAAGTTTTAAAAATACCAGATATCAGTTTTACAATATGCACCAACGTAATCGCCCAACTCCACGATGACGTCCTTTCCCCAGATTTCTTGTTAAAACTGGGAACAAGTTCAGGGTCTTAAAAAAACACAACGAATCCCTTTCCACAAACGAACAAAGCAAACACGAGCTCTGAGGTGGAGAAGTGGCAGGGTGCCTCTAAGTCGGTGTCGGAAGCGTTTGTCAGCAGTACAGGGTGTTAGTGCTTTGCTGCACACGTCCTAGGTCACAGTGTCTGTTTTCATAAGCAGGCCTGAGGCCCTCCTCGGGGGGAGGGCAGGGGATAGGTATTTCTAATACCCCTCACCTCCAGATACAATCTGCCAGAGAACAGACCAGACTCAAACCGGCCAGAGCAGCTCCGGCCCCAGTAACACCTTCCCCCTCCCAAAGTTCGCACTTCAGAGCTGCTCACACTAGAACCTGCACACACACAGTGACCACTGCTAAGTGCCGAATCCTGCTGGTGGGACCGTCATAAGACTTCCCTCCCCTCAACTTACTGGTGGATAGAGCCCACCCTCGACCTCAGACCACGCCCATGAATCCCGCATATAATCTCCAACCTAAACCTGGACCTCGAGCAACTGCACATAACCCCTCCATAGACCCCACCCTTGTTATTTGGAAACCTATTTTCTTTATTTCCCATCTGAGGTTGGATTACAATTAATTCTCTTCCATCTGGGAGAGGAAACGTAATAAAAAACAACACAGAGACACAAGTGTTCCACCTGGCCGCTCTAAGGAGAAACAATTCAGTTAAACGATCTGAGTGGAGAAGGGGACAAGTTTTAACTTTTTTACAAGCAGTATGTAAGCACGGTCTGGTAGAGCCTTCGTGGTGCTTTACCAAGTGCAAGTATGGACAAATGTATACATTTTGAGCTGGAGGAGTGGACTAGTTGTAACTCACACTTATGCCTCATTTTACCCGGAGATAATGTGAGTGAGAAGTTGGCCTGGCATATGATGTCCACTATTCTAATGGGCACCTTGCACCAGTCCAAACGACCCTTATTGATGGTAGGTTTAAAGTCAACCTTTATAGAAAGCTATCCTAGTGGTAGCTGTGGAGAGCAGCCTTCAGGCTAAGACTTAGAGGAGAGTTAAGCAAGTTGTTTTACCAGTCATAATCTCTTGAATGATCAAATGAAAGCACACCACACAAGGTATATATCAAATAATTATGTATTTATTCTAAACACAACCCCTCCGGACTCTTTATGAGGTCAGAGGTAAAAGTACAATACAAGGAACTTAATTAGCATACAATAAGTTTCACAGTATACGTTATGCCCTAGGGACCTCACAAACCATATACTAAAATAGTGGTATAAGAACCATGTGAGAGTTAGAAAGCAGGCCTAGGGCCTGTAGAACCGGTGGGGCTACCAGGAACCAGTGTCTTAACACAGCCGCGGATCACCATTGACTTTCCATGGAGAACTAACAAGTTACAATTTTAAAGATTAAGGGCACTTAGAGGTGAACTACGATGGAACCCTTTTAGACTAGGACACTTCGAGAGTCAAGACCCACGGGAGCACCGGAGTACTCGTGTTACCTCACCTAGGGAAGCCGGGTGCATAGGTGTCTTTTGGTGTTGGGTTTTGTCGTCGATTCCAATGGAGAGCTGCGAAGAAATGCTGCAGGCGGCCAGAGGAAAAGTGTCCGGGTGGATCTAAGGGTGGATTGGAGATGTGAAGAACCTGAAAGCAGAGAAGACAGAGTCTGGGTCACTAGCCAGTGACCAGAATGGCGATAGGAAGATGCCAACCAATGTGGGTGTTTTCAGGTGAAAGAGGTGAAGCTTGACTCTTCAGCCACGAGGACCAGGAGGCATCGATGACAACCAGGAGCTGGATTCGAGCTGTCCCACGAAGGATGTCGAGTGTTGCAGCTTCAGAATCCAGATTGGACCCAAAAAGCCTTGGCAACAGCAACCCCCGCAAGATTGGCTTCGGTTCAGACCAGCAAGGTCTGGGGGACTCTTCCTTTGGAGGGGAGTCAGAACACGTCTGGAGCAACCAGGAAAGCTCAAGAAATAAAGGATCGGCCTTCGTGGGGCTCACTAGCCAATTGACTAGGAACCGCAAAGGAGCCTCAAGCTGCCGTGAAGAAAGGGGACTCACGGGTCACTCGTGGAGCGCTGGCCTCTGTACTTGTGTGCAAAAGGTGCTCGGGCAGGGGCTTCAAATACCCCAATGCACAACTTCGGGATACCTCGGGAAGTATGTGCAGGTGCAAAAATGCAGGATGTACAGGAGTTCCGGTCCCACCTCTCTCGTGTCAGCTATGGGTCTCAGATTTTCTGGGATCTCGGGTCAGCTTCTGAGATGTCTGGAAGTCCATGTCCTGTGTTGCAGATTCTTCGTTATCAGGCTGGAGCCTCGAAAATGCAGACCGGCAAAAATGCTTTTGTTGCCTGTTTGAACAGGGTGGTCACTCCTTGACCACAAGGGAGATTTCTTCCGTCTTCCAGTCGATATGGAATGTCGAATGTCCAAGATATATGTTGCAGAGTTTCGTCCAGGGTAAACTAAAGTCCTAGGGACTGGGTTCTTATTCTTATAGTAAGGTTAGGGGTTGGACTAACTTTAAGGTCCCACCTATGGGTGGACCTGGGGAGGGGGTGGTTACACCCCTTCCCCTTTGTCCAGTTTCGTGCCAGAGCTGGGGCTGAGTGCCCCAGCAACCGGTTTGAACTGGGAAATGCATGGAGCACCTTGTGTGCCTCAGACAGTGTCTGAAAAGCATTCACTGAATGCAACCCACCCTGCCCCAATATACTAAAGCCTGTCTGGGGAGGTGCCAGCACCTCCCTTGATAGGAAACCTATTGTCCAGGCCTCCACTGCTGGAGTTTCGTCCAGCAGCAGGAGGGCAGACTTGTGTTGTGGCAGCAGCATCCATTTTGTGATGCTGGGGTTCTGTTTAACTTTCCCCGGGTATACCAGTGTGTACATGTCTTCTCCTTCTAGAAGGGTGGAATGCTACCCCCTCCACCAGAACTGGTGGGGGTAGTATTCCAAACACGACATGTTTTGATAAAGCCAAACCAAAGTTAGCATTACCTGCAAGGATTATAATGCACTTAATAGTATATGGTATGGCTATATCATAGAACAGCTATAAGGAGATATTTCCGAAAGCTGCAGAGGGGATCAGCTCATGCTAGGGCACCCTCTCACACAATACCAAAGCCCTTTGCCTTCAGGATTGTCAAGGCCTGCCATAGGAGTGACTTATAGGTTACTATGTGTCTGTATGTAAAGGTAGATATAGGTATACTATATTTAAGCAAGGGCTGCTTACACCACCCTACCCAGGCTGCAAGTGCAGACCTGTGGCGTCAGTTTGGAAGGCTAACCAGGGGTGGCACAATACATGCTTCAGCCCCTGGTAGGCCTCTGGGGCAGTGTTTCCCAAACTGGGGTCCGCGGACCCCCACGGGTCCGTGACACATTCCCAGGGGGTCCGCAGGAAACAGTTTTAAAAGCACAGAAACGTTTCTTGTATAATTAGCAGCTTTCCAGCAACTATAAAAGTGTCAAGATTATAAATGAATAAATAAATGCCAGTGATTAATGTACCTGCTGGAGCGTAAGGAGAGTTTTGTTTAGTGGCAGCTTTGAATAATGTAGCACAGAGAGTTAATGTGCCTACTGCAAAGAACGTGTAACATGCATTTTAAAATGCAGTATTTTATGTGCATAGGCTCATGGTTACTGCTTTTGTCAGAGAGATTCTTTCGTTACTGTGCACTTCATAAGTGACAATCGTAATGTAGCACAGGGACCTATAAACTGTCATCAAAGAGCTGCTTGCAAACTGCATGGTTAGTAACTTATGTTTTTTCCCAGTTAGTCATTATCCTGATGCTGCTAAAAAGATTTATTTGGGTAGCAATACATTTTTAATGTTAAAGTCAGCGCTAGCCACTGTGTTATGTTCTGAATCCTGAGTTTGTGCTTTTCCAGACCAAGCACTCTTTAAACATTTTATATACACACTGATATACATGTATGATTCAATGTCTATATGAGTGTGATGTAAAGTGCTCTGACATCCTACAATGGTACGAGAGGTGCTATGAAACAAATGAAATACATGTGACAGAGGGGCTATTACTTCAACATAAAATACTACGGGCCAGATCCGTTTTTAAATGCGCGAACAGGTTCGCGAACCCGTTTGCGCATGCATGTACATTGCCTATTTCGCGAGTCGAAATTTGTTTGCGACTCGCTAAATAGGTTTTGCAACTTGCTATTTGGAAGGGGCATTCCCTTCCAAATAGTGAGTCTCAAAACCATGTACAAATGTTTTGTGGACGCAAAACACTCGTAATTACCACCTACTTCAAGTAGCTGGAAATGCATTCGCAAATGGGAAGGGGTCCCCAGGGGACCCCTTCCCCTTTGCAAATGCTTGCGAAATTATTTTTTAAGGGCAGGCAGTGGTCCCAGGGACCTCTGCCTACCCTTAGAAAATGAAAAGAAAACGTTTCATTTACTTTTTTTTTTTTTTTTAATGCATGGTAAGCGGGCTGCATTTTTTTTTAAACTGCATTATTTAAAAACAGTCCCAGACATGGTGGCCAGCACAGCCCAGCAGGCCACCACACCTGGGAAGGCATGCATTCCCAACGGGCTCGCAAATTGCGAGAGGCTCATTAATATTAAGGAACCTCGCAATTTGCGACCCCATTGGGAATCCCAAACAGTGTTAAACACACTGTTGTACATTTTATTTAGCAACTCGCAATTTGCCACTTGCAATGTGTTGTCAATTGCGAGGCGCTAAATGAAATGGTTGTACATCTGGCCCCAAAATCGTTAGTACCTTGAGTATTTGTTTTGTGTGCACATGTGTGTATTTTTTTTAATTACTGTTTTAATATTTGAAATGCAAGTCATACAAATTGCTTGGGGGTCCCCGGCTTCCAGTGGTGACTCAATGGGGGTCCTCAGGAGTCAAAAGTTTGGGAACCACTGCTCTGGGGTACCTATGCCCGGGGTACCTGAGGTACCATATACAGGGACTCGGAAAGGTGACCCAGTAGTCAATATGGTATGTACCAAAAGTACATGGTAACAATTTAGAGAGAGAACAGCCAGGCTGTGGTCCTGATTAGCAGGGCCACAGCTATACTAAAGTCGAAAAACAGTGAAACACAGTAAAAAGTGGGGGTAACCATAGGAAGCAGACCCTACTCTCCTACAATGTGTAACAAGACCAGCAACTGACAGACTTTATGGCTGTTGAGAGTTCTGGCAGCTCTTATGTTATGTAAAAGTATTTTTAAAGCGTGACTACCACCTGATGGTTTCTTGGCGCTGCGAACGTGTGAGGGCAGATTGGAGGGGGACTTAGCTGTGTGCTTTACGAAACAGATGAGTTTTGAGAAGGGACCTAAAATGGGTGTAAGAAGCAGTAAGCCTAAATTCTAAAGGGAGTGCATTCCAGAAGGATGGGGCCAAGAAGGAGAATCTGAGCCCACCATGTTTCTTGCGCTTAAAGACAGGGATATTAAGTAGGGCAAGATGGGAAGAAAGAAGATTGCGGGAGGGAACATAGTGGTGAAGAAGAGAAGAAATGAAAAGAGGGCCAAGGCCAGCTGGGGCTTTGAAGATGGTACAGCCTAGTTTAAAGTAGCAGCGTTCTGCTACCGGGAGCCAGGGAAGGGTCTTCAGCAGCGGGCGCACATGCTGGTGCCTGGGCTGATGGAAAATTAGCCGTGCAGCCTGATTCTGAACCAGCTGAAGGCGGTTCAGTTGATAGGTGGGAATGCCAACACAAAGAGAGTTGGCATAATCAATTCTAGAGATGACCAACGCCAAAAGGGTCAAGGTGAGGGCATAAGTAGTGAGAAAACGGGCAATTTTACGGATTTTACGTAAATGAAAAAAACTAGAAGGAACTACAGCATTGATCTGGGGCTTCATCGAAAGATCGTTACTGATGATCACCCCAAGACTTTTTGCTGAGTTTGTGGGGAGGGGGGAAGGCCCAAACTTGTTGGCCAAAAGTGAGGTCTCCAGGGGTTAGAGGCACCCCCGATAAGAACCAGCTCGGTCTTATCGGGGTTAAGTTTGAGGTGGTTTGCCCCATCCAGTCACTGATGTGGCATAAGGTAGACTGAAAATTTTTAACAGATGGTTCTGAGGAGTTAATATCAAAAATCAGCTGAATGTCATCCGCATAATTGAATCCGGTGACCTTGCTGTTTCGTAAAGACTGCATAAGAGGGGTCAGGTATAAATTAAAAAGGAGAGAGGAAAGAGAAGAGCCCTGTGGGACACCACATGTCATCCCAACTTTCTCCGCGGAGAACTGGGAGAGACGGACAGCCTGGTAACGGTTGCTCAAAAAGGAACGGACCCAGTTAAGGGCCGATCCCTGGATGCCAGCCTCCCTGACACGGTCAATCAGAATCTTATGGTCGACTGTGTCAAAGGCGGCCGACAAATCCAGTAGTACCAAGGCCTTACTGATGTTAGTCGGCTCCCCTCCGCAGCTTCTCCATCACTGAGAGGATGACCGACTCAGTGGAGTGGGCGGGTCTAAAGCCCGCCTGTTGGGAATCGAGGAACTGTGAGCGCTTGATAAAGAGGCTCAGGGAGTAGGTGACATGGGACTCAAGGACTTTACTAAGATAGGGGAGTAAAGAAATAGGGCAAAAGATACTCATAACTGAAGGATCTGCGTTGGGTTTTTTAGGTCTCGCGACCTATCAATGCGCATGCGCATTGAGCGGAGCGAGAATTCAAGTGCTCAAAATGCTCGTCAAACCAAGGGCTTTTTGGTGCGGTTTTCTTTGAGTTCACGTGAATAACGTGACCAAACAAGCACGAGCATCAGCCTCCCTCCCTCCCTCCTAATTGCATTTTTTAACGGCCGCCACCACATCAAAGGGCTTCGCCCAGCGTGCGCTCTGCAGCTTCTCCTCCCCTAATTAATCATGGCTGGCCGGCCGTACTTTCAGTTTCCCGGCCGCTCTTGTTTTATCTTGACATCAGCAAAGTGAGGTACAGGCCGTTGCGCGCGCACCACTCGTGTCTTTTTTTAAAATTCTTTTCGCTTGCTTGTTGCTCATACAGCATTCACACTTATTCTATGACCCTCTCCCGGAGCCCCCTACCCTCTACCACACCCTTTGTCCACTTGACTACACCAGCTCCTCCCAGGACGGCAATTGCAGACTCCCGTGAGGTACAGGCCATTGCGCGCGCACCACTTGCGTCTTTTTTTTAAATTCTTTTCGCGTGCTTGTTGCTCATACAGCATTCACACTCATTCTATGACCCTCTCCCGGACCCCCCTACCCTCTACCACACCCTTTGTCCACTTGACTACACCAGCTCCTCCCAGGACGGCAATTGCAGACTCCCCACGGCAGGCAGGTCGGGTAGCCAAATTTAGCTGACGAGCTTCAGGTCCTCACATGGAATCCCCTAGGAGGTAAGCTCAGTTCAGCCGGGGGCAGCGCTCGTGCTTCTGCCACTCTCCCCAGGGCTCCTGGCGCCTCTCATGCTGTATTCTCCCCCCAGGGGCCCGGCGTCCGACTCCCGCTCATCTTAGGCCGCAGCAAATTCCCAGGCCAGTCTTCTCTGCAGGTCCCGCCTCCACTGCCACCGACTGTAGCCAGCTCGTCAGGTGGGGGGAAGAATGAGTCATAGCGGGGTGTGGGAGCCTATGCGGCCCCTGCAGCAACATATGAAGCACCTAGGAGATATCACGCTCCAGCAGCAAGCCGGGCACCTTCTTTCTCCCCGGCTAGCCGTCACGGTCCCTCAGCTCCAAGTCCACGTCTTCTTCCGTGCCAGGATCCCCCCAAAAAATATATACCATTAATCACATGGCCACCCTACCGTCCTGATGACTCACTACCCTGGAACCTCACTACCGAGGTATACCTGAAAAATCACCAGGATCTGGTCTCAGGTCCCGCCGAGTATACTTAACATACATCAGCGTACATCGAGCACAGGGGTCCCAGCTGCTGCATCAGCTACCCCCTCCCATATAATCTATACCCTCTGAGTATTTCTTTACACCAATGTCTTATCATGTTCCTATAAAGCAGAGGCATAAGAGCATTTACATTCACATGTACCTGTGTTTATATCCATACCTCTGTATTATTCTGGCTCCTCGATAGTGCATCTAACTAATTCAGGAAGACTTCTGTTATTGTACATTGAATGATTCTGTGCTACAATAATAAAAAAAATTACCACCCCAAAAAAATAAACATAGCGCTGCATGCAGCTTCTCCATGCACCTGGCCTGGGAGTGCATAAAAACGGTGCCGGCTCAACAGGAGTGGTGGTATGTTGTGCATTTAACCTCTAGTTTTGTCCTCCTTCCTGCATTCCGTTGTAGAGGGAGTTGTGAATCAGTGCTACGGCACAAATACCTTTGCTGTGCCAACAGACCTTGGAACAGAAACTTCTGTTGTATGTTTGGAAAGGCAAAACTTTCATTATTGTGGCCAACTAATTATATCATTTGTATAGCTTATTTTTGGGACATTTATTAAAGTCGTTTTTCCATCACTAAAACTTTCACATAGTCATTTTGGCTAGCCTCCACACAACCACACACCCAACCACACACCCAACCACACCACACACACAATCTCACACACAACCACACACCAAACCACACACACAACCACACACACAACCACACACAACTACACACACAACTACACACACGCAACCCCACACACACAACCCCACACACAACCCCAAACACCCACACACACCCCCAAACACCCACACACACACAACCCCACACACAACCCCACCACCATACACGCATACAACCACTCACACATACAACCACTCACACATACAACCACTCACACATACAACCACTCACACATACAACCACCCACACATACAACCACCCACACATACAACCACTCACACATACAACCACTCAAACAACTACACACACAACCACACACAACCGCACACACACAAACACACACATCTGTCGCCCTCACTCTATCTATTCCCCTCACTCTATCTATCTATTGCCCTCACTCTCTATCAATCTATCTATCTATCGCCCTCACTCTATCTATCGCCCTCACTCTATCTATCGCCCTCATTCTATCTATCGCCATCACTGTCTATCTATCTATCGCCCTCACTCTGTCTATCTATCTATCGCCCTCACTCTGTCTATCTATCTATCGCCGTCACTCTGTCTATCTATCTATCGCCCTCTATCTATCTATCGCTCCACCACTGCATCACTCAGGGGCACCACAGCATCACTCAGCACCACCACAGCATCACTCAGCACTACCACAGCATCACTGGTTCAAATATGTTCTCTCAATGTTTGAAGCTTTATTGCAAATGTCACAAAACAATGTTAATATTTCACTTCTGTTCTTGGATTTTAGTCACTGAACATAATCTTCACAACAGTTATTTACAAAAGTTTAAGCTATTGCCATTACAATTACAATCACTTTTATTTAAGTATTAATTATTTAAAAAAAATAAAAGCCAATGTTAATTGTAATATCAATACATCTAAGTAAAGGCAATACAAAACATGTGACATTACAAATACTAAAAGTGTCACATATGCTAAAGTTAAAAGTATTGGCATTGTAAATCACAAAACATAAATATAAAATGTCATTTACAAAACCAATAGCTCCAACTTTCCTACTGCGAGACCTATTGGCAACGCCAGTGCTTGTTGAGGATAGGTACCACCTCGGCAACTTTGAAAGAGCTGGGGACCAAGCCCAGTTTAAGGGAATTATTCAGGAGTGTCAAAGGGGGGAAGGGCAGGCAGAGAAAGCCTCACGCAAAACATGAGGGGGACAGCAATCGGTGGGAGAGCCAGAAGCCACTTTATTCAGAAGGGTCAAAAACTCATCTTCTGTGATCGGGGGAATCTGAGTGATCAATTGGGGATTGGGGGTACCAAGGGTGACAGCAGGAGTGAGAGGATCAGGGGTGGCGGGGAGGCAGATGCTATTTTTAATTTTTCTAATTTTTTCAATGAAAAACTGATTGAGGGAGTCACAGAGCTCCTGGGAAGGGAGGGGTCTAATGGTGACCCTATCTGGATGTGATAACTCCTCGACAATAGAGAAGATGTCTTTGGCTTTAGAAGCTGAATCAACAATCTTCTTTGAGAAATAGACAGTTTTTGCTTGCAGGATGGCTAGTTTATACTCTTTGAGCTGAGTCCTGAATGCCGACTTTTTATCAGCGGCATAATCTCGGCGCCAACACCACTCAGCCTTTCTAAGTCTAAGCTTCTTGCCTTTCAGTTCCTCAGAAAACCATCTTTGTGCGTCGTGAGGACGTTTGAGTCTGACCTGTTTGAAAGAGGCTACGGTGTGGCAGGCTGATTCAAGCCAACAATTTAGGCCAGAGGCCTGGGCGTCTAAAGAGTCGCAATCAGGGGGAGGGGAGGCTCTAAGTAAGGATACAAATCCGCTAAGATTGACCAAAGGCAAGGGAGAATACAGGGATTGGAGATATCTAGGTTGACAGTGAGAGAGCGCAAAAACTGTTAGAATTTGTAGGGTGCATCATATTCACAAGTAATCCGCACCCGCACATGTAGAGGCTTATAATCCTGTTTAAGTGTGACATGAAGCTATGAACTCATGTACCAGAATTTTCCATAGCTGCAACATAACGTGTTTTAAAATACTAATGCCATGTAATCTAAGAAATGTATTTTTGAAAGTAATGCTAGTTCAGTTAAAGTGTGTTTAAAGAAGCATCACGTATACCAATGCATGTTTAGTAATTCATTATTGTATTCATGTAACGACATAGAAGTGTTTAGTTGGGAAATGTATTCTTTTCTTTTTGCTATAATGATGTAGGCCTAACGAGTAAAACTGTTTGCCAAAAGTTAGGGGGTGACATCTCGAAACGTGCAGAGACCCAGGTGGGGATAACGGATTGAGTAGGCCGAGTTAGGAATGTGTCTGCTAACTTTAAATCATGGAACTGCCCCCTTTCCTAGAAGGTTGCCTTAAAGAATGAATTGCAAGTAGCATGTTGTTGCGAACCGATTTATGTGCTTTCCTTTGCAGGTGCAAGGTTAGCCAAAGATAGTAAAGAAGGGCCCATTGTATCTGAGAGTTAGAATGATAGTTACAGACCCGGAGGAGTGGTTGTGGAATTTTAGGGAAGCAACTTCAAGCGGAGACGACTGTGGGACCCAAGGCCGTTTATCAACGAACAAGGATGAAGACATCAAGGAGAGGACCCTTTGAAAACTAACACTCTGAGAGGGGCGTCCCTTGGGGCGTGTCAACCGAATTGTGGGTTTCGTATTAGGGACAGCACCCCGGGAGGAGAGCAGAGTAGAAGCGCACAAGGGCGAAGAAAGATGCTGGGTAGGCAGAGAGCTGCTTGCGAGATGAACTCAAGAGGCTAAGTCCGAACCGAGTGAGTGAACTTCTTTGGAAGTCACCACGGCTGACACCTTTTTGTTAGGAGAGAACCTGGTGGTAGGGATGACACTTAGGATAGCGTAGGGACAGATCTACCTTGATGTATTTTTTCTTTTCTTCCATGCCTACCAAGACCCAGATCATAGTAATTCTTGCAAGCTTAGTGGTCTTGGAAATTATATTAGTGCTGTTTCTCAGTCGTTTGAGACTTTTCCGTAGAATTATGTTTGTATTAGTACCTGTGTATCTGCTGAACCTTTTACTGAGGTGTTTATATACACAATTGCTTTTGGCTTTATAATAAATTTTCAAACTTGACTTTTTGTCAGTGGTTCTTTGGGGAAGGAGATGGAAGTGATCCGAATTGACTTGTTGAAAAAGATTGCCTTCTACACTCTATGACAGGTACAAAGGTCTAATCGACCTGTGACGGGATTCTAGAGATCTATTACACATTCTAGATTAAGTTTCCCGCCTTTCCAGTTGGTAGCAGAGTAGGATGGTTTATCTTCTGGAGTGAAGGTAATCCACGTAGGTTGAGATTTCCCCAAGGCCCATAGAGATCTAAAGGTGTGCGTCCATAAAGCAGCGGACGGAGAATGGCGATCCACGGAAGATGACGGAGAGTGACCGTGCGGCAGAAAGCAGCAGGTCGTAAGAGAGTGAGTATTAAAAGGGTCATGCGTGTTAGATTGCGGTGTGTATTGTGTCGTTGTATTGTGTTGTCTAGCGGAGATTGAGTGCCTGTAGTGTGAAAGGAGATCAGGTTGTGAGCGCGTGCAACCGGTGAAAATCTTAAGCTCAAGGAGAGTTTAAGTGGTTCGGGTGTATCGAACACTCACAGTAATTGTCGACCATTGAAAGGGGATCATGAGGTACCATTGATTGCCCACAGGACCGATATAGGGGGAACGAATGTGTGAGTGCGTGGGTAACGGACGCTGGTCGGAAGTTACCGTGTGTATGAAACCTATCAGAGAGGCGATTGTTGTTCTTTAATTGGACAGACATTTGCCAGTCGGCGACAATTACAGTCAGACTGTGGACGTACAGTCAGAGAAGTGATCGCTTGGTCGGAAGTGATCATTTCAAAACGTATGATTGGGACGCATGCATGACCGAGAGACGAGCGGAGAAAGGAGGGGAACTGCTGCAAACGGAGGAGAGTGACGTCAGGAAGCGTCGCGCTGGGATAGGACGGTTAGTGTGAAGCCGCGCCGAGATAGGGCGGTTAGCGGGAAGTGAGTGACGTCAGCGAAGAGCCGCGCTAGGATAGGACGGTTAGAGTGAAGCCGAGCTGGGATTGGTGGATTGTTATTGGGAAACAAACTAAAGTAGTAAACGAGAAATTGTTGCGGGTATCATCATGAAATGTTTAAAAGGATTGCGAAGTTGTTTTTCTGGAGAGAAGAGTTTAGAACCTCGGGGTGGGGAAGAGGCTCCACCCGAGGATACGCCAGCTCATTACATGGCTACAAACGTTGGATTACATACTATATTGTGGCTTGAGAACTGGTGTAAGATGACTGAGGGGAATGAGGAACTAACGTTTCCCAAGTACGGGACATTCAGATTAGAGGTGTTGTACCAGCTCAAAGCGATTATGTCTTCTTTGCGACCTTTGCCTAGGCCAACACAGTTCGAAGCATTGAATGCATGGATCAGGGCAGCCCACGAGAAAAACAGGGACAGGAGACAAGAAAGAGTGAACAGATCAGTTAGGGCAGTGTAGGATGCGAGGTGGGACGCACTAGCCAAGAGATGGAGAGTACAGACCATAGAAGGGGATAGGTTGTACCCATTGTTGGTTAGTGAGAAGGAAGCACAGAAAAGGAATACAGAAGACGATGACAGTGAAACGGAAGATAGTCTGATAGAGAGGCTATTGTCGGACAGACCACCTCCATATAATCCAGAAATAGAAGGGATCTCACCGCCACCCACAGAAAGGGGAACATCGGCAGTGGACGGTGGTATCCTAAGAGAGAGTGACTTGGGTCCGGTAGGGAACAGGGCCGTCTCAGTGGAAAGTGAAGTACCTCAACTGGCCCCGGAAGCAAGAGTAGTGGGAAGATTCACTGTACAGAAGGTACACTGTGAAGAGGGGGCCATTGCTCAGAGATTACCAGATGCCCTTACGGTACCTGTTACCATAGGTCCGATAGTGTCAGTATACAATCCAGAACAAACCCAAACCGAGAGTCTGCCACAGATAGACAGGGAAAGAAATACCAACGAAGGTAGGAGTAATGTGGCAGATGAGTGGAATCAATGGTCCAGACCGATAGAAAGGAGCACTCCTCTGGCAGCATCAGCAGACTCCTCAAGAGAACAGGGGGGCTTAAGAGGACCGATGGATCTGAGAGGACCACGGCCCCGGTCGATTAGAGAATTAAGGCCAGATTTGAGGACCTGGGAAACAGTTGCGGATAACCAGAGTGACAGGTCAAGAGACGATTGCAGACAGTGGGGTTCAGAGAACAGGGAAATATCCCATTGCAGGTCTAATGGAAGTAGACAGAATGGGGACCGGGGGAGTGAGGAAAATAGAGGTACGTTCACCCCTGGAACTGTAGAAAGACGACAAGAGTGGGACTGTGAAAGATGGGAGAGAGGGAGTGTTCCGCATAACACCCCTGAGGAAGATAGAAGGGTGAGTCAGGAATGTAAAGGGAAAGACCCAAGCGAGACTTCTAGCCAAGGCACATTGAGAGCAGTGATAAAGGCTAGGAGAATAGATGTGTTAAGACAGAAGTCAGAAGTAGAAGAGATAGTGGAAGGTACAAAACCCCTGGAGAGAATAGAACTTTACGAACCAGATGAACTGCTGTTCGTAGCGAAAGATGTTACTCGTCGAGCTAGGGCAGCTCATGAGCAACTAACGGAATTAGCGAACAAATATTCAGTGGACTTGACCAGGACCAAGGCGTTTCAAGGAGGCCATAGGTTGCAGTATACAGATCAAGATCTTGACGAGAAGAGAGTGATTGGATTAAAAACCCACATCAGAGAACTAGTAGTGGGAATCCGAGTATGGGTTCAATTGGACAAATGGGAGGAGAAGTGGTCAAAGAAAAAAAAGTGTTAGACGGAGCACCATAGAGACTCCTCCAGGAACGGGGCTAATGCATGCAGCGGAATACCCCTTGAGAGAAGTAGCCCATGGAGGATATGTGCACGTACCCTGGAGTAGGGGAGATTTGGCTGCCTTTACGAACACATTTCCAAAATTGAGAGAAAACCCGGTGGAATGGTACAAGCAGGTAGAGAGGTTTGTCAAAATCTCTAAAGTGCTGTGGGTAGATCTGAACACACTGTTCGACATTGTGGTGCCGGGAGATCTGTGGGTAGCGTGCAAGGTCAGTGTCGAGTGGCCCACAGAGGAGCCCGAACGGGATGAACACACGAATGGACCTTCACCAAGAGTGATGGTAAAATATGAGCAAGTGATTACGTGGTTGAAAACCAAGGTGCCAGCACAAGACATAGATTGGGTGAAAATAGATCGGACTAGACAAGAACCAAAGGAGACAGTGCATGAGTATTATGAGAGACTGCTACAGATATTCAAACAGTGCAGTGGTCTGGATGTGATGGATCCAAAGGATATGGGACAGTTTGTGTCCAAGTTTGTTTTGGGCTTGAGACCTGAGATCGGTCTAATGATACAGCAACATCTGATTTGTTGGCAAAACAAGCCTCTAGACAAGATCCTGAGGTACGCGAGATACTGTAGTGATGAGATAGACTCAAAGACTAAGAAACTCAAAGATAAACTGATGCTAGTCCAAATGTAATCGGGAGGACAGGGTCAGTCAGGAAGTGGAACGTTGGGGAGAAGATCGAACAGCCAGAAAAGGGACAGTGAGGGGGGCTCCAGGCCAAGGGTGGATCTGGCGACTCTGAAAAAGACAACAAGGTGTCATCAGTGTCACGAGATCGGGCACTGGAGACGTGAGTGTCCCCATAACCCAGAGAATCAGGTGCAGGAGGAGGAGGAGGAGAATCAGACTCCTCAAACTCCGAGATCAACAGTAGTCAAGCTCAAAGTGGCAAAAGGGGAGACTTCCGCTCCTAGAGCTCCCGTTCCCCAGCCACCGAAGATCGGAGCAGGGAACAAGATATACCAACAGATGCCTCTTTTGATAGACGGAGACGAGTACTATGCCTTTAACCCAGTGACAGGATGGTGTCTGGATGGAGAGGAAGAATGCACCTTAGGAGCAGCATTAGAGATAGACCAGAGAGGACCCTTTGTAGATGCGGAGGGAGCTGGACACCCCACTACCTTTCTGGTGGACACGGGTGCAACTCGTTCTACTGTACGGTCTGCAGTGGTCCCTAACCTGCCTGTATCGGGACAGACCATTCAAGTTGTGGGTGTAGCGAATAGGAAAATGACGAATCCACTGACCGAGCCAGTTCCAGTGAAAATAGGAAACTTCAGGGACAACCATCAATTTGTGGTATGTGATTCTAGTCCTGTGTGTCTGCTAGGAAGGGACCTGTTGTGCAAACTCAACTGCACCATCTATTGTACACCAAAGGGAGTAGAGTTGGAGACAAATGACGATGATGCCGCCTTTAAGGTTGCAAACAGACGTCTGTACATAGAATTGTATCCTGCACTCACAGTGGAGGAACTCCCCTGGGACTTAAGGGAGACCGTCAGACAAGAGGTTTGGGATTTTACAGGAGAGGAGATTGGTCTAATCAAAGGCGTAGAGCCAGTCAGAATACAAGTAAGACGAGATGCAGAATTTCCAAGAACACCCCAGTACAAGCTGACCCCAGAAACAATTGCGGGAATAAAACCTGTGATTGAGTCCATGATAAAACAGGGAATCCTAAAAGAAATAATAGACAGTCCGTGTAACTCTCCGATTATGGGCTTGCAAAAGCCTAGTGGGAAGTTCAGGATTGTGTAGGATTTACGAAAAGTAAACAACATTGTTGTTCCATGCTGTCCAGTGGTACCGAATCCATCAGTGATACTGTTTCAGATTCCAGCACAGGCTGAGTGGTTCACTGTGATTGATTTGTGTCAGGCCTTTTTCTCTATACCGTTACATGAGGAGAGCCAATTTCTTTTCGCTTTTAAGCTGGAAAACCGTGTATTAACATGGTGTCGTATCCCACAGAGGTATACAGAAAGCCCATCGATCTTTAATCAATTATTGAAGAAGAATCTTGAGAGTCTAGTACTGCCTCAGAACTCGGTTCTTGTACAGTACATAGACGACCTCCTTGTTGCGTCAGAGACAGAAGATGCCTGTAGAATAGACACCATTGCCTTGTTAAACCATCTGGCTGAAAATAGGCACAAGGTATCTCCTAGCAAGCTACAATACTGTCTTCCTGAAGTACAGTACTTGGGCCACAGAATAGAGAAGGGAATAAGGAAAGTGTCCCCAGAAAGAATAGAGGCAATAATGAAAATGATGGTGCCTACCACACAGAGAGAGGTTAGAATGTTTCTGGGAATGGTTGGCTACTGTCGTCAGTGGATTGCAAACTTCTCCCTAAAAGCAAAGCCTTTACAGAAACTGACGCTCAAGGACGTGAGTGATCCGGTACCATGGGACACAGACTGCATGATGGCTTTCCTGATGTTGAGAGAAGACTTATGTCAGGCTCCGGCCCTGGGAATGCCGGATTACACAAAATTGTTTTCACTGTTTTGCTGCGAGCGAGAGGGCTGCGCGTTAGCAGTTTTGACCCAAGATCATGGAGGTGCCCGTAGGCCAGTTGCATATTTCTCGGCTACCTTAGATCCAGTAGCCGCAGCGTTGCCCGGATGTCTCAAATCCGTTGCTGCAACAGGTGTCGGCATTGAGCGTTGTGAGAGCATTGTGATGGAGCATCCATTGGTGGTACACGTTCCGCATTCAGTAGAATTGTTAATGACAAGGACCAAAACGCAGCACCTGACTAACAACAGGCTCACACGCTACGAACAGGTTATACTTGCTGCAGAGAATGTGACCCTAAAGAGATGCTCAGTTTTGAACCCTGCTACATTAATGCCATTGCCAAATGTTTTAGATGATGATTGTGAAGACCATGACTGCCTTGAGGTGACTGAACTATGCACCAAACCTAGACCAGACAATGTTGATGAGCCTTTAGAAGACCCAGACGAAATTCTCTTTGTAGACGGCTCATGTATAAGGGACAATGCTGGACAGTTAAGGGCGGACTTTGCCGTCTGCACAATTCATGGAATAATCAAAGCTGCCTGCTTAGAAGGAGTACATTCCGCTCAGGTGGCTGAGATAGTTGCGTTGACGCGTGCCTGTTTGGCGGCCAACAAGATTCAAGTCACCATATACACCGACAGCAGATATGGGTTCGGTGTGGTTCATGACTTCGGTCAGTTGTGGTCTCAGAGGGGTTACATGACATATCAGGTTCCCCTATCAGAAATGGAGAATTTGTCAGGTTACTGCTGGAAGCTCTGCAGGGACCAGCAGAAATTGTAGTGGTAAAATGCACAGCACATAGTAAGGGTGTTGATTTTGTGTCCCCGGGTAACAGATATGCGGATGAGGTAGCACATTACTGTGCCGAGCAAGCTTACTCCTTTACAGACCAGGTTGTTGAGGAAATACACAGAGGGACCGAGCTAAACATGGTACTTGAAGTGGCAGACACTTGGGACGAATTGAGAAAGATGCAGGAACAAGCGTCAGATTTTGAGAAAAGAGTGTGGGTGACTTCTGGCTGTACGAAGGGGGATCTGGATTTGTGGATTTCGGCAGATGGGAGAGCTGTGTTGCCGAATGAACTGGTGAGCCCGATGGCTCGCCAGATACATGGCTCTGTACACTTGGGAAGAGATGCTATGATACGAGTGTTCAGGCAGACTTGGTATAACCCAAAGTTCCGAACGGCTGCGGAAGCGGTGTGTCAGAGGTGTGTTACGTGTCAACAGATGAATGTTGGGAAGAGGACACCAGTTACGTTGAGGCATGTGGGAAGGTCTGGAGGGCCTTTCAACAGAATGCAATTGGATTTCATTGAGATGCCAAAGTGTAACAGCCTCAGATATGTCTTGGTAATTGTATGTGTGTTTTCCAGGTGGGCCGAGGCATATCCCACTCGTAGGTGCGATACACTCACAGTAGCTAAATTATTGTTGAGGGAGTTAGTACCTAGATTCGGGGTCCCGACCTCTTTGGAATCGGACAGGGGAACACATTTCAACAGTGAAGTTGTGAAGATGCTCTGTTCTGCATTGAACATTGATCAGAGATTGCATTGTAGTTATCGGCCGGAGGCCTCTGGCATAGTGGAGCAGATAAATGGGACACTTAAAGCGCGAATGGCAAAGGTGTGTTCATACACGTCTCTGAAATGGCCAGATGCTTTGCAGTTGGTGTTGATGAGCATGCGTAGCACACCAGACAGGAGAACAGGACTTTCGCCTCATGAGGTGCTGATGGGAAGAGCTATGAGATTACCATCAGTCCCCTCAACAGCCTTGCTGAATATCACAGATGATCTGATCCTTGATTACTGCAAAGGACTGTCTGACGTCATCCATTCTGTGTCCCTTCAGGTGCAGACGGCAGAAATCCCAACTTCTAGAGACCTCTGTCACGACCTGTGTCCCGGAGACTGGGTGCTAGTACAGAAGCACCTGAGGAAGAGCTGCTTGGACGTCCGCTGGCGAGGACCATTCCAAGTCATCCTGGTGACGAACACTGCTGTGAAGTGTGGTGGACTGCCAAATTGGATCCACTCTTCTCATACCCGAAGAGTTCCAGCGCCCTGGAAGAAACAGCTCCTCTCGTAGAAGAAAATCCAGCCGTGGAGGAAGATCCACAAGAGAAGACAAGTCAAGCTGTGGGGGTGTCTGAAGAGGCTGGTAACTCATCCGACCGAGCTGAGGGAGATCACAGCGACAGTGACACTGAAACTGCCACTGAATGGGAAAGCTGCTGTGAGGGGGATCCCAACTCTGGAGAAGCTGAAGGTCAAGATGAGCAGGTGGTGCCGTCAAGGAGCAGAGGAGTGAAAGGCACAGAGGCAAGCTGGCCTGAAAGAAGGAAAAGGCTGAACGTGAGGCTGACCCCTGAAAAGGATCTTGCACCTGTATCTGAAGAATCAGAACCGGAAGGAGTAGGCCAGGAGTCAGAGGAAAAGGGTCCAAGGAGATCAAGGAGGGTGAGGGTACCCTGCAGAAGACACACCACTCCGGAGTGGACCTATCCTTTGACAAATGCCAGGTGTACTGAGATCCGGGAGGGTGAGGTCGGTGCTGGTGACCGATACGGCCCCGAACTATAAATTGGAACTGATACTGTTGGTGCCTGGACTGGAAATCGAAGGCTTACTGACAATCACTGTTCCTAATCCCCCTTTCCTAAGCAAGATAAGTGATTTGATCTTAAACAGATTGACTTTTCCTACATTTGGCCCTGAAATACCTGCCTATGATGCAATAGTCCTTCATATGGAACTTTTAGACTACGTACTCTGCGCACTTGGAGAGAACCTGATCATTGATGCGCAGTAAAGACTTTGTAAATAGCTATAAAAGATACTTAGAGCCGAGCGGAAGAAGAAGAAACTCAGGGACATCCCTTAGAGGACGGCGAAGGGTAGGGTCACCTGAACACGAGATGGACAATGAAAATTTGAAAGGGGATCTCTGTTTCTAGGTGTGGTTCGAGGAAATTCATAAAGCCAAGCAAGAGACTTTGTATTGCCAAGACTTTGTGTTGCTGCTAGAATCGAATCACACTGTCTGAGGCCATGGAGGCTGGGAACCCGACTCGTAGGGCAAAATGTATTGTAGGTACACTATTAGGGTTAGTAATTTTCTTCATATTTGTTGTAGTTTTAGTTTCTTATTTAGCACCACAAGAGCAGGAAGTGGAGGTCAAGGGAACACCTATACTTACCACTCCTAGCCACAAGGAGGTAAACATAGGAGCCGAAAAAGCTTTGCTTGCTGAAGAAAGCCGTAGATTACATGCTGATCTGTCCAAAGGAAACTTTGGGAAGAACGCTTATGCTAAATTGTTGTATGAGTATATTGACGCGATGGTTGCGAAAGATTGTTACGTGTGTATGCAATTGTCAGCTTCAGTAGACGAGGGTATTAGATACCATCACCTGCCATTAACGTATGGAATTTCATGTAGTTTGCTGCTTAGCATATTTTATGGGAGATCACATTTTGAATATTTATTTTCGAATTATTATGCTGTGTTACCAGAAGTCCCAAACTATAAGCATTTGAACAAGTGGGATTATTATAAATCTGAGGATAGACTTAGATATTTTTTCATTCCAACGAAAACCATAGATACCTCATATGCACATCGACACAACTTGACCTGCTCATTGACAGAGGTAGAGAAGAAGTTTGTGGAGCAGGTCGAGGATAGATATCAAAAACAGAAGCAGTTACAGACGTCAGGTCAGGGTAAGGTAGATTGGACGGATGAAGAGCTTGGACACAAGTCAAAAGGAAATTATGGTCCGATAGCCTTAGACGTTGTACAGAAGGGAAAATTGTGTTTGCATAGGCCAAAGACATATTACGAAAATGTGTATGTGGGTGAGACAACTTGTGAACACACTTTCAAATTAGAATATTACACCAAAGATTTCCTGAAGAGTGTGGTGCAAGTGATTCCTACGGTGTATTTCGTTTGTGGAAGAAATGCATACGTGAGATTGCCGGATAAATGGTATGGGACATGTTACCTGGCGATTATCTTTCCCAAGATAATAAACACTGAAGATGTTGCTCAAGTTGAGAGTGGTAAGTTGACGAGAGTGAAGAGAGGAGAAAGTGCTGGTGCAATAGTGGGAGATGTGTTTGGAGCTGCCATACCAATGCTGGGAGTGATCTTAAATGACGTCAAGATACGGAGATTAGCAACGGTGGTGGATGAATTGTCGATGAGTACGGCAAAATCACTGGGGTTGATTCATGGCGAGATGTTGTCGATACGGGCAATGGTTTTACAAAACCGCCTTGGCCTAGACGTCCTATTAGCAAAAGAGGGCGGAGTCTGTAAACTTTTGAAGGTCCAGGAATGTTGCACGTATATTCCGGATAACTCTAAAGATCTGAAGAAATATATACGCAACATTACTGCAATCCACTATGAGATTAACGATTTGACGCAAGAAAATACAAGGGAGAAGGTTGGCAAAGGGCTTGGAAGTGTTGGAGGTTGGTTTGCAAACCTGGGTAGGAGTTTTCTTGAATACATTTTGGAGCCTCTCCTCATCATAGTAGCCTGTGTGATTGGAATATGGGGTTTGTTGAGATTGTACAAATGCTATAGGTCCAATAGGTTGGATAGAACAGTGAGGGGACAGGCACAGAGAATGGAGGTGTTGCAGGACAATCAATACCGAAGCTTAAGAGCTTTGGAAATGCTCAGGCGAGGAAATGTTGCAACAAGTGCTGTTTAAAAATCGGTCCCTACCCTAAGGAATGTGGGATGGTGGTGATGACACAGGTCATCAAAGGGGGGACTGAGAGAGCGCAAAAACTGTGTTAGAATTTGTAGGGGTGCATCATATTCACAAGTAATCCGCACCCGCACATGTAGAGGCTTATAATCCTGTTTAAGTGTGACATAAAGCTATGAACTCATGTACCAGAATTTTCCATAGCTGCAACATAACGTGTTTTAAAATATCTGAAAGAGACATGTTAGTGATAGATTCCTTACCTTAGAATATCCCCAGGCGTCAGACTGGATCCGGAAAGTTTTGCGTAGCAGTACCCTTGCACGTCGGTAGGCGTCGTCTGCGGCTCCGCGTCCGTCGTCAGAGTCGTGGGCGCCGTGATGACGTCGTCGGAGTATTTAGACGCCGCCTCCGTGTGCTGACGTCAGTTCTTCTTTTTTCCGCGCCAGCCAGCGCAGATCTGGAAAAAGCAGTTCCCTAGTCATTTTTTGACTAACTTTTTGGATCTTTTGATCTATTTCGAAGTCTTCACGACTCCGACGGTGCCGTTAGGGATGCCCGGCTTCAAGCACTGCGACGAGTGCGAACGCCTCATGTCGATTACGGATCCGCACCGCCTGTGCCTGACGTGTTTGGGCGTCGACCATGACGACGAGGCCTGCTCCGACTGTCGGGCCCTCTCGAGGAAGGCCAGGCGGGAGCGGTCCCGCAGGCGCCTCTAGATCCGCCAGTCGGCCCCGCGCCGTGTGAGGTCCCGGTCCCACGGGAGGTCGAGGGACAGGTCGCGGGGGCGGAGCCGTCACAGCTCCGAGAGTCGGCGCCACTCCTCCGGGTCCAAGTCGTCAGGTAAGAAGCATAAGAAGTCGAAGAGACATCATCGCTCTTCCGACTCCCCCCGACGCTCGCGCGATACGGGGGTTCGGGTGACACCGCCCACGCGGCTCCTCAGGAGTCACGGGCGCCGCGTTCGGCTCCATACCCCCCGGTCCCTGGGCTGAACGCGACGCCGGAGGAGATAGAGCGCTTCCTCATGGCCATGAGGTCCCTTTCTTCTCCGACGGGTTCCGCGGCGCCTTCGGGCCCAGCGAACCCGTCTGGGGGCCCTAGTGGGTCAGGGGCTGCGACCCGACGCCGTCGGGTGCTTCGGCCTCGACGCCGCCGGCGCCGCAGGGCCCCACGATCCCGACGCCGCCGCTGCCCTCGGGCTCGGCGCCGCAGGGTTCAGCGGTCCCGGCGTCGTCGGTGCCTTCGGGCCCGACGCCGCAGGGTGCCGTTCGGCCCTCGTCGGGCGCTGGAACGTTCCCGGTGGACCTTACGACCCCCCCGGGGTCGGTCCGTGTGGTGTCCCCTCCGGCGTCGACCTCGGCCGACGCCGTCCCCAATGCCTCCTCTCTATGGGTTCCGGCATCGGGACGGGGCCTGTCGGCGCCGATCTCGACGCCGGTCGGGGATTTCCTTCCCTATGACCCATCCTCATTCACTTACGACCCTGAGTCTCAGGAGATGGGGGAAGAGGAGGATTGGGAGGGGTCTGAGGACCCTCTGACAAGGGAATGTCAGTCTAGCATGGACTGGACAGGAGACCTTGGGGAGGCCAGTGGCCTGGACACCTCTCCAGACACTGGATTCGTCTCTCCTCCTTCCGTGGCTTCGGAGGAGGGCGCGACATATAGTGTGGTGTTGATGAGGGCTGCTAAGGCGTTGGGCCTTGAGCTCCCCATCGCGGCCGTGAGGACTAACCTCCTCACTGAGGTCCTTAAGCCGCAGTCATGCTCCATGGAGCCTATGCTGCCGTTTAATGAGGCCTTGTCGGACGTTCTTTTGGGCACTTGGTCCAGGCCCGCTACAGGTTCGCCTGTAGATAGGAACGTCGCCAGACGCCACCGCCCGGCTCCGGGCGACCCATGTTTCCTGTCCACCCACCCCACCCCCGAGAGTCTGGTTATCCAGGCCTCTAACTCCCAGACCGCCTTCCCGTCGGCTCCCCCTGACCGGGAATCCAAGAGTTACGAGGCCTTTGGCAAAAAGGTATTCTCGTCCCTTAGCTTAGGACTGCGGTCTTCCAACACCGCATGCCTCTTGGGCCGTTACACCCATTCTATATGGAAAACGGTGGCGGAATTGCTGCCAGAGTGTCCGTTGGAGGTACGGGCCAAACTCGGCCAAGCCCTAGTGGAGGGCCGGGACGCAGCGAAGTATTCGATGAGGTGCGGACTGGATACAACTGATTCGCTGGGCAGAGCGATGGCTACGACCGTGGCGATTCGACGCCACGACTGGCTCAGATCCGCCAACTTCTCGGCTGATGTCCAGAATACCCTCATGGACATGCCGTTCGATGGCCGTCGCCTCTTTCGCGACAAGGCAGACCACGCGCTTGAGCGCTTTAAGGACTCCAGGGCTACGGCCAAGTCCTTGGGCCTCTCGGCCCCGCGCCAGCAAGTGGGTGCCTTTCGCTCCTTTCGTGGCCAAGGAAGGGGTGTCCCCACGCGTGCCGCCAGCCACTCGCCGCAAACTGTCGTCCAGCGCGGCGGCGGCCGTGGAAACCGCCGTGGAGGCGGTCGGGGAGGCAAGCGGAGCCAGTCCACACCTGCCCCCGCAGCTTCCGCCTCTAAACCCTCCTAGTCCGTGCTTTTCGGCCCATGTGACGCCAGTGGGGGGCAGGGTTCGCCATCACCACTCTCACTGGCGTACAGTCACTTCGGACGGGTGGGTGCTGCAGATCGTCTGAAGGGGCTACTCCCTCCCCTTCGAGACGACCCCTCAAGCCTTGCCACCGCAACACCACTGCGTATCGGGGAATCATTTGCGGCTCCTGCAGGAGGAAGTTTCGGCCCTCTTGGCCAAGGGGGCCATCGAGCGCGTTCCTGGGCCAGATGTAGGTCGTGGTTGCTACTCCCACTACTTCCTGGTACCCAAGAAGGGCAAAGGGGGCCTACGCCCTATCTTGGATCTGAGGAACGTCAACGGCTTCCTCCGGAAGGAGAAGTTCAAAATGCTGACACTGGCTCAGGTCTTGGCTGCCCTAGACCCAGGAGACTGGATGGTAGCGTTGGACTTGCAGGATGCGTATTTCCACATCCCCGTCCTGCCGGCCCACCGGCGTTACCTGCGGTTCACGGTAGGCCTCGAGCACTTTCAGTTTACCGTGCTCCCCTTCGGCCTTACCAGCGCCCCACGGGTGTTCACGAAGGTGATGGCGGTGGTCGCAGCTCACCTGCGCAGGTTAGGGGTTTCAGTCTTCCCCTACCTAGACGACTGGTTGTTGAAGGCGGGCTCGCCCCGGCAGTCGTCAACCACCTCCAGACTACGGCGGATCTCCTGCACAGGCTGGGATTTGCCATCAATGTGCCGAAGTCACACCTGTGCCCCTCTCAGAAGCTCCTTTTCATCGGAGCGGTTCTCGACTCGGCGCAGTTTCGGGTTTACCCGCCCGAACAGCGGGTCCGGGATATTCAGGCCCTGATTCCGATCTTCAGGCCGTTATCCCGGGTTTCGGTCAGGCTGACGCTGCGGCTTCTGGGGCTGATGGCCTCCTGCATCCTTCTGGTGCATCACGCACGGTGGCGGATGCGGGCTCTGCAGTGGGACCTGAGGTTTCAGTGGGCCCAGCACCAGGGCAACCTTTCCGACCATGTCCTGATCTCGGAGGGCACTGCGAGACAGCTGCAGTGGTGGCTCACGGACCGCGATTGGGTCAACGGCAGATCCCTCTCCCTTCCCCAACCGGAGCACGTAGTTGTGACGGACGCGTCCCTCCAGGGCTGGGGTGGCCACTTGGGAGAGGCGGAGATCAGAGGACTCTGGTCTCCGGCGGAGTCCCGGCTCCATATCAATCTGTTGGAGCTGCGGGCGATTCGTCTGGCACTGAAAGCATTCCTCCCGTCTGTCCGAGGGAGTGCAGTGCAGGTGTTCACGGACAACACCACCGCCATGTGGTACTGCAACAAACAGGGCGGTGTGGGGTCGTGGACCCTATGCCAGGAGGCTCTGCGCCTCTGGCAATGGCTGGAACATCAGGGCGTGACTCTGGTGGTTCAACACCTGACAGGTTCTCTGAACGCCAGGGCGGACAAACTCAGCCGTCGGTGCTCGATGGATCACGAATGGCGTCTGAACTCGGACGTGGCGCAAGGCCTCTTTCTGCGTTGGGGAGAGCCTTGGTTAGATCTATTCGCCACCGAAGAGAACGCGCAATGTCATCAGTTCTGCGCGTTGGAATTTCCAAGGCGGCACTCGCTCGGAGACGCTTTTCATCGCGAGTGGAGCTGCGGTCTGTTGTACGCCTTTCCGCCTATACCTCTTCTGCCCAGAGTGCTGAAGAAGATCAAGCGCGACCGGGCACAAGTCATCCTTGTGGCTCCGGACTGGGCACGAAGGTACTGGTATCCCGAGCTACTCAGTATGTCAGTCGATCCACCGGTTCGTCTGCCTCTTCAGGAGGACCTTCTGTCGCAGCAGCAGGGAACGGTCCTCCACCCGAACCTGTCCAGTCTCCACCTCCATGCATGGAGATTCAGTCCTGCTTACCTGTCATAGCAAACGGACGCCGCCGTCTACTTGGCGTCCCCGAGACTCACTCCTTCATTCAGAGTCCGCAGTCACCCGAATCAGGGACACTATCACCCAATACTTCGCCAACAATGATCAAAAGGACATGTCCCTGACGTCGATATGGGAGGCCCTTAAACTGGTGGTTCGGGGAGAGTTTATTTCGCTGGCTGCAACATATGCGCGGGTATGCAAAGAGAAGCGTGCAGAATTAGAAAAAGAGGTGGGTGCCCTAGAAGCGATACACAAGAGGACGGGGGCCCGCGAGTATGGAGGGAGTTGGAGACAAAAAGGCTCATGCTAAAGCACCTAGATTTAGATAGGGCAGAGCACGCCCTTTTGCGCCTGCAACACAAATTCTACCTCAGCGGGGACATAGGGGGAAGGATACTTGCGCATAGGTTGAGAGCGCGAGCGCAGCTGATGGCCATTCATTTCATTCGGGATTTTCACGCAGTGGCACATCCCACTGATTCCCTTATTGTGGAATCCTTTCAGCAGTTCTATCAGGACCTGTACAGAGGGGAAGCATCGGACAAATAGCGGCTTACTTGGTGTCCTGTGACATTACGCCTGTCCTTAAGACTTCGGCTGATGCTCTGGATTCTGCGCTTCGTATAGAGGAGGTCATATCCGCGATTGCGCGCCTGAAGGTGGCCAAATCCCCGGGGATCTTTTATAAGACATCTTTTATAAGACCTATTGTGTGGAGCTGGCTCCTTTTCTAACCCACCTTTTCAACTCCTTTTTGGATACGGGAGAGGTGACTCCCTCCATGTCGGAAGCAGCCATTACGGTTATTCCCAAGCCCGTGAAGGATACTAAGGATTGAGGATCGTACCGACCGATCTCGCTCCTTGACATTGATGCCAATCTCTTTGCCAGTATCCTGACAACGAGACAGCCCGCTGATAGATCGAATCACAGACCCCGACCAGGCAGGCTTTATTCCAACATGACAGGGGGGAGATAACACTAAGCGGCTTCTTCACCTCACAGATCTGGTCCACCGTTCTCGCGCACAGGCCTTTTTTCTATCTATCGATGTGGAGAAGGCCTTCGATTGTGTAGATTGGGAATACCTGTTTGCGGTATTGAAGGCCTTCGGTCTGGGCGACAGCTTTGTGCGATGGGTATGCTGCCTTTATGCGGCACCTAAGGCGGCGGTGCGGGTGAATGGGTGCAGGTCCGCCCTCTTTCCCATCACCAGAGGGACACGGCAGGGGTGTCCCTTATCTCCTCTGCCTTTTGCCCAGCGTATTCGGTCCAATGGAGGTATATCAGGGATTCGGTTCTGCTGTGATATGCTTAAAATTAGCTTATATGCCGATGATGTGATCCTCTCGCTCGCTCAACCTCATTCCTCCCTACGGCATTTGTCAGGAGAACTTCTTGAATTCGGCAAGGTTGTGGGGTTTAAAGTTAATTTCTCCAAATCCCAAATACTCAATATATCCATTCCAGATGCGGCGATGCAGGATTTGCAGCAAGACTTTGCCTTCCAGTGGCTACATTCCAATATTCAGCACTTGGGATCCCGCCTCACCTCCTCTATAGCTAAAACGGCCGCTCTCAACTACAAGCTGTTGGTGGACCAGACGGCCAAATTACTGTCGGATTGGTCCCATCTTAATTTGGCTTGGTACGGGAGGCTGGCGGCAGTCAAAATGACGGTGCTCTCCCGTATCCTGCACCTCTTTCAGATGTTCCCATTGACTCCCCCACTGGGTACTCTCCAGAAACTGCAGGGACTACTTAATAAATTTGTGTGGGGCAATAAAAGACCAAGACTTGCTTTATCCCTTCTTACTGCTCCTAAGTCCGTTAGTGGGATGGGTTTCCCCTTACTGAAGGCGTATTTTCAGGCGGCATGTTTGCGTTATGTTATTGAGTGGAACAGGCCCTGGTCCAGCAAGCATTGGAACTTCATGGATCAGACGGTGGTGGGGTGTAATATTTGGCACGAGTTATGGTTACCTCGCAAGTATAGAGCATGGGGTCTTTACTCTTCCCCCCCGGTGACATCATCGACTCTGAAAGCTTGGGACCAATTGGTGCAGCGCAGGGGTTGGACTACTTTCCCTTCCTCTATGACACACATTATCGATAATCCAGAATTCCCCCCGTGTTGTGCGTCCCCAATCTTCCACCGATGGAGGGAAGAGGGCTGTAAGAGGGTGGGCTCCCTCTTTGACCTCGACGGCCTGATTCCATTCCCCCAGCTATGTCAAGACTATTTTTGTCTCTCGGAGTCCAATGCTTTTCCTTACTCGCAGGTGGCGCATTGGGTTATCCAACCTTCTAACTTGGCTTCTATGTCCCGTCGCTTGACGGCCTTTGAAAAATGGGTAGTCTGCAAGAAGAATGACCGCAAGCTTATTTCTGACTTATATGCTATAATTATGGCCCACCCCAAATCACAACATACGAAGGCGCAGGTTCGCTGGGAGACGGAGCTGGGGCGCCCGCTGACGCGTAAGGAGTGGGAACACGTTTTCTACCATGCGCATCACAACACTGCTAACGTAGCAGGTACCGAGTCCACCTATAAGGTGGTTGCTTATTGGTATTATACACCAGCCTGTATCAAGGCTTGGAATGCGGCGAACTCGGGCCTTTGTTAGAGGGGATGTGGTTCTACAGGTACCCTGACACACCCGCTGTGGCATTGTCCGAAGTTAGAGAGGTATTGGAAGGCGATTCTAGATGACTTGGACGATGCCTTCCAGATCACATTCCCCAGAGCCCCTGAGCATGCGCTATTGGGGCTTCCCCACACCAAATCTTTCCTTTGCGCTCGCTGAGGGGTAGGCAGATTGCATTCGCTTTACTGGCAGCGCGACTAGTCATTTTTGCGCAATGGGGTTCTCCAGACTCACCTGATCCAAGGGACTGGATTCAAAGACTTTGGCACCTTTAACTATGGATGGGAAGGGTGCTGAATACGCGGAACTATGGGGTCCATTCCCGCGTCTTCTGTCTAGGGACCTGAGGGAGGTTACTTGTCCAAAGTACCTACAGATTCTTCAACTTATCCCTCTGGAACCTTGGGGAGCTGCTAAGATTGTCTGATAAGGGGGGCCTGGGGGCAGTAGAGAGTATGAGGAGGAATATGAGACTGATGCGGAGGTGGGTTGGGGGTGGTGGTAGGGCGGTTCGGGAGGTGGGGGGAGTCGGTGTTGCTTTTTTTCTGTCTGTTTTCTCTGTTTTAAAAGTGGTAGATTTGCATCTGTACTGGCTGCTTATTGCGACCTGAAGCTTTCATCGCGAGTCGCCCTCCGGGGTGTAGGCCTGAACGCTGTGTCTGCTATTCCTAGAATTTGCTCAGCCTGCCAGTGGATGTAGGCAGTTGAGCCGTGTTATGAGTTGTCGTGCCACTCAATAAAAACGATTGATTCTAAAATGCTATATTTAGACCCCGTGTTTGCAACAATTTACAGTAAATATTTGGTGTAAAAGCCACCATTTGAATCTATTTTTTGCAGTTAGGGCTTGCTCGCTCGTCATACTAGGATCCGATTTTTCGCCCCACCACTTTCAAAATCCACCAGCCGCCCCTGCATTAGACCTGCATTCACTCACTTCCTGGGTTAAGGTAAATTCTAGGTTAAGAGTACTAGAACCCTATTTAGCATTTATTCTAGGATCTAGTCTTTGCCTGGCAATAGGTCACTTATTTTCATTAGCTTCTCACTTTCAACATAGTTTGCACCTCCTTTTTGCATCCCTCACAATATTGTTTTCCTCCCTTTATGGTTCCCTAGTTTGATCCTTTATTGCCATAAACCTTTGTTGTGCTGTCTCTAGTGTTGTTCTGCATAGAGAGTCACAGATGTATTTGCAGCAGCGTCCTGAGACCTTCCACTTGTTTCCAGATTATCTCCCAGCTCGTCCGAAAGCCATCCTCTGCTGAAACCAGAAAGCATGGTTTCACTCATTATTTGTATTTTAGTAACTGGCTGGCTTCATGCTTGTCTTCTGTCTCCCAGTCACTTCAGAAAGGGGTGGCTCCTGCGCTAAGGCGAAAGAATGTCCCCCCCACTGTCTTTGAGCAGGAAAAATAAAAAGATAATAACATAGTTATTATTTTATTTTTTGCAGGTTCGGGGATGAGTGAGGGGTGGACAGGGCTGGAGGTACAGGGGGAGTGGTTTGTGCGCACCACGTGCACATGACTACTTGGCTGTCTCACTGGCCAGTCATGCGCACTTAGCATGTTCCCCACCAAGCAGCATTACACAAGGAACATGCCCAGTCCCCATCTGAGCGCTGATCCACAGCGCTCAGACCAATCAAAATGATGCATTGGAGTATGGATTGGCTATGGTCAGTCTGGATGCTTCCTGGTTCTCAGACTCCGGATAAGGGAGGAGAGAAGGAGAGATGACCGGTAGAAGAGGTAAGTGGTATTTATTTTATTATGTACCCCCCCCCCGCCCCCCCCCCCCCAGCCCACACTATCCCTTTCCCCCCGCCCCTCCACCATTTGTGTATCAACTCAATACTCAAACCACTATCCCAGTTCTGTGACTGGTTCCTTAGGACCTTGGTAAAAGAAATGCCATTGTTTATTAAGAATACAAAGGATGTGCTCTGTCTGTTGAAAGACCTCCATTACTGACCTCTTGACGACAATGAACATGGAGGCCCTGGTATACAGTATCCCCCAGGAACAGACATTACAGTTCATAGAGTCAATAATGAGAAACACTGATATTGACACCATCACTTCCATTCATTTTGTTTTGGAATGCGTCAGAATGGCCCTTACGGAGAACTTATTTCAAGACAGAACATTATACCACCAGGTACAAAAGACTTTGATGGGCAGCACCTTTGCCCCCAGCCTGGCCTTGTTGTACATACATCAATTTGAGTGTGACAACATCTACAACTCAGATAACCCATATAACGCTAATATTGTCATATGGCATTGATACATCGATGATGTGCTCATAATCTGGCATGGGGATATGGAATCTGTACTCAGTATCACTAATTGGGAATCCTTCCTTAAATTTATAATCAACATCAGTAAAGATACCATCACTTTTTTACACGTAAACATAAAGATCGTAGTCAATAAGTCTGAAACTAAAGTCCATGAAAAGCCCATGGATTGTTTACTCAGGTTTGATAGCCACCATCCGAGATCGCTGAGGGAGAACTTATCAGTTGGACAATTTCTAGGAATTATACGCAATTGCACTGATATTGATACATTATAAGAACAGGCAGGTAGACTTACTAACAAGCTGAGGGTCCTTGAGTAGTCTAAAAGAATCATAAAAACAGCCAAAATATGTGTACAGAACAATAATAGGGAAGGAATCCCAGAGACATACCATAAGGAACAATCAACCACACTCATGTGCATTACTACGTTTACTCCAATTTCTAACACAATGAAAAAAATATTATGAAACACTGGAACATCCTCTGCAGGACCGGCAATGGCTGGCCTATTCCACTGTTGTCATATAAAAGGAGTACAAACCTGAATGATACATTTGTACACACCCAAAATAGTCCCCCTGAAGCCACTCGGAGAGCTCCAGATACTCTGTGGGGCCCACCGCCTGTGAGTGGCCATATCCCATGTGGAACACATGTAGGCTGTCCTTTCACAAAACAATGTGAAGAAACAGACATTGGCACTAGCCTTCCCTGGATCATAAAACATCACACGAACTGCAATACTGAGAACTTCATCTACATGATCACATGTCCGTGCCAATTAGGGTACATTGGGATGACCTGACGAAAAATCCAGTTGATGATTAGTTAACACCGGAGTACCATTTGATGTAAGAGGAGCGCAATATGTATGACTAAACATTTTGTGGGGCAAAAGCACACTGATAGGGACATTACGTTGGTAATACTAGAAAAAATTACTCCAAGTCCATTTAGCAATATGAACCAGGTGTTCCGCGAGTGAGAGCAACACTGGGTGTACCATCTTAGAACACAGGTACATGGTTTGAATGACGATATACCATGGTTACAAATTACAAAATAGCAAGACATTTTTTTGACATGGTGTATTACATGATTATTTTTAACCACATTCTTTACACCAATATGATCATTGTGACAGGAATGTGAATCAGAGCTTTTGGTGGTTGCCTTACTCCATTTTTTATTACCTGAACAACAAGACTTGTTTGGCGTACAATCCTCCATGGCCTTGGCAGCTGGTATACTCATCCTTAGCAGCTGAACAGCAAGACTCGTTTAGCGCACTACCTTACCCATGACCATATCCGCAACCCTCTCCCAGGGTTAGTTTTATATTTAGTGGGAAAAAACATCATAAAGCACCATTCCAGTCAATAGTGGTTTCCAGTTACGCTTAGTGCAAATTATACAACACATAGGTAGACTCGAGTCGTTAGGATATTCGGGGCATATTATCAAGGGGGTTTATCTCCGCTTTTTTGGCTTTAACCACATGGCTGCTAGGCGTTTTCCCGTCCTGCGCTAAAAAATATAAAACACCATCAATCATGACGAGCTGGCCTTGTCATCCGCGCACGGCAGGTAAGCGCCATGACGAGCCCAGCTCGTCATTAGCTTCGAAGGGGTTAAAAGCCAAGAAAGCGGAGATAAAATTATCTCCCTATTACCTAGCTGTCGCTAACACCAGTTAACGACAGCTAGTAGGAGATAGTGACCATCTTGGGCCCCACTTTGCATGTCAGTGATATTTATCACTAATGACATGCAAAGTGGGCGTGCCAAGATGTTAGCGACTGGAAACAGTCGCTAACATCCCTATCTTCTATTACCAACTTTTGGAGATATTCGCGCTAAGCGCGAATATCTCCAAAAGCTAACACCTGCCCTAAGCAGTTCTTAGCCATGTTATCTAATGGGAGGTGGATAATATGGCTAAGAGCATTAGCTCGGTAATGCATGAATATCACTAACTTTTCAGCGATATTCATGCATTGCGGCCGATTTTTATCGCATTTGCGATAAAGCTTGGTAATACCAAGGTTTATCTGCGATACAAATCGCCGCAGCTCTACGGTAAGTTTTTGTCTCTAACCAAGCAATAGCGATATTAGTTCCCAGCTATCTATACTGTGCATGGTTTTACAAGGGAGAGACTCCCCGAAAAGCTCTCACATTTAGCATAACCCTCCTGTGCATTGACAAATTTTTGATCAGAATCACCCTATTTCCTATTTGGCATGAATATCGGAACTATGGAGTATATTATCAAGCAGGGCATTAAAAATTATCGCTGTTTTAGCGGCAGAAAACTGCTGCTAAAGCGGCGATAATGAGCTTGATAATATGCTCTTGTGAATTTCAATAGAAACCCATAGCACATGGGCTTCTATTGGAATTCTCCAGGGCATATTATTAAGCCCATTATCGCAGCTTTAGCAGCAGTTTTCCGCCCCTAAAACGGCGATAATTTGAACGCCCTGCTTGATAATATGCCCCTATATTTCCCATGATCCGTTACTTTTAAGAGATCCTGTGTGGACACTATAGTGGAGCACACTTGACAGACTGCATGGCATCTTTGTGGGTGTTACATCGTTACCATTTGAAATGCTCTCCTTTGCAATAACACATTTTTACCAAAATCAGTCTGTTTCCAATAGGCCACTACTATCAGAACTTACTTATGATCCCTTACTTGCAGGAACTCCTATGAGTGTCCAGCACATTTGCAGAGCCTCTCAAGGGAGATGTAATGACAACTCTGCGATGGTTCCCCCCTCCATACATCCTGTTGTCTGGGTCCTCTACAATGTGAGATCCTGACCACATGACCAAGACAGCTGCGTTCGTGACTTAGTTTCCCAGTTGCCCACTCTAGGTGCGCGCTGACGTCGCAGCGGCATAAACAAATGCTGTCGGGAACATTAAAATAGACACTGCGAATCGGCTCCCGCTTTTGTCGGGTGGAGCATAAGAATGCTGAATAGGTTTAAATAGGGATGACACAGTTGACGAAGTGGCCACCATGGGTTTCCTATAGATTTACAGTTTTTGCAGCTGCTGCACAGTGAATCTCAAACCTCTATCTTTTCTGTAGTGTGTGACTACAATGCTCCCCTCGTTAACTCCTCCAGAGTGCCTGCATCTCCCAAAGTTAAGTTAAGGGATTGTGTGAGTGGAATTGTATGGAGTTGCCCAACATTTCTATGAGTGTTCACATAGTGAGTGAGTAGGCGTGGGAACTCACAATGTATTTTTATGTTTTCAGTTTTCACATGCATTTATAGTGCACACAAGATTGGCACAGCATGTTTTACCAGTTGCTGCCAACTTAGGTAGCGCCCTGTGGTGTTTGTTTTTGCATGTCCCATTTTGTCACATATTATTTACATTTCTCTCTAATGTCTACAATCTAATGTTCACATTCGTGTTTTGTATCTTATTTTATAGGACCTCACAAAATTCAATTGCTAAGCGATTATTTGCTTCCAGCAGAGAATTAAAACTGGTATTGCAGGAGTATGTGTGCTGGAGGTGTGTGTATACACACCGTAGGGAAAGCAGGATTCCGATTCTGAAGAAAGCCCTGGACCCCTTTACAGGGCCACTGACAGGGCTAAAACATGTTGAGCTGAATGGATATAAGACTCTTAATGGTGGATTGCATATCCCACCTTTGATTTTCAATCTTCTCCTCACCAGCTTTCTAATAAAAATGTAACATCCATAGGGAAGGTGATCGGGAGTTTTACACTTTATCTAAAAAACTCCCCTGATCCAGCAACCATAACGGAAGTACAACCAACCATCCAGGACAGTGAAAGAAGGAAGAGAGACATTTCCCCTTCGTCAACAGTAAAGAAATCATTAATGGCACCTCTAGGAAAAAGTGTGCACAGTGGTGTAAAAGAGCAAATAACTACTACCAACATGGCTCCCCCAAATACACCCATCATGCAGAACGTAAAGGCTGAGAGCCACACATCAAGTCTCGCGACAAGGCAGCTTGGAGGCACCATGTCAAAGCAGGTAGTCACAGTTAGCTGTGTCAACAATCAACAGGGCGCACTTCCAGCAAGTGCAAAATGGGCTTTCGGTCAAGTAAATAATGAAAGGCTTGATAGTGTGCAAAACGAGGTCCTTTCCACGGGCCCATTGACAAAGGTTGCTCAAACGTCCAATGCGGAAAAAACAGAGGCAATGCCTAGGCCGATTAGCACAGCGCTGAGTGGGGATGCCCTCTTTACCTTCTTCTACCCAGAATACAAGTCTAAAGGTAGCCAAGACGTCCTAAATCGGGGTAACATCTTAAAGCTGATTCAAGCGACAGGACTGTCAAATGCAATAACCTCACAAGACATAATATCGGTAGAATTTATTGCACCGTGCCAAGGCCAATCAAACGAATCAACAAAGGTCACCTGGAGTACCCTAGAGGCAATGAACAACATTCTAGGGTTAATCGACACCTTTAAGCAATGGGGAATACTGATACAACCGGGCAGGGAAGCGGGTTATCCACACGTTTTACAGGAAAGCCGTGGTGAGGAACACAGTCATGTGGGGAGGGGTTTAGTATACTCCGTCCTCAGGGGCGCACACAACAAAACCCCCATTCCTGACCAATCAATGAGGAAAGTAAGTGAAGACAGGATCACATCAACCAGGAATCCGGATGAGGCCGGTACATGGTCATGGTTGGCTGGCACCCTGAACACAACCAGACTCTTACCATGACAGCCCAACAGGGAGGACCGCTACAAAACGACTCCTCCTAAAATCTGTTCATGGAACATCAATGGCCTAACAAGCAAACTTGAGGACAACGCCACAATTTCCTATTTTCGGGGTTTCGATATACTGGTACTACAAGAGACATGGCTCACTGCACCGCAGGACCTAGAAGGCTTCAAAATTCATCACATTCCAGCTCACAAACTGAATCGTCCAGGAAGAGGGAGTGGCGGCCTTGCAGTCTACATATCAACAAAAAATGCAGTCACCTCCTGGGACCTTTCGGGCTCATCACACTGTCTCCAGTGTGTGAGAATTTCTCACACTTCGAGTAAAGGCCAAAGCTAGAGGCTAATCTTAATGAACGCTTACGTCCGTCCAAATACAGCATCAAGGAAATCCTTTGTAGAAGAAGCCACAGCGTCAGTAGTGAGACTGCAAACAGGTCCTCTAAATCCAGAAATCTTACTTACTGGCGACTTTAACATGTGGTTAATGTCAGACCTTCAAAAAAAATGAGGTCACCAAATCACACGACAGCATCTGGGTGATACCACAGCAGGACCGGCCTGGATGGCACAAGGACGACCCACATGGAAGTTCTCTACAAGGCAACCTTGAAAATCTGGGCCTAAGAGCCTTAAAAGGGCGTTTTTCCTCAGACAAGCCTCCTCGTTTTTCCTATTTATCGAAAAAAGGCACTTCATTAATTGACTACACCTTTGTCAGCCTTTCATTGCTTCATCAAATAGCAGGTTATTGTCTTGGAAACAGAACAGAAAGGGACCACTGTCCCCAAGAAATTATGCTGAGGACCTGTCTCACACAACACGAAGAAGAAAGGGCTTTGCCATCCGAGAGCTTTACAATCAACCTCAAAAGAATTAAATGCTCCTTCAAGAATTTTCAACAAGTATCAACAGAGGCCAAACAAATAATCGAGCGCTAAAGTAGGAGCCCGAATAATACAATCGCCAACTGGTCAACATGCAACTGAACTCATTGACAGATACGCAAAACCAATAAAGCATACAATCCAAACTGGTCAAAAGCACACGCCCCGCTCGAATCCAGAGATACAATCAGCAACAAGATCCATGAATCGGTCATGGCGGGCCTTAAAAACTGATCCAATGGATCCCATAAAAATAATTAAATTGAGAGAGGCCTGCAGTCATCTTAAGAAAGCGAAACGTGAGCTACGCATAAGCCAATGGAACTCGTTCTGGGCCAAACTGCAGCATGATATTAAAACAAACAACTCTGCGAGGTTTTGGCATACAATTAACAGCGTATCCGGGCGCGCATCTAAAGTTGTCTCCTCGAGCATACTGGAGACAGAGTGGGTCAATTTCCTCCATTCTCACTTCAACAATCTGGAAGCGTATATTACCCACCTAAGTCTCCCCTCCGCGGACAAAGCGGCACAAAAAGAGAGTGACCGGGCATTTGATCTGACCACTGCAAACTCCCTAACGAAGGAATGACCCTATGTTGATCACAAAACGGCACTAACAAAAGATTGTCTTTTGACTCAAAGCAGTGATAATCCTACAATAGTCCAGAAGGCTGAAATTGAAAAAATGATAAAAAAGGGACGGAAGGATGGGGGTCTTAGTCCAGGTGGAATTCCTCAAGCTCTGTTCAAGGAAGACGCAACCTTTTGGGCTGCGAAATTAAGCACCCTATTTATTTCAAGCCTGCAAAACAACACCATACCTCCCTCCTGGCGTGGATCAATCCTCGCACCGATTTTCAAAGGAGGGGACAAAAAATCCCCAGGGAATTATCGCCTCATCGCACTCATCGACAATGAAGCAAAGTTGCTCAACTCACTTAGGGCATGGCAGATGACAACTCTATAATTCCTCCGAATCAAACAGGTTTTACAACAAACACCGGCACCTCAGTCAATCTCATGACCCTCTCCTGCCTGATTGACCAAGCGAAGTTCTGTTCTTGCCCACTCTATATGGGATTCATTGACTTCCAAGCAGCCTTCAACAACGTTAACAGAGGTAAGCTCTGGCAGAAGTTGTCCAGACTCAACATTCCAGGTGACCTCCTAAGAGCCATACAACTTCTACACCAGGACACATGGGTCAGGATTAAGATCGGGGACGGCTCAAGATTGTCCCGCCCAATTCCGACGAAAAAAGGCCTTAAACAGGGTTGTGTCTTGGCCCCGACACTCTTTAATCTATTTCTAGCCGACCTTCCTGAAGCCCTCAATAAGGTCAATTCCCACGCTCCCAAACTATCCGGTCTGTCATTGACAAACCTACTATATGCTGATGACGTGGTTCTGCTAAGCAAAACAAAGATCGGAATGCAACGGCTCCTGGACGCTACCTCTGAATACTCAAATAATAACGAGCTTCGCATTAACAACAGGAAGACGAAAATCCTAGCAGTTCATCCACGGAAAGCTAAGAAACTGTCTTGGACTTTGAATAAGGAAAGCATTGTCGAAGCAAATTGCCAGAGGTACCTTGGAGTTATTTTTAACAATAATGATAAATACAAATCCCACCTAGAAGATCAAAAAAGGAAGGGTGCGGCACTTGCTTTTGCAATTGGATTAATTCAAAAGAAACTACAAGGCCCAACTCTCGCACCTACAATACAGGTCGCTCAGGCAAAAATTATTCCTACCCTAACCTACAGTAGTGAAGCTCTAAAAGGATTGGACAGCGGCCAACTGGACACAATCATTACCAAGATCTATAGATCAGTGTTAAAATTACCAACCCATACATCACCGGCACAAATTAGGTTGGAACTAGGCATCTGCAATCAACCACTGGCCAGAGCCATGTATTTTCTTGTGTGCTGTCACAAACTGAGGTTATCAAAGGAGGGAAGTCTAGGGCACCATCTGTGGGCCAGTATTGACAATAATTCATGGCGAGCAGGACACGACTACTGGTCAAAAGGACTAACAACCCTATGCCTAAATGACCTCTGGAACTTGCACGCTAGTCAGAAGGAATTCAAAAGGCTAGCGAAAATAAGTACCAAACAACTATCAATAGTGGAAGATAAAGCTACCCTTGCAAAAAGAAGTCATGGGTGGATGACCCTTCAATCCTAGGCCTTGTTAATCCCACAGCCGTACCTTACTATATCTTTCAGTGCACAAACGAAACTAAGGTTTTTAAAATTGAGACTGGGAGTTATCAACCTGTTGGTTCATTGGTCAAAATGGAAAAGAGAACACGGACGAGATCTATGCTGACTTTGTGGGAATCACAAAGAAGACATTATACATATCATCTGTCTGTGCCCAAAACTGCTGACAGAGAGACGGGGCCTACTCAAGCATCATTGGAATATAAAAATGATCAGAAGCTGTAGAGCAGCAGTTCTGGCCTGCTTTCATCCTAGGAACTCTAAACTAAACTGTGCCCTAGTAAGATTTATGGAGCACGCTGCAAAAAAACTCTGTGAGGTGCCCACAGTTTGCGATTCTCCTTCGGCCTAACGTTTTGTCAAGCTTCACCTGTTATTGGTACCCCTACTGGTTTTTATGAACATGACATTTTAAATGAAGTTTTGAAATCTTTTTTTAAAAGTTTTGTATTTGCAATGGTTTTTTCAAATCACGCAATAAATAAATAAATAAATTGTAGGTGCTGATGCTCAGCACGGTAACTAGGAAAAATAAATTGTACACTTTATCTGGATCCCTTGCCCCGATTTCCCTGTAAGCACCACCAACGCACATGAGGGCCTATCTGCCATTAGAAGATTCTTTGATGAGAGCGAGATGACCCATGATGACGCAAGACACCAGAGGTGCCGCTTTGGGGCGGGGTTGGAGGAGGAATGTAAGATCATTATTTTTATTTTTCATAAATACTCCTTGGGTCCTTCTGACAATTGGGACACAAGAATATCCCCCCAAAAATAGGGTAACATTCTATTTTTAGAATACAAGCAGTTTTCTACTTGGAAGCTATATATGGGACACGTTTGCTGTTTGTGATAGTGAGGTAGGAACCTTCATGCTCTTTTGCTTTGTACCACTTATAACCCTTCCGTGATAGGATCAAATGTAGTTTAGCATGGGTGGAGGAAACTTCCATGTACAACAATGTCAAGCTTCTGGGGGGTATCTGGAATGAAGATACTCCTCCCATACATGTGAAGCTGCAATGTAAGTTAGCCTTATGATAGTGAGACGTAATGTAGCCCACCACTTGAGGGGTGTAAGATCCTCCTGAAGTTGATGAGTGTGTACTCTATATAATCTCGTGGATGATTACAGATAAAAAATGCCTGTCAGAGGCAGGGGTGCCCAGAGATGTACAACAAAATGTGGGGTCCATGGGGTGAATACTGTGGTCTGACACCTGATTGTATTAGGGTGGAGTGGACACCCTACATCCTCGAGGGTCTTTGCAGACACTTGAAGTGGAGATGGGCTGCTGTAATGGGACTGTGAGTTGTCCTTCTAGTTATGCAAAGCCTGTGTGCTTAAGTTTGCAATATGTGCACACTACCATCTCTGTATCATGGACAATGACGATCCGTGATGGGCCCTTGCTCACTGAAATCTAATGAAAGTTGCTTAAAGATGCTATTCAGGGGGGCGTGGCCAAGTCACGAATGGACGAGTACGTGTGTACGGTGAGCTCCAGTTTGCCGTGGCACGTTCCAGCTTATATGCCCAATATTTTCGAGGCTGGTGGGCTTGTCTGCAAGGGAGAGGCCCCGAGAATACATCAGAGGGCTCCAGAAGTCTCCGGAACTTGCTGAAAACCTTGCAGACAACTCCCGGCCCTGAGGGACAATGCGCCCACGCCAGGAGCGACCGCCATCTTCGGCTCTGTCGGGAGGCCTGACACCGGCAGTCTGCTTTATCACCGCAGTCAGCCATGGGGGAGCCCAACTGGGGGCGGCACAGCGACGGAGGGGCTGCCCCCCTGGACAGAAGATCCAGAGACCAGATTGCCAGAACGAAGTAGCGGATCTGGCTCTGGGCCCCGCTGGCCTACTCACACGCGGTGGGCGGCCTGTGCGTGGAGGAGTTTTGGTGACCAGTCTCCAGGGAAAATGGCAGCGCTCGACTGGGGCGGACGCCCCTGGTCCTTCCCCGCCCGCCACATCTGCCGCCGGCTGTTGCCATGGGGGCGAGGGATCGCCTGTTGCAATCGCGCAGCAGGGCCTTCTGCTCCCCCACTCCCCAACTGCTGGATCTTCCTTAAACCTGAACTTACACCCCTAGACCCTGTGCGCCTCCATACCTACGCTTCACCTTCTGGCTCCCGAGCTGGGGATCTTGGCTGTGGATCCCACCCATTGACTTTACTCACCCCTCCCTTTCCCTGCTCAGCATCTTGGAGCCTTTCCCCAAGTCTTCCCCTGGATCTCTGGGGGTTACCACTTCTATAGACGTGGATGGTTCCCAGACGGTTTACGGCACTCAAGACCACTCATTGGCACGGATAGGGTCTCAACCCTCAACTACCCTGTCACATCTAGTCCATAACATTCTTGAAGAGGCCTTTTGGCCACAAAGCCAGCACCTCCTCCCCTAGTATCTTAGGTCTTCTCTTATGATTCGCGACATTCAGGAAAAGCCGTCCTCCATCATGCCGTGCCCTAAAATGGGCAAAGACTCCGCACCTACTCCAGCTATAGACAATCTGGTGGCATCCATATGGTTGAAATCCACCCTTCAACCGCAGCCTGCCTCGAATTCGCCAAATGCCTCCTCTTCGGTAGAAGAACTGATGACAGCCCCGATTAACCAGGCTTTCATTACCTCTTTTCTACAAGAAATCAAGGCTGAAATCGGATCACTCAAGAGTGAATTTAATTCCTGCCTACAAGAAATCTGACAAGATGTCACCGAAATTGGAGGCCGGGTGGACGACCTCGAGCACACAATGGACACCTGCGCGAATACCTTGAGAACAATTAGCATAAAATGGCCGAACTGAAAGACCAGCATATTAACCTGCAATTGAAGCAAGAAGATTTACCAAATAGAAGCCGACAAAATAATCTCCGCATTAGGAGGGTCCCGCGGCATGCAAGATATTATGGCTTTTACCGCTGACCATCTACACACAATCAGAGCAGACAATGGTGCTTCTCCACCGGCCCTTGATAGAGCGCACCGAGTTGCTAGCCCCAGAGATTGTCCTGGCTTTGTCCCAGATATCCTCTACCACGTGCATTTCTTTGTAGAAAAAGAAGTTCCTTCAGAAGATACGGGGAGAAACAAATTTGACGTACAAAGGCCATCGCATTCAAGTCTTTCAGGACAACGGCCTGTTCACACTCCGTAGCTCTAAGGAATTCAAGCCTATTAGAAACAAACTACGGGATCTTAGAATTAAATATCAATAGGGCTACCCCTTCGCATTGATTTTCTCATGGGAAGGCAAGAGCCAAGCTATCCGCTCCTTGCATTAAGTGAAACGGCTCCTTCAAATTTCAACAGACTCAGACGACAAGGGCCCTTCTTCACCGGGGTCCCCCTGCAAGGGGGCGATGCGGCCGGAATGGTTCACAATCCTGACCCCAACACAATGGTCACGCGCTAAGGAGCAGATCTCCCTTCAAACACAGCAGGAAATCATCAATCCCGCCCGCAGTCTTAACCCTGCATCCACCAAACTGGCCATCACTAGTAGCCCACTTCGCAAAGGGGTTACCGCCAAAGGAAGGGAGAAAACTCTGATCTCAAGACTCTCTGGTTCCGGCTACGGCCTCTGTCCCTGGTTCTTCCACTGGCAGTACTTCGGGTCCAGTGCTAGCTCCTCGTCTACCTCGCTACATCAAGACTCAAGCGCGCCACGTATATCAACCTCAGCATTAGGCAGCGACCTCAGATACTCAGCTATTCCCTCAAGAAGAGGTTTGGTGCAGCGGCCAGGGTGGCAAACTCCAGAACACGGGGAATCATGGTTCGATCCCCATCGTTGGCGGCAGGATAGCCCAGCACCTTTGACTCTGGGCAATAGCTCGCTTAATCTTCCTGACGGCCCCCAGCACCAGGACACCTCTTCGGAGGTAGCTGTGCGCTTTACAAATACTGATATTTACTTTTATGTATTTATTCTTCTTCTCTTCAGACTCTTCCAGCTCCTCCATGGGCTGAGGTTCAACCTAATGCCCCACCTACTGGCTCATTAGATTCTTCTGCTGCTGCCATCTTACAGGCACTGTAGGTTCATAGAGAGGAGGCTCAGGCACACTACTTGCAGGCTAAAGCAGACAGCTCAGCAATCAAGCAGGCCCTTGATGAAGTAAACAACAAATTAGCTGCATTAACAACCGATATTACGGAGCTTCAACGGCGCATTTAAGATACCGAGGACAAAACGGTAAGGGTTGCTAAGACGTCTGATGCACACGAGATTCAGCTTACATCTCTGCAAAGTAAAGGTGAGGCTTTAGAGAATAGGCAACAACGTAACAACATCCGTCTGTTTGGCATGCCTGAAAATGAAGAAGGCTCTGATCCCACAGCATTCATTGTACAACTACTCAAGAGTGCATTTCCTGATTCGCACGAATGGGACTGGGACAGTCAAGTACAATGAGAGCATAGATTACCATCTGCTGTCAACTATTCTGCCGGCCGCTTCCCTCGTCCTTTTCTTATCTTTTTGGGAAATTATCTCCTATGACAAGCAGTGTCCATCAAAGCTTGTCCTACTGCCCCTATCAGAGTGGGCCCATATTCTATCTGCTGTAGGTCTGATCTATGCAAAAACACAATGGATAGATGATGGAAACTGTGCCAGTGAGCATCGAAGGGGTTAACTGTGTGATGAACTATGCTGTAGATTTCACTAGCCCTCGCACTACTGTTAAAATGCTCAAAGTTAGGGCAGCTATTCTAGAATTAGCACATCTGTATAACCTTAGTGACAAATGGAGAACGTTATATCCAGATTTTCCAGGGTTCACTGATTATTCATGCCCACACAGACGGTACTCCAGGATAGATATGGTGTGTGCTCAAGATCAGATTATCCAGACTGCAGGGATTGAGCTGTGCCCTAAAATCACATCGGACCATAACACTTTAATTCTCAGTTTCCAAAATCCTCCAACAAGTAAATCTAGATGCTGTTTTTCTTTTCCACAATATTTATTGATAGATAATCTGTATATCGGACATATGGAAGGGCTTTTGGATTCCTTCATAACAATGTTAATTCTACTAACTTTCGAACTCTCTGGGACTCAATGAAAGCTTACATTAGAGGCATTACTCAGCAGTTTATTTGGCGAGGGAATAAAGCCAGAGAGGCCTGAAAAGATCTCACGCCACTGCTGTGAAAAATAATGAACCAAGGCAAACCCAGATCTACTCTGATCTGTTTTCTGCTCGAACTTTAGCTGGTCGGTCTTTAAAGGAGAAGGTTGCTGCCAATTATAACAAACTCCGGTCTTCGCAGTACGAATATAGTGAACAGGTGGGGAAGATACTGGCATATAAATTGACAGACAAAAAAGCCCAAAACCCAATAAAGGCAATTAAGGGTACGGATAATAACCTTCATACAGAAACTAGTATGATTCTTAATCAGTTTATAACATACTATGAAACCTTATATGCTGATTCTGATCCAATAATTCCTGAGGAACTTTCTAAGGGCCTTATTTATGAAGGCCTTGCGCCGCCGGTGCGTCACTTTTTCCCGTTTTAAAAGTGGCGCACCGGCGGCGCAAGGCCTTCATAAATAAGGCCCTAAGTATCTATGTAGAGCAGTTCTTCCCTTCCTGCAGGAGGACGCTGCTTTGCAGCTGACTTCTGAAGTCACTCAGGGGCAACTACTTATTGCTCTGTCTGCACTACCATCAGGTAAGGCAGCTGGAGATGACTCGATTCCAGTGGAATTTTATAAACGGTTTAAGAATATCTTGATACCTGTGCTTGCCAAGGTTATACAAGAGATTGGCACTTCCGAGACCACTCCTTCAAACTGGGACATCTCCAATGTTGTCTTTTTCTTAAAAAAGGGTAAGCCTCCCAATGAATGTGGCTCGTATTTCCCTTAATAATGCGGATGCCAAGCTCTATGCCAAGGAGCTTGCTAATCGTCTGGCCCCTATGATGCCGGACCGTGTTTTCGGACAGCAACATGGCCTAATAGTGGATCGAGGCACCACAGTACATACCAACACTGAGATTATGGCCTTTGATTATGCTAACCACACTGGGAGCAACTTAGGCATGATACTCTTAGATGCAGAAAAGGCTGTCAGGTGGGCCGATTTGACCTTGCAACCACTGGCCTTCACTCTGGGCCCTAGTCCCTCCCCCTCCCCATGGCGCATCCTCCTTTGATCCCCTTCCCTCCCCTCTCTGGGGGACGAACTCTTAGCTGACTGCTTTCTTCTCATTCCTTCTGTCTTTATCTCTCTTTTGATTTTCTTTCTCTTTCTTTATTGTTGTATGATGTTCTTTGTTTTGCCATAGCAAAGTATATTCATATTGTCGCAGTGCGGAATGTTTCCTTTACACTGGGTGGGGGTTCCTTCTCGGTTTGGGCCTTGTTTGCTTTGACCCCCTGTTTGACTTTCCGGCTATGATGCTATGTCATTCCTCTACTGGACAATGGACCCATGGTTTGGCTTCTGCCCTTTTGTTCCTCCCATAGCCCCTACCTTGATCCTGGTTGAGGGTTCCTTTTTGACTCTGTCACTTGTGATTTGTGAGGTCATTGTGCCTTCATTGCATTTGTGTTTCGGAGTTTGTGGAGGTGGGGCTGCTCTGATGAAAGGACCCGGAACTGATTACTTAATATGTAGCTTAGCTTTTGTTACCCTCCCTCCCTTGATTTTCATTTTCTGCGACATGTATTTTCTATTTGTTTGAATTCAATAAACAGATATCAACCCCTTGCATGCAACGCAAATTTTCGTGCTCTGCAGGCGATTTTAAAAGTGGGCGGGATTCAGACGGCCCCCGGCCGTCCTCCGCATATGCCCACTGTGGCGCATGATGGCCGGAGGCCGTCATGAGCATGCAAAGGATTAAACAAAGAAAAGTCCTTTGACTGCGTTGCTTGCGGCTGTCTATGACCTACTCTCACGGCTTTCAGAATTACTGGCCGATATCTTATGTGGATCCGAGCCTTATACTGTACACCATGGGCTAAATTGAGTTATATTGGCATTCAATCCATGCCTTTTTGTATACATAGAGGGACACAGCAGGGGTGCCCCCTGTCCCAACCCTTATTCGCGCTTTACATTGAGCCCTTAATACATACACTGGTGATTAACAATAGAATTAGATCTTTACGTTCTGGAACATGCAAGCATAAGGTTACAGCTTACGGAGATGACCACGACTTTCACAGCTGATCCAGTTGCTTCTTTAGAAATAATCAAGAAAGAGTCACAAACCTTTGGGTCACTTTCTGGTTACAAACTAAACACTAGTAAGACACAAGTGCTTATTAACTTTAAACCTGCTAGGAAAGGAGTTTTCCATGTGCTAACTTATCTTGGCGTGCATATCACTTCGGAACTACGAAACATTCTTAATCTGAATTATGAATCTCTCCTACATGAAGTCACTAAAAAGCTAAAAAGATTGCATAATCTCCCCATCAGTATCATCGGCAGATGCAACATAATAAAGATGTCGATACTACCTAAATTTCAATACTTATTCCGCGCTATTCCTCTGAGAGTTCCTAACCTTTTTTTTTTTTAAACTTGATGGCATTATAAGTAGTTTCATTTGGGGCTATAGGCGAGCTCGCCAAGCAAATAGACTTATAAAATATCCTTATATACAAGGGGTTCTTCAACTGCCTGATCTCAAGCTCGATTTCTGGGGGTCCTTCTCAGGCCATCTCCACAGCCTTCTCTCAAATAAAGGCCAAGCTTTTCACCATCAGCTTTTACTGGGCCAAGCCAGTGGTAGATTTCTATATCGTACTCTACATCCAAATTATTACAAGCGAGTTCGCTTCAAGACCCTTCGAGACACTGTTACTGTTTGTGGGACATTCTCTCTGGCTATTTGCTTCTTTGGGAGAATCCACTCTTGCCCGAGATCTTCAAGGACAGGGTGGCAAAAAGCTGGGCTACGTACGGGGTGGAGAGACTTGTTCACTTATACAACATTAACGGTTTCAAGACCTTTCAAAGTCTCCAGAACACATTCTCCTTTCCTCAACAATTTTAATACAAGTATTTGCAGATTAGAGACTTTTTCTTGAGATCACAAATGCTTGTATCCATCTCTGCATATGAGATACTGACATTTATCAATGAAACACCCGTAAACACTCAATACGTATTGCTTACCAATATTTTACACACCACAGAACAGACCCTTGTATCCAGCTTGCACTAAAGTGGAGTCGTATCTTGGGGACAGACATCCCTGCCGTACTAATTAACAACACATTTACAACACTAAAAGAAGCTGTAGTGTCAGTCAATTTAAAGCTTCAACATTTTAGGACACTGTGTATGCTATAATACACCCCTAAGAAGATAGCAAGCTGGCGGGGAAAAAGTGGGTGATCAAGCCCCGACAAAACAAAATGTCTCAAGTGCGGAGCCACAGCGGTCAACATAGTGCACATGTTTGCTACATGCCCGGCGATCTGGGCTCTCTGGGAGGATGTTAGCCATGCTTGTAGAGACAGATTGGGTCTAGAACTAAGATTTACCATATAGGAGATAATGATGGGTTTTAAGGTTTACAGTAGCGCGGCACATCGTGCACTTTTTGCCATCTTAATGGTTACTGCAAGGCTCACCATCGCCAGGGCTTGGATCTCCCTTAAACCTAGTAGCTCGGTGGAGTGATGGACTTTGTTGGTTGAGATTTGTGAAAGGTAAAGCTGTGGCAATGACGAAAGGTATACGTGCTATGTGGAAATTTCAAACTGTTTGGCATAAGGTACTTAAGGATTGATCATTTTAAAATGATTTTCCTGTTGTATATGTTCTCGATGTACCAATTTTGTTTTATAGAAATTATGTGATCTGGCTGCTACCCGTTTCTCTTTTTTTTTGTAAATTCGTATACATTGTGGTGATCTCCCTTTGTATTAATAATACAAAATTATGACAAAAGAAGGAAATCATCAATCACCTGTGCACCATGAGCGCCCCTCACTCATCGACTCACAACTCGTATGCTTCGGACAGCCACATTCACACCAGTAAACCAGTTACGCCTTGAATCATCCATGAAGGCATTCTGCTGAGCGAACTTCTACGATCCTTTTTTTAACTACCTAGTACTCCAACTAAGAAACTTTTCACCTGCGTAAATTACTCCGAATGCCTCCCCTAGCTCACTATGCTCAGAAGCAACCCTTGCTCTCCCTCCACAGCCTGAGCCTCAACATTACAGTCACTCTGCCGGCTGGCATACTCCTTACATCAAATACACTGTTCCCCGGGTGTGGAGACAAGGAGTACCACCAGAGGAAAGAAAGCTTAGTAGGCAACCTTTCCAACAGAACCCTCACTCCTAGTGAGACCAAGGTCCTGGAGAAGGGTCTTGGTTTTGTTCCCACCCCACAACCTGACGATTTCAAGGAAATCTGTGAATTGAAACAATTCTTTTGAAAGGTTAGATTAAAAGCTTTCTTTCACGACAGATCAGAACCTGATCAAGACGACCCTGGTTTGCGAAAACCGTCTACGTTCACCCCCACCAACAACATGGTTCCCCCAGAGATACTGGCTTTTGAGGGGGCTGTACTCAAGGGTCTAGAGAATAGACCACGCTCTCCCGTGTACCATATCTTGAGTAGAGAGGAGAGAGTTGCTATCCAGTCACTTGCCAAAGACCCCACGATCATTATCAAACAGGCAGATAAGGGGGGTGCTATTGTGATTCAGTCCATCATTGAGTATGACAACGAGTGTAGACGTCAACTCTCTAATACCAGACACTATGCTCCTCTTACTGCTGATCCCACCCGAGACTCACTGCCAGGATCACATCCCTGGTCATGGATGGTGAGACTAACGGTTGGATTAGCAAAAATGAGGCCTCTTTTCTGGTGTCCGACAACCCCAGGATACCATATTTCTTTACCCTTCCTAAAATTCATAAGGGCTCTTCACCAGTACCTGGCAGACCCATCGTGTCAGGCATCGGATCACTGCTTGAACCTCTGTCCAAATTCGTTGACAAGTTCCTACAACCTACGGTGAAGAAAATCCCTCCTTTCCTACAAGACACTAGGGATGTCTTACGCCTCATTGACACCATTGAAGGAAGGGAAGGGGTAGACATCTTGGTTACGCTTGATGTCGAGGCACTTTACACTAACATCCCTCAGCAGGCGACCCTAGAGGTAGTGGAACTGACCCTGCCAGAAGAGAACTGGTCCTCCCCCACACCCATCGCCTTTATTATGGAGTGCGCCTCGCTGACCCTAACTGAAAACTTCTTCGAATATGAAACCCAAATTTACCACCAAATACAGGGGACTTCAGTGGGTAGTACCTTCGCCCCAAGCCTGGCCTGTATCTATATGGCGGCCTTCGAAGAGACTAACATCTGGTGCGACCACAATCCATACAGGGACAACCTCTCCCTGTGGCGCAGGTATATCGATGATATCCTGATACTATGGAAGGGTGACCTTAGCACCTGTCAAGCGTTCTGCAGCTGGATCAACACTCAGAACCCCTTCCTCAAATTCACGAGTACCATCTCAGACTCGAATATCCCCTTCCTTGACCTTAGAATTCGGCTTTCTGAGGGTGGGTTGAGCACCAACTTACACAGAAAAGAGACAGACAGGAACAGTCTCCTCCTCTACGACAGCCATCACCCTAAATCCCTTCGGGATAACCTACCCTTTGGACAGTTCCTCAGAATTAGGAGGAACTGCTCATCCATGGCTAACTCTAAAAAGGAAGCGAAACAGCTCGAAACCAAACTCCAAGGTAGGGGCTACCCACACAGACAAATCCACAACTCATACAAAAGGGCAATGAACAACCCCCGAGAGGCTCTCCGAGCAACCAAAGCACAGGATCAATCTGAGATCATCACCTGTGTGACCTCTTTCACTAAGGCCTCCACACACACAAAAAGGACCATTAGTAAACACTGGGGCATCATTAATTCTGGTGACCTGTTCATCCCTCGCCCTAGGTTTGCATTCAAGCGCACGGCTAACCTAAAAGATCAATTTATACATACAAGGCCAAGGGTCAAGGAAAAGAGTACCCAAAGAACACTCTGGGACCTCCCCCCGGTGACAGGCCATTTCCCTTGCGGTGGATGTTCCGTCTGCAGCCAAACCAGCCCCAGTAAGGAGACGAAACTCTCCGAGACATTTACTTGGCGACATAAGCGACACACCAACTGCAACTCCTCGAGGTGCATCTACTTACTGACATGCCCGTGGGGGAAGAGCTATGTGGGCATGACTATGAGACAGGTCAAGCTACGTATTACTGAACACAGACCGTAATATATGGTGCCATAAAACACACACAAAACTGTATGAATCACACCGCAGATAGCCTACATTGGACCGTGCTTGAAGCACACCAGCAGATCACAGACCAGTCACTCTTTAGAATAGAGCAGAGGTGGGTCCACCGCCTGGCTACAGATACCGACGGTCTCAATGATTTGATTCCCTGTGGCAGTTTATCAAGGACTTGATTCATTTTTTACTGCACCTTGACTACAGTTTCAGTAAGCCATGCAGGTACACACACCCGGGTCTACTCTCTAATCCTGATGAGAGTACTTGTTACTCAGGCTACAGCGTACAATCTACTGTCATACACCCTTGGGGGCACTAAGTCATCGACAGTCATATACACTGTCCAGGTCTTATATTACCAGTTTTACCCCCACTCACTTCTGGCGCATTTAACTAACCCTTTATGTGACAGCAAGTCGTCCCTAAGCAACCGAGTAACCGTACCATACTCCTTACTATCCGATTTTCCATGTGGCTGCCTGACATCGTTTTCGTTGGCGCTTTGATTGGGCAGGAAGGCTGTAGTTAGCCAAACACATTACTGCTTGGCTCTGACTGCCCTGAGTCATGACCTACTCAACCGTGTTTCACACACTTCTTATCTTCACCCGGGCATGGCCCAATATGGACACTGTTCGATCGTTGTGACATTCTAACATGGCCGCCTCGTTTTTGGGCGTCCTCCAGTTACCATTGTACTGAAGCCTCATCGGACACGCTCCCGTCCCCACGCATGCGCGGCGGCCGGCACACACACACCCCACCGTCACGTGACAGGAAACTGAGATGCCGGCAAGTGGTTATAAGCTGAAAACCTTTGCGTACACACCGCTCCGGTCTCTCTTCCTTCACCGTGCGGGTAGGTGGTGTATCTACGTCCGTCGTGCGGACAGGTAAGCTCGTCCTCTTCGGGCACCCACAGTCAATGTTACTTGTTGGGCTATAGCATCGCTGCTAACATATGCAGGAGTTTTGTTATGGTGTCCTTGGACTTGCGTGCTACTACTATCACGCCTGCCCCGTGTTGTACAGTCCCCATTTTCGCCTCACTATGCTCCGGGTTTGTGTTTATGCGGATCGGCCCTCGCTGCTTCCCTCGATAGGTTCCGGGGCCCCCGGGCTTGTCTGGGGTTGCGCGCGATGTTGATGTGCTTGTGCGCTACCTGGAGCATGGATGACTTGGCGTTTTTTGGTTTTAGCTTGAACCTTTAGTACACGTGACTTGAGGCTGTACGATGCCCCCGCTGTGTTCTGCATGAGACACATGGCTTCCATGTACAATGCATCAAACACATTTTTGTCTTTGACTTTTAATTCCCCCCGCCCCCTTTACTCCCCAAGGTACCTGACCCTTGGGTGCCAGCACACTTGAGAAGACCGTTGAAGCCTGTTTTTGGTCTTAGTAGGGTGAGATTTTTCACTTTATCGTTGATTGCCTTTAAGCCCCCTTGACATTAGTCTCCCATGTTTTCTCAACACTATATGTGCTGTTTTCCCATCCCCTCACTAGAGGATAGAATTATAGTAACCAAGCTGTGGTGATCATTGTTGAGAGAATACACAGATAGTCTAACTTCCCACCATTTATGTTGTTTTCTCTTAGGTCCCACTAAGACTCAGCAGGACCATCCGACCTGCTTGTCAATTCCAAGTGGAAGGTAGTATTCGCCCCTTCCCCCTTGTGTAGCACTCACTCATTTTTCTAGGTCCTGACGAATTGCACTTTCTGCATGAAACATGTCGACCACTAGGTAGATCACACACCACTGGATGCTTGCACCAGCATGTATAAATCTCCTCATTAGGTCTCGGCTAAACGCGTGGAAGCGCGTTCTCGCCGATAACCTATTGTTGCCGTGTCTGCTTTCCAGGAGACAATCCTGGCCGCGCGCATCGCCTTGGAGGCGATTTCAAATTGGCACGCGCACCTCACTGCACGCATGCGCACACACACACGAGCGCACATACACGCACGCACAGAGACAACCCCCCCACACACACACAGAGACACACACAGGACATCCCCCCCCCCCCGCCGTCGCACACAGAGACACACACACAGGAACGCACATACACGCACACATACAGAAACACCCCCGCCGTCGCACACACACACACACGCACGCACACTCTGCCTTTGTAAGCATTGTATTTGGAAAGCAAATCCTGAAATACTGAATGCAGAAAGTGACATTTTATTCAGAATCCAAGTGTAGGATGTCCCTCTGAGATTAGAGACATGATTTCCAATGACAGGAGTTCCTGAATTAATCTTAAAGGTGGCATTGCTTTGATTAACATTGTTATAAAGGATGGCTTTAATGCATGTTTGGTTTGTTTTCAAACATTTTGAATGGTGTGCCCGTGCCTGAGGTGCATCATCTGAGCTGTGTGAATTTTAACAGCTGTGAGCCCGTGCGTAAGGTGCATCATCAGAGCTGTGTGAATAATAGCAGCTGTGAACCCGTGCCGGAGGTGCATCATCAGAGCTGTGTGAATAATAACAGCTGTGAACCCATGCCTGAGGTGCATCATCAGAGCTGTGTGAATAATAACTCCGTCAGCCCCGTGAGTGAGGTGCATCATCAGAGCAGTGTGAATAATAACAGCTATAAACACGTGCCTGAGGTGCATCATCAGAGCTGTGTGAATAATAACTGCGTCAGCCCCGTGCGTGAGGTGCATCATCAGAGCTGTGTGAATAATAACAGCTGTGAGCCCGTGCGTGAGGTGCATCATCAGAGCTGTGTGAATAATAACTGTCAGCCCGGTGCCTGAGGTGCATCATCTGAGCTGTGTGAATAATAACAGCTGTGAGCCCGTACCTGAGGTGCAACATCAGAGCTGTGTGAATAATAACTGCGTCAGCCCCGTGCGTGAGGTGCATCATCAGCGCTGTGTGAATAATAACAGCTGTGAGCCCGTGCCTGAGGTGCATCATCAGAGCTGTGTGAATAATAACAGCTGTGAGCCCCGTGCATGAGGTGCATCATCAGAGCTGTGTGAATAATAACTGTCAGCCCCGTGCCTGAGGTGCATCATCTGAGCTGTGTGAATAATAACAGCTGTGAGCCCGTGCCTGAGGTGCATCATCAGAGCTGTGTGAATAATAACTGCGTCAGCCCCGTGCGTGAGGTGCATCATCAGAGCTGTGTGAATAATAACAGCTGTGAGCCCGTGCCTGAGGTGCATCATCGGAGCTGTGTGAATAATAACAGCTGTGAGCCCATGCCTGAGGTGCATCATCAGAGCTGTGTAAATAAAAACTGTGTCAGCCCTGTGCGTGAGGTGCATCATCAGAGCTGTGTGAATAACAACTGTGAGCCTGTGCGTGAGGTGCATCATCAGAGCTGTGTGAATAATAACAGCTGTGAGCCCGTGCCTGAGGTGCATCATCAGAGCTGTGTGAATAATAACAGCTGTGGGCCCCGTGCATGAGGTGCATCATCAGAGCTGTGTGAATAATAACTGTCAGCCCCGTGCCTGAAGTGCATCATCTGAGCTGTGTGAATAATAACAGCTGTGAGCCCGTGCCTGAGGTGCATCATCAGAGCTGTGTGAATAATAACTGCGTCAGCCCCGTGCGTGAGGTGCATCATCAGAGCTGTGTGAATAATAACAGCTGTGAGCCCGTGCCTGAGGTGCATCATCGGAGCTGTGTGAATAATAACAGCTGTGAGCCCCGTGCATGAGGTGCATCATCAGAGCTGTGTAAATAAAAACGGTGTCAGCCCTGTGCGTGAGGTGCATCATCAGAGCTGTGTGAATAACAACTGTGAGCCTGTGCGTGAGGTGCATCATCAGAGCTGTGTGAATAATAACTGCGTCAGCCCCGTGCGTGAGGTGCATCATCCACATTGCTCAGGTCATCCAAATTCCTGCACTCTGTACCATACTGCTTTCAAGAACAGCATACTCTTGCACACACTCTGACTGTTCACCAATTCAAAGTTTGCTAAAAAAGTTATGCAACGCATTGTCATACACAATGCCAATAACTCAAACTTTAATGCTGCGAGACCTATTGTATTGTAAATGCTTGTTTAATAAGGTAGTGAATCACACCATTAAAAATACTGCCATGGACTTGCTAACCTTTTTTAATTTCCACACTTACTTTTTGTCTACACTTCCCCTAAAGCCCTCATACCCACATGCACCTACTGGCAGGAACAGAAGATCTCGGGTAAAGAGCCCCATCTTTGGGAGCCCGTCAGGCATTGCAGCGCCAGTCTGACAAGGAGCAGAACCCATATGATGAAGCATGGCACCTAGCTTGACCACTACCGAATGATCACCCAATTAATTTGCGGTTGGTTTGAACTTAAGAAGGAACAAGCCCTGAATAAATATCAAGAATCAAGTGTATACGCTTCCGCCCTCAATTGGTGTTCAGAATTATTCGTACAGATGAAGAGACCATAATTGAGCTACCGTCCAGGGTCCAACTCATAAGGGGATCTTAGGCACCACACCACCCCCCTCCTGAAAAAGACCCGCCATAGACCCGCAATTAAGGCGTCAACAGGGTCGAAACGTCAACGACAAAATACCTTAGGACCAGTCAACTGTGTCCAGACTACTATGGCCAACTAATGTGGCACACTGGACCAAAGAATTTCTATATTATGAACTGGCCTTCAAAAAAGCCTTGAACTTTTTCCACTTCCCTTTTTCACTCACTTGTTTATAAATCACCACTTGTTATGTCACTTTTTGCACAAATTGTCACATCTCACCTATTAGAATTGATGCGCCGTTTATTATAAAGTATCTTTTGCAAAATATTTCATGCATTGTAACAGGGTCCTCTTAATGAGAAAATTGAATCATAAATGAATATTAATTGAATGATTAAAACTTCTCCTGACCCTTTTTCTGTTTGGATTTGCATTTGATGATTGATTTACGAAAGGAGTCATGCGAAGTGATATGATCATGGCTAAACATATGTTGAAGAATTTGTGCAGAATTTGAAGCAATCAGGTTCATACCCGATAGAACCATTGTTGATATTTAAACACCTTTTCACAATAAGCATAGCATGAAAGGGGGCCTTATTTACAAGGCAGCGTTAAGCCAAGTTAAGTGGCTTAACTCTGCCTTGTAAATACAGCAATGCCCCTATCGCCACCACAATGTCGTAAAAAGTGACCGTGTGGTGTCTATAGGGCCCTGTACATATGCCCCTGAGTATGATGAAACTATGAGTAGCACTATAAAAAAAATTATATGTTTGCCAGAAAGGTGCTATAGAGAGATGAGGTGCATTGTTGGTGAGTGGTAGTGAGGGAATTCATGGAGAAGGAGGAAACACTCATTGTTTTGAACATTATTTGCCGGATATGGCCCTGGATATGTGGGTGGCGGTCGATTATGTAGGGAGACGACATTTAAAAAAATTCAGCTGGGGGGGCTCAACCTTCAAAAGTTTGAAGACCTCTGTTCTAGAGAGACCGCCCGATGAGAGCCCTTGACGCTAATTATTGTTCTTAGAGATAAATGCTTTGACTTATCTATCGGTAAGAGAGCTGTAACAAAAGTCAGCGGAACACAAGACTCTACTCAGGCTCTATAATGCTTTGTAATAAGAGTCAGTTTGTACAACTTGAACTCTTTCGACCCTAGAAGACTTGGACAAGTGGGTTAGAATGTTTACATGACGTCCTAAGTGCACTACTATTGCTATGTAATTGCCTAATGAACCCCCTTTTCTCTTTCCAGTCGCATTTCTATTGTAATTGTTTTGGAGGATTCAATAAACAGAATCTGAGCAAATAAATGCTATTCAATGGGGCTTATAGACTTAGGGATCTTTGGAAGTATTTTACCAACAAAAGAGTCTGATAGGCGAGTAAAAGAAACTGATACTGGGAATTTAATTCAGGTCCTAGAACGACCTTAGGTATCAAACTGGTACCAAGGCAGGAATAAAAGTTGTCTCTCCCAAAAACAAGTAAGGGGTACAATAAAGGCTGTGACCCCAAATTATGTATCTCAAAAACACAATCAAAGCACCTAAAATCCTATTTACAGATTCCTCACTCCTTGAATCACCCCAGGTGTCAGACTGGATCCAGAAACTTTAAACTAGCTCTCCCATGCCAGCAGAAAATGCCTTATTGCCAGAAGAATCAAAAGAACAGCTGGAGCACCTCAAATGGAAAAGGGATCCGGTCAATTGACAGAAAAGCACTAACCATGGGACCACAGGCAAAATGAATAGCAAGAGCTTCCCACAACCATGAAGAAGGTCTACCAGCTACCTGCAAACTCACATGGCTAGTGCATGAAGAAAAAGTTCTTCAAGAACTGAATGCAAAAAGAACAATTGATTAACGGAATGCTGAACAATATCAAACATTCAACCCCAGTACAGAGATCTGGGCCTAACCCCATTGTTTTTTTGCTCACCAAGCCGTTCCAGTTTGTACCCATTCATAAGCAAATCAGTCTTGACCCTGCTCCCCGTGGGAACAGTCCAGCCCAAACTGCCAGGCTAGGTCCTCCCTGTACTGGAAACAAGCATCCTGGGACCGGTTTTGGGGTCTCAACTCTCATCAGCCAGGCTAGCTTCATTCCAGTGGCATGGTGAGTACAAGGCCCACATCTGGGCACACCCGTTCCAGTCGGGGTGACAAATGCAAAAAGAACAATAGATAGATGAAATGCTGAGCAATGTCAAACATTTACCCTCAGTACAGAGATCTGGGCCTAAATCCATCGTTTTTTTTGCTCACCATGCCATTCCAATATGGACTCAGCCCTATGCAAATCAGTCTTGACCCTGCTACCCGAGGGAACAGTCCAGGCTAAACTGCCAAGCCAAGTCCTCCCTGGACCAGAAACAAGTGCTCAGCATGTTTCTGGTCATCATTGAATGTTTAGCATTTCATCCATCATTTGTAATTTCTGCTTTTGTTGCCCTAGTGAGAGGGGTATGCCCAGACGTATATCCCATGCTCACTGCACCACAAGATTCATATCAGCCTGTCAGAATGCAGCACACATAAAAAGAGCAAAAACGAGGAGAAATAAAAGTTTTCTCCTTGTTGCACTAATCTAACATCTGCTTTTGAATGGTGTTAGTTTTTGGCACTGCCTCCGATTTACAGATCTTTGCCCATCTGGGGCAGCATCAAAAAGCAATAGGTGTTGCGGTGGAACGCCCACAGCAACACCCATTGCATGCCCCTTTCACTTCGAAAACTGCAAGAAAAGGTGGCATATTTCCAAAGCGGCATTAAGCCATGCAAAGTGGCTTAACACCACTGTGTAAATGTGGTGCAGGGCACTGCGCCTTCGGAACGTCGGAAAAAGTGACTTTCCAGTGGCGTAATCCCCATGTAAATATGCCGCTAGGTTTTTTGTTGCAGTTGCCCCCACTTTCTGCCCCTTTTTTAGCTACTAGATGCTGATTTTCAACTCTAAAGGGCCCACACACAAACTACACACAGATTGCAGGCTGCCTGACATGGTGCAAACCATGCTTGAAAACATGACATGACACACTCCTGTGTGCCATGCCAAAGTCACTGATGGGCTGTGTGTAAGTCACCCCTACAGCAGGCTTTGGACCCTAAGGCAGGGTGCCTTATGGTACATGTGAGGACATATCTGCATGAGCAGATGTGGCCCTGTAATGCTTAGTCGCATTGCTGGATAATATACGCAAGAAGGGAAGCCATCTTAAGGTAAGTACTGGGAACTGGTCAAAACGAGCTTCCCAGCTACATAATGGCTTCACTGAAACAATCAATCAATCAATCAATCAGTGACACTTATAGAGCGCGCTACATACCCGTAGGGTCTCAAGGCGCTGGGGGGGGGGGGGGGTGGGGGGGGGGGTGCCGCTACTGCTCGAACAGCCAGGTCTTCAGCTTCTTCCTGAAGGAGAGGTGGTCTTGGGTCAGGCGCAGGTCGGTCGGGAGGGAGTTCCAGGTCTTGGCGGCCAGGTAGGAGAAGGACCTTCCTCCTGTAGTTGCTCTTCGGATGCGGGGGACGGCGGCGAGGGCGTGGTTGGCTGATCGGAGGTGGCGTTTGGGAGCGTAGAAGTTGATCCGGCTGTTGAGGTAGCTCGGGCCTTGGTCGTGTAGGGCTTTGTGTGCTGTGCGTGGGTGAGGAGGCGGAAGGTGATTCTTTTGTTGACGGGGAGCCAGTGAAGGTCTCTCAGATGTCCGGTGATGTGGCTGGTTCGTGGGATGTCGAGGATGAGTCTGGCTGAGGCGTTCTGTATCCGCTGGAGTCTCTTCTGGAGCTTGGCGGTGGTACCGGCGTAGAGGGCGTTGCCGTAGTCCAGTCGGCTGGTGACGAGGGCCTGGGTGACGGTCTTCCTGGTCTCGGTGGGGATCCACCGGAAGATCTTCCGTAGCATGCGTAGGATGTTGAAGCACGCCGAGGAGACGTTGTTGACTTGCCTGGTCATGGAGAGGGAGGAGTCCAGGATGAAGCCCAGGTTGCGTGCATGGTCTGTCGGTTTGGGTGCGGTGCCCAGGGCGGGAGGCCACCAGGAGTCGTCCCAGGCAGAGGGGGAAGAGCCCAGGATGAGGACCTCCGTCTTGTCAGAGTTCAGTTTCAGGCGGCTGGTCGTCATCCACTCGGCTACCTCTTTCATCCCTTCGTGCAGGTTGGCTCTGGCGGAGGCGGGGTCGTTGGTCAGGGAGAGGATCAGCTGGGTGTCGTCGGCGTAGGAGATTATGCCGAGGTTGTGTTTGCGTACGATGGCCGCGAGGGGGCTCATGTAGACGTTGAAGAGGGTGGGGCTCAGAGATGATCCTTGAGGGACGCCGCAGATGACTTCGGAGGCCTCTGACTTGTACGGTGGTAGGCGGACTCTCTGTGTTCTTCCGTCGAGGAAGGAGATGATCCATTCCAGCGCTTTGTCCTGGATTCCGATGTTGCTGAGGCGCTGTACTAGGGTGCGGTGGCAGACCGTGTCGAATGCCGCGGAGAGGTCTAGGAGGATGAGGGCCGCTGTTTCTCCATTGTCCATCAGGGCTCGGATGTTATCGGTGGCGGCGATGAGGGCGGTCTCGGTGCTGTGATTGGCTCGGAAGCCGGACTGTGAGGGGTCGAGGGATCCGTTCGTCTCGAGGAAGGCGGCCATCTGCTTGTTGACGGTCTTCTCGATGACTTTGGCTGGAAACGGGAGGAGCGAGATGGGGCGGTAGTTCTTGAGTTCGGTGGGGTCCGCTGTTGGTTTCTTGAGCAGGGCGCTGAGTTCGGCGTGTTTCCAGCTCTCAGGGAAGGTGGCGGTGTCGAATGATGTGTTGATGATGTCTCGCAGGTGGGGTGCGATGACAGCGTCAGCCTTGTTGAAGACGTGGTGAGGGCAGGGGTCGGTCGGTGATCCGGAGTGGATGGAGTTCATCGTGCGGATGGTGTCTTCGGTGCTGATCGGGGTCCAGGCGTGGAGGGTGGTGTTGGGGGGTGATTGTTCGGTCATGGTGTGCGTTGGTTGGTTGTTGAAGCTGTTGTGTATGTCCGCGATCTTGTTGTGGAAGTATGAAGCGAGGGAGTTGCAGAGGTCTTGCGATGGGGTGATGTCGTTGTTTCCTGCGCTGGGGTTGGAAAGCTCTTTCACGATGTTGAAGAGTTCCTTGCAGTTGTGTGCGTTGTTGTCCAACCGTTCCTTGAATGCTGTTTTCTTGGCGGCACGGATCAGCTGGTGGTGCTTCCGGGTGGCAAGCTTGAAGGAGGTCCTGTTGTCCGGTGTGGGTTCCCTTCTCCAGACTTTCTCGAGGGCTCGGCAGTTCTTCTTGGAGCTCTTGAGTTCGTCGGTGAACCACGGGGCTTTCTTGCTTCCGGGTCTGCTGGGCGGGGTCCTCAGCGGGGCGAGCTCGTCCGCGTAGATGCTGATCCACTTCGTGAGGTTGTCGGCGGCCTGGCTGGGGTTCGCTGAGCTGGCAGGAGGGTGCTGGCTCAGGGAGGTGGCGAGCTGGTCTGCTGTGATCTTGTTCCAGCTTCTGCGGGCGGCCTGTTGCTGGTGGTGGTGGGTCGTCGTTCTCTTGAAGGTGAAGTGGACGCAGCTGTGGTCCGTCCATTGAAGCTCTGTGGCGTGCCTGACGTTGATGTCTGTGCTGGAAGAGAAGACTGCGTCGAGTGTGTGTCCGGCGAGGTGGGTGGGGGTGGACACCAGTTGCTTGAGTCCCAGGTTGGCGAGGTTGTCCAGCAGGGTGGTGGTGTTGCGGTCGTTGTTGTTCTCCAGGTGGAAGTTGAGGTCCCCCAGGAGGATGTAGTCAGCGGAGGGGAGGGCATGCGGGCTGACGAAGTCGGCGATGTCCTCGCTGAATTGTGTGCGTGGTCCAGGGGGTCGGTAGATCAGGGTGCCTCTGAGGGTGGTGTTCGGGGTGGTGTGGATCTGGAAATGCAGGTGTTCGGCGGTGGTCAGGGTGTTGTCGGTGCTGGTCGTGAGACGGATGGTGTTCTTGTGGATGATGGCGATGCCTCCTCCCATCTGGTTGGCGTTGCGGTCCCTGCGGACGATCTTGTAGCCCTCTGGGATAGCGATGGCGATGTCGGGAGCTGAAGAGGCGTTCATCCAGGTCTCCGTGAGGAAGGCAACGTCAGGGGCTGTGGCGTCTAGGAGGTTCCAGAGTTCGATGGCGTGTCTGTGGACGGAACGGGTGTTGAGCAGGATGCACTTGAGGTGGGTGCTGCTGGTGTTCGACTTGGCGGGTGCTGGTGTGAGGCAGGTCCGGATGCAGGTGAATTTGCAGGCGTGGCAGCTGAAAGGTCCGTGGGTGCGTCGTGGTGTGGCTTGATGGCATTCTGGGAGTCGGCCGGAGTTGAGAGCGATGAGGGTGGCGGCGGAGTACGTCAGGCGGGTCGGTCGGGGTCTTCGGGGGCCAGGGGTCCTGGCGCTGGTCGCGATCCGGTCGCGGACGGGCGCGGCCTACAATCGGCGCGCCCGCTGCGCGTTCGCACGGTCGCCATATAAAGGCGAAGTGCGCGGGTGGGCGGAGCAGCTGGGAGGCGGGAGCGGGGAGGGAACAGAAGGAAAAAAGGGGCGGGGTCTGCGGTGGTGGCGGGAAGCGGGGAGCGGGGAGGGAAGACGGAGGGCGGCGAGGTAGGCGGGCAAACAGGAAGGACGCAAGCTGAAAAGTAAACAGGCACTAATGGGAAACAAAAAACGCTAACACGGGCAAGAATACAGTTGAACAAGCACAAATGGCGGACAAAACAAAAACAAAACAAACGGCAACAGAGTCAGCCGGCGGCGAGGCAGGCAGCGCGGCAGGGACAAGGCTAAGGGGCACACGCAGCAGCTGGTGGCCGTGCGGCGCGGGGGTGTCCCACAAGTGGTTGGTATCAAACACTTCATATCAATAAACCCACAAATATTCCAGTGTTGGATTTGTGAATACCTGCTCCCAGAGGCACCCCCTGAAACCTACTAGTCCTCTAGTGTGCTGGCTGACTGGTCCAGTCCAGGCCAGCCTGCTACCACAGATGAGTTTCTGACCCTCTAGGAGGTGAAAGCCCTGCTCTCGGAGGTCAGAAACAATGCCTGCTCTAGCGGGAGGTGTTTACACCTCCTCCAAACAGGATGGATAGTAAATGAACATGTCAAGACAGGAAGCTTCAAAGAGCTCACCACCTTTGACATACAAGCCTGGCTTCCTCAGACCTGGAGGATTCCACCCTCTGCCCTGAGGCCCATTTGGCACCAGGGCAGGTGGGAAGTTAGCTGTGCAAGGAGGCGTGTTGCACCTCCAGAGTAGTTACAACCCTATGGTGGGTTACCTGAAATGAACATGAATATTAGGACTTCATCATCTTCATTGTGGTGAAATTAGAAACTCCGGACAGGGTGGTGCCCACTCCCCACCGGAAGTGGTCAGCTAAGCGGTGTAGTGACCCCAGAGGTAAGTAGCCCATTGGCTACCACCCTTCACTCCTCTTAATGCCCCTAAATTGAGTATTTAGGTGGCTGACACCAGGAAATCAGATGTGTTTGCCAGAAGAAGAAAGAAGGACAAAGAGGAGGCCCCAATGTGAGAACTAAAGAGCAGCAACTGATTTGGCGCAAACCCTGCCTGCTGTCCCCTACAGTTGCACAGATCCAGCTTGTCCAAAAAGCGGTGTCACCTCCTAAAAACTGTGAAAGAGTGACCCACAACTTCACCTGGACAGCAACATCTCCCTTGGAGCAGAAGGGCTGTTTACCTGCACGTTTTCAGGCACCAAAAGGACCGAAACGAGAGCCTCTGCCAGTGCAACCCTACCAGACCAAACAGCACTGCTGACGAGCATCCCCGGCCTGAGCTGCTGTGAACCAAAGAGTGCCCCTGAGGTACAGAGACCCTCAAGAGTCAAGCCCCCTTGGGCTCCACCAGACTGGGCCCCCATTGCCCGTCTGCATCCTCTCTTGCCAGACATGTAATAACCCTGGACAGTGGTATTGGGTTTAGGTGTGAAGGTGCCACATAGAAGAATCACACACAATATCGTAATGGGCAAATTTCTTAATGGTGCTAAAAGGTGAGGAGAACCACCAGACTCCCAAGGACAGGCCTCAGCCCCCAAGAACAAATAACAATCCTTAGCACACGTATATCAATAGTTGGAGTACCACAAGTACGCAATATATGAAATAAGTGCAAACATATATAATAGGCACAATTTTCTTCTTAGTTGTTCTGTTTAATATATAACAATATAATATATTAAACAGAACAACTAAGAAGAAAGAAGAAAATTGTGCCTATTATTTATGTCTACACTTACTTCATATATTGCATAAATGTGGTACTCCAACTATTGATATATGTGTGCTAAGGAGTGTTATTTGCTCTTTTGCCAGACAGCAGGAACCACAAGAGCCTCAGACTGCAAAAAAACCAACACCACTGCATCTGAGTCCCACAGCCCCGGGAGAAGTAGAACAACGGTGCCAACGGGTTCCTGAGACCCTCAAAAGCCGATCCTACTTTAGGATTGTCCCGAACTGGTCCCCAGTCCCTGCCTGCAGTCCGTTTTGCAGAATCCCACCACAAAAACCACCACTGCAGCTCAGCCCACCAGTCCGAGTTCTAGTGGACCAGTGGTGTCCCTTCGTGCCTGAGCATCTCAAGGACCAAGCCCCTCTGTGGGATCGCCCGGACTGGCCCCCAAGTTCCTACATGCAGCCTCTATGTGACCAGACCATTCCCTATTGACTTCAAAGGGGCACCCAACACTGTAAAGCATCTCTGCACCCAGACGCCCAGAGCTGCCCGAAGTGACCTGTTGGTGCTGCACCTTGCCATATACTTACCTTATGTCCTGTGGAACAGTCCTATAAGTTGCTGCTAATTGCCCAAATGCAGTAAATGTTTCCTTCCCATAGGATAACATTACAGCTTTAAAAGATACAAGTGCCAGTGTACTGCTGTATTCTGAAAAATCGTGATAACTCAAATGCAATTGTATTTCTGCATACTATCGAAACTATGATATTTTAAAACCAAGTACTTACCCAATTTTGAAATTCATGGTATTATGAACACATATAAAGATAGTTATTTTTCCAAATTGGTGTGGATCTCCTTTTTGAGTGTGTGCATCATTTATTGACTCTGTGGGGCATATTTACAAAGAAATGAAGCATTGCGGCATTGCAAGCAATTTAGCAGAGCCTCACTGTCATTTAAAAAACACAGGGATACACCGTATTCACAAGAATAGGGTACGCCCATGTTTTTCCTTATGCCGGCACTAAAAAAGCTGCCTAGCGCCATGGTGCAAGGGTACCTGCGTTGCAAGGATGATTGTTTATGTGCAGGAAGGGTCACCATCCTTCCTATAAACAATCATTAAAGGTCATTTGCTCTCATTATGTATGCTGCAGAATGCAGCACACATAGAAAGAGCAAAAAGAAATAAACATATTCTCCTTGTTACGACACTTTAACGCCTGCTTTTCAATGGAATTAGTTTTTGGCACTGCCTCAGATTTGCAAATCCTTGTCAATCTGGGGCAGCGTCAAAAAGCAATGGGTGCTGCACTGGAACACCCCAGAAACACTCATTGCACGTCCCTTAGATGCAGCAAACAGTTGGAAAGGGTATGATATTTACAATGCGGAGTTAAACCACGCAATGTGGCTAAGCGCTGCATTGTTAACCGCATCGCTGCGGCGGCTTTTCCCGCTGTGCGCTGCGATTTTGTAAATACCGCATTACATGACGAGCTCAGCTCGTCATGAGCGCACGGCAGGTAAGCCTCATGATGAGCTGAGCTCGTCATCAGCGCGGAAGGGGTTAATATGGAACAGGGCATTGCAACACGGAGCGTTGTAAAATGTGACACTCCAGTGGCATAATGCCCTGGTAACTATGCCCCGGAGTGTGTAACAAATTTCAAGCATTCCTCCTTGATAAGCCTAAGGCTGCTAGACCACTCTACCACCAAAAAGAGCACCTTGGGAATGTTAAAGAAAGTCCGGTCCACTCTTAAGGCATTCCTGGACTCTCTACACAATATCACTCTTTTTGGTATATTATATATAGAACCTCCATCCTACAGTAGGGGAGTCGATTCCCAGGAATGGAAAAGGCATGTTTGCATTTCAGTCTCTCTAGGTTTTATTCAGTTTTCTGACTGAAAAAGAGGGAGCAATCAAAGGGCATAGCTAGCAAAGTTGACTAGGGTTCCCTTTAGAAACCTCAGGAACTTGTCAAGGCCAGTCTCTGTATTGTCTCCTTTCACTAAGTAAATCAGCAACTGAAGCTAGTCGAGATGAAGGCCTCTAATGGCTGCAAGGAGTCCCTGTCCGTACTGCGGACAGGGACCATCTGCGCCGTACCCCAGGGATCCTCCCTCAGCCCTACGCTGTTCAACATTTACATTGCCCCGCTCGCACACGTAGCCTGACACCACAACTGCAACATAATCTCCTACGCCAACGACACTCAGCTGATCCTCTCCCTCACCAAGGACCCCATCACCACCACAGCCAACCTCCACGAAGAAATGAAGGCCATTGCCGACTGTATGAAGACCAGCCGTCTGAAGCTGAACTCGGACAAGACGGAGGTCCTCATCCTCGGCTCCAACCCTTCAGCCTGGGACGATTCCTGGGGGCCGACGGCACTGGGGGCAGTCCCGACACCCACCGACCACGCACGCGATCTGGGAATCATCCTTGACTCAACGCTCTCAATGACCAAGCAAGTCAACGCTGTCTCCTCCACCTGCTTCAACACCCTCTGCATGCTCCATAGATGGATCCTGACAGATACAAGAAAGACAGTCACCCAGGCCCTTGTCAGCAGCAGACTAGACTATGGAAATGCCCTCTACGCGGGAGCCCCGACCAAGCTCATCAAATGACTACAATGCATCCAAAAGCCTCGGCACGACTGATCCTCTACGTACCACGCCACGGCCACATCATCCCCAACCTGAGAAACCTGCACTGGCTCCCTGTCAACAAGAGGATATCCTTCAAGCTCCTCACCTACGCATACAGGTCACTCCACAAGACCGGCCCAGCCTACCTCAACAGACGGCTCTCCTTCTACATCCCCAACCGCCAACTACGCTCCGCCGACCTCTCACTTGCCATCGTCCCGCGCATCCGAAGAACAACCACCGGTGGGAGATCCTTCTCCCACCTCGCCGCCAAGACATGGAACACCCTCCCACTGAGCCTGCGACAGACCCAAGACCTGCAGACCTTCAGGAGGATACTCAACAACTGGCAGTTTGATCAGTAGCGCCTCCCCGCGCCTTGAGACCCTCGGGGGTATTTAGTGCGCTTTACAAATGATTGATTGATTGATTGATTCTCCCCTCTTTAGCTTGCCCATCTTCCTCCTTAGGTGGCAGCTGTAACCTCTGTGTGGGCCTCAAACCTTACAAGTTTTCTTGAGTATGAAGTGTTTGTTTGGTGCCAGGATATTGTTCTTAGAATATCGACTGATAAAAAATAGTGCCCTGAAAACTTTTGCAAAAATATGGTAACATTGAAGTTAATAACAGAAAATGAGCAGCCAATGAGACAATATTTTTGTAAATGATGTTTAGGATGCAATATTTATGTCAGACAATATTTCCATATACAGTATTCTGAAACGTAACCAGCTGTTAGACATTGATATCTTACCAAGTGCAATCAGCCCGTATAATTTTTCCATTGGGTGTATCTCAGTGATACGTTGCAAAGGAATTAATAAGAGTAATGGAACCTGACCCCCTACACACAATCCTATACTCGGCTAGGTTGAGGAAGAGGTTGCCCGTGGCCACCCAGGTGGTCTTTCGGATTTGGCGGCAGGCGCTACGCCGTATGGGATGGTGGAACAAGTTAACTGGAGAAACCCGACTCTGGCAGAATGGTCGGTTACCGGCTCTGGCGTTCTTGCAGGGATTTCGCGGGTGGGATTCGATAGGAATCTCGGCGTTGGGTCATGTTCTGAAAGGCACGACACTTAAATCGTTTCAAGAGCTTAGTGAGGAGTATGGCATGCCTCGAACCCAGTTCTTTAAATACTTGCAGTTCCATCACGCCATTACACCTAGCTTAGAAGGCCTAGACTCCTTGCCCGAATTTAGCCCACTAGAAGCTAAGGTATTTATGGGGGATTTAGAAGACAAGAAAATATCCCGCATCTATCAGACGTTGGTTACACATAGCTCCCCCTCTCTTGACAAGCTGTGGGACTCTTGGGAAGGGGATGTGGGTGCACTAGAGGAGGAAGATTGGAGGGAAGCTCTGGAAGCCCCAAGAGGTGCGGCTATTGCCATACACCTACGATTCATCCAATTTAAATACCTACATACAGCCTATTACACTAGGGAGAGACTGTGGCGGGCTGGTCTGATTGAATCCCCCGAATGCTTGAGGTGTGACATCTATAAAAGACATCTGTTGCTTCTGGGCCTTACTGTTGCTACGAGGGACGTGGCTCGGGCCTGGAAGGATCCCAGGGCCCCCCGGTAGTGGTGTGGAAGAAGGGCCTCGACTTCTGTATGGGGCTGGAGCGTCATGTTTTTGAGGCCAGGGGCTGCCCTATGAAACACTATACAATATGGAAGCGATGGGCAGATTATAGGGGGCTGTGGTTGGAGCCACCGGTGCAACAAGACAATGCTACGACACTGGTGTGATGGGGCCATGGGTGAGGAAGTGTGTACATTGGACGCTATGTGTGAACTCCTTTTTCAGGAAAGCAATGACTTTGTGCAAGGGGTTAGGGTGGGATCCGGGTGGGGGGAGTTGGTGGGGGGTGGGGTGTGTGGGGGGTGGGGTGAATGTTCTGTTTAAACTATTGTATAGGTTGCTTCCCACTAAATGATGCTTTCCTGCTTGCAGTTCCTCCGGAGGACGGAGTGCTCCGCCTTGTGCGCAATCTGTCAATACATTTTTTTTTTTTAAAAGGAATTAATAATAGACGGAGTCAGTTGTTGTTATGGATAAATGAAGGAATTCACATGGAGTTTTTGGGATTTTCCATCATTGTGCACCTTGTTACGGTCCTGAAGCCAGTGTGAAGGTATACAGTGCAACCTTATGGCTAATCAGGGTGTACCACTGGAAGTAGTAATCAACCGAGAGTTTTTGGTGGATATGAATAGGGCACATCAAGCAATAAAAGCACTTTATGAAACTGTTTTTTTTTTAACCAATTGTGATGTGCAAAGAGTTTTGGCGAACAGAATGAACCTGGGGATAATGAAGCAGGTTGCTCAAATTACCGTGGACACTGAGTTGATCACATGACAGTTCACAAAGAATCAAGAAGAAGCGGAAACAATACTGTGTTTTCATGGAGGACAATCGGGTGAATAAAGTCCAAGAGGATTATGAAATATTTTAGAGTTCAGTATCATTGAAATTCGGCAAGGTTGGAAATTGTAAGTGATTTTCACTGAGATAATCTCTTTTCAGTCAAGCAGTTATAGGAGATGAATTTACTGATACAATCTCCTGCCATCATGACCTTTTGATTTTTATTAAAGATCTTTAAAGGCTCTTAAACGTGTTAGTTGGTATTGACTTTGAATGCTGCGGGATAGTTTAAATATTAGAATGACAAAGTACCTGTTCCAGCGAGGTAGCAACCGCCTGGTTCGACTACTGGCCCTGGAAGCTTTGAGTTTCGAAGATATCAAGACAGGCAGAGGCCACACTCAGTCCAGTGACACAGAACTAAGCCCCTTTCGTATAGCCCAGAGACCGAATGGTAGAGGCAGACCTTGCATGTCTCTTCTTTTGTCAGTCTTCATTTTAGCAGTACAGCTTTCAATGGGGTACTCCTATTTTATAAAAGCCACAAATGTCAGGGTTATCACTCTTTTGTGGCCACACTGATTTAAAGTACAACGTGCTTATAAAGTGGGGGCCTTGGCATTTGTACTAGGACCGGTGTCACCTTGAGCGTTATCCTATCAAGGTCAGTCGGGAAGCAGCTCATTGTGTATCTGCATTATGTGCAATGGGGTGAACATTTTAAATTCTACATTATTTATTGTGCGGTGTATCCATTTCAAAACGACCTCCATGAGCTGGGCGCAGCTCCTCCCGCCCCTTTCAAGCCCCCCTCGACCCCTGCCCCGCTACATAATAAGAGTCAGACAGGAAGCCATTGTGCATATTTCTTTATGAATCTGTCCAGCTGGTGTACAGGTGAAAACAACGCTGCCCCAGCTTTCAGGTTCAACGGAGTCCACCCGACAGGCTCATTTTCAGAATAAAAAAGGAAAAAAATAAAGATATCTTAAAACCTCTAAAAAGCTTCTAATGTGCAACCCCATAGCATTCTCTGTCCCTCCCCCTCCCCCCTTACTGCGAGCAAGGCGAGCGTGCCTGCGGAGCGCGCTCGGTAGGTGCGTGTGGCGTTGGCGGGAAGAAGCCATGCCTGCCCATGTGGGCGTCTAGAGTACTAGGCAAGTCCATTCCGCTGCATTCAAGAGTATATTAAGTATTTTACAGAGCCCACTCCCCCAGCCATCCATCTCCCAGATCTGTACTGTACTATTTATTACAGTCCCCTCACACGCCCACATACACCCCCATACACACATTTATTAACATTATTTTTTTGCATGGTGGAAGCATACACTCTAGGGAGGGTTTTCTCTTTCGGAAGACGAAGCCCCCAGTGCAGGCTGCAGTAGGAGCAGGAGGAATGGAGAACAGCAGTGCGAGCCAAGCAGAGAGGAAAAAGAAGGTGCTGTGGTTGAAGGGTATAGGGGAAAGAGGATGAACTAGGGTGGAGTGAGTAGAGTACATACAGTAAAGAAAATAAAGCAGAGGGTGAAACAGTATGAGGGGGATGAGAAGATGGAGAGAAGAGGTAAGACTGAAGGTGCCAGCAGAGCTGAAGCAGAGGAAATAGAGGGTCTGGGTAGGGTTCTAAGAAAGAAGCATTGCAAGGTCCAGCAGGGGGTGGAAATGTGAGCAGATAAAGGGAGGGAGAGAGTTACTTTTCTGATACCTGATACCAGAACTGTGAGCAAGTTTTCTTTTTGTCACTAAACAATGTTCATTCTATGTGAAGTTTCTTAGAAAACTAAGCAAGCTGAGATGTAGCAGGCTTGGTATCCAACAAAATGCTGAGTAAAAATTGGTATGCGGTAGGTGTGTGGACCTGCAGAATGCAAAGCATGGTCTGACACAGCAGGCATGGTGAGTTTCAGAATGAAAGTAAGCTGCGAGTAAAGAGGAATTGTGATCTTCATGAGGAAAGGACTTTGTGACACAGATGGCAAGTTGTACTTTTGAATGTAAAGCAAGCCCTGACTGAGCAGGTACTGCGACCTTCAAAATGGCAAGCAATTTGTGACACTGCAAGCATCCCATCTTTTCAGAATGCAAAGCAAGTTATGGGTCTGCAGATGTGATGTCCTTCAGAATATGAACTTGTCTTCAATATTACTGATCCTTGGTCAATCAATATCGGAGTAATCATGATCATTCCGTCTTCCACTACTTCAAATCAACTAAAAGCACTTTTCCGGGTACTTTGGAGGTAGCAGGTCTCCGATCCTTTTTCGCCGTTGTCAGCAGTGGGTGCCTGTAGTGAGTCTGCCGTTTCCTATTTCAGGGTCCACATACTAGATGTTTGGCCTAAACCTTTGCTTTTTTTTAAAGTTCTCAGGGGGCAAGCCGGGGCAGTATGTGGCACGGGGTAGAGTGTGAAGTGGAGAGGGTGACCAATGCTGGAGTCCACTGCAGGTGTGTGAAGTCAAGTGCAGCCTTACAGCTTGCGCCTCACCGTAGGCCATCAGAGAACGAACAAGTGACCACTCCAGTAGCTTGTGAGTGACAAGGCAGAAACATTGCATCTCGAGAAGTAGTATTACACTGCTAGAGCAGTAGAGTGCCACTTGTTGACAGTGTGTTCCAGTGCTGTCTTCCTCTGCCTCCACACTTTAGCACTTGTACATTAAAAAACGATCTCCTGCCCTGCAGCACTCATTTACACAGATGTGGGATTGCACAGGAACACTGATATTGTTTTGTCACTGCTGGGGATCCCGGGCGTAAATCCCACCCTGAGTCAATGGTCTGGTGTTCTGTCGTCTTGGGCCTTGTGCGCTCGGCTTTTCTACAGGCTTTCAGACACCTCACCACAAAGACAAGACAGTGGGGCTTTTTTGGGACAGAGAGAGAGTAAAGAGGACAGTGAACCGAATCCTTCTTTAAGGCGTAACTTCTTCTGAGAGATCGCAGGACTTCCAGAGAAAAGTGCTCTCATGAAAAAAGTCCACCAAAATAGTAGAACATGACTGGAATAACGTCTCCAGAGCACCACGGATGAGAAATTTTAAATAGGAAATGCTGGGCTGCAATTGCCGTACAGCAGCCATCTTAAAAAAGATTTCTTTGTTGTAGTGGGGGACTCTGGTATGCAGGTATACTGCTACCCCTGGTAGTTTATAACTCAGGTTTTTACTTCTGTTTGGCCATTTCTTTTTACACTGTGTGAAGTTCTGTTTTCATTTTCCACGATTGCCTCTTTTGTCAAAAACCCAAACTTCCACACTATCTGCCTCTATAGAGAGTCTGTTAGTTAGGACATTTCTACTAACCCAGCTCGAGTCCTGTTGACCACTGTTTGAGAAGAGAAACGTGTGTGCCTGGAAAGCCACGTCAGGGCACGTCCTAGTTTTGAGCAACTGTGGAAAATGCGTGCTGGTAAATACTTGTTGACCGACTCAGTGTTGTTCTATAGCTGTAACCTAGGTAGGTTACTGTAAGAGTATTGGAGGGAAGTGGGCCACTGGCAAAGTCTATCCCTGTCCTAGACGGGCATGGCGGCCCTTTACAAAATGATCTACCTGCCCAAGTTCTTATACATCTTACAGAATTACCCATACAATATGCATGACCAATTTTTCGGTTGGTTGACAAGGTAAAGAGACTGCTGCTATGGGACAGGGGGCCTGCACGGATAGCATTGACCACGCTAACCAGGAAATATGTGGATGGGAGGTGGGGTGGCGCTGTTGAAGCTTCGGCTTCACTACTGGGTATCTCAGCTGCTGGTTGTTGATATTTGAGCTGATCATTAAGTGGAAAACCATTTTGATGGGGCAGAGAAAAAGATTCAGTGGAGAGCTCCATCAAATGCAACATGCCTGTTAAGTCTCAAATTGCTTAGCTCTTGGACAACACTTAAAATGGACGTTGTGCTGCATGCCTCATGAGATGCCAGTGTTAAAAACAAAAAAAATCTTTAACTTTAAGGACACAACATGGGACAAAGAACAGAAAACGAATGTCTGCTGAAAGATTTATGCCTCCTTAAATGTTCTGAGATTGGAGTGCAGAGGCCCTCACACTGTCACAGACTCCTAGTTTGACCTCACTCTCAGGGTAGTGTCTCACTCTGACCCCGTTTCTGACCCTGGCTTTGTCAAAATTCAGCTATAGCTTCTTTACTCCTTTCCGCTTCAGTGTATCCAGCCCTGGTTGATCCGTAGAAGGATTATTTCATGATTTGGGACTACATATAGCATTGTACACTAGTACAAACAGCATAAAGCGTTTTAAATTAGTGAATAGACGTGAAAATCACAGTAACTGTTCATCCTGTTCCCTGAGTTCCTCAACCTCACTTAACTGCAATCCTCCACAGGTATAAAAATACCATCCCTTCCTTAACCTGTCACACTTGCACCATATAAATCCACCAGGTCTTAGTCTGACGTGTTTGGACAAAATATCGGATCTACAAATATTGTGGGACAGAATAGTGTGTCAAAAATATCGAGGACAATAATATTGTGATGGTCATTTTCTATGGGTAAGTAAAGTTTTATTATATGTAACTCCACATATATGTACCTTGACGATATATATATCTTCAAGGTACGCAGATCTGAAGTTAAGAATAGTAAATTTACACTTACCTATCTGCACTCACCTTCTCGATATTTTTGTCCTCGATTTTTGACACAATATTCTGTCCACACAATATTTGTGTTTCAGATATTCTTTTACTGATCTAGTCTGACTCATGCCTATCCCGGCCTCCCCCTTCACACCTCTACTTATGGTGGAAATAAGCCTTTGCCCTTGTTCTTGCTCCCTTTTTCTCACTGTGGCACTGGGCATCTGCCTGCCCCCTGCGTGCATGAGACTAGACCTGGTCTAACTCATGGATACTTCAATTTAGGAAAAGACAAGGCCTCAGCTTAACTTCTTTTCACTCCTGTTCAGGCCTGAACTAGGCCTCTGCCTGACTATTGCTCATTCCAACTCCAAGTTCTGACAGGCCTCAAGGCTCCCACCTGCTCACTTCCACTCAAGATGAACCAGGCCTAGCTTGACACTTTCTCCCTCCCACACTGGATTGATTTAAAGTGACTAGGCCTCAGCCTAACTCCTGCTCACGCCGAGCCTGCACTTATATTCAGGGGTTGTACTTCCCTCGTTTCCTCCGTCCCTACTAAGTGCATGCTCATGTTTTTTTCCTTTTATTTTGCATAGTATTTCTTTATTTGGTTCCCACAAAGCTAAATTGCAGAAGAGTTTGCACATTGTGCTCCAGAGTGCAGAATGAGTCCCCTGCACAATGTGCCAACATGCTTGGGCACACATGGGCGGCTCCCAAGGATCGCTCTGGGGGGTACTGCCAATGTTACCAGCACTGAACACCAGTGCCCACAGTGAGTACACAGCTCTGGTGGGGAGTAATGTGAGAGCTTGAATGTGGGTCAGGCTCCGTCATGGCTGGGCAGCTTTCTCCCCTTCCAGGCACCATGCGATGGCTCCTCAGGTCCGCTGATATCCAGACATGCGAAGTAAAGCCCAAGCGCCCAGAGCCGCTCCAGGGTCAACAATGGCAGATTCCAGTTTTTACATTAAAGGTCGGTATGGAAGACATCCCTCGTGAGAAGGAAATAAGTTATAGAGAGGGCAGTGTCATTGCACGACAGACGTTCACGCCAACTTCCTTCCCCGTGATGGTACGAGCCAATGCTCTGGCAGAGGCGGGACTTTGGCAATCTGAGGAGGGGCAGAAGGAGCTGGCGCCTGCCCCAGTCTGCCCCCACCCGCCACGGGATGCTCCTCCAGCCTGGTCCAGTAATAGTGGGTCATGCGTCAGGTCCTCATGCGAACAGACCATGTTTTCTCCATGCCGTTAGCCTATAGAAACGAGTACAGCCAGATCTGCATCCATCTGGCCCGGCCCGCCTCCTTGTCTGCTTTGGGGGTGGGTCAGGATGATGGCGGGTGGGGGCTAGTGGTTAGGGGTTGAAGTGAGATCCTATGGAGACACAAAAAGAGGAGACTGTTATCAAACGCTCTGGTTATAAACATCAGCAACACAAACACCGATCAAACCAAACACAGGCTGTCCTTCTAACCAAGGATGTCACCTTTCTCAGAGAGAAATACCAGCAGTCTGCCCACGTTATAAGATTCTGCAAAGGAGTGGTCAAAGTGGGGAAAAAAGTAGGGGAACTGTGGGCAGAGAATAAGAGGGCAGGAAAAACCCGAGGATTTGATCAGTGGGCATGGTCAAAGGTGTGGCCAGAATGCACAAAACATCCTAATTTTTAGTATTTGTTTGGCATTTCACTGATCATTTACAGCTTTTTATGTTATGTAATTCAACCAATGTATACAGATGATTATGTAAGGTTTAATATGAGTTATTGACATTAAGTACATTCACTAAGTGGGATATGTTTCAATTACAGAATGTCCCAAGTACGCTTAAAAGCATAAGCACAAGCCATTTGTTTCCGAGCCATCGAGTTTCTGCCATCAGCACTTCTACTCCCTTTTCCCACAAGAGCACTTCATACATGAATGGCAAAATATCCTAGTTTGCAAAGGTTTTCTATATAATTATGGCTCTGCCATATTTTCCACATAATACAACACCTGCTGTATAATCTGGCAACTTTAACAACTAAATTGATTGTAGCTCAAATGGATCAAAAGTTACAAAAAATGTGACTTATGTTGCTGCAAAGTGGACAGCCCTTTACAAAGTTTGACTGATCACCTTTCTCCCTGCTGCATTTGTATGTTACACTGGTACTAACAAGGCACAATCTTTGCACAGACTGTTAGCATGTGTAAAAATGTCAAAATAATAAAGTATCAGAAAATATACTGCATTACGCTCCAGCCTTTTTTTTGCTGCATAATTTAGTCAACACTGCAGCTTAATTTTGTCCTCCTTTGCTTCATAATTCCACTGACTCCCAAAACAGGCAGGACATGTTAAAAGTGCTTGTGCATGAAGCAGAGAGACTGTGAGGTTTGCAAACTTAGTTTGGCATGCGTGTAAATCCTGCATTGCTGATCCCAGGTGGGTTGCAGCTACTACTGCTGAAACAAGGCCAATGGAGGTACCAGTGGGTGAGGCGGACTGACCTCAAGGGCAGGGCTGGCTTTAGCACTGGTGGCGCCCTGTGCAACTATGTTTGTTGGTGTCCCCCAATGACCACCTCCGCCACGGATTCCCTCACATCCACCCTTTAACAGTGCCCCTCAAGTCTCCATAACCACACTCTCTCTCAGATGCATTTAATTTTATTTACAGCACCAGCCATACCAGTGTACGTGTGTAAATCACTGTATAGGAAATTACATAAGACAAAGGACTATAAGGTGTAGGAGTCACAGGACAACCATACTAGTAGGCAATATAGTTTAATAGTGCTTGGTCTAGAGAAACGCAAACTCATAATTTAAACCGGAATACCATAGTTGGGGGTTTTCTTTAGTAATCAGAATGGATTTCCATCTGAATGAACCCTTTTTGCAACATTAGGATAATCAAAGACTTGGGGAAAAACCATAACACTCTAATTTATACCTTGCCGTTTGCATGTAACTCTTAGATGATAGTTATTGCTCACTGTTAGCATTTTAACTTATAAACTGCAAGTACCAAAAGGATCTCTCTGACAAAAGCAGTAACCTACTGACCTATTTACTTTATGTGCACTTTGTGATCGGCATGGTACCTGTTCTTTGCAGCAGGCACATTAACCATCTGCGCTACCTTACCATAAGTCAAAACTTCCAATAGACAAAACTCCTAGGAAGAACATTAATCATCGGAGTTATCATGACATTTTTATTGTTGCTGAAAATTGCTGGAGGCCAGGAAGGAGGCTTTAATATACTTGCAAACACAATGCCCCCACCCCAGGTCAGCGTCCGGTGCGGTCATACCTGTCGCACCAGCCTAGAGCCGGCCCTTCTAAAGGGTCCTGTAACCTCAGTGACAGAGTCACTTTTGCTCTAGGGTGTGCTGCTTCGTAGGCCTGCCCGCAAGACTGGAGGTGAACTTCAGTATGTGTGGTGGTGGACAGGCCTTCAAGGTTAACCTACACTTGCCACTACTAGGATCCACCTGATTGTGCTAAGACACCTCTGTTTCTAAGGTCTAGCATGAGAATGTGCTCCCTCAGGAGAGTGGTCTGGTGGACTGGTCATGAAGGCTGAACCTGTTTCCCCAGTTCCAATTTTGGCAGCTCTGACCATAGTGCCATATCCTCTCCCCCACTGAACACCAATCTGTCCCACTGAGAGAAACTCGCACTGCCATCAACTACAGCCCATTTGTGCCCCGCTATAAACACCTGGATGTGACTCAATTCAAATTACACACTAGACGATAGCAATATGCTGCCTTAAAAAAAAGTACCAACATCATGGAAAAAGTAAACACTCATAGGAAATGCAAGATTCAATAAAGCGTGTGAAATGTAAGCAGGAACAACATGGTTACCATAGCACTTTTACAGTCACTATTCAGAAATCAGTGAGTGCTTTTGCCTGAAAAGTTAAGGACATGACTACAGGGTCCAGGAGGGACACATTTCAATGTTCATTGCTTATATCCTTACAAAACATAAGCAGTATGGTTTAAAAAGACCACATCTGTGAACTCAGACCAACAGTACACATTTTGTTTACCAATCCGCCCATCAATCAAGCATTGCAGTACCTCCAGGATTGGTGCACTTCCCCACCTGGGGAAAACAATGCTGTTCAAAGAAAGACAAGAAAACAAAAGTAGTGTTTCACTGGCAAACTCTGTAAGGTGACGCTAATGTGTTTGGGTGTGAATAAAATCTATCTGGCCACTTTGCGACTACTCTGTATTCCTTTATTCCATTATTTCATTATTTTCCATACTTTTAACCTTTTCTTCCAGAGGCTGCACTTTGGAATAGAAAAATGTCAGAAAAAGACGAAATTTCTATCAAAATTGTTTTTCTTTTTGGGATCTATTTCACAAGGGAACAAATAATCAAAAGGGGGAAAGAGCGGGTGAGAACCATTTCTTGAAGCCACGGTTTTCAGTAAGTGAGGAGGTGCTAGAAAGAAAGAAAGAGAGGGAATAAGAGGAAAAAGAGAGGGGGCAGCTGCCAGCAGCAGAGCAGAAGTGGACACTGTCCTTGTCTTTTCTGGGCAAGAAGGAAAAGAGGCCCTTTCCTTCTCAGCCCACCCACCCGTCCCCTAATGGCCATGAATGCTGAGCCTTATCTGTAGGCCGTGGCTATTTTTGCCGTCCTGGGTTGTATATTTAAAATAAAAAAAGTTGGGCTGAGGAATCTATTGAATGAAAGAAGTAGGGACACGCCATGCCCTGCCGATCCTGCACACTTCGACTACTGCTATAAAGGCCCAGACAAGCTAATCAAGTAGAACTTTATGTGAAACCGGCTGTATTCATTTTTAGGTCAAGCCGGTACCGCGCATGCGCTGCTCTACAGCATGCTGTATTGGAGTATGGAATAGTAGCCCTGCCCAACCTACGCCCATATTTGTCATTGAGGTGTGTCCTTGCCCTTCGTAAATGCTGACTTCTGATTCGTTAATAGGCTTTTAGTTCCTCCTTAGTACCGCAGTGTCTTCATGTGTAACCTCCCATGAGGACTGGCCATTTTACTTCTGTTGTTACACTCTACGTCTTTTTTTGTCTGTAAGCACTATTTTCTTTAATGAGTTTCTCCTACTGCAGGCAAGACATGCTTTCCTGCAATATTCAGTGCACCATGCGCGCTTTCACTTTCCAAGCAGCCCGAGACAATGGCGGTCGTTTCTTTGAATAGGTCTCGCATTTACAAGAGTTTGAGCTATTGGCATTGTAAATGACAATGCCTTTTATTTATGTGCTACTTAGCAAAACAGATAAATAAAAGGTGTAGTCATTTAATATGGCAAAAGCTTAAACTCTCGCAAATGCGAGAACTATTGCATTGCAAATGCTTGTTAACCTGGCATTTCCGCCTTTGTTTACAGTGCTGATTGTAGTTGTAGAGCATATTTTAAAGGGTTTTCGTCTCAAATTCAATGTTTGAACTATTTACTGATTATATGAGAAATATTACCGACTTTAGGTAATTTACCTAATTTTGGAACAGGCAGACCTCACTTCTAACACTAGTTTTACCTCGTTCATGTTAAATTTTTACATTCTATGTACATTCCTGCCAACTAGTGGTTGTTTAGGGCAATGACTTGTTCTTCTGTTTAAATCAAAACTTGAGATTCAGTCGTAGTAGTCGACCTGAAAAGTACAACACTCCGTACCTCAAAGCCGAGTTCAGGGAGGCGAAAAGGGTGAGGATTCGCTAAAATGTGGGGCTCCTCCAAGAGATGTGGCCAAAGCAGCATAACTGGGAATGTTTCGCAAGAGGCGTCGTCGCCTACGTAGTTGAGGGCATAGCTTGAAACGTAATAAAATCCCGTGTGTCACACGGCACACCCACCACCTTAACAGTATTTGGGTGCCTCTCTGAGGAATTTATGTATTTTAACCAGGCATATAGCAACAACGGAAATAGGCTTAAAACAAGATAAACCTATTGGTTTTGCAAATGCTTGTTAGCAGCATCAAACAGATGGAATAAAAAATATTCGACTGTAAATTAAACGTTACTAAGTAACACTGTCTTTTCCTTTGATACTACCCATATCTCAACAGCTGTGGGCCCCTTTCACACATTTTTTAACAATTAAAATTCACATATATATATGATTGCTGCTATGGGTGCTCTCAAAGGCAAAGAATTAGGGGCCTCATTTATGAAAACTGTTGCATTGTGATACAACAGCGATGCAACAGTTTTTTTTCACTGCGCCCTCCTTGCGACACAATGAATGCGTCGTATTTAATGTATGATGCTCCATGTCGCAGGGAATGACAGATACGTCCGGAATCCGGACGTAGCTGTTGGCGCAAAAGTCACACATTGCTGGAGTTGTGTTGCAAGCATGACGCAACTCCAGCAATGCATAGGGCAGGACTGTAACTATGGCACAGTGTCACCTTTATGCCTGCCATTAGAGGGGCGTAAGATTTTGATGCAGTTGCGTCCTTAAAGTGTCACAGTGAACTCTCATAGATTTCACTGCAACACTTTTACGACTCTTTTTTATTTACGTGGGTATGCACACCCTGCATACATTGTACCTAATGCAGGTATAATGTGGCGCAGGGCTTTACAAGGTGATGCATCTGTCGAGATGAGGTACCTTGTAAATATGGCTAGTGTGGTGCATTGTTTACGTCGCCGCTTCGTCATGAAAAGTGACACAACGGAGGTGCAAAAGTGTTGCAACGATTCAGAAAAGGGGGTGGTGATGAACAGAGTGTCTGAATTAAGCAGACCACTCTTACCCAGTCCAAAGATCAGGGCTTGATCCATCACCGTTTTTTAGCTCACTGCACCATCCCAGCTCAGAACCTGGCTACATGCAAATTAGTCTGTTCCTGTCCCAGTGCATGATGGGAACAGGGCAAACCAAACTACCAAGCCAATTCTTATACTGGGAAGGAAACAAGCTTCCGGAGGCCGGTTTCTGGCATTTCAGCCGTCGTCGGCCCGGCTTGCTTGAATCCTGATGGTGCAGTGAGCAAGGGACTCATGTCTGAGTATACCCTGCCACACCTATAGTGGCCAAAAACGATGCAGTGAGCTAAAAATCGGTGTTGGATCTAGCCCTGATCTCTTGACTGGGTGAGAGTATTCTGCTTAATTCAGAAACTCTGTCCATCACCACCCCTTGTTGTTAAATATTTTGTCCACCATAAGCAGTGGAAGGGTATACTCAGATGTGAGTCCCTTGCTCATTGCACCATCAGGATTCATGCAAGCCGGGCCGACGACGGCTGAAATGCCAGAAACCGGTCCCCGGAAGCTTGTTTCCTTCCCAGTGTAAGAATTGGCTAGGTAGTTTGGTTTGCCCTGTTCCCATCATGCACTGGGACAGGAACAGACTAATTTGCATATAGCCAGGTTCTGAGCTGGGATGGTGCAGTGAGCTAAAAAACGGTGTTGGATCTAGCCCTGATCTCTTGACTGGGTGAGAGTATTTTGCTTAATTCAGAAACTCTGTCCATCACCACCCCTTGTTGTCAAAAGTGTTGCAAAGCATTCATAAATAAGGCCCTGGATGTGCATGTAGTCTGCACACTTTTATGACCCACTGACGGGCACTGTGAGAAATAAACACTGCCTTCAGCCTCAGCTCTCAATAGTGCCCCATCAGGATCACCGTCAACAACTTGAATTCACCCAGGCACCTAGAAGAGACTCAGTTCACACGGCATACACTGTACAAGAGTGACATATTGCAGGAAAAAAACACAGAAACATAACTGGAAAAAGCCAACAATCGCCAAAATGCTAATCATTCCTGTCCCCTCTCTTTTGAAGCCAACGACGAACGTGCTTTTGTACTATCACATTGAGTGACAAGTAAGCTAAAAACCGAGCAAAATTAGTGATCTTAGGAAATGACAGTAGGCCAGTACTAGGGGTGTTGGGGTGCACACTCTATATGTCACTGACAGGTGGTGAGCCTGAAGAGTAAGGATGATGTGCTTTAAGGAGACCAGTTCCCCAACAACATCAATCAGTAAATCAATTAGGAATTTATATAGCGTGGCTACTTACCCATAAGGGTCTTAAGGTGCTGAGTTTACTCATTGGGACCTTAACAAAGTGCAACAGGCATTTGCAAAGCCAATAGGTGTGGCATGCATTTTGACCCCTGACTAAAACAGAAAAAAAGGGTACTGCAGTGGAAAAAAGCAAAACAATTATTATCTGTATAGAATGCGCTTATGGGCGAATGGATTTGTGAGATCATTCTATGTACTTCTGAGATAAAATATAGTCCTTCATACATTGCAATGCAAGCACATCATGGGAGGTGTAATTATTCACCAAACAGCCAATATAATAAGATGTGGGGGGACTATTCCTCTGTGTGGCCCAATCCTATTCTATGTAGATTTAGAAGAATTGGTGCAGGAGATCTTGCAGAGCGCTGCTATCAAAGCAATGATATTTCTTAAAATGCTTTCAACAGTGACCAATAAGACGTCACTACTCAGTTTTCTATCGTAAACACATGCACAGACATTCCTTTTAGAGTGTTTCTGCTACTTGATGTTTGGATCCAGGCTGCACACCTTCCAGATTTTAAAGAGGTGCTCTGTGTATTGCAGATGTTATCCGCCCAGGTGAGGAAGCCTGTCAGAAGCTTTTGCAGGGCCTGGTCAAAAACCTAATGCAGGCCCCACCTGGAAGATGGCAGGAGCACGCACTTCAAAGCATAAAAAAACATACACTTGAAGGAAGAGAAAAGATTACTGCTCCAGTATCTCCCCCATCTAGTGGCATTGCAGTGGTTACCTGCCTCATCATTAATACAAAATATGTAAAATAATTTTGTATCTAGGGCATGGGGCATACTGCCTCTTCTGCCCCTCCCATTGTGATGGCCCTTCACATTAGTTTAAAATATATATATATCTTTTTATTGTTTTTTAATAAGACATCAAAACAGTTCAGCAGATATATCTCGGTCAACATCCATCTGTTACAGGCGACAAGGATTACATATGGTAAAGATACTATAGTAGCAGGAGTACAATTCCCCTTTATGACCCCTGCGGTAGTTCCTCCCCCCAGTATGGGATGTCTCACAGATCTCTTAGTGAAGTGTAGGCTTAGGAGAACGAACCCCCCCACCCGCCCTGTTTCAGGTGTTGGTTTATGCCTCTATCCCGTCTTCTTCCATTTCTAGATTGTAATAGCTCAGCCATGGTTGCCATATTTTCGGAAATTTCTGCGGGCATCCCCTTGCTTTATATACCGTTTTTTCAGCTCCCATATACATATCCATACCCGACCGCCACTCCTTCAGCGTGGGAGTCTCGGGTCTTCCCCAGTACCTGGCTATATCTCGTTTAGCCACTATAAGACCCAGGTTGCTAAGTAAAAGTTGATACCTAGAAATGTCAACATCTGTATTGATGCCCAACAAAACATATCTGGAGTTCATTGGGGTTTGTACGTGCAATACATTGTTTAACTCTTGTACTATCCGCATCCAGTAGCGATGTATTGACAGACAATCCCATAACGTATGAATGAAGGAGCCTCTTTCTGTGTGACATCACAGACACTCCGGCGTCTCTTCCCTACCCATCGCATGCAGTTTCGCCCGGTCATAGTAAACCCTATGGAGGATTTTGAACTGGACTAATCGGAGTCTGAGCTTAATCGCCACCTCTCTGGGGTGCATCAGGGCCATCTCCCAGTCTATATCTTCTAGTGGACCTACAAGGTCTTCCCACTTGCCCCGGAGTGTCCTTAGTCTGTTAGGCATATTGTTTATTAGAGTTTTGTAGGTCCAGGGGACTGCTTTCTCCTGTATCTTTTCCTGTAATAACCGACCCTCTAACAGGGCATATTCTGGGAGCTCCGCGATGTCTGGTTTCTGCACCAGCCATGTGTGTGGGAATTGAACATATTTGTAGTGCTGCATATTTGTCAAATTATAGATTGCTTGCAGGTCTGCAAACGTCATCTGAGCGCCTGCCGCGTTATGTCTCCCAGGGTTGTGATGCCTATAGCGTCCCATCTCTTAAACCCTTGCAGCTTTACAAGCTCGGGCAGGCGTCTACCTTCCCATAGTGGTGTGGATTTCGTTAGCCGTTTATACCAGCACATCTCCTGTTTGGCCTCCCTCCATGCTGCAATCACTCTCTGAATTGCGGGTAGAAGGCTTCTAATCCATTGACCCCCATATATGTAAAGAGGGTGTGAGCGTTTGTGAAATTGGAGTCTCTCTAGGGCATATGTGGGGTGGTCCTGCGGTGCGTGTCCTCATTCGTTGAGAACCACTAGGTGTGCCGCTCTATAGTATGTCCTGATATCTGGTAGAGCAATTCCTTCGTTGTAATGGCTACGCTGCAGCATTGGGAGCGTCACTCGGGGGTGTCCTCCGTCCCACAGCAAGGTGCGTAGCTCGGAGTTTATGGTATTGAAGATTGCATCCGGTATTTTATGGTATGTATTTTGGAGGACATACAGTAACTTAGGCAGGGTGATCATTTTAAACATAGCCACCCTACCGAACCGTGTCAGGGGGAGGCGTCGTCATCGAGCCACATCACTCCGGAAATCTGCTTAGCCTCGTTGAATGTTATGGGAGAGGCAGCTTGTCACATCTAACGAGATGTAGAGACCCAAATACTTAAAGCCCTCCTAGGCCATCGGGAGACGTGCCGGTATGGACTATGTCAATGTGGCCTGCCATTGGTTGGAGGACTGACTTTCCCCAGTTAATCTTATATCCCGCCTGTCTACCGTATTCTTCGGTTACCATCAAAATATTTGGGAGGGTCCTATCCGGGTTAGTGACTTATAACAGAATATCATCGGCTTATAGTGAGATGCAGACCCTTCACATTAGTAACATGGAAAGGGTAGTTAATCTTATATCCCGCCTGTCTACCGTATTCTTCGGTTACAGTCAAAATATTTGGGAGTGTCTTATCCGGGTTAGTGACATATAACAGAATAGCATCGGCATAGAGTGAGATGCAGGCCCTTCACATTAGTAACATGGAAAGGGCTTTAATCGGCCATATGGGGGATCCCACACACAGTTTCCCTTTCTTAGCCATTGATAGGGAAATAGCTCTTCAGAAGTCTTTACCCTTTGCTGGGGATGCCACCCCTCCACCTATCCTTTGCTCCCATATGCTACCAGTAGGGGCTCCTGTGAGAGGCAGGGGTCTTTGCATACCCAGCTTCATCTATGGGAAGGCACGAGGCGGGGATTGTGGGGTTCAAAAGCCTGGATGCCGTACAGCAAGCCCGCTCTGTCTACTCTGTTTGTCCCCCTCCCTTGTCTGCACATAGTGGCAATTTTCCATTCGACAAACCCCTCAAGTTAGGGAATGTCTAAGGTGCAGTCAGAAAAGACTAAAGTATCAAATATGATGGTCAAACATATGGCATCTTTGGTCAATTTAAAACTCCTGAAAAGGACTCCGAGGTGGGTTTCTGGCTGGACTGAAATGAAGGATGGCTTACTCTTAGACTTTCTGTTTTAGCTCTGCTCCTGGGTTGGTCACATCATGGTGTCATTTGCTGGAAGGCTTGACATCAGGCTCGATCATGGTTAGGTCTACCTGGCATCAAGCATCAGTATGTCACTTCCCGCACATGACCGTTATTAGTTGTACAAGGATGCTACAATGTAAAGAATTTGATCACACTGCATGTGATGTTACCCGTTGCTCTGAACTCTAGTGCAGCTGCCTCAGTGGGTACCACAGATGCCAGGAAGGCCCATGCAAGTGCGACACATTTATCTTTATTGTTTCCAGCCAATAACAAACTCCATGCCCCTATTTACAATGTGCTTTTGGCTAAATGTCCAGAACTGGTTTAGTGTTTCATACATGGCGTGGGTCCTTTCAACAGCTTTGACTGGGTCACGTCATAAGTTCCACTTTTTAAAAGCCCTGCGCTCCATAGCACTGTCACTCTTAAGCCATACACTCACCACTGGCCTCAGAGCCCTACACTTTGCAACTCTCCGGTTCAAGAGCCACATTCCATGGGTCTGTCCCCCAACACACAGAAGCATAACCCTCAGAGTCCTGCGCTGTCCTTGCCCTTCACGCCCCAATGCGGTCATCCATACGCTTCGGATCATGGTCCCTGAGAGCGCTGTTCTTCAAAGCCATGGCCCTCGCAGGCCGACTTTTCCCAGCACTGCCACTTGCAAACCTATTTGTGTCAGACATGTTCAGTCACTCTTCTCCTCACACCTCATACCGCTTTACAGACCCACCACAACAGAGGACACATCCAATTACAGCATCAACAGCTAAACAGCCAGGCCTTGTCCGTCACTCACAATCCTACCTGTCCCTTGTAACTAAGCCCCAAAAAACCTGTATACGGACTGGTTCAGATATTTTTACTGATTGGACGCAACAGTGGGAAATCAAGGAAAGCTCACATCCAATCTAATAGCATCCTTCTGCGTAGACAGTGTAATACATCTAAACCTGCGCCCGAAGGGTAAGAACCCCAGTCCATTTTATTGCCCCGGGTGGGTCCGGGAACTCCCAGCAAGCAATAAAAAGAGTCACTATCAGCCAGCACTAAAGCCGACGCCTTCCAGAAACGCCTTAGCCACCTCTACTAGCATAAGCTGGTAATTCTTGCCTGGATGATCCACTCATAGCTTTGCAGGAAAGGGGACAGACACGGTCAAACCATGGGCCACTAAGGACGTGAGTACCTCAGAGTGCTCTTTTTCTGACAATTGATACTTCACTCAGCTCCCCATCCCTGCCTCCTGCCTCGCTGCTTCATTCAGTATTTAACTTCTTGTCTCCCTGGAGTGGAAGGACAATATACCTGTGCCCCCTTCTTCGGTAGTCTGTGTTTTGGGCAGGGATCCAATAACGATTTTTCCCCAACTATAGCTCTGCTGCTACTTGGTCTCCCAGGGGGCTCCTAAGCATCTCTCATTTTCACAGAGGAGACTATAATATGGTTAAGGTCCCCCAGGAATACCAGCGTGCCCTTCTTTTGTTATCCAAGAGGTCAAAGCTGGAGATTGCATCAAGTGTGCAAACACTGGAGGTAGCCATCTCCTGTACTGCCCTGCCAGTTTTTTTTCGCCTGACCCTCCAAAGCTGGACCTCGAGCCTCTGCTGCTCTTGTTCCTTCTCCACATGTCATACTTGCTCAGACAGGACCTCCAGTTCTCCCTCAGTGACCTTCACAAATTCAGTGTTGTTCATTGTAGCAAGCAGAAGCTGGGTTACAACCTCTGTGCGTTGTTTCTGTTTGCACCACGTTTTACCCTCAGATGTCTCTGCTGCGCACAAAACAGGGACTTTAAGCTGTATTACTGATAATGCACTGAGGACTGATGCAAACTCACGGCTGCCCTGGGGGCAGAGCATTAGTGAAAGACTTAAAGCTGCCACTTTGTCTTTCACTGTGCTGGGAGCATATGTCTAGATTTCAAAAGGAGGACAGAGATGCCCCTGCAGGTGGATGAAGTCAGTGACTTGACCTGCCTGCAAGGGGTATATGGGGAAACCCCACAGCCACATCAACAGGGCTGCCCTCTTCGTGGCACAGTTAGTGCGATTCCTGACAGCCTCTTTGCCTATGTCTGTAACATGGCGCGGGAACAGAGGCAAAGTGTTTCACTCATTTGCATGGGGCCACATCCCCATATACGAGGGAACACCCTCTTAAGATAGCATGGCAGCTATTTGCATTACACAAGGGGCTGCACAAGGGGAGAAGATGTGACGTAATTGCCAGAGCAGTTGGCCTTGTAACTGGGAAAGCAAGTTCAAATGCTAGCCTCTACTCAACCCTTGTGATTCTGGCCAAATCTCTTAGCCTCCCAGTGGCTAAAGGAATGTGTAATGTAATCTGGTGTTAATGTGAAGCATTCTAAAGCCCTTGGGCCAAGTTCATGCTATAAAAAAACTGCCCAAAACAAATGTCGGCGGCCCCAAACAAGAGCACACACTCATGGCGCTCCGGGGCACTGAAGGTATTATGGCCCAAGGTCAGTATGCAAGACTTAGGGTGATTATAAAAGGGTCCTCTCATGGGTAGTGAAGGCTTAATTTTCCATGGTATCCACAAGTGTGTCGCGCTAGTCTTTTTTTATTTACTTCCCTGCATGGCTAGAAGCAGCCCTCCTTGGTTTTTTTTCTCGCTGACATGGTTACCCTCTTCCAGGCGGCCGTCTTCAGGAGATACATCCCCGAATCCACATCCTCCGAAGCGCAGTGAATTGTGCCAATAGTTTCAAAGTAATTCCTCTCCCACTGGGTGCCGCAGCCCTCCGTGGTCATGTCTTTCACCCCCCATGCCACTGGGTGCTGCGATGTTCCCACGCAGCCCTGGTTCGGTCAGGCATCTACTACAACTACCGCTCTCCACCTTTATCTCCCACACAGATGTCTATCCGAGTGCTTTCTCTCCTTTGTCCCTGGCTGTGTCTCACTTGATGCATAGTGTTGAGGGCTGGACTACTGCAACGCCTTACTGATTTCAGCCAATGAAGTTTCCTTAAATAAACTGCAGGTAGTTCAGAACATGGCGGCCCGCCTAGTTGCCAACGCTCCTCCCAGAACGGCCTCTATACCCCTTCTACAACAGCAGCACTGGCTTCCGGTGTGAAATAGGATTAAATTCAAGGTCTGCTGTATGGTTCACAAATCTCTACATGACATGGGTCCTAGCTATCTCTCACATAAACTCTCAAGGTACCTGCCCTCCAGGTCCCTTTGGTCAGGGACAAAATCACTTCTTTGTACTCCACGATTTCACAAAGCGCGTTTGGGTAGCAGAGCCTTTTCCCACCTTTCCCCCTATATTGGAACCAACACCCCACTCACTTTCGCCAATGTCACGACTACCTGAAATTTAGAAAATTGCTAAAAACCTCTCTGTTCCGAGTCTTTTTGGTTAATGACAGGAGTCGCAGGGCGGAGATACCCCTGGCGGGGTGATTCGGGAGCTTTACAAGCTAATGAATATCAAATATCATCGCCGGTGCCGGTGCCACAAGGCCATGTGTAGTGCTCACATCCTCTTGGTGATTGGCGGGGACCGAAAGAGGCCGCTGATCAATCTCTACAGGAGCTGCTGTCCAAAAAACAGCTCTAGACGATCCCCTCCTAGTCAGATCCTCGAAGACCCCCCTCCAGCAGACTGTCAAAAACCCAGGGCGCTCCAGCAGCCATAAGTATGGGGCAGTATCCCAAGAGCCACAATGTCACCGCCATCTTGGTCCCAGGTCAGCCCTGACCTCAACCTCGCCAGGGGTTAATTTGAGGGAGTAAACTCTTAGAACTATTTGATATCCTCAAAAATAAGGCTACCCATCAAGTGTTGCAGAATTCTTATTAAATATTAACACTCACTGGGATCGGGCCTTACTCACTTATTCAAACTGCGCCTTCCGTCAACGGAGAGTGTACCTAATGCACCCACCCAATGTTTGCAGGTTTGCTCACACTATCCCAACCCGTCACCTCACAGCCCTCGCCCCATGTCCTCTGCGGAGGGTCACTGTGCACAAAGAGCTGCTGTCAGCTGAAACTGCACCTGGAATAAACGCATGGAGTCAGCAGCGAGCAATGCGCAGCTGCCGCCTCATCTCCTGATCTCTGAGCGGGACAGGGTAAGCCCCTGAGCTCCCATGTGGGGAGGTGGGGGAAGGGGCTCAGACATGGACAGCCATCCAGGGCTCTGTGTGCAGCACTGGGGTCTCGAACCCCATACAGACCCCATTGTCCCCTGCGTGCAGCCGTCAGGGAATGAGTGAACACAGATCACATCAAATGTGACCATAATAGGTTGCCCTGGCTTTGTTGTCAACAGACTTTGCATTATGGAATGAATGGTCTTTGCACCAAGGCAAACATGAAGGAAACTGATTTCATATTACATTTATTACATTCTATAAGTGAAGACACTATATTTCTTTACGTTTAAATATGAAAGATTGAACTATGTTTTTAGACTAAATCAGCTTGCATATATTTTCAGTATATACATGGCAAAACTGTAGAAGATCAGTTTACCCTCCAGATAATTCAGCATTGCTTAGGGTGTACGGTTCTTTGTTAAAATTCCTGTAATGCAACTAATATCATTTATAAACAAAAACATGGATTACATATTTTATTAAATTATTCTTTCCATTTGTTGTCCTGGTGCAAAACCATGTCACTAGAGATTGCGACAAGCTGTTGTGCCCTCAGATAAAGAAAAAACACCCATAAAGGTAGAGGACAATGTGTTTGTACTTTTTTTTAGCAGCAATGCACATTTTCTGGGGCGTAATACATACAACACGCCTGGTACCCATCTCGCTGCTGTCATCCCTGCACCAAGATCTTTAAACATGGAGGGGGGACTCTACGGACCATTCTTTATTGTCAGATACACCAGGGGACCCCACTGGTGTATCTGACAATAAAGAATGGTCCGTAGAGTCCCCCCTCCATGTTTAAAGACCAAGGGAAAAGAATCCCAATATGTGAATGGAGATCTTCCAATGACGGCCTTTCCGTTAAAATCATAGGGCAAATATCCCCCATTGACCAAATGCAATAAAACTACCTGGGCCTCTCCACTTAAAATAATGAAACTTGTTTTTACACATTGCTCCAGTTAGCAGTGTTTAAGTTCTGAAAATATGAGCTGTAATCATTACGCAATGTAATGGTACCTCATTTATTGACTTCAGAAGGATGTAAGATTCTGAAATCTTCGACTCGACAATCTTAGTCTGTACTGCCGACCAGTACCGCATGAATTAAATGGACCGTTGCCAGCACAGCTTTGGAGAACTTTTGTAGACTACTCCACATAACATATTAGGTTTTACCATGAGTAATCCAGAATTTTTAACTGTCATTGCGCTTAATTGTGAAAAATCCCTATCCCAAAACTAACAATCTTTATGGCTAAATATCTGGGACCATTACAAATCGTGTAGAGAGACTTCTGGTGTAGAGGATTTCTGTTACAACCTGATGATGAAGATCTTGTCATTTAAAGGACATGAGGCTAACCCGGCCATGATGGTCCAGACCGCAGTGATATAGTTTGTGGTCCTAAGGACCTGCCGTCAAACTCTGGCATGATGGCCCATTGGTGGCATATTTCTGGCGTTTCTGAGGACATGACAGCTCTATGTGACATAGTGAGGGCTAATATTCATATATTTCTCGGCATTCTGTCAGTCTCCCTATGAAATAGTAACCCATTTGTGACACATTTTTTCCCATTCTTCATAACATTCTGGAAATTCCTGCTACTATAGTGGCCCAGGCTTGCCATATTGTGGGCATCCTGGGAAACATTTTGACCATATTTAGCACACGGTGGTCCATTCTTGTCATATTGTGGGTCTTTTTATATAATATTTGCTATAAAGTGGTGGCAAATATTTTTGCAGTATGTCAAACGTAAATGATAAGCTTCAGTCTGCTGTAAATGGGCGTATTTATATGCAATGAAAATACTGAATAGTGAAATGTAATATTTTTTAGAAACTTGCATACTCATTTCGATCATGGGTGAAATATAGTCTAAAATATTTTTAAAGCTGAGATTTAGGAGGGTGAGTTTGAGACACATATTTATGATTTTTTGGGTCCTTGGTAGCAGAGGACACTTCCTGCCATGGTTGTTCTTTCATGAGTACTCTGGAGGCATTTTATCATATGCACTGATCATTACTGAGCACTAAGCAGGTAAGATATGCACTATCTGAGCCTGTGATTTCTAGGTAACTGAGCAGTAATACCGTGTGAGCTTGAGAGATTCATTTCGGTCTACTGTCTCTACGGAATGTCATTGTAAAAGTCGCATAATCTTTTCAACCTGCTCCTTCCTTGTAGAGTCTGTCATAACGTATGACAGAGAATCTACTTGGAAGCGAAAGAAGATGCTATATACATTTTGTAAAAATTATAAACCTTATGAACCCTTATAACCAGATTTTCTGCACTGCCTTTAACATGTGTATATCTTTGGCCAACTTTTTAAGGGCAATGATGTTTTTTTAGAGAGGGTGATAAACAAAATCCACGCAAGCTTGAAGGTTTATCTGACACACAACAGAAATGTTGGGATTACATTAGTGACCTTTGGTTTTACTCTTTGTAAGTGATCATTGTGCTGCAACATTCAGGTTTTCAATGATGTTCGGAAAAGGAGGGTAAGCCAAGCTGTTCAAGATGTTAAGATTTAAAATGTTGTCATGGTGTCGACGTCAGTAAGATGTGTTATCACTTTCATATGGTTCTAATGTGCACCATGTCTTATTCCTTACGTTGCAAAGTGCATACCCAAGTAAAATTGACAATTGTTTCACCTGTTACTTCAGAGCTTTAAGGCCGATGAAATAAAAAATATATGCAATATTCTTATTCAAAGTGTAGTGTGGGAAGGGGTTCTGATCAACCACCTCAGACATGTAGGTAAAGCAGAGTCCATCTCTGCCACCAGATGCGTGGTATATGGGCCCGGGTGAAACCAATAATGGGCATAGTAGACCTGAGCACAAAGATAATATAAATCTGGGTCCAGGGCTTCCAACCCCGTGGTGGAAGTGCAGTGTAAGCGGCTCCCATTTGATCCAGGGTTATTTGATTGCCCGGGCTAACCTAATTAGCTGGGTTCACAGTTGTCGGAAAAAAGGCTTAGTGAGTGGTAGCAGAATGTGTATACACAAATGCAGTAGTTGGGGGAGGAGCAGCGTCTTTGTGAGTCTGATTCTACCGCTAGTGATAATGGTGGGTCAGCCAGCGTGTTATCTGTTAAATCATTTTATGTAGTGTTTGCCCATAATGTTCTCTTATTACTATGTCCATATCACGATTAATCCATATGCTGAGGTATTTGAGTGATCCCTCACACCATGCAAGGCAGTGGTTAGTTTGAAAAAAATAAATTAGGACCGGGCCTCTGGTTAGGAGGCAGCTTGCAACAGCCCTCCTGCATCTCCTATTAGCGCCGCTTAAAACAAAGCCAACTATGCACCATGAAAGTGGGGAGATGATGTGGTATAATAGCCAGAGCTGCTGACTTCAGAGTTGGGAAACCAGGTTTGAATCTCTGCGTAGGCTAAACATCCTGTGATTCTGGGCAAATCACTTCATCTCCCCGTGCCTACCATGAACAAATGTGTCCTTAACTGGTGCTCTTGAAAAGCACCGATGTTGATGATTAAGTGTTGGTGCTGAGAACCAGAAACCACTGGCTCAAATGAAGCACTGATGCAAGGGGACATTCTGGGGTAAAGCGCTGCACTCTCTCTGTGAGGGGGACACCTGCTAGTACCCCAGTTAATGGATCCCTGATCGTACCCCATAGCTAGTGTATTCTCCCAGAATGCGGCTAAGGTAGCATCTGGTTCCCTAAGGTAAAACATCATATCATCCAAAGATATAGGGATATGCAGGGGGAGGTATATTGCATGTATAAAATTATTTTTAAAGCTGACAGGTCCGTTAAAGGCAAACTATGGGCTACATTCTGTGGCATCATTATCTAACTATTAAGATTCAATAATACAAAATGATTCCCAAAGCTACAAACAATACTCCGACCCAAAATATTATTGCATGGACCCCTGTGCAGTATTTTTACTATGTGTTTATCTGCTTTAGCTCAAACTCATTTATTTTGTTATTGCCTACAAATTATGCAGTATATAATAGTTTCAGTGGCAAGCAGTGCAAATACTTTTTTGGGAGGGTGGGGTTGAGGGGTAAGCTCACTCTGTGAAATCACCAATTTCGAGTCGTCCTTTTATCAATCTTCATCCATAGATATTAGATCAGAAGGCTGCAGTTTCATTTTCAACTTATCTATGTATGTATGTATGAGGTATTTGTATAGCTCTCTCAATAGCTGGACCGTCTCTTTGGAATAGCCTTCCCAATTCCCTAAGGCTTTGCACAGAATACCTTCCTTTCAGGAAGATGCTAAAGACCCTCCTTTTCAGCTCCTAGACAGCTCACGTTCTCCCGATCGCACTGTGGCAGATGTCAAAAGCGCGGAGATGCTCCCATGGGAGTCGATACCAGCGCTATACAAGCCAGTAAATAAATAAAAAACATAGTGCAAACCTAGTCGAAAGGCAAAGGAGCACTGCAAGTATCCAAGACAGTCGGCGTGCGAGCAGAGGAGTAGATGACTTCTAAGAGTAAAAGTGGACTGTACAGCCTGGTGGAGTGTTCTATACAGAGGTCTACCTTTGGCTCTTTCTTTAATTTGAGAAGGGTTGGGGCAGTCCTGATGGATATGGGATGGTGTTACAGATCCTAGGTGCACTGATGGAGAAGGCCTTTTCCTTCTATTTTCCATTTTGCACTTCTTTGCACGGATGTGAACACAAGGATACAGTACTTCGAGATCTTACTTATGGCAGACTGAACATCGTGTCAATGACGTTTGCACAGTGACCTTCAGGCTATGGGGTAAGCCCCAGTAGATGGCGAAGTGTCTTGACGTGGGGAATGTTAACCCACAAGAAAAAGACATCTGGGAAAAAATATAAGCAAACTCTGTCACTGCCATAGAAGCTCTGCACAGAGCGTAAAACAGAGGGGACAATACACAATAAAGAGACTGGTCGACGGCCAGCGTATTAATTGTAGTTAGGTAATAGATGTCCCGTAATAGATGTCAAAAGGGAGAGGATGTAGCCTTAAGGCTAGAGCGGTCGACATATAGCTGGGCTAAAAGGTTCAAGTCTTAGCAACAACGCTAAACATACGGTGATTCTGGGCAAATCACTTAGGGGCATATTATCAAGAGATTTATCTCCGCTTTTTTGGCTTTAAAAACCATGAAAGCGGAGATAAAATTATCTCTCTATCAGCAACAGGATCCTAACACGCAAATTCGCATGTTAGCACCCTTTTTCTCTAAGCTTCCCCTTGCATCTCTAATGAGATGCAAAGGGGGCGTTCCAGAGAAAAATATTAGGAGAAATGTTGTTAAGCGACATTTCTCCTATTATCAAGAATTTCGCTAACCCTGTTAGTAATAAAAAAAGCAGTGCTAGCCGCGGTTAGCACTGTTTTTTTACACCTGGTATTTTCCTGACTTAGCCATGATATCCTATGGAAGGTGGGTATGATGGCTAAGTTTGTGAGCCCCTATCATCAAGCTAACGTCAAACTTCAAGAGATTATCGTTGGTTTTCCAGCGATAATCTCTCAATTGGCAGTTAGCGCGAGGATTTTTATCACTTCTGAGATAAACCTTGCTAATAGCAAGTTATCTCAGCGATAATTTCCGGCGATGCTTAGCGTTAAAAAATTCGTTGCTAAGCATCGTAAGCGATAAATATCGCTATACGTTGGTAATATGCCCCTGGATCTCCCTGTGCCTAACAAAAATGAATGTGTCCTCATGTAACGAAACTGGTGCTTTGTAAAGTGCTCTGATACCCGATATCTTCATGTCTAGTTCACGCTATATAAAACAAACAAAAAATGTCCTTTCAAACCTGGTCCACATAACTCAGCAGCCTATCAGGTAAACCAAAGACACCTGGTGCCTCATCAATTAATAAAGTGGTGCAGACATGACATTCATAACATTCTGTATTTTTAAGGTTCCGGAAAAAAGGAGTTACAAATAAAATGTCTGGGATGATGTCAGAAGAACAAGAGAAAATGTATTTGTGTTGCACTATGCCTTTATTCATTCAGTAATGTGCAATGATTCATGCACTTATGTGTCTTGTTTAGAATGCCCACATGTACACTACCGGAAACAGCGTTTACAATGCTGTTGTTACCACGCAGGTAGGTAGAAACGCGGTTGTTACCACGCATGGCTTCACAACACAATTCGTTTCTACGACTTGTGCCAGGTGGCGTGCATCACCGGGGAATGTGTTGGATTTTAAATCCTACATATTCCTGGCTGTTGCGCTAACTCGAGTAGGAATAGTAATTTATACTATTCCTAAATTCAGCGTGCCATCAAGCGTAGAAACGACTTGCGATGTAAAGTCATGCGTAGTTACAATGACCGCCTTGTAACCTACTACGGGGTAATAGATGGCGTTGTAACGTCATACATTCGTACACTACAGGGTACAAAATTAACTACTTTTTGGCACTTTATTTTACTACCCCACTCAATGGCATTAATTATATCACTGCCTATAGAGTGAAATCCAGCAAGGATTCAAACTTACAACAAACAGACCGCATTCATATGTTCGCAGCAACCCAATGAAATATTTTTCATGTTCAGTTTTTGTTCACAGATTTCTGCAGCAACTGCACATACCCACAGAGATAGAATAGTATCTGTTACCGTGCATGCCAAAACTACACGTGGCTTAACAAAGCAGTCAATACCACAACTGTGTTGTTGCCACGAGTTCCATTACAATTCAAGTAATTACAATGACTAGGAAAGCGCTGGACTGTGGAATAGTTTAAATAACTATTCCAACTCCAGCCGGTGTATCAGTAGGGAAGTTGTTGGACTTAAATCCAGCAGCAGTCCAACACTGCATTACCTAAATCTAGTCACTGTAATTACTTTATTGTAATGGAACTCATGGAAACGTCGCAGTTGTGGTACTGGCTGCATTGTAAAGGCACTGCGGTGTAATACCAGCGTTGTAATAGATGTTTCTCCGGAGATATCTTACTGGGAATTAAACGAGTGGCTTTTATATTACACACAGTGCTGAGTGGAAGTCACGTTACCATTAGTGCTAACCTGGATGACAGTAGAAACAAGTTACATGAAAACAATTGTAAGTGTGTTTATACACATTTATACTGTGAGTATACAAGATTTAATGTTTGGCTTCGACCTGTAGCAAATATGATGCGGATGATGAGTGAAGCTTCTGGCTGCATTGTGAATGCAGTTGCTTGAGTATCGGTGGGCTGGGAAGCTAAGGGCAGGCTAGCCGTTAGTCACATGCTCTTGTAAGGGTAAATTGGCTCTAGGGGTCAGCGGTACGTGTCTAAATGGCTCTTATGGCCACGAGGGGGGGGACGACTGACAGTTCTTTAGGGTCACAGCAAGGGTTTAGGGGCAAAAGAGACGCTTCAAGCATATCTAATGGAGAGGAGGTAGGGCACTCTGAGGTGCTTTTCCGAGCAAGGCAATTGATTCTAAAAGCCCATTAAGGAGATCTGATTGGCTCAGGGAGCTGATGCTCTGTAATGGCTACCTTCAGGGATGAGGACAAGGTAAGGGCTTCTTATGGTTAGATAACAGTCTCTACGACCAAGAAGAGACAGCTGATGGTCTGTGATGCAAGCTGATGGACTTTTTAGGAGCAGGCCGGTGATGTCTGGGGCAGGCTGAGGGGTTCACTTGGACAGTAGAAAATGTTTGAAAGGCTGGATTGACTGCAGAGGGAAAGGGGCCATGAGGAAAGACAGATATGTTATGCAGAATGGTGGAGGCCCCAGAAGCAAACTTCCCCTCCCCCTCAGCACTCTGAGCGAGCAGGACCCTGCCTCTTACCTAGCCTTTCTCCAGCAACTGTTGGGATAGGAGGATGTCAGAGTAGACCCCTGTTTCTACTCTCGCTGATGCCCTCTGGAAGAGAGAAAGCCCCCATAGAAGCCCGCTTCCGAACCCACACTTCGGGTCAGAAAGCTCCTACAGTAGGCTCTGAATACCACACTAGAGGGTTTGTGTCTGTACAATTCCTGTTGTACATGTGAGGTATGTTTGTATTGCTGCTGCCAATGCTGTACCTCTATTATGTGGCAGGGGGCACACAATACTGCTACCTCCACTGTTTCTGTTCTCTGTTAGAGGTAAACCTTGCACTGCTGCAGCCCGTTCTGTTCCTGTTCTTTTGGTCTGTTGGAAGATTACACTACACCTGCCACTACGGTACCTGTTCAGTGTGTATTAAGGGATGCTGTAAGATTTTCAAGTTTCCAGGGCATTAATGTGGTCACTTCTTACTGTGGCTGTTGTGCTATCTTCGATTTTAAAAAGAAAGTCTGCTTCAGTTCACCTCCCCAAGTCTCTTTTCGGCATGATGTCATCGGCCATTCTTCTAGTACCTCATGCTCGTTTGAAAATGAGGTGTTTCCAGGAGGAACTAGACGCACAATTGCTTCAAGTGAAAGGACAATTCGATGACATCATCCAGATCACACCAGTAATGAAAACAGTTCTTTATTGGTGGATAAGCTCTGACAAGCTCTCATCAGGATTGAAATTCCTTTCTCTGCTTTTCGGAAGGCGTCATTACAACGGTTTTCTAGAAGGGTGGGGAGCTCATTTACGAGATCTTCAAATAGAGGGCAAATGCCGTTCAGCAGAGTCAAAAATGCATACCAACTGTCTAGAGCTCAGAGTGTTCTCACAGGCTCTTCAAGCTTTTCTTCCCAAGGATTCAGGGATTATCGGCATTGATAAGAATGGACAACACAACCAGTATGCCGTTCCTCAACAAACAAGGGGGTAGAAGATCTCCCGTCCTATCACAGGAGGCGCAGGACATATGGAAATGAGCATTAGCTCATTAAGTGACCGTTTGAGCAGAACATCTGCTGGGGATTAACAACTATCTGACATACACCTTGAGCAGAATAGCACTGAGTTGTCACAATTGGAAACTGAACCAATCCATTATGGACGCCACATTAGATCGATGGGGCAAGTCAAAACGGGATCTCTGCCTTTCAAGAGAACAAGAAACGCCTGTTTTATGCAAGCTGGTACCCTCAAAAAGGGTCCTGGGGGAATGCGTTTTTGGATAAGATGGTCAAGGATCTATGTATATGCTTTTTCCCGACCCCTCTTATTCCCAAGCTTTTCAGGAAGACCACACCGGCTAATGCTCATTGCTTCACTATGGCCCAGAAAACACTGATTCACAGAACTCCTACTGTTGTTGGAGGACAGCCAATCCATTTAAAACCCCAGATGGACTTGCTGTCATTGAACAACTAGTAGGCCCTTCATCTGGACCCAATTTCTCTGCACTTATCAGCCTGGCTCCTGAAACCATGAATTTCAACACCTAGACATTCTGGAGGAATGTAGGATTACTGAAAAAACACAAGAGGGTCAAGGGGGAATATTTAACGACCTGACTGCTCGCTCCCCTACTGCAAAGATACAAAACACACAATAGAGCAGAACAGGTCTGGGAATGGTGTGTAGTTAAACTAGTGAATGTGAGACCCTTGGGTGCATGTGTGGCCGTATGCTGTTGAGTAACAAGGCCAAAACAATTCCCCTCAGCCCACCCTTATGGTGGAATATCATCATGTGGGGAATGTTGATCACTAGATATCAAACCCAACTCCATAATGCCGGGAATGGATATCGGTGCGCAGGCCATAATCTCCTTTTGAGGAACATTATGGCCTGCGCACCGATATCCATTCCCGGCATTATGGAGTTGGGTTTGATATCTAGTGATCAACATTCCCCACCATGACATCTGTTTGTCTTTTTTCCCACAATGAAGCTAGTTTCCTTGCTTCCCAATGAAGAAAATGAGTCTGTGGGAAACCTCTCAACCTCATTTACACACTCAATCCAACTTTTGAGGGGCTAAGGCACATTAGCAGATGTGGGGTGGCGATGCTTGGTTGGAAGAGTGCTAAATTGCTGAGTGGCCTATGTGACAAGCATTTTGGAATCATGCGTGAGTGACCGGAGAGGTACTCTTGCCTTGTCTTGGGTCACTGAGCCACAGGGTTGTGATGGTGGGAAGAGGAGTGAAGGATTTAATACATGCTGTTAACTTTTATTCAGCCCTATGCCCGACTGAGCAGCTCTATATGGAATCACGAGTGATTGTGGAGGAACCCATGCCACGCACTGGATATAGGCTATCAATGCAGATAGTCTATATATTCTCCTGGAATAAAAAGAAAGTGAGGGATCCACATGTATGTTTGTTCCACTGGGTCAGTGGGAGTTTAGAAATGGTCCACGAACCTATATTTGGTTCATACCTAGCAGTCTAGTGTGAGATGGATCTTGTGAGTGGCATGCGGGCAGGAAAGACAGAATGATGTAAAGAAGTGTATGCAGCACCTGGACATGAACATTGGAGGAAAGTGTATTCAGTCACTATCAAAGTTGTTCAGCATTTCTGTGCATGTTCAGTTTTCTAGATTGTTTGACGTCAAGCAACACAGTGCAAATCCTATTTCGTGGATGCTGCCCAAATACTACTTGGGTCATTCTGTCCAAGACCAAATTAAACATGGATCTGGGTCATGGTTACGCCCTTTTTCTCCAATGGTACAACCTGATGCAGACAGTTTTGGGCAATTTCACTTTTTGATTGTTCTTTGGCAGGTGCAGGTCACAAAATAGCTCATAGCACAGCAACAAAAGTGCATTTTAATCGTTGAACACCCTAGCTAATGTACTCCACACTTCACATGTCCATCACATCTTTATATTGAAGGATGCTGCTCGAAATTTGGTGGACTTTGGTTAAGAAAATTTCAAAGGTACTGGCAGATTCTTAGTTTTTAATTCTCTATTTAAAGTGCAGTGCTACATTATTTAGCACCATTGTAACAGTATACAATATGTAGGTGAGTAGATAGATATAGCAAGACGGAACACGTGCACCACACACAGTGAATCAATGTGTATTTACATACGGGGTGGGGCTAAGGAATGTCAAAGAGGCGGACATGCTGTGAGTGTGTATATTTTTGGATTGGAATGCGACAGGAATGTCCTTAGCAGAGTTAAGGACATATGCAATGCCTATTTATATAAGGTACTGAAAATTCAACAGGCGTACAAGAAGGACTGACACTACCTGGGCTAGCTCACCCTTGCACGGTATTTAGGGAAGACCCATATTTTCACAACTTTCATATCACTAAATTGCAGAGTATCCAAGACGAGCCTAGACGGCTCATGGCTCTGGAGCATAAATACAATCAAATATTCGAGGCCCACCAGGCGCAGCATTGGCTAGCAGTCAAACAGCACATTCAGTTTAAACTCCCATGTCTTTTTCATCAAGCCTATTACGTAAAGAGTCCCAAATTCCTATCTTTCATGACCTCTTCCTAGCTTCTATGGCAACTCCTCAGATCAGGATTTGTCTCCCTTCATCATTTCCGTTAAGCCCGGTCTGTTGGACAGTCCTCGGGAGTCCCTGGATCCAAACTCTGGAATGAGATTCCCTTGACCTTTGCCTAACCAACCCCCCCGCCTCCCCCCACCAGATGTTTGGTAGAAAACTACAAACCTTCCGATTCATTTGAGGCTCTCTGTGACTCCTCATACCCCGCATCACCCCCACACCGCCAACTCTTCCAGCTAAATGACCATGCTCCAGCGTGGTATTTTCTAATATTTTTATTGTTTGCAGTATGTCCTTTTTGTTTGCTTCGTTTTGCTGCTTCTGAGTTCTCGTTCCCCCATTTATTTTTCTTTGTGTTTAATCTTGCAGTTCTAGAGCCAGGATGCATATGGGCAACAGTGACCTCATACATATACTGAATACAGAAACCTACTGAAAATGTAGTTATGTGCACCAAAGCAGGTACAGCGTAGGTAACATTTCCCAAAAGACCTGCCACTAGGCAGACACACTCACGTAGGTGTGTCAGAGTACCTTTCTAGTATGACTCACTAAATGTGTCATTCATTGTACTGACTGCCATGTAGCATCTCAAGAGGCCTTTTCACGAGGGATATATATCCCTTGAGAAGGTAATACTTTACTTCATCAGTGATGACATTTAGCATTGTGCTCGCTACTGTCAAAGATGTAATTATCACTCAATGACATCAGTGTTGATATTTGTGATGCATCAGCAAAAATCTGGAAGGCAAATCTCGCTTGGTTTGGATTTGAAAGTTACTGCGGAACACACAAACTCCCCACCCCTGCCGCCGCATCATGGTAAGTAAGCTTATAACAGCAGCTTAGTAAATTGAGTAGGAAGGGTCACAGGGGCTTTGCTCCCCCATTTCCACAGCTTATTGTGTAAAGGAGCAATAGTCAATGTGGAGCATCTCCCCTCCAAACAGTATTAGATTCAGCAGGAAAGGATGCTTTGTGGCTTCCTCTTTATAGGCTCAATTGGAGGCCTCTCCTACAGCTCCTTCTCTCCACACACCAATTAGAATGGGGAGGAAACTGTGTGTAGCGCACACCAAAGTGTGTTAAGCTTGAGACTATCATGTGCCTTCTTCTCTGGCCACCAAGTGGCTGTCCCACTTCTTGTGGCTTGCCTTCTCACACATTAGCACATGAAGCAGGAAAGTCCTCCATGTGTCCTTCCTGTGCGCACAGTAGGACATGCAGCAGAAGATCTGATTATGCTTAAGTCCTCACACATTAGTAGGTAAGTTACAGAGTGCAGTAAGTGTGACTCTCTCCTCTGTACCTTAACACGTACAGTAGCAGAATACAGACCCATCTGCAGTGGGAGTTCAGCTGCAGACCACAGCACAATTTAGCCGAATAGTAAACGAATATGGAGGCCCGTGCCAGAATGTCATGCTCACTGCTTCATGCTTGGAGCACTTTTATCAAGTATACATTGCTAGGTCAGTGGAGCAAGCATTGTATTTCCGTCTGTTATGTTTTCTCGGTATCAATTCATATTAAACCAAAGAGGGAAAGCAAAATCTTAAAATATAAAAAATGTCGTACATGATCAAACATTGCTACAGCGTAACCTGAACGCAGCATCCATGACGTCATAACCCATAAATAGTGAGGAGGACAGTCACACACAGCGGTATATTGTTCAAAGATTCCTTTATACTGTATACTCATCAGAAGATGCAGCGCGCTGATAATATGATCAGGCAAGCCTATGGCACACATACTAGGGGCCCCCATAAATGCCCACTCTAGTCGGAGTGTATACCGCATGCAGTTTATGACATTACAGCAACAGGTCCTGTAAGATGCACTCAAAGGCCAGGGCAGATTTTTTAATTCAAGTCTATTTTATTTTCAGGCGATAACACTTGTTGCAGATTCGTTAAACCACAGCGTTAAGCCTACAACCCTAAACAGGGCCGGCCGCAAAATAAATCAGCGTTGGGGCCTTAGGCCCTGCACAGGAAAGCGAAGTTTACACAGCGTCTTGCCTACAACCCCACTGGGGCCGGCCGCGTGGCATGATGCAAGCTATTATATTTGCCGGCCGTGCAGACGACCCAGATCCCTAAGATCATTGACAAGTAGTGAACGGGCAACTAGCCCAACATGTAAAGGCAGCCCAACGGGGCTCAGTAGCCATAAGAGTAACCAGGAATCAGAGAAAATAAAAAAAAGGGGGGGAAAGGGGGACACTAGAGGTGAGAGAAGAAAAGAGTACAGCAAAAGCAAAGATAGCGTGCGCTAAGGGGAGAGCTACGGGGAAAGACCCAAGGCAACGCCCACGCCTCAGGGAGCGTCTAAGGGAGCAGTCTACCGGGGTCAGGAGGAGCAATAGCATCTTCAAAGAGGCGCAGCGTTCTAAGCCTGGTGGACATGTGGTGCGCATGTTCTATAGAGCAAAGGTATTGGACTAGGGGTTGCCAGACAGCTTTAAAACGCGTGTCACGTGCTTGCAATCGCGCTCTGAAAAGCTTCATCGTTATGACATGCCAGAGCCGTACAAACCAGGCTGCAATTGGGGGGGGGGCTTCAGTTCTCTTCCAGTATAGGGCTATAAGCTGCTTAGCCGCTCCCAGCATCTGGAGCGTCAGGATCCAGTCACTGCGGTTGAGTGCCTTAAGACTGGCAGGTTTGATGCCAAGTAAGATCGTGCTCGTGGCTTCAGGCATGGGAAATCCCAGCACCCCCCTGATATGGCTAAGGACCTCCTTCCAAAAAACGGTCAATATTGGGCACGCCCACCAGACATGGATGAAATCCCCAGACGCAGACTGATTCCTCCGGCACAGGGGAGAGGAAGTGGGAAACATCCTATGAAGTCACTGAGGCGTATAGTACCACTGAGTCAAGAGCTTGCATGCATTTTCCCTCTGCGGGATGCTCCGGTATATCCTGGGGATATCTCGCCAAAGTCTATCCCAGTGTGAGGGCTCAATGTCCATGGCGATCGCCAGCTGCCATTGGTGCTGGTATGGATGAGAGGGTGTATTCGGCGGGTGTTGCAGAATCTGATAGATCTGGGAGATCAGCCCTTTTGATCCCCCCAGAGAGTGCGCCAAACTCTCAAAAGGGGTAAATTCCCGTGTGGCCGCCTGATACATTCCCCCCTCAGAAACCCAATGCCGTAGCTGGGCATACTGTAATCTCGCCTCTGGTGGTACACAAAACTCCTCCCGACAGTGGTAAAAGGACTTAAGTCGCCCCCCTCATATAGGTCGCAGATCACCCTGCAGTCTCCTTGCGTCCATTTGTCAAAGGCCCGGGATCGATGGGCTGGGGGGAAAAGCGGGTTCCCCGCTATGGGGGTGTGTGGAGATGGAAACGTGGTAAGGCCCCTGGACACAGCTATGTTATCCCATATTTCTAGGACTGTCCTCGTGTGCATCGCCATATAAGCGCTCTTAGATCGGGCCATCCAATGCAGCCATGCCAGGTCCCAAATGGTTCGCCCGTTACCTTTCGGTCCATATGCAGCCATCCCTTCTCGCTCTCCCTCACCCCCCACTCCACCACGAAGCGGAGGTGCGAGGCCCAATAGTAGTCCACTAAATTAGGGCAGGCTAGTCCCCCCCTATCCTGCGGTGTCATATGGAGCTTCTGTGAGAACCGGGGCCGCTTTCTGCCTCATATAAAGGACGTGAGCTCTCGCTGCAGGCCTCGTATAAAGTGGAGTGAAACAGGAGTGGGAAGGCATTGGAACAAATATAAGATTTTGGGGAGGACCGACATCTTGATTGCGTTGAGTCTGCCCAACCACAACATCATCAGAGGCCTCCACCTCCGTAGGTCTTCAATGCCCGCTCCTGGACACTCCCGCCAGTTCACCAATGTCCATGTGTCCAAGTAGGGGATCAAGAGGAGGCCTAGATAGCGAACATGGTGCTCGGTCCACTGATAGGGTACCACGTCTCTCAGAGGGGGTATCTCCTCTTTCGGAATGGTAAGATTAAGGGCCCAGGATTTGTCATGATTGATCTTAAGGCCAGAGGCCCTCTCGAAAAGGCAGAGGACCTTGTGCAGTGCCGGGAGAGACTCTCAAGGGCGCGTAAGAGTGAGGATAAGATCGTCCGCAAAAAGCGCCACCTTGTTTTCCCGGCCGCCATGGGAGATACCATGAATATCGGGTGCTCACGAATCATCTCTGCAAGGGGCTCCACTGCAAGAGCAAACAGCAGGGGCGATAGGGAGCAACCCTGCCTTGTACCCCTATGAATAGAGAGTGGCCCCGTGAGTTGACCATTGACCCGAATCCTGGCCTGCGGCCCTACATAAGGAGCCATGATCCTCGTGATCATCTTTGGACCCAGCCCAAACTTTTGCAGGACCGCTCGAAGGAAGGTCCAGTCCACCCAGTCAAAGGCCTTCTCTGTGTCCAGCGACAGAAGGCAGGCCGGGATCTTTCCCCACAAGGTGCACGAGCTAACGCACATTGTCCGCTCCTTGCCGGTTGTGGATGAAGCGGCCTGGTCCGGGTCCACGAGCCCCGGCATATAAGGATCTAGGCGTTTTGTGAGAAGCTTAGTATAGATTTTGAGATCGGTATTCAGTAAAGCCATGGGGCGGTAGGATGCACAGAGCGTGGGGTCCTTCCCCGGCTTCGGTATCTACGCAATCTCTGCCATGCCCATGTCGGAGAACGGCCCCTCAATATCCATGAAAGAGTTGAACAACCTCAGAAGGTAAGGTCGAAGCTGTGACTGGAACGTGCGATAAAAGGACAGGGGTAGGCCATCCGGCCCCAGAGTTTTCCCCAAAGGAAGGTCCCTCACGGCTGCCGTTGTCTCCTCCTCGAGGATAGGGTCCTCCAGAGTCTTCGCGCACAATGGATGCATTGGCGTTCCCCGTAGCTAGTTAGAACGTCCGCGACCGCGTCTGTAGAGGGAGTCTCCCTCTGATACAGGGCGGCATAATAGCCCCGAAATGCCTCGCGCTTGTCTCTCTCTGAAATAGCCCTATTTCTATCCGGGAGCTGGACATTGGCTATGTGGGCCCGGGCCGCACGTGCTCTCAGCCTCCCCGCCAGTAGGGGGCCCACCTTATCCCCTCTCTCAAAATAGCGCTGCTTCAGCGCCAGCAGAGAGTGCTCTGCCTTGTTGGTGCGCAAAAGCCTGAGCTGCCCTCTCAGGTTGGCGAGCCGCCGCTTGGACTCTAGTGAAGAATGTTCCCGATCCTTTAGCTCAGCACGCTTTATGTCCTTCGCCAAGCTGTCCTCCAATTTACAAGCCTCGCGCCTCCGCGCGATCAATAGAGAGGTGATGTGGCCCCGGACCGTGGCCTTAAAGGCGTCCCACACCATAGGACAGGGCGTCTCCGGGATATTATTACTAATAAAGTAAGAGTCAATGGCAGCCTGGATGCTTTCAACGTCGGCTGCATCCCGGAGAACACTCGGCGGCAAACACCAACGCGCCTCCCGAGCAGGGCAAACGGCCGGGTCCTGCAAGAGCAGCTCAACATGAGCGTGGTCAGACAACGAGATATCCGGCATCCTAGTATGTCCCGCGTCAAATCATGCGAGATAAATAAGAAGTCCATGCGAGAGTACGAGCGGTGAGCGTGGGAGTAAAATGAGTAGTCCCTCAACCCCGGGCAGTGGTAGCGCCACGTGTCTATCAGCCCCAGCTCTGTTATCTGTGTACGCATCGCAGAGGACATGGCCCCGGCTCCACTGAACGAGGCGTCACTATGATCTGTGTCCGGATCCCAGACTAAGTTGAAATCCCCTCCCAGTACCAACAAGCATTTACAATGCAATAGGTCTCGCAGCATTAAAGTTTGAGTTATTGGCATTGTGTATGACAATGCGTTGCATAACATTTTTAGCAAACTTTGAATTGGTGAGCAGTGAGAGTGTGTGCAAGAGTTTGCTGTTCTTGAAAGCAGTGTGGTAGAGAGTGCAGGAATTTGGGTGCTTTTTTTCACTTCAGTTGCACAGTTAGGAGGGCATAGGCTTCATTTCTGCTTTGCAGAATGAGCTGGCAATATTCTAAAAAACTTGGGTATGTAATTAAAGTGAAGAAAAGAATCCAAAAGCTGGGACAGTCCTCTGAAAACCAGGACTATCCTGGGAAATCTGAGACTGCTGGTTGGAAGCGGTGAGCATTTTTCATAGTTTGCGGCTTGGTCACATACCTGGCGCTTGATTTCACCCTCGCCTGGACGGAGTTTGCCCCCTGAATAGACGACCCGGTGGCTCTTTTTGGCTGTTTGTTTGTTGTGCTGCTGACGCCGCTCCTCCCCCCCGGGATGGCATTGGCCTGACGACGCATGGTAGATGCCGGTCGTTTGGAACCGGCTCTGGAGCAGGAAGCGGCGTTCGCAATGTAAAGAAACGCTGTGGCAGCAAGTGAGACACTGCTTTTGGTGTAAAATTCTTCGAGGAACAGGAGAGCTGTTTTAAAAATCTGCTGAGTGCTGGAAGAAAACTGTGGAGTACTAGCACTAGCAGAGTGGATCTCTGGGTTCGTGAGTAATTCGCCACTAGAAAAAAAACTCTATACTGCCACATTGCAACACTGTAGCGCTTCAGCCACCAGGGGCAGTATCATTAACCTTGAACTACATTGTTGTGTATTTCTTCCTACAGTTCGCACCTACTTTGTGTTTTTGAAAGAAGCCTGGTGATTCTATCTCTTTTTTGTTGAGACTTTGCCTGTGACTCTTCCCGCCCCCAGCCTGACCTGAGCTTCATTACAGCTCATTACGGCTCGCGGCCCCCGCTCCGGGGGTGCCGCTCGAAGCCGCTGTTGGAGCCTTTGTTCCCCCTGACCTGTGGAGGTTTCTTGGAGTCTTGTCCTGCCTGGATTTTGTGTGCTTCTTCTGCCGGGGAGTAGACTCGGCTGTGAGGGTGGGGGACTGCGAGTCCCAGAGGTACGTGCGCGGAGTCAACCAGGCACACCTGTGACTCTTCCCGCCCCCAGCCTGACCTGAGCTTTTAGTCACGCCCTTCAACGCGCACGTGGGACGCGCGCGGGACGGCGCCGGGCGAAGCCCGGGCCAAGGGCAGGCCCGTTTGTGCACGTTCGTGACCGGGCCGGACCGGGCTCCCCCTCTTGCATCTGTCGTCACTCATTCCAACACTAGCGAGGGGAGATGTCCAGTCGTGAAACAAGGAGCAAGACCTCTCTAGCCGGAGGCGCTATAGCTGGAGGTATGGAAAAATTCCTGATTAGAGCCAATACCCTAATTGACACCGAAATAAATGTCCTTGAAAAACGCCTATCAAAGGAACTATCGTCTATGAAGAGATCATCCCTTGGAACATTAGCTAACGCTAAAACCCCCGAGCGGCCGACTGAGACTATTATCAATAATGCGGTTGGTCAAGCTACAACACCTAAGGAGGACAATCAGGGTGCACTTGATTTGGACATTCTGGTTAATGAAATTATTCCTGAAATTGATTTAGTCCTTGACAACAATGTGTCCATCTCTTCTGAACCCGAAGGCACTTGTAATAACACTATGTCTTATGGGGTTAAAGAAGGGGCCGCCACCAAACGCAAGAGGTCCTAGAACAAGAAATCTGGTGGAAAGTCTAAATCAGCTAAGCATAAACACGACACCTACAATCCCACAATAAGTCAAACCCAACCCCTGCCTAGCAAGGAGTTAACATTTGAAAATCTGGGGGCCCTATTTAAATCACTCCTATTCCCTTTAGAGACCAAAATGGAACGGATAGAACTCCGACTAACTAACATTGAGAAAACTACAGCTGCCATACTGGCTAAATCCACCAAGCCTAATACTCTGTGTAATCCGCAAATTACTCTCACTATCCCCGGTCTCCCTTTAGCGAAAGACGCCCCCAATCCGACCTGTCCCCCTTTTGGCCCTCTAGCCCCAATCCATCATAATATTAATAAAATACCCCCCTTGCTACCATCAGGGTTAGTGCCAACTTTGGCTAATACTAATGGGGTAACGGCTGACGGACAAATAGATTCTCCAGCCCCAGAACCGAGAGCCCCTAGACCGCGCCTGCCAGACCAGCCGCCAGAAGCTAATCGCTTCATGGTAGTTTTGGCTGGAGCTCCCCCGCTGGAAGCCGAGAACTTTAAATCTCTCAAAAGTAAAGTTGTTAGATGGCTGAATTGGAACAGACCCCTCCCGGCCCATCTTCATAACGAAATCATCATGGTTAGAAGGGTGCCCTGGTTGGGTAAAAGCGTAAAGACTATAAATGTGGACAGCATAACAGTCAGTTTTAGAGACCCTAGAACGGTCTCACATATTTGTGCGGGTTTTAATAGATCTTTCGACTCCACCATACAGACGCTTCCAGTGTCCTTTTTCTTTCCTCCCAACCACTTGTACCATGACAGAGGTAGAGACGACTGGACCAGGGTTGAGCGGAGGGGTAGATATAGAAGATATGATGCAAGACCGGTTATGATGCCCCCGAACGCCCCCTTTTGTGATTTTAACCGGTTCAGCTGTCTAGATGGTCTAGATGGAGTCGACTGACTACCCCTGACTAATGTTTCAAGCCCTCCTCTGACACCGGAAATAGTATACAAGAGGGTAAGGTTAATTGTATACCAATGGACTCCGCCCCCATAATGCTTCCCTTCTTATCCTTCCTGTACCTCGGGACACAGACCCCTTGGTCACTCACCATCTACCAGCCTTTATGGTCACCCCTGACGAAATTCCACCGATTACAGAGCCCATTAGTGCCCCTGAGATTATTGAGCCTACACCGTGTACACCTGGCTTCAGACTTGCTAGCTGGAACATCGCTGGTTGGAGTCGGAATGTGTTGTCCCTGGGTTGGAGGGAATCCCTTTCCCAGTTTGACATCCTATGTCTCCAGGAGACATGGGTAACGTCAGATATCTTTTTTGATGGTTTTGTGTCCTATAATAACCCTGCGCAAAAGTCTAACATGGGTAGGGCCAAAGGTGGCCTTGTAATTTTACTCTCTGTGAATTTCCCTGCACGTGTAGAATCGCATTTGATTGTGGGCCCCCATTCACAAATTCTAAGATTGGAACAAAAAAGGGGTCGTGATACTCTGCTGATCAACCATTATAATAACTTGTTTAATGTCACAAGTATCTGTGTTGTGGATGAGCTTGATACAGCTGTGAGGAAAATTTGTAGATACCCATAAGACCTATGATATCATTTGGGGTGGGGATTTCAACATCCGTACTTGTCCCCACTCCTTTACAAATGTATGTGGGTTTGACGGGGATAATGGGGAAAACCGGGCACATTTTACCCACACACCTTACGGCGACTCTCTTAACACCCTTATGTTAAATCTTGATCTATTGATTCAACACCCAGCTACAGATAATGAGGGTAATATTATACCAACTTTTGTTGGAAGGAATTCTGTGTCCGTTATTGATTACTTACTGGTATCAGTACATATTGCCTCATTTTGTTCAGTCCCGATTATTGTAGATCTTGGCAATAGTGACCACAATGCCATCACAATGTCGACCTCTATCTGGGGGTCCCTGCCTAGCGATAAGCGCTTGATAGTAGATGAGATAACCCCTTGTAGGCAAAATGGTATCCGTATTAAATGGTGTGGGGATAACTCGGAGAAGCTGATGCGTAAAATTGTGGGAGCAGGGTCGGAAATGATATATAACTGTCTTGACTATGATGCTACCCCCGGCGCATTATTGCTGATTTCAAGAGACTTGGCACTATAATAAAAAGGTCCCTTACCATCACCAAGGGCATATCCAAGAGGGCAGCCGTGGGCTGGTTCGACAGAGCTTGCACGAAATCTTTACAAGAATTAAAGAGGGCTCAGTCGAGACAACCCAGAGACAGGGAGGTTATTACACTCCTTAGGTCGACCTATAAACAGCAACTTCTCTGTAGAAAACAGGAGCTAATGGAGCAAGCCTGGGATAACCTGACCAAAGCGGCGGAGCTGCGTGATAGTAAGCTTTTTTGGAGCACGGTCAATAGCCCCTTCCTTCAAAAGGAAGATTTCCCAGTATTAACTGCCCAAGTTAGCGAGGACAGCTGGGTACAATATTTCACAGGAATCTTTGATCCGGCCAGGGAGGCTCATGATAGCTTTTCTGCCGATCCTATTGAACCTAAGTTACCCCTGGGGATTACCCTCCAAGAAGTAGACATTGCCATCAGTAAGAGCAAAGGGGGAAGGCACCGGGACTGGATGGGGTCCCGGTCGACCTGTATAAAACCAATCAGGCACTTTGGAGTCCACTCCTGACCCAGGTGTTTAATGCATCTGTTAGTGATAGTACACCATCTACTTGGAGTGAAACCATAATCCTGCCGATTTACAAGGGAGATAGAGGAGAGGCTAAGAACTACCGCCCTATCTCCCTCCTGGATTCCTCACTTAAAATCATGAGCAGGGTCTTACTAGCGCGATTGGAGGAATGGGCAGAGGACAATAAAATACTTGCAGATTCTCAATTTGGTTTCCGCAAGGGTCTTGGGACAATTGAGCAGTGCATCAACCTCAATCGTATCATAGGGAAATATACTAAAGCGAAACAGGGCTCATTATTTCTGTGTTTTGCCGACCTCTCAAGTGCTTTTGATCTGGTGGACCACACTCTTTTATGGTCCACTCTACTTGAAATGGGAGCTCCGACAGCAATAATTTATTTCCTGGCCAGACTATATAATAAGCTGTCAGCCCAAATTCGCTTTGGCCAGGCCGGGGAATGCACCAAGAAGATCAGGGTTAAATCCGGTATAAGGCAAGGATGTGTGCTGGCCCCGTTACTTTTCTCCCTTTTTATAAATTCTATGGAATCCGAACTGAGGAGGGTTGAAGCTGATTCCCCGCAGATAGAGGGCCAACCAGTCCCGGTACTGCTATATGCAGATGATACGGTCCTTCTCTCGAGAACCCCAAATGGTCTCCAAAATCTTATGAATTACTTTTATGATTTTATCCAGGGGAGAAAACTAAAAATTAATAACCCAAAGACTTTTATCATGGCATGTGGGAAAAAGATGAAACAACTTAAACCATTCCAGTTTAAGGAACACAGAATTGAGGTTGTGGACAAATTCTGTTATCTTGGCATAAGTTTTAATAGTAGTGGGTTGTGGGCATCCTAGATTTTAAATATGAAGGCCAAGATGGGTAAAAGCTCCTCTGGAGTATTTCGTTTTGCTTCAAAATTGGGCAGTCGTCGCATCCCAGATATGCTAAATGTCTACAGGCACAGATGCGCTTCCATTGCCCTATATGCCTCAGGAGTATGGGGCCATTGTAACCATGGGGACCTGCAAGTAGGCGCAAGTAAGCGCCGGGACACTCTTGTCGAGTAGCCATTGCGCTATATTAAATGCACTATAACATAACATAACATAACATAACAAGTAACAGAAAATCAGTTCCTCAAAAGACTTCTGTGCCTCCCCTCCTCGGCATCCACAGAACTTATTCATAAAGAGGCCGGGCTGGATCACCTGACAGATTTAATTGGCTTGAGACCCCTTATAGTTTGGAGGTCAATCTGGGCAAAGGACGAAACAGGATTTACCAGGCGAATTATCCAAGAATGTCTTCGGCTGGACAATGTTCGCAAGATCCCCTGGTTAAAATATGTTTCAACGTCCTATAAAGAAATCTTCAATCTGGATATTTTGGATGATCCTTTATGTGCTGTTAATTTACCCAAACAGGAGGTTAAAAATGTTTTTTTGGGGATCAAATCTAATATGCGTAGAGTCCAATGTAGCCACTTTACAACCCATGTCTTTTACCATTCCAACAATGAGGAAGGCCAGGGCATGCCTATGTATTTAAAAGCAATCACCAAACAATCACATCAGTTTGTTCTCACTAGGGTGAGATTAGGCATCTTCCATAATTTGGTGGCATTTCCAAGGATGAAAGTTTATAGTTCAAGCCCTTGTCCGTGTGATGGTACCACCAAACAAAGCACATTGCACTTCATGCTAATCTGCCCATTGTATTTGCACCTTCGTCTATGTTATCTGAAACCTGTTTTTATGAAATACTCTGTGTCTACAACTGCTCATGCCATGAAATTACTATTTGCACTTGATACTTTGGATATTTGTTTTTTTACCGCTACCTTTATTCTAAAAGCTGTGTCCCATAGGAAAAGTCTGGATTTTTAAGTCTGATTTATTTGTAATAATTTAATTGCCCGGTCGAATACTTGTCTTCAACTGAGCTGCTCCATTTATTGTGACTTTTGCTTCTTTCGTTCCGTAATGTATTTTATCATGTAAATTTTAACACTGTATGCTTTTATGATTGTTTATGAATAATCGAATTAAGCTTATGAATTGAATTGACTGCTGGTCACCCTACTCTCTCACTCGAAGAACAGGGTTCTCCATTCAGTTCACTATATACTTTTAACGTATATGTTTGCGCAGGGCTTTAAATGGGCTGGGTTCTCCTGGTGCACAGTGCTGAGATGGGTCCAAATCTAGCTCTCCATTTATGCCCTCCAATGGCTGAAGTAGGTTGACCCGCTGACCTATTATCCCAGTAATGCTGTGGTTGACGGACGCAAAATGTCAATGACAGTTCAACAGAACAATGGATAAAGAGGGCCCACCAACATCCCCTATTTGTACGCACATATGCAGGCTTTATTTGATATAAATTCTAGATGACTTGAGACTTCTAAAACAATTAAGGCGGCTCTAGGCCATATCTATAAACGGGGAGAATTATAAAGTGTCAAGATGTTTTTTTTTTACAGCAGCATTCTAAACAAGTCATGACTATTGGCTTTGTCAATGGTTGTTAGTTGCAGAAGATAAATAAACAGCAACTATGGCTTGTATATAAAAAAAACTGCAGGTGCTCATACTCGGAGAGACCCAGCCCACTTAAAGCTCTTCCCACACAGTATAGAATAGATGCCCCTCCCTCCCGTGATGATAGCCAGAGTGAAGTGTTATGTTGATGACCGCCAAGGTCAGTTGTGAGCTGCTGGATTAAGGACCGACTGCAGCAGATCTGATCAAATATTGCCTCTGATGAAAGACAGCGATTTTTTTTACGTAGCCAGCAAGTGTGTTGCTTCATGTTTTACCAATGTCAAAATCAACCACAGAGCACCCTGTATTAAGATCCACACGCTCTTCAGAGGACGCACCTATCACAAATAAGCCCAAGAGAAATCGCTGTCTTTCATCGGAGGCAATATTTAATCAGATCTGCTGCAGTCGGTCCTTAATCTAGCAGCTCACAACTGACCTTGGCGGTCATCAACATAACACTTCACTCACTCAGGATATCATCACGGGAGGGATATCCCAAGAGCAGTTGTTTAAAAGTGTCCTGGGGCTCTGTCTTACATTAGTGGTATTCGGGGGATGTCCTCTATACAGGATGTGCGGGTGTCTGTCGTTTATGTGGGGGTATCCCATCGGCTGTTTTATATAAGGTATAAGGGCATCTCTCATATCATGGCACTATCCAGTGAGCTGTCCTGTATAAAATGTACAGGCCTTTCTCCCTCCTGTATGAGAGGTATCCCATAAACTATTTATAAAGCATTACCTGTCCTTTCAGACTGCACCCAGGGGACAGTACTATATAAGCAGTGTACCAGTAGCTCTCCAGCTCTCATATATGAGTGAAATGCAGGGGCTATCCTGCCCAAAAAGTGTACGCATTGCTCATCGTAGTGATATTATGAGGAGTGTCCGATGCAATTGTGAGGACACCTATCTCATATTTGAGGGATAGCCCTCGTCTGTCATGTGTTCATAGGGCGTGTACATGCGTTTCTCCTATATAAGACATATGCTAGAGGATTTGCCCCACCGAAGTGTATGAAGCCCTTTCCTAGATGAGCACTATCCCTGGGCCGACAGAGATAAATGGAACAGGGTCCCCGGATAAGTGAAGTACCAGGTGACCTCCTCTTTAAGGAGTACAGGCTCTGTGTGTTATACTAGTGGCTGTCTGGCATACAGTGAGTGTCCATGGCTCTTATATGTATGAATACCACTTCAGTGATCATGCTAAACAAAGAATGTATCAATTCAGGTCTCACTGGAGGAATTAGCATGTGCTGTCCTATATGAAACATGCACAGGCACCTGATTCCTGCCAGTGGAATACAATGACTCTCCTATATAAGGGCATATGCCTCTGTCATCTACGAGGTGTACCTTGTGGACTATCCTGTCTAAAGACTACAGAAGGTCTCCTATGTGAGTGGCTCCGCCAGGGCAGTCCTTTATAAGAAGTGTATAGGCTGTTCCTATGTGAGTGCTCTCTTCATGACTGACCTTTGCGAGTAGCATATGTATGATTCCCTTCAGTAATGTATAACCTGTGTATCCACGATCCTCTGTATGAGTAGCATTTCATGTCTAGGGAGAGTATGAGTGACTCTGGTATGTAAGCAGTACACATGTGCCTGTCTTATGTAAGAAGTCCAGAGACATCTGTATATAAGCAGAAAATGTGCAGCTCGCCTACAGAGTGGAGTTCGGAATATTTAAACAGCTCTACTAAACGATCCTGTAGCTGCCTTGTTGGTGTCACCTTGAATAACACTTAATAACCTAACCTACAGTAAATCAAGAGAACTATAAAGAGATCTTCCAAATCGGCCTGTATAAAAACCAGATGCAAGACAGCAAAAAACACCAAATGCAGTGAATCCCACATTCTTCGACGTCACGCTCGCCCTATGAAATATATACCGGCACGAAGCCAAGTAGCACCGCTTCCTCAACTTTATACAGAGTTCCACGCAGCATATAGATACGGCACAGGCAACATGCAGAAATAAACAGGCAAGGAGAGTAGCCACAATGTGCAGAGCTATAGCAAAGCTCAAATGATGAAAGCTGGATCATGAAGAGATATAACTAACACAAACATGCAGACAACAGCCGACGATTACAGAGATTAGATCTGTAATAGGAGGAGGTAGCTCTCGAAATACAGATTCACATCAGCCGGCCCAGGCAGTGATAACTTAAAAAAGCAAACATGTAGAGATAGCACATTTAACATCCAGCTATAATACGCAAGCAGAAGACATAAAACGGACCCATGCACAGATATTAAACAGACAAATCATACCGTGATCAGATCTGAAACACGTAGAAGGATCGCTTTAAAGATCCAGGGATATGTGCGATAACAAACAGATATAGTAAAAATCCGAATGTTCCCCAGATGCGCCACAATGTCCTGACGTGTGATGAACTACAAAATGACGTCATAGCGTAGACGTTTGTAGTTCGCACTCCGGAAGCCCGCGCCCGCGCCCACGGATGGCCAGAGAAGCAGTGCTGGTGACGCGGGGCTCCCATGCCCGAGGGAGAGCCCCGCGGAGTCTGCAGAAGTCAACAAAGCCGGTAAGTGGGGCTTAGTTGTAGGGGGGAGGGAGGGTGCGCTTGTGTGTGTGTGTAGCGGCGGCGAGGGGGGGGGCTCTGTATGTGTGTGTGCGTGCGTGTGTGTAGGTGTGCTCGTGTCTCTGTGTGCGCATACGTAAGGGGGAGGGGCTGTGTGGTACAGCTTCCCAGGAGAGGAGACAGGAGCTGGCGTTCGCGTGCGCGTGGCCCGCTTCATTCCCCAGCGCGCGGCCAGCTGTCCCCTCTCCTGGGAAGCAGAGTCGCTCACAATAGGTCTCTGACGAGACCGCGCTTTCGCGGGGTTCAACGCCAGGAGACCTAAAAAGGGGGCACCACATGGAATCTGTTCCTGAAAAAGTGTCTGGGGGTATCTATCCTGCATCTGATTGGGCGCATATACATTATATTAAGTGAACCTTTGCCTCCCGATTTCCACTGTGACTTTAAGAAAGCGCCCATGTCCACTCCTAAAAGGATTAGCGTCCCCCCGCCTGAAGCCATTCCTGCACAATATTGCCACACCCGCCATTCTAGAGTCAGCCACAGCCCAAAACTGGAGAGGATATTTAGGGTGTGCCATGCGCTTCGTGTCCGCTTGCAGCAAGTGAGTTTCCTAAAGGAATATGATGTTGGGGCTCTGCTGGAGGAGGTAGCGCCATGTTTGCCTCCGCTTGTTGGGGGAGTTCAAGCCCTTAACATTAAGCGTTAAGATCTTGAAGGGCCTAGGCAAGGTCGCAGTCATGCTTTGTGTCAATCGGGGCCCACCCACGCCCCCACCCCCACCCCCGTCACAGCAAGGATATAGACTCAGAAGAGACCTCCACCATCCCCGCCCATTCAGAAGGCCGCAGCCACCCGATCCCCCACCCACCGCACACAGAAGAAAGGAGATAGAGGAAAAAAAGGATCACTAAAGAGCCAAGAGAGGGAGAGAGGGTCAAGAGCTCTAAAGGCAGCCAACCAGGCCACCCAGCAATGAAGGTCAACAAAGGCCAACAGGGCCACACTGTACCGTCCCATTCACAAGGCATCCTCCTACCCAAGGGTTCAGACACACTCAGAGATGTCACTCCCAAGGGAACAGCCTGGGGGAGGCCTACAGTTGTCTCAAGAGTTAACATCCCTAGAGCCCTGGTGACCCCACCACCCTGATCGGAAGCTGGAGCGCAGGTGTAAGGCTGATTACCGAGGACAGACCCAGGGGAGACGAGTCACTGTCAGCAGAGGTGCAGGCATCGATATATAGCTTGCTGTTGGCTGACAAGTCACAGGGTGGATGGGTGTGATGGCGGCCCTTCGAGGGGCCTGATGTGCGCTATAATGTCTTGCTTGGCCTCTAGTGGAGGGGAGCGGTGGCGGTGCTGCACAGTAGTCCAGGACGGTCTGGCAGGGATCCGCTCCTGACGCCACTGCCGAGAAGGGCTGTGCGACAGCGACTCCGGTAATCTAAGCAGTTGTGCCGCCTCCCGATAGGACCTTATTACTCTACGCTTGTTTTTCCACTGGAAGATGAGGGCAAAGGGATGGCCCCACTGGTAAGAGATGTTGAGGGCCCGTAGCTTTTCCGTCACTGGCTTGAAAGCTCGTCGTCTGTGTAGGGTGTTAGGTGCCAAGTCCTGAAAAATTTGAATCTTGTGCCCCTCGTAGCTGAGATCTGGCTTGTCCCTTGCCACCTTCAATATAGCCTACTTTTCGGTGAAAAAATGCACCCGTGTTAGGATGTCTGGGAGAAGACCCGGTCTCCCCGCGGGCCCGGAAACTCGGTGGGCCCGGTCCAAAGCCGGCGGGGAAGCGTCCTCGCCCCCCAAACCTCGTGGGGGAGTTGCGCCACGTAGGTCAAAATGTCCTTCCCCTCCGCCCTGATAGGGACCCCCCGGATATGGAGGTTGTTCCGGCGGCTTCGGTTTTCTAGGTCCTCCTGTTTGACTTCCAATTCTATATTTTGCTCTTCCAGTGCCGCCAGGCGTTGCCACAGTTGCTCCTGATCCTCCGTGCGAGTGTCCACTGTTTTCTCCAGCCTGCCCACCCGGTCCCCCAGGTCGGTGACCTCCTTCCGCAGTTCCGGTACACAAGAATGCACCTCAGAACGTAACAAACCTATTTCCATCTTGAGTTCGGACATGAAGGAAGTCATAAAGGCCTGGGTCACTGGCATTGTGTCACCAGCAGCTAGTGGCGGCCCATCAGCAGGCGCCGGTGCCCCGGCCTTGCCCCACATTGCCACAACTGAATTGTCTCTGGAGGCCGCCACCTGGTCGGCTTTGCCCCCTTTGGACCGCGCCATCGCCAGTTCCGCAGCGGTGGTCAATCAGCGTACTCTGCACCTGCCAGATGGTGTGTGCCCATGGAAGGTCCAGTCCCAACCCCGTCTCCAAAAAGCCTAACTGGCAATAAGTAAGGAAGAATCGAGAGGACCAGGTGCGTTAGGACCCTCCTTCAGCCCCCAGCCCCCCAGGGCCAGCAAGATCAGGGAACTGCTATACAGGTGGCAAACCCTCCCTACCAAACAACGTGCACCTCCAGTGTCCCCGGCCTTAACAAGCAAGAAGCGCAATCTCTGCAAAAAGTTTGTGCAGGGCAGTCCGGGGGTGCGCTGTCCACCCACTCACAGCATCCCCCCTCACCTTGGGCACTGTTAACAGGCCACTCAACCGGAGGCCCGATGAGGAGAAAGCAACACAACAAAAACAGGGAAGCAAGGCACCCGTTCACACCATTCCCTGCAGTTCAATCTGGGCCACAGCCACCCCCCTCCAGTTCACCAGTCACAAGGGAAGCCTCCGCAGGACCTCCTCACGGCAGAGGGCACGGGCCAAGGGAGGGGCCCCGCTGTAGAGCCAGTCTCCAAACTTCGAGTCAGGACCTCAAAATGGCGGCACAAGCACCCCACACCTAATGTCTCGACCGCCTCTAGCTGCAGCAGCCCCACACCCCCCTTACACCTCCCACTCCAGCGTCCACTCACCCACTGGGCAGCGAGGCAGGGTATAGCAGGATGTGTGGGAAATGAGAAGCACCTCTAGTCCGCAGCCCCAAAATGGTGGTCGCTGACGCCGCTACCTGGCACTCTCCCCTGTCGCCTTTCAATGGCCGGACAGCAGCAGCAGCACCCTGCAGGCAGCGATCAGGCCCCCCAGGCAGAAGGACACAGCAGGGTGGGGCCAGAGCCAGGGCAAAAGCCTCCACGAGAAGAAAACACCTCTGGACAGCAAGGCAGGGCAGAGCAGGATGTGGGGAAAATGAGCAGCACCTCTAGGCCGCTCCCCAAAATGGTGGTCGCTCCCGCCGTTACCCCGCTCTCTCCCTTGTCGCCTTTCAATGGCCGGCCAACAGCAGCAGCACCCTGCTGGCAGCGATCAGGCCCCCCAGGCAGCAGGACACAGCAGGGAGGGGGCCAGAGCCAGGACCCAAGCCTCCAGGAGAAGAAAACGCCTAAAAGTCCCCTGGCCCCTCCACGCAGGAAAGCAGTATGGCAGGGAAAGTGCACGATCAGTCTCCCCGCCTACCTACCACCAAATGTCACAATGTCCAGCAGCCCATCTGTCCAGAGGGCATACTCCAGTGCCCACTCACCCCTTGGCAGCAAGGCAGAGCAGGGCGGATTGCAGGATGGATGAGCAGCACCTCCAGACCGCAGCCTCAAAATGGCGGTCGATGGTGCCCTGTGTTCTCCCCCGTCACCTCGTAATGGCCAGCCAGGAGCAGCAGCAACCCGCAGATGGGCCCCCCAGGCAGCAGAGCACAGCAGGGTGGGGGCAGAAGCTAGGGCCCAAGTCTACAGGGGCACCCGGGGGCCGGGGTCTCCAGGCCCCTCCACTCAAAGAGGCAGAATGGTGGGAAGAGTGCTCATCTCTCACCGAGTGTCACGGTGCACCGAAGCCCCAGGAAACAGAGGCCGCCCGCCCTGCCGTCAGGAGGCCCTCCGCCAAGACCGGCCGTCCCTTCGCCGACCGCAGTGGCTCCAGCCCGGGTCTCCGGGGACACTCGCGAGCCCCTCCGCGGGACACCAGCCACAGCCGGCGAATGTTGCCTCGGCCTCCGCAGCTCCACGTAACCCTCAGTCTGGCGAGCAAGATCTCTAAGAGGTCGCCGTCAGTTCGCACTCACTGGTTGCCACCACACACCAGCCCAGTCTCCGCCGTCCCCCTGCCACAGCCACCAGCACAGTCTAGCTCCCCTTCCCGGGGATGCAGAGATCCCAGAGACAGGCAGGCCGCGGGATAACCACCACAGTAGGCCGCACAAGATGGCGGCTCCCGCCGCGGAGTCGCCACACATTCCTCCCTGACTGTGCCCTGGGGGACACTGCAGGCCGATTCACTGTCCCGCTAGCATTGCCCGGCCACCAGGTCAACAGCCACCCCAGGGTCGCAATTTGTACACCCCAGCACCGCTACAATAGCATTAAACGGTGGCGGGGGACCGGAGCTCCCAAGGAACACGTTTCACTGCATCGCCGGTTAGACCACGCCCCCTCAGGGCAGATTTTTAAGTGGAATGAAACCAGTGGTGGGCGGGGGCTGGGGGATTATTCCTCTCTAAAAGGAATGTGCCAAGCAGTGGTCAACTATGCATCCCTTTACAAGAGGTGCGGTTTAAAATATGGGAACTAGAACCCTGTGCTTGACACAATATACCACCACAGCACCCATTTGTTTTCTCTTAAGGCAACCAAATATAACACACGTCATCGAGCACACACTTATAACAAGTCGTACTTAAAAACTTTGCCAATGCGTATTAGCACAGCTTTGTATCCAATATCAAATAAAGTAGGAACAACAATATTTTTGTGAATTATTCGAATATCACTTGTGAAACAAAAATTACAAAGGTCTGTAGAATGTTAAGTTTCCTCAGTAAGTCAGTCACTCTCGTTCACCCCTCCACATCACTTTCCTCTGCAATGTCTCACACTGCATGTCTCACACTTCATCTCCTACCTCTTCATCATCATCTTTTCACTCAGTCCTTCATGTACTTCCTTTCATTTCTTCCATTTCACCATTTCCTGTCTCATTCATACCTAGATACACACTCCCCCACTACGTAGACTGCATTTACTTTACTTTTGGTGCTATCACGATTTCAGCAGCTCTGTTCTGCTGCTACAGACTTTCACATTGAAGTCTTTGATGTCACAGTCCTTACGGCTTGAGGGTTGTCTCACCCCTGGGAAAGGCAGTAAGAGTGAATATTATTTAGGGCCGCATGACGAGTCTGGTGGTGTGGGAGCAGGCAGCTACACCAGCGCTTCACTACAACACCGCCAAACTCGACCACAACCACCCGTTAGAGTATGAGTTTTCTCCTGGTCTGGCGGGCGGTGCTTTGGCGGCCCAGGTGGTAAGCCTTAGAAAGGACCGCAATGGGAATGCCAAAGCCCCCTCCTGTACGGAATAGACTGGTGCAGTCAATGCCACGCAGTAACTGGGGTGCATGCACACATGGGGGCACACCATGTGACGCCTGCATGCACCACATGGCCCTGAGGCAATGGGGCCCTGCAAGGCCCCATTAGTTTCCTCACTGCAACAGTTTTCATGGCAGGCTCACCGCCATGAAAACTGTGGCAGTGAGGAAACTCGTAATATACTTGGCGGTGCCGAAGCAGCACAATAGGAGTATTGCGGGTCTCAGACCGTCGCAAGACCGGCAGGGATCGCAGATCCCTGGCAGTAGCAGCGGTCCCATGGCGGTCCGACGCCCAACGTGAAATGCGGCGGTAGCCGCACTACCACTGTGGGTTTGGTGGTGACTGGGACCACTAAACACATAATCAGGCCCTTAGTCTTTTTTCTGTATTAAGAGCACAGTCTGACCCAGGAATTCATAAGCAGATACAAGAGCAGTTTTAATCCCTCGTGATCCTAGTTGTTGATTTTTTCCCCTTACCAGCTGCTCCAAATGTCACTAACAGTAACCGGTAAGATCTAAAGGATTCTATTCTTTTAATATAGAACTGTATAGTTTCTTTAATAACCTGTTTCTGAAATATTCTCATTCAGAGGATCAGGAAAACACTGCACAGAAATCTCTTGTTCTAAATGAAAACAGGAATTTATCTTGGGAATGAAATCTGAACCACTTCTGAGGATTCTTCTATCTGGAAATGGTCTAAATTAGGGATCATCCGTAATTAAGGATCATAATGCTCCTAATTTTCTAGCTGATTTTATCAGTAATAAAAAAACAACATTATACATCAAAAAAGGATATTTAACAGTATGCAGTATCTAGAGGTTCAAATGGATGAACCTTAAGGGCCAGTAAAACTAAAACCTAATCCTAATATGGCAATGCGATATGAGTTTCAGGCAGACTTAAAATTAAACTCTTCAGTAGTCTAGAAGCCAGTTCTTCAGTAGAGGCTAAAGGACTGCATCATTGATTTATTGGCTGCCCACTGAGTTTGTAATGTAGCTTCAAAAAGATCCTTGAAGAATGAATTCCTCAGGAATACCAGAATTTGGCACCGGTGACAGGATGCTGGCTGCAAACCTCTGTAGTACACCAGGTAGAGGAATCCCCTCCAGTGTCCTGAATCAGATGCCCTAATTGTAGGAAGGCTATTTCCCTGAATATCTGCAGCCCTTCGACCTGAACCTCTGAGATTTACAAAGGCTAGCCTCTCAATTTCCATGCTGTTAGCCCGAGATGCAGAATTAAGTGGTAAGGTAACTTCAGCCACCTGAAAGTGTTGGGGTTGACAGGGAGAGGAGTCTGTTTCCAGTGATAAACATGCTAGTAGTGGGAACCACACTCTATTTAGCCAGAAAGGTGCAATCAGCTGAACTTGAGTCCTCCCATTCCGAATCTTCTTGAGCACCAACTGGAAGAGGGAAATTGGAGGGAATATATAAAGCAAACCCTTCAGCCAACTGATCGTCAAGCATCCACTGCCCAAGCTTCCACACATGGAGTTCTCGTTCAGACGCCTGAAAGTAATGTGTTGTCCCTTAATGAAAAGCTATCTATCAAGGGCATTGTCCAAGGTATCTGTTAGTGTTCTGAATGCCTTTGGATGCAGCGCAGATCCACTGAAGATGGGAATTGACTACTCCGTTGGTCTGCCACTACATTATGTACTCCTGCAAGAGAGGGTGCTCTCAGAACTAACTGATGCGTCTCTGCCCATATCCAGATTTCTTGTGCCTTCTGGGCTAGGTGTATGCTCTCTGTCCCCACTTCCTGGCTTATGAAACATTTGGCAGTGTGATTGTCTGGTTTAACAAAGATTTACTCTGGGTTAGAGGGGAACATTCCTTTACGGCTAGGAGTATTGCAGACAGCTCCTGCCTGTTCGATTAGAACCAGTGTTTCTTTGGGACACTTGCCCTAGAATTTTAAGGTTACGGTACTGCCCCTACCTACTGCATTGACATCTATAGTTATTAATGTTGGATTCTGGGATACTAGAGAAAAGTCTTTGTGCAAACGATTCTTGTCACAAGGCCAATTTTCCCCTCTAGGCTTCTGACAGAGGCATTGAGGATGTAATATCCCGACTCGCTGGAACCCAGAATTTAAACAGATGCTGTACTAATGGCTTTAGGTGCATCTGGCCCATGCGACTAATGCTGTCACTGCAAACGTAACCGTGGGCTCGAAGAAGCTGCTCCACCAAGACAAAGTTCTTGCTCAATAGAGAATGGAGCTGATTCTGCAGAGTGATCATCCTCTCTTTGGGAAGAAAGACCCTCTTGAAAACTGGTAAGAAACATGCCCTTTGAACAAACAATCCTGCACTGGCTGAAACTAGGACTGTTTCCTGTTAAGAAGAAATCCTAACTCTTGAAGTACTTTGCACACTCTGGTTGTTTGGCCTTGATCAAATTATCACAAATTAGCCAGTCATCAAGAAGTGCTTAATTTGAGCTGATAGTTGCAGGTGGGGCCCACTGGCACTTATTTTTGTGGACTAGCACTTATTTATCGGCATCACACTTAGATCCAGAGTAAGAGAAAGGCACAAAAAGGGGAAATAAGGAGGAAGAGAAATACAGAAAGACAGAATGACAGAATGAGAGAGCAGGGATGAAAAAGTACCAAAAAGAGTGAGAAAAAGAGCCTGAGATGAAATCAAGACTATGCATCCTTTGCATTCAGTATCCAAACCTTCAATACTGCCGGCCAAAGGCTTCTGAACAAAACTTTGGGCACTGGCACATATTCTTTTACAAATTAAGTACTGCATCCGAGTACGGAAATATTTGAATATTCTACACTGTAGATAAGCAACTATTGGCGCTAGTACCTTTGTCAAGGCTCTTGATGCCACTGATAAGGCAAATGGAAGAACTGTAAATTGGAAGTGATTTTCCTTTAAAGCAAACCAGAGATACTTCTGGCATGAGGGCTGCATAGCTACAAGTAAGTAGGCATCTTGTAGGTCATGTGTAGTCAGAAAATTCCCTGGTGAGATTAAAGGGATTATTGTCTACAGAGACACCATCATGAACGTTCTTGAGCATAACAATAAATTCATTCCTTTCAGATCAATTATCGACCTTGTTATTCCTGTTCTTTTTACACTGCAAAAAGTATTGAGTACATAACTTTTTCTCTTTGGTCTTTTTCTCTTTCTTCTCTTTCAAGATTTGTACTTCCTGAATCATTGGTAGCAGAGATGGACAAAACAATGTTTGTGGAGGTGTTTAATTGAACGCCTTCACATATACCTCTGACACGGTTGTATGTCAGAACCACACAACCATTTACCACACCTGCTTTACCAACAAATGCATATTAACAACAAATTTCTTTACCACATAAGTCATTACGGCTTGCCTTTGGGAAATCGCTGAAGTTTGGAATAGTATCATTTACTATTCCAACTTCAGTCTGCTCTACAGTAGGGAAAGTGTTAGACTTAAAGTCCAATATCAGTCCAGCGATGCTTTCCTTATGCAAGTCATTGTAATGATTTGTGTGGTAAAGGAATGCATTGTAAAGACACATTCATAGCTCGGGTCGCATTAAGGCACAGCTTGGTGTGCGCCAAAATGTAAAGGCTATTTCCCCTCTGACACTACTCCTATTGCTCATTGATCCTGCAGCTTCTTCAAAAGCTCTGCAAACCATAATAGATGACCTCCTACCAGAAGAGAGTATTTTTGGGCATAGTTATGCCTTGTGTGGTTGACAAGGCAAGGTAAATGTTGGAGGTCCAGACTTTTCTGCTGGAAGCCCCCCCCTAAATCACTGGTCCAACTATGAAGCTTCTAGTACAGCTAGCCTTCTGAAAATAAGAAAGATCTTGGTTTTTGGGTTTGCTGTTTAAAAGACTGTAAAAATGTATTATCCTTATCCAACCTTTGACCAGGACTTCTAACTCAGAGCCAAATAATTTCTGTACATTGAAAGAGATGTGTTCTATTTCCAGGTTCCATGGTCTTACCCAAGGGTTTCTCCTTCCAGATGTAATTGCACTTTATGAGGAAGCTACCGCACCCAAACTGTCAAAAGTAATATCTGAAAGGAATCACATTGTCAGCTCCATGCTGGTAAGCAAAGTATGTGCTATCTCTTAGCAAAACCTGATATAAATTCTGAAAGTTTTTTTGTTGCATTGACTACATAAGTACCAGCTCTGAAAGCAAAGTCGGTTGCAGAATACCCCCTCTTCGATGTTCCCTCTTCGTTCTTATTAATTTGCTCAAATGGAGGGGGTGTTTCAGTAGTTAGTAGTGATGACACACTAGTGAACAAGCAACTGGGGGGAATTGTGATCTTTAGTTTTCAAATGTAAATCTGTTTCCACTCAATCTGGGAAGTTATATTTTATCCATTTCATGCTACGCTTTAAGAACGATATTTGCTGTATCAAGTAAATTCAAAATAGCCAAATTGCTTGGTGCAAAGGACCGGAATAGGTCATTAGGGTACATCCATTGTTCTAGAGGCTGAATCTCCAAACATTATATGATGTGGGTTATCACTTCAGCCAGCTGGGCACCTTGCACCAGTTTTCCTTTGTTTCTCTGTATCATTAGCTTCCACATTGGGCTGGTCTGCCCCAGCATTCTTTGACAGCTTTTGTAAAGCTGAACATACAGCCTTGGCAATTATTAGATAAAAATCGTCAGGAGACAAGTTTACTAGCACCTCCCTTCAGTGTCTGCTCGTTGCCCTGCATCCCTCCATTGTGGCAGCAGATCACAAGTAAAGCCTGCTGAGAAAGGCTTTAACTATTACTGCAAACTTTCCAATTTCACTAATTGACTGATTAATTAATTAAACAGTAAAAGATCCCGTTGGGCAGGAATTAGTTTATAAACCAGGGATTGCAACCCACTGCACATCTTAAATCAACTAAGCATGGTCTCCGAATGGCATGAGTGCCGGCCATATTGCCCCGGTTGCTGCTACAGCATTAAAGTGAGCTGCTGGCAGAACAGTGCTATGTGTTCACACACTATGGCAGGGCTGAGATTTAAATTTAAAATAAATTCGGCTTACCTAACCTTTGAAGTGGACATAGATGCCTACTTCACCTGCCATGTTCGAGACAGTAAAAAAACAGACCTGACTCCAAAAAGTAGGAACTATTTTGGTTAGGAGGCAGGGAAAGTAACATAAAAAAGACTAAATGGTATTCATTTTATTGACTACCTCTTGGGGTGGGATAATCTTCAAGCTGCAAGGACTATGACAGGGAAGGCAGGGTATGAGGAACGGTAATGGCACATATAGGACCATCGCTTTGCACTGTGGTCAAGACAGCATGAGAATGGATCCTGAATATCTTTATGACCCATCGACAAGCACTGTGAGAAACTTGCAATGCATTCATCCTAAACTACTGCGCGCTCAATTGTACCTCATAAGGAACTCGCAACCGCACCCTGAACTCACCTGGACACATAGAGCTAAGTCAGTTCGCATATACACAACTCACATACCGTGCAGCATGAAGTTAAACGTGAAATGTAAATAGGGATTGTACATCTGACTTGGATTACCCTACCACTCACTGTCAAGAAAAGAAATAGATCTGAGTATTTGCATGTAAAGTTAAGGGCATGAATGTTGGCCGGGTAGGGACTTCTTAATGTCAGTATTTTTGTAATGACTGCTGGTACCGAGCACTTTCAAGACCCGCCTAATATCAAACCCCAGACCAGGTGCTGAGTTAAGGTTCTCTTGCACTGTAATAAGGAGCACCATGACCTTGGTTTTTCAAAATGTCTAACTTTAAATTTTTTTTTAACTATACATTTTGAAAAAATATTTTATTTATATGAAGTCGAGCTGAAGAGTCAAAAGCTGTGGTACACACTCTTTTACAAGAACCACACCTCATGAGACAGAAAAGGAGCCTGAACGTTACCTTGTAAGTTATATATTTATTCATACTGAATTTCTACGTTTTTCTTAACAACAACAAAAGTTCTATGCACAAAGTAGTGACAATGTAAATTAGTTTAAAATCCCCCAGTAGCAAAGCAGCAGCTCAACCGCTGGATCACACGATCCCTCTGGATTGTGGCTTGAAACTCTACATTAGAAAGCAGAGTCTGTCAGATCAAGATTCTCTTATCTGGTTGCTCGGATATTTATACATTCCCAAGCTGCAATTCAATATTAAGGGAAATTAAGTGTTCTACCTTAATTGTGCACTAATATCAATATATTAGTTGCAAAATGAGCTGCTTTGTAAAGGTCATCATTTTGTATTTTATCACATTGATACTGAACATGACTCCTACACATGAAAGGAAATGAAAACGTCTGAGGGGGCATACAAAGCAATTGCAATACTACGCAGCACTGCAGCCATATTCTCTGATCTCTCTCCAGTCTCTTCATGTACCTTGACTTATACAGCTCCCTGATCACCCCATCACCGTTACACCTCTTTCAAGTCAAATTAATCAATTAAGGACAGGTTGCCAATTTATTTGAATGATTCCTAAGTTGTTATGCTCCAATGTACACACAATAAATAATAAACAAGCAATCACAGCCATAGGGAGGGAGAGGCAAGTACTGCTCATTTAGTGTCACTTGCTAGCTAGGACTGGAAGCACTGGTGAATCTGGGGAAGGGGGCCAGTTACTACCCTCTACGTGTCATTGGTTGGCCAGGATTTGGCCCACATACAGGACTCAGATGTGTTGATGCAGCTAATACAAAAGAAGGAGAGTTATTCAAGAACTCAATATGCAGAATTAGGAGAAAGCGAGAAGTAGAAAGGTGGTGTTACCTCCAGAGAGCCCTGTTCTGGAGGGGTTCACTGCTGCGCACTTCTTAGGCTGGCTAGCTTCACTATTTGTGCCCCCTTTCGGCTATCCAGGAGTTCAGACCTCAGTGCACCAAGCCCGTCCTCCACCTGCCAGCATCGAGGCCCGGGCGATGAGAAGGCAAGGTGAGCCACACACATAGATGAAAAGAAAGAGACAGACAAAAAGGGGCGAGAAAATAGGAAACGAAGAATCAGCCAGGACAGCTTAGCTGCTGAGATGACATGGGGTGAAAGGGGAGGCGCAGCGAGGAGAACGCTCAAACCCACCGCCCACAGAGTATCAAAGAGAGCAACAAAAAACTGCAGAAGGCAAGACAAACAATAAAACCCTGTCCACTTTCCATGTCCCACAACTAAATTATTCAACAAGCCCTTTGGAAAATATGTCCCTACAGTGTAGCCTATATTGGTCCTAAAATGGAGAATAATGTCTTCATGCACGGCTTTGTTCACAGCATGTGCCAGAACCTCTGTATGTTCAGTGCGGTGGGCACTTTTCTTTTCTGGACTAACACTGATAGCTGCCTGTGGAACTGCCTCCCTTGGTACCCATGGACTGTCAGTGGGAGCCCTATGTGCTACTGTCTGTCTTGGCACTGCCAAGCTGCCAGATACAGCGTATGTGCTAACAGTCTTAATAGCTGCTGATTGCATAATTCCTATGCTTGGTTTTGTCTAGGCTTGTTACAGTACAGCATGCTAGGTTTCTGTATGCTTTTGGTGTTCACTTTCTCTGGGGATATTGGTGTCCCATGGCTGTTATCATGGGGAGTGTCTGCTGTGGCAAGCTTTACAACCGTACGATGTGTAAGCCATTGCCATGCAAATGTGGCATGATTTTGGTGACCCGTGACTTCATATGTCACTTGGTGACCCCTTGCTGCATTAATATGGACTGTCGAAAGAGAAGATAACCTTCACAACCTTGGTGTCTGGTTTGCCAGTGGTTTGGAGTGAACTAGTACCCATCTGGTTTTTATTAACATGGGCCGTGCATGATAGGGCACATACCAGTGCCCCCACATTGGACTGGAGTAGCATTAGCTGCATATGGTTCTGCTGACAGTGATACCACTCTCTGCTGTATTAACATGGACTGCATATGGTACATACATTGACTGCGTATGGTATGTCATATAGTCATACCACCCTAGGCAGCAATAACACCTACCTTGTTACTCCCTGGGCTGTCCCGCTGCAGTACAGCATACTTCATGAATTGTTCGGCTTCAGCCTCCAGCTCGAGTGGCTCCTGCATGGCGCCCTCGATGATCACCTCTTCATTCTCCTGCAAGTCATCGTCATCTTCATTTCCAGAGGGTGCAATTCTGCGCACAACCTTACGGATTATCTGTGGTCAAATGGTGGACAAAAGAGATAAGGTCACTATATGGTAACAAGAACATGGAAGACCACTCCTTTTCCTGCACTGTGAGCAGAGGTTGAGAACTCCAGTGATAAAATAGGAAAACATTCAGGGAACAATCCATATATTGCACAGTTTTTAGCCCATGGGCTGTATGTGCAGTGACTCCCTGGAAAGGAGCACTGAAGGGTAGCACAGCACACATTACTGTACCATTTTGTGTTGTAATAAAGATTTTCTGATAGAGACATCTAACCCAGATTATTCACCTTGTGAATTTCCCAACGCGCCAGACTGGATACAGAGAATTTTGATAGCAATTGCCTTGCATGTTGGTAGGAGGCATTGTATGGCTCAGCGTCAGTGTACGGAGGTGGCGCAGATAAAGTGGCCCAATGTCACATCCAGGGCGGGATGGACCCAATGTGGAGCTGCTGATGACACTTACTGGTGCACAAGGGAATTGCTATCAACACTCTCTGATCCAGTCTGGTGCTTGGGAAAATTCACAAGGTGAGGAATCTGCACTTAAAGTCTCCAGTACAAAAGGGGTTACCAAAAGTAACTTGTCCATTTAGCAGTTACTATCCATGAAGAGGTGTTAAAGCGCTTTATGCTGAGTAACATACTACTCAACTTTAGCATGTAATTGAGTGCTTTTTCACTTTAGTGAGTAAAGTCTTGTTTTCTCAGAAGAAATCTACCCATGGATAACTCTGATCTGTTAGTAGTGGAATCAGAGGGAATTAGTTGCCATAGCTAGCAGTGATGTTGATCATGATTACACAAAAACCAAACCTAAATAGCCCACCAAAGTAAAGGGCAAGTTCTGTAAGTTTAGAGTGGTGGGGAGTCAGAAAATTACAATAGCTAAAAACCATTTCTCGTTAGCAAAAGGGGAGGAGGCTCTAGGGCCAAAGAGGAAAATAATTAGAGCCATTAAACATAAAATCTATGGATATACCATAGGAAGGAAGGTGTTCACAAAGAGAAGTGCAGAGCAGTGCACCCAATTGCTGAAGCTTGGATGTGGAGTGAGGCCTCCAGAAAGGGGGTTATTACACACTCACTCACACATGCATGGTTAGTTATGCAGAGAGAGGCATGCAGAGGGACACAAGCATGCGTGTGCAGAAAGAGTGTATGGGGAAAGTCAACTGGACTGAGCTATTCATGGAAAAGCACACCAAGGGGCTTGCGCAGAGCGAATTGCATGTATAGAGGCACTGTCAGAGGTTGCAGAAGGAGTCAGTATAGAGAGAAAATTTCAGAAGTTATTACATAGTTGGATGGCCACACAAAGAGTTGTGCATAGAAATGTATAACCTAGTTAGGAAGCAAGAAGAGTGCAAATGAAGAGAGACGAGCAGGGTACACATTGAAGCACACAGACTAAGGTATGCAAAGAGACAGACTCACTAATTAAATGAACCATGCTTTAATGCTTCAAAATGCAGGGAACAGCCCCAAAAGGAAAGAAGGGCTAGGTCTATTTTGTACCACATTCTCCAAGATGTTGCTAGCTAATGATCTGGTCTGGACATCGTCAAACAGCACCAGGCACAAGCCGCGACGAATCCGGATCTTGACCCGAAGGAGGAGGTCATCTCCCTTCCGCCAGACCTGTCCTATGAGCCACTTACATCCTGGCCTGGGATTAATGTTCAGGGCCTTCAAGACATCTTAGGGAAAGTAAAATCTGGCTCTCCTATCGACCCCCTCCCAATTTCCGTACTCAGACTCTTGGACACTCCACAGCTTTCCATCATCTGCCAGACTCTGAATCTATCCCTCTCCACGGCACAGGTCCCAACCCTGTGGAACATGCCATGATTTCACCATTGCTTAAGAAACCATCGGCAGATCCTAAAATGCTGGCCAATTTCCGTCCCATATCCCTCCTACCTGCCTTCTTCAAAGTTTTGGAGAAACATGTCCATGGTCACCTTGCCAGGTACACGGAGGTGAATGACATACTTCACCCCTCCCAATCGGGTTTCTGCCCTGGCTTTTCGACAGAGACGACACTGCTTGGCGTGATGGACAATCTTCGCCTACTGGTAGACAGAGGGGATTCCGCTGCGCTGATTCTACTTGACCTCAGTGCAGCGTTCGACACCATCTCCCACAACATTCTGTTAAAATCGCTCTCTGCCATGGGCATTAGGGGCAAAGCACTGGACTGGATAGCATTTTTCCTGACACTTAGGACATTTCAGATCACTTCCAATACTGCGTCCTCTAATGTCCATCTATCCCCCTATGGAGTCCCTCAGGGCTCGGTGTTGAGCCCTTTGCTTTTTAACCTATACGTAACCCCTCTCGCCCAGATCGCCGAAGCAGCAGGTCTAAACATGTTCGCCTATGCCGACGATTCGCAGATCGTTTTCTCACTCTCCAATGGAGACCATGACTCCTCCTCCCTCCTGCAGTCAGGCCTTAGGAATATTGCTACCTGGATGAGCGACAATATGCTCAAATTAAATGGTAGCAAAACGGAGGTTTAATACTGGGTCCAAACCAAGATCTCTGGAACCCAAAACACTGGCCCTCTGAAATGGGTTCCCTACCCACCCCGTCGCACCAAGTACGCAATCTGGGCATTATTATCGATAATGGCCTAACCATGGAGCCCCAAGTCACCAACCTAACATCTACCTGTTTCACCATCCTGAGGTGGCTCAGGAAAATCATCTGGATCTTACCTGACGACACACAGAAGTCTGTGGTCAACGCATTAATCACCTCCCGTTTAGACTACGGAAATGTCCTCTACCTGGGGTCATCACAGGCAGTCATGAGACGCCTTCAACTTGTGCAGAATGCTGCTGCAAGACTGCTCTGCAAGTGCCACAGAATGGAACGCATGTCCGTCATCTTCAGGCACTCCATTGGCTACGAATTGAAAACAGGGTCAAATTTAAGACACTGAGCCTTATGCACAGAATTAAATGGGGTAATGCCCCCAGATACTTACAAGCCCTCGTACAATCCTACACGCCGGCACGTTGCCTGAGATCCTCATCTCAAGTCCTTTTCTGTGTGCCCAAAGTGCGCCGAGCAAGGATGGGGGGAAGATCATTCTCCCTGTTGGGCCCCAAGCTTTGGAACTCTCTCCCTCTGCATTTACGCTTGGAAACTCGCTACATCCACTTCAGCAAAGCCATTAAAACATGGCTTTTTAATCAGTAACTGGCTCCTGCCTCTCCTCTGAGTTTTATGATCTGCTCATTGGGTAAGTATCTCTCAGCGCCAGGAAACCCTTTTTGGGTAGCTGTCGCGCTTTAAAAGCCCAATAAATAAATAAATAAATAAATAATGATCTGGTATCCCTTTTGTACTAATGCTGTGATGTTTTTTGTGTAGTGGTTTGTTGTTACTGGTATGTTTGGCAGGTCTCTACAAGCATTCTCTAGAGACCCACACTGCTTTGGCTGTTAGAAATGCACCAGGTGGCCAGTCGCAGTTAAGAGATATTGTTTACTAGGAGTGGACAAGTGCTAAGGGTTGCTTGGCACATGAAGGCCCCCAGAAAGACTGCACAGAACAGGTCCATCAAACCTTTTACATAGTTACCTCCTATTTGCAGAGTCCTGAGTAGGCGATAGAAACCGTAACTCTGTCGGCACATATTTGTTGTGCTGTGTATTGTGCTCCTATTTGCTTTGCTTGACTGAGTTTCCTATTGATTTCTTTTGCGACTAGTCTCTTATTCAGCATAATCAACCACTGAAGCATTTCTTTAGGATTTGTGGGTCCAAGGGGTTGTTTAACATTCAAGAAAATCCATCACAGAGGCAAGGACAAAGTGGGGACTGTGTGATGATGGAAAGGGCTGCTCATCAATCCTGGGAGGGGGTTCCAACTGGTGTCCAAATCTGAAGAAACAAAACTGGATTTCTGTGAAATAACCCTGGGCGTAGTTATGATTACGCACTGTGGAAAATGCTGTTCGCACTGATTGCACATTGCCGGATGCTTGTCCACACTGTGCAATCATTGCAAATCGCATCTTGCACAGTGCAAGCAGTCGTTTTCTGCTGCTCAAGTAGATTTGTACTCGAGCAGCAGCTTTCTCAACGCGGACTGGTAGTTTCTCATTGCGTGCTGTCGCGAGCATACGCGACCAATCGCAAAGAGAAACCAGACCTCCCCCCATTGAGAATCTCGCCGGGAGGTTTATTTTCCACGCTCGCGATCGGCAACTTGATGTTGCTGATCGCGAACGAGAAAAAAGTCTCGCCAGGATGTTATTTTGCTCGCTTGCGGTCACCAACTTGACGTTGGGGGCCGCGAGCAAGCAAAAAATGCCCGCTACCCTACACGTTTTTGCACTGTGCTACATGCAATTTGCGTAGTGTGTAGTTGCGCAAACTACGCAAGCGTAGTGTAGTCCTACGCCCAGGGTTAGTGAAGAGCAGGTTCTTCCTCCTATCTCATAGGAGGGATAAAAACCGGCAGTGTTTTTAAGTGTCTTTTTATTAATTTCTCCAGATCACCTTTTCTGGCACGGATCAAGGCAAACGGCAGACTGGTCTTTCAGGAAGGAATGCTCAACTTCCTAATGATTCCAAGGCCTTTTATCTGGTAGCTGAAGTAAGAAAGGAAGAAGTGCCTACTAACTATTGTTTCCTCGTTCATCCCCATTCAGGATCTCCATCTTCTTGCCTCCAAGAGCAACCTTTCCTGCCTTTGGGAGGAGAGGTGTATTACAAGGAAAGGGTAACATGTGGAGCTTAGTAGACAAATACCTTTGCTTAGCTAACAACCATGGGTACTCAAATGAGGGCCACAGCGGAGGCAGTGCAGTATCATGTTAATCTGGCCCAACATTCAAACTCTGAAAAGCAGATAAATCAGCTCAAATCCACCATATAATGTGGGTTAGAAAGTGATCTATTTTTGCTGCACACACTCCTCAGATGCCTGGTGTACCAGTAATGAAGCTGCAAGAGACTGGCACAAGAAGGTTGCTAGCTTTCTCATCTAGAGTTGTATGTTTCCTAACCTCAGATGTTAAACTGATGACTGGCACATGTGAAAGCTGGAGCCGAGAGTGTGAATCCTCAGCTCTGATGTTTCACAGATTCTTTTGTTGTCTGAGGCTCATGGAGGCTGTAGCCAGGTGTGTGACTCCTCAGCTCTGATGTTCCACAGGGTAGTGTTTTGTGAGCCTGTGGAATGAATCCTCAGCTCTGAAATTCACAGAGCTGTGTTTTTTTTTTGTTTGAGGCACGTGGATGCTGGAGCCAGGACCATGACTCAACTGTGATATTAATTCGAGCAGTGCTTCATGCTTTGTTTGTTTGAGGCTCATGAAGGCTGGAGCTCGGCCAGGGGGCACTGGGACAGATGTTATTTATTCTTCCCATAGACTAATGCATGAGATGGGAGGGTGATCTCAGCTGAGCACCATGGCCTATAACCAATACTGAGATGAGACACTGTGCCAATGAGTGACTTGGCAAATATTAACAACCAGGAATGCCCAGAAGATGGGCAGTGTATCCCTCCAGGCCACTCCATGTTTACCTGATATGCAAAGTTTTTGACTGTACACACGCGGTGGAGCACACCCCGAATAGTTTACCATAGTGGGACTCCAGGCAATTAAGGCGCTGGATCCTGGTAGCAAGGGAGACACCCATCACCATTTTCTTTGATGAGTGGCACTAGCTTAGTTGGCTCCTTGTTGGTGACCGATTATATTGGTTTACCTATTTGAAACAAAAAATAGGCCACTCAAGATCCACCAGGGTAAATGTGTGAGGAGTTACTGAATGTGGAAATAAGGTCTCTAAGGTCTTTTTTGATGCTGATAGGGTTAGACAACTTTTGAACTCCCTAACAAAATTATGTATATGACGTTATAAGCCATACATATGTATTGTTATTTGATTTGCCTTTTCACAAGGAGTTAATAGGTAAGTATATTGAATGGCAAGCATGTCTACAATCAGATCCTTATTAGGCTAGTAACTGTTTGCAAGGGTGGGTCTAATAGGGGGTTCTGCCTCCCCTAGCTTGTGAATGAACGTACAATGGATTGTACTGAGGAAACATACTTTTTTTCTGCTGTCTCAAGCATGTTTAAGCTAAAAACGAAATGCTTACAGTTCCAGGGAGAGGGGGTGGGGAGCTGGTGAGGAGTGAAGACCGTCACCTACCCCACCTCCTCAAATGTTGTTCTAGGAGAGTCAGATCATAGAGATTTGTTAAAGATATCCCCACAAAATCAATTTACACCAATAAATATGGATGGAATTCATTTACAATGTGGTCATCCTGAAAATCTGGAATGTTTAATTATTTTGTAGACGAATGCTGAACTCTCTGACCGTATTCTCACTCATCCCACAGAAAAATACTAGGGCCTCTCTTCAGAGCCCGGTCAATTGAGCAGTCCCAATGGTGTGGCTATACGTAATCCATGTGATTTTGTTCCCTAACTGTGTGATGTAATGAGATGACCTGGTCACTGCTTTGTGGAACTGCTGAGCGAAATGTCATACAAACAACGATTCACCATTAACTGTACCCACTAGCCCAACACAACTTGAGTTTGAATTTATCACGACTGACCGATCTTTATTATTGTTCAGATACTAGAAGAGGACATCATTTTACCAGAAGTTAATTTAATATACAATATATTGCTGGGAAGGAGTGAGGCTGAGCCGGAGTGCATTTACCATCTGAACTTTGCCTAGACAACATAACATACTCTAAGACAATTATATGGTGCAGTGGGCCTACCAAGTATTATAACAAAGAAGGGTTCCACTACCTAGGAATGCAAGTTGCAATATATAGCAGTTAGAGTTGCGAACTTAGTATTGTCCCCATGATGATTTGGCTCAAAAGGGATCTTTCACGCTGGGCCCCATTGCCATTATCAATATTGGGAAGGGTTGCTCTTATAAAAATGGTGAAGCTTCCCAAAATCTTACATGTCCTCCAGAACTTTCCACATTAAAATCTGTCATTTTTTTAAAAACAATTGGCATCCTTTATGTGAGCATTTCCTTGGCGGGCTGCCACGGAAAGGATGCTCTCTGCATGCATGGTAAACCATGCATGATAAACCCTTTTCCGCCTGGTTGACTCGTCGACCAGGCAGAAAAGCGGCAGAAGGTCTTCCCGTCTGCCATGGTACCCCCACCATACTGATATGGCGGGGGTAACTGGTATGCGGGCGGTGTTGTATGGCAGGCGGATCGCCACCGCCGTTTGGGGGGTGGCGATCCAAGCGCCATACTAATGGACCCCTTAGTGTATGGATATTCAGCCCTAGTAACACCTCAGCTAAAACAATGTAGTTGTGGAAAATGGGGCACCAGCCCCTACAAGAATACCTATATGGAAGTTGACTGATGGCTCATATTCTTGCAACCACAAAGGTGATGGATACTATAGGTTTATGGAAGGACAGTTTCCAGATGACTGGAATGGGAAGTTGATGGGCCTAACTCCCCCAGGGGTTAGGACAATGCTCCCTCAGGTAAGGACCCTGAAAGGGATACATGAATGGGATAGTGTCGGGATGGGTATGCCCCCTGCATTATACATAGGCATATGCACTTGTCCCTAGTGCCTGACTGCATGCAAAGTTGATATCCTGGCTTTTTATTTTGACCCTGAAGTCACACTAACCTAGGGTGTCTAAAGAGGCCTAGCCCTGTCCATGATAATGTGCGGTACAGGACCTCTCTTGTGACCAGGAGGGACGCAACAAGTGGGTCCTTATATTAAGTAATGTAGTAGAGTCCTTGCCCTAGGTACATAATGTAAGGCATTGGTGGCTGTGTAGCATGTTTTGTAAATTTATAAAGTGACTAAACCTTTTTTCTGTGTCAAAAAGGGCATGGCCTTCTGAACATCTCTACTAGGAAGTTAGGCTGTTATGTGACACCCAGACTTTTGCACTGACATTAAGGGGCATATTTACAAGGAGATATCGCCACCAGAACATCACTCTTAGTGACGTTGATATCGCCTCCAGGACAACTCTTTTAGTGACATTCTGGTGAGGATTTCCTCTTCTCCTTATTTACAAGCAGGTGGTAAGACACTTAACGTGGCTTAACGCTGCCTTGTAAATAAGGCCCCTTTTCACGCTTCACTTACCGTGAAAGGAGCATGCAATGGGTGTTGCAGGGGGAGTTCTGCGGCTTACCCATAGCTTTTTTATGCTGCCCCATATTTACAAGGATGGGGCAGAGCTAAAAACGAAGGCCAGGTAAAACCTGGTCTTAGGATGGTGAAGCGAGAAGAAAATATTAATTTCTCCTCGTATTTTATTCTTTCTATGTGTGCTGTATCCTACGTAGAAAAAGCAAATTGCCTTAAAAGATTGTTTATGTGCAGGAGAATATGTGATGTTACAACGCGTGGTGGTAGGTAGGTAACAACGCGGTCGTTACATCATACGCGTTGTTACCACAGATGGCATTACATCGCAAGTCGTTTCAACTACTTGGGCTAGATGGTGCGCTGGACTTAGGAATGGTATTAATTACTATTCCTACTTCAGTTAGTGCAAAAGCAGGGAAAGTGTTGGATTTCAAATCCAACACATTCCCTGGTGTTGCATGTCACCTAGCGCAAGTCGTTGAAGCGACTTGCGATGTAATGCCATGCGTGGTAACAACACAGACGATGTAACGTCCGTGTGGTATTACCAGCATTGTAAACGCTGTCTCCTATGCAGGATGGTGTCCTTTCCCACACATAAACAATCGCCCTAGCAGCGCAGGCACCCTTGCAACATGGCGCAAGGGTGCCTGCACTAGTGCTGGGCAGCTTTTCTAGCTCCAGCGCTATGGGAAATAAAGGAGTGTGCCGTATTTTTGTAAATAAGTTGCATCCCTGATTTTAAAAAAGGATGGAGCATAGCATTACCTATTTTTGAGTAACACCACGCTGCGACATTTTATTGTAAATATCCCCCTATGTTGAAAGCCTGCTTGTGTGAGTGTGCATTGCGTATGAAGCACATGAATGGTAATGGACTCTGTTGTATGAGTTTAAGTTCTAGGGCCAGAGGTATAATTTTTGTATGCCGTGGGTTACCATTGCACAAGATAGAGGGTTAGGATAGCTTCACTAGACAGTGGAAGTGTATTGCCTGCATTCACGTGGCTGATGAGCGGCGACTCAGATACTGAAGTGAGGAGTATGGAGAAAGGGATACCCTTAAATATTCAATGGGAGTCTTGTTAGCAAAAGGCTGCTGACTAGTTCTTTCAGAGCACTGCTATTTGGTAGATGGTGAGGGTGGGACTGAAGTTTCTGCTGCTCAAGGTGAAGAAGTATCAAGGCAGGGCCTGCCTTTTTGGCTATCTCATTACTGTATCAGGAAGGTGATGGCAGCTAGGAGACATAACTGATTGTACCCAAGTATTGGATACTCCTACTTGGAGCCAGCTCTGTTGCTATTGCATATGAGAACCACTGCTTAGCACACAGGCTGTATCTAGAGAGCAGGCTGGAAATTACATCTGCAAGAGAATCAACTCAAAATGTTTCTGAAGACCAAGACAGTGAATCCACTCTGGAAAATGTGCATAAAAGTGTGATCCAGGCCACCTCATTTCGTTCGAGTTCCAACACCAAGGAATAGAGTGCTTCCCAGAGAACTCCGAGGACTTCAGTGTGACCATCCCTGGGGTCCACATGACAGCCAGTGTCTAAGGGGTGAGGGCACATCACCTGTAGTCTAGAAATTGGTGGAAAAGCTGAGGCTCTGCCCGTCCATGGAGAAGCCTTCCTGTCACAACTGCCTGACACTGCAGAAGGAGAGATTGTCCAGGAGAAGAAACCAAGCATGCTCTCAGGGTGAGGGGCACCCAAAAGTAGCTGACTGGTAAGAGGGAGGAGCAAAGCAGGCCCAGATTCAAAGTCTCCAAGGTATCCTAGTCTTTTGTTGCAGCTCCCACAGTGGGCAGCGTAATGAAGTAATCAACAAGTTGTCATCATGTGGACTGTCATTCCAGCCATCAACCTGCTAGCACTTGTGGTACCAACCCAAGAGGAGCTGCTGTTTTAACCTCCAGAGCTGCAACTGCTGAAGACGAGTCTCTGCCTCCGTCGGCATCCAGGAACAGAACTGCCAAAAATGAGCGCCCATCTGCAAGCCTCCCACGCAACAACTGCTGAAGAAGAACGCTGCCTTTGTTGGCTCGAAGGCCATGAACACTGACAAGCTCACTGAACTTGTTACTCAGTATTAATATTAAGGGGATGAGACTGCCATCTGTGGTCTCCTGCATTGGCGCCGAAGCTCAAGAATGCAAAGACGCAGATTGTAACAGCTGCGCCTGTATTTTACCACCATCACTGAGCAGTTAAAGCGGACTGGGTCAGCACAAACTGAGGTCTGTGCCTGAATATTATTATTATATTCTAATCAGAGGTGAGGGAGGTGGATTCTGGATCCATTCACTTTCCAAAATAGCATGAGATCATCAAAGGGGAATGGATCACTTGTCCTGCTCAATCATTGGGTATAAAGGAAACGAGGATGTCCCAGTTGAAAAAAGGCCCTCATGGACGTGATGGGTATGATGGTATCTGAAGCGGTATATGTTGGTTCTCCGCTTATAAATCACGTCACTGCATAATCATTGGGTCTGATTTCGTTTTATGCAGCCTCCACCAGGAGGTTATTACACAAGTTTGACACAGTAGTGAGCCAGTGATAAAAAGGGGAAAGTTAAAAAGATCTCAACCTAAGTATTACAAACTTTATTAAGACTCGGTTGTAGGTCTCAATGGCTCTTCATGAGTGCTTCAACATGGACTGAGTTACGGGTACAGGATGCACTCTGAGCAGTCGTGATTTAAAAAAGGGGGAATCTACAAAACGGTCGACATGTTTCTGCCTTGATCTGCCTTGGTATAGGGCTTACGGGCATTCATCAGGACCAGTGGTTGGGAAACGTGAGGGTTTAAACATAAAGAGGTGCTCAAATGTGAACGGAAAAAGGTATTAACCTGTTTCTTCAGAATGGAGGTCTTACGGTACCTGTGGAGAGTAAACACAAGGTTTCGACATACATACAGGGTCAGGGGAAGAGGGACATTCATACCGAGCAGAACGTTGCTGCTGATACCTTTACATTACACACGATGATGTAAACAGCTAAAATGGCAATACTTTAAAACCGGTTAGCAAACATGGCAATGTCAACTCTCTCTTTTTCTCTCCATGCTCATGCAGCGGGTATTTAGCGTGCTAGTTCGACAGTGGTTGCATGGTGTTAGTGTCAAACAAGGACGTTGTACTTGACTACGGTGGGAGTAGTGAGTCAAAGGTGGTCAGCTATGCGATACAGTGTGAGTGTTTAGCAATGGTTACCTCGCGCATTTAATTAACACGCTCCTGTCGGATCGTAGAGCTCTTGGAAAGGGCTAAGGGGTAAAGAATGGGAGGTTAGCATGGGTGGGGTATGATAATTGCGGTTTTGTGGCGATATCTTCCCCGGTCTTGCTACCTGTTGCACCCGATCCTCGACTTGCTAGGCCAATGCGCTGTTCTGCTCTTGTTGATCCGGAAACGTGAGATACTGTTTCCGGGTCATTTTTATACTGAGGGTGGGTCCTGGCGGAGGATACCTATTGGTTGTTCATTGTTTCTATGAAAACCTAAGGTAGCGGATTAGGTTATCATTCATGGCCAGATTTGCCAATAAAAGGAGCCGCAACCTCAAAGACATCCTGGTACATACGAGACCACCGCCTAAACCCCCCAGGCAACACACCAGCTTATGGGGTAACCCACAAGTACAAGGACACTACTCGTGCGGATCGTGCTCTGTCTGTGGACTGACGAAACCCACTAAAGAACTCCAATTACTACCAAACTTCAAATGGACTCTTAACAGCCATACCAATTGCAACACCACACATGTGATTTACATGATCACATGTCCATGCAACCTGAGATACATTGGTATGACCTGTAGAAAAGCTAAACAAAGGCTGTGCGAACACAAAAGCAATGTGAAGTGCAAAAAGAGCACGACGAAAATGGCGACTCACTACCTAGAAAAAGGACACACCATCCAAGATCTACAGTGGGTCATCCTTGAAACTTTGCCAAACAGAGATCACAACGCCGAGAAAATCCTCTTCGAGAAGGAACAACGATGGGTACATAGACTCAGAACTGATAGCGAAGGTCTGAATGACAATATACCCTGGCTGGCCCTGGCAAATAAATGATAACCTACTCCGCTACCTTAGGTTTCCATAGAAACAATGAACAACCAATAGGTATCCTCCGCCAGGACCCACCCTCAGTATAAAAATGACCCGGAAACAGTATCTCACGTTTCCGGATCAACAAGAGCAGAACAGCGCATTGGCCTAGCAAGTCGAGGATCGGGTGCAACAGGTAGCAAGACCGGGGAAGATATCGCCACAAAACCGCAAGTATCATACCCCACCCATGCTAACCTCCCATTCTTTACCCCTTAGCCCTTTCCAAGAGCTCTAAGATCCGACAGGAGCGTGTTAATTAAATGCACGAGGTAACCATTGCTAAACACTCACACTGTATCGCATAGCTGACCACCTTTGACTCACTACTCCCACCGTAGTCAAGTACAACGTCCTTGTTTGACACTAACATCATGCAACCACTGTCGAACTATCACGCTAAATACCCGCTGCATGAGCATGGAGAGAAAAAGAGAGAGTTGACATTGCCATGTTTGCTAACCGGTTTTAAAGTATTGCCATTTTTTAGTTGTTTACATCATCGTGTGTGATATAAAGGTATCAGCAGCAACGTTCTGCTCGGTATGAATGTCCCTCTTCCCCTGACCCTGTATGTATGTCGAAACCTTGTGTTTACTCTCCACAGGTACCGTAAGACCTCCATTCTGAAGAAACAGGTTAATACCTTTTTCCGTTCACATTTGAGCACCTCTTTATGTTCAAACCCTCACGTTTCCCAACCACTGGTCCTGATGAATGCCCGTAAGCCCTATACCAAGGCAGATCAAGGCAGAAACATGTCGACCGTTTTGTAGATTCCCCCTTTTTTTTCCCCCCTTTTTTAAATCACGACTGCTCAGAGTGCATCCTGTACCCGTAACTCAGTCCATGTTGAAGCACTCATGAAGAGCCATTGAGACCTACAACCGAGTCTTAATAAAGTTTGTAATACTTAGGTTGAGATCTTTTTAACTTTCCCCTTTTTATCACTGGCACACTACTGTGTCAAACTTGGGTAATAACCTCCTGGTGGAGGCTGCATAAAACGAAATCAGACCCAATGATTATGCAGTGATGTGATTTATAAGCGGAGAACCAACATATACCGCTTCAGATACCATCATACCCATCACGTCCATGAGGGCCTTTTTTCAACTGGTACATCCTCGTTTCCTGTATACCCAATGATTGAGCAGGACAAGTGATCCATTCCCCTTTGATGATCTCAGACTGTGCCTGAATGCCAGTAGAGGGAAGCTGTTGCAGATAATGCTAACTGTTTGCTGGCATTGATTTGTTGGGCCAAAAACAACTGAACTGTTGTACTGGTGAGTCTTCAAGGTGATCACTATTAAAGTGTTAGTAATCAATGAGAACTAGCTCTGGTTTTAATTATTTGTATGTCTGCGGGTGGAGGAAAACCATTAGGTTTTATGAAGGCCCTCACCCACCAACCTAGTTGGTGGCATGCTTCATCATCGGGCCCCACCTGAGGTACCGAGTGTACCTCAGGTGTGCTTCAACACCAGATTACTGCGGAGCAGGGTTTTTTGGTTCGTGAGGGTGCTGTGAGTGTGCTCTGAGTGAGGTTTAAAATACTGTCCTGGTGTCCCAAAGACTGTTTTAATGGTGGGCCCCAGGCAGTCAATAAAAACAAAGGCTATCTGACGTGCATGGTAGGGTTATGGCCTCCGACGTCCTGTGCGGTCAACTAGTTTCAGACAGGCCTTTTTCTTCTACTAGTTTTCATCAGGGCCTTATATGTGTAGGGTGTTACAGGGGTTAGTATGAGTTAGCCTTCCACACTACATGATGTTCCCTTACCTTCTTTGTTACGATGTTTCCTTGCTCATCTGTGAACTGTTCTTCCGTCACTTGCTCACCGGGGATGTCTTGTACTTCATTACCCTGTGGAGAGAAGGAGAGAGTCGGAAATAAGGAAGGCTCGCTCGTTTTATGGCCAAATTGACATGAAGCAACTGTGGCAAATATGGTGGCGTCCAATTGTAAAGATTCGAAACACATTTGATATCTCATTTCTTTTGACAGAAAGCATTTGTCCAAAAACAGTTCACCCTGCTCTCCCATGCCATCAGCTGCAGTGAAACCCTCACAGGGCATATTTTTCTTCTATACCACTGTCATGAACACTGGGCATTGCTTGCGCATGACAGCTTTGTAGAGCACAAGGCACCCTCTATCACCCACCCCACGACCCCATTGGACCTCCAGGCACGGCTATCTCACCTACAATGCACACCTGGAACACCCCTTTCACCTTATGCAATGCCCAGATAGATGACTGGATGAAGATTTCTCAAATGCTTTGGTGTCCTGCTGCTAGTATAGTGCCATCATCCCAAAAGGAAATCTTTCCTGGTACAACTCTGTCACTTGCCTACTGCACAACTCTCATCTGTGTGTCCCTCGTGAGAGGGATTCTCTGCTCTGTATGTCACTGAAGGGAATGTCATCTCTAACCTGCGTTAGTAAAGCCCCTATCCTCTCTTTGTGGATTACATCTGTTAATTCCCCACCTCCACAGCTCCCTACTCTTTCCCACTTCCACAATTATATAATCAGCTTTTTAGCTACCAACAGAACATAAGTAGTCATAACCTGTGAAATAAGAAGCCGAATTCAGCTCTGACATAATGTATGATCTGTCATATTTATTTACAAGAATGGAGTCTATGTGATAAAGTACCTCTACCCAGAATAGCACTACTTTCAGAAAATTCCATAACATATGAGAGTGACCAGGGAGCATTTTGCAATTTGAGTAAAAGTATGATCCACATATTAACAAAGCAGCCTTCTTCCTGAGTGAAAGGGAAGTCAAAAGATAGAACGTCTGTTTGCGTAACGGAAGCTGAGATGTAATTTTGCTATAACATTCATCCGACACACCTCTTCCCATAATTTAGGGCATAGCTTGCCTTTTCACGTTACAGGTAGGTCTCATTATGGGAAAGTTTGTCTGTTGCCTTGTGTCTTCATGGGCAGTCAGGCAGCGATTGGAGTGTCGCCAGCATTCCACATCTTTCCTTCATTTTATTGGCGCTGGGATAGGAAGGACAGACAATTGGTACGGGATTGGAAAACTACTAGAAAGGGATCTGAGTTCAACACAGGTGTGAACAACTTTATGATGCTTTTCTATATATTTTTGAGCGGCTAGAGAAATGCCACAATTCATTTGTTGGTATCTAAGTAGCTTTAGGTGTGTTGAGAATGTTGTTGTGCATCTCAATTACAGATCTAGTTCTATCTAATATTTTTTGTAGTATCATTTGTATTGTTCAAAGTTGGAAAACCTGGGTTCCAATGAACTTGTTATTAATGTGGATGCCCTTGATACTCAATTTCCATGCTCTGGATACACATATCCACAAATAGTCTTATCAGGTGGGTGTTTTTCTTAGGTACAGCTACTATTAGTGACATCCAAGGTCTGTGGCCATTGAAAGCTTCTGTCATGTCTTGGCTGAGGAGATTTTTTTGCTTTTCTCCAACTTGTAGGTGTATCTGCACACTGAAATGAGGCTAAGCCACTAGCTGTAGTGCTTCATTCATGTGCAATGTTTCCTGATGTCCAACGAACTTCCCCAGATCTTTCAATATTTTAGGAAACTAGCCTTCAATGTTTTCAGAACTACATGTGCGGACATTATCTGCTGAGTAGTGACACTGCTTAGGAGGTGCGGAGCTGGTACGCCATCCCAGGGGATATTAAAGCTTTCCCTCGGTGCTATGGATGTGTATCTGTTAACTTCACACACACACAACCCACTAGACACATAAGTTTGCACCCACTGGCAGCCCTATCGTAACAGCCTCCCCTCTGCTTGTATTCTGCTACTCTCAGTGAACATGATATTGCATGTAGTTTGGTGTCCAGTACCAAGAAGGCTGCATAATAGCGGATTTCCAAAGTGAAAGAGTGTTTTCTATCAAATTCATATTGTGTTATAAGTTTTTGAAGATGGATAACGTACAGGTGTTCATGGTCATACTCTGGGAAGAGTAATCATGAGAGTATTGTTGCTGTCTGTGCTTCAAACACAGGCTCTTGGGGGCCTTATGGACAGCTCAGATGCTCACAGACTTCAACAAAGTAATAGCCTTATGGCTAATAGGTCAAGTGTGTCTTATGGTTGGACACAGTTCAGGGTGGGGAAGGAATAATTCACACCTGTAGTAGATTTAACCGGTCTATGGCAAGGCATGTTTATCATTACAATGTGTTTTTTGCTGGCTAGACCCTCACTATACAACCTGTGATTTGTCTTTCTTACTTCCATGCTGGCACTGTGGGAGTTGGCCCTGGCCTTTGCTCAGGCAATGTGTATTAATAATGAATCTTCAGGTCTTTCTTACTCAGTGGTCTAACAATCTTTAATAATTAGCATGCATGCTGCTTCCTAAAATGTTAATTTTTGAAAGTTAAAATGTCCAATCAGCCTTCTCAACATCGTGGCAAAGTCATCAGTTGATTTATTTCGTGCCTGACACTCCTGGGTGAAAACATATCATTCATAATCAGTGCATTTATGAGGTTGATACTGTATTTATGTGCTTCAGCGGTCATTCGTGAAGGGTATACAAGTGCTCCAAGTGGCCGGTGTGAAAATGTAAATGGTATTTACTCGCATTTAGTGTACCTGAAGTCACCTTCAGTCCTATTTTCTTCCTCAAGCTACGATTGCTCCCCGGAAGTGCCTGTCTGAGTAAATGAGCTGGTTTGCATCTAGGCTCTTGAGGTGTGAAAACCCGAGAAGAGCTTACTCAACTGAAACGGATTATATTCTGGTACTATCTGAAGGCCATTCTGTCTTGTTCCCAGGATCTCTGTCTAGGACCCTGCTTGCATTGTGTTGCTTTCAATAAGTAATGTTTACTAGCAACTTGTGTTTGCTAAAAAACACATTTGCTCTTAATACCAATGATGAGGGAGTATCTGGTTGTTGGAATCTGTGTCTCACTGATTCTTTTTTGTCAATAAAGTCTTTTAGACTCCGATTGGCACAAGAACAGATTTCCTTGGCAACGGCTTTTACATGGGAGAAAGGAAGGACAGAGTTGTGGTAAAGAAACTTCAGAAACATGTTCATCATCGCTACAGGGGATAGGAATGTACATACATTCCAGTCAATGGGACCATTCTGGTTGCATGTTACTCGAAAATGCTTATTTTGTTTGCATGTGATTCCGAAGGTCCCAAACTGGATGAAACACTTTTATTGTGTCCCAAATTTAGCAAATAAAATTGTTTGTGATTCACGTTTGTTACAAACACTTCCACAAGAGACTTCATTCTGGATACAGGAGCTGAATATTTAAGCTATCAGGGAGAGGGAAGTGTAGTATTTTGAGCATGGTACCCTAACGATGATCCACATCAGAAATATACAAAAGCGTCTGTTCTCTTCCATCCTCTGCTGCTAGTAGGTCTGTATGTATATATCAAATAAAACAGAATGCCTCAATCAAAGAAATGCAGGGAGCTTGTATGGAGAGGTGCCCAGCCTTAGACCCAGCCTCTCCATATCAAGCCTGTCATATATCTGTCCGTACTCTCAGCCGAAGCTGCCTCTCTCCAGTAAGATGGTCCTGATCTTCATAAACACCGAGTAATGACTGTGTAAATATTTTGTTTCTTTTTTCTTTTTCTTCTTAAATATCTATTCTGCTAAATGTTTAAAGGAACATTTTTCTATAGATGAAGAGTGGTAAACAATCAAGTAGCATGCATCCTACCTCCCATGTGAAGAAAGAGCTTTTAGAATTTCCACATTCAAATGCACCCATTTTACTTTTGAAAATCAGTAGACCAGTGTTCTAATCCTGGCTTTTGCATGTTACCAAAAATTGTGTAAGAGGAACATAATGTTATGTTATGTTACATGGGTATTTGTATAGCGCATGTACACCAACAGGTTTCTTGGCGCTGTATTGTGAGGTTGGATTGTAGGACTCTTGTTATAGAGGCCTGTAGGTTACTGTGTCATTTCTGCTCCTTTCTCTGGTGACCCCTCTATAATTTGGCTAAGTCTCAGCACTGCCCAACCTTCATCACCATAAAGCTGTCATTGGAGTCCTCACACTGCTCTGGTCCAGTCTCGTGACCCGCCCTCCTTGACAGTAACACTGTGCCATGCTGCCATCGTCGTCAAGTTGACCTCAGTGTGCTCCCAACCTCATTATCCAATTACAGTTCACTGAGCTCCGATTTCTGTAGGCTGATGCAGACCATGGAATGAAGCCCCAGCCTCAAGTCATCACTGAGTATCAGTGTGTGCCTTCTGCTAAGCACGCCGCCATCTGATCTCTGGACAGCCGCCCATCACTTTACAGGCCTGACGGTCATGTGTTCATCATCCTGCCCACTGCTCACTGGGCCACCTGATTTACTCCTTAATACTGTGACTATGTACCCAGTGACACAAAACTTAAATTGCCATGGTACCCCCATATTCGGCCTCCTCAGTCTAACAACTTTGCACACACCCCGATCTCTCCAACCCTTTCCAGGGCACTTCCTTCCCCGTGTTATGGTGTTTTTGTTCTTAATGCCCTCTTCCCACTCTGCCTCTGGACCACCTTGTCAGAGGGGTATCTTCATTCTTGGAGTCTCCGCTCTCGCCCGGCCTCGGATCCCGCCTCCGTACCTTGACAATGACCCGGCGCCGGACCACCCTCGTCGTCATGGTGTCCTCGTCGTCGGTGGCGCCCTCGCTCTCGCCCAGCTCCTTGTCCAGCTCCTGGTGCACGTGCTTGAGCACGAAGCGCACCGAGCCCTTGATGATGTGCAGCACATTCTGGCAGCTGACCAGGAAGAAGCCAAGCAGGACCAGGCTGACCAGCAGCTCGGTGAGGAAGCCCAGCATGCTGGCGACGCTCCTTGGGGGTCGCGGTCCCCTGTTCACGCGCGCAGGTCACCCCGCATCCCTCTCTCTCCGACGCGTGGGCGCAAGCTCTAGACTCGACAGAAGCAACGGCCCCGGCCTGCGCAGCCTGACTGCGGCTCCCGAGTCTGGGTGCTAAGAAGGTAATCCAAGCCCGGCAGCGGCTCCGACTGTGGGACTGCTCTCGGCCCCCGCGTCCCGGGCAGCTGTAACTTTAGCCTTGAACAGCAGCTGCCTCGCGTCAAAGTGTCCGTCACGCGGCCTCTGCCATGGACACCTGCTCCTCCCCCATTATCCACCACCAACCGCGAGTATGTCCAGGCGCAGAGCAGCTCCCTGGAAGAGAGCGAAGCCTGCAGCCTTTCTTCCAGAATCGCACTGCGGCCGTGTTGTTTTCAGCAGGGAGAGAGCTACAACTGCCCTCTAGTCTGTGGCGCAGGACGCATCTGAGTTTTCAATCAGATTCCCGCGCGACCGCTGTCAGCTCGGCCTGCGGCAGACAGTGGAAAATACTTTATCGACAGGTCAGCGCCCCTCAAAGTAGGTCGGCGTGTGAAGTGCACAAACGTGACATGCTTACCGTTTAGTGGTGCTGTCATGTGCGGCTTTACTCCTAGTTCTTGCATTCTTTCACATCCTCCTGATTTTGTTTTAGAGCAGTTTAACCAGAGACCCTCACCCCCCCCCCCCCCCCCCCCGAGAAAACCCCCAAACGTCCAAAGAGAACTTAAGAAAGATTATTTTTTTTAAGGTTTGGTAATTGTGATGGGGGGCCGCCCAGGAATGCTGAGGGGCCTAGCAGCTAGGGCCACAGGGGACGCTATGTATGACAATGACAACAATATGCTTGGCAGTTGTGGACCAGAAGTCCCGAGCGACCCTTTATTTAAGCTCTCTGGCCACGCCTGGCCAGAGAGTGATACAATGTTGTGTGTTTCTTCCGGGGCAACTGCCTCGCTCATACATAACGACTAGACCGTTACATCCCATCCCAAATTGGTCCTTTAACACAAAAAAAACTAACATGCAAAATCTGGCTGGGCCGAGGATTCGGCCTGAGGTTATATGGACGCTGGCAGATTTCCTGACCTTGTCCATGCTGCACCAGCTGTTGGGCACTCGCCACACGGTCAGGGCTGGTAATCTCAGACAGAGGCTGCCTTGTGGGGCTTGCTGCTGGTGTATCACTCAGAATATCTCCAGAACTGTCCAATGGGAGCTCCACCCTTGGTGACATCTCTGTACCTTGAGACATTCTCCCGACTGACGGGACCTGTTTGAACCAAGAGATATTTAGTGTTATCTCTTCCCCATCTCATTCCGCGGTAATGGCCGTCCCTTTCGTTGACTTCACAACCCATGGTCCGGGTTCATAAGGGGTGCGGAACTTTCCTCCAGGCCGCCGGGTCAGAAGTAACACAGAACTCCCTGGGACTAGCCACTGCGTGCGCGCCCTTCTGCGCCAGCTGGCCTTTTCTTTGGTACTGCGTCTTCGCTCTTGCGTGTCTGTCAGATTGTATGGTTCAGCATTCCAGTTGTCCGCCATGGGCAGCAGGTCATGCCGGGGGCCAGTTAACAAGAGTGACCAGGGGGATCGCAGTGTTGTGCAGTGCGGTGTGCTCCTGTATTCCCTCAAGAAGTGTTGTAGAGCTACTTCTGGTTCTTTCTCCTCTGCTGTTGCTATGCGTAGAACTTTGTTGATGGTGCGCATAAACCGCTCAACTTCGCCGTTGGCTTTTGGCCATTGTGGAGTAATCCGAACGTGCTTTATTCCAAGCTCTTTCAGAAAGTCTTTGAATTCGCTGCCTTGGAACGGGGGCCCGTTGTCTGACTTAATGACGTGAGGTAAACCGAACAGAGCAAATGACTCGTGGATGGTGCTATTTCTACTATTGGATATTTGGTGAATCTGTTGACTAGAACAACGGTGATCCTTCCATCCGGGAAACTTCCGAAGTCAAGACTGAGCCATGACCATGGCGACGGAGCTGGATGTTCTGTAATGATTGGAGCGGGAGCCTCAGAGTTGCTGGTGAGTTGGCAGGCTCTGCAGTTGCGCACTACTGTGTTGACACTCGAGGTTAGGGAACCACACTTTTTCCCTCACCCTTGATTTCATCCTCCCGGTGCCTTGGTGGCCTTCATGTGCGAGGATCGTGGCTTGTTCTTGTAAGTCCTTTGGTATCATGACCCGTGATCCTCTCAGGATGATGCCATTGCCTGCTGCACTAAGTTCATCATGAACTCCCCAGAACTGTCCTAGGCGAGCTCGGTCGGCCTCGTTCCATCCTTGAATATTTCTGAGGAAACTTTCCCAGGATCCGCTCCTGAGGGCGTCAGCTACTCGATTGAGGACTACATCTGTGTCTATGTGTGCCTTGATTCCGTCGATTGACATCTCACGGGGTCACGACCATTGGGAGCCCAAGTTGATGAATTCCTCAGTCTTGTACTCCTGGTCCATGTCCAATTCAGCTGTTAGTGCGGGGTGGCGAGAAAGAAAATCGGCAGGATTCTTTGCCCCAGGTCTGTATCCGAGCTCCATCTGATAATGTTGCAGCTGTTTTGCCCACCTTTCAATCCTGGGAGGGGGTGAGGCTCTATCCCCTTGAACAAAGGCAGAAGTGGCTGTTGGTCTGTCACCACTCTGAACTGGTTGCCGCTCACATATAAGTGAAAATGATTGCAAGCCCATTTGACGGCTAGCGCCTCTCGCTCTATTTGTGAGTACAGAGCTTCCATTGCGGTAAGTGCCTTGCTTGCAAATGCTAGCGGGACCCAAGTCCCTGGGTCTGTCTCTTGGTCAAGCAGTGCCCCTAACCCAACTGGGCTGGCGTCGACTAGCACCTCCGTGGGCCGAGTAGTGTTGAAGTAGGCCATCGTGGTACTGTCCAGCACAGCTGATTTTGCTTGGTTGAATGCTCTGTCTTCATCTGGTTTCCATCGCCACGGGGTCTCTTTCTTTGTCAGGTTTCGCAAAGGTTCTGCAATTGTAGCTAGGTTCGGGATGAATCTTGCACAGTAAGTTGCCATCCCTAGGAAACTTCTTACTTCTGACGTACTGGTCGGGGCAGGAGCAAGCTGGATAGCTTGGGACTTCCTGGGGTCTACCTTGACATCATCAGCGCTGAACACATATCCGAAGAAGTCAATTGTTCTGCGAAAGAATTGGCACTTTCTTTATGAAGGGTCACGCCGTGCTCTGCTAACCGCTGCAGGGTAGCCCTGAGTCGTCGGTGGTGTTCCTCGATTGTTTTTGAATGAATCAAGATGTCGTCGCTTACATTGAGGATGCCTTGGAGACCCGATAAGACCTCTCTAACTGCATTTTGAAATATTTCGGCCGCCGAAGATATCCCGAAATTTAGTCTCTTTACCGGCGGAGTCCAAGATGGGTCGAGAATGTTGTAATGTATCTACTTTCTTTTGCTAGCCTTAACTGGTGATAGCCGGCATTTAGATCCAACTTTGAGAACCATTGCGCGCCATTGAGGTCAGCTAGTATGTCGGCTACTGTTGGTGTCTCTCCCGTTTGATGGCCTGGTTGGGTATCCTCATGTCGATACAAATTCGAATTTTTCCTAGTTGCTTCGGTTTTTCGGCTATCTCCATGGGGGATACCCATGGAGTGGGACCTGTAACAATTTCAATCACCCCCTGTTGCTCTAGTTTTAGGAGTTCTTGCTCGCATGAGTTCCAGGACGTCATCCGTTTGGAGTGCTTTCACAGCATTGGCAAACGCAATTAGACTGAGGTCTTCCGCAGTATGGCTCCCGACAAGTATGTCTGCCTCTCTGTCGACGTGAAAAGTTGTTGTGACCTCCTTGTCTTCCGATTTCACCTGGACCACCATTTTCCCTTTGAGGGGAAGCGGCTTCTGGCTTCCGTACATCAGGATCCTGATTTTAGATGAGGTGAGCTGCAGTTTTGGATCAGGTTGTTGGTTGAGCGCGGCTTCCATCACGGTCGCTCGAACGTCGTATAGCTCATGCGACCGAGCCAGTATCAGTATTTCCTCTCGGGTGATCCGTGGTTGTCGAAGTATGAGTGTCCGCAGTGTCTTTTTTGCGGCAGCCTTGAATGAGTTGTGCTGTTACTTCCTTGGCCTGATCATCCTCGGTGCACGTGCTCACTAGCTCTCTGAGGCGTTCGTGGAATGCGTCCATTGACTCCCCTTCCCTTTGTCTGGCTTGCCATCATTTGAAACACTCGTAGTGAGGGATAAGTTGGGGGTCAAAGTGATCATTTAATGCTTTGGCTGCTGCGTCATAGTCGTTGGACACACCAGTGTTTGGGAGGTGTGCAAACAGCTTAAAAATGTCATCTCCCGCGAAGTGTAAGAGGAGCGATCTTTTAACTGCTCCGTCTTTTTCTTGAGTTGCCTCGAAGTAGTTGTTGAGGCGACTAACCCACACTGTCCATCTCAGCGATGCAGTAGACGGATCAATTAGTTCGCTAAATGGTGGTAGTGCGTGGATTTGTGAGTGTACCAGAGGTGGCGGTGGTTGCGCAGGTTGTGCAGCTTGCTGTTGGGCTGCTGGGACCGGTTGATTCGACATGGTGTGTTAACCGGGGTTTTTAGCCCTCGTTCTGGCGCCTTCAGCTCCTCTCTGTTGCTCTTGCCAGTGCTTGTTTGCTATTTAGGTGCTGGAATAATGTCTTTTGCTCCTATTAGAGAGGTATTGTCCTTTGTTTAGCTCCCTTAATCCTTTTGGTTTTGCCAGTGCTTGTTGTTCTTTTGTGTTTTACTGTCTGTTTTTTTCCACCTCAATCCAGTTTGGTTGGCTTGTGCTTGTTGATTTCAGGGTTGTCTGCCCTCTGCCTGTGCCTCTGGTGTGGTATCTCGTGTCCAAACAGTGCTACTTGTTCTCCGTCCCCACCTGTGCTTAAATGAGGCTGCCTGCCGTCTAATTCTCTTGCGCGGGCGTTGCCTTCGCGCTGACTGGGATGCACTCGTGTACCTCGGGGGGTTCTGCGCATGCGCGCACTTGATTTAGCACCGCAGGTCCTCCGGGGTACGTCGCGGCTTCTCCTCTACCGCGCGCAGGCACTTGTGAAGCTACTAGGTGAGCCACGTTGGTCCGCTTGTCTTTGCGCCGCTTACCGGGATCTTGCCACTGTTCTTCGGTGCATTTCCGCGGGGGCCGCCACTGCCGTAAGTCAGTACGGGCGTGTTCTCATACAGTCACAGGAGGCGTTGCCTTCATTGATGCACGTTGTCTGCACCCCGCCCTCGTCGCCAGTATGATGGGGGGCCAGCGCCGCCCAGAAACGATGAGGGGCCTAGCAGCTAGGGTCACAGGGGACGCTATGTATAATAATGACCACACTATGCTTGGCAGTTGTGGACCGGAAGTCCAGAGCGACTTCGGTCCCTTTATTTAAGCTCTCTGGCCACGCCTGGCCAGAGAGTGATACAATGTTGTGTGTTTCATATATAACAACTAGACCGTTACATCAATCAAATAATAAAAGTTTGGAGGAACAGTCGCAAAAGGGCCGTACTTATACACATCTATGGCATCGCAAAAAGGAATAACAAGTATCCAAGTTGTGTGTTTCATATATAACAACTAGACTAGATTTCATTTCCTCGCACTCGGCGAGGCCAGACAGTTTTAGCTGGGTCCGACATCTTGGGTTGGGTTGTGAGGCGAGGCACTCCGCGGCCATCTTGCGTAAGGCAAGAGGCTAGTAGGCGGTCCTCCGCACTCTGAGGTGCTACATAAGGATTTTCGAGGTAAGGTCAGTTAGAACCTTGCTTTCAGCGCATTAGCTGCCGCGCCTTTTACTCGTTATTTTTAAAGTGTTTTGCTGTGCTTTTATCCCGCGGCGCTTAAAGCTTACTTATTAGCGCTTTAACGCTCACCTTGTCAGCGCCTTAAAACTCTCTTGTTAGCGCTTCTGGCTAGTATTCCCTGAGTAACTCTTATCTTGTCGGCGTCCGCAGGCCGGGGAAGTTTGGGAGGCTCACCTGCATTTAAGATTTCATTTCCTCGCACTCGGCGAGGCCAGACAGTTTTAGCTGGGTCCGACATCTTGGGTTGGGTTGTGAGGCGAGGCACTCCGCGGCCATCTTGCGTAAGGCAAGAGGCTAGTAGGCGGTCCTCCGCACTCTGAGGTGCTACATAAGGATTTTCGAGGTAAGGTCAGTTAGAACCTTGCTTTCAGCGCATTAGCTGCCGCGCCTTTTACTCATTATTTTTAAAGTGTTTTGCTGTGCTTTTATCCCGCGGCGCTTAAAGCTTACTTATTAGCGCTTTAACGCTCACCTTGTCAGCGCCTTAAAACTCTCTTGTTAGCGCTTCTGGCTAGTATTCCCTGAGTAACTCTTATCTTGTCGGCGTCCGCAGGCCGGGGAAGTTTGGGAGGCTCACCTGCATTTAAGATTTCATTTCCTCGCACTCGGCGAGGCCAGACAGTTTTAGCTGGGTCCGACATCTTGGGTTGGGTTGTGAGGCGAGGCACTCCGCGGCCATCTTGCGTAAGGCAAGAGGCTAGTAGGCGGTCATCCGCACTCTGAGGTGCTACATAAGGATTTTCGAGGTAAGGTCAGTTAGAACCTTGCTTTCAGCGCATTAGCTGCCGCGCCTTTTACTCATTATTTTTAAAGTGTTTTGCTGTGCTTTTATCCCGCGGCGCATAAAGCTTACTTATTAGCGCTTTAACGCTCACCTTGTCAGCGCCTTAAAACTCTCTTGTTAGCGCTTCTGGCTAGTATTCCCTGAGTAACTCTTATCTTGTCGGCGTCCGCAGGCCGGGGAAGTTTGGGAGGCTCACCTGCATTTAAGATTTCATTTCCTCGCACTCGGCGAGGCCAGACAGTTTTAGCTGGGTCCGACATCTTGGGTTGGGTTGTGAGGCGAGGCACTCCGCGGCCATCTTGCGTAAGGCAAGAGGCTAGTAGGCGGTCCTCCGCACTCTGAGGTGCTACATAAGGATTTTCGAGGTAAGGTCAGTTAGAACCTTGCTTTCAGCGCATTAGCTGCCGCGCCTTTTACTCATTATTTTTAAAGTGTTTTGCTGTGCTTTTATCCCGCGGCGCTTAAAGCTTACTTATTAGCGCTTTAACGCTCACCTTGTCAGCGCCTTAAAACTCTCTTGTTAGCGCTTCTGGCTAGTATTCCCTGAGTAACTCTTATCTTGTCGGCGTCCGCAGGCCGGGGAAGTTTGGGAGGCTCACCTGCATTTAAGATTTTATTTCCTCGCACTCGGCGAGGCCAGACAGTTTTAGCTGGGTCCGACATCTTGGGTTGGGTTGTGAGGCGAGGCACTCCGCGGCCATCTTGCGTAAGGCAAGAGGCTAGTAGGCGGTCCTCCGCTCAGCGTAATAGTACTTTAGGATGGATGGATCGACGCGCAGCGCTCGCGCGCAGCGGGCGCATCGTAGGCGCGCCGGAGGTGCGCCAGAGGTAAGCCCGTTTGCGCCCGTTCGCGCAACGGACGCGCTTAGGGCCGCTACCTCTGGCCCCTCTGGCTCCCACCGTATCATCTACTCCCGGCCTGACCTACTTAGGCTCAGACCCTGTCAGAATGGGGCCAGACCACTAACTACCAAGCAAATCTCCTGTGGACTGCTTAATGTCAGATCTCTCTGTAAGCACCACACGGAAATCGCCTTCCTTATTGAGTCTGAAAATCTCGATGTCCTTTTTCTCACGGAAACGTGGACTCGGGAGGACTGTGAGGTGGAGCTGGGCCTAGCCTGTCCTTCAGGCTATAAAATCAGTCACACCCCTCGCCCGCTCAATCGAGGAGGAGGAATCGGATTTATCTATAAAGATTCGCTTACTCTCTCCCAGCTAAAGATTCGTGAGGTATCAGGCTTTGAACTGATGGGTTTTACAGTCAAACAGCAGGAGCTGAAACTGTGCTCAGGTGTTCTCTGCTATCGCCCCCCAGGACCAGCACCTACCATAGCACTCCTCATTGACTTGATTTACGAACTCTCCAGTTCCCACTCCAAGTTACTGATTCTTGGTGACTTTAACCTGTGGGCCGGTGGCTCAAGAGATAATGTATTTTTTTCCCTTAGCCAAGCCTGCATGGATATTAAGATGGAACAGTTGGTGAACGCCACCACGCATCGTAAGGGTCACATCCTGGACTTAATATTCGCGGATCCATTATGGGTTTCGATAGAGGATATTAAGTGCCAGTATTGGACAGACCACTTCTTGATCTTGTTTTCCCTCTGGCTGGAGGACCACACCTCACGGGAGGCTGGACTACCCCAAGCTAAATTAGAGAGACCTTGGTCCCGAATTCTTAAAACCTCCCCTCTGCCGAACATCTTAGACAAGGACTTTAAGCTTGGCAATACAGCCGAGGAGAGCTATGCTCGCTTTTCCCAATCAATCTCGAGTTCTTTGGATAAGCTGGCACCCCTTCGGAAGTCACGGGGTAGGGTGAACCGAGCTAGCCCTTGGTACACGAGCGAACTTCGTCAGCTCAAACTCGACTGCAAACGTGCAGAAAGGGCGTGGAGGAAACAATACCTAGATTCGGAGAAAATTGTGTTTCGGTCTGCCATACACAATTACAAGGCTCAGATCAAGTTGGCCAAAGCGTCTTATCTTGAATCCACCTTGATTCATGCCCCTAACAAGGCACAGGCCCTGTTTAAAATTGTCAGAGACCTTGCCCATCCCACGTGTGTGGCCAGTTCTGTCCCCTCATCGCAAGATCTCTGTGATTCTATTGCCGAGGCCTTTGAGGAGAAAATCCGCAGAATCCTGGAGGGTCTGCAGGACCCAGTCAATTCTCCTACTGGTTCGGGAGCTCCGGAGGTGATGGCCAGTCGACCCTTGCAGGGGATCTCTCACCCCTGTTTAGAAGCTCCAGCCTCACCTACCAGTCGACCCCGACCAGAGGATCAGGCTCACAACTTGGGAGCTCCGGCAACCGAGGCCAGTCGACCCCAGTTGAGTAGCCTTCCCCTTTTCCCCGTGGATCAGGCCCTCAGTTTGGGAGCTCCGGCGAGGGAGGCCAGTCGACCCCAGCTGAGTAGCTTCTCCTTGCCCTTCTCGGACCAAGCCCTCAGTCTGGGAGCTCCGGCAAGTGAGGCCAGTCGACCCCAGCTGAGTAGCTCTCCCCCGCCCCCCTTGGTCCGGGCCCTCAGTCTGGGAGCTCCGGCGACTAAGGCCAGTCGACCCCAGCTGAGTAGTCTTCCCCTGCCCTCCTTGGACCAGGCTCTCAGCTTGGGAGCTCCGGCGACTGAGGCCAGTCGACCTCAACTGAGTAGCTTTCCCCTGCCTTCCTTGGAGGAGTTTAGCAGCCAAGCCCTTACGATCTCATCTGGTTCCCCTCTTGACCCTCTTCCGCCAAAACTCTGGAGGCTGTTTCAGGAGGAACTTTTCCAGCCTTTACATTCCATCTGCTGCCAGTCATTTGAAACAGGGATTGTACCGGGTTGTTGGAAGAAGGCAGTGGTATCTCCGCTTTTAAAAAAACCTACGTTGGACCCTGCCTGTCTCTCCAATTACCGGCCAATTTCTCTGTTGCCTTTTCCAGTTAAAATCATGGAAAAGTTGGTTACCCGCACTCTATCCGGCTTCTTGGAAGGAAACACCTGGCTGGATGAGACGCAATTCGGCTTCCGCCCTGCTCATGGGACGGAATCCGCGTTAGTGACCGGGCTTGACAATCTGCGGGCGCGAGTCGACAGTGGTCGGGCAGCCTTTTTAGTGCTGCTCGACATGTCGGCCGCGTTCGACACGGTCAGCCATCCAACCTTGATAGCGAGGCTGGAAGAGTGTGGAGTTAAAGACAAGGCTAGGGACTGGTTAATTTCCTACCTGGATAACCGTCAACAACGCGTGTCGCTCCCTCCCTTCAGTTCAGAGGAGCGGAGAGTAGGACAAGGAGTACCGCAGGGCTCAGCCATCAGCCCTATACTCTTTAATATCTACCTCCGCCCACTAGTCCAGCTTATTAAATCCTTTGGGATCTCTGCATTTAACTATGCAGATGATACCCAGCTGGTCTTTTCGCTGGAGGGACAGGATGCGGTCCCACTGGAGACTTTTCACCGATGTATGCAGGCCACAGCGGATTGGCTCCGTTTGAACTCGTTACAGTTCAACGGTACTAAAACTGAGGTTCTGCACTGTTCCGGTGACCGAATCCCCAGGGACCTTCCAGATGACTTCTGGCCCCCGTCCTTTTCTGAGACGGTGTCTGCTACACACTCGGCGCGTAATCTGGGGGTCACTTTTGGGCCTAATTTACAGCTGGATCTGCACGTAAATAAGACCACGTCTACGTGCATGATGCTCATCCGGATGTTGCGCAAGGTCCTACCTCTCCTTCCTGAGCAAGCCAGAGCCGAAGTAGTGCGGAGCACTATCTTAAGTCGACTCGACTACTGCAACGCACTACTATTGGATGCCCCTGTAACACTACTGGGCAAGCTCCAAAGGGTACAAAATCTGGCGGCCAAACTTGCTCTGTCCCGCCCCTACTACAGTTCGGCTACAGCAGCACTACAGGAACTTCATTGGCTGCCGATTCACCTTCGCGTCCGCTACAAAGCTGCATGCATAGTGTTCAGAGCTATTCATGGCTTGGGACCTATCCCGCTGCGGAGAATGTTTGCTTGGTATCTCCCAGCTCGAGCCTTACGCTCCTCGTCATCCAAGCTGCTAGTAGTCCCGCGTTTCCAGAGAGTGAGGATGGGTGGCCGATCGTTCAGAGTAGCGGCGGCCAAACTCTGGAACTCTCTGCCACTATCCCTTAGGAGCCTTGAGGCTCTTCCAGCCTTTAGGAAGGCGTTGAAAACCCACCTTTTCCCGAGGATAGGCTAGTTGCTGAAGTTGTTGTTAGATCAGGTTCAAAGCGCCAGGATGCCCTTGGTGGTGACAGGCTGCGCTCTACAAGTATACCACAATACAATACACCGTTACATCAATCAAATAATAAAAGTTTGGAGGAACAGTCGCAAAAGGTCCGTACTTATACACATCTATGGCATCGCAAAAAGGAATAACAAGTATCCAAAGGATAAGGGCTTGGGGTTCAGGGTAGGCCAGAAATATGAAAAAAACCACAAGTTTAAATGACAGAGATTTAAGCGGCGAGCGGTGGCCACCGTTAAAATAAGAGAAAGAAAGACCAAACCACCCTTTAACAATATTCTCCTAGAAACGCATTTTTTACATCAATGTAAATTCAACCTTATAAACGCCATCCATTTTGCCGCTACTAAGTATGTTGTTGCATGTTAGTAATCATAAAAACAGAGGCGACAGACCAGAGAGACCACACCTGACCTCTGCTCCCAAAAATACAGTTCACCCAAATATTTTAACTCCTTCCGTGCTCATGACGGGTCCCGGCCGTCATGAGTCACGGTAGTTGTGTGCTCATGATGGCCGGGAGCCGTCAGAACGTTGCCGCTCCGCCCACACGGGATTAATTCCCCACCTGTGCGGGCGAAATAATCAGTGGGCGGAGTTCTGGCGGCTCCTGGCCGCCATGAGCACTCGCCCACCGTGATTTATAACGGCCGGGAGCTGTCATGACCACCGCTGCGCCACGCAGGACCCCCCTGCACTGCGGCGGAAATCGCGCCGCCGTGAAGGGGTTAAAGTGTGTGCACACACCACCAGCACCTGCTGCCAAGGTGCATATACAAAAAGGTTTCAAATAGTAAGCGAAAAACGTAGCAGTACAGCATATCAAATAATAAGAGGAGAGAAACACCCCAATGAAACAAGTAAGCTTTGTGCGATTCTTGTTTCTATTTTCTTTTTCTTAAAAAGTATCACACATATGTGATGAGGATAGCCAACGCGTTTCTTCCATAACAATGGACTTCTTCAGGGCAAAAATAATCTCCAAATATGCATAGCTGGCTGCACCAAGGAGAGGAGTCACAGAGTGGCTGAGTGTCTCCACTGCCCTTAGTCTGCGCCACTAGGGCTTGGAGCAGTGGTGCTGCTGAGTGGCTGCCCCGCCCTGCTGTGGCTGTGGGCCGAAGGGACCAGATTGTGCTTGGACCTCAAGGCTGGCAACAAGCTGCATGCTGCACAAATTCTTGCTGAGACCTCAACATTGGGGCCTGGGACTGCCTGCACTGCCATAACCTATCCCCACCAATGACCCCGGGGGACCTGAAGAAACAAGGGAAATAGGCAGACAGTGTGAGGTGCTAGTGGAATCTGTGTGCCTCCGCACAGGCCGGCTCAACCAAGCAGCTCACACCTCCCACATCCCCCCCAACCCCCCGGAACGGCACTATCTGCCTGTACCCATCTCCCCTTTGCATTCACCCTCAGGCCCACGTGCCGCCCTAAACTGTACACACTGGGACTGCACCTACCTGCACTTTCTCCGACCCCAGTTGCTTCTCTCCTCTGACATGGGGGGTACTCCCCGATTTGATCGACAGCCATCCATGCAGTCGCTCCTGGAGGACTGGGGTCGCTGGCCTGCTCTGGACTGCTTGTACCACTGCGATAATCCATCAGCACCTGCATGCGGTGCCGTCGGGCATGAGGTTCGTCGCCTAAGACACAGGTCAACTCCGTCCTCTTGCTGGGAGAACCAGCCACGACACAGCAATATCCGTCGGGATCAGTGGCATATCATTGGGACACTCATCACGGGCTGCTCATGCTGCTACACTTCGTGCCCTCTGTACAACAACACTAGAGGAACTGTGGTTTAGGTGTGTTCATCACGGGGGCCACCACTAAAGCACCAACACCAGTGCTGTGCCCGGCAACAGGAGACACACACGAGTGCACCAGTTGAACTACTTGATGCACTAATGGAGGGATACCCTCGAGGGTGAGACAGCCGGAAGTGACCTCTTCTTGACAATTAGCACAGAGTGTGTGGATATGGGCCGAATGTGCTTGGGGACTCAACAGGTGACACAGTGGCAACCATCACTCGCAGAGTAGTGGCCCGGAGACCAAACGATGACTGGGCAGCAGGTCTCAGCAGATTCCTTCGGGCGCTGCACTGCATAGGAAGGACACCCTGGGATTGCACCAAATCCTGATTCCCGCCTACAGGGATGCCATTTTGCAGGACTTCCAAACTGAGGAACACCTAGACACTGACCACTCAACCGCCACAGATGAGGTAGAAGCGCCAGTTACAGTGCCTCGAGGCAAACACATAACTAACATTCACAGAGAGCAAGGTGCCAGGCTGCCTTGTTGCGATGTTCCAAGGTCCAAGGGGCCACTTGAGGGATAACGTGCATGCTACTATAACTTTACTAAGAGTCAGGAGGGAGCTAGGAGCGGGCCAGAGTGACCTGAGTAGGGCAGAGTTAAAAACCCTAGTTCACATTATCCTCTCCCATCACCACACTGCCCGTCGCTCGCCATTGCCAATAACCCCATTGCCAGATTCCCCTCTCCTCGGCAACAGTTGATTTAGAACCCATGCTGACAACACCACAAGCACTACTATGGGCTCCAGTGCCCTATGATCCTGAACCAAACAAGTAATGTAAACTCACCTATAGGAGCTTACTATGCCACATGCTGCCCCCCTACTGGTCGCACCTTGCCTCATTCGTATAACTACCATATGCTCTTTTTATGTACTGTTGATGTATGCATTGCAAGTATTACTGCAGAAATGTCAACCCTAATCTTGTACCTGCATTGTTTCATACAAAAAACAGAATCTAAAACTCTAAATTGTCGTTGAAAATAAAAAAAAAGGTACTTTAAACAAAGCACGATCTAGAAGGAAAAGGGTTCTCTTCTGCACAGCTTTGCCTTTTTTTGAACCCAGCAAACCGCACAAAGAGCTGATCGTCCACCTGGTTGTCTTTGGTACGATCTATGTAGAAGCTCAGCACTCTCTCTGTGACCCAACAATGGAGTCTCTCCTGCTATGAGACAGACCACAGAACGCCAGCTGGGTGATGGTTTGATTGATGTGGAATGGCATCACAAATTTTGGCAGAAAAGATGTCCGAGTCCGCAGAACCAGTTTGGGAAGAAGGTGGTATGGTGGATTACACAAACAGCCTAAAGCTCACTGACCCACAGTGCAGAGCTAATCAGGATGAGGAATACAGTCTTGATAGCAAGGAGCCGTAAGCGGCAGTGGTTCAAACAGAGTGCACATCAAGTACAAAAGGAGAAGGGGGAAACGTGTTGAAGCCCTTTCAAAAACTGCATCACAACTTGGGGCTGATCTGGAAACCACCAGAAGTCCCAAAGCACTAACCTTTGACCACGACCAAAGCAAAACCTTGCTGAGAAAGAGACCAAACGTACAAGAGAAGAACAATAGTTACTTACCTGTAATCTGTGGTTCTCCAGTATTGGTGTCTTTCATAGATTCACATGCCTGAATCATTCCCTGTCGCCGGAGTGGGAGTCCCACGGTATATAAAAAAGCAATAATATGCCTGTAATAACCAAAAAACCTTGGTAATAACCAACCAGGAAGTAAAGTAGCCTTCAGCTACAGGAGCAAAAGCTCCCACACTCATGACTATCCTAGTCATTTTGTATAGACCACACTGCAGCCAATCAGGCGACAGCACCCACCAGAGTGTTCTCTCCAGAGGCTCAGGCTCTCAGATTTTCTCGCACAGGAGTGAAACCAACATAATTGCCTGAGGGAGCCTCTGAGGGGAGGTGGACGGGTGCATGTGAATCTATGAAAGACACCCATACTGGAGAACCACAGATTACAGGTAAGTAACTATTGTTCTTCTCCAGTATTTGGGGTATCTTTCATTGATTCACATGCCTGAATCAGAATAGATAGCAGTACTCATAACATAATGCTCATAGACGCTAATTGTATCATAGTATACATGCATAATAATAAAATGCAAAAGACATCGTAAAGCGTCTAAAAAAGAGCATAGAGGAGGAGGGAGAACAGAGGCTCAACTTATTGGAAAAGGTTGCGAAGAACTGCTCTTCCCACCGAAGCATCTGCATCACTTGCTGAGTCCAGACAGTAGTGCCTCGTAAAAGTGTGCCTGCTGGACCACGTTGCAGCTCTGCAGATTTGTAGAAGAGGCACACCAGCGAACAGAGCAGTGGAAGAGGAAACTACCCTTGTAGAATGCGCTCTTGGTAAGTTCTGTAAGGGTCTTCCTGCCTGTTGATGACAGAGTCCAATTGTTGACAAGACCCATCTGGCGATAGTCTGTTTGGATACTGCACAGCCTTGGCGCAGTCTGCCATAGGCCACAAACAACTGGTCTGTCTTGCGATTAGCTGCTGTTCTTGAAAGATAGAACCTGAGACATCTCCTGATGTCCAAAGAGTGTAAAGCTCGCTCAGCCGGTGATTGTGGATTTGGAAAAAATGTCTTGAGGATTACCAGCTCATTTAAATGAAAGTCCGATGGGACTTTGGGCCTGTACCTTGGATTGGTACGCAGCACCACCGAATCAGAGGTAAATTGTAAAAAAAGCAGTTTAGACGTGAATGCTTGAATGTCACTGACCCTTCTGGTAGAGGTTAAAGCCAATAGCAAGGAGACTTTCCAAGTAATAAACTTAAGGTCAACCTTGTGGATAGGCTCAAAGGGGTGACGCATGAGCTGGGCTAGCACCACATTCAAATGCCAAGCAGGAGGTGGTCGTCGAATCGGAGGAAACATACAAAATAGACTTTTGAAAAATTGCTGGATTATTCTTGAAGAAAACAGAGAGTTCGATCCGTCCTGACGGAATCGGGAAATGGCTGCCAGAAATACTTGTAGGGTTGAAAGCGCCAAACCCGATCTAGCCAGCTGCAGGAAGACAGGCAAAATTTGTTCTGGTCTAGCATGAATGGGATGCAGATCAACAGTCTGGCACCAGGCACAGAAACGCTTCCACTTGAGTTTGTAGGTCTTAATCGTTGACGGTGCTCTAGCGTTAGCTAGAACCTCTTGACAATCGTGAGGAATGTCTAAGTGGGCAAATTCATTGTGTTGAGGAGCCAAGCTGATAATTTCAGAGAAACTGGGTCCGGATGGTACACTTTGCCTCCCTGAACTGTCAGGAGATTCGGTATTCGAGGCAGTTGTATTGGCCTGCACTCCGAGAGGAGGAGAAGCTCGGTGAACCAATATTGCCGGGGCCACCTTGGAGCAATTAGGATTAGACGACATGGTTGACTCCTCATTTTCCTGATGATCTTGGGAATTAACGGAATTCTCGGAAAAGCGTATGCAAATATCACCAATTCATCGAAAGGGAATCCCCGCACGAGTCTTTGTGGGGAATCCAGCTTGCAAAGCGTGGGCATTTCCGGTTCTGATCCGTTGCAAACAAATCCAGGTCGGGATGACCCCACTCTCGGAATATCTGATCCAGGGATGGTTGATGTAGCTCCCATTCAGGATTGCATCCAGCGGACCTGCTGAGGGAGTCTGCTAGAACATTGGCAACCCCTGGGACATGGACCGCCGACAGATTGATGTTGTGATCCAGGGCCCAAATCCAAATCTCCTGCGCCTGATGGGACAATCGGGCCGATCTTGTGCCTCCCTGCTTGTTCAGGTAATGCATGCTGGTTGTGTTGTCCGTTCGAATTAACACTGTAGAGCCCTCCAAGATCGCTTGAAAGGATTTCATGGCGAGAAAAATGGCTCTTAACTCCAGCAGATTTATGTGCCACTTTTTCTGTTGCATGTCCCATTTGCCACTGACTGTCATTCCTTGGAGATGGGCGCCCCAGCCCTCCAGAGAAGCATCCGTGGTCACGATGAATCTGGGCCCTTTTGAACCACGCTTTTGTAGGAGTGAAGCAGTGGTAGCCGGTGATGGCAGAGGTATTGTGGATGTTTTAGCTGACCACACTTGCATTGTTGTACAGGTTGACAGTGGGGGCGTCGACGGAGCCACCGCCGCTGATGACAAGCCTGATTCCGTCTGTGTCGCCAGATCCGTCGTGGACGGAGCGTCCGTCGACGGTAGCGTCTTCATCGACGATGAGCTCGTCGACGGGGTTGTCTTCTTCGTCGACGGAAGTGTCTGCTTCGTCGACAAGGAGGTCGTCGACGGGATCATTTTCTTCATCGACGGTAACTTCGTCGACGAGGGTGTCGGCGACGGTAACTTCGTCAACGAGGACGTCGTCGACGGTAACTTCGTCGACGAGGATGTCGTCGACGGTAAGACCTTCTTCGTCGACGGCAAGATATTCATCGACGCCTGAATCAACGACGAAGTACTCGTCGACGGTACCTTCAGGATTCCCGTCGACGGTGGAGCGTCGACGATCGATGGAACTATTTTCGTCGACAAGATGAGTCTAATTTGTACCTGAACCATCGTCGACGGTGAGGAGGCTGAAGACATCACCATAGGTGATCTTGGGGAGGAGAAAGTCAATGTAGAAGTGGAAGAGGTGGCCACATGAAGAGATGGCGACGATGAGGCTGTATTTGACTCTGCCATGGCCAGAGGTGTAGTCTGAGGTGACATTTTTTGAGTAGCTGCTTTGGAAACTGTAGATTTTCCAGTTTTCCCTGAGGGCGCACCAGAACTAGATTTAACAGGTGGAGACACCTTCTTGGAAGTAGTAGGCACGCCAGAATCCTGAGAGGATTGGGCTTTCTTCAACACCTTCGCCCTAGGAGAAGCTACCTCAATCTCAGTTTTCCTCTTCTTAGAGGATATAGAAGACCCAGAGGCAATGCTCCCTACCTCAGAAACAGGGTTATCCTTGTCCTTTATCCTCTGAAGCCACAGGAGAAGACGACCCTCTCTGTCCCTGAGGGTCTTTTGAGGGAAGGTTCTGCAGATCTTATATTCCTTCACCTCATGATCGGGATACAGACAGTATATGCATTTTTTGTGAGGATCCTCCTTGAACAGCCTTAGCTTTCCACAGGAATCACAAGCCCTAAAAATGGATTTTGAAGTAGACATCCTTTGAAGGTTAAAAAACCAACCAAAGTAAGAATAAACTGAGCAGAGCTCAGAGAGACTCCCTTCACACGACGTGCGGTCGCAGATCTGAGAGCCTGAGCCTCTGGGGAGAACATTCTGGTGGGTGCTGTCGCCTGATTGGCTGCAGTTTGGTCTATACAAAATGACTAGGATAGTCATGAGTGTGGGAGCATTTGCTCCTGTAGCTGAGGGCTACTTTACTTCCTGGTTAGTTATTACCAAGTTTTTTTGGTTATTACAAGCATATTATTGCTTTTTTATATACCTTGGGATTCCCACTCTGACGACAGGTAATGATTCAGGCATCTGAATCTATGAAAGACACCCCAAATCCTGGAGAACGTCAGTTAATTTGGCCTAGAGCGGATCAATTTGCATGCACCACACCAAACCACAAATTTGTTCCAACAACAGGTTTATACAGTTTTAATCGAAGGATGCCTGGTTGTCAATATGACATTAACCTCCTCTGAAGAAAGGTCGAACGTGTTCAGCTTTCGCAGCTCAATCTCCAAGCATGAAGATGTGAGGTTGTGAAGGCTCAGTGCAGAAAACTGCCCTGTTGCTGTAACAGCAGATCTTTCCAGAGGGGCAGCCTGATCGGAGGACAGATGCTCCAGCCAAGGAGCTTTGGATACCAAACTCCCAGTGCCAAATCAGGAACCACTAGGATCACTTGGGCAAGGTCATTCCTGAATTTCCTGAGAACTCTGGGCAGGAGCGATATTAGTGGAAAGGCATACAGGAGTCCTAAAGTCTATGTGGGATGGAATTCAACTCTGAGTGGAAGACGCCTTGGAAACTCCAACACACAGAATTGCTGACATTGCAGGTTCTCAGCTGTGGCAAACAGATCTAGACAAGCTCTCCCTATTCACGGAAGAGACATCTCACCACCTCCAAGTGCAACTGCTACACATGATATGCTAGGTGGTGATGGCTGAGCTCGACTGACCTGGCATCCAAAAATCCGGTCAGGTGGTTTATGACCAGTAAATTCCTCTGGAAGTGGCGGTCCAGCCACTTCTAAAGGTGCAAGGCCTTCTGGCACAGCATCCGTGACCCTACCCCACACTGTTTGTTAAAGTACCACATGTTAGTAGTGTTGTCTGTAAGCACTTGAACCAGCCTCCCCTTGATGGACAAAAGAAGGGCTTTCAGCGCTAAGCAGATGGCCCTTATCTCTAGAGGGCTGATATGGAGCTGGAACTCTGCCGAAGACCAAAGGCCTGTGATCTCCACTTCTCCCAGATGGCCACCCCAGCCCAGAAGAGATGCATTGGTCCCTACTGTCAGCTCTGGGTGGGGAAGGGGGAGGGGTCCACTGCAGGTACAATTGCAGTCCAGCAATCACCACTGCAGATCCTTTGCAGTCTCTTCTAAAATCTGAATGTGGTCAGAGCGCCCCCTTGACATTGGGCCCACTAGGACTTCAGATCCCACTGTAGAGCCTGCCTATGCCACCTGGCTTGCTCAACTTTGAGGATGCAGGAGGCCATTAGTACCAGCAGCCTCAGAGTCGACCTTATTGAAATCCTGAACTGGCATTGTCTGAATATTCTGGACTCTCTTTCCCAGAGGAAAGGCACAAAACCAAAATGTGTCCAGAATGGCTCTGATAAAGGGGAGCGTCTCAGAATGAGTCTGGTGTGACTTGGACAAGTTTGTCATGACTTCCAAAGATGACAGGAGGTTGTGGTCTGAAAGTGGTTGAAGACTTCCTGGAGCAAGCCCGCTTTCAACAACCAGTCAAAGAGCCCGGCAGGTGTTGAACTACAAGGGACATGCCCTGCTGTTCCAGCCATGTTCAGAGATGCAGGGCATCTTGACAAAGGGTCCACAAACCCACCCACCCTGCTTGTTTCAGTACCACATGGAGGTGTTGTTGTCCGTGAACACCAGGACAAGCCTTCCCTGTTGGAGAGTGGAAAGGCTTTCAGATTGCACAGAGCTCCAGCAGATTGAGGCTGTGTCCAGATTCAGATGGAGACCAGAGCCCTCTGATCTCCAGATGTCCGCCTCATTCCAGGAGTGACGCATCTGTCACTACAGTGAGATCTGGTTGGGGAAGAGAGAGGGGTCAGCCTCTGACCCAATCGCAGTTCGTGAGCCACCACTGCTGATCTTTCACAGTTCCCGCTGAGATCTGGACCATGTCTGAAAGATTCTCCCTGATGTTGTGCCCATTGAAACTTCAGGCCCCACCTCAGAGCCTGCATATGCCATTGGGCATAAGTTACCAGCAGGATGCAGGAGGCCATGAGTCCCAACGGCCTCAGCGTCTGCTCCACCGAAATCCAGGATAGAGACTGAAAGATCGGTAACATAACCTGAATATCCTGGACTCATCGTTCGGGAGGATAAGCCTGAACTGCACTGTGCCCAGATCAGCTCCAATGAAAGGGAGCATCTGAGAGGAAGTCAGGTGTGACTTCAGCATGTTGATAGTGAACCCCAGTGAGTGCAGCAGGTTTTCCATAGTCTGGAGATGGGAGATGCCAGCCAGGGGCAAGCCCACCTTCAACAGCCAGTTGTCGAGATAGGGGAAGACTGGGACCACTGATATCCACAAATGAGCTGCAACCACCGCCATCACCTTGGTGAACACAGAGAGGTGCTAATGAGGCCAAAAGGGAGCAGGTGAACTAAATGTGCTTGTGGTCCACCATGAACCACAGTTAATGCTGGTGGGCTGCTAGGATGGGAATGTGGAAATAGACGTCCTGCAAGTCTAGTGCTATCATCCAGTCTCCTGGTCCAGGAAAGACAGGACCTGAACTAATGTGAGCATTTTGAATTTCTTCTTCTTGAAGAAGTAGTTGAGGGTTTGCAGGTCTAGGATATAACGAAGGCCTCCGTCCTTTTTGGGGATCAGAAAGTAGCGAGAAGCAACCTCCATCTACTTCTGGCGTTAGCACCCTGTCTATGGCTGCCTTGAGCAAGAGAACTGTGTCTTCCTTGAGGAGGAGGGATACATGATCCTCCGCCAGCCTTTCGTAAGATGGTGGTATGGATGGTGGGATTATCACAAAAGGGTGGGAGTAGCGTCTTTGGACCATTTGAAAGACCCACCTGGCTGATGTAAGGGACTGCCAGTGGGACACGTGATGGCAAATTCTGCTGCCAACTGAATGCCCATGCTAGCAATTGGGCAGATTGGGAGGATTTGGAGCTGCGGGGGCCCACCTGGTCTGTGGGTACTGCATCCTTGGCCACGTAGAAGCCAGGGAGCATGCCTGGCTCAGTGGCTGGGAGGGAATTTGCATGGCTGGAAGCCTGTCGTAGCCATGAAAGGAGCGAAATGTGGATTGAGGGTAACACGGGGTCCTAGAAAAACCCAAGGACCTGGCCATAGCCTGCCTGTCCTTGAAGCGCTCCAATGCTGAATCCGCCTTTGAAGAGACAGGTGCCATCAAAGGGCATGTCCATAAGAGAGGACTGGATTTCTCCCGAAAAGCCAGTTGTCCTCAAACAGGCGTGGCGCTTCAATGCCACCGTCGACAAAACTGCTCTACCCAGAGAGTTGGTCGTGTCAAGTCCATAACGGATAGTAAACGTCTCTGCATCTCTCCCGTCGGCAACGGCCTGAGAAAGTACTTCAGGGGCCTACTCCGTGACCACAGCACATGCGCAACTGTGTCCCACAGAGCCTGGGAATAACAGCCCAAAAGGCATGTAGTGTTCACCAACAGCAATGCCAGGCTGACAGAAGAAAACATCTTCTTCCCCAAAGAGTCCAGTCTCTTGGATTCCCTAACCGGTGGCGTGGTTGGGAATGTGCCTTCGAATCTTGAGGCTTGGACCACCAAGCTCTCCAGGGTAGGGTGCTGGGTGAGGATGTTTGGGTCATCTGGGGCTATTGTTCTATTCTCAGAAGTCCCAAAAGGACGTCAGTGAGGGTGTAATTGCAAGGGACTGTCACTGAGTGCAACTGAAGAACGAGGACCTCAGCTGCCCTCTGCACCACTATTGTATAAGAAGCTCCCTCCTCCGTAGCCATGGCAGAGGGAGAAAGCATACAAGTATCTGGAGAAATATCCAGTCGCTGGCTTTACCCAGTTCCTCACACCAATCCATGTTATGGTTTTCTTCATATGTCTGGTATTCTTCAGGATCCAGTGGCCCCTGCCATTCCTCCTGACACCCATCCAGTTCCTTATCGGAGCAGGTATTAGAATGGGAATGGTGGCGCCGGGAGCGTCAGCATGGGGACTGGCATTGGGGAAGGTCGAGATGGTACGACCGGCGCCCGTTCGGATCTGGGAACGGATCCTTGGGGCTCGACTGGAGTTGGGCTGCAGCTGGCGGTGCTGATGCAGATTGGGGCCCCTTCAAACCGAGTGGGACCCAAAGACACGCCAGTGGGTAAACTTATTTTAGTTGGGCGGGGGTCACTCCGGCTCCCGGAAAGCGGTGGGGCGCGGTCGGCCCAGGTGCAGGCTCTACCGCTGACTCAGGCCTTGAATGATGATATCCCGTCATCCAGTGGATGAGGTGAAGTTGAAGGCAGATTCAACTTCATCTTCTTGTGTTTCGAGACTTACATGAATGTCCTGAGGATTTGGAGTGGGACAATGATTTCGGACTCCGTGACCGCTCTCTGGACTTTCCTCTCGACTGAAAGCTCAAATGTTAGGACGTCACCCACCGAGCCGCCATGAGCTTGAGGGACCACTCCTGCAAGGCCTTAGGATTCATGGCGCAGCAGATGGAGCACGACTTCAGGTCGTGGTCGCGCTCACGACACCACAGACATACAAGACGCGGATCCGTCACTGACATTGGTCGATGACAGGCTCCCCAGGACTTGGAGCCGGCTTTCCTGGAGGACATCCCTGCCACACTAGAAGGGAAAAACCTGAAAAAGAGTCAACAAAAAGTTAAAAAATTCAAGTCAAACAGTGAATGAAGGGGTAGCTTTTCTCCTGATCAGCGCTGGCTGGTGAGGAAAGAAAAGAACTGACATTGGTGTACCTAGGTGGCGCCTATATAGGTGCCGCAGATGTCACTTCAGCGCGGATGTCGCATGGGGAGCTAAACAACACCATCTTCCGATGTGCACAGGCGCTGCTCACGAAAAATCTTCCGGATCCAGTCTGACACCTGGGAAATTCAAAGGTAAGGAATCTACAGCTAAAAGTCTCGATCAGACGGAATATAAAGTGTATTGTTTAGTGTTAGGTATCTGGCTTGACCAGGACCTCAATTTTAAGACACAAGCCAGGAAAACCGGTGGAATATGTTTTGGCCTCATGCGCACTGCACGCAAAATTCTCCCCCTAATACACTCTGAGTCCAGGAAACTTTTCATTCAGGGCCTTATTATATCAAGGCTGGACTATGGAGACGCCTTATACCTGGGCGCTCCAAAACTGGTCATCAATAAACTCCAACATGTCCAGAACGCAGCAGCCAGGCTGATTACTGGCACTAAACTTAGATGCTCTGCAAAACCCGCTCTCAATTCACTACACTGGCTGCCAATCCAGGAAAGAATCACCTTTAAAACCCTCTGCATCATCCACAAAATCCTTCACGGCAAGGGCCCCCCTATCTTGAGACCCCTTGTCAAACCACATAAAGCCAATAGACAGCTGAGATCCAACATCCTCTCCTTGGCTAGCGTCCCCAGAATCAAAAGAGCACGGTCAGGGGGTCGTCTCTTCTCATACAATGCCCCTAAACTATGGAATGCCCTACCTCTCAACATCCGGAGGGAAACTAATCTATTAGTCTTCCGTAAGCTATTGAAAACCTGGCTGTTCCCCTGAATCACCCCGCCCTGGATCTAGTCTGACGAGTCACAGCGCTGGGACGCCCACGGGTAGCTACGCACTTTAGAAATCCAAATTCTAATTCTTCTAGGGTGGTCAATCAAGTGGAGGAAGAGGTGTCTTGAGAGGAATTGGGCATGACTTCGATCGAGGGGGAACCTGTGTAGACTCAGCATTAGATAGAACAGTCTGGACCTCCTCCTCTTGAGTCAATGGTGTCAGCATCAGCGTGTACTAGCCTGGGGCTGGCGTAGGACATGGTGCTAGAAGAAGGGTTAGGAGTGGAGCAGGAGACAAGTTGGGCTCAGAGGAGTCAACTGGCATCCGGGGCAAACCTGCCAGCGGTAATCCAGATGGAAGGCCTCTTGACTCCTTGGGGCCCAAAGGCGCGCCAGAGTTAGTCAGTACAGATCGGATGAGCCACCTCATGGCAGCATGGAACACTTTGATCTTTTGTCGCATGGCTAATGGCCCCAGAAGAAACGCGTTACTTACCTGTAACAGCAGTTATCCAGTATTGGTGTCTTTCATAGATTCACATGCCTGAATCATTCCCCGTCGTCGAGACGGGAGCCTCCGGTACATAGAAAAGTAATGTTCTATAGACATACATAGAGAAAATAGGCCTAAGGGCCTCACCTTAGTAGCCTATCCTTGTCCTTATGTAAAAAGGACCAAACTCTTAGAGCCAGCCAATCAGCTTTGACCTCCCTCTAGAACCTTCCTGGCAGGAGCCTCAGTCCCTCAGATTTTCGTACGCACCCAGCTAGGTAGGCGTAATACAGTTACAGAGGGATGTGAGTCCTTCCAGGGGAGGCGGGAGGGTTGCGTGTGAATCTATGAAAGACACCAATACTGGATAACTGCTGTTACAGGTAAGTAACGCGTTTCTTATCCAGTATTAGGGGTGTCTTTCATAGATTCACATGCCTGAATCAGAGTAGTTAGCAATACATTATGCACATTTCTGATGTAATGTTGCTATACAGGCATGTTAGATAATACACATATTATCATACAACATTGAAACGATAGCATAAAGCAAAATATCATAAAGACAAAAAATGTGCATACCCAGATGGCGGGATGTTGGAAGGCTCACCTCACTGGAATAGATGGCGAAGCACCGCCTGGCCCACTGCTGCATCCTTCTGAAGTTCAACATCCAGGCAGTAGTGTCTGGAGAAAGTGTGCGGTGACTTCCAGGTCACCGCTCTGCATATGTCCAAGATCGGCACTCCAGCGAACAGTGCTGCTGACGTGGACATCGCCCTGGTGGAACGCGCTGTAACATGGTCACTCAAAGGCCGTCCGGCCTTGTCATGGCAGAATGCTATCGCTGAGGAGATCCACCGTGAGATGCTTTGTTTCGTGAGAGGCATACCCATTCTTGGTCTACTGTAGGCCACAAATAGTTGTGATGATTTTCTGAAAGTCTTATTTTTGTCTATGTAGAACTTTAGACACTGCTTGAGGTCCAAAGAATGTAGCGTTCTTTCTGCTGCGGTGGAAGGGTTCGCAAAGAAAGACCGAAGAACCATCGGTTCATTGAGATGAAAGTCTGAAGGCACTTTCGGTATGAACTTAGGATTCGTTCTCAGCACTACCCTGTCCTGCTTGAACTGCATGAAGGGTTCTTGAATGGATAAAGCCTGTAGCTCGCCCACTCTCCTGGCAGATGTTAGAGCGAGTAACAGAGCTGTCTTCCATGAGATGTACTTGATGGATGCTCGATGAATGGGCTCAAAAGGATGCCTCATGAGTTGGTTGAGGACTAAGTTGAGATGCCACGTCGGAGGAACCCTCCGAGGTCTCAGGAAGGATCTGTAAAGTCCCTTTAGGAATTGCTTCACAAGCCTATTGGACCATAGAGATGGTCCTGTAAAAGTCCTGTTAAATCGTGAGATAGCCGCCAGATGAACCTTTATGGATGCATGCGCCAGTCCTGACTGTGCCAAATGCAGCAGATATGGCAATATCTGTTCGGGTGTGATATGCAGTGGTCGCAGGCATTGCTCTGAACACCAAATGCAGAATCTTTTCCATTTGAGAGAGTATGTTTTGTTGGTACTGTCTGCTCTCGCTTTTGCCAGCACGTCCCTGCATTCCTGTGGGATGTTCAGGCCACAGAACTCTCTGTGCTCAGGAGCCAGGCTGATAACCTGAGCGATTGCAGGTTCGGGTGTTGTACCTGCCCGTTGGACATTGTCAGTAGGTTTGGGTGCTGCTGTAGACGAATCGGTGTCCTGATGGAGAGGCGATGAAGATCCGAGAACCAGTGCTGCCTCGGCAAGAACGGGGCGATCAGTATCAGGGTACAAGGCTCCGCCTTCATCTTCCTGAGGACTCTTGGGATCATCGGAAACGGAGGAAAAGCGTACGCAAATACGCTGAACCAACCGATGGAAAAAGCATTTCCGAGTGACCCTTGTTGGGGATGCCAGCTTGCGTAGTTTGGGCATTTGGCGTTCCCCCTGGTGGCAAACAGGTCGATTCCTGGGACTCCCCATTCTGAGAATATGTGATCCAGTGCGCTCTTGTCGAGCTCCCACTCGTGGGAGTGGGATCTTTGCCTGCTCAGGGCGTCGGCAATGGTGTTGTCCTTGCCCGGGACGTAGTCCGTCCTGAGTGTGATTCCATGAAGCACAAGCCAGTTCCAGACCTTCTGCGATTCGCGTGAGAGAGTGAGCGAACGCGCTCCTCCCTGTTTGTTGAGATAGTGCATCGTCGTGGTGTTGTCCGTTTTGACGAGCACCTGGGAGTTCTGGATGCGTGGTAAAAAGGCTTGTAGTGCCAGATACACAGCCCTGAGCTCCAAAAGATTTATATGGAGCTGTTTCTCTTGAGTGGTCCATTTGCCGCTTATTCGAAGGTCCTGGAGGACAGCTCCCCAGCCTTCCAGGGAGGCATCCGTGGTGATCACCAGAGGTGTTGCAGGAAGCAGAAATGGCAGTCCTATAGATAGATTCTTGCGACTCCTCCACCAGTCCAGACTCTTGGATACCTTTGGTGTTATCTTTACAATGTCCTCGAAAGAACCTGTACTTTGTGTCATTGGTTCGTGAAGGCTTCTTGCAATGGGCGCATCCTGAGCCTGCAGTGAGGGATGAGGAGTATACAAGAAGACATCATGCCTAGGAGTGACTTGTAGGTCCGAACTTTTAGGGACTTCCTTGACGCCACAGCCGTGGCCAGAGATATTATTTTGTTTGTCCTTTCCATCGAAGGGAATGCCCTTGCGCACTCCGTGTTCAAGGTTGCCCCGAGGAAGGAGATGTTTCTTGTAGGGATCATGCAGGATTTCTCGAGATTGAGAGTCAATCCTAGCCGTTGAAAAAGATTGGTGCAGGCGTTGGAGAATTCGGTCACGCCTGTAGCTGAGGGTGCCTTTACCAGCCAGTCGTCGAGGTAGGGGAAGACTTGGTGACCCATTTGACGCAGAAAAGCTGCCACCGGCGCAAGGCACTTTGTGAAAATCCGCGGAGCGGACTTGAGGCCAAACGGCAGGACCTTGAATTGGTAATGTTGTCCTGCGACTTCGAATCTCAAGAATTTTCTGTGACACTTGAGGATGGGGATGTGGTAATAGGCATCTTGGAGATCCAAAGATGTCATGAAATCTCCTTTTTCCAGCATGCCTAGTATTTCTTGGATCGTCACCATCCTGAACGATTGGCTTCTTAGGAAAGAGTTTAGCGCTCGGAGGTCCAGAATGGGTCTCCAGTTTTTCTCCTTCTTGCGTACAAGGAAGAAGCGGGAATAGAAGCCTGTCCCTTTTAGAGATGATGGAACTCGTTCGATTGCTCCTTTCTTCAGCATCACAGATATTTCCTGGAGAAGCAGGCGTAGATGCTTGTGTGGCAGTCTGCGGGGAGGTGTTGTAGGAGGGATGGTGGTGAATTCTAGGGAATGGCCGAATCTTATTAATTGAAGAACCCATTTGTCTGTGGTGATGAGCTGCCAATTGTGTAGGAAATGGGTCAATTTTCCTCCAATTTGTAATGAGGGAGATGGTGGCTGGACTGGCTGGAGTAATTGGTCACTGGCGGCCGCCAGTGCCCCTCTTCTGATTTTTGCCCCTGAAGCCTGACCTTCCGTAAGAAGACTGACGACTCTGTTGTTGCTTCTGTTGGTATTGATTTTTATTTTGGTAGGAATACGAGGACCTGTTTTGATAGGAACCTCTGTAAGAGGACTGTCCCCTAGATCTGTTGCCTCGAAAGGACTGGTTCCGTGCCTGCAAGGTGCCCAGTGCCCTGGCCGTATCGGTGTCCTTCTTTATCGTTTGGAGCGCCTCGTCAATCTTTTCACCAAAAAGGTGCCGGCCGTCGAAGGGCATGTCCAGCACTTTCGTCTGTACCTCCTGTCTGAACGATGTTGCTTTAAGCCATCCTTGACGGCGTAGGACTGCTGCTCCAGCTAGTTGATGAAAGCCAGTCATGGCTGCATCAATGGCACAGTCAATGATTTCGGCTGCTGAGGTTTGACCCTCCGTAAGCAGTGCCTCGACCTCCCCCTGAACTGTGTCAGGTAGTTCCGCTAAATAGGGAACTATATCCTCCCAGAGTTGGCGATTATAGCGCCCCAACAGAGCTATGGAGTTGGCCACTTTGATGGTCATGGCCGATGTTGTCGTAAATCGTTTACCGATCGTGTCCAACTTCCTGCCTTCCTTGTCCGGAGGGGCCGACAGAGGAGAGGAAGGGTTGCGGGAGTTCTTCTGGGCCGCCTGTGTAACCACCGAGTCCGGTTTCGGGTGCCCATTGAGGCAAGCTGACGCTGTAAGTGGTGCTTTGTATTTCTTGTCTAGGCGTGGGACAACCGCAGGTACAGAAGCTGGCGTTAGCATTAGCTTCTTGCCTTGGTCCCAGAGAAATTCTAATATTGGAATAGACTTCGTCGTCTTCTGTGTCTGCTCCTTGAAATCGTGTAAGAAGCACTCAGTTTCAGTCGATTCCATGACCATATGGAATCGCTTTGCCGCCCTTTCCACAATTTTATGGAAACCGCCAATATCCACAGGTGGTGAATCTGCCTGGCGCGGTTGGGGTGAAGCTGGGGAAGACGCTACATACTCTTCCTCCTCTTCATGGTCCGACTGGATTTCCTGGACTTCTCCTTCTTCCAGTTCCTCATCATCTTCCTCATCTGATGACACTACCACTTGAGGCTGGACTCTCTCATGGCGGACTTGAGGGAGCGGCCGAGACTGTTTTGGGGCTGACGCTTGAATATTTATGGCAGGCGTCTGGCCCCCAGTTTCCGTTGCCGGTGTCTCCGGGAAGCGCTGTTTGTAATCCTGGATAAGGTATTTCAGGTCATTAACAATAGAAACCGGCAGGCATACCATTGGGGTGACCTCTGTGTGAACACTAGTTTGGATAGAGTGTTCCTGGTAAGTTATGTCCTCCTGTTCCTCGTCTGTGCTCTGGCATTTGACATGAAGGTCCGAAATGGAAGTAGCTGGATCCAGGAGTTCCTCTTCTTCAGATTCCTCACTCTGGAAGATTTCTGAAGGCAAATGAGTTTGCACTTTACTCGGAGACGTTGTTTCCGGTGTCATTTGCTGCTTGGCAACCTTGCCAGACGCAGAACTTGTTGCAGAAGCCCCTGCCGTCGCCGCTGGTGTCGTCGACGGTGGCAGTGTTAGAGACGACATCTCTACCAGCTTGGATTTCTTCCACGGCTCAGAAATGGCCAGTGTCGACGACGAGTCATCCGTCGACGGTGTCCTCGTCGACGGTAAGGTCTTCTTCGACGGTGTCTCCGTAGACGGTATTTTGATCGTCGACGATGTCCTCGACGTCGGTGCGCTCATCGACGATGCGCTCGTCGGCGCGTCATTCCTCGTCGACGGCGAGCTCGCCGTTGAAGTCTTCGTCGTTGGCGTCTTCGTCGTCGACGCCTTCGTCGTCGGTGCCTTCGTCGTCGATGCCCTCGTCGACGCCTTCGTCGTCAACGTGATCGTCGACGGTGGGCTCTTCATCAACGACGCCGTCGTCGACGGTGTAATCTTCATCGTCGACGAGGTTTTCGTCGTCGACGACGGTTTCAGCTGGATAATAGATGGAATAGGTTTACCTGCTGACGATGATGAAGGAGTTGTCGTCATCGATGGGGAAACCGACGACGCTGTCGTCGTCGACACAGTCGTTGTCGCTGTGGTAATCCTTTGCGCATGCCTGCTAGATGACTGTGCAGGCTTCTTAAAAGTCTGGATATCTTTGGCAGACACTGAAGATGTCGTGGATCTAGCCTCTGAAGACTTCTTTTGTGCCTTCTTAGGAGGAGGGGCCAGGGGAAGCTACCCTTGGCCTCTTTAGAGAGACTTCTGAGGTCCTTGAAACGCTACCCTCTGAAGATTCCACATTGTCTCTCTCCTTGAGCCTGTCAAGCCAGATGAGCAGGCGACCTTCTCTGTCCCTCAAGGTCTTGTTGGGGAAAGACCTACATATTTTGCAGTCTTTAGGGACGTGGTCTGGATAAAGGCAATATAAGCACAGGGCATGCTTATCATCCACATGTAGCCTTTTCTTCCCACATGAAGAGCAGGCCCTGAAAAGGGCTTTCTTCTGGGACTCAGACCATTGTAGAAAGCAGTAGAAAGAAATCACTTACTGCAGAGATAAGTGGACTGAAGTAATCCTTGACGAGATATAAAATGAAGAAACCACTTTTAAAAGTGAAGTAGTTGGTTTTGAAGAGATCCTGAGGAGAACTCAGGCTGGAGACTCCCTAGCACAACGTGCGGTAGAAAATCTGAGGGACTGAGGCTCCTGCCAGGAAGGTTCTAGAGGGAGGTCATAGCTGATTGGCTGGCTCTAAGAGTTTGGTCCTTTTTACATAAGGACAAGGATAGGCTACTACGGTGAGGCCCTTAGGCCTATTTTCTCTATGTATGTCTATAGGACATTACTTTTCTATGTACCGGAGGCTCCCGTCTCGACGACGGGTAATGATTCAGGCATGTGAATCTATGAAAGACACCCCTAATACTGGATAAACTTGAGTTGTGCCAGAACCAGTTGTCAAGGTCAGATGACTACAGGAGCGAAATCAAGAAGTGTGGTGCCGCCCCTGCGCCTGCTCAGGTAAATGCTAGTGAGTAGAATCCCTCTTCAATTTCTTGTGTGTTTTCTTAGACTTACCTGATAATTTTGACCGTGATAAAGATCAACTTCTCGAATGGCTTCGACAACCCCAGAAGTACGACTGGGATTGAACTTTGTTAGCGGAGCGTGACGTGTAAAGGTTCCTTCTAGGATTCTTTTTGTGTTTGCGATGTAGAGCTTTGCCTCACGGTCCCCGATGGCCTTCCAGTTCATTGACACACAGTAACTTCAGGCCCTGGAGTTGTGGCCTGACCCCCAGGCGACACACGCATATCTAATGGTGATCTGTCACAGACATTTGTTTGCAACAGTCCCTACATGGCTTGAATCCTGTCATTTTTTGGGGGTGGCATCCCTTGTACACTGGAAATAATTGTGAGTAAATGTCTCTCAGAGACACGAAAGGACCTTCAAATCCACATCTGGTGGTGCACAAAAAAGGAACTGATATAACGTATAGGGATGGTGCCTCTAAGGGCCCCACACATCATTTCCGGAGCAGGATTGCATCAGTGCAGAGCAGCATAGCACTACCTGTTGACACAGCGAGATACTTCTGAAGTTTCCAGCTCCAGTCTGATGCCTAGGGACTATTCAAAAGGTCAGAGACATTACATTGATTAGCAAATCAAAAAGCATTCTGACAATGAGTAGAGTTTGCTCTTGGTATTGTTTGTGATGCTTGGCTCAGCATTTTTCACCTCACCAGGTTCCATTGGACATGGGTCGAGCCAGACATTCAGATCGAGCAGGGCTTGGCTTGCCCAACTCTACCACAAACATCACCTGTGCACCGAGGCCCCATATCCCATGCCTGAAGAAGCTGCAGCTGTCCCCCGCCCTTCACCTGTGCTCTGATCCCTCACATCCCCCTCCCATGGACCCTGTGCCATCACCTGTGCCACGAAGAAACTGCTGCTGTCCTGTATCCATCGAGCCGGGCTGTGGCTGCTGTGGTGCTGCAGTTCCCAGTCCTTCTCTAGGGAGTCCATGTGTGCTCGCACGCTGCTCACCGTGGGCACTCCTGGCATCGGCCGGGGCACACGCTTTGGACTTCGGGTGGCTTCTGGGCCATCTGTGCTCCAGTCCCTGGTCCTGAGGAGAGTGGGCTGTGTAAGTGTCTGTAAGCACTGACGGCAACAGATATATCATAGGAGCAGTGACAGCAAAGGAAGACCTATCGACAGTCACCAGAGGCAGGAATAGTGACAGCATAGCAAAGGAAGCTACCCCAACAGTCAACACATGCATGAATAATGAAAGCACAGCTTAAACAGACATCCGTCAGGGAGCAGAGGCATGATTATCAAAGGTCAGCACACAGAAGACATCAGACAGGAATATGGATAGATAGAACAGGCTTAGGCATAATGAAAGCAGAGGTAGACAAGCAGAGAGACAGCACTGGCAGACATGGCAAAACGCACCACACAGCAGCAGAGCAAGTACAGGAGGAAGAACTTGGTCAGATAGCACAGGGTCAGGAGCAATGACAACAGGGACATGCATATGGACAGGCAACAAACGCAGAGATTCTGAAATTCAGCACAGTGAGACATCCGAAACCCAGCGTAGAATAACACAAGCTTAGGAGCAGGGATGGAAGAAATTAGACACACAGACAGACAACACAAGCTCAGGTAGAGTGACAGCAGAGACAGACATACCAACTGGCAGACATACCGACAATCAGTACAGGCAGATATATTAACAGCCAGAGGCAGAAATGCTGACAGTTAACACAACACTCACACAGGAAGGCTACCAGGAATAAGGTAAGATGGCACAAACAGCAATACTCACAGCACAGAAAGGCACACTGAGAGTATAGCAGGGGCACTGACAACGACAGCACAGACTAGGGGCACTAACAGTCGATGGAACTCAAGAAACAGACAACACAGACTCAGGCACACTGCCAGCAGAGCTAAGGCAAAACAAATAACACATGGTAGTAAAGCTAGCACTCACTCCTAATCTTAACTCTGCATCCTTCTTCATCAGGTGTTACAGGAGATGGTAGACCTGTCTCAAGTGGAAGGCGGGGAGTGTATGATGCTAATATTGAGGTACCATGCGAGCAACTGGTAAGGCTGTGCCGGTCGGGGGAGGGGGGCTTGGACATGAGAAATGACCACCTAGGTTCTCGGGCCTAACCTTCAGGGCTGCAGCAAATACTCCTGATGTACAGCTGAACACTACACTCGCAGTCAAGAGAGACTCAGGCACACTGTCAGCAGAGGGTCAGATGTAATGCCTGCACTGACTGGAGCAAACTGATAACAGAAGCCATGACTGAAAGTACAAGGACCCACTGACAAAAGAGATGGTGGGAAAATGACAACATAGACTGAGGAAAACTTAAAGCAGACGCTCAGAAACACCGACAGCAGACACTCAAGCACACTGACAGCAGAGCCGAGGGTGTCATGACAACAGAGATAGTAGCAAACTAACAGCTCAGACCCACTGGTAGAGGCTCAAGCACAATGATACCTGAGACCCAGAAGCTGTGACAGCAGAGCTTAGGCACACACACACTGTGAACAGGGGTGCAGTCAAGCTGACAGTCAGCAGAGATTTAAGCACACCAGCAGCTCCACTAGGCTGTCTCAAGCTACAGACTCTGACCATGTGGTCATATCTTGAGGTTCCCTCCCTTCCTTTGCTGCCAGGTTCTAACCACCACCCATACCACCTGAGTCTCTAAGGCCATATCCTATTTCTGTTCACTGTAGGGTGTCTAGAGGAATGTGGATGCTTTCTGTCGCTCACTCTCTGTTGCTGTATCTGTGACCCACGAGTGTCTAACCTTCTCTTTCAGTCAGCATATGGAACAATTTTAGCCCTATTCTGGGAGCGGCCAACTCTCCATCAGGGCTCTTCGTTACACCAAGTAGTTCCTGTTACCGCCCCTTACCCTTTGGTCCACACACAGGATGAGTCTGAGGCTTCATCCTGTGTTCTCTGACTCACCCACTGTGTTCTCTGGTACCCACCTGTCATTGCTTGTGTCCATATTTGCCCCACGACCTATGAGTACCCCCTCCGCCTATTTTATTGCCTTCAGTGATTTTCTGAGTTTGCATTACCAGTAATAGTGGGCTCTCCAGTCCATTCGAGTACTCAGTGGAACCCACATTCTCTCACCATCCACACCTGTGACATCATCACAAGAAGTGTTGATACATGGCCATAAAGGGGCCAACTGGTACTGGTGATGTCAGTTCCACCTAATGCTTCATGCTCCATAGAGGCCAACATGGAGAGAAAAGCAGAGCAAGGAAACCGAAAGAGGAACTAGAAATAGATGACGTGTAGAAAGAGGGTAGTGTGAGGCCTTAAATAATCTGCAAGAAGTTATGTATTCATCACAAAGAACCTTACAATTAAGTTAATCATGTACCAGAAATCTTTCCAGGACAGTCCATCAAAAGTGCAACTCCTTCCTCACCTCTTGTGTCCAGACAGGAGTGTTTTTTGAAAGTTTGAATCTACGAGCTAGGTCATCTCTTAGTGGCAGATAGCAAGGTGGCTCTAAACTAAGCTTCCGAAAACTCGGGTATAGCAATCTTCATGCCCGAACTGGTGCAATGAGTATAAGTAATTCTTTATTGTTTGGTTAATTAAAACCCTTACAATATATAATATTCCACAATATTTAAAACAAGCTTGGTGCAATGAGTATAAGTTGTGTTCATTTTTCTTGGACCGATCCTTCAGAAGAAGGGACAATTGAGGGAAGGCCATAGTGCAGATGAAAAGTTCCAGTCTGTTATGAAGATATACTCTAGTGCTGGCACTCACAGCCTCTCTACTGATCAGTAACGTTTGAGTAATTCGTTAAGGTTTGTGGGAAAGAAGTCGAAATTCAGGATTACCCAACTCGGAATTTGGAATGAGGACAATTGAGAGAAAGAATAGTGCACATGAAAATATCATGTTCATGCCCAGTGCATGTATAGGGCTTTGGTACAAAAGTGTTTAAATCAACACCATTGTGACGGTGTTATCCTTGAAAATCTGAAAATGCACTAATTACACAGTTAGAAAAAAATGCTGTAGACACTACGTATCCGTTTCTCTTGAGAATTCCAGGGAATAGTTATTGATTTGTTCCCTACATGGGCCATGTATTCCACTAGGGATGCATGTCTTGCAATGGTGAGCAAGGAACAAGCGGCCAAAACAGCTCACTTAGAAGCAATTATCTGATGTAGTCTACAACCGTAGTTCCTAGGCCAATACAGGGGATAACACATCTTGATTGAAAGATTGTCAAAGAACGTGCTCTAGCAGCTCACTGGATTGCAATTAATGATGGCCTAGCCACCTCAACGCTGTCAGGAAATGACTTGTCAGATGCCGGGACTAGCCAAAGAGAAATGTACTGATAGATTGGCGCACAGAAAACATCCATGATCAGAAGGCATAGAGCAAGATCTGGGTTGGGTTGGACAAGGTCAAAGACGAGCATCCAGAGGCTGGGGCTGAGAAGGAAAGACCGGCAATACAACCTGGGTTAAAGAACCAATGAGGAACACCATTCAGTGAACAGGCTAGGGTGGGTACTTCCAGCTGACCTTTTAAGTAATGGCAGCTGGAAACAGTCTGCACCTCTCAACTGGCTGTGCTGTAGACGGTCACCGTTAGCATTCCTGCACCTTTGTTGTTTTAATCCTCCCATCTTTGTGCTTCTACTCTGAAGGACCGTGACCTGACAAAGTCCATCACGGCTCGCGAGTCCACTCTGCCATAAACATTGACTCCTCTGCTCTCAAAATGAGTGGATCTCCAGGCACTGTCTGCGTTTTGTCAATAGTTCAATGTCTGGAGCATGGGGTAAGCCTATTGTTTGAGACCAATGCTTTTTGATTACCTTAATTACCAAGTACTTAAGCATTCTCTATTTCATTAAAGAAAGCTGTTCCATCGCTAACCTCTTGCGCAGTGTCTTCCATGCCGAATCTTGTAGAAGTGGTGCAACAGCCGTACTTTATCTCTGACGCTTTTTTGCCCCAGACAAGGTGCTGGTCGTGAGCCTCTATTCAAGTGTTCACTGACCTGCATCAGAGGGAGGGATTGGTGGAATACTGCCAGAACATGTCTCAAGTCTTGACTGCTTGACCAGGTATTCACAAACACCTGCTGAATATCTCGAATCCTCCAGGGGAGTCGAGGGAGCTTGTATTGGGACAGTGAATCTAATGGATTTCTTTTTGTCAGAAAGAAAATAGAATTATCTTTTTTAATAGAAAATCCTAAATCACTTGACAAGGTGAATGTAGTGTACAAATAGTGTTTGGCACAGGGAGCTGGCCATTTTTTTTAAAGGAGGGCAATGCCCCTTCTTTAAAGGGGGCATCCTGTGAATGATATCGCAATGGATTTGAAAAAACCAGCTGACATCAAACAAACTAACATTTTGTAATGCCTTTTGCTGGTGACTGTTAGCAAAACAGGATTGGATAAATAATACTCTTTTGTTCTCCACTGGGGGACCCCTTTAAGATAGCCAGCTGTCATTTTCTTTTCCAGTAATAAAGATATGTTGTCATAGGCATGGTTAAAGAGCAGACAGAGAAATTTGCTTTGGATCAGCTCCCGGTTCTGGTACCGGTGCTTTCAAACTTGGTGACAAAGGCACTGAAGTGAATGGCTACTTTGGGCTGGCTTTAGAGAGAATGGAGTGACAAACACTGAAGGGGGAGCCGGTGTGAGAGGCAGGAGTCTGGGGCATCCAGGTCAGCCCACCTGCATCTTCAGAAGAACCACTCGCACTGATGGAGCCAAAGAACGCATAGATTTTCCCGGGGACACATCAAAGGACAATCATTGTCTCCTGAAAAATATTTCTTTGCTCCAAGGAAACATTAGGAGCAGGGAGACTTGCCGATGCAGACTCCAGTGTTACAATTATCGGCACTACTTCAGAAGATGTATTAGGAATCTCCGCTCCAAACCTCTCTTTCTCTTACTGCTGTGGTGTGAAGATAGGGATGAGTGCCTGTGATTTTTGGGGTGAAAGTGCCATTTCTGGTGGGGGATCTCGGGAGAACAGCTGTTATTGGAAGACTGTAATTTTGACTTTGATTTAGAAGTAAGATGCTCCTTATTTCGGCCATGGTCAATTTGGCCTCCTTCCGACGGATTGTCTTCGAGTGCAAGATGCGAAAGGGACGTAACAAAGATCTCAGCAGCACCTATTCAGCCCAGGGGACATGAACTATTTCTGAGATTATGGGACTTAGGGGGTTCTCACTGCATTTTGCAAGGGATGGCCTCATCTGTTTATGTTGACATAAAAGTCAATGTTGCATGAAGCTTACTTCCCAAACACCACATATATGACAAATGTATGTCTTTACTAGACAGCCATCTCCAACACTTTCAACAAAGCTTGAAGCCTGAGTAATTTGGTGGAGCCATGTTCTGAGAAAAAGTTAGGAAAATTGTAAACTGTAGAGAAAAAGACATGTCAGCTCTGGATCCAGGTGACATTTTGAGAAAAACTTAGAAGTATGAAGGATTTGGTCGAGTAAATCTGAAGTGTGTTAAAAAACGAACAGACATCACCAATGCCAGCTGATGACTCTGGAGTCTCGCTTTATTCCATGCTGTGATGATGTCACACAGATCCACTGCTGGGACTGCTGTGGTGGCACCTGGCGCTAGTGATTGTGATTAGCCACAAATCTTCGGTATTCAACAAGGGGCCTAGGGAGGGCCCATAATGAGGAATCAGTGGGAAGGAGTCTGTGTTAGAACCAGCTCTTGTGTGTTAGCCCTCCTAGAGTATCTGTGAGACCCCTCCTGCAGTTTTTGCAATAAGCCCCATCGTGCTCAATTCTTGTCAATCAGTCTTTGCTCCCATTCCCATGACATCCCTGGGCACCATCCCAGATGCTATTGCCCCCTACCTGGTTTTATCCGACTGCTCTTGATTCTTAATCCATCACCTAGTTCCACTCTGAATCCTCCTTGCCAATTTCCCTGAGTTTGTGGTTGCATCTTCCTTTCATTGTTCTTGTCTATCTTTCATGTGGGGTTTTGCTGCCCCATGGTCTCCCCTACTAACTGTCCAACTGGGAACTATCTCTTCGTCCTCTCCAATGCCTTCACTCAACACTCTGACTGAAGTCAATATGATTATTTCCAGTGTTCTCAGGACCCACCGTTGTGTTGCTGGCATTCTCCCATGATCCTAAATAGTTTTGTGTCATCTCTACATTGTCACAATCCACCAGAGCTCCCAGTAATATCCACCTACCTTAAAGCATATCCTTGACTCCTGTTGGCTCTTTGTGTCTTCTCTCGAAAGTGTTTGTGGCGGTCTACACCTATTTTTTAACTTACCTATCTCTCCCAGTACCTGTCCTTCCTTTTTCATCTCTCTCAGCAGAATCCTTCAGTCTCTACTCTTGTCCATCACCCCAGTTTCAGCAAGCCCGCCATAGCCCCTCAATGCTGTCAGTAGAACCTGAACCTACCTGTCCCAGTTTCTGCCCATTGCCCCAAGTGCTTGTGAACCCTCCCTGCTCTCTGTTTACCATCTATCCCTGCATTGAACGTCTCCTCCACAATACCTGTATTGCTATCTTTTTCCGGTGCCTCCCCTCTTGTCCATGACCACCCCTCCCAGTACCCACAAATTCTTTCTCCCACACACAGGGCCTGATTCACAAAGAGTCTCTGCACTCATGGAGGCGGCCCCACAGTCGTGGGGGAGTCTCCTCACTTGGGGCAGATGCTTTGCAATGAGAATTCTCACAGCGGAGATTCCGTCCTGAGTGCAGAGACTACCCCACTCCTGTGGGGCCTCTGCCCCGGGTGTGAAGGCCCTTTGTGAATCAGGCCCACAGTGGTTTTGGTGACAGCCACCTGAACTAACATTTGTCTGCTGCCTCTAGCGCCTCTTCACCGTTCTATCCTCCACTTCTTTCACTGGCACCCACATGCTGTTGCCCCTCAACCCTCAGTACACGTGGACTCTTCATTCACCCACCTGTTCTTGTCCTCCACCTCTGGTAGTAGCACTGGGCCTTCAATTACCCAACCCTCCAACCCCTGCCTCACATGCCCCTTGTGACACTCACCTTTCCTTGCTTTTGTCCATCACTCGCAGGAGGACTGGGGAGTCGGTGATCCGTGCCTGCACTCGCTGCTGGGCTGCAAGAGACGAGAGTTGAATGTCCTTGTCTTGTTCTTCTCCTCCTACTACAGCCTGGCTTGGGCTGTCACTTGCTGCCATGATCTCCTCTGACCTCTGAACCTCCTCATGGTCCAGTGAGTCCCCCATGCCATTGAGGGCATCGGAGTCCACTGTGTCATCCTCTGGCCCCGGGGAGTCCTCATACCGCTTGTCCAGGCCCCGGCCATCCGTGGTGGCATCTGAGTCGTCGGCCTTGCTGCACTCCAGCGAGGAGTCCTCAGCTGTGACCAGGGACGGAGTGAGGCCCGAAGCCCACACCTGCATGTCTGACATGTCCAACAAGCCGTCCTGCTCACCAGCCGCCATTGGAATGGCGTCCAAGATAGCCACTTCATTCCAGTACTGGTCCACACGCAGGGGCGATGGCAGTGTGTAGTGCATGGACGCGGGAGAGAGCAGCTCCTCCTGCATCGAGGGATAACCTGCAGGGACAGAGGAGGGCACACTCCAGAAGCTGTTTCACGCTCACACACGTACAAGAGCAAGCTGTACAATCTCAGGCACCAGCTGAGATCACCCCAATGTGCTGCTCTTTCTACCTCAACTTCCAATCTACCTCATGAGGTGCTATGTCCTGCGCCCCACCAGTTATAGCCACAATGAGGAGCTACGCTTCATTTCTCAACACTCATGCCAACTCACACAGTGCTGCTCCTTGCATCTCATCAACTATTGACACTTCAAATACTGCTCTTTGGTTTGTATTAGCCTGAGCTATCCTTTGTTGTTGGTACCTGCGACTATCCAGCCATAACCACGAAGAAGTACTGCTCTGGGTACCGCACTGAGTTGAACAACAAATGTTAAAATGTGTGAATTAATGACGCGCACAACAGTTTACAGAGGTAGCATTCCGGAAAGCGCTCCAACACCTCATCAGGGGTAGTAAGCGCAATATAAATTCAAACCCTTCCCTCTCCTATCCTTCTACTTTCCTTTTCAATCCAAATAACAGACTAACATGTCCACCGCTCAAGGTAATTTCATATTTCCCTATACTAATTCACCACTAAATCTTTTTGTGTTCCGTAGTAGCGTGCTACTCACAGAAAAAGCGCTTAAACGCCTCGTCTGGGATAGTAAGTGCTACATAAATGCAATTACAATACAATACAATACAATTCAATTTTTTCTGGCTGTGCCATTACACAAAGGGACCAGATAAATGCAAATGTCTTGGGCACACACAAAAAGGTACGGTGCAGCCCAAACTGCTAGGCTAAGACCACTTCGAAATAGGGACACAGGCAACCATAAACTGGTTACTGCCTCATTGGGCATTGAGGAGCGACTTGAGTCTTTATGGCAAGGGGAGAGCAGGACACATGACTCAGCATATCCGAGTAATTACTAGTGGCTGGGGTTGATTCATGCTTTTCTTCCACACCCGTACATTTCACTCAGTGAGTAACCCAGGTACATGGGAATGGTACAAGGCTGGAACATATCTGGAATTCTTTATGTTACAGAGTACATGGGATCTGGAAAGCAGTTCAGGCTATAATGCCCCTTGTGGAGTGAGACCAAGGTTGATTTGCACATATTTGTTTGTTGTTTGTTGTTTGTAACTGTACAACGAGCAAAAAACACAATGGATTGGAGTGTTTCCTCACCAGTCCTATGTTCATAGTCTCACAACAGTGTCACAAGGGTGTTTGACCTAAAACGCCTCTTCCTGTGTCTCACCATCTTGCCATAAATGCAACTCATTGTGCTTCACAGCCATAGCCCCTGGGTTGCTAATCTTTGCACATAAGGAGGTGTTGATTAATACCCCATCATCAGCCATACCATCCTGAGGGTTTACTCAGTGTGTCTCACCAGCCATACCATACAGAGGTGTTGCTTCATGTACCTCACCTGCGATAGTCAACAGGAGCTACAGTGCCACTGTGATGACTGTGAACACTACTCCACCCTGAGATATTGTTCTTTGAACCTCACCAGCCATTGCCACTCAGAGGGGTTTCAAACATTGCCATCCCAAAGCAAATGATTGAAATCCCTTTACAATGTATTTCCTTAACGTTTAGTATGCATACGTCTTTCCGCTATTCACCTTCTAATTGGGTCTGAGTAAGTGAGTGATCTGTGACGTAAATGACCAGAGGAGGTGTAAATTCAAATTTGGTGTAAAAGAGAGGCTGGTGGAGATTTACCTCTTGTCACTGTAAGTGGATGAAATCATGATTTTTTATGAGTGTGCAGCCAGCCTCTGGATGAGACAGGTGTAATCGCACTGGTGTCTGGACATTGGTAATGTCTTCCTTGCCCCAGAGCGTGTTAAAGTGTAATGATTTTCCTTTCTTAAACACCCTGAGAACTAAAAGCTCTATTTGTCAAGGGCGAACAGAAAAACTGCTGCACTGATTTGTATCATGTTTATAAGAATGTAAACATACACAGTCCTTTTAAGCTGGCGCCCACCACAAGCAGACCCTTGTGCACAAGCGACGCTGTTTGGCAAGCAGGCAAATAAATGTAGATTGGCACACCGGTGGGCTATCTGCACTGCCACTGTGGACTGATGACATATCTGTGCTCTGACTGCTGTTGTGAACCACAGACTTCAACACACAACTCTGGTGACAAGTGGATCTCGCAGAGTCCCACGCATACCTCAATGCAAGAGGATACAACACCAGTAGTTGCGCCAACGCCCCTCTTTTCAAAGCATACCACTCCGCTGCCAGCCTTTAAACTGTGATGGGCTGGCTACCAATTTACTTTGTGAATATGGAATAAGGAGAATATGGGGGAGGTAATTTCTACTTTAATTTTTGGTTGGGAAGGATGTAAGTAAACTGTTTCTGACATTCTTAAACATCCACATTCAATGCCAGCCTGAACCGTCTGGTATTCACAGACAGTCAGATATGTATGTTAGGAAAACATAGCTGTGGAATCAAGGACACTGAGGTACCTAGGCAGCACCTTTGCTCAGCAGGGGCATTGGACACACTAGGCAATCCTTGGGTGCAAGCTTGCCCAACTAAATAAGCTTTGGCAAATCCAATGGGCAAGGCCAATAGGTAAGGCTTAATGTCCTAATATGTGGAAAGAATGAGCTCTTTGCATGTGTTAACATTTGAAATCCAGAGCTATTAGTTTGAGAAGAAGGAAACAGAAGCAGGACTAGAGTGCCGGTATCATACACAATTAGTATGGATGACAAAAAGAAACAAAGACATAAACCAAAACAAAAACACCAAGGCCAAAGAAGACGTTTCTTGTTTTATTTCTGTGTTTCTTGTGGATCTCCATCTTTATTATTCAAGATCAGTGCCACTGCAATTGTGCTTTTATGTAGCCAAAGCGTTTTATGTATACTCATAAAATGGGTGAACAAAAGAAACCGAGCCATAGAACAAACAATTAAAGCCAATAGGTCTTGCCTATGCGAGATCTATTGGCTTGGTAATAGTTTTTTAACCATGTTGCACAGCAGAGCGGCTACAGCACAACTAGGCTGAGAGTAATCTAAAAAAGGAGCAATGACACAGCCAGTACTGACACATCATAGCACTTTTATTTTAACTTTGAGACATTCTATACAGCAGCCAGCGCTGCTGTACAATATGAGTAAAAACATTGAATAAAGCCAATAGATCTCACATAGTCGAGACCTATTGACTTGCTTGTTCTTGTTTATATTAATGCATGAAATTATGTTATTACCCATCATGTTGAGAGAGCTGTTTACCTGTACTGCAAAGGTACAACGCTCCAGCAGGATTACTGCGTAGTCGCGACTATTGCTCCCTCTGTGATTGCGGATAATGTGGCTCAGCGAGAGTCCTTGAACGACCCATCTGACATGTGCAGATGAACAAGCTACTTACGTTCGGTAATGCCTTATCTGATAGAGACTCTACCTTACCACAGATTTGTTTACTTAGAATTATCCCCACGCTTCAGACGGAATCTGGAAATTTTTAGTGAGCAGTACCCCTGCGTGCCAGTAGGTGGAATGTGCCAGGGTTTACGCGGGGAGTGGAGGCTTGGACCAGCAAGTTCTCAGGGTAGGGTGTTGCATAAGGAAATAGGCCCCCCCCCTGGGGTGGGTCGATGGTGGCAAGCAGTTGTCCTGTTCATAGGAGCCTCTGTGCCTGGCTTGGACCAGGTCCCCAATGGGATGTTCGTATGGGCGTCATTAAAAGGGAGAAATGGTTCCGAGGGGGTCACTCCCGGCTGAAGCACCTCTGTCAAGATGCTAGTCTTGACTGCCACTAAGGGCTGGCTAAGGTCCAGGACCTCGGCCGCCCTTTTCAGCACCATAGCGAAAGAAGCTCCCTCCTCCATAGCCACGGTAGGGGGAGAGAGCCTGCCAATATCTGGAGAAGTGTCCAATTCACTGCCGTCCGCCACTTCCTCACACCAGTCCATGTTGGGGTCTGGGAATTGGTATTTCTCAGGATCCAGTGGCCCATTCCTCCCCAAGTCCTAGCCCATAAGAATAGGGCTCAAGCTCTGGTTTGGAGGGCAAGGCTCCAGTCGGCACTGGAGTTGATGTCATGTGACATGCCTCTGGCTCAGGCTCAGTATCGGAGTCAGGGGTTAGAATGGGGATGGCGGGGCCAGAGGGTGCCGGAAGTGTCTACATCGGGACTGGCGTCGGGGAAGGTTGAAGTGGAACTACCAGTCCGGATCCATCCATGGATAGAAGAAGCCTGACTGGCACCAAGGGCGGACCTGCCAGTGTGGAACCACAAATTTACGGCTAGAAGTCTCTATCAGATAAGCAATACAAATGGCTGGAAGACATCCAGCTGTGGATATGAAGTGTACAGCTCATTTCAGAATATTCTGGTGGAACATTTCTACTCAGATCCTAGACTAGGAAGTTCAAACAAGAAAAACAGAAAACGGCGTAGTACACTCCTTCTTGCAGAGGAAGGGCATGTTTAGTTAACCCTTTTGCTGCGGCGGCTATTCCACCGCAGCGCTAACAGGGCGGGGCGGCCGCACGGCAGCCGCATGCTGGTGACAGAACCGCTCCGTCACCAGCCGCGGTTGAGCTGTGCTCGTGACGGAGCGGTTCCGTCATGGCCCGCCCCGCTCAATAGAACACGCCGCGCAGGCGCGAAATCAGCGCCGCGCAGGCGTGGCGGCCGGGCCATGACGGAACCGCTCCGTCATCAGCACAGCCCAACCGTAGCTGATGACGGAGCGGTTCCGTCATCAGTATCGAACGTGTTAATGTTGATGAAAACCTGTGCCAGAAACAGCTGCTCTCTCTAGAAAGATGCATTGAAACAAGCTCTGCCGTGTCAACTCCTGGATGCTCAAATCTTTTACTGATTCAATGAAAAAAAAAAAGATTAGACTAGAATTTGTGTTTTATGATTTTTGAGGAGGCTGGCATTCTGTACTCAGAGCTGCTGGCCTTTATTAGACTTTTAACCCAAGTATCGTAAAGCATGCACTAACCCAAAACTATTGACGCTGTACAGCAATGCACTAAAAAAACAAGAAAACCAAACACTTGAGAAAGCTATTGGTTTAATTTATTTAGTGTTGTACAGCACTGTGGTTGTACAGTATGTTTAAAGTTTTAATCTAAATTGCTATGAAACATTCATTGTTCGTTTGTAATTTAATAATGCGTGAAGGATGGTATGAGCTTTCAATTAAAATGTCAATAGGAAGGGAAGTAGTAACATGAACAACTGTCTTAAAAAAGTATTATGATATAGCGACCACTGCACTTTTTTATGGGGGGTTGGCGGTGCTTAATATAGAGAATGGAATGGGTAGTGGTAGGTATTAAGTAAGGTGGATAATGGGTAATGTGTCAGTAAATATGGATCATGCTGGGGCGTGGCTTGGCGGGCGAAGATGGCGGTCGCAGCCTTGTAGAGCTCCCGCCGGCCCGGACTTAATTCGATCATTTATCCTGACCCCCGAGCCCACTGTTGGTACCCAGTGATTGCTTTCGATCTGGTGAAGTCTCCTGTCTACTTTGGTGTATCGATCCTGCCTTTCTTCCCTTCCTGCGATCGGAGGGAGGCGGCGGCGAAGTGCGGCCTGGTGGCCGGCCGGAGACCGGGGTCCTCGAGTTTCGCGACGCCTGGTGGCAGTTGCGATCTGGCGGGTGCGGGTGGCATCCGCTACGCCGCCCTTGGCTCATCTCATTGGCCGCGATCGTCTGGAAGATCGGGACGGTGCCAACAGCTCCTACCCATCGGCTCTCCCCCTGTGTGACCAACGAGCGGAGGCGGTGAGGCGTGGCCCCGCGACAGTCTGGAGACGGAGTTCCTTGAGCCCCGAGGCGGCCGGTGACGGACTAGCAGACGGTAGTGGCATCCGATCTGCCCCTCCTGGATGCGGCTGCCCACAGACCACGGACCCACAGCTTCTTCCTTTTGTACTTTGGACGGCCGCTCGTGGGGACGAGTGCGGGTGCGGCCTGTCCCGCCTGGGTGACGCCGGGACCTCGATTTTCGCAACGCCCGATCACGGTGGCCGGCCCGCATTCCTCTCTGGGGCCTCATCTGGGCTGTCCTGCTCAGGACTTGTGACAGTGCCCGAAGGTTCGGGGGTGGTGTCCGCCCTGCCCAGCGTGTGCCATGACCAGGGACAGAGGAGGTGGCCCGCCTAAACATGGCCCCATCGATAAATTCACCGGGCCGAGTGGTGGCGCCGGGGCGGCCGGTGGCAGCGGTGGCCCTGGGCCGGACAATGCAGCTATACTGGCGGCCATCACCCAATCCCGAGACATGCTCGATGCCAAGATTGGAGCGGTTGGGGCGGATGTCACGCTCCTGCGCCAGGACCTCCGCAACGCGGTGGAGCGGATCGCTGGGGCTGAGACCCGTATCACGGAGACCGAGGCGGACATTAGTGGCCTAAAGAAGCGACTGGCGGAGGTGGAGAGCATCCAAAAGACACTGGCGGCCCGCGTGGAAGATGCAGAAGGGCGCGCGCGGCGCAACAACCTCCGCTTCATTGGCTTTCCAGAGCGGTGCGAGAAGGACAATATGGAGCGGTTCCTAACCGGGTGGCTGGAAAGCTGGCTCCCCGAAGGGGCACTGTCTACGTGCTTCGTGATTGAGAGGGCCCACAGGGCTCTGACCCAGCGGCCGCCGGAGGGCGAGCGCCCACGGCCTATTATCGCTCGCCTGCTGAACTATCATGACCGGGATGTTATCCTGCGGGAGGCGAGGAACAAGGGCTCACTCGCCTTCGAAAATCATACAATCATGATTTTCCCGGACTACACGAAGATGGTGCAGCAACAGAGGCAATCCTTCATGGACGCCAAGGCTAAGCTTAGGGGCCTCAAGCTCCAATACTCGCTCCTGTATCCAGCTCGCCTGCGAGTAATATATCAATCTCGGACTCATTTCTTCGATTCGCCGGAGGAGGTGTTCCGCTGGACCGATGAGGCGGTGCGACTCAGGCCCCATGCCCAGCCGGGGCTGGACCCGGGCAGGTCCCAGGGATCGTCGCCGGAGCGGACGGATCGCCCGAACAGGAAGGGCCGCCATCGGAGGTCTCGCTCCAAGAAGAGATCGGCTTCCGCCAGTGCATCGCAATCGGGTGGTGCCAGGGACTCGGAGCACTCCGACGCGGGCAGCTGAACATTGCTGGGTCTGCACGCACTTTGTATGCTGAATACTGAACTGCTCTGCTTTGGCTGGTGAGACTGTTTCATTCTGTCCTTGATGTGCCAGTCGGTTCCCATGTGAAGACTCCAGTTATAGCCATGGGGACGCAGTGGGGCTCGGGGGGTACCGTTTGTGGGCCTCAGACCCTCACGGATGTGAGTGTTGTTGGGGGGGTGGTGTGTGTGTCATTGTGGGGTTGTTGGGATCCATTGGTATGGCGGGCCCTGGGTCCTCTGTTTTGGACCCGGGTCCCTCCATGCCGCGACAGATACTTCAATGTTTTCTGAGGTATTGGGGTGGTGGGTGTGGGGCGTGGGGGGGAGTTCTGGTGTTGTGCTTGTTGGGGGGGTTCTGGGTTGGGAAGGGGGCACTGAGTTTGCGGGCTGGGGGGGTGGGTCCACACATGTCTGAGGCTTTGATTCTTGTCGGTTTGCGGGTTGCACCAGGGTGGGAGGGGGGCCGGATTTTGGACTGTGTATTGACAATGGCTGATACTGCGCTTATGTCTCCTTCGAAGACCCTGCGGGTGGTGACATGGAATGTGCGGGGTATCCTAGATAAGATCAAGCGTGGGGCTGTGCTGCGGTGGGGGAAGAGGGAGATGGTGGATGTACTCCTGCTCCAGGAGACTCATATGCTGGGCTCCAAGGCCCTTAGCCTTCAGAGGTTCGGTTATCAACAGGTTTATCATGCTGGCTTTACGAGGGGATCACGGGGGGTGGCCATATTGGTACATCGTAGGGTGGCCTATGTTCATGAGAAGCAATGGATTGATCCTCAGGGTAGGTTTGTCTTTATTAAAGGCCTACTGGGTTCCGAGCCGGTGGTCTTTGGAAGTGTTTACGCCCCTCCCCCCCTGCAATGGGCATTGTCTGAGCGGCTATTTGCGCTGTGGGATGAAATCCCGAGGTCCTGACCATGGTGGGGGGTGATTGGAATGAGGTCATGGATGTGGGCCTGGACCGCCTGAGGCGAGTGCTTGTAGTGTCTGACCCCCCCCGCGGCTGCTCCCACCCGATTGTGTGCGACTGTGCGTAGTCTGGGCTGGATTGATGTGTGGCGGCATTTTCATCCCGCAGTGCGGGCCTTCACGTATGTATCGGCGGTGCATGGGTCCTTCTTGAGGCTCGACTATCTGTTTGTACCGGGTGCCTGCCTGAGCCGTATCAGAGATGCCGCGATACTCCCCAGGGGCCTCTCGGATCATTCCCCTGTCCTGGCCACCGTGACCCTCCCCTCTAAACGGCAACCCTTTCGCTGGCGTATGTCCGCCTGGCAGCTGCAGCGGCCGGAATACGTGACGCATATACGCGAAGCGATCGATCACTTCTGGCGCGAGAATTTAGTGGGGGGTGTTGATGCCATTGTTGTGTGGGAGGCGCTGAAGCCCACGATACGGGGCATTGATATAACTTGGTGTGCGGCCGCTCGGCGGGAGCGTCGGGAAGCCATTGTGACTGCCGCGGCTTGCGTGGAGGAGCTGGAGCAACGTGGTCGACTCGGGGGTGACGAGGGCGTCGTGCGACGGCTCCTGCAGGCCCAGCAGACGTATGCCTCGGTCCTATACGAGGAGGCCCGACAGGCGTGGCTCGCCACGCGCAGCAGGGTGTACCAGTGGGGCGATAAGTCCTGCACTATGTTGCATAGGCTTTGCCAGGCGACTTTCCAGCCCCTAGAACTGCCCGGCCTTACGGCGGAGGACGGTTCGGTCATGACCGACCCGGGTCTGTTGGCGGCTAGCTTTGCCCGCTACTACGAGGCACAATATGCTCCTCGTGACCCCTTGGTGGAGGGCGAGATTGCCTCATACTTGGACGACCTACTCCCACAGGCAGTCCCGGATGAGACTAGAACGGCCTTGGAGGCCCCGCTTACATCCGAGGAACTTGGGGAGGCCCTTGGCCAGTTGAATACTGGGAAGGCGCCCGGCCCGAGCGGTTATCCTGCCGAATTTTATAAAAAGTTCCACGTCCAGCTGGGACCCCACTTTCGCAACGCTCTGGAGGCAGCGCGGACTAGAGGCGAGCTGCCACCTGACTGGCGTCATGCCGAGATTGTGGTCTTTTTGAAGCCGGGCAGGGCGCCGGACCGGCACGACTCTTACAGGCCGATCTCCGTTCTCAACATCGAGGCCAAGATTTTGGCGAAAGCCCTGGCGAACCGCCTTCTACCCCACATCGCCGACCTGGTCCACCCTGACCAGGCCGGGTTCATGCCGCGCAGGGCCACCCGGCATAATATCCGGCGGGCACAGGCAGCGATCGACGCCATGGGTGCTGGGGATGAACAGGCCGCACTCCTTCTTGCGGACATGGACCGAGCCTTTGACTCGGTGAGTTGGGCGTATTTGTTCACCTTGCTGGCCCGCCTCAATCTAGGGCCTGTCTTCTTGTCCTATATTCGTCTCCTATACACCAATGTTACGGCGTCGGTCCGTGTAGCCGGTGCGGTCTCTGGGCGCTTCCAAATCGGACGTGGTACTCGACAGGGTTGCCCGCTGTCCCCCTACCTGTTTGCCCTGGCCATGGAGCCCCTGGCGTCGCGGATACGAATGGATGCCCATCTACGTGGCTTTGTCTGGAACGATACCCTAACAGATAGGATTGCACTCTATGCGGACGACGTCCTCCTGTTCCTCACTAATCTGCGGCGCTCGGGTCCCCGTGTTTTGGAGATCATGCGGGGGTTTGGCGAGGTCTCGGGGCTTCCACCTTAATCTGTCTAAATCGACCCTGTGGATTCTACATGGCGGAGTGGTTGCCGACCCTTGGGCTGCCGACTTGCGCGTGGCGACGGACGGCCTGAAGTATCTGGGTGTCTTCCTCTCGACCTCGCGATCCGTGGCCTGGACACGCAGTGTCTTACCGGTGTGGGAACGGGTCCAGACTGATGTCAAAACATGGTCCAGGATGCCCCTCACAATCTTTGGGAGGTCGGCCATCTTTAAGATGGTGGCGCTGCCGAGGCTGTTGTACCAACTCCAAAACTTCCCGCACCCTATTGGCATGGAGTGGTTCCGCCAGGTGAACTCTGTGCTGAGCCGCTTCCTGTGGGATGGCGGTGCAGCCAGGGTGGCCCTGAGGACGTGCTTTCTGTCCACATACTGTGGTGGCTTGGCCACATCCGACCTCCTCTCCTACTATCAGGCGTCACACCTGCTTGTCCTCAATGACTGGTGGTACGGGGATAGGAGTGATCCGGCCTATGCCCTAGAGAGACATCTTATGGGGGATCGTACGCTCCACACCATTCTTTATTCGGCCCGTATACGCCGTGGGTTGCCGTCGGTAACTGAAGTGGTATTTGCAGTGTGGCGGCAGTCTCTGCGCCGCATGGGTTGGTGGGGCACATTAACAGCTGAAACGCCGCTGTGGCACAATGGCATGCACCCGGAACTGGCGGCCCTGGCCGGGTTTGAGGGTTGGGAGGCTATTGGAATTACACAACTGGGCCAGGTCGTATCGGGCGCCACCCTCAAGTCCTTTGAGGAACTCCGTGCGGAGTTCCAGATGCCTCAGTCCCAGTTCTTCCGTTACCTCCAGCTGAGGCATGCCCTTGCCCCGAGCATCGCCGGCCTCGACTCCCTGCCGGAGTTCAGCCCAATTGAGGCGAAAGTGTTTATGGGAGACTTGGGAGACAAGAAGGTCTCTAGGATCTATCAGTCCCTTGTTATTCACTGCTCCTCCACTCTCAGCTCCCTTCGGGAGGCGTGGGAGGTGGACGTGGGCGCCCTGGATGAGGACGATTGGAGGGAGGCGCTGGAGTCCCCGCGCGGCACCGCTGTTGTGGTTCGGCTTCGCCTGATACAGTTCAAATACCTGCATCGTGCCTATTATACACGTGAACGTCTGTGGAAGGCTGGTTTGATTGCGTCATCGGAGTGCCTGCGCTGTGGGGAAGTGCCTGGCTCCCTGCTACATACGGTATGGTCGTGTGGTCGCCTGGCTGGATTCTGGAGGGGCGTATGGAGTTGCCTGGCTGAGGTCCTGGGCTGGGATCTTCCTCAAACCCACCGGCTAGGCCTGCTGCATATTATGGAAGGGGTTGGGGGTAACATGTATAAGCGCCATCTGTTGCTCCTGGGCCTGGTCGTGGCCAAGCGTGACCTGGCTCGGGCCTGGAAATCTGTAAGGGCCCCCCCCCTGTCTGCATGGAAGGCTGGGCTGGACTACTTTATGGGCCTTGAAAAACCGGTCTTTGAGGCGCGGGGCTGCCCGCGCAAACATTTCAAGATCTGGAAGCGGTGGGCCGACTACCGCGGCCTGTCCTTGGAACCCCCGGCGGAGCAGGAGGAGGACATTTGATCGCAGTGACATTGCTGGCCCGAATGGCAAAGCCCTGGTTGCATTATACCTGCTTCTTCTATGTATATCGTCTTTGTGTTGCCTCTGTACATGTGTGGTGGGGGGGGGGTGTTGGGTACGGGTGGGGGTGTAGTTGGGGTTGGGGTGGGCTGTTAGGGCATCTTTAAAGCTGAGCTTCATTGACATTTGCTTCATGGATTACCAAATATGTCACCATTGCATTGATACTGTTGTGGGGATCTTGGTGTGTGAAGATACCACATTCTTAATACTCTTCTGCTCAATAAAATTGGTTGTGAAAAAAAATATGGATCATGCTTATTGAAAAGGGCTGTTAAATTCTAATTTATGGAATAATGTAATTTAAATTGATGGAAATGGTGCAAATAAACACAACGGCTATCTCAAAGACAATGCCCGGCTGAAGGCTCAACATGGAAACATGAATGATGTTATTATAAATACAGATGCATTTCTGTGCTCAAATGAGAGGAGCACTCTGCTTAAATGGCGAGGTCATCACTGCGTCGGAGTCTCAGACCTGATCATTCCAGTTTTACCCCCGTGAGGAGGGATACTCAACTTGTGACCAAGATAGGAACCTGCATACGTTTACCTTCAGGTAATGGGGAGTTAGATCATCCAGTAGGGAATACTTGGCAGAACACCCGCCTTATGTAACTAGGTTAGGGGCAGACAGTAGGAGTACACTATACCCAGTACTTATATGCCAGCATATATACACTGTCTTAGCACAATGGTGGAATCATTCATTCTGTTCACCGTTCTTATATTGCTAATCACTTTTATCTGCTTCAGTCTAATAATCATTTCAGTGCATATATTTTATACAAGCCCTTTTTTATAGACAATAGTCTCTCCCAAGCAAAAGAACATGCGCTAGGACTTGCTCTCACAGACTCAACCCTAAAGCTGCTCACACCAAGGCTAAACAAGAGGTTTCTTGTTTTAAGCCTGCGTTTCTTGTGGTTGCACATCTTTATTATGTATGATCAGGGCCTCTTGAACTTTACGATTATTAAGCCACAGTGTTTTATGCGCAATGAACAAGTTACTTACCTTCAGTAATGCATTATCTGGTAGAGACTCTATCTAGCTGCAGATTCATTACCTTTGAATTTTCCAGGCGTCAGGCTGGATCCAGAAACTTTTGCTGAGCAATACCCCTTGTGCGTGACGTTGTTAGTGTCTGTTATGACGTCACAGTGCCTATGTAGGCGCCACCCAGGCGTGTGTACGTCAGTGCTTTTAGTTTTTCAACACCAGAAGCGCAGAGCCACAAAGTAACTGACATAGTCGTGTACAAAACTAAGGCCCTGTCCTATAATATCAGTGCGAAAGCGGGGAGGCATGGGTGGGGCTGTAAGGAATCTGCAGCTAGATAGAGTCTCTACCAGATAATGCGTAACTGAAGGTAAGTAACTTGGTAATCTGATAGAGAATTCTAGTTGCAGATTCCTTACCTTTGAATAAGATACACAAGCCATACCATCCCGGCGGTGGGTTGCAGACTCACATCCTAAACTAAGATGTCTTGCAGGACTGAACAGGCAAAATGTCAATCCCTGCGTACTTGACCATCAAGACAGTAAAGTTTTGCAAACGTGTGCAAAGAAGCTCAAGTTGCTGCCTGACAGATGTCTTGGACTGGAACACCACGAGCCAAGGCTGTAGTCGTAGTCTTTCCCCCTGGTGAAATGGGCTCTTAATCCCTCAGGGGGCTGCTTCTTTGCCATGACATAACAGACTTTGATACAGAGAACGACTCAGCGAGAGATGGTCCTTTCCTGGACTGCCCTTCTTTGCTCCCACATACCCCACAAAGAGTTGGTCATCCACCTGGAACTCTTTTGTGTGGTCAAGGTAGAACAACAATGCTCTTTTTGGTTTCAGTCGGTGGAGACGCTCCTCTTCCTTAGAGGGATGCGGGGAGCAAAGAGTGTGGGCAAAGTGATGGAATGACCCGGATGGAATGGGGTTACAACCTTTGGCAAAAAGGATGCTCTGGTGCAAAGCAGCACATTGTATGAAAAGGATATAAGGTAAGGAGGCGAGCAAGATAAAGCCAGCAACTCACTCACCCTCCGGGCAGATGTAATCGCCACCAAGAAGGCTGTTTTGATGGTCAACAGCCAGAAAGGACAATTGTGTAAAGGCTCAAAAGGAGCACGCATTAGATAGGTAAGGACCAAATTAGGGTCCCACTGTGGCATGCCAAAGGGAGTAGGTGGAAATAAGTGAGCCAGCCCTTTTAGAAATCTATTTACAATTGGAGACTTGAAGAGAGATGTCTGGTTTGGGAGCCGCAAAAAAGCAGACAGAGCAGAATGGTAACCCTTGAGAGTTCCCAAAGCAGAACCCTGCTGGGAAAGGGTTAGAATGAATACAAGGACAGTAGAAAGAGAAGCAGAAAAAGGGCCAATAGACATTTATGAACAGTATAACACAAGCTTTTGCCAACGGCAGGTGTATACTGTCTTAGTGGAAGGCCACCTGGCCTCCAGAATAACGTTACAGGCTTCGGGAGGAAGGCCAAAAGCTATCAACTGCCGCTGTTCAATCTCCACGCATAGAGGCGCAGAGTTGACAGGTTCAGGTGGAGAACCCTCCCCTGATGCTGCGACAGAAGATCCTCCCGAAGGGGCAGCCTGATCGGAGGATCGACACTCATTCTCAGAAGCTCTGGATACCAGAATCTCCTCGCCCAGTCTGGAGCCACAAGAATGACTTGGGCCAGGTCATTCCTGATCTTCTTCAGACCCTTTGGAAGGAGTGGTATGGGCGGAAAGGCATACAACAGGCCTGAGCTCCACTCGCGGGGAAAGGCGTCGCGGAGCGATAGCCACCTTGGGAACCCCAGTGCGCAGTACCGTTGACACTGCGCGTTCTCTTCGGAGGCAAAGAATTTTACTAAGGTTCTCCCCATTGCTGAAACAGACCTTGCACCACCTCAAACTGGAGACACCACTCGTGACCTGCTAGGCATCGACGGCTGAGTTTGTCCGCCCTGGACTTCAGACAACCTGCCAGGAGAGTTATGCCCTGCTGTTCCAGCCATGTCCAGAGACGAAGAGCCGCTCGACAAAGGGTCCACAACCCCACCCCACCCGGTTTGTTGTAATACCACATGGTGATGGTGTTGTCTGTGAACACCTGCACTAACTTCCCGTTGACAGAGGGAAGAAATACTTTCAATGTCAACCGAATCGCTCGGAGGTTCAATAAATTAATGTGGAGCCCAGTCTCCACCGGAGACCAGTGTCCCCTGATCTCCATCTCTCCCAGATGACGCCCCATCCCAGATGTGTTGTATCTGTCACAACTGTGATATCTGGTTGGAGAAGGGAGAGAGGTCTGCCGTTGACCCAATTGCAGTTCGTTAACCATCACTGCAGATCTTTTGCAGTTCCTTCCGAGATCTGAACCACCTCAGTGAGATTTCCCCTATGCTATGCCCAGTGGAATTTCAAATCCCACTGCAGAGTCTGCATACGCCACCTGGCGTGTCTGACCAACAGGATGCTAGAGACCATGAGGACCAACAGCCTCAGAGTCAGTCTCACCGAAGTCCAGGATAGAGGCTGAAATATCGGAATCATAGCTTGAATATCCTGGACTTACTGCTCAGAAGGATAAGCCCGAAACTGCACTGTATCCAGAACAGCTCAGATGAAAGAGAGCTTCTGAGAAGGAGTCAGATGTGAGTTTGGCACATTTATAGAGAACCCTAGCAAATGCAAAAGGTTTGTTGTAGTCTGAAGATGGGAGACAACTGCCTGGGGCGAGGACGCCTTCAACAGCCAGGCGTCGAGGTTGGGAAAGACTGACACCCCTAACTTGCGCAGATGAGCTGCGACCACCACCCTCACCTTAGTGAATACCCGACGGGCACTGATAAGGCCGAAAGGAAGTTTGGCAAACTGAAGGTGCTCGTGGCCTACCTTGAACCGCAGATAATGCCTGTGGCCTGGCAGGATTGGAATAAAAAAATACACATCCTGTAGGTCCAATGCTACCATCCAGTCTTCCTGGTCTTGGGCAGACAAAACTTAAGCTAGAGTAAGAATTTTGAACTTTACTTTTTGAGGAAGAGATTGACTGTCTGAAGTGATAAAATGGGCTGTAGCCCCTTGTTCTTCAGAATCAGAAAGTAGCGGGAATAACAGCCACTGCCTTCTTCTGAACCAGGACCCTTTCTATAGCTCCCTTGGCCAAAAGAGCCGTAACTTCCTCTTGGAGCAACTTTAAATGATCCTCTGTCAGCCGTTACTGATTTGACAGAATGAGAGGTGTATAGGAAAGGAAAGGCAGAGAATAGCCCTCCTGGATGATCTGCAAGACCCACCTGTTTGATATTATGGATCTCCAGTGGGTGAGATGATGACAAATTCTCCCACCACCTGGAGTAGTGAGGTTCTGCAGAATCAGCCTAGGAGTGCTTTGAGGTTGCGGCTGCCCAGGGCAGTGTGGCCGACATCTTCTGGCCTCCATTCCGAGCTCGGACTGCACTGCATCGACGTCCTCGCACAGCTTTAGCAGTGTGTGCGGGACGGTGCTAGGATAGGGTTGACGCAGCTGGAAACCCCTTCTGTTACCCCTTCTGTTGCTATGAAAGGGCCAAAAGGAAGACCGGCCACAGGGGGTGGAGGAGAGGCCCAAGGATCTGGCCATAGCTTGAGTGTCCTTGAAACTGACAGGGGCCGAGTCGGCCTTTTCTCCAAAAAGGCGGGTTCCATCAAAGGGCATGTCCATCAAATTGGCTTGGACATTGCCCGAAACTTAATCAACTGCTCCTCAAACTCCATTTATGGAGGTACCAGATGCACAGGACTGGGTGCAAGACTCTGTTCTGCTGCTGTAACAGAAGATCCTACCAAAGAGGCAGCTTGATGAGATGACAGATGCCCAAGCCCATGAGTGGAGTTCTGCATACCACACTCTTCTGGCTTAATCTGGACTCACTAAGCTGCCTTGGGCCCCTTCATTTCTGATCTTATAACTCGATGTAGAAACTGGTAGGCATACAGGAGTCTCTCGCAGAATGTGTCTCTGAAATAGAGCCTTTTTGGGAACTTTAGCATGTAAAGGTGTTGACATTATGCATTCTTGGTAGGCACAGCCATCAAGCCTGGGTTCTCCCTATTGCAGTCCGACGCCCTGCAGCATCTGCCATTCATGATCCACTAAGCGTGGGCGGCTAAGTTTGTCTGCACTGGCGTTTAAAGATCCCACCAGGTGGTTTTACAACCAGAGAAATGCCCTGACAATTCTGCCAGATCCAGAGGTGTAGAGCCTATTGGCCCAGGACCCTAGACCCGACTTCTCCCTACTTGTTGCAGGACCACATGGTGTGGTATTGTCCGTGAGAACTTGTACCAGCCTCCCTTTGATGGCTGGCAGGAAGGCCTTCAACATCAAGTGGATCGCCCTCTCCCAGATGGCCTGCTCAACCCAGCAGTGACGAATCCGTCAGCACAGTCAGCTCTGGGTGAGGTACAGAGAGGGTTCTGCCACTCACTCAATCATTGTAGAGCAGCCGCCACTGCAGATCTTTTGCAGTTTCCTCTGAAATCTGGATGGGATGCAATACATTTCCCTGGTGCTTCGCCCAATGGGACTTCAGATTCCACTGCAGAGCCACATGTGCCATCTTGCATGACCAACAAGCAGGATGCAGGAGACCAACAGTCCCAGTAGCCTCAGAGTCATCTTCACTGAAATCCAGGAAAGAGCCTGACATATTGGAATCATAACTCAAATGTCCTGGAGTCTCTGAGGCAAAAGTACAATATTGTAACATTACCAAGATGGCTCCAATGACGTGGGGTGACTGAGAAGGACTCAGGTATGACTTTGGGCCGTTTATAGTGAACCCTAAAGATTTTAGAAGGTTTGTCGTCGCCTGCAGGAGGCCTATGACTTCATGGGGTGTCGATTTACAGGGAGACTGGAACACCCCGAAGGTGTGCTATGACCACCAGCATCACTTTTGTGAATACCTGAGGGACACTGGTGAGGCTAAAAGGGAGCACTGACAATGGTCCTGTCTCACTGTGAACTGCAGGTAATGCCTGTAGCATAGATATATGGAAATAAGCATCCTGCAGGCCCAGCTCTACCATCTATGATCCAGAGCAGACAAAACTAAGGTAGTGTGAGCATCTTGAATTTGCCCTGTTGGCAGGAAGGAGTTGAGAGGGCAAATAATTAAAAAGGCATTAGTCCTTCTTTGGTGCAAGGAAGTACAGGGTTCAATACTCAGTTCCTGCTTCTGAGGCTGGAACCCTCTCTATTGTCCCTTTGGCCAAAAGGGCATGTGCTTCCTGCTTTAAAGCAGACATGTGTTCCTCATCAGCCGCACTGATGGGGATAGAAAGTGTGGCAGGGTAGAAAAAAATGGGAGGGTGTAGCCCTGTTGTACAATTTGGAGGACCCATTAGTCAGAGGAAATGTCTTGCCACCCTTTGAGGAAAAAGCAGATCCTGCCTCCTACAGGTTCACTGTGTGCTGGAAAGGACACACTAAAGCAGTTTTGACATTGTGGTTTCTGGATGGATTGCGGACTGGGATGTGCATTGTCCCTTATGTGCTGGTTGCTGTCTCTGGTAGTCACGGCCCAACTACAAAAGGACTGGTTTTAGGAAAAGCATTAGGGTTGACTTTGCTGGTGAATACCAATGCCACCAAGCTATCCAGAGTTGGGTGCTGCGTAAGAAAGTCAGGGGTGCCTGGAGCCAGTCTTACAGCGACAAGAGACCTGTCTATTGACCACAGGATCAGAACGTGTTTTAGCCCTAATCCCGTAATGAGTATCTGTAAGAACATCATTAAATGGTAGGAGCGGTTTGGTTGGTCAGTGGCCAGGCTTAAGGACCTCCATAAAAACATTAGTTATAACTTGCAGAGATGGGAGCTGCAGGTCAAGGATCTCTGCATCTCATCTGATAACTATTGCAAATGAGGCTCTCTCCTCTGTGGCTGGAACAGGAGGGGCAACTAATCAAGAATCAGAAATGTAGCAGGTCCTTCTGTTGGAGGGGACTTAAACCTCCCTTTCAAGGAGAACATCATCAACTTAAACTTTTGCTTTTGATAGTCCTTGCTATGTCGCTTCAGCACAAGAATAGTGACTAGGAACCCACAACAACCTTTTTTATTCATTTAAATTTCATCCTGTGTGTCCTTTTGCTTCATAGTTAATTCCAGGCTCTAGGTATACCCGCAAAACACGAGCATTACACTACATCAGCATATATATTGTCTGAGTTGACTGATTGCTAAGATAACAAAAGGACATTCATTGTACATAATTAAGAGATCCCGGTCCTGATGGCAAATGCATGTTGACCACAAATATGCTGGAGTAATAAATAGTCCTCCCAAACATCCTACATGACATATTTTAACTGTCTCTTTGGTACTCTATTAGTACAGGCATATTCGAGATACCTTGGAGATTTTTAACCACTTTATTTGGATCCCCTCTTCGTTATAAGACACACCAAGTGCTTCCAATAAGCTAGGAAGCCCATTTACCATTATGATCTTTCTTAACGAATGAGGACGCATGAGGATGAAGCATGACACTTTGATGTGAGAAGGCCTAACTATCATTTTTTAAATAGGTTTACTGCACTTTGAACATACAGACAGGATGCATACAGTGTACTACTCATCACAGATAATATCCCTGGGTAATTAGTAGTTTATCTGGATTGTTGTTTTTATTGTGGGTCCTGATGCCCAAACCCTTTTTGTTCCTCCCCTCTGTCGTTGATTGAGGGTTTGTGGTTGATTTGGCCATAGAGAGTATCTGAGCACATAGCTACACAGCTCAAGGTTGTGGGACCTGCCCAGGACCACATTTTGAATGCAGGTCTGTAATTGACAACTGCTGGCAACAGGTCATTCAGGGCTTAAAATCCAAAAATATTTAATTAAGCAGATTAAATGTAATCTGTCCATTTCTACCGTCTCTATAGGCTGCATATATATATATGCAGCCTATAGAGACGGTATAAATGGACAGATTACATTTAATCTGCTTTACTTGGGAAGTACGACAGGTCCCTATGGGATTTACTGACCAGATTCAGGATAAAGTTGCCTTATGAGGACAGACAGAATTACCAGGTACTTCTAAATGAAGGTGACTTGGTGTCTAATCAAATCATAAGTGCAACTGCAGGTGCATCGGATCTAGCTGCGCATGGTTACTCACATGGCATCTGTGAAAGGAGGTCATCTTGGCAATGTCTCACTGCCTTAAAACGATAGTCACAACATAGAATAATGAACTTACTTTCTCAGATAACATCCGCTTTGGCACTCACACGGACGAGGGGATGTGCAGAATGAAAACAGATTGGATACACTCAAGACTTGGTCTGGAAAAGAAGAAGGAATTTTGCAGAAGGTACAGACCGTATGACAGGTGATTCTTTCCACAGAAGGTTCAAGCCCCTCACTGGCAACATCACCATCAGCAGGCAAGGTCACACTACCGTCTAGAGTGCGAGGAGCACAACAACAACCTGCAGTTACTGGAAAGCCTTCTGCTAAACAATGAGCCTTGACTTTCTCCTTCTCCATTACCCTCCCTGGAGAGGGGGAAGTATCATCAATCATCTGAAAGAGTGGAGCGTAATAACAAAAGACAAATGGGTCTTGAATATTGTTCAGAATAGAAATTCTCTTCGATTCAAGGCTCCTCCTTCTGTTCCAACTGCAAAAACATCGCAGTATCAACAAGACCTGTTACAGAAAGAAGTCAACGTTCTGTTATAAAAACAGGCTGGAGAGGAGGCCCCATGTCATCAAAAGGGACTGTGAAATTATTCCAATTACTTTCTAGTATGAAAGAAAGGACTGAAACTGGAGTTCAGACCCATTTTATATCCATGAGTGCTGAACATACACATAAGAAATTAAAAGTTCAGGATGTGGCTCTTCACCAAATCGACCCATAGCTGCATTAAGTAGACTGGATGTGTTTGCTAGATCTCCAGGATGCTTACTTTGACATCCCAAATTCCACAAAACATCAGAAATGTCTCAGTTTCAAAGTACGATCTAGGCACTTTCTGTTCAAAGCCCTTCCATTTGGTCTAAAATCAACTCCATGAACATTCTACAAATGCATGGCTGTAATCACAACGCACTTAAGTAAACAGAATTATTTTGCTTACCCTTACCTAGCAGATTAGCTACTAAAAGGTTTAACATCAGCAGAGACAAAGAACCACTATCAGATTAGTGTGAAAACATTAATCAAAATGGGTACCCAAATTAACTTCAGAAAGTCTACAATATGCCCAGTTAAAAAACGACAGTATCTGGGAGTAACACTGGATACAAAATCTGTAAAAGTGTATCCTCCAGAGGAGAGACTATTATGAGTCAATCTGAAATGTCGCAATCTTCTCCTTGCTCTTCATCCATCAGCTAGACAAATTACATCTTTAATGGGGTCAAAGGCCTCTTGCATATTCATAGTCCCTTACACAAGACTACACATGAGACCGCTGCAGCAATGCCTAGAGGACCAGTAGAATCAACTCTCCAACCCCAGGGAAGACAGGCTTTATCGCAGGCTGCAAGTGAATCTCTCCCATGGTGGTCTCAGTGGAAGAACCTGCTGGTTGGGGTACTATTTCATCAGGATGTACTAAATCAGACACTAGTCACAGATGCCTCTCTCCAGGGATGGAGTGTTCATGTGGGTTCCCTTCAGACCCAGGGAATGTGCTCTGACAAGGAAAATACATATCACATCAATATGCTGGAACTGAGAGCCGTTCATCTGGCTCTGAAGTCGTTCTTTCCATCGAGAACAACGTTGAAACCGACAACAAGACAACTATGTATTACTTGAACAAGCAGGGAGGGTCTCATTCCCGTCCTTTGTCACTCAAAGCCCGAGCCATTTGGAAATGGCTAAGAGCCGCAAACCATTACAGCCTTTCATCTCCTGGGTGTTCAAAATACTCAAGCAGACTCTCTCAGTCGAACTTTCCATGTAAATCACGGATGGATCTTACACAACAAGGTCTCGCAAGACATTTTTCAGGAATGGGATACCCCCAAATAAACATGTGCGCAGACAACAAACAAGCATTTGCATTGCAATAGGTCTCGCAGTTACGAGAGTTTCAGCTATTGGCATTGTAAATAACAATGCCTTTTATTTATGTTTTTAAAAAAACAAAAATAAAAGGCACTATTTGTAATGTCAATAGCTCAAACTCGCGTAAATGCGAAACCTATTGCAAATGCTTGTTCCAGTTCTTGTGCTGCATTTTTCATTCATTCTGCTTTGAAGCACATATTTTCACCACTTGTCATGTAATGCTGTGTCCTACGGTTTCACCAGTGGTCATGTAATGCTGTGCCCTATGGTTTCGGCAGGGGTCATGTAATGCTGTGTCCTGCAGTTTTGCCAGGGGTCAAGTAAAGCTGTGTCCAGCGGTTTTGCCAGGGGTCATGTAATGCTGCGTCCAGCGGTTTTGTCAGCGGTCATGTAATGCTGTGTCCAGCGGTTTCACCAGGGGTCATGTAATGCTGTGTCCGGAAGTTTCACCAGGGGTCATGTAATGCTGTGTCCTGCGGTTTCACCAGGGGTCATGTAATCCTGTGCCCTGCGGTTTCGCCAAGGTTCAAGTAATGCTGTGTACAGCGGTTTCGCCAGGGGTCATGTAATGCTGTGTCCAGCGATTTTGCCAGGGGTCAAGTAATGCGGTGTCCTCACAGTGTCCCGAGGGGCCTTGACAAGTGTCCTCTTCTGTGGCTCTAGACGTTAGGACTGCTTTCCATACAGTTGCATATGAATATGAAATTGCCTGTGCCTCAGTTATTGTTAATATTGATATTATTGTGTTTCCGAATACTTCACATACCAAACTCTCTGCTTTCGTAGGATCAGGTGCGTGGCTTCGATTGGTGCAGCAGGTGCAGTGACACCGGACCCCAGAGGTCTGAGCAGCCCACTCAACCCGGATTATTGCTGTAGTTGACAATTCAAGAAGCAGTTATGAGACCCATTGCACTAGTGCCCATGATGCACTGGCTACGCAAGTGCTCTGGCTACTTCATAGTCAATTTTGCGTTGCTCTACTGTACATAAAACGTGCTTGTTACAACTAAAGTAAATTCAACAAAATATTTAAAATAATCCCATTCAGGCAGCAACCGCCCTCCTGGTTGGAGAGCGAACAACTGTGCAGTAGAGACGCATGTGTCGTACAATTACAGAACCGTTTAGTCCTTCAGAGTCAGGGAGACGTGAGCGACCAAACCTTTGACCCGGAACAACTTGAGGTGTCTATATTTTGGAGCAGAAGTCTTTATAGCTAATCTGAAGTAGTACGGAGAGTCTTCAGAGCGCACGCCCGGAATAAGCATGTGATTCCTGCAGTCATTTTTTCTGCCCCTCAAGAGTGCGCTTAAGGCCAGAGGCCAAAGCAAATTACAGGGGAAACCTTTTAATTTATAAGTGGAGCACGTTCTCCCCTTTGTTGACTTCTCTGCCCTTTTTAGCAGTCCGTCAATGTCACCGCGCACATTTTCTACCGCCATGCCAACAAGTGCCGGCTTTGCAATTGACTTCCCACATGTTTACAGCGCCTGTTGCCAAGTGCCGTCCTTAAGGCGCCGAGAAGAAGAACAAGTCAGACTTTATCAAAGGAACATACTGGAACACCAAAATAAATCCTATGTCATCAAGTAAGCAAACGCTCTGACACCATCTGAGATTAAGCACTACTAAACACATAAACACATGAGAACTCAAGAGCACAAACTTACTGCAAGTAATCCACAAGCAAAACAGAAAGCAGCTCCACATCCGGGCCGGGGAGGAGACTTGGGAGGGCGATGGCTGCCCGCGCATGCACGATACCTGGAACTTTCGCGTGTTCTGCGACTCGTGCCCAGTGGCGGTGCGTGCGTTAGAACTTCAAAAGCTACCGTAGTTTATTGAGTGCTGCACAGCTCATGACACTTGGGAAGGGGGCCGCCAAAACGCCCAAGGCAAAAAAAAGCAGTAGAGGAAGTCCGGCGAGAGCCCACCCCGCCTTCGTGAATGCCGCATGGTGCGGCCAAAGCAGGATTTCAAGCGGGGCTCCTGTGAATGAGACGGAGCCCCGCGTGTTGTTGCAGTGACCGGCTGAAGATGCGAGACCAGCCAAGGAGCAGCGTACAGTCCCCACAAGAGCCGGTAAGTGGGGCATGCTGTATGGGTAAAGCGCGCCGTGCTTGGAGCGCGCGTGCGCATAAAAAAAAAGAAATTGCATGAGGCTGCCGAGGACAGAAGGGGGACAAGAGATGTGCACTTCGCGTGTCTGTACGGGCGTGTTCACAATTCCAGCCCGTCCTGCACGTGCACATCTCCTGTCTCCCTTCCAAAGCAAGTCAGTAACAATAGATCTCGCTGTGACAGAACCTTTCGCGCTGCGTCGCCAGGCGAGACCTAAAAATGGCAAGAATACACATCCAAGTTCCGCCAACCAGGGTCGAAGGGAAATGCCCTTTTAGTAAATTGGTCAAGGAAATTTCTCTATGCATTTCCCCCAATTCCTCTCTTACCAACAGTGATCGATGAACTGTACAAGCCCAGAACCAGGATGATATTAATAGTGCCATAATGGCCTTGTCAGTGGTGGTTCAAGGATCTACTACATCTGTTAGAGAGACCATACAGGAAATTGCGGTACAGATAGGATCTCCAGTACAAGTTCAGTGGTCAGATACTACATCCCAACCTTCCATCACTGAACCTGACAGCGTGGCTCCTGAATTCCTCCAATATGTTAATTTAGGCCTTTCTAAAGAGTTCAGACATTTTAAGAAAGGCTAAAACACCTTCCACTAGATGCTTTCAAATGGAAAATGTTATATTTATGGAGTATACTAAATTATCACAATCCGATTTTGTGCCAAGACGATGTGGTTATTCCATATCTTCTCCATTTACCTAAATCTGGGCTGCAATTTTCTTCCAAGAAGGTATATCTTGCGGCCATTTCGGCCTATAGGAAATCTCCCTCAAAGACATCTTTCTTTAGAATTCCAGTGGTCAAGGATTTTTGGGAAGGACTTTAAATGATATTTCACTACCTACTTTCTTCCCTAACCCCGTCAATACATCTGAAAGGTCATTACCCTCTCTTGATATTAAAAGAGTGCTGAAGTACTACATGGAGAAAGCCAAACTTATAAGGAAATCGAATCACATTTTTGTTAACTATGGTCTGGTGTGAACAGGTTTTGCATCCTCTAAACAAACTATTTATAGATGAATAGTTTCTTGTATAATTCTTTCTTACCAGCTAGCTAAATAAAACCCTTACCTGCTAGACAAAGGGCACACTATACAAAAGAAAAAGTGCAACTGCAGCTCTATTAAAGAATGTACCTGTTTCTGAAATGTGTCACATCATGGATTCAGCACATACCTTTACTAGGCATTATGTTAATTTAAAAAAATCTTTTTATTAAAGAACTAGCTGTACCCTGCCACACGTTGCTGTGGCTCAGTCTGGTTAAATGGAAGAGAAAGAAAAAAGTAAGCACACTTTTCTAATATATTTAATTTCACAATGCAATATGTTTTTGTGACTATTGTCACGTTGTGTATATATAAACATGCACTAATGTTGCAAAGTGAACCAACTCCTCCCCGCTCCCTCCACCCACTTCCCGGTCTGCCATCCTGACACCAACTGTACATCCTAATATATGTAGACTATTGTCTCTATGCGTCCCTTGTAGTTTTTGCGCAGCAACCACTTCGATAGGGACTGTTCGGCCTTTCGATTAAAAACATGCGCGTATTGGACACGCGTGTATTCTAATCCCATGTTGTGTATATATATAAACACCCACTTAATCGAATCCAACTTTGTGTCAACATTTCAAATCAATCAGTGAAGAACTTTAGGAGATTTAAGATTTTGAACAAACGAATATTGACATGTGTCTGTTTGGACTTTCAATTAAAAACACGCGAGTATTTGACACGCGCGTATTGGAGTCCAACGTTGTGTATATAAAAACACGCCCGTATTCGAATCCAACGCTGTGTCAAAATTTCAAAGCAATCTGTGTTGAACTTTCGGAGATTTGCGATTTTGAACAAACGAACATTTACATTTTTATTTGTATAGATAGAAGATAGATAATAACAGTACGATTGCAGAAGTATAGGCTTCTAGGCATTATTGTCTGGATTCAGATGTTGAAGCAGATACTCAAGTAGGGCAGGTTTCCTGAGGAATGTTTTTGGTTAATTATTGGAGCCACTCTTGTTTTCAAGTTTGCATTCTCTAGGATGGGCTAGCAATTCTCTTTAGTGCTTATGACTATTGATAAGGATCCTGGAAGAGAGGGAAATATTGCTTACCTGTAATCCTAGTTCTATTCCAGGGGAAGCCTCATCAAAGTCACAAGCAACTCTCCCAACTTCCTGGACAGAAACTATTGCAACTCTCAACAAATTCTGTACTCATGATTCCTAATTTCAGTAAATATGTTCTGACCTAACTGTCACTTGTGAGGCATGATGGAATACAGGCAGTGGCGGCTCCTTCGCTTAGGAGGAAGAGAGTCGCGCCCCACTGCTATTTCAGCAGTGCAAAAAAGAAAATGAGAATAACATGATGGTATTATCATTTTATATGAGGGAGTCAGGTGGGCTGGCTGCGTGACAGCAGTTGTATGCACTCCTCTAAGTGCACATGACTGTTTGGCTAGCCCTCTAGGGCTGGCAAAACCATCATGCGCACTTGGAATGTTCTCCATTAGGCTGTGTTGCACAGCCTCGTCGAGAACATGCCCAGCATCCCCACGCACTGCCTGAACGTCCAAACAGGATGCTCAGACCAATCACGATGCTGGGCGATCCCTCCTGACCCCAAACATGCACTGTTGGGCATCACGGATGAGTTGAATGGGACCAGAAATGATCAACTTTTTTACACCACGTCGATGGCAGTGGCCAAGAGGGATTTAGCGTCTGCCTGGAAATACCCTGATCCACCCACGGTTGGGAAATGGCGGACCGGGGTGGACTGGTGTGCCACGCAGGAGAAGACAATGTACACAGCGCGTGGCTGCCCCAAGAAGTACAGCATGGTCTGGGGGAGGTGGTTGGGGGGAATGGTCTGATTTCACTGGGGATGCTCCAAAATGTTCCTTTTGAATCCGTATGTCTTTAGTCTTTGGGTTGTCCAGATTACTTCATATATTCATTTGATATCATGGTACCTTGGTGATTGGCTGGTGTTTTTCTGTGAAATCAATAAAAACTTGTTCATCAAAAACGAAAAAGGCAGTATATGTGAGAGTTGGAGTATGTAAATGACTATCCCTGAGAGTGTGCGATTGTGAGAGTGGCTGTATAGATGAGTGTGTACTTGGTGCAGTGATTGTATAAGAGAGTAAGTATGTGTTAGTATCTGTATGAATAAGTGAGGTGGTGTGTGTATAACTGTGAAGGTGAGTAAATGGAAGTGTAATTGATTTGTTGCATTACTGACTAGGTGTGTGGGTAACTGGATGAGTGGCTGTGTGTGAATGTCTGTATAGGTGTATGAGTGCATATTATAGTGTTGTATTGATGATTGACTGCATGCATGAGTGACGGCATGGGTGAATGAGTGGATGTGTGTGTGTAGACCTAGGAATCAGTGAGTGGGTATGTAGTAACTGGTATTGGTGTGTCTAAGGTTTCGAAAATGGTAGCCTGTATTTTAGAGTGGGTGTATCAAAGGTTATATTAGGGTGTGAGGAGGTGCATCAGATTTTCACGTGGATGATGTCATAAGTGATGTCATTTGAGATGTCATCAGTGATGTCACTGACAATGTCATGAATGATGCGATATGTTATATCATCAGCAGTGCATTGCCGGGGCGCGAGTTATAGTTAGCTGAACGAACTATAACGGACGATTTTCTCAGGTTTTGTAAAAGTGAAATGTCCAACTAACTATAACTTCCCTGAAACCTATCTTTTTTTCATTGAATTTCTATGGTTTTTTTAAATGCTAATTTCTAACTATAATGTCCCTGAAACCTATGGTTTTTTCAGTGAATTTCAAAGGTTTTTTAAATGCTAATTTCTAACTCTAACATCCCTGAAACCTATGTTATTTTCAGTGAATTTCAAAGGTTTTGTAAATGCTAATTTCTAACTATAACGTCCCTGAAACCTATGTTTTTTCAGTGGATTTCAAAGGTTTTTTAAATGCTAATTTCTAACTATGCCTAAAGAGGTAGGACATGTGCAGAAAGAGGAAGAAAGGTGCAGAAATAAGCAAGAGAAATGCAGAAAGAGGCAACAGAGGTGCAGAAAGAGGCCTTGTTGCAAAGTCATCCTGGTCTCCCAACTTTTTGCTGACTGGTACTGGTGGTAACTGACTCTGACTAACCAGGCCAGGAGCCAGTGCTATGCTAAAAGACATGTAGAATACAGTGAAAACACCTACATACACTAGGGTACACTATGGGTTGGGGGTACCCTTGTGATTGGCATGACCTCCTCTGTAAGGCCCTAGTATATAATAGGGCATGGGGGTTAAAACTACCTCTAAGTCAGATGTGCAGAAAGATGCTTCTTTAAGTAGTAGTCACGTTTGCAGAGTGGTGGATAAAGGGTGCTGGGCCTCCGACCAGCGCTCAGGAATTCCATTGCGTAGGACTTACAGGAGGTACCAGGAGGGCTTCTTGGCCCCCAAACTCCCTCAGGAATAAATTAGACTTCATCCCCCATCCCATAGTCTGCCAGGAGGTGCGTTTGCAGATTGGTGGAGAAAGGAGGGCATGGCCTCCGAAGACGTCTTAGCAATCCCACTGTGTGGGATTTACTGGATATAACAAGAGGGGTAGTTACCCCTCCTATTACCTCAGGTAAGTCCCATACAGCATTGGTAAGTGCTCGTAGCAGGCTATGCCCCCTTTGCCTAGCACTCAACGCGCTCCCTGGTGTGCTCTTGGATGGGGATTGAAGTCCCCTTCGCTGCTGGGGGTCCTTTAGGGACCAACTAGCCTACCTCTTACCTCCAGTAAGCCCCACACAGTGGGACTGCTGAGAGGTGGACAAAGGCCAAGCCCCCTTTCTCCACCACTCTGCAAATGCACCCCCCTGACGTGTTCTAAGTAGGGGGTTAAGTCCCCTTGAATACTGTGGGTCCCAGGGGGCCAACTAGCCCACCAGGTACCTCCAGTAAGCGCCACACAGCTGGATTGCAGAGAGGTGGTCTGAGGCCACACCCCCTTTTTACACCACTCTGCAAACGTGCCTCTTTGAGCACTGCTGCTCGGGTGATGATGTCGACTTGTGTCCTGAGGTCCTCAGGACACAAGAGGACCTCATAGCCCCACCAGCAGTGCGCCAAGAGGTGCGTTTGCAGAGTAATGTGAAAACGGGCGTGGCCTCGGACCACCTCTCTGTAACGCAGCTCTGTGGCACATACTGGAGGTACCTGGTGGGCTAGTTGGCCCCCAGGGACCTTCAGTATTCAAGGGAAATCGATTCCCCAACTAACAACGCGCCGGGGCGTGTTCGCAGAGCGGTGGAGAAAGAGGGCGTGGCCTCCGGCTATATGTCTGCTTTTTTAAAAATATTTTTTTTTACAAGAGGGGCTGTGTGTTCTGGAGTGAGAGTGTGTTCCTGTGAGGGTTTTAGTGAGTGCTGGGGGTGAGGGTATTGCAGTGAGGGTTGTTGTGAGTTCTGGAGTGGGATTCTGTGAGGGTTTTATTGAGTGCTGAAGGTGAGGGTTGTAGTGAGGTCTGGAGTGGGTTTCAGTGAGGGGGTTATTGAGTGCTAGAGTGGGTTAGCGAGTGCTGGAGTGAGAAGGTGATACAGTGAAGACTGTAGTGAGTACTGGAGGGTAAGTGAGTCGCGGTATGGGTGTGACTGCAGCCTGACTTGACCACAATCGGTTTCACTGGTGTTGTGTTGATCTGAACGATTTTGGGGTTCAGGTCTGGCACTCACTGCTGGCGCAGGCCCCTAAAGATGCCTGTTACGAACAGAACATGTACATATAGTGCATGTTCTGCATTACGCACACACCTGGTGTTGTTGGCCATACATACAGTAATTCTGGTGTGCAGAATATTGGGTACACAGGGGGTACTCACTGCTGTAGAGCAACAAGGCTTTGCCAAAGCTGTGCACATGTGGAGGACACGTAGATGACACACTTTGTATATTCTGGAGCAAAAGACTGTATATATGTAACAGAAAATGTACAGCTGTGTTCTCCTAAGTGTGACGGTATCAGATCATTTTAGTGCACACAATACTCACCGCCCGAGTGATGCAGTGTGAGCCAGAATAGCCTAGGATGCCAAGAGTATCCCTCGGGGTACAGTATACTTTGTGGGCACAGTACTGGGCGCTGCACGACGTACATTCTCACCACCACAGTTTACCATAGGCTCGCTGGGCAGGGCGTTGTGCACATGCAGTGCAAAGTGAACTAAAATGCGCATAAGATGTATACTGTATCCCTTGGGGTACATTATGGACGGAATCCAGCAGTGCACGCTTACTCGCTGCCAGAGACTTGCTGCGCTGCGTTGTGCACACACGATGAGAGGTAAGCTAGAATGCACACAAGTTGACAGTACTCAGCGGTGCACAGAATACTCATTGCTAGTACTCACTGCCAGAGTTTGTGCCTACGTGCCTAAGGCTTGGGGCGAGGGATGTATTAGTGCACACCGTGGTACTGCACAAATCCGTGCACACCGGTACCCGGTGCCAGACACTTTCCAGGTCGTGCTGCCATGTGTTACAAACGTGTGGTCTTCGATGGGGCAATCAGTGCCCTTCCAAGGGCAGGGGATATGCAGTGGCACAGGGCACCTTGGATGCACTTTGGTACACAGCAGCGCAGCGTGCCAAGAGTACAGGTTACATATGTGCAGGTCAGGAATGGCAACCTGCACACATGTCGACTACATACATTCCCTAGGTGCACATACACAGGGAGGTGCACCTATACACCTAGGGAGTCGATACTGTGGCATCCTAATTAGTGATATGTTTAAACGTCGAAATTATGGGAGAGCAGTGCGCGTGGCCCGTACCTTGAGTACAGTATGGGATACGGGCAGAAGAGTACTTACCACCAAAGGCTGCCCGGGGCCTTACTGTGCTCCCAATTGACAGCATGTTGTATTAGTAGCTGTGCGAAGAGAGATGAATACAGTAAACATTGGGGTACAGTACTGCGCTCTCTTGGCCGAGACATGTAGCGCTAGGTGCTCACGGGGTGGCACATTGAAGGTACACACAGGAAACATCGGGTTCAGCACAGTACTCACAGTGCTAGGTGCATACAAGGTGCTGTAAAGACTGGGGTACAGTACAGCACAGTACTCCCCGCCAGACTGAGGTTACCATGAGTTGGATGAATTTAGCGCTATGCACGTGAAGTGAAGGCTAGGCATGCACATGGTGGTGCATACCAGGGGCACACGTGGTGCAGAGTGTGTGCAGGGTACTACATACAGTAAACACTGGGGGTCAGTACACAGTACTCGCCGCCAGGGCTTGTCACAGTACCCAAGCTGAGCTGGGCGCTGCTCATGTGACGTGAGTGCTAGGTACTCAAGGGGTGGTGCATACAAGGAACGTATAGTACACATTATGGTGCAGTACTCGCCACCAAAGTTTGCCCAGTGGCTTGCTGAGGTCGGTGTTGTGTACATGTGGTGGGAGGTGCTCACGGGTGATCTACACAAGGAACGTACAGTAAACACAGGAGGTCAGTACAGCACAGTAGGCACCGCCAAAGCGTGCAAGGGGTTTGCTGAGATCGGCGCTGTACACATGTTGTAGTAGATGCTCAAGGTACGTACAGTAAACACTGATCTGCTGTAGTAAGACAGAGTTTTGTCGGCGCAGTGCACGCGTGGTGCTGGGGGCTCACACTGCTCACGATGGTGCATGCAAAGTAAATACAGCAAACATGGGGTATAAAGTACTCCCCGCCAGAGCTTACGTGGGGTCTTGCAGAGCTCTGCGCTGTGCACACGTGGTACTGCATACAAGATATACACAGTAGACACGGGGTAGTGTACTCTCTACCAGAACTTGTCTGGACTTGCTGAGCTCGGCACTGTGCACACGTGTTGCTGCATACAAGGTACGTTACAGTAGACATGGGGTAGGCACAGTACTCACTGCCAGAGCAAGGGGCGGGATCTGCTGGTTGCGCCCTCGGGTGAAGAAGCAGATATCTCCTACGAGTTAATTGGTGAGTGCCCCGGGACCTTGTCCACCGGGGGGAAACAAAGCATCGGAGCCCGAGCTTCGTTTTAAAAAAGTCCTCTGCAGGATTTGCACACCCAGTGCGAATTCTGCCAATTAAAAAAATAAATATTAATTGGGATACCTGGGGGTCCCTGTGGGACCCACTGAGTAGGCCTAGGATGTCAGGGTGTTTCTACCCTGCCCCCTTTTCTTGTTTTTTAACCTTTTTTTCACTGATTTCTTGTGAGTCGGTTCTACCGAGTCACAAGATGGCTGCCAACACGTCCTGGTTTGGAGCGTTGGCAGCCAATCAGAAGTCAGTTCGTGCTCGGGAGGGGTCGCGACTCCTCCTTGGTGCTCAGATATCGAAAGTTTTCTTTTTTTAATTTCTCAGGAACTACTGAACGGATTTACACCATTTTAATAAAAGGTCGCTTTCTGAACCAAGAGCTATTTTTTGCCAAATTTGGTGTAATTCCGTTCAGTAGTTCGGGCTGTAGCTTTGCCTTAAGTTCCTATGGGAATTAACATGGGGAAAATGCGTTTTGGGACCCCCATTTTTTCTCGGCCCCCGCTTGACGAATCACCCCGAAACATTCAAGACAGTAGCTAAACGGAGCAGGCCATTAGGTTTAAAAATTTCACGAAGATTCGTCAAACGGCACAAAAGATATTTGGAAAAGAAAAAACTTTTTGAATAGAAACAAGGTCCTAACTATAACTACCTACTGGCGATAGCCAGCCCGGGGTCCCTGCACTTGGGTGGGACTATTCAGTGCTTATGACTTTGATGAGGATTCCCCTAGAAGTGAACTAGGATTACAGGTAAGCAACTTTCCTTACTTCGCTATTAAACAACAGCCTATTACAGCTTACCCACAATCCATATGAGACCAACCATCACGCCATTTTTAATGTATAAACCATCTTAGCCTGGAAAAAGCCCCAGGCCTGCCTGCCACTGAGGGGTGAGACACATATTGTCTGGCCTAAGTTCTCTTCTGCCTCGTAATTAAACAGAGGCTTTCATTTGTTTTCAACTGCATTAAAATAAACACATGTGACGATTGGTATGTAATCTCTGACCACTATTTTACTCAAGGAATATCAAGCCATGTTTAATATTATTATTGAGAATTTCTTACTCTACCTTACTTAAATATATCTCATAGTTGTAGGCCTAGGGGTATTGCCCTCACAGGGTGAGCAATCAATACTGCCAATGAGCCAACACTAGGCAGCCTAACCTCCAGAACTGCAGAACTATTACCCCCCTTCTCCCTTAACCTTAAAATCCAAACACTTCGGAGGTGATATGATCGAAAACTTTGACAGATTACAGATGAAAGAACCACAGAAAGTTCACCAGCGCTAGATTGCATGTTTCTTGCGGCATGGAGAAAAGAAACTGTTGTCACCAACGCCTGAGGACCATGTACATAATCTGTTTCATCATTTCCGTTGGATTCTTGAGACACTGGTCAAGATATTGAATGGTGCCTGGCAGCTTTGGATAAATCAACATTGCTGACAGGCGGCGTACTACTGGGCAGCCCATTTAATAGTAGTGAATGAATGGGGACATATAGAGAGGGATCACCCCACATACGCTTTGGAGCTTGCACAATTCACTAACCTCCCATACACGCACTACATATATGGGGGGAGAGGGGCTACCCGGCTGCTCACGGCAACGCGGATCATCTTGGCTGCATGGAAGCAAGCGGAGAGATAGATGAAGAGTGGATGGTTTACTAGGGAAACCCCGCTAAGGGTGGGAAATCGCCTGCCAGAAATTAGGAACCTGAAAGACTTTAGGAAATGGGACCTGTTGGGTATCACCTTAAAGATATAATGTACTGCAAAGAGCTAGTCACTTTTGCTCGTCTACAGTCGGAATATAACATGAAATCAACCCAGCACTACAAGTATTTACAGTTACAACATGCCTGGCGGGCACAAGGCCTTGTCACTGCCGATCTCTCTGAATAGGCACCTTTAGAAGGGCGACTCTTGATTGGACATATAGGACGATCATAAACAATAAGCCGGACACACTACAGAAACTGCGTATAAAATCGGAATTGGGGGAGATGATGATTTGGATTGGGAGATGGCTTTGAAGCATCCTCGCGAAGTAGCCATCAGATCGCGCCTCAGGCTCATCCAATATAAATACTTACACAGGGCATACTACGATAGAGCACGACTACACCGCATTGGGAGGGCTGAAACACCTACATACCTGCGCTGTTTAGGGGTGGAAGGCACATTTTACCACATGGTGTGGGAGTGCTCCAAGATCCAAAGGTACTGGACGACCCTGATGGGGGAGATGGAGAAGGTCCTGAGGGCGAAGGGTCCGCTTACCCCCTCGTTTGTCCTACTGGGGATATACACAGATATTGATCTCTCCAAACCTGGGTTGGTCTTGCTACAATTGGGGTTGGTGGTCGCAAAACGAGATATAGCCAAGACATGGGGGGCCACAGAGGGACCATCTCTTGTCGAGTGGAGAAAAAGCATGGACATGTATATGCTAGGGGAGAAGACAACGTACAAAACACAGGGCTGCCCTAAAAAGTTCTGGAAAATATGGAAACCTTGGCTTAGACACTATGGACTCATGCTCTCTGACTCGCAATGATAGTGCAAGGTTGGGTATATGGTTCGATGGGAAAGATGGGGCCGCCACACTACACCGACCCATCATAACATTGTTTGCCCCTTCTTTGCTGCTGTTTGGATATGCTGCCGTTGTTTATTGGGAAATGCTAATGTACCTCACTGGTGACCACTGTTTCTGTTTTACACTGAGAAAAAATGTTAATAAAAATATTTATTTAAAAAAAAACATTGCTGAGAGGCTTCTATTGATCGCAGAGGTTTTCTGCCCCGGTTTTTGGTTGGGTCGTGTGTATCAAGACACAACACGTCCGGCCTGATCTGGTTACATCTCATGAATTTATTAAGAGAATTGTTTTCAAGAATTATAAGAAGATATCTGGACATCTGTTCTGACATGGCTTTTGGCTCTATTTCGGAGTGATGATGACTTTAAGCTTGCTAACATCTATAATCTGTATTCTTACCTTGTGTTGGCCCTTTTAAGCCCTTTCTTCCAGACCTAGAAGAGGATAGCTGCTTTATATGATGATAGATCCCTTATTCTTGACTCTAATCCATCTATTGCCTATTGGCTTTGACATAGTTATGTGTCCTTTGTAGTCCTGACTTTATATTACATATTGGTATGGTTTGTGTAGGTACTCTGACAGAGCTAAGGGTTATTTCATCCTTCTAAGGCCTACAAGGCCCAGAACTAGAGAGACTACAGTTTGCTTTCTATCCCTGCAGAGCTGAGATGCTTGCAGGGTAAAGGTAATGTTTATAGTTAAAGCTGTTGTCCACTTGGAGAGAACCAGTCTGGGCCAGCCCTTATCGGTAGGCTGTATTATTCTCTGTGTGGAAGACACCACAAAAGGCCGGCCGGCTGGGTGTGTGTCCTTGGCGCGGAGTGGTGCAGAGAACTGATGGGCGGCGGGCTGATGGCTGGAACTTTCTATGAGGAAACAGCATTCCATATTAGTGAAGTGCAGAGGCGGAGTTAGTTAGTTGAGTTGGAGGAGCAGAAAGAGTTCGAGCTGGAAAGAGTTTGAGCTGGAAGCAGTTGAGTTGGATTGAAGCAGAGGAGAGGAGTGGAGTTGCAGAAGGAGTGGAGAATCAGAAAGAGTTTATGTTGAATTGGAGCAGAGGAGAGGAGTGCAGTTGCAGGAGGAGAAGAGACAGAAGAGGCTTGGAACAGAGAGAAGACAGACAGACAGTCAGTGAGCTGGAACTGAAGGAAGCAGTCAGAAGCAGTTACTTATCAGGAGGAGTTGTGAATAGCTGGAGTCTGAAGTAATGCCTTTTAGAAGAGACTGAAGTTATATCGTGGATTAATCTGTGGGAGCAGCTGGAGTGAATTGGACATTAGCACAGAGACAATCAAATAGAGTGAAGAAGCTAGTGGAGCGAACGGTTATCAGAGCGGCAGAAACCATTAGACTGAAGTTGGAAGGTGGAGAGAGTTCGTGGGGGAGAGGAATCCAGTGCAGAGTGATCAGCGCAGATGTGTGTCCAAGAGTGCAGGAGAGGATCTAAGACGAGCTAAGGCACAGACGAGAGAGGAGCCCAGATGACAGCTAGAGCAAGACCCCACACTCCTTAGGTGACATTGTTCTTTAATCTTTATATATTAACCTTGTCCCTGTTATATGTCTAATCATTTTTCTTTCAGTGGTGTGCAGTCTATTTACAGTTCCTGTTAGTTACAGAGACCCCGCAGATCTGTGTATGTGTCTATTCCCATTTTATTGTTATTGTAATAAAGATACCCCAGTTCTTAGTGAACCAGTGTGCATGTGTTGTCCTTATGATAGAGCTAACCTTTTTCAAAAGGAAATAGGAGCGTTTAAATCAGGGAATAACTCTTGCATACAGTGTGTGTCTCTTGTTCTTAAAGCGCAGGTAACCTTTCCTTCTAGTCAGGTGTTACAGCCAGAACAGATGCTGCCCCTGATCAGGTAAGTAGCCACTGAATAATTAGGGAGAGAGAGGAGCCCTTGAGCTAAGAGAATAGATATACACTAAGTAATTCGGCCATTCCATAATATTATTGTAGTAGTGAACCTTTAGTGAATAGTGAGAGAAACTTCCCAACATAGAGAGAGAGAGAGCTGAAGGTATTCATAGGAAAGTGATCATCGTTGGTAAGCGGCGTTAAAGAGAGCATCAGGTGAAAGCCTGATGTGTAGGTCCGCCGGATTGCGGATCGGGCTGTGAGTTAGAGAACACTGGGGGGACACCAGTGCTTAGGTCCGCCGGATTGCAGATCGGGCTGTGAGTTAGAGAACACTGGGGGGGACACCAGTGCTTAGGTCCGTCGGATTGTGGACCGGGCTGTGAGGAAGAGAGCACTAGGGCTGCAGACCGGTGTATAGGCACGCAGGATTGCGGAGGTGCCGAGCGAGCACTGACTGTAGTCAGTGTGTAATGGTAAATAATCAGAACTGCCCCAGGGTAGATTAGTCTGGACCCATGTGGTCGCGAGACTACGAGGTATGAGTGTGGTGTAGGGCATGGACGTCCTTAGTAATCAGTGAGTATTCCTAGTAATCCCTATAGATTTAGTGTTGTTTCTGATGATATGAGCTTGTATATTGCGAGTTCCCCATCCTCAGGTAGGCACCCAGGTGCCTGGACAGATGGGTCCTGAGGAGGGAGGTGGTTACATTTTGGCTGGGTTGGTGGTGCTCTGATGAGCTGGTCCTATCTGGTCTGAGAATCCGGTCATAACAACATCTTAATCAATAACGGCTCAAAAACGGAACTGATGATGCTGGGGAACTCCTCTCCCTCCTTGTCACCTAGTAGCTGGCCTAGGTGCCTGGGAGCGGCACCCACCCCCAAACAAGAGATCAAGAGCTTGGGGGTGTGGCTGGAGAAGGACCTTTCTTTTAAGACACACGCTAAAAAGACCGCAAGCGTGTGTTTCGGTCTGCTCCGGTCAGCCCGGAAGATCTTACCTCTCCTCCCAGTGGCCTCTAGGAGGTTACTTATCCAGGGGCTCATTATCTCACGGCTGGATTTCAGCAATGCGTTGTTTCTGGGGGCTCCAGAATCTACCTTAAACAAATTGCAGCAAGTGCAAAATGCGGCCGCCAGGCTCCTGACGGACCTTCCCAGGCGTCAATCGGCTCGCCCTGCGCTGAAGGCGCTGCATTGGCTCCCTGTCAGAGAGAGGGTGAAATTCAAAGCACTCTGTATGGCCCACAAAATTTTGCAGGGGAAAGGCCCACCTATCCTACGGGATATGGTTCAATCTTACAAGGCCTCCCGTGCCCTTCGCTCAGACCATCAACATCTGCTGCAAGTTGCGAGGGTAAGGAAGGCCAGAACCGGTGGCAGAAGATTTTCCATAAATGTGGCAACATTGTGGAATTCCCTTCCGCTGCACCTGCGCTCGGAAACGAGCACCTTACGTTTTCGCAAACTTTTAAAAACTCATTTGTTCCCTGCCTAACTCTTTTGTCTCTTGCTTTGGCGTATCTCTCTGGATGAGCGCGGGGATGCCCAAGGGTAACCAGGCGCGATATGAAAATCATTAATAATAATAATAATAATAATAATAATAATAATAATAAATGTGCCAGATTATAAAAGTGCAACACGATTTGAAGCGCAAGGGATTTACACCTCTTTACTGGATCATAAGTACTGGGACCTTCACCAATACTTAAAGGTTCACTCCTATATCCGAAGGAGATGGCCCATTGAGAGATTGTATAATCCCCGCATTTGGGCTTGCAAGTAATGTGTACTGCAGTGGAAAATAGACGTGCATCCTGATATTGTCACAGATTCATATATCCAGGTGGGAGTGAATTTATCTTGTCCTGAGGAAGGTGGTCTCTTGAACATAGACATCCACCGAAACGCGTCAACGCATTTTTGTGAAAAAAAGGCACACTGTAGATTGTGTTGGCATTTGTGAAACTGCTAAAATCAAGTGTATAAAATTGTTTATGTCTCAAAGAGGATCTTGATCCAGTGTTTTTTGCTTTTTTGTGACTAGAAAAGAATTCTTTCTAGCTATTGCTCCCTATGGTCAGCTGTATTGATTTAACTATGTGTACGTTTTTATTGTTTTTAATGATGTATAATGATCTTTTGTTCATGAATAATGAATATTTGATGAATTTTTAATAAAATATTTTTAAATTGAGGATATATTGGGCCTTTGATGGTGTTATACTCTGGTGATAGTGTGGATGTGAAGAGTGGTTTGGCTATGTTGTGTGAAATATACTTAAAGGGGATCTGTTTTTGATGACGGTAAATCAACATTGCTACAAATATTTCTAGATCTACTATATATATATATATATATATATATATATATATATATATATATATTTTTTTTTTATATATATTCAACCATATGGCTCCCTTTCCTCTGCCGATAGGCGCTGCTGATTGTGGCCGCGTTACTCCTGCAGTTGAGCCCAACCGCTATCTATCACAACAACGATTCCTCGCTTCGAGGAAACATGGAGTCACATAAACAAAGTCGTTAATCCACCCCTTGGATAAACAAAGAAAGAAATAAGAACTTCACCTGGTGTGGATTAACGACTTTGTTTATGCGACTCCATGTTTCCTCGAAGCGAGGAATCTTTGTTGTGATATATATATATATATATATATATATATATATATATACATATACACACATTTGCACACCTAGAATACCAGCCAAGTGACTTTTGAAACCTGGGTGCCAAATGGAGAAAGAGAACTGACACCCAAGTTATCTGTAACTGGAGCAGGAAGGACCATGATGTTTATCTGAAACACAGCTGTAGCGCTGCTGTTGATTTATTTTGCACTAAGTGCATGCACATGTGAAATAGAACAAAGGGGGCTCCTTATAGAACAAGCTGCACAGTAATAAAACATTAGAGCTGTAGATCCTGCAACACTGGTGCATTTCTTCCTACCTCCATGTAAAGATAGAGCAAGGACTGAGAAAACTAGACGCAATGGACACCATTGAAAATGTCAAGGACCACAAATCAGGGGACACCTTCTCCTTACCTGATGACAATGATTAGGACTCCCAAGGGTCTGCGCCCAGTTTGCCTACCCAGAAGGCAGCCCTTAAGATGGCTCTGACCCTTGCTGTAGGAGAGAGGAGCATAAATGCAAGCTCATGGGAGAGACAGATGGAAATGTAGTGAGCCTTTTGGTCGCAATAGTATCTACAACCACATTCTCGTTCACCATTGATCCTGAGGCGCTCCATGGTACAGGATTTCACTGGCTGGTGCCCCGTCGGTGAAATGTAATTAAGCACAACCCCTATGACTTATATATAAGACTTATATATAAGACTGAAATGTCATTTGAAGTTCATGGAAGCTCCATGCCTGATCTCCCATGAACCAACAGAGGCCCCCTGCAATTGTGAGACGAACATTTTACACCCAGGCGCATCTCCTTTAAGAATCTACCTGGGATTATTTTCACGGCAGAGAAAATTACATTTACAGTTAAAACAATGCTCAAACATTGCATGGTTTTGCTAGACGGCCAGGTTACTAGCTCAGTGCATTATATTGTGATTATTCTATTCGTACTTTACAATAGTGATTTGCTATATATCTCAATGATGATCCTAAGGCAGTATGTCATTGCCTTTGATCGAAGTGACCCTTTGTTCTGCAAGAAATCCTACATTTTTTGCCTTTGTGTACTCGCTACTACAGTTCTGTGTCCCGCCTCTTAGTGACAACTACTGTGCATGGCAGACTATAACTTTTGCGACTTTTCGTCAAACACAGTAACTTATCCATAAGACACCAGTGCCAACAGTGAAGGGGGCATTGTCACTGAAAACCACAGATGAAAGGTACACTTAATGATATATTTCAGAAAATGCAAATAGTGTTAAATAAGCCATCAGTACCGTTATTGCCAAAATCTTCTCCGTGAGAACCAATAGTGCAATGGAACCTCTAACTGAGAGTTATACATTCAAAGCATTCAGATACTAAGACCTACTGGTGCAAAAGATCTCACTAAAACATGACATTGAGAGCCATTAGTGGAATGTAACCATGTACTAAAACCTAGAAACGCAAGCAAATAGCTCATGTGACAAGGCACAAAATACCCTTTCATTGTGAACCGTTACTGTTCCATAATTTCTCACCTAGAACTATATTGCATGACAATGTCTAAATGAGCACCATTAGTGCACAGCAAACTTATGTTGAGAACCATCACTGCAAAATACGTTTCACTTAGCACTGAGGTCCAAGTGACATCACTGAGAACTGTAAGTGCAGAATTATGCCTCACTGGGAGTCATCAGTATTAAATGCCTTATTACTGAGAGTCACTAGTGAAAAATAACACTTACTGAGAATTGTTATCACAAGAAAGCCTCTTATTAAAACCCTTCCCTGGGAAATAACCTGTTATTGAGAATTATTTGTTTACGATAACATCTTATTGAGAACCATTAGTGCAAGCCAACCATCTTACCAAGAACCGTTAATGCAGACTATTCTTTCTGTGATATCTATAGTTCAAAGTAACCTAAATGAAAATCATTTGATAAATATAAACCCTCACCTTGAGTATAAACCCTCAGTGGAACCACTCGTGTGATTTAACTTCTCACCTAGCACCATTAGTGGATGATGGTAACAAACTGAGGACAATATAGGAAAGAAAAACACTCTCGGTAACCCAACAGAGCAATATAACATCACTGAGGACCACAACTTTCAAAATACACTCTTGTTTTGGACAATGAGTGCTGAAATAATTTGGGGACGTAAGTGATTCACTGGAAACCCTAAGTCCCAGATAATCATTAGAACCGATAAACTCTTCCTGAGAAGCAATAGCACAAGAAACCCTCTCCCTGAGAACCATTAGTGAGGGATACACTTTTACATGACACTCCTAGTTTAACTTGTGGTACGTACATTTGGAAATTCAAATGCGTAGACACCACTAGCGAACTATTTATGCTCACTGAGAACGGGTGGTTAGAGGTACATTCAATCGGTCAGCAGTAAGGAGGTGGAGAGGACTTACAGAGTTGCGAGTATTGATTCCCTGAATGCCATAGATCTGGAAGACGTGTTTTTACTGCAAACGCACAAGTTACTACTTGTGTAACAATATATCTGTAAGAGACATTAGTTAGTGATAGATTCCTTACCTTAGAATATCCCCAGACGTTAGACTGGATCCGGAAAATTTTGCGTAGCAATACCCCTGCGCGCCGGCAGGTGTTGTCCGCGGCTCCGCGTCCGTCGTCGGCATCGTTAGCGCCGGAATGACGTCGTCGGAGTACTTAGATGCCGCCCATGCGCGCTGACGTCAGTTCTGATGCACAGCTTTTCCGCGCCAGATACGCAGAGCCATGATAGAACCAACACTGGTGCCATGAAACTAGGGCCCTGAAAGGTGAGGACCTTAACCCCAGATATCGGTTCGCAGAACGGGGAGGATGGGTGGGTCAGTAAGGAATCTATCACTAACTAATGTCTCTTACAGATATATCGTTACACAAGTAGTAACTTGTGGATCTGAAAGAGACACGTTAGTGATAGATTCCTTACCTTAGAATAGATACCCCAGCAATACCAACCCCGGTGGTGGGTCTGCGAACCAATAATCACAACAGAAAGTCCTGGAGGACAGAACGGCCAAAGAAGCCATCCCTCCGGACTTGGCTGTCCAGGCAATAATGTCTTGCAAACGTGTGCAGCGAGGCCCACGTAGCCGCCTGGCAAATATCCTGCAAGGGCACTCCTCGGCCCAGGGCAGTTGTAGTCGCCGTGGCTCGGGTAGAATGAGCCCGTAGACCCACAGGAGGTTCCTTCTTTGTTAAGGAGTAACACACCTGGATACACAAGATTATCCTCCGCGAGATGGTCCGCTTGTGCACCGCCTTTCCCTTCTTAGCGCCCACGTAACCAACAAAGAGTTGGTCATCCACCCGGAACCGGTTTGTGCGATCCAGATAGTAAGAGAGCGCACGTTTTGGGTCCAGATGGTGGAGCCTCTCTTCCTCTTTCGAGGGATGCGGAGGCGGAAAGAAGGTGGGCAAGGTAATGGACTCCCCGATGTGGAAGGTCTCGTCCGCAACACAACCTTCTCCGGATGAACAGAGAGGAAAGGAGGTGAAGAAGAAAGAGCCTGGAGCTCACTCACTCTCCTGGCAGAGGTGATGCCCACCAGGAAGGCAGTCTTCAAGGTAGGAAGACGGAGAATACAGTTATGGAGCGGCTTAAAGGGAGCACACATCAGGTAGGTAAGTACAAGATTCAAGTCCCACTGGGGCATCACGAAAGGAACAGGAGGGAACATATGAGTGATGCCCTTTAAGAATCTGTTTACAATGGGGGACTTGAATAAAGAAGGCTGATCAGGTAGCCTTAAGAAGGTGGAAAGGGCAGAAAGATAGCCCTTGATAGTGCCCAGAGCAGAGCCCTGCTGGGCAAGAGAAAGAAGGAAGAGGAGAACATCAGAAAGGGGTGCCACAAATCTGTTCCACCTGCAGGCGTATACCGACTTTGTGGAGGGACGCCTGGCTACCAGAATGACATTACAGACTTCGGGAGGCAAGTAAAATGGCCTCAACTGTCGCCGCTCAATCTCCAAGCTCGTAGATGGAGACTGGACAGGTTCGGGTGGAGGACCGTCCCCTGTTGCTGCGACAGAAGGTCCTCCCGAAGAGGCAGACGAATCGGGGGATCGACTGACATGCTGAGTAGCTCGGGATACCAGTATCTTCGTGCCCAGTCCGGAGCCACAAGGATAACCTGGGCCCGGTCGTGCCTGATCTTCTTCAGCACTCTGGGCAGAAGTGGTATAGGCGGAAAGGCGTACAACAGACCGCAACTCCAGTTGCGACGAAAAGCGTCCCCGAGCGAGTGCCGCCTTGGAAACTCCAACACGCAGAACTCATGACATTGCGCGTTCTCTTCTGTGGCGAATAGATCTAACCAAGGCTCTCCCCACTGCTGAAAGAGGCTTTGCGCCACGTCCGAGTTCAGACGCCATTCGTGATCCATCATGCACCACCGGCTGAGTTCATCCGCCCTGGCGTTCAGGGAACCTGCCAGGTGTTGAACCACCAGGGTCACGCCCTGATGTTCCAGCCATTGCCAGAGGCGCAGAGCCTCCTGGCATAGGGTCCACGACCCCACCCGCCCTGTTTGTTGCAGTACCACATGGCGGTGGAGTTGTCCGTGAACACCTGCACTACACTCCCCCGGACAGAGGGGAGGAAGGTTGATGTGGAGCTGGGACTCCGCCGGAGACCAGAGACCCCTGATCTCCGCCTCTCCCATGTGGCCTCCCCAACCCAGGAGGGACGCGTCTGTCACAACTACGTGCTCCGGGTGGGGTAGGGAGAGGGATCTGCCACTGACCCAATCGTGGTCCGTGAGCCACCACTGCAGCTGTTTTGCAGTGCCCTCCGAGATCAAGACATTGTTTGGACAAGTTGCCCTGATGCTGGGCCCACTGAAACTTCAGGTCCCACTGCAGAGCCCGCATCCGCCACCGGGCGTGATGCACCAGAAGGATGCAGGAGGCCATCAGCCCCAGAAACCGCAGCGTCAACCTGACCGAGATCCGGTATAAAGGCTGAAAGATCGGAATCAGAGCCTGATTCGGGTGGATAAACCCAAAACTGCGCCGAGTCCAAAACTGCTCAAATGAAGAGGAGCTTCTGAGAGGGACACAGGTGTGACTTCGGCACGCTGATGGAGAACCCCAGCAGATGCAGGAGGTCGGCTGTAGTCTGGAGGTGGTTGACAACTGTCTGGGGAGAGCCCGCCTTCAACAACCAGTCGTCGAGGTAGGGAAAGACTGAAACCCCTAACCTGCGCAGATGGGCTGCGACCACCGCCATCACTTTGGTGACACCCGTGGGGCGCTGGTAAGGCCGAAGGGGAGCACGGTAAACTGAAAGTGCTCGTGGCCTACCGTGAACCTGAGGTAACACCGGTGGGCCGGCAGGACGGGGATGTGAAAATAGGCGTCCTGCAAGTCCAACGCTACCATCCAGTCTCCTGGCTCCAGGGCAGCTAAGACCTGAGCCAAAGTCAGCATCTTGAACTTCTCCTTCCGGAGGAAGCCGTTGACGTTCCATCGGTCCAAGACAGGGCGTAGGCCCCCTTTGCCCTTCTTGGGTACCAGAAAGTAGTGGGAGTAACAACCACACCCTACTTCTGGCCCAGGAAAGCACTCGATGGCCCCCTTGGCCAAGAGGGCCGTGACTTCCTCTTGCAGAAGTTGCAAGTGATCCCCCGACACGCGGTGGAATTGCGGTGGCATGGCTTGAGGGGTCGCCTCGAAGGGGGGGGAGTAGCCCCTTCGGACGATTTGCAGCACCCACCTGTCTGACGTGACGGTGCACCAGTGGAAGAGGTGATGGCGAACCCTGCCCCCCACAGGCGTCACATGGGCCTGAAAGCACGGACTAGGAGGGTTTTGAGGCAGGTGCTGCGGGGGAAGGTGTGGACTGGCAGCGCCATTGTCCCCGACCGCCGCCACGGCGGTTTCCATGGCCGCCACCGCGCTGTTGGATATTCTGCAGCTCGTGGCTGGCAGCATGTTTGGGGGCGCCCCTTCCTTGACCACGAAAGGAGCGAAAGGCACCCGTTTGGTGGCGAGGGGTCGAGAGGCCCAAGGACTTGGCCGTAGCCCTGGAGTCCTTTAATCGCTCAAGTGCATGGTCTGCCTTGTCGCCAAAGAGGCGACGGCCATCAAACGGCATGTCCAGCAGAGTGGCCTGGACATCGGCCGAAAAGTTGGCGGACCTCAACCAGGCGTGGCGTCGAACCCCCACTGTCGTTGCCATCACCCTGCCCAGTGAGTCCGTGGTATTCAGCCCACACCAGATGGAATACCGTGCTGCATCTCGACCCTCCGCAAGCGTTTGGGTGAATTTTGCCCGGACCTCCTCCGGACATTGTGGCAGCACGTCCGCGACAGCGTCCCACAGGGTGTGGGTATAGCGGCCCAAGAGGCATGCGGTATTAACTGACCTAAGTCCCAAACTGAGGGACGAGAACACCTTCTTCCCGAACTGCTCGTACCTCTTGGATTCCAGATCAGGCGGAGCCGTCGGGAATGCGGTCTCGGAAGTGGAGGCCTGAATGACCAGGCTCTCATGGGTGGGGTGGGTGGACAAACAGCAAGGGTCGCCCGGGGCCGGGCGGTAGCGTCTGGCCACGTTCCTATCCACAGGCGGACCTGTGGCGGGCTTGGACCAAGTGCCCACAAGAACGTCACACAAGGCCTCAATAAACGGCAGCAGAGGCTCACTGGAGCTTGCCTGCGGTTTAAGGACCTCTGTGAGGAGGTTAGTCCTCACGGCCGTGACAAGGAGCTCAGGGTTTAAGGCCTTGGCTGCCCGCGTCAACACTTCACTATAAGCAACCCCCTCCTCCGTAGCCACGGTGGGAGGGGAGACAAATCCAGTGTCTGGCAAAGTGTCAATGCCACTGGCCTCCCCAAGCTCATATGTCCAGTCCTGTGGTTACTGGCACTCCCGTTTTCTGGAAAAATAGGGGCCCCTGCCTAATTGGATAAACCCTAGCAAGGTAAAGTATTATTTGGAAAAGTCTGCACACCGGGTTATGTGTACTGATAGTTCATGAGTAACTTAGACAAGATAATTATAATAACAAATCATTCTCAACTCATAGAAATCTGATCAAGCTTGTTTATTTTTTGTGTGTATTTGATATTTTAGCCGTTATTACTTATAATCATTTTTTTCCCTTCCTTTCTTTTTTTTGTTCTTTTTTTTCCCTTTTTCTTTATATCTACTCTTACTTATCTCATTACAAAAAACATGCTATACATACAAAACATATCAGATAATTTCACATTAAAACATTTTTTAAATATCAAATACACACAAAAAATAAACAAGCTTGATCAGATTTCTATGAGTTGAGAATGATTTGTTATTATAATTATCTTGTCTAAGTTACTCATGAACTATCAGTACACATAACCCGGTGTGCAGACTTTTCCAAATAATACTGGCACTCCCGTGCCAGAGGGTCCTCAGACCCCTCCCAATCACCCACGTCACCCATCTCCTGTAGCACAGGCTCAGCAGATGGGTCCTGTTCATGGAAATAGAAATCTCCAAAGGCCGTCGGATGCGGCGCCGCTCCGGCGCCAGAACCAGACCGGGGGTAGGATCGGGGACGGTGCCTATACCAGGCGCCGGGGGCGACACCCGTAGGGCCGGCGTCGGTGAGGTCGTGAGGTCGACCGGCGACGACCCGGATCCGGAAGCGGATCCAGAGAGGACCTGCGGCGCTGGGACCGAAGTCACCGGCGGCGCCGCGGCCGAAGCCCCCGACGGCGTTGGAGCCGAAGCACTCGACCCGCTAGGCCCTCCCGTTGGGCCCGGAGGTGCCACGGAACCCGGCTGAGGAGGGAGGGACCTCAATGCCATGAGGTACCGCTCGATCTCCTCAGGCGTCGCGTCTTGCCCAGGGACCCGAAGGTGTGGGCAGGCGGCGATGACGACTGCGACTCCGGCGGAGCCGCGCGGGTGGTGTCACCCGAACCCCCGGCCGCGTCGTGCAAGTGTCGGGGTTGGCCGGAGGAACGATGATGTCTCTCCGACCTCTTATTCCTCTTACCTGAGGACTTGGATCCTGACGACCGATGACCACTCCCGGAGCTGCGAGGGCTCCGACCCCGCGACCTGTCCCTCGACCTCCCGTGGGACCAGGACCGGGTGCGGCGCGGGGCCGACTGCCGGAGCTCCAGTCGCTTGCGAGACCACTCTCGCCTAGCCTTAGTCGTCAGGGCCCGGCAGTCGGGGCAGGCGCGGTCGTCGTGGTCGAGGCCTAAACACTTGAGGCACCGGCGATGGGGGTCGGTGACCGACATCAGTCGTTCGCACCTGGAACAGGGTTTGAACCAAGGCATCCCTACCGGCACTGTTGGAGTCGAAGACTCGAGTTTAGAGAGATGATCAAAAAGATCAAAACGTTCAGTCAAAAAAGACTAAGGGGTAGAGCTTCTCCGGATCTGCGCTAGCCGGCGTGGAAAAAAGAAGAACTGACGTCAGCGCGCATGGGCGGCGTCTACGTACCCCCACAACGTCATTCCGACGCTAACGACGCCGACGACGGACGCGGACGACGCCTGCCGGCGCGCAGGGGTAGCAAAATTTTCCGGATCCAGTCTGACGCCTGGGGATATTCTAAGGTAAGGAATCTATCACTAACGTGTCTCTTTCAGATTTTGTATTACACATGACATTCTGGGTTTACCCCAAACAAGAAAGTCAAAGTTGGGCATCAACTCCACCAACAAATTTTAAAATAGGGGACTAGCTAAGCTGAAAAGCACCATCACAACCTTGAGTGCCAGTAGTATATGTTGACTGTCGAAGACAAGATCCACTGTAAGAAATACCAGAGCCTAACATAAAGATGGCAAGAAAGCCAACAAGGCCAACCTTGCAAAGTGAATCAAGGGCCATAATAAAACAATTGAGATCTTTACTATTTATCTAACATCCAATATAAACTGGCCACATACAACTCAAAACATAGTAGAGACCTTGTCATGGTCACAATTAATAAACTCTGTAACTTCATCTTTCACGGCTGAGATTTTACCACTGCCTGTTATAATATAGTTTTAACACTTTCAAACTCTTAGAAGAGGAGGTTTTTAAGCGGATTGTCAAAACCTGAGCATCCATCATCACATTGCCACAATCGTAGAACAAATCTTCGCTGCATTTGCAACAGACATCACAGCTGTGGTCAACACCTCTCTTTTTGGGGAGAATCCTTCTCAGCACCTCAAGCATGCCCTAATTACCCCACGGTTGAAAAAACGACTGTTTCTTCAACAGTGGGGTAATTAAGGCATGCCTGAGATGAAATTCTTGGCAAACTATACTGACCAATCACTAATTGTACTACCCTGGAAAATCATGGAAGAACAAGTTACCTACCTTGGGTAAGGCTTTTTCTGATAGATACATCTGCCGTGTGGATTCCTCACCTTGTGAATATCCCCCTTGCGTCAGCAACGTTCGGAAAATTCTTCGTAGCACGCCGGCGTGGACGACGTCATAGGAGCACGGCTTCGCGCGCGACTCCGTCTGACGTCACCGACTCCACATAAGGCCCACGTCGGCGTGATGACGTCAGTTCCCTTTTTTCCGCGTCGTCGACGCTAACGGTTTCTGGGATCTTCTGCGATACTTTTGTATCTATTCGCTGTTTAGCTGTTATTGTTTCACTGTCGGATTTCGCTTCATCGCCGGAGATGTCGTCGAGGAAGACAGGTTTCAAACAGTGTGGTTCCTGCTCCCGGATGATGTCGATCACCGATCCGCATCCCGACTGTCTATGGTGTCTTGGTTCGGGACACGATGTCAAGAACTGTCGTTCCTGTGACAAGATGAACCCCAAAGCCTTGCGTGAGCGGGAGGCGAAGCTTCTGCTTGCTAAGGTGAAGGAAAGGGAAGCCGGAAGGTCTTCGAGGTCAGTGTCCAGGCGCTCGAAGTCGAGACAACGGTCGCGGTCGAAGTCAAGGTCGGCTTCGAGGGCGAAGTCGAGGTCGGCTTCGAAGGCCAAGTCGAGGTCGAGAGAGAGATCAAGGTCCAGAGGGAGGTCGAGGTCCGGTTCCAAGTCGGCCTCGGGCCATGCTTCGGGCTCCTCGAGAAAGAAGCATAAGAGGAGTAAACATCACTCCAGACACCACTCTGGCAAGGAGTCTTCGGATACGAGGAAGAAGTCGAGAAAACATCATAAGGACTTTGTGTCTTCTTCTCCAGCTCAATCTCACGTTGGTTCTCCAGTTCATGAGCCGGAACCGGATCTGGAGTCGCACCATTCATCGGTGCATGAAGAAGAGGTTCCTCGAGCACCGACTCCGGTTGTGGAGCCTGGAGAACAAGAGGGCCAGGGTGCGCCTTTGCCGGATCAGCCTCCTTCGGAGCGGCCGTTGGGTTCGTACCCACCCTTTCCAGGTCCAGGTCAGGATCCCTCGCAGTTTTTAAACGCCATGTTTGGTGTTTACTCGAGGGCGATGTACCCCGCTGGTGCGCCTATGGGTCCCATGGGTCCTTTGTCTTTCAATTTGGGTGTGCCCCAGGCTTATGCCCCGGCCCCCTTTATGCCGTTTATGCCGACGCCTTGCACTCCTTGGCTCGGTACGGCGCCGCCGAGGTCGTCGACTTCGCATGCGGCTTCGCCGACTCCGGATCGGCCTCGGGTGGATTCGGATTGTGGCACTTCCCGTCCTCCGGCTCCTCGCTCGACGTCGGCTCCGGCGCCGTCGGAGTCGTTACCGGATCCATCGACTTCGGTCCGTATGGAGTGGTCGAGGCGCAGGGCACAACGCCTCTTGGAGGAGAAGGAGTTTGTGGACTCCGAGGTTGAGGAAGGAGAGTTGCATGAGGGGGATTGTTTTGAGGACCTTCAGGATGCAAGTGGCTTGGAACTTTCTCCTGAATGGGGTTTGCCAACCGTTTCTGACACACCATCTAAGGACTTGGCACCCTATCATGTCGTCATAAAGAAGGCTGCAGAGTTGCTAGGCTTGACTTTGCCCACAGTTGAATACAAGCCCAACATCCTGACGGAAGTGTTGCATTCGCCCTCTTCTATTGTGGAGCCTACGCTTCCTTTTACGGATGCATTGACTGAACCGATAAAGGAGGTCTGGAAGAGGCCTTTATCTGCTCCTGCAGTTTCCAGGTCAGTGGCAAGGCGTTACAGGGTGGCTCCTGATGACCCTGAATTTCTTTCCTCGCATCCTGCACCGGAGAGTCTGGTAGTGCAGGCCGCCTGTTCCAGCAGGGCTGCGGGTTCTTTCCCTCAGGTGCCAGCAGACAAGGACTCAAAAAAACTGGACCAGTCTGCTAAAAAGATTTTCTCCTCGGGTAGCATGGCCTTGAAGTCCACCAATGCTACTTGCCTCTTGGGGAGATACGTTCACGCGTTGATGGACTCTGTCAAACAGCTTTCTGCTAAGCTTCCAGAGGACGATAAGAAGAACTTTAACGAGGTGGTCGCTGATACTCAGGCTGCAGCTCGTATGGTTATACAGAGTGGTATGGACACGGCGGACTCTGTTGCCAGAATTATGGGCTCCACTGTGGCTACAAGAAGGGCTGCATGGCTTAAGTCCTCCGATTTTTCTTCTGACGTTCAGTCTACTCTGTTGGACTTACCGTTTGATGGTACAGGTCTCTTTGGCAAGAAGGCTGACGTAGCTCTGGAGAGATTCAAAGACAGTCGGGCTACGGCGAAGTCTTTGGGCCTTCAGACGAGGGGCTCTGCGACTAGAAAGTATAGGGGTTTTGGCAGATCCAATTTTCGTCCCTACAATCAAGGACAGCAGCAGCAGCAGCAGCGCCAGAATCCTCCGTATAAATCCTACAGAGGAAAGCAAAGGGGCCGTGGTCGTGGGTGCCAGGTCTCCTCCTCCTCCTCCTCTTCCTCTAATAGCCAACCCCCTCCCCCTGCAGCAAAGCAGCCCTAGATCCGCCATTCTGGATCATGTGGCTCCGGTGGGGGGTCGGCTTACTCATTTTCTATGGGATTGGGAATCGGTTACATCGGATCTTTGGGTTCTCAATCTCGTAGAAAATGGGTATGCACTTCCTTTCCAGGAGTTCCCTCCCAATTACCCTCCTTGCCAGGGTTTTTGTTCGGAGGACCACCTTGTTCGCTTGCAGGAAGAAGTCCTGGCTTTGTTCAAGAAAGGTGCGATAGAGGTGGTTCCAGAGCAGGAAAAGGGTCAGGGATGCTACTCCCGTTATTTCCTGATCCCCAAGAAGGATGGCAGGTTACGTCCAATCCTGGACCTCAGGATTTTGAATCTCTATCTCAAGCAGGAGAAATTCAAAATGCTCACTCTTGCGCAGGTTCTTCAAGCGCTGTTGGAAGAAGACTGGATGGTGTCGATCGACTTGCAGGATGCGTATTTTCACATCCCGATCCTGAAGTCGCACAGGAAGTATCTCCGTTTTACGGTGGGATCGCAACACTACCAGTTTGCGGTCCTTCCGTTTGGTCTTACTACTGCGCCTCGAGTTTTCACCAAGGTGATGGCAGTGGTGGCTGCACATCTCAGGAGGTCGGGGATACCTGTATTCCCGTATCTGGACGACTGGCTGATCAAAGCGGAGTCGCCCGAGAAGGTGCTTCATCACCTGCAAGAAACATCGCAGCTGTTGTTCAGGTTGGGTTTTTCAATAAATGTGCCCAAATCTCACCTGGTGCCCTCCCAGCGCAACCTGTTCATAGGTGCGGTACTGGACACTACTGTATGTCGTGCATTCCCTCCTCCGCAAAGGATTCGCGACATACAGGAAATGATTCCTTTATTTCACAATGGAGCGGTTGTTCCGGTCCTGAAGGTCCTTCGCCTGCTCGGTCTGATGGCTTCTTGCATTCTCCTGGTCAACCATGCACGCTGGCACATGAGGGCACTCCAGTGGTGCCTCCGCAGGCAGTGGTATCAACACAATGGAGATCTCGGGGAGTCAGTGAGGATCTCCAGAGAAACTGCAGCGGATCTGTCTTGGTGGGGTGTGGAAGGCAATCTGTCTCAAGGAAAGCCTTTTCAGCTTCCACCATCGGTGGCCACGGTGATAACGGATGCATCCACTCTAGGGTGGGGTGCTCATCTGGGGGATCTGGAGGTCAAGGGTCTTTGGTCTCCAGAGGAAAGGCTGCTTCACATCAACCTTCTAGAGTTACGGGCGATACGTCTGGCACTCAAGGCCTTCCTCCCTTCCCTTCGCGGTCGGTCAGTTCAAGTCCTGACGGACAACACGACCGCGATGTGGTATGTCAACAAGCAGGGAGGAGTGGGGTCGCAGTGTCTCTGCAGGGAGGCTCTGCGCCTCTGGTCCTGGGTTCAGGACCACCAGATTTGTCTGATGGCAAATCATCTGGCCGGGGTTCTGAACGTGCGTGCAGACATTCTCAGTCGTCAGTTCTCTGCCGACCACGAGTGGAGGCTTCACCCGGAGGTTGTTCGTTACGTCTTTCAGATGTGGGGGACTCCTCGGGTGGACCTGTTTGCCACTTGCGAGAATGCTCACTGCCCGTCATTCTGCAGTCTCCAGTATCCGATGCAAGGAGCATTGGGGGACGCGTTTCAGTTGAGCTGGAGAGGTCAGCTCCTTTACGCGTTTCCTCCCATACCCTTGATTCCTCGGGTTCTGAGGAAGATTCGCCAAGACCGGGCCCAAGTCATTTTGGTCGCCCCGGATTGGCCAAGAAGGGTGTGGTACACAGATCTTCTCCACCTCTCCTCTCACCCGCCGCTCCGTCTCCCTCTCAGGGCAGACCTCCTCTCTCAGATGGAGGGGCAGGTTCTACACCCCCACCTCCAGACATTACACCTTCATGCATGGAGATTGAACGGGGCAATCTGAACTCTTTCTCTCTCCCTAACGATGTGGTGGATGTCATACTTTCTGCCAGGCGTGACTCCACCAAGTCCATTTATTCGTATAGGTGGAATAAGTTTGTGACTTGGTGTAGGGAGAGGGATGTTGACCCGTTAAAGGCTCATTTGTCTGATATTTTGTTGTTTGCTCTTTCTCTGGCACGGCAGGGGTTTGCTGTTGCCACTGTCAAGGGTTACCTTTCGGCTTTATCGGCATTCCTCTGCTTGCCGGATCAGCATCTCTTTTTAAATCACCTGTGGTTTTAAGATTTTTGAAGGGGCTCACTAATAAGTTCCCTCCTTCTCCCTTTATTGTTCCTCATTGGGACTTGAATCTTGTGTTAACCTATCTGATGGGTTCGCCGTTTGAACCCTTACACAAGTGTCCAATGAGGCTTCTTTCTTTTAAGACGGTCTTCTTAGTTGCAATTACCTCGGCAAGGAGGGTAAGTGAGCTTCAGGCTCTTAGTTCCAAGCCCCCGTTTTTGTCCATCCATGCTGAAAGAATGGTTCTTAGGACCAGGGCTGCTTTTCTGCCTAAGGTGGTTACTCCCTTCCACCTAGGTCAATCCATTACCCTTCCTACCTTTTATCCTCCCCCACACCCTTCCAAGGAGGAGGAGAGGCTTCATCGCCTGGACCCGAAGAGAGCGGTTAGCTTCTATCTTGATAGGACTAAAGACTATTGAATAGACGATCAGCTCTTCGTGGGTTTTGCTGGCTGCAAGAAGGGCAGAGCGGTGCACAAGCGCACACTTTCCAGATGGATTATCCTGTGCATCAAGATTTGCTACTCTCTGGCGGGTAAGGACCCTCCTGAGGGTATTAGAGCTCATTCAACTAGAGCAAAGTCTGCTACTTCTGCATTGTCTAGGGGTGTTCCTGTTGAGGACATTTGCAGGGCCGCGACTTGGGCCTCCCTCCACACTTTTGCAAAGCACTACTGCCTGGATGCTGAGGTGAGGAGGGACGGCCACTTCGCGCGCTCTGTTCTCCAAGATTTCCTGGTGTAGCAGAGTGGACACCCTCCTCCGGGAGTGGGGACTGCTGTGGGACTCTATTCACAAGGTGAGGAATCCACACGGCAGATGTATCTATCAGAAGAACAAGTTACTTACCTTCGGTAACGCTTTTTCTGGTAGATACAATATCTGCCTGTGGATTCCTCACTGACCCACCCGCCTCCCCGTTGTCCACTCTGCTATACCTGGTGTTATGTGCAAATGTAATTATGATTTTATCTGATTTTGTATAGTTTTGCACTTTGAATGCATTTGTTTTGCATGTACTGTGTACATTGTGTATATATATATATATATATGTACTTGTTGGTCCGTCCGGGTGCCTCGAAGGCACGGAAAAAAGGGCGGAACTGACGTCATCACGCCGACGTGGGCCTTATGTGGAGTCGGTGACGTCAGACGGAGTCGCGCGCGAAGCCGTGCTCCTATGACGTCGTCCACGCCGGCGTGCTACGAAGAATTTTCCGAACGTTGCTGACGCAAGGGGGATATTCACAAGGTGAGGAATCCACAGGCAGATATTGTATCTACCAGAAAAAGCGTTACCGAAGGTAAGTAACTTGTTCTTCTGGTGGATACAATATCTGCCTGTGGATTCCTCACCTTTTGAATACCATCTGATTCTTTCCTAGCTCTCCCCACGCCGATGAGGAAGTCACAATGGGCTGTCTCCGCACGCGACATCGAGTGAAGTCACCGGAGCCACAAAAGGACCTTGTCGGCGTGATGATGTCAGTTCCACCCATTTTTTCCGTGCCACCGAGGCAGACGGGCGGACCGACACATTTTCAAATATATTCATAACATATCAAATGTATACATACAAAAATGAAAATTACAATTGCATAATCAGAGGCAAAGAGAAAAAGCTAGCATAAAGCATTTCTCATCATTATACTTAACCATGAATCAAATATAACATTTCTCTTTTTTTTTTGGTAGAAACAAGTGGACAACGGGGAGGTGTGTGGGATCGTGAGGAATCCACAGTTAGATATTGTATCCACCAGAAAAAGCGTTACCGAAGGTAAGTAACTTGTTCTTCTGATGGATACTTCTGCCTGTGGATACCTTACCTTTTGAATAGATTCCCAAAGCCGTACCTCTCCCGGAGGAGAGTGTCCACCTGACTAGACCAAAAAATCCTGCAAAGTAGAACGAGCAAAATGGCCATCCCTCCTGACCTCAGAATCCAAGCAATAATGCTTTGCAAAGGTATGGAGGGAGGCCCAAGTTGCTGCTTTACATATATCAAGAACAGGAACACCTCTAGCCAAAGCAGATGTAGATTTAGCTCTTGTAGAATGAGCTCTTATACCTTCCGGAGGTTCCTTCTTGGCCAGGGCGTAGCAAATCTTGATCCACAAGATGATCCACCTTGACAGCGTCCTCTTGTGCACTGCCTTGCGTTTCATTTTCCCAACATAGCCCACAAAGAGCTGATCGTCCAGTCTTAGATCACTAGTCTGATCCAAATAAAAGCTGATAGCTCTTTTAGGGTCCAAACGATGCAACCTTTCTTCGTCCTTGGAAGAATGAGGGAGAGAATAAAAAGTAGGCAAGGTAATAGATTGTCCCATGTGAAAAGGGGTAACCCCTTTGGGAAGGAAAGCAGCCCTGGTCCTTAAAACCAACGTATCCGCATGAACGGTCAGGAAAGGAGGTTTGAAGCTAAGAGCCAGCAGCTCACTTACCCTCCTAGCCGAGGTAATGGCAATCAAGAAAACCGTTATAAAAGTAAGAAGCCTCAACGGACAAGAGTAAAGAGGTTCAAAAGGAGAACCCATTAGAAACTTAAGGACTAGATTCAAATCCCACTGTGGCATAATGTAAGAAGTGGGAGGAAACATATTTGTAAGGCCCTTAATGAACCTCATTACAATCGGGGTCTTAAATAAGGATGGCTGATCCGGCAAACATATAAAGGCTGACAAAGCCGTAAATAGCCTTTGACAGTAGCTACAGAACAACCTTGCTGTGCCAAAGAAAGTGAAAATTCCAAAATGTTAGATAAACGGGCCTTAAGAGGATCGATATCCCTCTCTCCACACCACTTACTAAACATGGACCAACGGGAAGAGTAAATAGATTTAGTGGAGTGTCGCCTGGACGATAAAATAACATCCACTATCTCTGGTGGGAGAGAGAAAGAACTCAGGTTGCCCTGTTCAATCTCCAGGCATGAAGGTGCAGGCTCTAGGGGTGGGGGTGTAAAACCTGCCCCTGCGACTGCGAGAGGAGGTCTGCCCTGAGAGGGAGACGGAGCGGAGGGTGCAATGAGAGGTGAAGCAGGTCTGTGTACTACACCCTTCTTGGCCAATCCCGGGCGATCAATATAACTTGGACCCGGTCTTGGCGAGTCTTCCTCAGAACCTGAGGAATCAAGGGTATGGGGGAAACACGTAAAGGAGCTGAGAACACCAATCTATCTGAAACGCGTCCCCCAACGCTCCCTGCAACGGACGCTGGAGACTGCAGAACAACGGGCAGTGCGCGTTCTCCAGAGTGGCAAACAGGTCCAACCGAGGAGACCCTCACATCTGAAAGATGTGATGGACCACCTCCGATGTAGCCGCCACTCGTGATCGGCAGAGTAACGCCGACTGAGACTGTCCGCCTGAACGTTTAGTACCCCGGACAGATGATTTACAAACACACAAATCCGTTGGCCCTGAACCCAGGACCAAAGTTGCAACGCCTCTCGGCAGAGACGGAACGACCCTACACTTTCCTGTTTGTTGATGTAGCACATTGCGGTGGTATTGTCCGTCAAGACCTGAACCGACCGACCGCGAAGGGAAGGGAGAAAGGCCTTGAGCGACAAACGTATTGCCCGCAGTTCCAACAGGTTGATGTGAAGCAAACTTTCCTCTGGAGACCAAAGACCTTTGATCTCCAAATCCCCCAGATGAGCATCCCACCCTAGAGTGGAGGCATCCGTGATTACTGTGGCCACCGGCGGAGGAGGCTGAAAGGGCTTTCCTTGAGACAGGTTGCCCTGCACACTCCACCAAGACCGCTCCGCTGCAGCTTCTCTGGAGATCTTGATCTTCTCCCCGAGATCTCCGTTGCTCCGTTGCTCTGATACCACTGCCTGCGGAGGCACCACTGGAGTGCCCTCATATGCCAGCGTCCATGGTTGACCAAAAGAATGCAGGAATCAAACAGACCGAGCAGGCGAAGAACCTTCAGGACTGGGACAACCGCTCCATCGTGAAACAAAGGAATTATTTCTTGTATGTCGAGAATCCTCTGCGGAGGCGGGTATGCTCGACATACAGAAGTGTCCAGTATTGCACCTTTAAACAGGCTGCGCTGAGAAGGCACCAGGTGAGATTTGGGTACATTTATCGAGAAACCCAATTTGAACAACAGATGAGTTGTCACTTGCAAGTGGTGCGAAATCAACTCTGGAGACTCCGCTTTGAGCAGCCAGCTGTCTAGGTAGGGGAAAGCATGCATCCCTAACCTTCTGATATGTGCCACTACCACTGCCATCACCTTTGTAAAGACACGAGGTGCTGAAGTAAGACCGAACGGGAGGACCGCAAACTGGTAGTATTGCGATCCTACCTTGAACCGGAGATACTTCTGATGCGACTTCAGGATGAGAAGATCAAAGTACGCATCCTGCAGATCGATATACACCATCCAGTCTTCCTGTTTCAGCGCAAGAAGAACCTGTGCTATGGTTAACATTTTGAACTTCTCCTGCCTGAGGTAAAGGTTCAAAATCCTGAGGTCCAAGATTGGTCTCAAACGACCATCCTTTTTGGGAATCAGAAAATACTGGGAGTAGCAACCCTGACCCCTTTCCTGCTCCGGAACCACCTCTACTGCATTTTGAAGCAAAGCAAGAACCTCCTGCTGTAAAAGCAGTAAGTGGTCCTCTGAGCACCCACTCTGGCGAGGAGGGTAAGGAGGAGAAAACTCCAAGAAAGGGAGGGCGTACCCATTCTCTACAAGATTCAAGACCCAACGATCGGAAGTAATCAGTCTCCAATCTTGTAGAAAGTGGGACACCCGACCTCCAACTGGACCAACATGCTCCAAGATGGGGAATCTAGAGCTCCTTTCCTGTTGTACCAACAGTGGTGGGAGGGGAGGTAGAGGAGGAAGAAGAAGTTGGCTGACGATTTGCTCCTCTAAAGCCTCTTATTTCTTCCCCTGTATAATTTGTACAAAGGATTTTGCTGTTGTTGACTCTGCTGGGACTGTTGTCGTCCATGAAAGGAAGCAGATCTCCCAAATCCTCGATATCTTTTATAGCCATAGCCTCTAGACTCCACCTGGAGGCCTAAAGATCTTGCAGTAGCTCTGCTGTCTTTGAAACGCTCTAAGGCAGAGTCTTCCTTCGAACCAAAGAGTCTTGAACCATCAAATGGAAGATCTAACAATGTGGCTTGAACATCAGCAGAAAAGCCCGAAGAACGGAGACAAGCTTGCCTCCTTGTTGATACAGATGAACCCATAATCCGTGCCACAGAGTCAGCAGAATCCATGCCTGACTGAATTACTTGGCGTGCTGCAGCTTGTGAATCAGAAAAGTTGGCACGGTCTTCCTCAGGTAACTTAGGAGCCAATTGAACAACAGAGTCCATTAATGCATGGATGTATCTACCTAAAAGGCAAGTTGCATTTGTAGATTTTAAAGCCATACTGGCAGAAGAAAATACCTTTTTTGCTGCTTGCTGCATTTTCTTAGAATCCCTGTCACCCAAAATGGTTGGAAATGCACCAGAGGACTGCTTCGAGCAAGATGCTTGTATAACCAGACTCTCAGGTGTTGGGTGAGACGACAGGAACGCTAGATCACTAGGTGCAGGCCTGTATCTCCTTGATATTGATCTAGATACAGCCGGAGCAGACAAAGGATTCTGCCAAACCACTAAAATTGGCTCTGTTAAAGCTTCTGATAAAGGAAGCAGAGGTTCAGAGGAGGAAGAAGAATTATTCAAAACCTCTGTAAGAATGTTAGACTTGACCTCCACAGTGGGAAGTTTAAGACCCAACAAATCAGCCGCCTTCCTTATCACCACATGGTACGGTGCCACGTCTTGAATTATATCACCAGAAGCACAAGGCAGGTTATATTCAGAGGAAGTGTCAAGGCCACTTGCATCCTGAAGGCCTTCAAATTCATCCACAGATTCTGTAATTTCTCCTGCTCATGTAGATACTCCTCCTCCTCAAGTAACCTTTGTGCCTCTCTCTTGGAGCGATGTTTTGGCAACGGTGTCGGTGGAGCCGTGCGCAACGTCAGAGAAAACAACAACAACGACGTCGCTGAAGGAGACTTGGCTTCGTTCCTCGACGTTGAGCGATCTCGCTGCGGAGCCGACCCAACCGCAGATTGCGTCCGGGGAGCCGGAGTGGAGGTCCTCGGCACCGGTAAATGCCAAGCCAGAGTTGACGGCATAAATGGCATAAAAGGAGCCTGGAGATAGTATTGAGGTACTCACAGGTTAAAAGCCAACGGACCCACAGGGCCCGAAGGCACGCCGGATGGAGTCGAAGCTCTAGCAAACATGCCAAACATAGCATTTTAAAAATGTGATGAATCAGCCCCAGGAGCAGGAAAAGGAGGGTAAGGATCCGCACCTTCCTGATGGGAAGTCACCTGAGGCTGAACTGGAGCCTGCAGAGCCGGGGTCGGCACCCGCACAGGTGAAGTCTCACGTACTGGAGAGGACTCACCCGGAGTCGCCGAAGCCGCTGGAGCCGGAGAATCATCATGCTGAGAAGAGACATCAGAAGCTGGAGACGCCACCGGCTTCAGAGATGATACCGGCGTCACATTAGGAGAAAGAGAAATATAGGGCCCGATGTAGGTAATTTTATTTTACCACTTCTTAAATACAGAATGATACCGAATCGGTATTTAAGAAGTGGTAAAATAGAGGGGGGGGGGGGTGTAGGTAATACAGAATCGGTGAATACCGAATCGTTAAGATTCGGTATTTACCGATTCTGTAAATACCGATTCGGTAATGCCCATTGATTCCAATGGGCATTGAAGCCCATAGGAATCAATGGGCATTACCAAATCGGTATTTACCGATTCCAGCAAGGGTGCAGGGGGTGTCACTTTGACACCCTCTAGCACCCCAAATACACCTGGATTCGGTATTTTACCACCCAATTGGATTGGGTGGTAAAATACCGAATCTGAAAGGCCTGTAGCACTGGAAACAGTGCTACCTACATCAGGAATATTCCGAATCGGTAAAATTGCTGATTCGGTATTTTACAGAATCAGTAAATTTACCTAATCGGTGAATTTACTGATTCTGTACAATATAGCCCCCTACATCTCAATCACCAAATACCGGTCGGTAACGGCCGAATTCGGCCGTTACCGACCGGTATTTGGTGACCTACATCGGGCCCATAATCCTTTCTTCGAGATCGTTCAACTGGAGTCACTGACCTCGACTTCGACCACGGCCTCGTCTTTGACGTCGGTACTCTTGACTTCGAAGAGCGATGTCGTGAAGCGTGTCTCTTCTTGGACCTCTTATGTTTTTTCGGTCTCGAAGTGTGTGACGACGAAGACTTCGCCCTTTTCCTTTCTGTCTTCTCCTTTTTAGCTTTGGCCATAAATAACTTGGCCTCTCGATCCTTGATCGCTTTCGGGTTCATTTTTCTACAGCTTCTGCACTCCTTGACATCGTGGTCCGAAGAAAGGCACCAAAGGCAATCTTCGTGCGGGTCCGTAATGGACATGTGCCCGCCACATTCTCTACATGGTTTAAAACCTGTTTTCCTCGAAGTAGCCATTTCCTAAACAAACAGAAACAAGGATACAAAGTTTTCTCTCTATGAAAATGGAGAGCCCCAGAAAATTTGTTGGCGTCAACGGCGCGGAAAAAAAGGGAACTAACGTCATCACTCCGACGAGGCCCTTTTGGGGCTCCGGTGTCACGCGATGCTGCGTGCGGAGCTGGCCCATTGTGACGTCCTCATCAGCGTGGGGAGAGCTAGGAAAGAATTTCCTGCGGAATGCTGGCGCAGGGGGTATTCAAAAGGTGAGGAATCCACAGGCAGAAGTATCCATCAGAAAGAGGGATAACTTAAAGCATGCATCGCCTACTTCAGCATAATCAATCTGGCTTTAGTGGTACCAAAACCACTTAATCAAAATAAGAGCGATCCTCCTCACCTAGGCCCAAAGTAAAAACCCAGTCCTGATTAACCTCTACTTCTCAGCCACATCTGGTGCAGTCAACTATGAAATACTGTTGGGAAAGCTCAGAATGCGGCTGGGTGTGTTAGGACCTGCCTTACCTGCTTCAAATTGATCCAATAATGTCTGTCTAACCCTTAACAAGATTGAATTGGGTCTTTCAAATCAATCTCAGACACAATGTATTTTTTCGTACTCCAGTGACCATCTTTGTCCTTCATACTGTTCAACGTCTGTGTATCCAATCAGCAAAGCTTTTACATAACCTTATGATGTTCCACATGTAGGCAGCTGACACCAACATTCACTGGATCCATTAATTTCCCTCTAACCGTGGACTCCACGTTGTGGTTGGGTCAGATGAGTCAAACTCACACAAGATGGTTTTCAGAGTACTCCAGTTGTCATCTTTATCTTACCTATTCTTCTACTTGTACTTGAAGCTATCAACAGCGTTTTTACAACAGTACCATGTGAATTTCCAAATTTATGCTGATAACACCAAAATTCACTTTGACCCAATCATCCTATTCTCAGCTATTGCCCAGAAAATCAATTCCAATTGGTAAAGGTTTCCTCTGCATGGAAGCGCCCAATTCTGAGATCCTGTCATTATGTAGAGGAAAATCTGACCCACTGCCTTTCAAATGGCCTCTGAGCCTCTAGCAAGTTGCCAGAAAGTCAGTTAGCACAATTCTGACCTTTTATATATTCCTCAATTCAATGCAGTGGTCATGGCTTCAACATGTAGCTTTCCCCTAATTAGAAAAATCCTTCAAGTCCTCTAATCCAAAATAGACGTCCTACTAAATGTTGACTAGGGAGCTGTGATCAATAACCGCACACCTGATCAACCAACAGGCCTAGAAGTGCCCAAACATTTAGACAGATCAATAGGAGTCAATTGTTGTAAAAGCTGGAATGCACAGAATTTTGTACTGAAGATAAAAGGGGCTTGAGGAGCAGCCGACCAGGAGGTAGGCCCCTGTGAGTTTTGGGCAGGGGGGTACAGTCCAGAGGACTATTGGTGGAAGTTTAGGCAACATAGTAGGCAGAGGAGGGGTTGGCACTATATGAAGGAGAATATTGGGCTACCAGCCACCTGTGGTAAAGTTCTGGAAGGAGGTGCAAAGGAAGGAAGGTGAGGCAATTGGGAGTGGGAACTATGATGGGGCTGCAGTGTTGGGAGCTACTGCATGGCCACTGTCCGGCAACCATGAGTTCCAGCGAGGGGGCAGAGCAAGACCCATAGCCTGCCGCTAGCTGGAGCTAAGAATGTGGTGGTAGGTTCATCTGACCGAATGGGGGGGGGAATAGGAGATGAAGCACTACCTAATTGCGCTAAGCGATAAGGGGGAGCAAAAGTCCTAGGTAGCAGAACCAGACCCCGGGAGAAGTGCCTCTGGTTTGAAGCAGATTTACTTTTCTCAATCAAAGCACCCGGGTTAATACTCCTTTTCTCCTTCATCTCATGGTCTCTGATTTGCATCTCATTGTTCCCCCTTGCATAATGTTCCCTGGTTTGTGCATCTTCATCTACTGTTCTATGGTTGGTGCTCTTGTCTACCTAGACTTGTGCTGTTTGATTTGATCCTTTATGCCACTCTAGGCAAGTGCTCTCTGGTTTTTGTTCTCTTGTCCCATTCACTTACTTTTTTCGGGTGTGCACCACCTTATCATCCTTATCTAGTGCAGGCTGGTTTGACACTTTACTCCATTCCACCTATTGCTCATTGGGTTCCGCCCCTTGGAAATATCGATGAGTCCCCACCATTTTTTCACCCCAGTATGTGCTGTCTGGTTTGTGTACCCTGCACCTAGTGCTGTCTGTTTGTCCTACCCCCTTGTATCCACCTCACCATGCGTGCTCTGACCTGCCTCCCCTTATCCACCTCACCTAGTTCGATAAGGGTTGTGTCACCCTCTACCCTTCATCTAGTGCTGTCTAGTATGCACCCCCTAATTCACCTCACCACGTGCTCTCTCCTCAGAGTCCCCACGTATTCAGCTCTCCCAGAGCTCTCTGCTTTGTGCCTCCTTGCTGCTCTCCACCACTGCACTCTTGTTGGCTGCCTTGTTCCACCCCACATAGTGGTTGCTGTTTGGTTTGTGCCCTCTTGCCAACTCTATCCAGGTGTTCTCTGGTTTGTGCCCCCTCGCCTAGGACTTCCTGGTAGGTGCCTCCTTATAAAGCGCACCTGTTGCTCTCGGGGAGTAACCCATAGCCTACTCATCCAGTGCCTTGTAGAATGCCCCTCCTTGTACCACTTACCTCGTGTTCCCTGGTCTGTACCCTCTGGTCCTTGGCTCCTCACCCAGAGCTCTCTTTTGGGCGTCCCCTACCAATCTCACCCGTGCTTTCTGTCATGAATCCCTTCTCCACCTCACCAAGGGCTATCTGCTTCGCACCCCTATATCCACCTCACCTGGTGCTGCCTGCTTCCTTTATGGATCTGTAGTGCTGTCTGTTGCCTATGTTGCGCCCTCTTATCCCCTCGCCTTGTTCTTTTCCCTTTTTGCCAGGCGCCCTCGCCTCCTTCCTTTTGGTGTGTGCCTCCCTGTTCTCTTGCCCAGTGTACTCTTACAGACTCCCGTTTTCCCAGGTTTCACCTTCCGCTGAACCTCACTGGCCTGCGCCATCCATGGCTGGTTCTTTGATTTGGACTGTTCTCCCACCTCTCCAGCGTGGCCTCCAGTTTGGGTCCCGCCTCCACGCCGAACTTCCGGTTCGGCACGGCAGCCTGTCTTGCACTATATTTGGGGGCGATGGTGCTGAGCTGGTAGCTGGCTGGGATGGAGCTGAGCGGCAGCGGCAGCTGTCACGCGGATCAGCTCAGCATTCCTCGCTCAGGCAAAAGAGGCGCAGGAGAAACAGGATCCCAAGAGGGCCGAGACCCTTCTCGGGCTGAGGGGGGCTGGTGGCTGCCCTGCATGGGTGGAACAGCGGCACCTCCAGAGAGGGCAGAGGCTTTGGGGTAAAGGCAGTTCCAAGTGGGCTGAAACTCTCTGCTGGCGTCACTAGGCATGAGACAGACGGTAGGAAGATATCTCTGCGGACCTACCGTGTGTCAGGGACATTCCAAGGAGCCAAGGTCGCCTGCATGAGAAAGCACAGAACGTTTGTAAGCGAAGACCATTAATAATCCACGCGCCCTGCAGCAGATGCGCTCTGTGACCTGAGACACCGCCTCCATCCCCGATCCTTAGTTTAAAGCCACCCCTGTCACTGGATCTGCGTGCCCATGTTAATCTCTGCACCTCATAATACTTCACACTGCCGGGCTGGCATTCTTACTACGGAAAGGTCTCTGCACTACTCTGGGGGTTGAGACTGCGCTTAGTCACTATCCTTCCGTTTTCAGAATATAAATGAGTGGGACCTCCCACACCAGAGGTGACTGCAGAGAAGCTTGAGCAGCAAACAGGTAACCTTTCAAAAGAGCCTGTCGGGGCAGCTGTGAAAAATCCATAGCTCACCAGTAAGTTTCAACATTTGTTTAGCTTTTTTCGTACATTTTTGACCCAAGGGATGGGGAGTAAATCCCCTCATTCAAGGAGGAGCCGCACTATAGGGCGCAGCTGCCAGTGGTGCAGCCGGAGCAATGCACCGGGGCCCAGAGGTGGGCCACCTACAACAACCCCTTGAGCCCCGACCAGGCACCCAAATAACCCTGCTGGAGGTGAACGCGCATGAAAGATGACTTTAATGTTGCTTTTATCTTAACACACTCGCTGTGCGTTCAAAGACAGAGGTCAAATGTCAGTGTAGTCTTCTGACAAATTGCTGCTTATTATTTTAACACAGAGGATGGTGTTTACTTTCGCTTAATGCAAAATTTGAGGATTTTGTAAATTAGGGGAACATCTTGCTGGTGGGAAAGGAAAGGCTGTAGGATGTCATTTACTTCTAACACACAACAAAATGTAAATGCCTATAAAGGAATTGTACAAATATATCAAAATTAATAAACATGAAAGCCAAAATGAAGCACTTTTCTAATTCATACTTGGTGATGCACAACTTACATATTCTTTCAAACCCAATTGCCACACATTATCGTTTGTGCTCTATGTAGTTTTATATCTAAATTATATGTCTATAGACATTTAGTGGTCATTTTAACGGAAAATGTCCTGTCTGTAAATGACAATGGCTATCACACCATGCTTTAGTAATATATTTGTAACAATGTACTACTAAATGCAAAACCAGCTACATACTACACCCTTAACACTCTGCTGCTGAATGAGTATTGCTCATATGCAACACTTGTTCTTTGTAATATATCTAATTTGGTTATTGAGATGACGAAAGTCCTGCGCTAGCTCCTACCAACTGAAAAGAATGGATTTTATATTCAAGACGATCATTGAAATGGCTGGATGTTAAAATGAAATGTACATGAGGAGTTGATGAACATCAAATTGTAAAATCTCTCAGTGCAGAAGCTCCACTTGCCACCTGTATGTAAGAGATGTCCTTTCAAGCTCTTCACCCACGCGCTCAAGGCCCTACATGACTCCAGACCCACCTACATCAACCACCACCTTTACTTCCATAAACCTGCCAGACACCTCTGCTCTGCCTCCCTCGCGATGGCCCACACCCCTCATACGCCGCAGTAGGATAAGAGGACACTCCTCCTTCTACCTCGCAGCTAGGGCTTGGAACGGCCCCCTTCACCTAAGGACCTCCCCACTGTACAGGAATTCAGAAGGGCACTGAAGACCTGGCTATTCGACTGAGGGGCATATTACCAACAACTAGCGATAATTTTTGTCTCTAACTTGTTTAGAGACAAAAATTATCGCCGCACATCGGCGATTTTTATCGCAGATAAACCTTGCTATTAGCAAGGTTTATCGCAAATGCGATAAAAAACGGCCGCAATGCATGAATATCGCTGAAAAGTCAGCGATATTCATGCATTATCGAGCAAATGCTCTTAGCCATGTTATCCACCTCCCATTGGATAACATGGCTAAGAACTGCTCAGGGCAGGTGTTAACTTTTGGAGATATTCGCGCTTAGCGCGAATATCTCCAAAAGTTGGTAATAGGAGATAGCGATGTTAGGGACGGTTTCCAGTAGCTAACATCTTGGCACGCCCACTTTGCATGTCATTAGTGATAAATATCACTGACATGCAAAGCGGGGCCCAAGATGGTCGCTATCTCCTATTAGCTGTCAGTAACTGGTGTTAGCGACAGCTAGGTAATAGGGAGATAATTTTATCTCCGCTTTCTTGGCTTTTAAAGCCAAAAAAGCAGAGATAAACCCCCTTGATAATATGCCCCTGAGTCTCTGTACCCTGCCATTGCCTTGATACCCCTACGGGTGACAAGTTGCGTCCTACATATCTATTGACTGATTGAGTATAGCATCTATCAACCATGGAATATGGAATGTGAGCTTTCTTTTAGCCCTGAAGAAGCAGTTGGCTATACTGCGAAACAGGTTCTGACTGAGGCTGATTATGTGCACAAAGCAGTAATTGTTCTGCTGACTTAGTCTTTAAACTAAACAAGGATATAGACTGTGAACAATACAAATCAAGAGCGGCCTTTTAATGTTGAACAATGTTATTCTCATGAATGAAAAGATGAGGACATTCTAATGGGCTGTTTCCGTATTTTTCATATTTTTATTTCTTTTAAACAAAAGTTCAAACAGAAACAGGATATATGTACTTATTCCATATTTTGTAAAGCATAAACATATCACCCCTTAAGGTTTCAAGGAGCTGGGGGCTGTAGCTATTGTCCAGAGTCACATGATGCTGAGCTGAGCTGCCACAGGTGCTCAAACCGTGAACCCCATGTCCCGGAGTCAGCTGCTCTGGCCGCTGCATAGATTGACCTCCCTACACTCTTTAAGTTGTTTGAACTTCAACATTTGTTCTTTGGTGTGATGCATGGATTTTTCAGAATCGCTATATGATCACTGGTGTAACATGGATGGCAGCACCACCAGTCTGAAAATTGTTCCAGCTCCACTGCCTACTAGGGCCACAGGATCTCTTCGAGCCCTGGGAGTTAAGTGTTAATTCCATCCAATGTCCTCAGCTGCAAAAGTCACTTCGAGCAGCAGAGTCTACACAAGCACATGCAGGGGCACTGCGAACATCTCATTCGGTACACACTGGATAGCTGTGCAGTGCAAAAGCTCACTTTTGTAAATGCAGAGTGCGCCATTTGACCCTGGCTACCTGACGCCAGCAGAGGTGAAAGAAGTTATGCCCATACTCCTGTGTGGCTTCTGAATACCAAACAAGCACAGTAATAGCTGCATTCAACCTGAAAAGTGGAGGGCAGATGATTGCAGTTAGTAAAAGACCATAGATCTGGGAAAATAATGATAGGAGGCACTCTAAAATAAAATTATTGCCCGGGATCACATAATTTGGTCGAGTGACCAAGATTCATTCCTGGTATTGAGGGCTAACATTGTGTAATTCAGCCACTAGATTGGTATCCCTTTCTCGCTCCAGTTTAACATCAACGTTCAATGCTTTGTCTTTCATTCTTAGTGAATGTGGTTAGAGTGTGTGTAGCAGGCAGAAACCACAAGAAATCTCAGCTCATTTTGAGCTGAAGCACTCCAGAGGTTCTCAAGCTGAATTAGAGCCTAGTATCTGGCTCTAGCCTTCAGTAGCTCACAGACCTATTTACTTTACTCTTGGTATTGAGTGCCTAAAATAGGCTTAGATGCGACTGCCAGTGTGGTACCAATTTTGTATGTAAGGATATCTTACCTTGCGCTGCTGATGACCATCATGTATATATGCTGAATATGAGGAGACCTTACTCTTCTGCCAAATGTGTGTTTGTGTTTACACACAGACTGGGAATGTTGCTGCAGATGCTGTCCATTTTCTGTACATGCGAGGGAAGCTAGCATTGTTTCTAACAGATCACTACATGTTCTATGGGTGTGAAGGATGCGTGTACTCCTGACTGGGGCTGGATCTGTAATGTGTATAGAAATCTTGCTGTTTGCATGAGTACAGCTTACAAACCTACATTCCAGTGCTATTCCTTATAGTGGTACCAAATCTGAAATGCTGCTTGTTCTTTGTATCCAACGGAGACGTTAAAGGGGGCAGCCCACGAACACACTTGTTCCTTGTCTTTGAAGGGAGCATGCAGTGGCCCTGCAATACTATACCTGTATCATGCCTGTGAAGGAAGTTGCACTGGCTGGCCCTGCAGTACCACACTTGTTCCATGCCTCTGAAAGAAGCTTGGGCCGGCTCTATAATACCACACTTTTTCCATGTCTTGGAAGGAAGCTTGCACTGCTGGTACTGCAGTAACACACTTGTTCCATGTCTTAAAAAGAAACTTGCACTGGTCCTGCCATACAACGTGTTCTATGTCTTTCAGGGAAGATTGTGATGCTCTTGACCAGTGCTGTATGTTTGATGCACATGAGCCAAGGACTGCCTGCACTCCGACTTCCTGAGCTCTATATATTTCTGTGTTTTAGGTCTGACCTAAATACACTTTTAGCTTTCTCACCAGCCTCGTGTTTTCTCATAAATAATACATCTTCTTGCTTAGAGAAAATGGTATTTTGCCTGCTTACTCTTTGTTACTCTGCATCCAGAGAAGTCCAACCTCAGGGAATATTTCTTTTAGTTGATCACCCAGCAGATCATCTGCAAAGGCAGGGTAGTGGTAATTGAGTAATGAGAGTTCCAGCAGCTCTGCTGCCATTGCTGGACCACAACTTTGTAATGCAGAGCGCCAAGCATCACTGCTGTAAGTTTCAAAATATGCCACCATCTTGAAATGGAATTTTGCATACTCAATCATTTTCTTTTACTGTTCCAAGTTGACCGACCAGTGCAAAGAAAGCTTTAATGTTATTATTATTTTTATTGAAGCATTTGCCCTCCGGGTGTAGTGGGCATATTGTCTTCTTCTTCTTTTGTTTGTTTCTTTTTTTATTTTAGCGTGTTCTTGTACTGCCAAGAAAACCACCATCTTGTTTTTGAGAAAACAAGTGGGACTTCTTTTATTGAAGCCCTTTTAACACGTCCTGCCTGCTTTGGGGCGATTGGAATTATGCAGAAATGGAGGACAAAATGATGTCACAGTGCTTACTAAATTATGCAGCAAAAAAAGGCTTCAGCATAATGCGGTACATTTTCTGCTACTTTATTATTTTGACATTTTTACACATACTAACAGTCTCTGCAAAGTTTTTGCCTCATTACTACCAGTGTAACATACCAATGGAGCAATGAAAAAGGTGACCAGTCAACCTTTTCAAAGGGCCATCCACTTCGCAGCAACACAAGTCACATTGTTTTGTAACTTTTAATCTGCTTGAGCTAAAAACAATTTTTTTGTTAAAATCGTCAGATTATGCAGAAGATTATGTATTATGTGGAAAATATAGCAGAGCCATAATTATGTGGAGAACATTTGCAAACTAGGATATTTTGGCAATCATGTTTGAACTACTCTTGTGAAAAAAGGGAGGAAAAGTGCCGACGACAGAAACTGCATGGCTAGGAGACAAATGGCTGTGCTTCCACTTTTAAGTGGATTTGTGACATTCTGTGATTGGAAACGTATACCACTTTGTGTATGTATATTAATGTCAATAACTGGTATTAAACCTTAAATAAATGTGTATCCATTGGTTGAATTTAATAACGTAAAAAGCTGTAACTGGTCAATGAAATCACAAACAAATACTACAAAGATGTTTTGCTCTTTCTGGCCGCACCTCTGACTCCACCTACTGACCCAATCCTCCGGTTATTCCTGCCCTCTGATTCTCTGCCCACAGTTCCCCTACTTTGTGTCCCTCACTTCGACCACTGGAACAGATGCAGGTGCACAGGTGGTTCCTTATTTGCATGACTGGAGCCACTGTAAGACTAAGATGCAGGTTAACCAGTTTGAAAGATGCAGCTAATAAATGTGTGCTTAATTGGCATGCTTTAAAAATCAAGTTAAAAGAAGGAAAATTTCCATTCTGATGCACAGGTTTTTCATGAATGTGGCACCTGAAATATGGCTACTTGGAGATATGACCTCTAGTAACTGCAAGCTTCTGTTTCTAAGCAGATTTTGGACAAGCAAAATTGTACAACATCCTTTGAAATGCTACAAGAGACGCGAGTTGCTCTCTAGAACCCCATGCCTCAGAAAGGTTTATATGGAACAGGACACTAAGCCAAGTTGCCGGAGAGGAAACGAGTACAGAGTTCTAACTTCAGTACTGATGACACAATAATCTATGTGGGAGGCTTCACATGTCTTGGCATTCCATAGAAACTAACACAACCATACTGTTAGATGGGTGGTTATAGTTTGGATAGGTATTATTATTATTATAGTCAACGAAATATGAATAGGGCCTATTTAAGCTCTGGGGTGGCACAATGAAAGGGATGCCAGCAGCAGGAACAGGACATGATTGTGTCTTCAGGAGTGGGGCTGTAAATGTATGCCCCTTAGAAGTGGTGAGGCACACGCATTGAACCTCAGGAGCAGAGTTTAGCACCGTTGGCTTCTTACACAAGTGTCAATCGCTTCACAGAGAAGCACTCATATTTACCCGACAATGAAGAGAATCACCTGCCACTGCTTCAAAGCACAATGAAACAGTCAGATTGCCCCTCCAGAATAAAATGAAACAGCCTGCAGCCCCTCTGCTGAGGATCAGCATCACTCTTCTCCTTTCAGAGTAGTGAGGCCGTTGGACACCATCCAGTTTAGAGTAAAGCATGTGTCCACTCCTCTAAGGTGAGAAGAACAGCCTGCCACCTTACCAAGTGTAGTGTACAGTGCAACCCTGTCAGATCAGTGAAACAGTCTGCTACCTCTACATAATGCAGTGGAGTGGTCTACTGAACTCCCGGAGTTTAGTGGTAGAACATGTTGCTATCCCTCCAGGGTGCAATGTAAAACCAACCCCATCCAATGCAGAATACAGAAGGGTGGTCCATCTTCCCACGCATAGAGCAGCAGAAGAGTCCATTGCAACGTACCATGAGAAAGGATACCACCTTTCAGTGCAATGCTGAGCTACCTACTTCACTCAGGAATGTAGTAGAGCACAATCTCGGGAAAGAGCATTAGAACCACCGCTGTGCTGGCAGCTTGTAGTGGAATAACCCTATGTGCCTGATTGAAATAGAGGAGTCCATCATACCACCCATCACAGCTGAGCAGTCTTCAATCCATTTAGATGTCTATGGAGCAGCCTGGTCCCACCTTATGGTACAGTGAAACAATCTGCCACCTTTCCTGCAAAGCCAGAGCGCCATGGGATGGTCTGACAGAGCATGGAGGAGCAGTCAGGAACTCCATTTGAGGTCAAGCCTGGGCAGTGCATGCACTACTCTGCAAGGTATGCTGTAGTCGAGAATGTACTTAAAGCTCCGCCCACTCTCCGCTCTGTTTTCCATTGGCTTGTGTCAGTGACCTTCATAAATGCTGGCTTCTGATATGTTAATAGGCTTGTTAGTCCCTCCTTAGTACCACCTTGTCTTCAGTTGTAACCTCCCATGAGGACAGGCCCTGTTACTTCTTTTGTTACACGGTATGTCTGTTCGCACAATTTTCTTTAATGACATTCTCCTATTGCAGGCACAACATTCTTTCCTGCAACATTTAGCGTGCCATGCGTGCTTTCACTTTCCAAGCAGCCCGGGACAAGGGCGGCCGCTTCTTCGAAGTGAAACAGATCTCGCATTTACAAGAGTTCGAGCTATTGGTATTGTAAATGACAATGCGTAAAAGGCATTGTCATTTGCAATGCCAATAGCTTGAACTCTCGCTAATCCAACACCTATTGCATTTCAAATGCTTGTTCCCTTCTGCTGACACACCAAACACGAAAGACCACTGCCGAGAATCGTGTAGGAGTCTCCATGTGGTGCATCAGCAAATGGGCTGATCTGTGTATACAACATTCTTCCAAAACTTTAAAAAGAAAAAACTGGGGGCGTGGCCAAGATGGCGCCCTAGGCAGACGCAAGGTCTCGTGGCTCCTCGCTCCAGACTCCTTCTTCTGGCAGTTCTGTGCATTATAGTCCCCAAAATTGCACACAATTGCCCACAGAGCAACTGGGGAGCACGAGGCTTCCGCTGAAAGAGATTGCTACAGCCTCATATTGCTGTAGAACACCGATTCAGCCCGGAGACCGGATCGACGAAATGGCGCCCAAACGGAGCGGACGCTAGCAAGGTCCCCCTCGCACACCGACCAGCGGAGACACAAGTGTCGGACGGCAACCCATCGCCACCACCCTGGGAGCAGTGAGTGGGCCGTGGCAAAGAGGGGGAGGTGAGGCACCAGACCCCCTAGAGAGCGCGCCCACTCGTTCGAGGGCTGCCCGGTGCTCCCAGCGCCAACACTAAAATTGAGCCCGTGGCTGCTGGGCGTGTGTGTGGACATCGCGCGCCCCCCCCCCCCCCGGAGTGCGTCAAAACCCCCGTGCGGGACCACAGGCGCGACATCGCAGCACTGAAGAGGGGCAACAGGGAAGGCGGCCCCACTCCGCAGCCTCGGAGGTTGCCACATATCAGACCCGGCTCGGTGGTGGGATCGAGCTGGGCATCAGGGGAAGGACTCCGCCGCCACCACGGCGAAGCCCGGGAGTCGCACATCGGTGCCGGGTGAGTGCCCAGAGGACATTCCCCCCCATAGATCGGAGCGGTGCTGGGACGCAGGGGAAACCAGAACCAGCGCACAGCGGGGGACGCCCGACACAGCGTCGGCGAAACCAAGGCACAGGGTATCCCAGCAGCAGGGGGAACCGGAGCCATGCCATAAGGTACTGGGGAAGCAGCGGGAGGGGCGGCAGGAGGTCCACCTCCCCGCGATTAGAGGCGTGCATCTGGCGCCATCAACAAAATCAGAGGCGAGCCACAACATGATCCCATACTAGGAGTCACACGGCAAGAGACATGTGAGCCGGCTGCCTGGGAGCGGGGGCTGGGGAAGGCCCGAAGACCCATTCAAGCTCAATTAGGAAGCTGAAGCCCCCCTCATGCGAGGGTCACCCTGCAGTACTTACATTACGGGACTCCACCGGGGCGACCAGGCCCCAACTGCAAGAAAGGGCAGTTTGAGCGCGCACCTCCACCAGAGCAGCCTCCACCAGAGCAGCCTCTCCCTATCGCCCAGTGGACCAGGGCGCGGTGGGCCATGGGTTCTCTATGAGCCCCCTCCCCCAGGAGAGAGCACATGCCTGGCATTGATGGGGGAATAACAACACTACACAAACCGGAAAAGAGGGGCACGCACCAGCTATAATCGACTAAGGCCTGAGGTTTAAGTTCTCTTGAGGTATCAGCGATCAGCAGGAACAGAGACTCACGGAGAGGCGCCCTATCATGGCCACAACATGGAAGAAGGGGAAGCACACGCTGACAGACATGCTTCTCAAGGGCCCCAACAAAGGCAACAGAGGGCCCCCCTCCTCTAACACCCCAAAGCAGCAGACAGACCACAGGGATGGGGAGGTGCTGATCACCCGGGTGTTCCTGGAGACACTATTCAACTCCCTATGCGAGGACTTCCACACGCTCAAACTTTAGGTGGCAGGGGAAGTGAGGGAGCTACGCCATGAAGTGGATGGACTGGGAGAGCGGGTGACAGCCGTTGAGGACAATGACCACACCAGAAGTGAAGAACTTGAACACCTCCAACAAGAACTCATTCGCCTTAAGGACCAACAGGTGAACCTACAAGCCCACACTGAAGGCCTAGAGAACAGGACGAGACGCAACGACATATGGGTCTGAGGTGTTCCATCGAAAGCAGAGGGAGCTGATGTCACCCAATACCTGCAGGGCCTCTTCCAGGAGATACTCCGCCAAAGTTCAGACTTCGAAATCCGTATTGATTGAGCAGATCCTGTGAGAAGCGCAATTGAAACAGCCTCTTCAACATCAAGGACATTCAGTGGCGCTATTCCAGGACTTGTCCGTCATCACTCTTCAAAAACAAAAAGCGTTCAGAGAAGTCACTTCGTTCCTGAGAGACAAAGAGATACCCTACGTCTGGGGTCATCCCTTTCACCTGATTTTCAAATGGAATGGGGTGCTGCATCAAATGAGATCCCTCCAAGAGACTTGCGCCCTGCTGGGTCTTGAGCACAGCGAGGCGGATGGCAACATGTGGGCCGAAGACGTCCAACTATAGCAGATGTGAAACCGGGCCGCACAACTATGTTGCAGGAGCAGGCTTCGGCCCTCAACGGGGTGACTAGAAACACCTCACCTATCGAAAAATTTGCTCTACAGATTGGGAACGCATACATACTGACTCTTAGCTGGCTAGGAGAAGGGCGGGGGGCCGGGGTTGCTGGAGTTGCAAGCTCAGACAGGTAACTTCACTACAAGCCTGTGGTACGAGTGTGCAGGCTATGGACTAAGGTAATTTGTTGGTAATGCTCAGTTGGGGTTAGGGTGGGGGGAAGAGGGGTAATGGTTAACTGTTTGGTAAGAGAGGTGTGGTCTGGGGTGGGCGGGTGGGGTTGGGGGAGTGGGGGGACCTGGGAGCAGTGGGGGGGAGGGAACCGGTGTGCCATAAGGGGGGGTTTCAAATGAGATGCCACGCAGGGGTAGGCCCCCTCTGACAATACTATCCCCCCGGCATGCAGGGGCCACTCTGAAAGTTATTACCCTAAATGTGAGAGGGCTCAATAACCCCATTAAAAGGCGCGACATTTTATTGTATCTAGAGAACTCCGGTGCCTCGATATGTCTTTTGCAGGAAACACACCTCCTATCCAAAGATTGGCATCGGATGAGGCCCGGACGTTTCCTCAACAGCTCTATTCCTCTACCAGGTAGCGGAAATCAAAGGTAGGCTGCTCGCTCACAACATACGAATGGGCGGGATGTCCATGACCGTAGGGTCAATATATGCCCCCAACTCGGGTCAAGAATCCTTTCTCAAAGGCGCCCTGTTGGAGATTCTAAGTTCCCAAGACTGATATACACGCATGGGAGGCGACATCAACCTGGTCATGGATCGGAGACAGATAGATCAGGCCATCGCTTTGGTTCAACGGGAGCGATCTCACCAGAGGGGAAGGACTGGATGGCTCAAAGGGGACTGGTGGACTTGTGGCGGGAGGCGCAGCCTCAAAGCACGCACTACACATTCTACTCGCATGTGCACCACACTTATGCCAAGCTAGACCACTTTATAGTATCCTCGGAGTTACAAATACTAGTTGGAGAAGTAAATATTATCCCTGCTGCCATATCGGATCACAACGTAGTGGTAGTGACTATTGAGGTCCCCCGGACCAAGACGGCGGGGGGAAGATGGCGACTGCGGGAGGCCCTACTGCAACGGAAGGGGGTAGACTAACAATTGCACAAAAGCATCACTGATTATCTCGCACTTAACGATAAACCGGACACACCCTTGACAGCAGTTTGTGGGGCACTTAAGGCAGTAATAAGGGGGAGCTGATAGCCATATTGGCGGCAGAAGCCAAAGAGCGTAGGGAAAAGCGGGAATCCTTTATATAGCTAAAGTGGTCGAACTTGAGCGGGTGCACAGCCGCACCGGGGCTCCCAGGATATGGAGGCAATTGAAAGCTGCAAGGGCGCTATAGCTGGCCTAGACCTCGATTGCGCCGAGTATGCAGCCCTGCGGCTCCGCCATGCATACTATGGGGGAGGCGATAAAACGGGGCGTCTCTTCGCCAGCGCGCTTAGAGCTTGGTTCCAGTGGTCTAAAATCACAACCCTTTACAACGCCCGAGGAGAGAAATTGGACAGCGACGACCAGATAGCTGAGGCCTTTAGAGAGTTTTACGCATCGCTGTACAGCGCAGATCGGTCTCTTGACACAGATAGAAAGGATTACCTGAGGGGGGCAGTGACGACGGCGCTCAATACAGCGGGATCCGCCGCGTTAGATACGCCTATCAGGATAGAGGAGGTGGTCGGGGCGATCTCTCACCTTAAGCCCTTGAAGTCGCCTGGGCCAGACAGCTTCTCAGCTGGCTTCTCTAAAACTTTTTGCCTGGTACTAGCACCACTTCTAACTCGATTTTTCAACTCATTCCAGGGGCCTGGTTCGATACCTCTTGATATGTTGGAAGCCAACATCATTGTACTACCTGAGCCAGGTAAAGACGCCACCCAATGAGACGCTTATAGGCCTCTCCCTACTTAACCTAGACCTTAAACTCTTCACAGGGGTTCTAGCTTCCAGACTTGGACCACGGCTACCTTGCATCATCGGGCCGGACCAATCTGGCTTCATCCCCAACAAACAATGCAGTGATAATACCAAACGCCTTATGCACTAAATAGACAAATCTCACTACCAGGGGATGGATGCCATGCTCATGTCAATAGACTCCGAGAAGGCGTTTGACAGGGTGGACTGTTTTTTTTTTTAGATAAAACGATGGCACACTTTGGAATTAGGGCATGGGTTGCCAGCTGTTACGATAAACCTAGAGCAACGATTTGTGTCAATGGCATAGGCTCCAGGCCCTTCAACATTAGGAGAGGCACGCGGCAGGGATACCCGCTTTCGCCCCTTCTCTTTGCGCTCTATGTAGAACCTCTGGCACATAGGATCCGAGATAACCCTGACATCACGAGCATCACCTTTGGGGGGTAACATCATATACTTAGCCTATATGCAGATGATATCTTGGCTGCGCTGGACAAGCCTAAACAATCAGTGCCTGCCTTCTTGAGGAAGCTCAAGTCCTTTGGAAGGGGATCTGGCTTCAAAATGAATAGGGGGAAATCAATGCTTCTCCCATTGGGCCGCAACACACACCCAGTCTACAATGCATCTTCTGAATAAGAGGGTCTAAAAATCCATACTTGGGGATAGTCCTAACCCCATCCACCGAGCGTACGGTTACTCTGAACTACACGAATATCACCTCCCAGATACAGGGTGACCTAAGGAGATGGCAGAAACAACCCCTATCACTACTTGGTCGCATCGCTGCGGTGAAGATGTCCATATTACCCAAACTCCTCTATATCTTTCAGACCTTTCCGGTGATCCCTCCCCTGGGCACCATAAAAAAGCTACAAGAAGCAGTGCAACACTTCATATGGGCCGGGAAAAGTCCACGTATGCGCAGAGACCTCTCATACCGACCTCCAGACGAGGGAGGCCTAGGGATCCCAAACCTACAGCACTACTTTAAGGCAGCGCAATTGAGATACCTGGTGGAGTTGAGCCAGCCCGAGTCGGAGAAGAGATAGCTGTTTCAGGACAGGGCGATGGCACAAACATCGCTTTGGAAGATACCCTTCCTAAAGCGCCCCAATAGACCAGCCTCCCTTCAGAATTCCCCTATCACTTGCGGGTGTGGGACACAGTAGTGGTTAAGAGGGGACTCCCCACTTTTCCCTCGCCGCTCACACCTTTATTTGATAATCGTGACTTTATTCCGGGATTAGAGAGGAGGGCGTTTCAGCAGTGGCGGATTTCAGACTGTAGATCTGCAGGCCACCTATCCGATCTTGAGGGATTCATTCAGCTCTCTGATTTAAATTCGACATTGGTTGACACAGCCCGAAATACGCCCTCTAGTCGGTAGAAAGTTGACAGCTTTTGAAAAATGGCTCCTTACCAAAGAGTCGGACCGAAAGCTGATCACTGAATTGTACAAGATGATCTGCCCGCCTGTCGCTTCACGCCCCTTGGCCGGTCAGAAGTGTTGGGAAAGAGAGCTGGGGAGAAGCCTCACCGTAAAGGAATGGCAAGCTATATATTATAGCGCCAACCACACGGCCAGGAACACTGCTAGCAAGGAAACAGCTGTAAAGGTCGCAACCTACTGGTATTTGACTCCGGTCAGTTTAAATAAGGGCAACCCTAACCGTAGACCAACTTGCTGGAGGGGATGTGATGAGGAGGACACTTTGACCCATCTACTATGGGAGTGTAGAGACGTAACAGGTTACTGGACAGCAGTCCTTAATGTAATTGACAAACATTTGATACCAAAATCCCCCGTTTCCCCGCCTATACACTTCCAGGGCTGCCCAACGCACTCACATTTACACTGAAATCCATCAGGGGGCGACAGATGAGTCTAGCCATGGGAGCGGCTGTTCAGCACATCATATCGCTCTTGGGAACACAAACTCGACCTACCCACACAGGCTGGATGCCATAACTATGGAACACAGTGAGAATGGAACGCATAAAAGCAACCCTCACGCAGTCTACGGCATCCTTCAACGCGGTCCGGCAGCCTATCCTGTCACTCCTATCAACAAAATTTAATGAATTTACCTGCACAAAGTACCTTCGCATCTTGCGACTTACCGACACACTGACCTCAAGAGACACTCCGGGAAATTAGACATCTGGTGGTTTTCCCGTGTGAGGGCCTAAGAAGGCATGGACATGGCATACCGGTTAGGGAGGGCGGGGTATTCAAAGGGGGGGGGGGGGGGTTATTGTTGTTCTTTCTTGGCATTTTGGGTGTGGATGAGCGACTAAGTAGTGGGAGCCCTCGGCCAGCCCACACCCACGGACACTCGAGACCCCGACGAACTCTTGCTACGCTACAATGAGCCGATTTAAGGGGGATGGGATGGAGCCCGGGGTTCATCTGCAATGTACCTACATGGGAGTATACAAGACTTGTAATGTATCTGCTACAATGCCAAAAATTCATAAAACAAAGTTAAACAAAAATGAAAAAACTTCTGTGGAACAAACAAGATATCATCAAGCCATCCAGACATAGGTTGAATGACTAGGCCTGCAAATAAGCAGTTACCAGTCTGATGCTAATGCAGTTAGATCACAAAAGGGTTGATTTATAATGTGGCAGATGGGTATTTACTCCGTCAGGGCAGTGGAGTAAAGTACTCAGTTGTCCTGAGGGATAACCTGCCCACCAAATGTTGACATGTTCATCGGCTTAGTCACAGTAGTTTCCTGTAAATGCATTGAAAGTTTGACAGGCTGCTCTATCAACATGATGGAGCCATGTGGCTTAATATTTTTTTTTTATTTCAAAAAGAATATCTCAAAATGGGACTATATTTTTTTTAATTAAAAAAACAATGACCCTGCTTTGTATGGGAGTTCTCTGTCATGGTGTGTGGGTTATTTTACAGTTTTCACTATCCCTTACCGCCAGGTTTTTACTTGGCACGAGGGACAGTGAAACCTGGCCATTATCCACCCAGTCTAAAGGGTCGGTGGACAAATGGCCAAACCTTCAACGGCCCTTACTCTAAAGGGCTATTGGACGTGTATGTTGGCGCCAGAGACGGAGTAGTCTCTGCAGTAAACATAGTGAAAGTCTACTGGACTCCAAATGAGGTGGGAAGACTTTCAGTTTGGTGGAGAGGGTACTCTGTCAAAGTTGCAATGGAGTTTCCTCTCCACCAAGCTAAACAATGGGCCCAAAGTCTCTGTTTCATTTAGATGGGGTAGGGTCTGGTATCAGAGCATAATGGTGGATACCCAGCCAGGTGTGAGTCACAGGTGGTAGGGAGGCACTGCTCGCAGGATCACAAGATGACTCCTCGAGGGCACCTTCTGGAGTAGTAGTTGACTTTTATTGGTATTGTGACCATTGGTGTTGACACTGGTGTCCTTGCCTGACTACTCACTAGGAGGATGCCTTAGTGACAAATTCCCTACTCTTGGTGGACTTATTGAAGCGTTTCGTACCACGACACATATCTAGTTACCTCAGTATCTCCTCGGAATGCTGACACCATGGTTCCTCTCACCCTTGTTATGGTTCATGGTATGGGATGAAATGGAGTCTTGAAGTTGGTTCCTCACATCTTGCCTATAAGCAACACGTCATCTCCGAAATAGATATCTTTGTTTCGCCATCTGTCTACAACTTGCTCATTGCTTTCCCTCATGTCTTCTCATTTGGACACCTGTCTCATCAAAGGCGTTTGGGGTCTACGTTGAGTGACCGGACAGCATTAATGGGCTGTCTCTCAAATATCAGATGTATAGGTACACACCTGTTAAGAGTGTGTGGTGCGTTACGGTTTGTCTCAGGAACTGGTACCGTGTCTACTCAAGAGTGTTCTTCTCTAGTTCTGGTTCACTTTATTTTGCGTACAGGTGAATCTCGTGTCCCATATGGTGGCTTGAGGCCATCATGGTGTTATCTTTCGATGTCTAACATTCATTCATCTAGGTATCAACTGAACTCCTGGCTTTGAAATGGTGGTCCGTTGTTGGTGTGGACTACGTAGACAAACGCATGTGTTGCCAATTTCTTTTCTCGCCGCTCAGTGACCCTTCTGAAATAATAACGGCTAGAGGATCTGTGGCCCAGTTACCTGAGACAAATAGACAGGATCCCACAGTTTGTTCTATGTGAGAGTCAATTTACAGGGTACCACATCTTTAAGATAGTTCTCATTTTTGTCTTTAGGATCCCTTGATATCCACAATAAGCCAGATCAATAATGTCGGGGACTTAATTTGTGGGTATAACTGACGTCCTCCCTGTCAGGAGTAGAGCATTGTTCACAAGGGACAATTGATCTCACATTTGGTGAAGAACTAGAAGTCATGTTTGAGCAACAGATGTCAAGTATGAAATGGTGGTCGCAAGCAACATCCATCCATTAGAGACCATTGCCTGCCGGACTACCCCCAAACATCCATGTCCTGGAAAGACAATCAATAATTCTTCAGTTTTTCTTCGGGCAGGACTTTTGTCATCAATGTCTAATCTTGCATAGTCCTCCATGTCTTCTGCTTGGTAACTACTTTATTCAAGTGCTTGAGTATGTAATCGGCAGAATGTAATTGACAAGCAAGATACAACACCTCAAATAAGTCCTCCTGCTGCTGGAGAATCCTATTCTCAATCCGGAGAAGTGCTTTAACATTACCCCTTTAAACATAGGGATCAGCGGTTTGAGGTCAGTACCAACTTGAAATTAATTGCCATACAGATATACAAGTAGGTTCTGACACCCCCACAATATAGCGATTGCTTCTTTTGCTAATCAGTTCTTTGCTATTCAGTTAGTGTTCTTCTAGCATAGGCCAATTGGGGCTCACTGGTTTGTCTTCTATAGCTGTAGCAAAACAGCACCTATTTCAGTAGGACTACAATCGACAAGGAGTTATTAGGAAGGTAAGAATCACAGTACTTGCTTGTGGACAGGGCTTCCTTTAGTTGTGTTTCCGTTCTTTATTTGATTCTCCAAACAATATACACATAGAAGTAAGACTCATAGGGTCTGATAGTAATTAGGGCAGACAGTCCGTAGGTCCGCCATGGGAACAGAGTAAATTACTCCATCCCCATGGTGGAGAGGCCGCCCATTTATTTATAAATGACCACCAAACAGGTGGCTCTTTATTAAGGCACTGGCAGGAACTGCCATCACTGCGGTTCCCGACAATGCATTTTACTGTTTGCAATGGGCTGTGTCACAAAGCCGTGTAGCAAACAGTATTCTTTTTTGTTTTCAAAAGAAAATCCCGAAACTGTTTTTTGTAAGAAAAGAAGTAATACCCCCCCGACCACTGGAGGATTCTCCATGGGGGGAGATAGCACTATAATGTTTTTACTTTTTCAGAAACAATAAAAAATTACTACATATCTGCCCATCTAAATTGAGCAGGTGGGCATGTAACCATTTCTCAGATGGCCCTTACTCCCTAAGGCCATCAGAGAAGGTTTGCCATGGCAGAGACAGAGTGGTCTCCACCGTGGCAAACTTAAGGTCTGCTCACAATTAAATTTGGCAGGCAGACCACTATATTGTCGGGGAGGGAAGTTTGTTTCTACTGCAACAGAGTACGCTCTCCGGCAATACATAAATCAGGCCCAAAGTCTTTTCAATTAAACACAAAACCTTTGTAATTAACAATCAAAAGATTAACCCTATTTCTTATCCCATTAGTCTATTGGTTACATTCCAGAGACAGCAGTTTGTGCATACTCAAACATTTCTAATGCCAATAACATTGAAAAATATCCCATCCTAAAAAAGCAGGAGCAGATGGGTAAAGAGAGGGAGTTCCCCAACCCTGCTGTGAACAGCCAACGTATTTTATTATCAAGTTGCCCCTATACATCTCCACTCTCCATTTTTTATGGTATACATTGTCTAGTTCTTCTATCTTTCACCTGAAGTGTTTTGTCCTTCCTACCATTCATGATCATACAATTAAACAATAATTGTTAGACTGTAACCAATAATGCAAGCTGCTCCTCCCTGTCCATTCCCTGTTCTTGCATCTCTGGACTCTTTCCATTCTCTTCTCCAATGCACTGTAAACTCCTCTTAATTCAACTGTATAAGAGGCCATTATATCACAACCCCTCGCCGGTACCAGCCTCGACCCTTAGCAATCGTCCCTATATTGCTTCAAATTCTGGTAGCCTGTTGTTGACTGTATATAGCAATTTTTTGTGTGCTTTTTTATGCATATCTTCTAGCCAATTAGGTAGAGTTGGGTCCGAAACCTTCTTCCAGGGGTGTAGAATCCACACCCTCACTATTGTCAGGGCAGTGGATAGCCTTTGTTCTGTATGAGAAGTTAATAATGGTGTCTTGCAAGATCGCTATCTTAGCAGAGACATCTAGAGCTGTGTACAGACCCAATTCCAAGGTGTCTCATACCTGAGTCCAATACCCCTTTCACTTTCAAACACTTTAAAACACTCCCACAAAATGTGCACCATGTCACTGTTATTATTTCGACAAACCCAGCACTGAGACTGTGGGCTAAGTTTGCCCTTATATAACGTATCGATGGAGGACTGTAAAAGGCTACAATTCAGCCATGCTTCCCTAAGATCTCTATCACGTTGCTCTAAGAGTTATTCAATCCTCATCATGGAAGGGTATCTGTAAACTTGTTTCCCACCAACTATGAAGAGTAAGTGAAAAAATAAAGCCAATCAGCACTAAGCAAGTGCTCCACACTGTTCTCAACTCTACGGCATCCAGTGGATGTATCTCACCTTCTATGAGTGAAGCTAACATAGTCGTGATCCCTAAAGAGGGAAAAGACCCTCTCCACACCAAAAACTACCGCCCCATCTCTTTGATAAATCTTGATTGCAAGATATACGCCAAAATCCTAGCAAACCGACTAAACGCTGTTCTTCCCAAATTAATAAGCCCGTCGCAAGTTGGCTTCCTGAAACACAGGATGTCAAATGACAACACCAGACTTCTGTGCCATATATTAGAGAAAGCTAACAACTCCCAATCCCCGATGGTCGCGATCACCCTGGACGCTGAAAAGGCCTTCGATAAGGTATCATGGTCTTTTCTTCAATACTGTGTGCGTTCATTCAACCTCGGACAATCGTTCATCACAATGGTGATGGCCCTGTACGCCTCCCCTTCGGCTCGGATAGCAATTAATGGCACCCTCTCTAACCCATTTCGCATCTACCAAGGCACCAGACAGGGCTGCCCACTTTCACCGGCACTCTTCCTTTTGGCCCTTGAACCCCTTCTAACTGACATCAAAAGGAATGAAGACATTCAGGGAGTCTCCTTTGGAGATACTCAGATAAAATTAGCAGCATATGCTGACGATATATTGATTGCGACAGAAAACCCGGCCAAATCGATCGAGGGTCTCATGACCTCAATCAGCAAATACTCGTACCTATCGGGATACAAGCTGAACAAAGATAAGTCCGAGGTTAAACCACTAAACATCTTCACCACCAAAGAAGTTCTTGGTAACTCAGGTCTAGCTTGGCAAACAGGAGTTATAAAATATTTAGGAATAGAGTTTACCGACAAATTATTGAGCACCATCATACACAATGAAATGCTGACATTGACAAAAGTTAAAAGAATCCTTGACGGTTGGTCCCCACGATTTATTACTTGGTGGGGAAGGATTGAAGCTATAAAAATGATGATATCACCACTAATCAACTACCTGAGCACTATGCTACCCCTCACCTTCTCCAAAGAATTCCTCTCCAAACTTGATAAATTAATTTCCTCTTTCCTTTGGCAAGGGAAAAAAGCCAGAATTAGCATGAAAAAGCTAAGGCTTGATAAATCCCTAGGAGGCGTCAATCTAGCTGACTTTAAGCTCTATCAAACCGCATTCTTAGCCAGACAAGTGGCTTTTTGGCTCACTTCACACTCAGACTACACACCGGTGTGGCTGTCGGTGGAAAAATCCATTCTGCGTGGCCTTCCCCCTTCCACCCTCCTCACTACCAAGCCACAACCCACTGTATCCTCAGGTACCATCCTCAGAAACACGAAGGCTGCCCTCCTTCATGTAAGCAAATTTTTACCGCACCAATTTTGTAAAACACGGTGGGAGTCGCTGTGGAACAATACCAAACTGCTATACAAAGGGAAACCAATGAATAATCCTAATTGGATAGAGAAGGGTATACACTGCCCTCATCAGCTGTTTGATGGTCCGTTGCCACTCACTTTCAACGAACTACAAAACAAGTTTCAACTCCAGAGCATAGACTTCTATTACTTCTTACAACTCAAAGTGGCCCTCTCCAAAACAGATTTATCCAACATCACCCCCTCCCTTCCTGGCTACCTTCACACGCTTAATAGACAGGGTCATCAGGTGTCCAGAATGTACAAACTGATCCGCCCACAGAGCACCAAGCTGACATCATCCACACAGTCCTTCTGGGACTCATACTCTTCCACACCAACTTCGGAAGCGGAGTGGGCCAGAATATGGGAGTCTACCTCACGACACAAAATCAGTCCTACACTATCCCAAACTAAATTCTGGTTTCTCCACAAAGCTTTCTGGACTCCTAGGAGACTCTTCCTGCACAAAATCAAAGAAGATGACTCCTGCTGGAACTGCATGGCAGAGGGTGGGGACCTTGAACATCTAATATTCAAATGCCCCTGTGTATCCGACTACTGGGATAGAATCTTCGAATTCATTACCAAAGTGCTGCATGTTTCGCTCCCTGGGGAATTTGCAACCTTAGTCCTGGGTTTTACCAAAGCTGTTACCCTCAATGAAAATTACAAAACCCTACTTGACCTACTCTTGACAGCAGCGGTCAAAATCGTACTGAATAACTGGAAGGACACTGGCAAAGCTTCTTTCCCCCACTAGCTCAACTGGGTTTCGAACCTCAGAGGAGCCGACAATATTGCGCTGGCCGCTACACCTTGGCGCCCCCCCTATAGGAATCTATGGTCCTCGCTTGACGCTCACTTCGACCTATTCAAACCACCATGATTACCTGATGCACATATGCACCCTGTCCATAGATCGTATTGCCTACTTGGCCAAGCAACTGACCTCATTGAATTATATGGTTATCTTGCTCCACCTATGACTGTAACCTTGAAAATGTACTGATGCAAAGCCTGTGTTTTCTTTTTTTCCTTACTATTTGTTTATTTGTTTATTGATTTATCTTATTACACTTACATACTTGCTTTTGTTGATACCGGAACCATGCATGGTATATGCTCATGTCTGTAATGCTTGCTCATCTCTCTCAATAAAAATTTTTGTGAAAAAAAAAAAAAAAAGATTGTTCACCGAACTCCTCATATCAATCAATCAACCAGTATTTATATAGCGCGGCTTATCACCCCAGAGAGTATTCAGGCGCTGAGGAGAGGGGAGCCTTAGTCAAAGAGACAGGTTATGAGTCCCTTCCGGAAGATAGCGAGTGAGGTGGAGGTTCCAAGGTGGAGTGGGAGGCCGTTCCAGGACTTGGAGGCGAGGTAAGAGAAGGACCAACCTCTGCTGCTGCTCCGCCAAATGCAGGGGACGTGTGTGAGGGAGGTTTATCTAAGTTGGCTGGTGAATGTCAGGCGGTGGTTGATGTAGGAGGGTCCACTGTTGTCGCAGGCCTTGTAGGCATGGGTCAGCAGCTTGACCTGGCATCTCTTCTGGATAGGGAGGCAGTTGAGGTTGCTGACATGGGGATGATGTTGGTCCATTTGGGGAGTTTGAGGATGAGCTGGTTGCTGTGTTCTGTATATTTTGTGGTAGTTTGAGGTTATGGGAGGTTGTTCCAGCGTACAGAGCGTTTCTATATTGCAGTCAGCTGGTGACAAGGGCTTGGGTCACTATTTTCCTGGTGTTAACGGGGATCCATCTGAAAATCTTACAAAACATGCGGATGGTGTGGAAGAAGGAGGAGTCTACTGTGTTGGCCTGGTTCTTCATGGAAGGTGAGGGTCCAAGGGAAGTGGGCCACAACGTGTCGTCCCATGGGGAGGAATTATTTCCAAAGAGGAGCACCTCCGTTTTGTCTGTGGTCAGCTTCAGGCAGTTGGATCTCATCCAGTCGGTGACTTCGGTCATGGAGTTCTGGAAGTTTTACTCTGGTTTTGGCGGTGTCTTCCGTGAGAGATAGGATTAGTTAGATGTTGTTAGCATAAGAGATTATGTTGAATCAGTGGGTGCGGGCGATGTCGGCCAGTGGAGTCACATAGGCTTCGAAAAGGGAGGAGCTGGCAGAGGGTCCTTGGGGGACTCCACAGATAAAGGTCTTGAGATCGGGGGCAAAGGGCAGGAGGTGGATTTTCTGTGTATGCCCTGTGAGGAAGGGATGCTGATTTTGCGGAGTCTGGTGATGAGGGTGTGGTGAGAGACTGTGTTGAAAGCCGCTGTGAGGTCGAGGAGGATCAGGGCTGCAGTCTCACCATGGTCAAGAATGGATCTGATTTTGTCAGTTGCGGGTATTAAGGCGGTCTTGGTGCTGGTTGGAGGAGAAGCTGGACTGGGTTGTGTCGAGAAGGTTGTGTTTTTCCAGGTGGTTTTTGAGATGGCGCTTGATGGCTTTCTCCAGGAACTTGGCAGGGAAGGGGAGCAGCGAGATGGGGCAGTAATACTTGAGCTTGCAGGGGTTGTTGGAGGTTTTCTTCAGGAGGGTTATCACCTCTGCGTGTTTCCAGGCATCAGGTAAGGTAACTGTGGTGATGGATGAGTTAAGGATGTTGGTGAGAGTGCTACTGATTTCTTCCTGTCCCAGGTTGAGGGTGTGGTGGGGGCCAGGGCTTGTTGGTACTCCGGAGTGGATGGAGGTCAGGATTGTTGTGTTGATTGGCGTGGTGAGCAGTGTCCATGCGAGTCAGGAGGTGGACAAGGTCGGTGGGCTGCGGGTCGGAGTTGCTGTAGATGTCTGCTATCTTATCATTGAAGTAGTCCACCAGGGAGAAGGATAAATTATGGTCTGACGGGCAGGAGAACTCTCTGATAATGCTGAAGAGTTCTTCTGTGTGATTGGCGCTTGCTTCGATGCGGGTAGTTAAGGCATCCTTTCTGGCTTCCTTGAGGCGGTGTTGGTAGTTGCTGAGGGCCGATTTGAAGGGGGTGAGGTCTGAGGGGCTCCTGCTGGATCACCAACATCTCTCCAGTTGCTTACACTCATGTTTGAGGGTGTGGAGCTCAGGTGTGGACCAACTGGCATGCTTGAAGGGTTTTCTGGTCTGGTGCTGGTTGCTTTCACAGGTTCAATGATGTCCGTGCAGCTGGACATCCAGTCAGAGAAGTTTTGGAAGGCTAGCTCCAGGTTGCTGATGGGTTCTAGTGGCATTGAGGGCGATAGTCCATTTGGTCTCAGTAATTGTGTTCCAATTGGGGTGGGCGTGTGTAGGGGAGGTTGAGGGGGTGGATCGTAGTGAGCCTATGGTGGCAAACTGGACGATGCTGTGGTCAGTTCAGATGAGTTCCGAGGTGCGACTGAATTTGAATTTGAATTTGATGCTGGCTGTGAAAATGGGGTCCAAGGTGTATCTTGTGCAGTAGGTGGGGCTGGTGACCAGTTGCATGAGTACGATGTTGCTCATGCTTTCCAAGAGTTTGGTGGAGCTGGTATCATTTGGATCATTGAGGTGGAAGTTGAGGTCGCCGAGGACGATGTAGTGCTAGGTGTCGATAGTGGGCGAAGGGGGAGCTCGGAGATGGTGTTGCAGAAGCTGGTGCTGCCGCCTGAGGGTCTGTTGGCGAGGTTCCACAAATGGTAGTGTTCACATCAATTTAGATATGGAAGTTGAGGTATTCCATGATAGATGCAATGTTGTGTTCAGTGGTGGTGCATTGGAGGCTCTCCCTGTGGATGATGGCGTTGCCTCCTCCACGTTTGTTGGCCTGATCTCTGTGTATCATGGGGTATCCGTGGGGTTTTACAGTCGCAATGTCGAGTGTGGAGAATGCTGTGAGCCAGGTCTCAGTGATGACCGTCACATCAGGCTGTAGTTGGTGATGATGTCCCAGATCTTGGTGGCATGCTTGCAGATGGAGCGGACGTTGAGCAGTAAGTACTGGAACTGTCCCAGAGGTTTGGAGGTCAGTTTAGGAGGCACTACAAGGGTTTCAATGTTGCAGATGAACCGGCAGTGGTGGCAGGTGAAGGGTTCTTCCATGAGTCTTGGGGAGACAAGAGCTAGGATTGCAGCGGTGATGTAGTGGTGGATGGCTGGGGAGCCAGGGTTCCTGGAAATGGGCGCAGTCCAGGCGCGGACGGGCACAGACGGGCTTGCCTTTGGCACGCCTGGCAGTGTGGCCACACAGCGGCCTCAATAAGTAGTCCTTGGAGGTGGGAGGGCTGGCTGGGAAGAGGGAGGGCGGGAACCAGTGGGGGTGCAGGAGCGAGAAGACAGACGGTGGCAGCAAACTAGGTAAACAGCAATTACAACAGTGGCAGCAAACCAAAGTAAAGAACAACTACAACAGTGCCAGCAGGGGTACAACACAGTGAAATACAATAAGAACAGTGGCAGCAAGGGCGAAATGGAGATAAGACTACAGCAGTGACAGCAGGCAGATGGAAACCAAACCTGGGGCCTCTGAGACATCCTCCGTCACCGATCCATTACAGAGACCTGGGGAAGCGGCACACAAGACTGGGGTCAAGGGTTTTCGAATACATCTTGCTGGTAGACTGTCCATGTCGACGGGTTTTCAGCCTTAACGAGGTCACTGAATGGCTTGGTAAGAGTTTTTGGATGAAACACACAGTACATAACTGTTCCCAAAAAACATATGATTACTGTGATATTCTTGGAAAGAGCAGCTGTTTTGACATCTTGCACTTTCTTCAGGTCAGGGCTGCTGCCTCTCTGGTGAACCGGAATCCAAAGAAATCAATGCTCTGCCTACATTTGCACTTGTTCCTATGCACAGTCAACCTACTCTTCTTGATGCTAGTCAAAATGGCTCTTATGCAATAATGATGTGCTTTTGTAGAGGTGGCGTGAAGAAGAATGGCATCAGTAAGATTTAGTATAACTGGGAGTCTTGGCAACCACTCCCTGATGCATTGCTGGAATACTTCTGCTGTGGTGGAGATACCAAAATTGAGGCATCAATAGTGATGGATCCTAAAACGGGTGGAGAACATTGTTTTGTATCGCGATGCTCTCTGTAGCGTTAGTTGGTGGCATCTACATTGAAGGTCAGTCTTAGAAAATGACTTAGCTCCGTTGGTTGTGGTCATAACATCATGTACATTTAGAGTTATGTGCTTCTCTCTTTTGATTATTTGAAGCATTCTATCCATCACCTTGTTTTTGATTCCCTAAGTGTGACAGGTGTGCCCATAGGTGCACCCTGTGCTCACTGTGCCAGTGGAACTAAGTTATACCTGGCTGATGAGCCCTAATAAGGATGAAAGCAGTCTTGGGTTGCTTGTATTCGTGTTCAGGCCTGGCAGTTCTGGCTGGACTGTTCCCATTGGAGCATCGAGATTGATTTGCATATGGCTGGGTCCAAAATGAGGTGGCATGGTGGGTGAAAAACGATGGATTGCGATGCAGCTCAAGAGATTGCCAGTGACTGAGATTAATTCAAGCATTGTGTTTTGATGCTATCTTTTTTCAACTTTTTTTTTTATCACCAGACAGGAAAAAAGGTTTATTAATGCATAGTTTAGGACCTGAATGCCTAAGAATTTATAGAAAACTAAATAAAGATACTGTGGCTGGGGATGAAAATGTTTTTAACCAAGCTATTAGACAATTAGATAATTACTTTTCGCCTAAAGTGTGTATTTGTGTAACCCGTTTTAAGTTCTTTCAAAGAAAACAACTTAAGAATAAATCGTTTGATGATTTTGTTACAGCGCTTCAGAAACTTGCTATAGATTGTAGGTTTGGTGTTATAGAAGAAGAACTAATAAGAGACCAAGTGGTCATGCATGCGCTTGATAGTTCCATCAAGACAACTCTCTTAAAGATGTTCTTGCTGTTGCTATTGATGCTCTCTTATGATGCCTTTGTTCAGTAGCTGCTTGTCCACACATATCTTCACCTGTCCAGGTTGTTTGGGTTTCTTTGCTATAACAATGGAGGATGCCCAAGGAATGGAATGTTTTTTTGACACAATGATGACAACAACTTTCAGAGTATCAAGTTCATTTTAAACCCCATCTCTGATATGGAACTGGTTGCACAGATGGGTCAATGTGTAGCTTCACACTTTTCTTTTTCAAGCATCCTGAGCCATCTATAACATCAGGAAACTACTGCATCATGTTGTCAATCGTGTTCTCTTGCTCTTGGAATGCAAAGGTGATAAGGCACAGGATTTCTTTGGTTTTGCAGCTGGTCAAGGTGGTTCTACCTGAGGGGGTATGAAAAATTAGGGGGAGATGGAACAGATATCATATGTGATGTTAGTGTGAAAAGTTCCTGCTAACTTCAGTGGTTTTCTGCTGCCATAGGCATACACTTCGGTGGCTCTGGTTGTAACAGTAGGAAGGGGGAGCAGCACCTCGTAATCAAGTATGTTCATGAGGACACAGAATCACTATGGTACCTATGGACCAAAAAGGTAGTCATTTAATCCTTCACTAGTCCATGTTGGTGCACAATAAAATTACTACCATATCGAATCTGTTTACATTAGGATGCGCCTTGGATCTCTTGCTGACATGAACTTTGATACCTGTACCAATATGACTTCTAGAATGGATACCTAACCACTTTTCAGACTACGAGATTACCCCCAAATAACTGCCTTAAAAAAGCCTCAGGCCTGGGCGCCGTTTAGTAGGTGAAACACGTGTTGGCTAGCTCATCTCTTTATATATATATATATATTCTATTTCACTGAATCAATGTTAGTGTAATATAGACCATGACTACAATTGAATCATTGAACATTGGAGATATATCTCATCAGAAATTATTTTGAAAAACGCCATACTGTATACCATATCTTTCTTACACTGACTGTGCATATGTAAGTTTACAGGGTTTGCCCGCTTTCTAGGCTACGACCGACCCAAGTGTATAGTAAGCCAATTAAGGGTAGCATTAATCCATGGGCATGTACCCGTCTTGCCTATCTTCCTAAAAATATTCCAAAAAAACAGCAGAGGAATAATTGCCACTCCTTTGGAGTATAGTGGAACAATAGGCCTTCAATCCAAAGTGCTGGGAAATGGCCCACAACTCATCTGAAGCGTAATAGAAAAATGTGCACAATTTCAGGGGGGCATAGAAGAGTATGCTTTCCCTAAAATGTGGACTGGGAAGCCCTGCACTTTTCTAGAGTATAGAGACACTGTCCTCTACTCTGAAGAGTACTTTGGTAAAACTCCATTATTTAGAAAACAGTTGGAACCCCCACACCCCTGGAAGATGGAGTGGAATAGTCAACAACATCCTTTCAGAGTGAATCATTGTATGTCACCTCTCAAATGCAATGTAATAGTTTACTATTTCGAATAGTCCCCCAAACTCAGGCATAGGAGCATTAACTGCCACCCCTACCAATCAAAGTGGAACAGTCTACTTCCTACCAAAATGGACTGAAAATGTGTATAGCCTCTTTAAAAAGACAAACACTTATTGCCCTTTATTCAGAATGTAGATGCCGGGGAGTGCTATTCCTGCATGGCATAACTGCAAAGTATGTCACCCCTTACAAGTGCACTGGTAAAGATTGTCTAATGTCCACAAGGAGACATACCAGAAGGCTCATACGTGTCCTTTTGCCAATTGCATACGCTAATTCATGCACTCAGTCACACGTCATGTGCTCGATATGCAGGAGGTGGGTGGCAGAGGGAAGGAGGGTTACTCCCGCAGGACCCAGCTTAGGTTGAGACAGGCAGTGTAAAGGATGAGAGGACGAGGCATCAAGATGAGGTCAGAGGTCAGAGGAGAAAGGTGACAGGAAGTGAAGCAGCAGAGCTGCCTGCAGCAGAGGAAGCAGCTTGCAAGGCACTGGATGGCATGTTGGGAAGAATAGACAAAAAGAGAGAGAAACAGGAGAAAGAGAGACAGACAGACAGAATTCCCAGCATGCAACCCTTCACAAAGGAAGTTCAAAACAACTGGTACCATCATACTGCTCCGGTCCCAGACTAAGTACCCACATAGGCTTATATATGTAGAAGTGTAAGGGTGTGTGTTTAGTGTTTGTGGAGTGCAGGAAGGGCAGAAGTGTGTTGATTACAAGGGTGTGTGCAGTGTAAGTGAAAGATTTATATGTAAGCAAAACGGTTCCTTACCAGTAAATCAGTAGACCTCGTCATTAAGGCACTTGCCTAGGAACAACAAGTATGAACAGCACCACCTGGTCACGTTAATCAATATTACTTCTAAAGTGACGTTTTTAAATTGACCGTGGCACTGCACGAGCAATTCCTTCTGAGTGGGGTCGACTTTATAGTCTCTACATCTCAAGTTTACCTCCCCCATTTGGTCCTCAACTTTTTTTTCACCTTTTAGGTTAGTACATCTCTAGCCAAAGATGACATCCAACTCTATGATCTTTCCAAGTAGTGGAAACAAATTACCACGGACAACTCACTGAGAGCTACTGAGAGCAGATGCTCAAGCTACGCTGTAAACAAATATCTTGTGACGAATAGCATGAGCAAAAAGTTCATCAACCTTTCAACTAGCCCCATACTGCTTGTCCTGTTTCTGCTCTAAAGATTTCCTTACCAGCGGCGTGAAATAAGGTAGAAATGCTGCCATGTGCCTGATGGACATTGACCCTTTCTTGGGAAGTCGAAGACGCTTATATCTTGCAACAGTAAGAAATCAAACAAAACAATTTTTATGTGATAGTCTGTCTTGCTTTCCTGTAGCATTTCCATCATAGAAAAGGGGCGAGGTCGAGAATCAGATTCAGCTCTCTGACATAGTTATCAATGCTTTTTCACACCTAAATAGCAAATAAATGCTTTAGCTAAATTATCACAAATTCTAGGAAAGAAGAAATTAGAACTTTCTCCTGACATGAAAATGTCTAAATTAAAATGGGATACATTTCACCGACTCCTCTGATAGAGGTAATAGCAACTAAGAATGAAATCCTTTGAGTCAACACCCTTTATCCTGTGGGAATGTCGGTCTAAACGGGGTGGGCACTGTCAGCCTAGTGTAAATAATTTGCAGATATTACTGATTCTTTTGCTGAGACAGAACATTTAGGAAAGATCAAAATACCTTTCCATGACTAGTATGGATGAAGACACTGCATTTCTTGGACTTTTTCTCCATGCTACATGGTTGTTTTCTGCAGCTTTCAAAAGTGCAAACTAAAATGCAATGTTAATCCAACAAGAAAAAATACATATCAACACCAGCAGATTTACTGCAGTTTTTGCTCTTAGAGTGCAATCTGGCAGAGTTCTTCATAGCTGATGTAAGTACCTACAAGTTAGAATTAGAGTGGTTTAGAGTATGGATAACCAGATAAGGAACATGTCCTCAAAGTTCAGAATGGCCAAAAGGTGCTTGCCACCCCATATGTGTTCTGACAGTGTACAACAGAAAGATGTTCCCCCAAAGAATTAGCAGGTCAGAACCAACAAAGTGCCCTTCAGCCACAGACTGATGGACATCCTACAAGTCTGTTAATGAGGACTGAATTGCATTCATCTAGAAAAAAAGACACAAGATTTTAACTTCACAGGTCCACCAAGACAGTGCACCAAAGAGTATAACATTGACAAATTCTTGGATTGAGGGTTATTCTTCTTATTCTAGCCAGAGTCTGCAGTTGCATTGCCTTTATTCTTAACATGGTCTAAGGGACATCAAGTGACCACTAAGATGTTTTTGTCAAAGCCTAAATGGAGCACAGGAGCTGAATCCTGTGAGATGACCTCAGTGGTGATCAGGACTGACTGACCACAAAGCTTAATTCATGAAAGCTATTTAAAAAAACTGAAGATCAGATGGGGCTTACTTAATAGTCCAACTCCCCAATCTGTCCAGGTAGAAATAAACATGGACTTTGCCCTCCCATATATCCAAAAAGAAAGCCTCTGTATCGGAATTTGGCAGAGGCCTGCTATCCCCAGTATTGCGGTGTTAGTTTGCAAAGACCGCAACTCCTCTCCTACACAGTGCAGGACACATCACTACTGGTCTAGAGTAAATAGGCCATGTCATGACCCCTAAAGGAATAACACCTGCACTTGCTTTGGCCCTAAATTACATGAGTGAATAGAAACATTTTTGTAGCACATTTGCAAAACTTCCTTCCTGTAGATGCTACAAAAACCTCAATTAGCTGGGAGGATGGTACAGACTTGGATGGCGATTCCTTATGCTTCTCCCTGACCTGATTCCAGACCCACAACCCAATACAGAGAACCTTCCACGTGACTGCAGAATACTTGGCTTCAGAAAAGAAGCTATTTGTCTTCTGTGGAAATGGGCCTTTTTTCTATATATGCAAAGTTGTTCACTTGGAAATGTAACAGCACAGGACAGACAGACGTGAACCACCTGCCGTTGAACCAAAAAAGATGCAGACTGAACAAATCTTAAGCAGCCGGCTGTTGCCATAAAACCAACATTTTCTTGAAGCTTATATAGCATCCAGTCAGGACACTTCCTGAAGCATGAAGGAGATAGCCCTCCACTGACATGAATGAAAACCCCAAACCTTCACAACAGGCCTTGGGTAGTGCTCAAATAACAATTGTCTACTTTGCTTCTTCTAGTCCATAAACAGCCATTGGTGAAAAGTGAGCCAATAGTGAGGTACACCTCTGAAGTAGAGAGGTTGACTACTTATCTGCACAATCCCTTGCCTCCCACTTATAAGAGCAGCTGTAGCCCTTTTTGGCAGGTGGTGTTATTCGTACAAGTCAAGACTAAGAGGCAGGCAGACAGTGGCATAGCAAGTGGTTGGGTCTCTCCATTCCAAATATGGGAGACATCTTAATTAGGGCACTCTAGTGAGGGATGGGTTGTTTGTCACAATATTAAGTGACAAAATATCGGCCTGATACAAAACAAGCTCAGAATATCAACTATCATTAAATTGCCATGTAATTACATATATGAGTATAGATTTACTATTTTAACTCCACATCTCTATCTTTAGATGTAGTCTAGATTTATTAATCTGAACTGCAAATCTACGTCTATATCTTCAAGGTACATGAGGAGTTAAGAAAAGTAAAAGCACCCTTACCGTACTACGATATAGTTGTAGTTGATATTCTGCACTCAATTTGTGGTAGAACACATGAGGATGTGAGGAATGGGTGTGCAAAGTAGAGGAGGTAGAAATGGGTGTACCCAAATGGGCAATGGGTGCATACATGCAGGGAAGAGAGGGTATGGGTGTTCCTAAGTTGGAGTGAAAAGTAAAGGATATACCCAAGCTGGTGCGAGGATTGTGAAATAAACATTGAAATTGTGCTTATAAAGCTAAACACTGAACAGATATCTAAGTCTCTAGTTAGAATGCAGAGGCGGTCCACCACATTGAAGAGTATCTAAAGGACAGACCTTGGCTCCGATCCCATGGCAGTTGTCAGGAAAACTAGGACAGAGCCTTGGGAAAGCTGTCAATCCCTTCAAATGTCTTGTGCTTATACTACCTGAGGAAGACAGTGCGAGACTGGTAGACTGTGGGGTGTCTCTCCAAGTATAGAAAACAATATGTGCAGAAGTCACAGGGGGCAGGTAATGGTTAAGCAGACCAGACCATTTGCGATATGTGGGGCACTTCAGAGCTTAGGCAGTAGTCTAACCAAACTTCTCACACTCATGTTACATACACCTGTCTCATGAGGCTCTCTGCACAGAAAAGGATGGAGGAAAGGAGAGAGGGCAGAGAAAAGAGGGTGAGCACGAAATGAGTGCTAGAGCATGAAGACCAGTGAAAGTGTTGTCTAAGAGCCGGTAACTGCTAGACAGTGAGGGTCAGTGTGGGAGGAAAAAAGTGAGGTTGTAAAGTGAGTGCAGGGAAACTAAGAGTATTTGGATAAGGCATAAGGGAGGAAGTGAATATAAGGTTGGTGGAGGCATTGACAGTGATAGTAGCAAACAAGAGTTGGACGGGGAGGAAGAGCAGATTAGGTTGAAGAAAGAATCTGATGATGCTTAGAAAAAGTAGATGGGGCAAGATAGCGTGAAAGAAAGAAGATATTGAAAACGATAGAGCTGAGTGGAAGGAAGCTGAATAAGCGAATATGGAGAGCAAAAATAATGAACATGGATGACAGAATAGGCAAAGATATGAGAAGAGAAAGCAGGTGAAATAGGAAGAGAGCAGTAAATACATTAGGTATTGGGAAATAGTAGAAGGTAGTACAGCAGAAAATGAAGATGAAGGAGCTAAGTAGCAAAAGATGAAAGGGTGGCCTAGGAAAAGGTAGGAGAGAGGAGAATGTGAAGATGGGAGAGTGAATTTGACAAAGGTGTTAGCGTAGGTGGTAGAACAAAGGAGTTAATAAATTAAGCTAAAGTAAAAGTGGAGGAGCAGAGTAGGAGAAAGTGGTGAGCAGTCAGTGAAGGTGGGAGAGCAAATAGATGAAGTAGAGTTTGAACAGGTGAGTTTGGGAGACCAGAGCAAGTTAAGTTGGACAACTGGGGTAGGTGAACATGGAAAAAGGGGCTTGGTCACTTGTTAATTAGTCCAAAAAAGTGTTTTGTTCATGTTAAGAGTATGGCCTTGTTTTGAGGATAACTGGAGGCACATTGTAAATTGACGGTCTGGACTTTGTTTCAGAAGACTCACACACTGATGCCCACTGTATTCACACATATGCACTGAAGGATGCACACTGTGTATACACACATATATGTACTATGCACACACAATACACAATAAACAAAGACAGACACTACATTGTGATTCACAAGCATACATAAGGCCTTATTTAGTTGGTGTAGTGCCAAAAAGTGGTAGATATCCCATCCACTGTACTGTACTAACAGTGCTAGATCAGTGACACAGACACACCGTTGGCCACTTCTTGGCAGCTGTCCGGCTCTGCCAAACTTTAAAAAATCACTTTGTATTGTTAGTTCATATAGAGACACAAATATACACAAACACACTAATGTACATCCTGTGTACCCTCAACGTTTATTCGCTATCTATGCACAGGGATACAAATAGGCATAACATGTATACACACATACCTACTGATCTTCCTAATCTATGTACACACACATACATGCAAATCCAAGTACTGCACACAGATAAACAATGACATTCAATACACATTTTGTTTTTCATTCAATACAGTTTAATAGACACTGACATACATACTGATGTACATGGTTTGTACATGCACAGAAAGACATTAAGGTACAGGGTGTATACACAGTGAAGCATATTGATGCATATTGTGTACACACATGCCCCCACTTACAATAACACACCTACACACTTACAGACATTCAAGGAAATACTGGCAGCATCCCTGTAAAATGGTATGTACTCTGTAAATGCGCAATGCAATCAGTAACTGGTTTACACATGCACCTGTTAAACGATCTATTTTGATTGTGTATGCATCCAAACATGTAACGCAATAATGCAATCCTTTATGCACATAATTGAACAATCTATATAGTATTTGCACTTGTGCATACTTTAAGATGCATACATGCAAACATGTGAAACAATCTATAGGCTGGCTAAGCTCAATAAGTAACATGCACATGCGAAGCCAAACATTCTCTTTGCATGCTACCAGAATTTGCACATACAGTGATGTATATCATTTTTGTGCAAGTGCCATATATGCTATCCATTTGTCGTTTGGTACAAACAATACTTTTTTGCCTGATTCTGTACTCTTAATAATCTCAAAAAATGGCCTTGTCTTCTGCTGCTGCCTACCCTGTGTATGAACTAAATCATTCATATGACAACTGTCACACTCTGCTGTATTTCTTTTGATAAGTCTCTCCCTACCACCATTCCTATTTTGCCAGCTAACTTTGCCCAATCCAAGTTCTACAAGGGTCCTCCAATAGTTCCCTGCACTGCCACTCTGCTATGCAGTATCGGTTTTATATGAATCCTTGCACCAGGCAAGCTCCTTTTGGGGCAAAAACCTATCCCTACTTGACCCGCTCTGCTGAAGGAAATATTAAGTGCCAGCCACTTGATAAGCTTGCCCTAATATGACCCACTCTTGGCAGAGCTTGTACCTCAGTTGGCACAGTAGTAATCTACAGCGCCTTTCCTATGGGGTTCATCAAGAGTAGCCTCTGTAACAACATGATCCATGTGCTCTGTTATTGACATAAAACATTTGTTACTATGTCCACAGTAGGGGCCCCCCAGTAACCACCAAGATCCTGGGGCAGTTGTACCACTATGCAAGAGACATTGTTTTCATAGTTATACAATGGTGGTAGCAGCATACTGATTTTTAGAGATTCGTATACCTGAACATACCCTTTTTTGCTTCAGGGGAAGTGCGGTACCACTCATGTAAAGTTAAGCTGAAATGTAATACCTAGACCCTTGTACTGTGTGTCCTGAGTGTGGCACATGTATGGTAGCAAGACTTTGTGAGTGGTGAATGCATGATTGCTGGGACCAGTGGGATCCATTTTGGTTTTCCCCTGGTTTAGCATGGCACAAAATTGAAAATGGATAAGCTTCCTTAGACAGTGGAAGTGTATTATCTGCATTCCAGAGGGTGGAGACGCACACAAGTGAAGGTGGATGAAGAAAGGGCTACCTTAAGAAATTAAGCATGGGCTTTCTGATTAGTCCTTCCTGAGCACTGCCATTTAGTGCACTGTAAGGTAGAGGGGGTCGGGAAGCAGATTATTCGGTTAACCCCTTCTATGCTCATGACGAGTTCAGCTCATCATGAGTTACGCCTCTCGTACACACATGACGACCTGAGCTCGTCATGTAACGCGGGTTTTTCAAAAACCCAGCGCACAGCGGGAAAACCGCTAGCGCGCAAGGTGTTAAAGATGAAAAAGTCGATCCGACTGCTACTTCAGAAAGGCGGGTGACAGCCAAGTGCAGTGATTTCACATTTCATTGTACCCATGTTTTAGATAATTCTGCTTGGATGCATCATCATCTGCTGTAACATCCACCACCTTGCACAATGGCTGTGTCTGCACAGAAAATTACATTTGAAAGAAAGCCAACTCAAGCAAATTCTGGGACCCTAGCCAGTGGATTCACATCCCTTGTCTGGAAAATGAGTATAATGTAGGATCCAAACCACCCCACTTTTTTTCAAGTCTTAGGGGCTGATTACGATGGGGAGACCGCCACCGACAGGGTGTCGGTGGCGATCTGCCTGCTATCGGTGACTGAATCACCACCCTCCACATTACGATGGAGGGCGGTGTATTGGTGGTTAAAAAGACCGACCAGCACTGTCCAGATGGTGGGAAGCAATCCGACCACCTGGCGGACCACCTTCCATCCCAAGAATACTGACGGTGACAGTCAGGCACCGGCGTGGGGATTACAATATCCCTTCCAGCCGGTGTCCCACTACATATCTCTGTACCATGTGCCAGGCACCGCATGGTGCCTGCCACATAGTGCAGGGATATGTGTGGGGTGTCTGTTTTGTCTTGCGGCGGGTGCTGCAGAACCTAGCACCCGCCCCAATACAAAACATGGGCAATGCAGCCGCCACAGTGGCAGTTGCATCCGAATTTGCCCTGTGGGACCGCCGCCTAGTAGGTGGTCAGTCCCAAATACGATACGATGGCGGATAGACCAAAGTCTGTCCGTCATCATAATGACCCCCTTAGTTCTTCTTGATCAAGGAAGGGAACACTCCACTAAGAACTCCAAGAGATGCTTTGTGACTAGGGCTGGTGTCTACAGAACAGCCAGTCTCCTAGAGGTGGGGGGACATCACATGATGTCTTAACAACTTGCTGGAGAAGCTATGGCTCTACCTACAGCCTAGAAGCATGCCTATCTGACAGCTCAGGGAGGGAAAGAGTGTGCCTGGCTTTGCTGAAGGAGAAACTGTCCAGAAGGAGAAGTATTTTTGTCTGCCTGCTGCATGGAAGACACTGGAGAAGCCGACATGCATTTGGGAGTATTCCTTCTGAGGGGTCACCCGGCCTCTGTAAGTCGTTCATTTGGCAAACTACAAGAAGCAACATCAACTTCAAGTAACAGCAAAGGAATCATAACCTGTATGTCGTGAATTCTTTGGGGAGGAGGAAATGACCAACATACAGTTGTTTCCAGTACTGCACCTATGAACAGGTTGCGCTGGGAGGGCACCACATGAGATTTGGGTACATTTATCGAAAAACCCAACCTGTACAACAACTGAGTTGTAACCTGCAGATGATGGAGCACCTTCTCTGGAGATTTTGCTTTGATCAGCCAATCGTCCAAATAAGGAAATACCGGTATCCCTGACTTTCTGAGATGTGCTGCCACCAAAGCCATCACATTGGTGAAGGCTCGAGGTGCAATAGTAACACCAAACGGAAGGACCGCAAACTGGTAATGTTGCAAACCCACCGTGAAACGGAGATACTTCCTGTGCGACTTCAGAATGGTTATGTGGAAATATGCATCCTGCAAGTCGATCAACACCATCCAGTCTTCTTGCAGCAGCGCTTGAAGAACCTGTGCAAGGGTGAGCATGTTGAACTTCTCCTGCTTCAGGTAAAGGTTCAAGATCCTGAGATCCAGGATTGGACGAAGTCTGCCATCCTTCTTGGGGATCAGGAAATACCGGGAGTAGCATCCCTGACCCCTTTCCTGCTCCGGAACCACCTCTATTGCACCTTTTCTTAACAGTGCCAGGACTTCCTCCTGCAGGAGCAGCAGGTGGTCCTCCGTGCAAAACCCTTGGCAAGGAGGGTAATTTGGGGGAAATTCCCGAAAGGGAAGACCATACCCATTCTCTACGAGATTGAGAACCCAAAGGTCTGATGTGACCGAATCCCAATCCCGCAGAAAATAGGTAAGCCGGCCCCCCCACAGGACCCGCATGATCCGGAATGGCGGATCTAGGGCTGCTTTGCTGTTGTAGGAGGGGGGGGGGTGGGTAGAGGAAGAGGAAGAGGAGGAGGAGGAGGAGGATGCCTGACGTCCCGAGGACAAGCTCTTTGCCTGCCCCTGTAGGAGTTATACAATGGATTTTGCTGTTGCTGCTGCTGCTGTGACTGCTTGTTGAGACGAAAAGAAGATCTATCAAAGCCCCTATACCTTTTGCTCACAGATCCTCCAGTTTGCAACCCCAAAGACCTGGCTGTTGCCCTGCTGTCTTTAACCTCTCCAATGCAGCATAAGCCTTTTTACCAAAAAGGCCTGAGCCATTAAAGGGCAAATCCATCAAAGCAGCCTGAACATCTCCAGAAAAATCGGTAGTCTTCAACCAGGCAGCTCTTCAGGTGGCAATCAAAGACCCCATGACCCTAGCCACTGAATCCGCTGTCTCCATTCCGCTGTTTATGACCTGCCGAGCAGCAGCCTAAGTGTCAACAAGCACCTCATTAAAATCTTTTCTGTCCTCTTCAGGAAGTTTAGGGGTCAATTGCTTTATAGTACCCATCAAGGCATGGATATAACGACCCAGGAGACAAGTGGCATTGGTATATTTGCGAGCCATACTCGCTGATGAAAAAACTTTTTTTGCAGATTGGTCCTGTTTTTTTGAATCCTTATCACCAGGTACCTGGGGAAAAGCATCTGCAGATTTTTTAGAGCAGGCTGCCTGTGCCACTAAGTTCTCTGGCAAAAGATGAGAGGACAAAAAGCCTGGGTCCCCAGGAGCCACTCTGTTAAAGCATCAGTAAAAGGAAGCATAGGCTCCACCACAGATGAGGGAGAATGGAGGACTTCAGTCAAAATATTTGATTTATACTCTGCAGTGGGCAGAGTCAAATTCAGCAGATCCGCTGCTTTCTTGATAACCACATGGTTGGGAGCCACATCTTTAGAAGGGGCATCCGACACCGAGGCTAAATCCCAATCAGGGAACAGTTCCAGTCCACTTCCCTCCCTTAAATCATCAAAATAATCTGCAGACTCTTGAAGCTCACCCTCTTCAAGTTAAGCTTCTCTATACCTCCGCTCCTCCAAAAGGTGCTGAGCTTCACGCATCGACCTCTCCTTCCGAAGCGACTTCGTCAGATCCAGAATCGACTCCGAAGGAGCCGGAGCCGGCGTCAAACACGGAACCAGAGCCGGCGTCGAACACGGAGCCGGAGCCAACGTCGAAATCTGAGTCGGAAGACCACGCCGACGTTCTCGAGGTCGGTCCGGAGCCGGTGACGAAGGTATCGGCGTCGAAGACCTCGGCGGCGCCGAGAGATGCCAAGGCGGTGTCGGCGCCAGCATGAACGGCAAGAACGGAGCCGGAGCATAAGCTTGGGGAACATCTAAACTGTATGCCAACGGACCCATGGGACCAGCTGGTGCTCCAGAGGGGTACATGGCTCTCGCATAAACACCATACATGGCATTTAAAAACTGAGAAGGGTCTTGTCCAGGACCCGGAAAAGGAGGATACGAACCCACCGGCTGCTCTCGAGGAGGCTGCGCCGGAATAGACTCCTCTTGTTCCTCGGGTTGGTGAGCCGGAGTCGTCGAGCCCTGAGGAACAGGAACCTCTTCCTCCTCCTGAACTGGAGAATTAGACGGAGCCGGAGAGGGATTCGACACCGGAGCCGGTGAATGCTCCGGCGACTCCACAGGCGAGGCCTCACCTTCCGGATTCCGTACTGGAGAAGGAGATACCATATCCTTTCAATGCCTTCTACCAGGCGACTTCGCTCTAGAATCCGACTCCTTTCCTGAATGGTGCCTTGATCCATGCTTCCTCTTCTTATGCTTCTTTTTCGTTGCTCTGGAAGCATGCCCCGATGACGACTTCTAAGCCGACCTCGATCGGGACCTCGGCCGCCTCGATCGCAACCTCGAACTCTTCTTGGCCTCTTTTCCTTTTAATTTAGCAACCAGGAGCTTCGCCTCACGTTCACGGAGGGCTTTTGGATTCATCTTCCTACAGGAATGACAACCCTGGACATCGTGATCCGAACTCAGGCACCATATGCAGTCATCATGGGGGTCCGTGATTGACATCATCTTCCTGCATTCACCGCATGGCTTGAAACCAGTCTTCTTAGTCAACATCACGACAGGAGACAGTAACACTGGAAAGACACAGAAAACCACAATAGTAACAAAGTTACTATCAACGCTACAGAGGGTCCCTCGAAAACCATTAGCGTCGACAACGCGGAAAAAAGGGAACTGATGTCATCACGCTGACGTGGGCCAATTATGGAGTCGGTGATGTCAGCGGAGCCGGGCGCGATGCCGTGCTTCTATGACATTGTCCACGTCGGCGCGAAGCTACAAAAGAATTTCCGAATGTTGCTGATGCAGGGGATATTCACAAGGTGAGGAATCCACTGGCAGGTGTATCCATCAGAAATGAATAGTGCATTCAAAAGACTGCTGGAAAAAACAATCTCCTCTTCTCCACTTTTAATATACAATTTTGGGCAAACCTATTTCTATTTGAATTGAATTTAGATTAGCATGCATGAGATATTTTGTCATTTTTCACTCTGCAAATTCATCCTGACAAGGGGAAATATACAGATTCACAGTTATCACAAGCTTAACAAATGGACCTGTGCTCTCACACCCTAGCATCACCAGGCTCTTCACTGCCTCTCTGAGCCAACAGAATCCCTTTTAACAACTTCTACATGCCCTAATCACTTTATTGCAGATAAGTCTAAAGTAGATTTACAGTCCCATGATAAGCAGACATCTCTCTCTGGACTCTTCTGTGCAATGAAAATCCAGCAACATATGTGTGATGAATTCCACTTCTGTGCATGTTTCATGATTTTGTTTTCTTTTATTGTATATCTTGAGCCAGATCACAAAACATTTTTGAGTGCCCCTATTTCGTATCCTTGGTGTTCTGTAAGGCAATGCTTGCTGCAAACACCTTGTACTACCGTAATGTGAAAGCTGATTTCTGGAGGTGGTAATGTGTTATATATTCTCTTGTTTACTTTAGCACTTTCACACGTGCTACTGCATTTCCTACCAAATGCAGCACATGCCTCGAATGTTTTTATTGCAAGCAAACATTTATCAGTTTAAGGTTCTAAAATAGCGCTGCTCCAGCTCTTACACTATTAAAGACATCAGTGAACTCAAAACAGTGGCAGAGACCTGTCTTAAATTGCCCCTTCCAGTGACCCCCTTATGTGGTCTCTTGACTCTTTATTTTTGCTGTGTGTGTTTAGCCTGTTGTCTCCGTAGCCTGCCAAACAAACAACTGTGTTTAAAACTGCATCTTCTCCGTTATACTGTTAACTGATTTCTTGTTAACCCTAAAAAGAGCAAGTATCCGGGCTACAAATGTATCATTTGTGGAGTGGAAAATATAGTATGTTTTCTCCTCCATGAAAAATGTTGCAGAATCTGACTTAAGTGTGTGCGCAAAATCCAGCCAATTTGGTTAAAGACAAAATGTGTCTCTTGAACACAATACTTTTTCTGCCCTGATGGTGGCTCTTGAAATTTAGGGCCGGATTTAGAGTTTGGCAGATGGGATACTCCGCCTGGAATGTAACGGATATCCAGTACGCTGAATTGCATGTGCCAAGGCACTTGTAACATGGCGGCCAGGACATATGTTACATTTGTGACAAGTATCCTATTCGTCTAACTCTAAATCATGCCCCTAGTCATGTTCATAAAAAAGGCATTTCTATAGGTGGAGTCCGAATGTTTCATAACTTTTACCAATTAAGGGTTCTAGAAGAAATAAGCATTATCATATTTTTCAGGCTGCTTAGTTCAAGGAAGTTCACATTGCTAGCTAGGAAAAGAGAAAGTGCAAACGATTATATGAAACACTGGCCCTCACCCGTGGAGGCACATTAATGATGAAATTGTTGTGCTTGCTATAAATGCTGTATATTTTATTTTCCTGTCTTCCCACTTAAATCGGGTAGACAGGCTAGACTTCTGACACTTGTTGGGAAAGACCTGTTGTAATTTCTTTCTTCTTCAGATAGAGGCGATTGTAGAAGAGAGGGTGCTAAGGGCGTGCCTTAGAGAGCTGCCTTAGACAGCGTTGTCTGGACAGATGAGCTTCTGTGAGTTTTTCAGCCACAAGGCAACTCCAGCTTGAAAAAACACCCGATCACTGTGAAAGAAACCAGGTTCTAGCATAGATCCTTTGGGGTAACTGTGGAACAAGTTTCGAACAACGGTGTAGGTTTCTAAATCTTCAAATGTCCCTTTATGGGCCACTATTCTTCAGAACCACATTGGAACCTGACGGTGGATAGTAACCAATCGACCTTGTAACGAACTCCCTTGGATAAAAGAGGCTGCAGCCATCTGGAAGTAGTTGGATCTACTCTCAATGCTCACAGCCTGGGACATGTGTATCAGTATATTAGTGTATTATATATTAGTATAATATGTATTAATGTATTAGTATATTAGTATAGTGTATAGTATATTAGTCTATTATGATATTAGTATTAGTAACCAATCAAAAAATAGTGCAGGCAACTGGAAGTGGTTTGATCAACTCTCAATCCGCACAGCCTGGTACAGGTGTATCAGTATATTAGTGTACTATATATTAGTATATTATGTATTATATATCGGTATATTATGTATTAGTGTATTTGTATATTAGTATAGTATATAATGTATTAGTATATTAGTGTATTAGTATTAGTAATCAATCAACCTTGTAACTAACTTCCTTAGACAAAAGAGGCTCCAGCCACCTGGAAGCGGTTTGATCTACTTTCAATGCTCACTGCCTGGTACACGTGTATTAGTATATTATGTATTATATATTAGTATATTATACATTGTGTATTAATATATTTGTGTATTAGTATATTAGTAGAGAATATAGTGTATTAGTATTTTAGTATGTTAGTGTATTAGTATTAGTAACCAATCAACCTTGTAACTAACTCCCTTGGACAAAAAAGGCTGCAGCCATCTGGAAGTGGATTGATGTATTCTCAATGCTCAAGACCTGGTGGTGTTTTCGGAATCGACTGACACGGAAGTGTGTCCTGTCCTTTGCGGTTCTTGTTCAGCAGACTTTAGGGTCTTGAAGAGAGTCTAGGGACCTGTGGATTGTGAGGAGGAACCGTTAGCTGTTTGTCAAGTGGCCCGGGCCTGTGAGACTTATTTGCACTTCAGGTTTATATCCACCTTTCCATAGTGCTTTCAAATGGGCCACTAGCTATGTTGAACGATAACTAAATATACATTCATAAAGCAAGGGTGTAATGACACCTTTCCATGAACACGAAATATTAAGCAAAACGTTAATAGAGAAACCACTGGTTTTATATGTGAACCAGAAAAACTGTTTGGTAGGGAAGAAGAGTGAGTACTCAGGAAAACATTATTATTATTGAATCTCACCATTGCAGAAATGAAGAGAGGCTGTTGTTTTATCAGCATAAAACAACCACTAAGAATGCTACTAACCAAGGTTAGATTTATGCATAAGTTCAAATAGAGAGCCAGTCGATTTGGAAAAACTCCATAGAATGCCTAGTGTAAATGTTCTGCTCAATGGGGCAGCCTTATGGTAATATATTAGCACTGTATGCTAGACGGATACTTTCCTTCAACATGCTTATCTAGACACCAATCTTAAAATCCCATCAATTTGAAAGCAAACACAACTCTCATTGCTGAATGCATAACCACTTCAAAAGAGGGGTCTCTGACTGAATGTAGATGCTTGTTAGCACATGACAACTGACTCTCCATTCTTGACCAATAAATCTTTGCAGTCAGTCTGCATTCACATTTTGCACACCTTGATGATGGACTGACGGGATCTGCAAGTTCCATTCCAAAAGCTATTGCCAAACCATTTGAGCTTCGTTTAGGATAGTTCTGGACATTATTGCTTATTATTTGTTGAGAAATTACAGTGTTGAGTTTTGTGTTGCATTTCCAATGGGTGCTTTTAACTTGAAGTTGTCAAAATTTGGTCAGGGATAAAGGAATGACCCTCAGTTTCAGCAGACTGTTGGGGTTATGATTCCTCCTCTTCCCCTTGAGGCCACATTCCTTACATAGTCAGAAGATTTATGTGGACACATCATTCAAGTTGCTTAACAAAGGAGCAGTCATTGTCATTTTCTTCTTTTGATTTTGCAGGAACATGGGCATTATCTGAACATCATGTATTACATTAGTATACTTAATTGTCTTTTAGGAGCCATTTGTCCAAGTATGAATAGAGAAAAAGTCTTGTTCGTCTCAAGTAAGCTGCAACCAGTGCCATGCAATCAGAGAAGGCCCCTAGTGCAGACTTCAGACTGAGTGAAAGCACACTGTACACCATTCTTATACTCTCAATAGTGCGCATCTTCACAATGGGATAATGGAAATACACATACTGGGAGCTTAGTTGCTACATCCACCCTCCGTGCTACAGTTGAGGACAGTTCTTTTACAAGGCCCACATTCGGAGCTATTCCTTTGTCATCTATTTGTTTACAGTTCTGGGTTATGAGGTGGGGCTGCAACTACCGGCTCCTCCATGCCTCTCTGTTTTCTCACTAAAGGTAGAGAGTGCACATGCCTTTGATCTTTAGTGCCCTTAAATATCTTTTTACTGCTCCTATGAAAAAGCACCCTTTTTCTTGATTTGTTCAGAAAGGTTTTGCTGAGGCAGGATAAAGGGAAAGCTCCACATTTGGATCCTAGACTACCAGTGCTAGAGACACCAGAGAATGGATAGGAAACTTGCTAAGTTTCACTTATAGCACATGCCTGCACTTGAGGGACAGTAGTGTCTGTTTAGCTTCCCAGTGGTAATGTTTAAAACAGGATTGAAGCTAGAGACGTAGCCTATTTGAAACGTTTTGTAGGAAGCACTGGGGACGTAGAGTACCCATACCCTTCTGAAGATAGCTTTGTATGCCCAGCAGGTATTCTTCTACTAGTCTGAGGACTGTGAAGCTTTGAGTAAGTTATTTTTTCTCGCTGTGAAAGAGTTCCTTGAGTGGGACATCCACCTTGGGTGGCGCTCCTCAGAAACTCAAGATGCAAGTTCAATATCCCCTTTCTTTAGTTGCCCTTCCAATCTAAGAAGGATGGACCCCTGATTTAGAGGGGATGTGAGGTAAGACAGAGACTTGCATGTGAGTTTCATTCTTCTCTTCTGACTAATTTGCAGGCTGTGGGTCTTCCTGATTTAGAGACATAGAAGTCTTTAATCACAAGTGAAGGGCTAGATGTTGAAGGAACATCTAAGTTGAAACCTCTTGAGGAAATATCTGCATAATCTCATATGAATATCAAGATCTCATGATGGGGAACTTGTAGGATTTTACTATTTTGCTCCCATCTACTTGGACTATTTAGAGGCTCAGACAAAAGTATGTATCACAAATACCTGTCATTGCAGAGATCTGGAGACATGCTAGGGTTTGAGAGCATTGTGAGTATTTCTATCTGCGCATGCACAGTAAGGTAAGCAATATCTGTCTGCACCTGAACGCACAGTTAGCAAGGTATATATATGCAGTCTGCAAATGCACACACAACATATGTCCTGTCTGCTTATTTATAAATGACATGATATATGTTAAGTCTGCAACAACAGACATGGCGTATATTCAGTCTGCACATGCACACACTACACAGTGTATATCCTGCGTGAACATGCATACACACGATATGTGGCATATCATGGCAGTACATGCATATTATAGAAGTACGTTTTGTCCTCTGTACATCATTTTGTTTTGCCAAAACATTATTTAAGTCCCTTAAAGTAAATAAATCCTGTCTGCACTTTGACACACATGACGTGAGGTATACCCTCCCTGCACATGCATACACAGCATGAGGTATATCCTGATGTCACATGCATAAACATGCCTTGTGCCACATCCTGGCAGTAACCAATATATTTGACATAAGTTTTATACTTTGTAATTTACTTTGCTGCAGGCCATTGTAAAAGTACCCTAAAATAACGAATTCTTGTCTGCAGATGTGCACAAACAACATGAACTATAGCCTCTGTGCACATGCATACTTAGCATGAAGTATATCCTGTCTGCACATGCAAGCACATGTAGTGGTGTATGTACATGCACCACTTGTGGGTACAAGAGCATTCTGCATATGCAGACATATAAAGTTATATATAGCTCTTAACATATTTACACGCGCAAAGTATAATGCATACATACTTTCTGCAGACTCACTCGTGAAATGATGGATGTACTGTGAAGAAACACTAAGGCCCTCGGTTGGCCGGACTTTGCAGCAGAGATATAAGATATAGGAGAGAAGGAATTTAGTTAACTTGCTGGAATCTCCATTGCAAAGCACGGCCATTACGAGGTTTTTCACCCAAAAATTGAGAATAGCTACTCGCACACAGATTTACTGGGCTTTTCCTGAAAAAACTCTAGGTGAAAAAACACTGACCTTTTCTGCCTGCTCTGAGCAGGTAGAAAATGTCAGTGGGCCTGCTGGTGTGGGTGTTGAATGGCATGGCTGGAGTGGAGGGCAAGCTTGTTCCAGTCCTCGTGTAAGCATTAGCTGCTCTCCCTGGACTGCTGCAGTAATTGTGTTGGAGGGAGGAGGGTGGGGGGTGGGGTTGCAAAGTTGTGTTGCTTGCAGCGGCTCCAGCCCCTGCAGCATCTCTGAGAGGCCCTTTGTCACTGGGCCGGAATTATCAGGTCAGGAGATTTCAGGTCCAATAATGAGGATCCAAAAAACTGCTATAAATGCAAAGTATGTTATTTGATCCAGAGTTAATGTTCTGTGTGAAATTACACATCTTCGTAATGAGGGCCTAAGTGTGGACTGCACTATCTACATATACATCCTGGCTTTTATCAATTGTTTAAACAGTCATGGAGATAGATGTGTGTATCATCTGAAACATGTGCACAGACATATTGTTGCTTGTAGTCTTTCAACATACTCAAGAAGTGGACGCCTCTGAGTTGCATACAATTCGAGAAGTCATACTTCCTTCACATTTGGAAATCTGCCAGAATCAGGCTGCTTTGAGGATTGATGTGAAGGGAGTGGTCAAAGTACTGTTGAGGATAGACGTAGGAGGTCAACCCAGAGTTCAAAGTTCAGAAATTGTGGCACATGTTCGAGGTTTTTGCCATAGGTCAAAATATTCTTCAGATTAGAGGCCATGGTAGAGGTCAAATTGTTGCTCTTGACACTGAAGGTAATGCCAGAAGTCAATGGGGTCCATCAAATTGGAGGTCAGACTGATGTTAGAGGGCATAGAAGATGTCAGATTGTATTTCGTAATGTGTGTGACAAGAGAGGTGAAATTGCCACAGAAGCTGTGGCAGACATTACATTTCAGGAAAAGGTATTAGATCATGGCACAGATCAACGCCCCATTGAGTTTAAAAGTTGTGACAGTAGTTGTGAAGTGGCTTTACTTGGAGACTATAGTTATGTTTGAGGTTCAAGTGCTATTCAGGTTCAAGTTGACAGTGACTTTGTGGATGGTAATCATAGCAGCGGTAAGAGTAGCCTTGGGCCTGGAGAGCATCACAAAAGACAGAGGGTCATTGAGGTCAGCCAGATTTCAGTGGTTACATCAAATGTTAGCAGGCTTCGAGGCTAGACATAACTGTGCCATAGAAGCTGGAGGATATGTCAGAGATCAGAGCAATTCTAAGTGGAAAGAGTGCCCTTCAGGTTGGAGATGAAAATGACACTGAAGCTCATTATCACGGCACAGGTCTACTTACTCTTGGGCAAAAGGAAAGATTGAAATTGGGCAATGCATCTAGATTATGATAGCTGTACGAGTACCATTAAGATCATAAGTTATTTTTAAGGATTTGAGATGATGAGAGTGGTGAAATAGTTTGGAATTTTGTGGTGATGTAAAGGTTGAATGTCAAGCAAAGCTCAGATTCCCTTGTGACTCATGGCAGAAGTTGGGTTTAATCCGGAGATATGCAGTGGTTGAAGGTCAGGAAGATGTTGAAGTTCAGGCAGAAAGTCGAGAATAGGTGACCTTGAGGATGAAGGATAGAGCATATGTTGCTAGCCAGTGACAACATTCAGAAGTCAGGTTAAGGCCTGGCAGAGACTGAAGAATCAGAAAAGTAGTTGACGGTCTGGTATCGGCTGAAGGGTAGCGTACATTCAGTTAGGGGGTCAAGCAGATATTAAAGTGCAGGCTGAGGCTGGAGGTCAGGGACAGGTGAGAGTACTTAGTGGTCAGTGGTTAGGTTGATGTTTAAAGTCAGGTAGAAGCAGGGGGTCAAGCAGATGTGGGTCTTGCAGACATTGGAGGCCAAGCAGTGGTAGGTCAAGCAGAGGTTGGATGGAGGTAAAAGATCCAGTAGGTGTGCCCTGACAATGGAGGTCAGGCAAGATGTTAAGGCTAATGGTTAAAGCTGATCCCAGGCTGACACTTAAGGTCAGACAAACAATAGCGTTAAGGCAGAGGTAGGGCTCAGGCAGAGCTTGGAGGTAAGGCACAGGCTGGAGGTCAGAGTGGACTATGGTGGGTGATATGTTAGCTGAGAGTGATGCAATACTCCTTCCCCAGTTCTTCCACATGACTGAGCACATGCAACGCTTCTGATTGCCTGACATAAAAGAAACATACCATTCATCTGTGATGGCGAAAGAGAATAGTCCCGTTCATTGTATCGGCGGTCACCTTTCAGACAACGACTCTGGCGCCTTGATCCTTCCAGCATGTTCACAATTTCACTCCTGTCGATATTCCGCAAAGCTGTGTACAAACTCTCCACTGTAGAAAAGGAAGAAAATAATTATGACATACATAAAGAATTGAGTATACACGCCATACAATTCACAAACTAAGCAAGGCCTTCAGAATGTCATACGTGAACATCTGTAGCATAGAGGCATGCAGGCGTGTAGCAACTTTCTCCAAGGGATGGCATAAGATGACTTTACATCCCTTGGGGTTGTTTGATAACTTATCTCAAATTCAGAGGAGTAATACAACAAAATAGTACATGCGCCGTTCTGATCCGGCTGCGCCCCTGAGCATTTCTCAGCGACTGTCTATTTGCACTGTCAGAGCTCAGTCAGTGCCCTTGTGTTTGTGCACAATCAGAGTCTACCATAGAGGGTATCTGTTTATGGACACTCATAGCTTGTCGTAACAATTCTTTGTGTAGATTCAGAACTTCCTCCAGTGATCCCTTATCTGTGTCCCTTCAGAGTTTGTTTTCATGATTGTTTCTGTGTTTGTGCTTTGTCAGTTTGTCTATCTGTCCCGCAGTTACAGCACTTGTCAATCATTCTCTATCTTTGCTGTCAAAGGAAGCCTCAGTTTTTCTTGCCATGTGTGCACTGTCAGTGCTAGAGATAACACTTCTCTACCGATAAGCAGGTAGCACGCGGCTCAATCTTTTCCTAATAATGCACATCCTGAGCTTGTCTCTGTAATTTCCTGTGCACAGTCAGAGCTTCCCTCTACTATTTTAAATGCATATTGACAGGGGAAAAGATTAGGAGCCTTATATCAAAGAACCCAGTTGTTAGTTGGTCATGTTTCCAAAGGTACACAGGGCACTCGATCATCCATCTATCAGGTATGCTAGCTTAGAACATCTCTGGCTGGGTATTAAACAACTTGAAGCCATTTGTAACATAGGCTGCCAGAGGCAGGGGGGAATTCAACCTGACCCACAACTATTTACCATTCAGAAGTGCCATACCGCAGTTTGACTGTGTGTACATGGATGGACTCTCGACGTACAAACCTCTTTGTGGCACATCTGGACAGTGACTTCCATGACACCTGCGACTGCAAAACATTAAGATGCCTGCAATAAATTGATAATCTTCTGATGTGGACTTTGGGATAACAGGAGCCCATACAGTTCTGCAGAAGATTTGACATTTCTTAGAAACAACCATCACCATAAAATACAAGTGGCTATGCAACACAGTATTCTTCAAACCAACAGACAGCTCTCTGAAAAACACAAGCTGGCACCTGCAGCATGCCTCACTATTCAGCCAGGATTTATGATACAACCAGACATGTTGAAGTCACATCAGAGAGGGACGAAAACAAAAAATCTGAGACCTGACTTTAAAAACCACTGGTAAAACCATAGAATTGAGGATAACCAAATGCACAGAGAAACAATGATCACCTGGAGCAGCCGATCAGAATATGAAGAAAGAGAGGCCCAAGATAGTTCCACTTATCGCCACGTACAACCCACATTTAGAGCCCCCACACAAGATTGCTAGGAAATTACCACCTATTCTACAGCAAAATAAACAATTCAAAGAGGTCTTTCCAGACATCCCCCCCTTAATTGACAACCAGCCAGTGTCAAATGCCTTATAGCTAGAAGTAGATTACACACACATACAATGGAGAAGGGAACAATGCTGTGCAAAAAAAGAATTGTCTAACCTGACAATGCTGTGCAAAAATAAGAGGTGCCTAACCTACCAGAACATCCACACTTCTAATACAATCAAACAACAACAGCACATTAGGAAAGACTAGGAAATTAATCAAATATTCTTTTGTGCACCCAGAAAGCTGGCATGCTTAACCATGTGTATAAACTGTTCTGGGGGGCGGGGTGGGGGCGAGGGGGATAAACAAGCCAAGTGCTACATAAGCAAAATCATTTTCACTAGCAGTATCAAGAGTCCATACAAAGATAATGCTGCTAGTGAACACTTTGAAAAACAATGCAGTACCTCTAGGTAAATTCGTGACAGATTCGGAAAGGAATACTTTTGCATGTAAGACCGTACAGCTGTTCTACAGTGGTCTACACAGGCACAACAACTTCTTCATGATCCACTGAAAAACACCCACACCTTTCTCTCTGTCCTTAGAGTGCACAGGTTGTAACATTCTGACCTGACACCCCACACTCCTTTCTGAGGCATTCATCTGCCTGGGGAATAACCTTGCCCCAGATCATCCATCCAACAGAGCCGCTGAACTGAAATATAACTGGTTCGACCCAAGCTCATCCAACTTTAAAGACGCACCTACTTAAAATGCAACTGACTGTACCCAAGCCCTGGCAGAAATCCAGGAGTGATTGACCTAGCAAGGGGAAACCTTGCCAAACCTCTAGCTGTACACACTTTGACATCATATGTTACTGATCCCACCTCACACCTTCAAGCTTCTATAACGAAAGGGAAAACAGATGACTGACTATGCCTACCAATGCTAAACTCTAGTCATCAATTTAACATGTTACTGAATCTGACAGTCTACCTTGCTTTCTTGTGACACCAACAAGCAGGTTTTGTAACTTATTGCATTTTTCTGCCTCGACACGAATACGGACTGATCAGGAAATTATTAACTGTCTCCCTGTCTAATAATGTGAATGACTACGGGAGCCCCCCTGGTTGCCCGGGCAGACTGACTCAGCATGTGACTAAACCGACATTTTCACTTCTTTCCTTGCCATTACGTGCATGCCACTCAGATACTTCTGGCATGAATGACCCAGACTGCCCCAGTCCCCCTGTCCTTCCAGAAAAACGAATCTGACTTGAGTTATTCCACCGCATTCTTCCAGGATTTCCGTGGCCCAGGCGTGCTGCCATGACATCTGACTCAACAGACACTTGCCATCTGCTTATAACTTTATGGCAGGCTTGGAACAGAGTGCCTAGCAGAGAGACCTTTGAGACATATGGCTGGCTCTCCCTATGGATAATAGCCTCTTGAAAGTGAAACAGCTACCTCTAGATTTTATAACATAAACAGACATAAAGGAAAGCATGGCATAGAGAATACTTTGGCATAAACCTGCATTTTTCTGTATTACAATGTGTGCTAAGGATAACTTTTCTATGAAAGTACGTTAAGGCAAAATTCTCATGTTTTGCATTTACAAACTAAAACTTTGCTACAAAGATGTATTCTGTTTTTTAGGATGCAGCACATATGAAATGGACAGCTATGCACTCTGTGTTCTTGCATGGGAATGTGAGTTTAAATGGGGAAATCCTGACAACAAAATGAAACTTTAATCTAGCATGGATGGCTGGAATTGCTTAACATAATTTATAGGGACTGGTACACAGATAGACTTGTTGAAAAAAAAGAGTTATGCATGTTACTTTAGTTTTGTCAGGTGAATGAAATATACACATGGCAATCAGGACCATATTGTACTGTTGGTGCCCTTTGTATATCCTATTTCCCCCCTCTCTTTCTACATATACATTTAGATAGATAGATAGACAGACAGACAGACAGACAGACAGACAGATAGATATAGGTATATATGATTCAGTGTTATTGAAGAGATTCAAAACGACCTATTTCATTACAGCATACATAAAGTACTTCAAATAAATTGCAAAGCTGAGAGTCCTAGACTTATTGAAGAAACACCTGTGTTAAAAAAATGTTGCTACGTAGGAAAACGGATAAACAGTAGGTCATCTATGGAAAACTGGAAAAGATATGTTGGTCATGTTCCGAAAGAGAAATAGTTGTGGGTCATGTTGAATTCGGCACTATCTCTGGCGGCCTTTTTTACAAATGGCTTCAAGTTGTTAAATATCCAGCCACAGATGTTAGAAGCTAGCATACCTGATAGGTGGATGATTGAGTGCCCCGTGTACCTTTGGAATCATGACCTACTAACAACTGGGTTCTTTGATATAAGGCTCCTAGGGCCAGATGTAGGAAGGCTATTAGCGGTCGGTAACGGTCGAAATTAACGAATTTCGGCCGTTACAGACCGGTAATAGGCTTTTCTGATGTAGGGGCCGAAATTAAGGATTCGGTAATTTACCGAATTGGTAATTTAAGGAATCGATAAATTACCGATTTCTTAAATACAGATTCAGTAAATTAACGAATTCCTAATGTAGGGAGCACTTAAATGAGTGCTTATCCCATGTTATGATTCGTTATTTACCACCAACTACAAGTTGGTGGTAAATAACGGAAAAAAAACAAAAAGCAATTTTATGCAAATTGCTTCAGTGCCATGCTGCAGACATACATGCCCTTAGGGCATTTATGTCTGCAACATGTGCACCCATACACAATTGAGGGGTGCAACAGGGTGTCAACGTGACGCCCTGTCACCCTTCAATGTTTTCCCCCTTTTACCGAATCAGTATTAGGCCCATAGGAATGAATGGCAATTACCGAATCGGTAAATACCGATTTTTACAGATTGGTTAAAATTTACCGAAAAATTACCTACATACTATTTACCTATTCTCGAATACCGAATCAGTAAAATTCGGTATTTAAGAATAGGTAAATAGTATTTACCTACATCTGACCCCTAGTCTTTTCCCATGTCAATATGCGTATAAAATAGTAGAGGGAAGATATGACTGTGCACAGGGAGTTACAGACAAGCTCAGGATGTGCACCAATGGGGAAAGTTTGAGCCAAGTGCTGCCTGCTCATCGGTAGAGAAGTGTTATCTCTAGCACTGACAGTGCACACATGGCACGACAAACTGAGGCGTCCTTTGACCGCACAGATGAAGAATGATTGACAAGTGCTGTGACTGCATGACAGACAGGCAAAGCCACCAACATATCATGTTCTTTTAGCTCTGGTCACAAGCCCCTTCCTACCCATTGGGGGAAGAATGGCAAACTTTTAAAGCAATTGGAGGTCTATCACAATGGACCAATGGGTCTATCCATACCACCTACAAATCTGCTACGAGGGCAATCAGTCCAACAACTTCCTCAGTTACAATTGGGGATAATACAACTTCTTCAGAAGGAGGCAATAGAGATCGTACCCTACTCCTAACAAAATATAGGTTTGTATTCAAATTGTTTGCGTATACGAAAGAAATCAGGTGAATGGAAACCTATATTAGATCTACGATAACTGAACACGTTCTTAAAGAAACAATCATTTTGAATGGTGACTCATCAGGACATACTACAGCTGTTGAACAATGGAGATTACATGACATCTCTAGACATGCCAGATGCATACTTTACATACCCATGCATCCAGTCCACAGAAAATACTTAAGAATCAAACTGGCTGGTTGCCATTACCAATTCAAAGTCCTACCATTCGGCCTAATATCTGCCTAAAGCATTTTAATCAAATGTATGGCTCCAGTAGTAGCTTATCTCAGAAAAATGGAGCATCACATTTCCCCTTTCCTGGATGATTGGCTGATCAAGACCCAATGTTTTGAAAGTGTAAAAAAATCTACAGGACCCTCTATTCAACTCTTCAATTCTCTATGATGACCCTAAAGAGAATCAAATCCTCTCTAACTCCAAGAAAACACAATTACCTTTCTGGGAGCAATCCTCAACAGAGAACAGGGTAAGTGCTACTAAAAGGAGAGAGTACAAAACATTTTTTACACTCCCTCACAAGTTTCAGAATAGAGTCTTCTTTGGTTCATATATATACAAGTCTTTCTTAGGGATGATGTTATCCTATATCCCGTTGATCCCAAATCGTCACCTGCAAATGCAACCATTCCTAGAGGAACTAGACAAGCAGTGGGCTCGACCAGGAATAATTCGACAACGCTGTCAAGATCAAAAAAAAGGTGAAGGAGACAATACCCTGGTGGACAAAACATTCCAATCCCAGTTTACACAGTGGCCATTGATGCCTCCATTGAAGGTTGGGGAGTGCCTCTTCAGGAATTAAAGGTCAAAGGTAAGTGGTTTATTCAAGAGGTTCCTTGGTATATCAATCTCATAGAACCATGAGCCGTAGCATTAGGTCTCGAAGCTTTCTTTCCTAGGATTTTGGGGTCCTCAGCTTTAGTACAGACAACACAACTATCATGTATTACATCAACAAGAAGGAAGGAACCAAATAAAAGCTATTATCCAGAGAAGTATTTGTAAATGGGTAATCAATCACAACATCACACTGAAGGCAGAACATGTTCCAGGGATCAGCAATTAATGGGCCGACATCCTCAGCTGATCCATGAAGAAGTGTCAGGAATGGGAGTCAAATGATTACCAACTGAAACCATCTTTCGCAGATGGGGAATTTCGGAACTGGACCTTTTGGCAATAAGCAAAATCATAAATGTTGTTTTTACACCAGCAGATTCCCTCAATAGAGATCTTGGGAACATTTCAAATAGCATCTACAGAATCTTTTCCTACGCCTTCCCTCCACTACCAATGGTACCAAGAATGTTAGGATGAAATGAAAATGAAATGAGAGCCTTGCTGACTAATTTTGATAGCTCCAGCATGGCCCTGGCAGTAATGGTACACAGAGCTGTATCTCCTATCAGATTGAGTTCACAGCTCTCTCAAACATTGGCAACCATGTTGACAATGCAGAGAAGTAAGGTGTTGCATTCAATCCCAAATTCACTCAATTTATCTGCCTGGCTCCTCAGCGCAATGAATACCATCACGTAGACATCTCAGAAGATTACAGACAGATACTTAACAGGGCTAGAGCAGAGCCTACAAGTGAGACTTATGAATCTAAATGGAAATGGTTTTGTGTTGGTGCTCTATGCAGAGACTTCATCTGATGTCATCAGAACCGGTAAAGATTCTCCCATAAGTTCTTCATTTTGCACAGTCAGGGTTATCCCACTCTTCATCAAGGTGCACCTGGCAGCAGTTTCTAGATTCAGAAGGACACATAACAGAACTTCCTTGTGGTCAGTCACAAAGGATTATCAAGTAGTTCATCAAAGGTCTTTACAGAACTTTTCCTCAGTCACAAAATATCCAATCTATGGCAACTTAATACCACTTTAGTGCAGCTAATAAAACATCCTTTTAAAAACTCACACCATTCCGCAGGTAGCATCGGAATTTCACCTTAACAAACCAGTACTTCTTAAAACTGTCTTCAAAGATTCTAAAAATGCAGTAGAGAGATCTCTTCATACCGTGGACTCAGAACTTTAGAAAATGTTATCACCTCTTAATAGCATATGAATCTCCCAGAAAAGGATATGCTATTGCCAAGCAAATATTAGCAAGATGGTTTTCAGAAACCATAGCCTTCTGTCACTTGAAAGTTAGTTGCCCCCTACAAGGTACTATAAAGGCTCATTCAACAAGATCCATGGCAATTTCTATATCACTATTTGCGTGTGTCCTTCTGTCGCAGATAAGTAGAGGTGCTACATAGAAGAACACCCATATGGTTACTCGCCATTATCACCTTGATTTAACAATGTATAATTATGCTGTAGTAGGACAAGCAGTTTTTCCACCATCTCTTCCTCTATGGGGAGATTTTCAGTGTTAAGAAAATTGACAGGTTTTATCCGACACCCCCCGGCAACTGTTAATATTGGTTTACAGGCCATGCTAATGTGTATATAATACTTGAATGTCTTCTCAAGGTTGTACTGTTCTGATTCAAACATGTGAATCTATGAAAGATCAAATACTGGAGAAAAAAACAAGTTACTTATCTGTATACTGTGTTTTTTCAGTACTGGCATCTTCACAGATTTACATACGACTCACCCTCCTCCCCGAGCTACAACCAAATGTCAGTATATATTTTAACATTTCTGTGTAAGAAATCTGTAGTATGGTGGCCCTTGAGGGGAGATATGCTGGCTGTGCTTTGGTTGGCTGAAGTTTGGTACTTTTCCAGTGATGTGGATAGGTCCAGTGATGTGGATAGGCTACCAAAGTAGCTTCACCCAATTGCTTTAATGCACAATTTACTACTTGTGTAACGATATATCTGTAAGAGACATTAGTTAGTGATAGATTCCTTACCTCAGAATATCCCCAGGCATCAGACTGGATCTGGAAAGTTTTTCGTCAGCAGTACCCCTGCGCGTCACAAGGTGGCGTCGTGCGGTACCGCGTCCATCGCTGGCATCGTAAGCACAGAGAATACGTCACGGAGACAACTTAGGCGCCACCCATGCATGCTGACGTCAGTTCTGTACACGACTGTCAGCGCCGGGAACGCAGGGCCATGCAAGAAACTGACAACTGGTGCCATAAAACTAGGGCTCTGAAAAGGATGACCTTAACCCTAGAAATCAGTTCGCAGAACGGGGAGGATGGGTGGGGCGGTAAGGAATCTATCACTAACTAATGTCTCTAACAGATATATCGTTACACACGTAGTAACTTGTGCATCTGAAAGAGACACTTAAGTGAAGATTCCTTACCTTAGAATAGATACCCCAGCAATACAAATCCCGGTGGTGGGTCAGCGAACAAGATTACACCAGAAAGTCACGGAGAACAGAAGAGCCAAAGAAGCCTGTTCTCTGGACTTGACTGTCAAGGCAGTAATGCTTGGTAAACAGCGAGGCACCCGTAGCTGCCTGACAAATGTCCTACAAGGGAACGCCGCATCCCAAGGCAGTATGGCTGCCATTGCCCTGGTAGAATGGCACGCAGCGCCACATGAGGCTCCTTCTTAGCCAACGAGTTATATGCTTTGATGCACAGAACGACCCACCGAGAGATGGTTCGTTTGTGCATGGCCCGACCTTTTTTGGCGCCCACGTAGACAACAAAGAGCTGGTCATCCACCCGGAACTGTTGTGTGGGCTTCAGATAGAACAAGAGCGCACGTTTTGGGTCCAGACGGTGTAGCCTCTCTTCCTCTTTCGAAGGATGCGGAGGCAGAAAGAATGTGGGCAAAGTGATGGTCTGCCCAAAGGCAAGGGCATGGCAACCTTTGGCAGGAAAGAAGGATGGGTCCTTAAATAAAACCACCTTGACTGGATGAACAGAAAGGAAAGGAGGCGTAGAAGAAAGAGCCTGGAGCTCACTTACTCTTCTCTCAGAGGTGATAGCAACCAGGAAAGCCGTCTTGAGAGTGAGAAGACATAAGGGACAGTTATGAAGGGGCTCAAAGGGAGCGCACATGTGTGTAATGCCTTTGAGGATGTGATTAACAACTGGGGACTTAAAAAGAGAAGGCTGATCTGGAAGCCGCAGAAAAGCAGAGATGGCCGAAAGATAAACTTTGATAGTGCCAAGAGCAGAGCCCTGCTGGGCTAAAGAGAGAAGGAACAGAAGGACCTCGGAAAGAGGGGCAGAAAGGGGATCCACAGCCTTTTCTGTGCACCATGCCACAAATTTGTTCCACCTGCAGGCATATACCCTTTTAGTGGAGGGACGCCTGGCTACTTGAATGACATCACAGACTTCAGGAGGAAGATCGAAATCCGTCATCTGTCACCGCTCAATCTCCATGCATGGAGATGGAGTCTGGACAGATTCGGGTGGAGGACCGTCCCTTGCTACTGCAACAGAAAGTCCTCCCGAAGAGGCAGTCGGATCGGGGGATCGATCGCCACGCTGAGCAGCTCGGGATACCAGTATCTTCGTGCCCAGTCCGGAGCCACAAAGATGACTTAGGCCCGGTCGCGCCGAATCTTCTTCAGCACTCTGGGCCGAAGTCGTATAGGCGGAAAGGCGTACAACAGACCGCATCTCCACTCGCGGTGAAAAGTGTCGCTGAGCGAGTGCCGATTTGGAAATTTCTATGCGCAGAACTGCTGACATTGCGCAGTCTCTTCTGTGGTGAAAAGATCTAACCAAGGCTCTCCCCACTGCAGAAAGAGACCTTGCGACAAGTCCGACTTTAGATGCCATTCGTGATCCATCATGCACCTGCGGCTGAGTTTGTCTGCCCGGGCGTTCAGAGAACCTGCCAAGTGTTGAACCACCAAGGTAATGCCTTGATGTTCCAGCCAAGTCCAGAGGCACAGAGCCTCCTGACATAGGGTTCACGACCCCACCCCGCCCTGTTTGTTGCAATACCACATGGCGGTGGTGTTATCTGTGAACACCTGCTCTACACTTCCCCGGAAAGAGGGAAGGAATGCTTTCAGTGCAAGTCGGATCGCCCGAAGCTCCAAAAGGTTGATATGGAGCCGGGACTCCACTGGAGACCAGAGGCCTCTGATCTCTGCCTCTCCCAATTGGAGTCCTAATCCCAGGAGGGACGCATCCGTCACCACTGTGTGCTCTGGTTGGGGAAGGGAGAGGGATCAGCCTTTGACCCAATCACGATTCGTGAACCACCACTGCAATTGTCGTGCAGTACCCTCTGAAATCTGGACATGATCAGACAGGTTACCCTGATGCTGTGCTCACTGGAAATTAAGGTCCCACTGCAGAGCCCGCATATGTCCTCTGGCATGTTGCACTAGCAGGATGCAGGAGGCCATCAGGCCCAGAAAACGGAGTGTCATCCTGACTGAAACCCGGGATAGAGGCTGCAAAATCAGAATCATAGCCTGAATATCCCAAACTCGCTGCTCGGGAGGATAAACCCGAAACTGCGTCGAATCCAGAACCGCTCCGATGAAGGGGAGCTTCTGTGAGGGACTCAGGTCAGACTTTGGCATGTTGATGGAGAACCCCAGCAAATTCAGGAGGTTGGCCATAGTCTGTAGGTGGGAGACAACTGTATGGGGCGAGCCCGCCTTCAACAACCAGTCGTCGACATAGGGGAAGACTGGAACCCCTAATCTGTGCAAATGAGCTACGACCCCTGCCATCACTTTCGTGAACACTTGAGGGGAACTGGTAAGGCTGAAGGGGAGCACAGAAAACTGAAAATGCTCTTGGCCTACCGTGAACCGCTAGTAACGCCGGTGGGCCGGCAGGACAGGGAAATTAAATAGGCGTCCCCAAGTCCAACCCTACCATCCAGTCTCCAGGGTCAAGGGCAGCCAAGACCTGAGCCAGTGTCAACATCTTGAACTTCCCTTTCCGGAAGAAGCAATTGACGTTCCTGAGGTTAAAGATGGGGCACTGGTCCGCTTTCTCCTTCTTGGGAACCAGAAAGTAGTGTGAATAACAACCATGTCCTACTTCTGGCACAGGAACGCGCTCGATGGCCCCCTTGGCCAAGGGGGTTGCAACTTCCTGTTGGAGAATCTCAAAATGATCCCCGGACATGCGGTGGAACTGAGGTGGCATGGCTGGAGGGGCACACTCGAAGGGGAGGGAGTAGCCCCTTCGGACAATTTGCAGCACCCACCTGTCTGAGGTGACAGAATGCTGGAGGGAGAGGTGATGTTGAATCCTGCCACCCACTGGCGTGGGGTGCACCCCAAAACTCGGACTAGGAAGGCTTTGAGGCAGATGCTGCGGGAGTAGGAGCGGAGGTGGACTGACCCACACGCTGGCCCCCTGTCCCGCCGCGGCGGATAACACTGCCGCACCCACGCTGAGGTTGGTTCTGCGCAGGCTTCTGGCTGAACAAACGTGTTGGGGTGCCCCTTCCGTGGCTACGAAAGGAACAAAAAGTAGACGTGGCCGGACGCATGGTGGAGAGACCCAAGGACTTGGCCGTAGCCGGAGAGTCCTTCAAAGGGCATGTCCATGAGAGAACTCTGAACATCCCCTGAAAACCCAGTGGACCGCAACCAGGCATGGCGACAGAGGGCCACTGTCGTGGAGATCGCCCTACCCAGTGAGTCTGTGGTGCCAAGCCCACACCTGATGGCAAAATTTGCTGCGTCTTTCCCCTCCACAACGGCTTGGGAAAGTACTACCCGAACCTCCTCCAGACACTGAGGCAGCGTCTGCGCCACCATGTTTCACACAGCGTGAGAGTAGAGGCCCAAGAGGCATGCGGTGTTCACCAACCGCAGCCCCAAGCTGGCAGAGGAAAACAATTTCTTTCCAACTGCTCCAACTTCTTTGATTCCTTATCCAGTGAGGCGGTAGGAAATGCACTTTGGAAAGTGGAGGCCTGGATGACCAGGCTCTCTGGAGTTTGGTGGGTCGTTAAAAAGGCAGGGTCACCCGGTGCCGGGCAATGACGCCTGGCCCCGTTCTTATCCACAGGAACCCCTGTGGCTGGTCTAGATCAGGTGTCCATCAACACATCCGTTAACGCCTCATTGAACGGAAGCAGAGGCTCCATAGAGCTTGCTGCCGGCTGAAGAACTTCAGTGAGGAGGTTGGTTTTGAGAGTGACAGTTGGCAGATCAAGGTCAAGGGCCTCAGCTACTCTAGGGAGCACCACAGTATATGTGGTACCCTTCTCCATGGCCACAGCAGGAGGAGACAGAAAACCAGGCTCAGAGGAGAGGTCAAGATCACCTGCATCCTGCGTCTCTTCCGCCCACTCCTGTTCAGACTTGCACTGCCGTGCAAGAGGGTCCTCAGACCCCTAAAAGTCGTGCGCCTCCACCACTGTCCATGGCACAGGCTGCGGCAGCGGGGGAGGGACAGGGAAATAGAAATGGTCCAACGGTACCAGGAGCTGCGCTGGTCTGCACCGATCCAGCTCCATGTCCCAATTAGAGTCCCAACCAAGAGCAAAATTGTCCGGAAACCCAGGCAAGGGCGGAGGTGGAACTAACAGAACCCATTGCGGTACCGGGAATGGAGCCGCAGGAGGCGCTGGAGCTTCCGGTGGAGGACCCTGCGGGGGCGGGACTGGAGCCACCGGCGGAGGACCTTGCAGCACCAGGGCCAGAGCCGCCGGCGGCACCATTGGCAAGGAAGGGCCCTCAGCTGGGACTGCGGGGCCCGAAGGCGCTGGGCGAGAGCCCAAGTCCTGAAAAGGTGGTCCATGGCAGCAAGAAAATCTTGCACCTGGGCCTGAGTCATCAACGGAGCCGGATAAGGTGGGTAGGCCGCTGGACTCAAGGCTCCAACAGAGTAGCGGGGTAGGTACCCCTGGCCCCCTCGTCCGTGTCCGCAAGCGCTTCTTTGACTTTTTCTTATAACGTCTCTTACCCGATTCTGAGTGTGAAGACTTCGATCCAGAAGAGCGATGGTGATGGTTCCGCGGTCTCCCTTCTGATATTTGAGATGTAATTGGGAAGGACTATCACCAGACCCAAACATCCCAACATCATCAGATTCCTCCAAGAATGTTGAAGGAGGTAAAGGTGAAGCTATTGCTGGATTCTGTAAAATCTGCCTTGTCGACTTTGTCGTCGATGAGAACGTCATTGACGGATACACTGGCATAAGCTGTAAGGTAGATGGACGCTTACGACTAGGCGTGGGATATAGCGTTGTCAGCTTTGTCGACAGTAACAGCGTCTGCGTCGTCTATGAGGATATGATAGGATAGAATTAAGCCGTCGTCGGCATCGTTAACGAAATTGTCATAGACGAGGTCTACAATGGAACCACCGTCGTCGACCAGGATGCCGACGAAAATGTTGTTGTTAGCGTTGCCATCTACGATAAGGTCGGCAGCAGTGTAGCAATCGTCGTCACTGGAAGCGTTGTTAAAGGGACCGTTGTCGAGTCTGTCGTCGACAATGTAGATTTTTTTGAAGATGAGTAAAGAGAAACTTGGTTAGAGGATGGTTTTTGCAAAAACGGAGATCCGGAAGTTAACACCGTTGGTGATACAAGCGTCCTTGAAACAGATATTTTCGTGGATTGGATAGAAGAATATTTTTCCTTCTTATGTCTTATTTTCCTCAGGAGGAAAGGGAAGCTTTCCTTTTTGTGAGGTGCCTTCCTCTACATGACGACACCTTTTTGACATCTTCTTGGAAACTTTCAAGATTCAAGAGATCGCTCTCCTTTTGTGCGTTTCCTTAGAAGTCAGTGTGGTAGAGCTCTCCTCATCCTCAGAGACATCAGATTTTGATTTAAGTTTTTCTAGCCAAATCAATAATCTACCCTCTCTTGGGGGTTTTTGTAGAGAAGGTTCTACAGATTTTGCAGTCTTTTACCTTGTGTTGAGGCTAACGGCTGTAGATGCAGCTCTTATATGGATCCTCAGCATGCAGCCACTTTTTTCCACATGATCCACACGAACTGAAGAGACCTTTCTTTGAAGATTCCGACATATTTGGAGAGAAATCTGCTAGAAAACTGGATAACCAGAGAGAACTGAGCAGATCTCAGGGAGACTCCCTTTCATACAACGTGCGGTAGAAAATCTGAGGAATCTAGCCTCTCTTGGGATTGTTCTAGAGGGTGCCATTGCCTGATTGGCTGTTGGTTAAGTTTGGTTCTTTTTACAAAATAAAGTTGATAGGCTATTGCACGGACTCTTCATTGCATGGTAGCCTATAGTAATTTTATCTACTGCTTTTATATGTATATCGTGGGAATCCCACTACGACAACGGGGATGATTCACGCATGTGAATCTATGAAAGATCCAATACTGGAGAAATATATAATTATATAATGTGCCTTCACAGTTGTAGCCTCAGTGACTCAGTGATTACATCAGTGACACCCTTTTCACTTTGAAGATAATAGTGGTTCTTCACAAGCCTCAGATCACCTTAGTCCATAGATCTGTGCAGTACTGGATATACCCCAAGTTTTGTGATGCTCAACCCTGAAATGTTGTTCATTCAAAAAGGATTTCCCGCTTCGGGACTCCAAAGTACTCCCCCAAACTAAATTCTGTACAACCCCAACAACTGCATGAAAAACGTGTTGCAATATGATTGCACAAGGAGCAATACTTGGCTTCACACACTGTAGTGCTGTCCAAGAGTTATTGTCCAACCATTGATAGTATGTCACATCTTGACTTCATTAGCATTCCAACATTATGTCTCTGTTTTGAAAGCCTTTATCTCATGTGGCTAGGTTAAGGCAATGGCATATATCTGGCTTTTCTTGCCTTTTCCATCAGCCACCAACAGTACATTCAAAATAGTCCTACGAGAGTTCTCTTTGCAGTTGAGAAATTTGACCATTTCCCCCTTTTTGTTTCCTTCACTAGTTTCCTGTCCAGGAGCAGATGAATGTCAGGCTCTTTATCTTCACAGACCCTTCTATAAGTTTGACCCAGTGTTCAAAAGTAAGAATTATTTTGAATATCAACCTGGCCACACATTGAGGTCCATCAAAAAATCCCTTCTAAAGATAAGGACATTGAGGGAAATGAGATTGGTAGTAGAGCTTTGTAAGTTTAGAGAGTTAAGTTTTGGAACATAACAACATCTAAACATAACACTTCTTTCAGACTGGGCAATATAAATAGTAGCCTTAACAGATGTTTCTTGAGTCTGTACATAGTAAAAGCCTTCCGCCATGGTGGTTAGATGCACCTCTCTTTCAGCACATGCTTTTCCCCCATCCCGCTATTGGCCCCTCTTGAACCCTTTACATACTGTTTGCATTCTTGTCTTCTCGGATCATCCACAAGTTCAGGAGGGCTACGCTCTGCTCCAGCAGGGAGTTTGGATTCTCCACCCTGATCCTGTTTATTTCATCCACCCCAAACTGCAGCTCCCTGGCCAGTTCTGCACAAAGGGTGAGATAGGAAAGCATTGCTGTAAACACAAAATATTTATTTTGTGCATAAGAAGAGTCAAAATACAACATGCAGGAATTAGGCGCCAGCAGCAACCAAGCCCTAAGTACATGTGAGTATTGTAGGTGTTGACTACACTGCAGGTGATTGTGAGAGCAGAGATACATTGCAGGCAAAAGGTGATCATTTTAAACGTGTTACAGACCAAGGTGACAATTATGGACATGTAGAGGAGAAAGTGGGTGATATTTATAAACATACACCATAGACACGAGGTGATGAGTACAGACATATACTGCAGACAGGAGGTGATGAGTTCAGGCAGACACTGCGGACAGGAGGTGTAAACAGACATACACTGCTGACAGTACATGATGATTGCAGATATGCACTCAATAGTTGGTGGTGAATGTAGACACGCTGTAGTCAACAGGTGATGGTGCAGACATTCACTGGATAAATAATCTTCCCATTGATTCCAAAGCATATCAATACCCTTTCAGACTCCAGAATGGTCTAGAAAACGTTTTCCAAGCAACAGACATGCAACGGTGGTGCATGCAGCTTCAGCCAAAACTTTGCTCATGATGACAGTGGAGCATGGTAGACACCAACCAGGGTGGTGATGTCAGTTACTAGCAATGTTTCCTTGCTACTTTAAAGCATACAAAGAGGAACCCATAGACTTACAGAATATAACGTGTTTGTATACATCTGGATCTTATTTTTGAGGGAGTTAACTCATTTAGGAGGGGAGAAACTGCAGTGAGGAATCTGCAGAAAGACTATGGGCCCGATGTAGGTAATCCCAGATTACCGATTCTTAAATACCGAAACATACCGATTCAGTATTTAAGAACAGGCAATTGGGATGTAGGTAATTTTACCGAAAAAATTACCGAATCGGTAAGTTTCGGTAATTACCGAATCGGTAAATACCGATTCAGTAATTGGGGGAAACATTGAAGGGTGGCAGGGTGTCACTTTGACACCCTGTTGCACCCCTCAATTGTGTATGGGTGCACATGTTGCAGACATACATGCCCTAAGGGCATGTATGTCTGCAACATGGCACTGTTGGAAAAGCAAAAAAAATGCTTTTTCAAGGGTTTTCATTATTTACCACCAACTTCTAGTTGTTGGTAAATAACGAATCCTTAACTTAGGAATGCACTAACTTGAGTGCTTCCTACATCCTGGATTCGGTATTTTACCGATTCGGTATGTTAAGAATTCGGTATTTTACTGAATCCTTAAATTACCGATTTGGTAAAATACCGAATCCTTAAAAAATGCCAAGACATCTGGAAAGCCCAATACCGGTTGCTAACGGCCGAAATTCGGTAATTTCGGCCGTTACCGACCGGTATTTGGCTCCCTACATCGGGCCCTATGTATCTACCAGAAATATTATTACTAAAGGCAAACAAGGATTAGTTACTTTCCTGTAATCCTAGTTCTCATCCAGGGGTATACTCATCAAAGTCATAATCTATGAATAATCCCTGCCCATGTGCAGGATCCCGGAGCATATAGAAAATACATATATATATATATATATATACCTATATATGCATATGTGAAAACATATATCTATGCTGCCTAAGATATTTCCACAATGGCCAAAATGCTGAAATTACATAGGTTTGCATAGCAGCACCTATACTCTCCCAACGCCTAAGGAAGAAAGAGAGCAGTAAACATTATTCATACAACAATGCTTTATTGCCATTGAGAAACCTGTAATTGCAGGCATTTGCCAGTAGGCTGCAGTAGAGTATAAAGAAAACAAAGAAAACTGACACCTTGCCTTTAAGGCATTAGAGTGGGGGTACCGTGCGTTTAACCCTTTTGCTGCGGCGGCTATTCCGCCGCAGTGCGCCGACGCTGGTGACGGAACCGCTTCGGCACACCCCTTGGGTGAGCTGTGCTTGTGACGGAACGGTTCCGTCACGGCCCTGCCTGCTCAATAGAACGAACCGCGCAGGCGCAAAATCAGCGACGGGCAGGCGTGGCGAGCGGGCCGTGACGGAATTGTTCCGTCACCAGCACAGCCTACCCGAGGGGCATGACGGAACGGTTCCGTCACCAGCGTGGGAGGGGTTAAGACCTGTAGGCGACCCCCTGCTTCCATGATGCACCATTGGTGGCAGTTAGGTCAGTTATTTTTGGAGGTGCATAAACACCTGAGTAAATCCGCAATCAACATACTTTAACTTTGCAGTAATGCTCGTCCGGGGAGGTGGGTGGGTTGCTAATGACTTTGATGAGTATATCCCTGGATGAGAACTAGGATTACCGGTAAGTAACTAATCCTTCTCATCCAGGGTATACTCATCAATAGTCATAATCTATGAATAGATTAGCAAACCCATACCCAAAGTCTCGCGGATGAGCAATCAAGTACATAGCAAAAACATGAATCAATATCACATTTATAATGCAGTTATGCAAACAAATTCCCCAAAGAGGCCTGTCGCACTTGGGCATCGGCCTGTGCATCTGAATCTAGGCAGTAATGGCGGGTAAAGGTATGTACTGAACGCCATGTAGCCGCCTTACAAATCTCAGATATAGGAATTTTGCAAAGGAGAGCTGTTGTAGAAGCTTTCCCTCTAGTGGAATGTGCACATGGTTTGCCCTGTAAAGCTTTGTTAGCTAATTGGTAAGACAGATCTATACAGGAGACGATCCATCTTGAGATAGACCTTTTTGAAGCTGGCAGGCAGGTATTTGTTGTACCATAATTAACAAAGAGCCGGTCAGACTTCTTAAGTGGAAGAGTTCAAGCCAGGTAAAATTTCAAAACCCTCTGGAGATCTAGGGAGTGTAAAGACCTCTCCAGGGAGTGGTTGGTTGAGGGAAGAAAGTAGGCACAGTCATGGTCTGATTGATATGGAAATCCGAGACCACCTTGGGCAGGAAGCCTGGATGTGTTCTCAGCACCACTCTATTGGCATGAAAAACTGTGTAAAGTTCCTTGCAACACAGGGCCGGGATCTCACTCACCCATAAACTTGGTAAGTACGATGTTAAGCTCCCAGGGAGGAGAGGGGGACCTCACTGGTGGAAACACTTTCTTAAGCCCCTCTAATAAATCTTTGAGCACAGGCATGAGAAAGAATGAGGTCTGGGAAGGAGACTTCCTGTAGGCTGTGATTGCCGCTAAGTGAACCCTGATGGAAGGGTACTTCAGGCCTGACCTTGCCAAGTGCAATAAGTATGGGAGAATCACCTGCTCCTGACCTCGAATCGGATCAAGTGCATGGTCCATACACCAAATGTAAAATCTCTTCCACTTGAAAGCATAAGTCTTTCTGGTGGAGGGCCTCTTCGCTTCTCTAAGGATGTCCATACAGTCAGCCGAGAGGTCTAGCTGGCCATACTGGATGACCTCAGGAGCCATGCCGTCAATCAAAGGGAATGGATACACCCTCCCCTCGTCCTTGGTCAGCAAGTCTGGGCGGCAGGGCAGCCTCCGGTAAGGAACCTCTGACAGCTGGAGGAGATCCGGGTACCACCACTGGCGTGGCCACTCCGGTGCTATCAGGATCATCCTGGTTTTGGTCCTGTAGAATTTCTGTATCACCGCCGGGATTAGGAAAAGCGTACAGCAATGTCGGAGACCAGCTGATCAAAAGTGCATTCCCCTGTGATCCCTGCTGGGGGAATCTAGATGCGAAGACGGGGCATTTTGCTTTTGCCGCGTCTGTGAACAGATCTATGTCTGGCACTCCCCATTGTCGAAACACCTCCTGAGCGATGTCTTCGTTGAGCACCCAGTTGTGCGCTTCTACGAAGTCTCTGCTTAGGCCGTCCACCTGAACATTCAGAATTCCTGGGAGGTGAACTGCAACGATGGAGAGACCTCTCGCCAGAAGCCACCGCCAAATGGATTGAGCTTCCAGAGACAGAACTCGTGACCTGGTGCCTTCTTGTTTGTTCAGATAGAACATTGTTGTTGTGTTGTCTGTCTGAATATGAATGTGGGCTATAGATAAGGGGGTTATACCCAGGGGAGGTTACGGGGACCTGGGCTGTCAATTGTAGTATAAGAGGGGGTCCCTGTAATCATGAACCAAAAAGGTATTGACAAAAACAGTATAAATAATCAAAGAAACCAATTGGGAAGCAGCATTGTTTTAATCACAACGTGCTAGTATCGTATTGTATACATCACATTAAGCAATCATTACTCAGTGACAGTATAGTGGTGCCCCGAAAAAAGGAAGAGAGGGAAGGGGTACGTGATAAGTGTAGGGATTAGGTGAAGGAAAAAAGGTAATGCAGTGACAGTAGAATCAACAAATAAAGCAAATTAGGTGGAGTTACACGTCAATGTACTCATAGACCGACCATTAGGTTCACATACAATACTAGGTAAAAGTCATACTCCAAATGAACAATTAATGAAGTCAGTGGGGTGTGGAGCTGACAAGCAAGACCAGAATATTGTCGACGTTTCGACCCTCGTGTGCAGATATAGGTTAGAATCTTGCCGTGGGGTCTTCCTCAGGACTGGGGATAGGGGGCACGTGACCTAGTTGGTGTACAAATAAATTGGTATTATTCAGAAGGAAATGAATTCCCATACAATAACTCAAGTCTAGAAGGCATGCCACGTTGTTAGTTTAAAATTGCGGGAGCTTGACAAAGTCATATGAGGTATAATAAATATATGTCGCCGAGAGCACGACTTGTGTGTCCAATAAATGTATCTTTGAATCTGACTCACAGTAATTATGCAGACAGGAGGGGCAGCATGAAGGTGGGTCTCACCGCATGGGGACAGGTCGAATACATATACCAAGGGGCGCATCATGAGTCAGCAGCATCTCAAAAATATTGCGGGTCAAAGTTGTGGATGACACTGGTACCATGTATTTAATATTAGACTAGAGAAAGTACCACACCGAAGGTGTGGTGTGCAGTTAAACTCAGTATGTAGAGAATGGGTAGCGGTAAAAGAACTGTGAACAAGACTTTAGACACGTCAATTTTTACCGAACGTTCGATAATTACAGGCAAGACAGAATAGTAAGTCACTCACAAATTCAGTGCTCAGAAGAGCCTGTATAACTTGGTAGTAAGGGGTCCGTTAGACATCCAGAAGGTCAATGCGTCTGCATAAGGAAAAATATACAGAATACAGACTTTAACCACCGACCAGGGCAGACGTGTATTATTCTGTTAAGGTAGCCAGTGAGAGACTTACCCGACAGCCGTAACTTGTCGACTTTCGGCATGGGGTGATCGGTACTCGCGAGGAAGCATCAAGTCCGTAGCAGGACTAGATCGGATAGAAAAAGGAAGGTTGTTGCTGGGCTATATAGGCAAGTGCATAAATAAATGCATGCATTGGCGAGGGTGCTGAAGCTTACCGGTGTGCGGAATTAGTCAGAAGCCGTTCACTGCTCGCAATAGAATGGGCGAAGCAGAGTTCCGCGTTTCTGCGAAGTTGTCTAGGTTACAGGTCACGTGACCTGAAGATATGGTGGAAAGACTCTCTGCCTGTGGTGGGTGACGAGGGGTCAGGCAATTCATCGGAATTAAACATAGCAAATTGTTCCTAACAAGCAGTTTAATGGTGTACTGTATAGACATGGCATATGAGAACAATATAAACAAATACACAAAAATATCGACCAGCAGACATGATTTTAAGAAGATCTAAAGAGCCGATCTAGTTTGCAGCAATAAGGTGTAGTTTTTCCATAATTATCGTGCACATATGACTCGTTGTTCCGGCTGTGATCCGAGGCAGTTCCCAGGCACAAGCTGTTGTTAATACATCGTTTTAAAATAGCTAATAACGTAAACAATAAAATTTACATGATCACGAAGTGGCTGTGAACAGTGTTGGCAAGCTGATGAATTACATGGCGTACCTCACACAAGTGGGTAAAGGCCACTATAGCTCCGTGACATCAATAATTAAGAGGGGTAAATTGCTGATTATTCATGTCTGCGTTCAACACTTAATGATAGCATTATAATCACACCAAAGTCTGGACATAGCTCAGAGAACACTCAGTATCTCAGCAGCGCTTGGGTACATGGCGTACATCATACAGGCGGATATAGGCCATTATGATTCTAATGTGATGAATTGTTGATAATTAAGGAAAAACCATACATTGTGACCTTATGGATGTGGCGTACCTCGCCCAAGCTGGTAAAGGCCACTTACAGTATCTCGCTACACATCAATATAACATTTAAATGCTAGTGTCTTGAACTGTGCAAGGTTGAAGTCCCACCCCTGGGGTAACCTTGGTAAATAGATTCGGGGGTTCAAGGGGGACTCTCAAACATGGCATTGATTGTGAGTATGGCTACAGACCATGTATCCTGTCATTGAAATTATCGTCAAGGTAGAGTGGCCAATTGGGAGAATGAACTGTCCTGTTCGTTGAGCCCAGATTCGATGGAATTAAAAGTAAAAATCCACTTTAGTTCCCGGGTGTTGAGAATGTTGGAAATATTTCCACCCCGTGGGCCCAGTGTTGCTTTCTCGATGACGACCCACTTTAGGCTTTCAGGAGCATGGCCTGCTGTTGAGAAATGGTCGACAAGCGGAGCCCCCTGAGTTTTACATCTGATCCGGCTCATATGCTGAAGTATTCGTGATTTTGCTTTTTGTTGGGTTTGTCCAATGTAGATCAATTGGCATGGGCACACAATCGCATAGATAACGTTGTCAGAGTTGCAGTTGGTGTGCGATTTCATAACAATTTTGTGACTTCCATGTGAGAATTCTTTGGTTTGGATAGTGCTGGCGCAGGCTTTACAGCAACCACATCTGAAATGGCCCAGGATCGGCGGAAGGTTCCACAGGGTTTGGATGGTAGGATCTTCAGGTGTTTTCAAAAGAGAGCTTACCACAAGGTCCTTGATACTCCTGGCCTTTTTGAATGCATGAAGGGGCAGGTCAGTTTGTTGAATATCATCAGAGATAAGTGCCCAATGGTGATTTATTATCTTTTTAATCCTGTTACTGGCGGTGCTGAATGTGGTGACACATACCATTTTATGTTCAGATTCATCTTTCTCAGTCTTAGGGGTCAAAAGTTCTTCTCGAGGATAGAACCAAGCTCTTTTGCGTGCACGTTTGACAAGCTGTTTAGGATAACCTCGAGCCAGGAGTCTCTGTTTGAGTTCCTCAGATTCGCTGAAATAATGATCTTTGTTCGAGCAATTACGGCGAATACGTAAAAATTGCCCAAAAGGCAGGTTATCACGGAGGGCACGAGGGTGGTGACTCTCATAGTGCAGGAGTGAGTTGCGTTCAGCCGGTTTGCGATACAGAGTGGTAGATAAAAGACCAGCCTCGGCGTAGATGGTGAGGTCAAGGAAGTGTATCCGATGATTGTCCGATTGAATGGTAAATTTTAAGAACAGAGATTGTTCATTGAGCCAACAGAAAAAAGTCGTTAGTTGTTGTAGGTCTCCATGCCAAATCAAAAGAATGTCATCAATATAACGCATCCAGAGATATAGTTGGTCTCTGAATGGGTTAATTGGATTAAGTACAGTGTCTTGCTCAAATGCTGCCATATATAAAATAGCCACATCGGGAGCAAAAGGAGCCCCCATGGCAACTCCTGAAATTTGAATATAAAATTTGTCCTTGAACACGAAGAAATTCTGGGTCATTGCTATGCGTAGTAATGCAACGATAAATTCAGTCGGTACTTGAACTGGAGCAGGTCGCTTTTGTAGGTACCGTGTGACTACCATCAAGGCTTCCTGTTGTGGGATGCATGTATACAGAGATACGACGTCACACGTGGCTAACAGTTGGCATTCCGGATTGTAAGGTTGGCCCTCAACAACATTTATGGTGTGCATCGTATCACGTAGGTAGGCTGGAGTGGCTTCTGCGATGGGTTTAAGAAAAAAGTCAATGTATTGTCCTAGGGGTTCGAGGAGCGACCCACAGCCGGATACAATAGGACGGCCTGGAGGGTTGGTCATTGACTTATGTAAATATGAATGTGGCTGGAGTGCAGAGACAGGTACAGGGACTTGAGCGCCAGATAGACAGCCTGTAGCTCCAAGAAGTTGATATGATAGCTTCTTACTGTCTCGGACCGGAGACCTTGTACCTGAAGCTGGTCCATATGAGCACCCCAACCATGCATTGAGGCATCCGTGACCACTGTCTGCTTTGCAGGCGACTGATGAAACGGAACTCCTTGCAGCAGGTGAGAACGTTTCATCCACCATCTGATGGAGTCTCTAGGAACTTGATGGAGAGGCACGATCTTCCCAGTGTTCTGACCTCTGAGACCATTGGTCCTCGGGTGCCTGCTGCAGAGGCCGCATGTGAAGGCCTGCATTGGGCACAATGTATATGCAAGAGGCCATCGATCCCAGTAGTGACAACACTTGTCTGGCTGTAGGACTCTGGGTGTCGAGCAGGGTGCGGCACTTCAGAAGCATTGATGATAACCTCTCCTCCGAAGGACACACACTTGCCACTGCGGAGTCTAGGGAGGCGCCCAGATAGTGTATTTGTTGGGTGGGGTTGAGGACTGACTTCTTGTAGTTGACTTGCAACCTCAAAGAATGCATCAGGTTGAGACAGTAAGAGAGATGGCTCTGAAGAAGAACAGGTGTGGAGCTTTTCAGGAGCCAGTCGTCTAGGTAGGGATAGACGAAGATATTCCACCTGCAGAGGAAGGCAGCCACTACCGCCATGCACTTGGAGAATGTTTGTGGGGTGGATTTGTGGCCGAACGGAAGCACCCGATACTAATAGTGGTGACGGGCTATCCGAAACCTGAGAAATTTGCGATGCTTTACTGAGACAGGTGTATGAAAGTAAGCGTCCTGCAGGTCTATGGCACACATCCAGTCACCCTGGTGAAGGTGTGGAAAGATCCGATGCAGGGCTAGCATACGAAATTTCTCTTTTATGATAAACCTGTTCAGCAGGCGCAGGTCGAGGATAGGTCTGTACTCTTTGGCTACTCCCCACTTTTGGACTAGAAAGTAGCGGGAGTATACTCCCTGATTTCTTCGTATGGGAGGAACCTCCTCTATGGCCTTCTTTGCGAGAAGGGTAGATACTTCGTCTTTCAAAAGCTGACTTTGGATTTGAGGAAGGCGCTTGAATTGCGGAGGCACTTGGGGAGGAGGAGACTTGAACCTCAGCAAGTAACCATGCTGCACAATATTCAGCACCGATTTGTCTATTGTTATGGCTTTCCACTCTTCCAGGTGACTAGCTACAGTCCCTCCCACTGGAGTGGCGAGCATTTGCGGAGGAAGCAATGACTCAAGGCTTGGGAGGCTGCTTAGAGGTGGACTGTTGCTTGTTGTTGCCTCTTCCTTTCCCCGGGCGCCTTTGTTGGAACTTGGATCTTTCTTAGTTCTGGGAGGACCATTGAGGGGTTTGAACCCTCTGTTGAAACAAACGTTTGTTGCCCTGACAGAAACGTTTCTTGAACTCCTTGCGCTTCTCCAGACCAACAGCCTTGACAGTGTTGATCTCAGCCTTCATTTTGTTCATTTCGTCATCAGCGTGAGCCCCAAATAGAGATGAGCCATTAAATGGGAGGTTCAGAATTTTATTCTTGGCTTCAGGCTTGCGGCCTGTGAAGCTCAGCCAGGCTGAGCGTCGTGCACAGACTCCATGGGAGTAGCCATGAGCGGCGAGATCTGAAGCGTCCGCAGCAGCACTTATTACCTGATTGGCTACTAGCCCTCCTTCCTGTAGAATTTCAGTGAAATTCTGCCGGTCTTCTTTGGGGAGCTTCTCGGTGAAACGTGTGAGGGAGTCCCAAAGAGATCTGTTGTATCTCCCGAGAAGGGCAGAGGCACTCACAACCTTCATTGATGACGCTGAAGTTATGCACATCTTCCTCCCATTGCTCCCATTGATCCTCCACCGTTACCAAAACGCCGGCGTTTTGGTAACGGTTACGGGGTCGGCAGACTTTCGACTCGCAAGAGACTTATCATGGTCTTGTTCACTACAAATTCATTGTAACTACCAGGAGAGACTACCGGCCAAGTTTTGCTTTTCTGCACTACAAATACTGGCTCATATATTTTGAGTAAGACTGGCGGTTAGGTACAGAATACACTCTGTACACTGAATCTTGATCTTTTGTGCCAACAGCAACTTTATTGAATATTAGAAGAACTGACATGCAGCCAAATATATACTGATAGGAAGGAAGGTTTCCTTAACCTACCCCCTACCAATATTGCGGAGACACTTCTGGGTGATACAATCTCGCCGCAATACCGTGGTCGCCATACATTAGTCGTCCACATATTTCTCCTTTTTGCCTTGAAAAAGTCTCTGTGAGACGAAACACGTGTCGGCGGTGTGAGCTGTGAAGTTGTTATAAAATAATTTGATATTTAATAAAAGATTCTTTGGAGGAACATAAGCTGACTTTGATCTCTGAATTTGGAGTCGTACAAATACTGGACATTATATGAACTATGATTATGGACTAATGCTAGATAGTACAACGGGTTTGAACTCTGAACATAGCCCGATGTTTTTCTATGTTACATACTAATTGAATATTAAGTGGAGTGCTGAAGTGGCTTGTTATTTTTTCTCTTGTTATTTAGGCATTTATGCCTTGTTGACATCCCTGGTGGTGGGTGTGTACCAGGCCATAAGAGCACCCGTTTGTGGACAAATCAACATTTATCTCATTTTGAATTATACGTCTTAATTACACTGTGAAGAATATTACCTTATGTGCGGATGTTTTCTCTCTTGTTAGGGAAACACTACCACCATTTCTTCTGCTTATAGGTGCTACTATGCAAACCTATGTAATTTCGGCATTTTGGCCATTGTGGAAATATCTTATGCTGCATAGATATATGTTTTCACATATGCATATATATATAGGTGTGTATGTACTTTGCCAAATTAGTGTTGCATAATGTCCCCGGTTCTTTGATAACCCATAACTCCATCTCTCCTCACAGGTAGGTCTTGCTTTGGGACTCCTTTATAAGGTGAAAAATGTGCAGAATGATGTAGCCATCAGAACAAAAAGTTCTCATCCAGGGGATACTCATCAATACTCATAATCTATGAATAATCTCCGCCCATGTGCAGTATCCCGGAGCATACAGAAAATACACACACACATATATATATATATATATATATATATATATATATATATATATATATATATATATATATATATATAGATATATATAGATATATATATACATGAATGGAAAAGGTCAGTTCAAATTCCTCCCAGCTATTCAGCTGTTTAAACAAAGACCAACGAGTCCCAAAGTTTTTGGCAAAAGGGTTTATTCCTGCAAACTCAGCAGCGCAGTAGATGACGCGTTTCGGGCAAAAGCCCTTGATCACATCAGATTTAAATTCCCACAATGCCCTCTTTAAATGCTTGTGAATACACCATGTGACTAGTGAAACTAGATAACATACTACTAGTAAAAGTACTTGTTTGAAAAGGGGTACATGGTTGTATTATTAGGTTGTTCCTATGTCTTTGATACATTTTAATAACCAAGTTAATATAATACCTGCATGAATGCTGGTTAATTCAAAATTAGCTTATAGTCCAATATGAGTTATACTCCATAAAGTGCATATTATTTCCTTGCTGTTTGTATGTGCAAAATATCGCCACTCATAAATACATTACTATAAATATAAATATGAATATAAATAAACATATAAATATCATAGTACAAAATTTCAAGACATAGACCCTTAGAACCTAATTTTCAATTCAAGTAATAGATAGCACCACAAAGTTAAATAGTACAGAAAAAGATAAAGGTCAGCCTAACCAACCCATTGTTAGGGATAGAGGATCTAGCTGCCAAATAGCAAGCATCCAGAGTAGACAACAATGGTCAAGTGACATAACTTTTTCAATACATGGATTGGAAAATTCCCCGAAAAGTGATCCAGAGAAAAATTTGCTAGAAATCAGATTACAGTGCTGTAAATTGTGATGCAAACTGACACTCTACCTCCAACAGAGCTTTAAAGCAATACTTAAATAATTTAAGATAGAGATACCTGTACAGAATAAGCAAACCTTAAAAACCACCTTCTATCAACAACTTCCACTAAGTCATCAATATTTCTAGCCTTGTGTCCTCAAGCACGCACCACGAAGGAAGCTTTAATAGCTTCTGACGATTGAGCTTCTCTGTATTATCCCAATCAATTGAACTCCAATGTCAACTCTCAGCAGCATAAAGAGCATGGGGAATTACATTTCCTTTAAAAACTTTCATGATTGATTCACCTGTGCCAACCAAGCATACCAATGATCATCTGATGAGCTGAGGGTAGCAATTTTTTAATAGTCATATGGTTATTCCCTTTTAAATTATATAAGAACAGCAGTCCTAAATATCTATACTTGGAAACCTGTTTCAATCTTGTCTTGTCTAGCCACAGTTTTTACTGTGTGCAGAAAATGAGGATTTGGTGTTTTCCACATTAACAACAAGTTTATTAGTCCGACAATATTTTCCTAATAAGTTTAGTTTACGTTATAACCCAGCACAGGTATAATCCATGATTATTAAATCATCTGTAGAGATCTAACAAGAAATATGCTTTAACTCTATTTCAGGAGAAATGAGTTGGGATTCTGCAATATATCAGGATAATCTATAAAATAAAGGCTGAAAAGGGACAGAGACAAAACAAAGCCCTCCTTAAGACCACTGGCAAACTGAATAGGCTAAGAAAGATGACCATACAGCTCAATTTCAACCTACACCCATTTATTACTGTCACAATCCTAAGATACTTAACCGCATCGCTGCTGAGCTCGTCATCAACATCGAAGGGGTTAAAAGACCTAAGCATGATGACGATAGTTTAGCTCAAAGGAGTGCCTTATCCACCCGATTGAAGGCTTCCCGAAAGTCTACGAAATGGCAGCATCACTCATTCGCAACTTCTATAGATCAATGGATAAGGAACCAATGGGTAAAACAATGGTCCAAGGTGGAATGATTGGGATGTAAACCCCCTTGTTTCCAAGGGACAATCCCCTTTGCAGACCACCAAACAAGACCTCTCTAAAAGCACTTAGGAGAAAACCAAAGTGAATCTGTAGTTCTGTGGAACAGTCCATTCCCCTTTTTCAAGATCAAGTTTATTGTCACTCCTGTCCACGAGTAAGGTAATACCACAAAACAGACAGCCCACTGAAAAAGGAGCTAGTACGGATGCCCACCACACCCAGAACAAACAAAGGATTTTTGCATGTACATTATCAGGGTCCATCACTTGAATTAGTTTAATTGGTTGAATTGTTTAAAGGATTTCCTGAAAGTTCATCATGGAAAACAAAACATCATGAACAACATATTCCTGTGGGACCTACATGTCACTGTATAAATTCTCACTCTATCTATACAGGATGCCAAATACATAAGCCAAGATTCTTCCGGCACCACACACTGGATATCTCCCAACTTGATTGATCCATTCATTAGATCCTAATTTCATCTAAAGTTGGTCTTGATCCTATTTATGAAGCTCCTAAACTTTGATCTTAATAATTTCAATTGATTCAAGAGTACTTTTTTCTGAGTTCATCATGGAAATCAAAACATTCTCAACAATATATTCATGTGGGTCTTCCTGGCACAAAATAAATCCTCACTCAGTCTGTAGAAGGAACCCTAACATGTGACCCAAGATTCTTCAGGCACTGGGCAAGTTAGAGTGAAATAATTAGTACCTATAGTTTGGTGTAAAGGAGCCCAGAAGCACTGGATAGCCCCCAACATGATTATGTCATTCATTAGATTCCAATTTTGTCTAAAGCAGAGTTCCTTCCTAACTTTCAAAACACCTTCAAACTTTAATTTTAAGAATTTCAGCTAATTCAAGATTATGGAGTTGAAGTACCTTTTGTGGGTACGATATTTTGCCTGAGCCATTGATTTGTTTTTTTTACAAACTGAGTTAAACAACTCCATGCAAGCACTCAATTCACAGTTCTTAACATCAGAGCCTCATCTGGATTTACATACTGAAGTGATAGTCACAGCCTCTTCTCATATTAAATGTTCACACTAACTAATCGGGTTCTCAAAATTAACAGCATCCTGAAAGGGAAGTCCAACTGGACTTGTAACTTCCAGTTTAGAGACTCTTTCCTTATGCAAGCTCACGTCCTAGGAGGATAAATGAACAGGATAGGCAGGGTACCTAAGACGCAACTAGCACAGTATTTACAGAGGCCATCAGTTGCCAATGATCACTGTTTGGTGTTTCATTTAGTTCAAATTTAGAAAACCAACCAAAGTATTCCAAAGAAAGGAACATGTAATCAATAGATTGAATTACTCACCACAAATGTAAATGTATTCTTGTGTGGAATGTCAGTATCATAGCAGCCATTAGGCCTTGTTGTGCTAATAGAGCAGCAACAGCCCTCACACTCCCAGTGAGATTGAAATAATGAACTCTTAACGCCCGAAATACCCAAATTCTAAGTCTTTGGCATCAGGACCTTATCTGATTGCAAAGGGTGTATTTTCAAGTCGAGATCCTTCATGTTACCCAGCGATGAGGGAAAACAAGACCTAAAATAAAACCTAAAATAAATGAGGTCCTTATCTAATAACTCCAGCTGCCCTGAGATTGGTGGATCTAGTCTGATGTATTGGTTAATAAGAATAAACTTGACCACACCCTCCATCTACTTTCAAGCACTACTTTACAACCCAGAGCCCAAGGGCATTACATATTTAAACGTACTAACGCTGTTATGCATTTTGTAAAAAAGAACGACAGTAAACCCTCAGCGGCCTACCACCATTTACACAGTAGGCCTCCTTTGAAACTACAACAAAACCATTAATGTCTGGGCAATTCCACTGCCAAGTTTCCTGGAACTACAACTTTGAAGTGAATGCCAAGATTGTTTACATTTTCTATCCTCATCAGTGATCTTTACCCTTGGATTTTCCTGGATAACAGAACCAGACTGCATGGGGGCCCATCCATCTAAGGAAACTCTTTGAACCCTTCGGATCTAAATTTGAGTGTATAGGGGGGAAAGCTAGGGACTGAATTGTAAAATTGGTCCTGATTTTACAAGTAGGGTGGGGGTTTGGGTAAATTCCAAAGAACTTTTTTCATAATATTCCCAGAGCACTCTGCCATATCGGGTCTTGAAGTACTTTTAGGATCCCTACTCCTAGCATTTATAAAGAACTGACAGTTTACTTGCTTTGAATGAAACAATAGAGCAGGGGCCAAGGTTGACAGTTGGGGGTCCTTGAGTGGGGGCAGTACTAATTCCAGACCAGCTGGGGCGAAATTCTCATCTAATTTAATTTAATTTCTTACCAGTATTGAGTACAGCACTGATTTTGTACCTTGCATGTTCTGTACAAGTAAACATCTGGATACATCTTCCTTCTCTTCTTGTCAGTGGAGATAACACCAAAATACAAAGCTAAGCCATCAATATTCCAACCCACAGAGGAACCTGATTTTGCCACCAAGAAAGGAACCTTCCAGAGGCTCAAGTTCTCTTTCTGTTAGCTGGACGAAAGACTTTGCTCATCTTTTTAGATTAACTGATTCAAATTAGTTAAATCTCTATTAGGGTGAGCACTGTTTTTTGGGTGGAGCCCTCTACCTGTAATGGTCTGTTTGCCCAAGACCAACTCAGGGAAACCTGATACAAAACATTCTAAAAATTCACTAGGAGTCCGTTTTAGGTGCTCACAATCTTTGGTATTGCAACCCTCTTTTTACAGCTATGGTAGTCTTTGGAACATATAAATATATCACCCTTTTTTCCTTATAAGGATCTCTTACACTTGCACAAAGAGTGCTACCTCTTTAGTCTTCCTATGAGTGTATCTCAGGGAGTCGGAAGCATGCAATTTCCCATATGCTTGCCTCCAGGGAGCTACTAACATAGGTTTGCAAGAAATAAACGTTGCTGCGAGAAGGTCAGCAGACGAAGGTGGGTTACTGAGGTATCATCCTTGGCAACTCCAATTATATCCTGTAACACTGAGAAGGCACCATGTTTTTACAAAGCAGATTTAAATCTGATTGGATACTCTCGAAAACTATAGTTGTACAAGTGTCTCGAACTTGCTCGGAAGAGTCTTCTACAATGAAAGTACAATATCCAGCATTGCAGCGGAAGAAGAGGGAACCACTGAAAAAGACGTATAAGATAAATATAAGCCCCACCCTGCCGTAACGAGCCATCATTAAAGACTATATTTGATCCCATTCAAGACGAAAGTAAGGTGAAGATGAACAACAAAGGCCTCTGTCTCTCTGAGAAGAGTGTGGCAGAATCCCGATTCTTTCTGCAGCCCACTCTGCCACTCCCTACCCTTTTGGGCCTGAGAGGATGGACAGTCAAAGGGCATGCCGATTTGAAACGTTTTTTGACAAAGGCTTTAATTAAATGCGATAGTGGAGTTTGAAGTTCAGAGTCTACGCCTTTTACTTCTGAAGTTTCCGAATTTGACCCAAAGGCTGGCAATTGCTCCAGGGTATACAGATGTTTTATAGAACACAAAGATCTTATAGCACACAATTAATTGTGAACAGCTGGAAAAACAAGCAAGAAGCTTATCCCTTGACCACTGGACCAGTCAACCCATTAGTAATACGCTTAGCATGGTAACGCATCCGCACAATGGCATTGTAGAATAGAAGGGGGGATGAGTCGTGGCGAGACTGTCAAGGCTATTGCAGAAGCAGCACTGAGCCTCTCACAGCCCTGAAAAAACTGATGCAATGGACTGCATATCCAGGGAAAAGCTCAGGCAGAAAGTGGTTTGAAAGACTACTCCAGCACAAGGCTTTATAGAGGAGTAGGCAGAGAGGGGAGGGGCCCAGGTAAGTCTGTCCAAGTAATCGCTGAGGTAGCACTGAGCCTCTCAACCCCCACTAGTAAAATGCAAGTGCAGCAATGGTAACTTGATCCAAGTAACAGCCCAGGCAGAAAGGCTTTGCAAAGTTGCATCTGTGTGCTGGACTTTGTAGAGGAGAAGGCAGGAGGGACCAATGCACACTAGTCCAAGTGGTCACTGAAGTAACACTGAGCTTCTCAACCCCCAATAGTGAAGTGCAAAGGCATCAGCAGCCAGTTCTTTCATGTAACAGCCAGGGTAGAAAGTTGTTTCAGAGCTGCCAGAATATATAGTCACGCTTCTCTTTGATGATCCTTCATGTTGTCCAGATACAAGCCAGCATCAGTGTAATAGTGGAGAAGGAGGTTGTCACCTTCCATGTCATCATCTTCTGTCTGGCAATAATCCTTATTAGGCAATGTAAGGGTACTGGAGTCAGTGCCAAACAATTCTACCATCCAGGCAAATCTTCATGCCTTAGGAAGGTGTTCCACCAAAAGCCTGTCATCAAAATATGCCCTTGCTTCCTCCTACACCACATGGATAATCTCAGTAAAGTTTGAAGGCTTGTAGTCTGCTCGAGCGAAGCTCCTTTGCCAGTGCTGAAGGAGGCTCCAACCAACTAAGAGATAGCACAACTTGAAGACTTTGACCAGTGGCAGCTGGCAACAATTGAAAGTGGTGGGGTTAACAAGCTAGCACTGAGAGAAACCAGCAAAGCTGAAGACAGTGAGAGTTTCTCACAGTGCCTATCAGTAGGTCAAAAAGGTGCCGACTGCTGACTTGAGCAAAATTCAATAAAACGCTTGCAAGCAATAAACAGTAACTACATCGCTGACATGCATTACAGTAATGTTTCAAAGTTAAAATGTTTAACATTAAAACGTTAATGGAATGCACGTCACCAATTTAGTTACAGTTTATATTGCTTAAATTTTTTTTTAAATGCAATATTTACTTACCCACTGGCTGCACATCCTCTGGTCCTAGCTGGGCCCAAGAGCCAACTCCTCAAACCAATCCAGATGCTGCTCTCATGCTGTTAATTTAGGCCCAGATCTCTGTACTGGGGTGAATGTATGACATTGTTCTGCATTCTGTCTATCAACTGTTGTTTTTGCTCATGCTGTTAACCAGCATGAGGGAAGCTCCAGGATTGGTTGGAGCACGTGGCTCACCGCTCCCTCAGGCACTGGCAGCCTGCTCTACACCCAGCTGTCTAAGACAGTGCAGTTTGCAGAGGTTTCAAATGGGCTTTTCAGGCTGCACCATCATAAGCCTGCCAAAGTGACATGCACACTTTAAACTAGTGTAGCCAACTGCGACTCCTCCATGCTGCCAATCAGCAGCAAATGCCCACCCTCATACTCATCTCGGGCTGGCAGAGGAAAAAATAAAAAGGTGATAAAGTAACTGCTACCATTGTATGTTCCACTTTTGCTACACCCACAACAGGAAGGGGTGACACACCACCGCCCAAATGGAGAAGCCGCCGCAACTTTTGACTTTTTCTTAGGCATGACATTTTGAGGCACACATTTTGTGGGGGTCACAGCCACAAAATGCACCACATCTGCAGGACTGTCCAGACCCTTAGGGAGTGGCCTAAAGGCAACAGAGTCTGTCCTGAATAAGACCATCATTGTTGTCTGGAAGGCATCGACCTGTGCAAGGTTGACCGATGAAGATTGGAACTCCAGTCTCATCTTTTTCAACATTGGAACTTTATCAGATGATGAGGAAGTGTCTGGCATCAGGTACTGTTGTTGAGACTCCAGATGGTACCCCAGAGCTAATATGGGCACACAAAAAAAGGGAGGCATGGGGAAATTTACTCCTGTATTAAAAAGATAGGAATAGGTACCCTTTAACCTTTATGGTATTATTATAGTAGTATTTTATAATTTATCTATACATGTGTGTGTGCGCATGTGTGTGTGTGTGTGTCTGTGTGTGTAGCTACACACATTTGTGTGTGTGTGTTTGTGCAGCTACATAGACATATGTGTGCGTCTGTTATAAATACTACTGTAAGATGCATTGCAGAAACATTTTAAGGCAAGTGCAAAGAGGGCTTTGGGCCAGTGCCCCCTGATTAAGCTTTTGTAATAGATTGTCTAGAATTTGCAAATAATCCGTTTTTTACTTGCTTTCTATTTTCTAGCTAGTGCGGGCTGATTTTGGTTAGATTCAGCAAGCACTTTAAGCTTTTAGAGTTCATAGTCCCAGTTTAACTGCACAGGCCTTGACTTAATGCAACATATGCAACTAACTGTGCGGTGGAAATCGTAATTTTGTGCTCCCTTTGTGACTGTATCGGCCTTGTAGAGCTGCTGCCAGACTGGTGCGAGCCTATTGCTACCTAACTCCGAATACCAGTCACAGGCAGTGCAGCAAACAACACATTGGGCTCGATTCCGATCCGGTAAAATGCGCTCCGAATCGTCGTACGGAGCAATTTTCCCCGTACGAATCGTACCCGTACACGTCCCCGTACGTACGACGAAGTACGATCCGTACCAGGAGCCAAAGACCGTACGAGTCGTACAGGACTCCGTACGACTAAAATATCCGTACGAGTCTCACTCGGAACCCGCTGTACGTGACATCACTACGGTTCGCGGCTGGTTTTTACGACCCAGCAAGTACGATTCGTGACGGGTACGCAACGTACAACCCTTTTTTTTACGGGAGCTGGAAACAGCCGTAAACGCATAGTTCGCGCCGAAACAAGTACAGAACGCCCCCCCGGAGACGCCGCGTACCCCCCATGATCGCCGGGGTACGCGCCGTACCCCTGCGATCATGTGGGGTACGCGGCGTACACCCAGCGTACATGGGGTATGCACCGTACCCCATGTACGGTGGGTGTACGGTGCGCACCCCATGTACGCTGGGTGTACGCCGCGCAGCACACATGATCGCAGGGGTACGGCGCGTACCCCGGCAATCATCGGGGGTACGCGGCGTACGGTGTGTATGTGATTGAGCGCTTTTCCGTACGAATCGCCCTTACCTGTCGCGGACCGTACGAATAGCGTCCTGATCACCCGGTCCGGATCGTACTCGCCGGGTCGTACGGTGTGTTTACGGGTCGTACGGAAACGGCTACGAATACAAATCGTACGGGGGATTTTTTTTACCGGATCGGAATCGAGCCCATTGTGTGTGGGTAGAAGGCTTGGTCGGATCACTAATCTGTCTGCTTTTCTGGTGCAGTCCAGCTGGAGATTGTTTTGCTGAGGTGGAGCCCAAGGGCAGGCCACATGTCAAAATGTAGTGCAGAGTGGCATTATATGCTCTCTCCATGACTACTCTATCTATCTGGTGCCGCTGCTGGGGTAGTGTTTTCACAGTCCAGTGCCACCTGATGCAGAGTCTCCCTTCCTCATACAGCTGAGACAGGAGAGCAGTCAACATAAAAAAATACTATCTGCAGGCACAGGCCCAAACGAGAGACACTGGTCTGCATGCAGCTACTTTGTTCACACATCTAGCCTTTTGGCTTCTGTGTTGCTGGCCAGACAGTGAGACTGTTTGTTCTAGGGTTGGGCCCAGATGGCAGCTGCCCAATGAAGAGGGCTGTCAAGGATCCAACCATAGTTGCTGAGGGTGTGAATGAGCTGAAAATGGATAATAAATAAGGCCACTGGAATTATGTGGCAGGGGAGACCAAATTATGTGGCAGTGTTGAGTAAATTATGCGTCTTGAAAAGGCAGATTATGCACTGAAATGCGGCATATTTTGTGACAGTATTACTTTATTATTTTGACATTTTTATGCTGACTGGGCGTTGGTTGCACCTCATTAAGCATGGGCGAATTTTGCGAATCTCGCGTTCGCGAATTTTGCGGATTTGCGAACTCGCAATCCGCAAAATCCGCGAATTCTCGCGAATTTGCGGATTTTTTTTTTGTGTTTGCGCGGGTTTCTGCCAGTTCGTGAGGGTTTTGTACAATTTTGCAAATTGCGAACTTACCTGTCGGGTCGCAAGTTTCGCGAACTTGTTGTTTCTACGTGTCCAGCCTGTTTGGGACACTCTTCTTCATCACTGCCACTCTCTGTCACCACTGCCACTCTCTGACTACTCATGCCACCCTCTGGCCCACCCATGCCACCCTCTGTTTCATCACAGCACCCTCTGGTTGTCCAGTCAGTGTACATTATTGTGGCAACGCAAGCACACCTTCCCTGCCTCAAGTGACCTGAATTAATTTGGGGCTGATTAATGTGTCACAGAATATTTTTTTAGCTGGCACCTGCTTCCTTAGTGCTTCCTGATTAGTGATCTTTTGCACTTGCTAAGTGCTTTCATTGTTGCAAAATTAGTTACAACACCTGCCCTGCCCCAACTGACAATAATGAATTAGGGGCTGATTAATGGATTTGAACTTCCAGCCTGGCTCCTGCTTGTCTCCCTTAGCTGTAATTCAGGACCTTTGTGGCATATGTGTAACTATTCTGAGGTTCAGAGCAGGGTCACATAATAGTTTCAACTGGCAACTGAACTCTGGAGGGGCCCCTCAGGAAGCACTACAGGAAATGGCTACTAATGATGAGCCTGAACTTTTGAACCTGGTAAGTAGTTTCAGTTTTGCTAAGATCGTATTTCTGCAATTTTGCACTTATTCGCGGGGCGCGAACTCACGCGAACATTGCGAACAGTGCGAGCAAAATCCGCTGCTCGCGGATTTGCGGATTTTGCGGGAGATTCGCAAATCTCGCGGATTGCGAATTTACCGAAAATCCGCAAAATCCGCGAGCGAAACGGATTTTCCGCCCATGCTTACACCTCATTAGTTCCAGTTTAACACAAAAAATAGCAGTATAGGCCTGTAATCAGCATTTTCTGTCTGCAGTGTTGCACCCACTGTCTGCAGCGGATGTATGACATTACAACGCGAAATATTACAACGTACTCTGTTACAACGCGATTTTTACAACGCAGGATCCATTACAATGCATGCCTTTACAACGCATGTCATTACATAGCAGATGCTATTACAACGCATGCATTTACAACGTAAGTATAGGTAAGTATATCTTTTTAAAAAAAATTTAATTAAGTTAATTCAATTTATTTAATAAAATTAATTTAATTTAAATAATTTTAAAATTGAAATTAATTTAATTTAATAAATTTAATTATATTAATTTAATTTAATTAATAAAAAAATTGTAATTAATATAATTTAATATAATTAATTTAATTTAATTAATTTTAAAATCGTAATTAATTTATTTTAATTAATTTAATTTAATTAATGTAATTTAATTAATGTAAAAATTGTAAATAATATAATTTAATTAATTTAATTTAATTTATTTAATTAATTTAATTTATTTAAAGTCGTTTTTAAAAAAAAAACTGAACCCTAAAAATACCCCTGTACCCCAAAACCCAAACCCAGCCCTAAAACCTAAAAATACCCCTGTACCCCAAAACCCAAACCCAGCCCTGAAACCTAAAAATACCCCTGTACCCCAAAACCCAAACCCAGCCCTAAAACCTAAAAATACCCCTGTACCCCAAAACCCAAACCCAGCCCTAAAACCTAAAAATACCCCTTTACCCCAAAACCTAAACCCAACCATGAAACCTAAAAATACCCCTGTACCCCAAAACCCAAACCCAACCCTGAAACCTAAAAATACCCCTGTACCCCAAAACCCAAACCCAGCCCTAAAACCTAAAAATACCCAAACACCCCAAAACATATACCTCAGTACCCCAAAACATATACTCCTATACTCATACTTATTTTTTTAAATTACTTAAATTAATATATTTAATTTATAATATAAAAAAACAAATTAATATATTTATTTATTATTAATATTAATTAAATTAATTAAATAATATTAAATTAAATTAAAAAAATTATATACTTACCTATACTTACGTTGTAATAACATGCGTTGTAATAGCATCTGCTATGTAATGTCATGCGTTGTAAAGGCATGCGATGTAATGGATCCAGCGTTGTAAAAGTTGCGTTGTAATAGAAGTGCGTTGTAAAAGTTGCGATGTAACGGTTGTTTCCCGTCTGCAGCGTATGTCTATAGTATCCACTGCCTTTAGCTCAGCTAGATATATATCCCGCAGATTTCTTACTGTATGAATACAAGACTGGTTTGGAAAACTTTTCCTCAGCAATAGCTCTCCATGGCCATAAGATGGTGGTATTTTGCTTCAGGCGTGACTTCACCCCCAGACAGGATGACAGCAAAATATATTAAGGTATACAAAAATGTGACAGGCGGAATGTTTCAATTATTCTCAGGCACTGTTAATTACTCTGGCCACATCCTAATTCACCATTAGTGAATCCTCAAAACATCAAGGTGAGCTGAGTACATCGGGTAAAGAGGAGTCAAAGAAGGTGACTTCCAAGCAGCCAAAAAGACCATCTGATCCTGCCTTTAAGGGTGAAACTTCTGGTCAGCGCATTACAGTGGCGAGTTGTGCTAGGAAGGAGAAGCCCCCAGAAAGCACAAGGAAAAGAAATATGCCTCTAGCGATGATGAGGCACCAGTTAAAAGACTGACAGTTTTGACTCAAATATCGTCCACAAAAGAATTGATGATGAGCAAGAAAAAACATACTCAAGTTATGTCGTTGACAGTCTCGTCTACGGCATCTAAATACAGAGTGAGTGAGGAAGAGACAAGGGTGCTGCCATTGCAGACTACAATATATTCGACAAGATCGTCGCGGGTAAAAGAGGCATTACTGTTGACAAAAAAAAAAGTACTGTTGATGACGAGAAAGGTACCCTTGATGAGGCCTTTGCCGTCAAGGAGGATATCGCCGTCAACAACAAGATGACAATGGATATGTTTTCAAAAAGAAAAAGAGGCATTGGTGCAGAAGGTGAAGGATGGCATGTCGATGGTGATGAAAGTACAGTCGAGGGGAGAGAAAACACCTTCATCAAAGAAATGTTTCTTGGCACAAATGAAATATCCAACTCCAAAGTTGGGAGAGCAGCAGGTTCAACCCATTTGTTTCACCAGTGGGGATGCAATCACTGTAGCAGTTTATGCAGGATACTTCTTCAGGGCTAGAAGAAGACCTGAGCTGGATGAACAACATGGTGAAGTAAATGCTCAAGATCTGAACCATATGGAGGCTTTCTTCAATGATTAACAAAGAATAGAAGGAGACAGGACAGTGAGTCAAATATTGTGTCAAGAATATTGAGAAAAAAATAAGATGGTAAGTTTCTATGAGAAAGCAAAGTATTACTATTCTAAACTCCACGTATATGTAACTTGACAATATTTAGATCTTCATGGCACGTAGATGTGGAGAGAAGCATAGTAAATCCATACTTACCTTCTCAATATTTTGCTCATTGATATTTTTGACACAATATTTGTCTTCATTATTCTATTAGACATCCAGATAGGGCGAGAAATCCAGAGCTGCTGAACATTCAATATATTGATGATTATGAGGATAGGTATGGTCGTTATACTGATAACATCAGACGGCAACACCATTAGTATGTGGAGTTAGAAAGGACAAGCTGGTTCATCCATCGGAGAGAGTGGTACAAGTTCCAATGCAGATGATAAACACACTGCAGAATATGATTTGTGAAATTCATAAATTGCTACCACCAAAGACTAGGCAACAGACTGTATTCTTGGAGACACTACAACCACCAGATTTGCAAACTGAGGATTTGCAAGTGCAAGCCAACAATTTATAAATTGCTACCACCAAAGACTAGGCAACAGACTGTATTCTTGGAGACACTACAACCACCGCAAACTGAGGATTTGCAAGTGCAAGCCAACAGGAGTTCAAAGTTCAGTCAGCCGAATCAGCAGAAGAAATGCGTTATTTACCTGTAACTGCAGTTATCCAGTATTGGTATCTTTCATAGATTCACATGCCTGAATCATTCCCCGTCGTCGGGGTGGGAGTCCCCGATATATAAAAGAGTAAAGTCATAAAGACATATACATAGTAATAAGCCAGAGGCCTCTCATTAGTAACATATCCATGTCCTTTTGTAAAAAGGACCACACTTTGGCCAAGAGACAATTAGATATCACCACCCTCTAGAACCTTCCTGGAAGGAGCCCTAGTACCTCAGAATTTTGTAAGCACAGTGCTTTAGTCTACTGACATATGCAGAGGAGAAGCACTTGTTCAATCCTTGTGTTAGATCACTTGTGGGAAGAAGGACTAAGAACGATGAAGAATCCAGCAACGTCATCTGTAAACTTGGCAGGGATAGAAACAAAATATTTGGTGACGGATATTGCACTAGGATGCATCTTGAATCAGGTGAGAGCAGATTCGGTAATATGGTACGTTGTCTACAGATAAGAAAGGCACAAAATGGGACTCAATGGGAAAGAGCATGAACGTTTGACCGCTAATGCAGTGAAAATTGTACAGTCAGCTGTGATAGTAGCAAGATTTTACAGGCAGCTATGGAGTGAAATGTCACAGTTCATTGAGAAGCTGCCTGATGAAGATAAAGAGAAGAAAAGAGCAATATTGAAGGACGAAGAGCAGGTATGCTCTACATTAATTGATGCAGCAAAGGATCTATCCACATGTGCATTCAGAAAAATAGGCAATGCAACAGTAATGAGAAGATATGGTTGACTTAAAAGCATATCCTTCAGGACAGAAGTTCAGTCTTGTGTAATGTATATGCCATTTGATGGGAGTAACATTTTTTTCTTTTTAAAAGCTAGATAAAACATTACTGACAACAAAAGGCAGTCACAGAAACTGCTTGTTCTTTAGGAATGCTACAAAATAGACAGCAGTTTTAAAGTTTCAGAAGACAAAATTGGAGACAAAGGTCGCAAGGATCATTTTTTTTGCCCCCATCGGCAGTATGGCACATATAGGCACAATGGGTCACAATGCCAGCAAATGCAGCAGAGACAACAGAGAGGACCAAGTTACAGGCAAGGTAGATGGAGAAGAGGCAACCAGTCAGAAAAATATGACAATAAAGAAGGCAGGACGTGACTTGCCAAGAAGCATTTCCTCTCACAATCAACAGGTAGGTTTTGGATATTGTCAGACAGGGACATGCTCTAATGCAGGGGTCTCCAAACCGGTCCTGGAGGGCCGGATCCATGCCAGATTTTTGGGATATCCCCATTGAGATACATGTAGTAATTTTAAAAATCTGACATGGATCCGGCCCTCCAGGACCGGTTTGGAGACCCCTGCTCTAATGTTTGAGGAAGAACCATCGTATACGTCAGCAGTTACAGAGAAATACAGGCATTTAAAGGAATTGAAAAAGGAAATAATAAAACTATTACAGAAAGAGGCTATTGAAAGAGTACTAGTAGAGGAGGAGAACATGTGCCTCTACTCCAGTTTCTTCCTCATATGAATCAAATCAAGACACTGATGTCATATATTAGACTTGAGAGAGCTGAACAAATTTATAAGGAACAAGAGCTTCAGAATTATAGCATTGTAAGAGATTTTGCGATTAATAATGAAAGGAGATTTTATGTCCTTAATAGGCATGGCCAAAGCTTATTTAAATTTCCTGATACACAAAGGACACAGACAGTATCTGCAATTCCTGGTACATGGACCAGTTAAAAGCGCTTCCCCTTTGACGGCAACACGTGAGACAAAAGAAAAAATGAGGTTTGAGGGGGATGGGGGCTACTTATAGCCCCGCGTGATAAAATCACGTGGTATGGGTGTCTGGTGAGGCAGGGTTGCCTCGACTACGTAAGGAATGGAAGCGAGGGAGGGACGATGTGGTAATGTGGCTTACTTAAGGAGGCAAGGAAGGGTGGTTTATCCGTATTTAGATGACTGGCTCATAAAGGTAGACAGTTTATTGAAGGCTCAAGAAATTACCAAATTGAAAAGGAGGTTCTTCAGAGGCCAGGATAGCACATCAATAAAAAAAGGTAATGTTTGCAGCCAGAAAGGAACTGGTTTTTCTGACAGCAAGGATAGTGACAGAGAGCGGATAGTATACTCTTTGCAAGACAGAGGCGACAAGCTGAGGAGACAGGTGTGTTTCCTGACAGGAAAGTGAGAGTGCTCAAAGCTCTGCTCGTATTGATGTCTTCTTGCATGCTGCTAATTCCGTATTGTTAACTCAGTATAAGTATTATTCAGGACCAGTTGGACAAGCAGTGGCAAATGTTACATGGAGGACGGGACAATCTAGTCCAAGTAACACCTACTATGAAGAAACCATTGAGATGTTGGAAGCAAGAGGAGAATATCTTAAAAGTCAGAAATAGCATTTGGAGAAACCACAACTGCGTTTGACAATGGATGCATGCCTGTCAGGATGGGAAGCACATTTGAATGTAAAACAGATGAATGGCATACGGGCAGAAGAAGGACAATGGCGCATAAATGTGTTGGAAATGAGGAAAGTGAGGCTCGCTCTAAAAGCTTTTTTACCCATTGTAACAAATCATCATGGTTTGGTTAGGACAGACAATACAACGACAATGTATTATATCCAAAAGCAGTGAGGGACAAAATCAAGGAAACTTGTGAAAGAAGCACAAAACATGTGGAATGGGCAATTCAGATCAGTGTTGTACTTTCAGAGCTCATACCAGAAAAGCGCAATGATGTAGCGGATCAGCTGAGCAGGCATTATGTAGACACACACGAATGGGAGATAGACAACGAATAGTTGAATTTTATATTTCACAAGTTGGGAAAAACCGGAAGAGCAATTTACTTCCCTTCGGTAACGCTTTTTCTGGTGGATACAGTGTCTGCCTGTGGATTCCTCACCTTGTGAATATCTCCCTGCAGCAGCAGCATTCGGAATTTTTTTGTAGCTCTCCACACCAACGAGGACGACGCCACAGAACCATGGCCCTGCTCGTGACTCCGCTGACATCACTGGAGCCATAAGAGAGCCTCGTCGGCGTGAGGACGTCAGTTCTGCCCATTTTTTCCATGCCTTCGAGGCACACAGATGGACCGACACAAATATACATAGTATACACAGTACACAGTATTCAAACCAACCCACAAAGTGTGAAATCAATGCAGTAATGCAAAAAGAATTAATAATTTCCATTGAAAACAACAGTTATAAAACAACATCATTGTCGGTATACTAGGGTGGACAACAAGGAGGTGGGTGGATCAGTGAGGAATCCACAGGCAGGTACTGTATCCACCAGAAAAAGCGTTACCGAAGGTAAGTAACTTGTTCTTCTGATAGATACATCTGCCAGTGGATTCCTCACCTTGTGAATAGAGTCCCACAGCAGTCCCCACTCCCGGAGGAGGGTGTCCCCCCTCCTATACCAAAAAGTCCTGTAGGACGGAAGGCGCAATTTGGAATCTAAGCAGTAATGCTTTGCGAAAGTGTGGAGGGAGGCCCAGGTTGCCGCTCTACAAATGTCCTCAACAGGAACACCTCTAGATAAGGCAGATGCAGAAGACTTTTCCCTGGTATAATTTAAACCCTCTGGAGGTTCCTTACTGGCCAAAGAGTAACAAATCTTGATGCACAAGACAATCCATGTGAAAAGTGTGCGCTTGTGCACCGCTCTGCCTTTCCTGCAGCCAGCAAAACCAACAAAGAGCTGGTCATCCACACAATAGTCTTTAGTCCTATCAAGGTAAAAACTCACCTCCCTCTTAGGGCCCAAACGGTGAAGCAGCTCCTCCTCCTTGGAAGGGTGAGGGAGAGGATAGAAGGAAGGAAGGGTAATGGACTGCCCCAGTTGGAAGGGAGTTACCACCTCAGGCAGAAAAGCAGCCCTGGTCATGAGAACCATTCTATCAGCATGAATAGTCAAGAATGGGGGTTTTGAACTCAGAGTTTCAAGCTCACTTACCCTCCTTGCCGAGGTAATGGCAAGAAGAAATACAGTTGTTAAAGACAATAGTTTCAAGGGACACTTGTGTAAGGGCTCGAAGGGAGAACCCATCAAGTAGGTTAAGACAAGATTTAAGTCCCATTGAGGCACAATAAATGGAGTGGGCGGATATTTGTTGATAAGGCCCTTAATGAATCGTAACACAAGGGCGATTTAAACAAAGACGGCTGGTCCGGCAAGCAAAGGAACGCTGACAAAGCAGATAAATAGCCCTTCACTTTAGCCACAGCAAAGCCCTGCTGGGCTAGTGAAAGAGCAAATTGAAGGATGTTAGATAAGCGAGCCCTGAAAGGGTCAATAGACTTCTCCCCAGACCAATGAACACATTTTGACCACCTATAGGAATATATAGACTTGGTGGAGAGACGTCTGGCGGCCAAAATAACTTCCACTATGTCAGAAGGAAAAAGAATTCAGGTTGCCCGTTCAATCTCCAGGCATGAAGGTGTAAGCTCTGGAGGTGGGGGTGTAGAACCTGCCCCTGCGACTGCAAGAGGAGGTCTGCCTTGAGAGGGTGACGGAGTGGAGGGCACGAGGTGAGGTGGCGAAGATCTGTATACCACACCCTTCTTGGCCAATCCGGGGCGATCAATATGAGTTGGGTCCGGTCTTGGGGAATCTTCCCCAGAAACCGATGAATCAAGGGTATGGGAGGAAACGTGTAAAAGAGATGTGAGCCCCATCTCAACTGAAACGCGTTCCCCAACGCTCCCTGTAATGGATACTGGAGACAGCAGAATGACGGGCCGTGAGCGTTTTCGTGAGTGGCAAACAGGTCTACCCGAGGAGTTCCCCACGTCTGGAAGACGTGACGAACCACCTCCGGGTGAAGCCTCCACTCGTGGTATGCAGAGAACTACCGACTGAGACTGTCTGCACGCACGTTCAGAACTCTGGCCAGATGATTTGCCATCAGACAAATCTGATGGTCCCGAACCCAAGACCAGAGACACAGAGCCTCTCTGCAGAGACAATGCGACCCTACTCCTCCCTGCTTGTTGACATGCCACATTGCGGTAGTGTTGTCTGTCAGGACTTGAACCGACTGACCGTGAAGGGAAGGAAGGAAGACCTTGAGCGTTAAACGTATCGCCCGCAACTCTAAAAGGTTGATGTGAAGCAACCTTTCCTCTGGAGACCAAAGTCCCTTGATCTCCAGATCCCCCAGATGAGCACCCCACCCTAGAGTGGAGGCATCCGTAATCACTGTGGCCACCGATGGAGGTAGATGGAAGGGCTTTCCTTGAGACAGATTGCCCTCCACGCTCCACCAAGACAAATCCGCCGCAGCTTCTCTGTAGATCCTCACAGACTCCCTGAGATCTCCGTTGTGTTGATACCACTGCCTGCAGAGGCACCACTGGAGCGCCCTCATGTGCCAGCGTGCATGATCTACCAACAGAATGCAGGAAGCAAACAGATCGAGCAGGCGAAGGACCTTAAGGACTGGAACAACCGCTCCGCTGTAAAACAAAGGAATCATTTCCTGAATGTCGAGAATCCTTTGTGGTGGAGGGAATGCTCGACACACAGTAGTGTCCAGTACTGCCCCTATGAACAGGTTGCACTGAGAGGGCACCAGGTGAGACTTGGGCACGTTTATCGAGAAACCCAACTTGTACAACAGCTGAGTTGTAACCTGCAGATGGAGAAGCACCTTCTCCGGTGACTCTGCTTTGATCAGCCAGTCATCTAGATAGGGGAAAACTGGAATCCCCGATCTCCTGAGATGGGCTGCCACCACCGCCATCACCTTGGTGAAGACTCGAGGTGCAGTAGTAAGTACAAATGGGAGGACCGCAAACTGATAATGCTGCAACCTTACCGTGAAATAGAGATACTTCCTGTGCGACTTCAGGATCGAGATATGAAAATACATGTCCTGTAATTCGATCGACTCGAAACGCGCGTAGTGGTGTCTACCGCTTTGCCTTCAACAGTCTATACGAGTTTCTTGTCTATTGATTTTGTATCTTTTTCTATGTAATTTTAACTGAATATCATATAACAAAAAATAATTCTTTAAAAAAACAAAACAATATCACAAAAAGAAAAAAAGAATATAAAAGCTTATATATATACAAAAAAGAACAATAAAGTTATATCAGAAATACTCTATGGTTATTGGTGTTATATACAGTTGGACATTCATACATCATATAAATATATGTGGTGTACAACACTTTTGGTTTTATGTTAAAAAATAGTAAAACAATCTTTTTTATCTACTTTTTCACTTAGCTATAGACCTTTCCTAATCTTACATTTTCCCTATGTATAGCAAGTGTAACAGTATTATATAGGGGTCCCCTTTTTCAAAATATCTGTAATTCAATCGACACCATCCAATCTTCCTGTTGCAACGCTTCAAGAACCTGCACAAGGGTGAGCATCTTGAACTTCTCCTGCTACAGAAAAAGGTTCAAGATCCTGAGATCCAGGATTGGACGTAACCTGCCATCCTTCTTGGGTATCAGGAAATACCAGGAGTGGCATCCCTGACCCCTTTCCCGCTCTGGAACCACCTCTATAGCACCTTTTTTCAATAATGTTAGGACTTCCTCCTGCAGGAGAAGAAGGTGGTCCTCCGAGCAAGCCCCTTGGCTAGGAGGGTAATTTGGAGGGAATTCCCAAAAGGGTAGAGCATACCCATTCTCTACAAGATTGAGAACCCAAAGGTCTGTAGTGACTGATTCCCAATCTTGAAGAAAATGAGTAAGCTGACCCCCCACAGGACCAGCATGATCCAGAATGGTGGATCTAGGGCTGCTTTGCTGTGGTAAGAGGAGGGGGGGTAGAGGAAGAGGAGGAGGAGGGCTGACGGCCTCGTGGGCGACCTCTGTTCTTGCCCCTGTAGGATTTGTATAAGGTGTTTTGCTGCTGCTGTTGCTGCTGCTAAGGTTGTCTATAGGTCCGAAAGGACAATTCCCAAGTCCTCTGTACCTCCTGAACAATGAGCCTCTAGATTTAGCCTGAAGACCCAGAGATTTGGCTGTTGCTTTACTATCTTTAAATTTCTCTAGAGCTGCATCTGCTTTTTTGCCAAAAAGCTCAGAACCATCAAAAGGGAGGTTCAAAAGTGTAGCCTGAACATATTAGAAGAACTCTGACGTTTAAAGCCATGCACTCCTTCTAGTAGCCACAGAAGATCCCATGATTCTGGCGACAAAGTCAGCAGTGTCTAAACCACTTTGTATGACCTGACGTGCAGCCGCTTGAGTATCTTGCAAGACCTCATTAAAATTTTGTCTGCCTTCTTCGGACAACTTAGTTGCAAGCTGTTTCGCCGAATCCATTATAGCATGGCTGTAGCGACCCAAAAGACAGGTTGCATTAGTGGACTTAGGGCCATGCTTGCAGAAGAAAACACTTTTTTAGCGGACTGGTCGAGTTTCTTCGATTCCCTGCCAGCCGGAATTTGTGGAAAGGCACCAGAAGATCTTTTTGAGCAGGCAGCTTGGACCGCTAGGCTCTCACGAGAAGGATGGGATGTTAAAAAGTCTAGATCCCCTGGTGCCGCACTGTATCTCCTGGCAATAGATTTAGAAACTGCCGGAGCTGAAAAGGGCTTGTGCCAGACCTCGATTACAGGCTCAGTGATTGCCTCATTGAATGGCAGTAGAGGCTCTATAACAGAAGAAGGCGAATTAAGAACTTCCGTCAAAATGTTTGCTTTGAATTCAGTAGTGGGAAGCTGAAGATCTAAAAGTTCTGCTGCCTTTTTTATCACTGTGGTAGGGGACCACATCCTTTGAAGCTGTATCAGAGGTAGGCGATAGTTCCCACTCTGGAGACACATCAAGGCCACTTAACTCTCCAAAATAATCATCTGAATCTTGAACCACACCTTCCTCCATTTCTTCCAAAGGAAACCTCTGCTCCTCTATAACCGTCTGAGCTTCTCTCCTATACCTCATTCTAGGTACCGGCATCGGTGGAGCCAAGACCGACTCCGATGGACCCGGAGCCGGCGTCATACACGGATCCGGCAGCACAGCCTGCGCTGATGGAGGTCAAGCTGACGGCGCCGTAGATGATGGAAACGGCGTTGATGTCCACGGCGCCGGGAAATGCCAAGACGGCACCGCCGAAAGAAATGGCATGAAGGGGACCTGGGCATAGGCCTGAGGAACCCCCAGATTAAACGCTAATGGACCAATGGGACCCAAAGGTGCTCTAGAGGGGTACATAGCTCTTTGGAAGACTCCGTACATAGCATTAAGATAATGCGAGGGATCTTGACCCGGGCCAGGAAAAGGAGGATAGGCCCTGTGTAGGCATTACCGTGTTCGGGCCAGCCGGCGCCGACGGCAGAGCCAATGGAGTCACCTGCTCATCCGGCACAGGAACCTCTTCCACTGGAGCCGGAGAATGTTCCGAAGTCGGTGAATGAACCAGCGTCGGAGATTGAGCTGGAGAAGCTTGAGGAGAAGCCGATCTTGCAGGAGAAGCTAGATTCGAGGGAGAAGGAGACACGAAGCCCTTACGGCGTCTATGAGCTGGAGAGGTCGACTTCGGCGCCGCTTCTCTATCAGAATAACGTTTTGCAGAATGCCTCTTCTTCTTCTTATGCTTCTTGGCTCTCGAAGCATGTCCCGACATCGACTTCGAGCCCGACCTGGAACGAGACCTCGACCTTCTTCTACCTCTTTTCTCCTTTCTCATCTTCGCCATGAAGAGTTTGCTTCTCCCTCCTTCAATGCCTTCGGATTCATTTTCCTACAGCAGGCACATCCCTCAACGTCATGATCCGATGACAGGCACCAGACACATTCTTCATGCGGATCTGTAATGGACAAATGTCCTCCGCACTCCCTGCAGGGCTTGAACCCGGACTTCCTCAACGACATCCTTGAAAGGAAACAAGAAGAAGCACAGGAATACAGCCAGAAACACAAAGTGGCAAGTGCTAGAAAAACTGTTAGCGTCGACGGCGCGGAAAAAAAGGAACTTACGACATCACCCTGACGAGGCTCTCTTATGGCTCCAGTGATGTCAGCGGAGTTGCGAGCGGAGCCATGGTTCTGTGACGTCGTCCTCGTCGGCGTGGAGAGCTACAAAAAATGTCCAAATGCTGCTGGCGCAGGGGGATATTCACAAGGTGAGGAATCCACTGGCAGATGTATCCATCAGAATGGGATATGTTTGCAACAGATCGTAATTCCAAGTGTGAGATGTTTGCAAACAGATGGATTTGCATGGTACTCGAGGGAATGCATTTTCCATAGATTGGACAAGGAAATTTGTGATGTATGACATTACAACGCAAGATTTAACCACGCATGCTGTTACAACGCAAGTATTACAACGAAAACCTTTACAACGCATTACACTTGGGGGTGCTTGATAGTGAATAGTTTAATTTACTATTCCAACTCCAGTCCCCGTGGACACTAGGGAAGGCGTTGGATAGTAAATTAAAACTATTCCTTATCCTAGAGCACCCCCCAGTGTAATGTGTTGTAATGGTTTTCGTTGTAATACATGCGTTGTAACAACACTGCGTGGTAAAAGTTGCGTTGTAAAGGTTGCATCCCGGAAATTTGTGTATGCATTCTCACCAATAGCTTTTATCTCAAGTGTGTTGTGCAAGATAAGAAGAGAGAATTGAAAATATATTGAGCTGGCGCCTACATGGCAATGACAGCATTGGTAGGAGTTGAGCATAGACAAATCAGTTCAGTTCAAACCCGATGTCAATCTACCTTGAAAGAACGAGGCACAAATACTTCACTACAACTCAGAAGTGCCTAACCTAGCGGGACATTTTCACCACCAGCTTTGGGTGTTTGTTGAGGAGATTGAATCGCTCTTAGGGGAGTTGGAGGATAAAGCTGTGGAAGGCTCGAAACAAGTGGGCAAAATGGCACTGATTTACTCACACAAATGGAAGCACAAATCCCTAATACCCAGCCCAGGGCAAACATGCACAAATATGTGTTCACCTAGTGATTCCCCAATGGCTAATGTAGCAAATTCCCCTGGAACCAATCTCTCCAAGTACGTGATAGTACCACTGGAGCCAGTGATTATTTGCTCAAACAGGTACTCAGTCCTTGCGGACAACCATCAGTGCAATGACACAGAGGGGTTGAGAGGGGGGTCGAAGGGGAAGCCTGTGTAGCGAATGTTGATCCAGGGGATAGCCATATTGTGCTTAGGAGGCAGGGGTCCTATGGTGATGGTGATATAGACATATACTGCCAAATGCTAAACAATCTAAACATTTGGATAGATAAGCATGAGGCCCTATCGCTCTTTTTCAAGCAGGCTTGCGGAGATACACAAATACTATTGACCAGGTCTTCAGATTAATGGCAATTTATTGAAAGACGGTGATCCTCCAGAAATCACACTTATATTCCGTCTTCGTGACCCTTAAATCTGCCTTCGACATGGCCCCAGGCAATAAACTCTTGGAGGTTTTAAAACATAATGGGGTTCCCTTGACCTGATGAGCATTTTGATGCATTTACACCAAGACACGTAAGCACAAGTTTGCTAGGGCTCTCTGGGTAAGCTAACAAGATATATCGAGATACACAAAGAGATGCAACAGGGAGATGTACTCACCCCAGCTTGATTTTCTCTGTATCTCAATGTTGTGGTGGCCTACCTGCAGGATTGTAAGAGTGGCGCCCCAAGGATGGCAGGCAAAAATATTCCCCTGCTCTTGTTTGCAGATCACACCTTGTTTGTGTCTAAAGCTCCAATAGGCCTGCAGACTTTTGTTGATTGTTTTGCGGCCTTCTCTTTAGAGAAAGTGCTTGTAATAAACCATGCAAAAACTACATTTATGTCCATCAACCCACATAAGTCTTTCAGGGTATCCATAACCCTTGTGGGAAGAAACCTACACAAAGTAGCAGAATCTGACTATCTCGGCATCAGGCTCACCAGTTATATGCTAAGGTCTCCCCAGGTCAAGAAGAGTAGTATGAACTTATGTTACTACGTGTCTGGGATACAGAGAATGTATTGGGACTTGAACACTAGGCAGATTTCACCAGCATTTAGGGTATACAGCATGAAGGCTGAAGCTAGCGCCCTCTATGGAGTAGAGTTGTGGGGCTAAGCAGGGCGGCCTAGTTTGGTCATAGCTACCTAAGATCCTTGGTAACCTCCCAAAAAGTACACCCTTGCTACCTTTATGGTGGGGTGTCAAACCTATTACCCATAAAGCACAGTTAAGACCCGTCTCATTATGGCAGAGCCTTAAGTTTAAGACAGCCTTATTGGAGTATCACAATGCTCTTAAAGAAATAGTTGATCTTGATAAGAATTGCAGGATACATTGGGTATGCTCTACCAGGGACACTTTGCGCCAGAATGGCCCTGGGAATCACTGGAGAGACCACAGTTGCATACTAAGTCTCTCCAGGGAAACTTTCAAGGAAGGCCTTTTGGCCGCGCAAATGGGCCCTGAGTAATGGGAACCAAGTAACCCTAACCACAACCTTTCTGGACCTGAAAACCTACTGTGTGCATGAACCAATTCTAGATTACCTTTTGGTTCCTGCAGCAAGACTCTTGTATGTTAGTTTTCAAAATGACACATTGCCTCTTCAGTCTTTTTGTGCAAAATGGAAATCCAAAGTAGATTCGAGTATGGCCTGTAAAGTATGCCTGCAATCCGAAGAGAATTTTTTAAAACTTATTTTGTCCTGGTTACGCTCGACAAAGGTCTAGTTGGATTTTGCCAGTTTGTAGAAAGCTTGCGGGTATGCAATGACTGGTGGCTCTGAGGATTTTACGAGCAGAGACCAAAGAATCTGTTGTCTGTGCACTCGCCAAATACCTTCACTGGTATTGAAGCATCAGGGACAAAGGGGAAACAGCCTTTACACAAGCTGTTTCTCCGCAAGCTGAACCACACGTGCCTTAACCACACATATGCGTGGTTAAGGCGAGTGCATGGTCTAGATGCGCGGATGGGCGGGCACAAGAAGAGGAAGGAGCGGGAGAGGGAGCTCCGGGACCTAGTCTGGTAAGTGGGGCAGGATTTTGGAGGGGTGAGGGTACTTTTTAGGGGTGGGGTAGTTTTTGGGGCTTCGTTTGTTTTTGGGGCTCAGGTTTGTTTTTAGAGCTTAGGAGGGTCGGGATTGTTCTTAGGGTTCAGGGATGTTTTTAGGGCTCAGGGGGGATTCGGGGTTGTTCTAATGGTTTTGGGGGGGTTGGGTTGTTTTTTGGCCGGGGGGGGGGGGGTCGGGTTGCTTTTAGGCCTGGGGGGTCGGGTTGTTTTTAGGGCTGGGGGGAAGTCAGGTTGTTTTTAGGGTTTGGGCGGGGTCAGGGATGTTTTTAGGGGCGGGGGGACTGGGTTATTTTTAGGGCTCAGAACCGGGTTGTTGAATTGTGATCTTTACCACACATATCTCTTTACCAGTCACAAAATTGTGTGGTAGAGACATGTGAGATAAAGGCATGAGTGGTAAAGGAATGCGTTAAGAGGCATTTTTGTCGGGCAGCATTGTAGAGGCACACGTGGTTTACAACCGGGCCAAAGAGATGATCTGATTTGCAAGAAATTCCACATTAGTTACCAATGCTAATATCCCTGAATCAAGACCATTGTTTTAAGCTATGACATAGGTTAATTGCCTTAAAAATGTAAAGTCTGAGCAGCCCCTCCCTTTTATGACTGTATAGTGTACAGGGAGGGGGTCCTTTTATGTGATTTTGTGCTGCTGAGTGCCCAATTATATGGATTTTATGAGTTCCCATATTGTTACGATGTCTTACTTGTGATTGATTTAATATTTTTGTGTTGTAGCTACTTACCAGGATTCACATTTTATACAATCACTTTTCTCTTGTCTATTATTTCAGCTTGAGGAGTCACATGCTTGAATTCAGATTATCAAAGCAGTACTTTCTTCAACTTCAATAAAGAGTACGGTGGCAATGAGGTTTACCTTATTGCATGCATTAAGTTGTAAAGAACAATATCAGATTTTTCCGAAGGATAAAGTGACTTTAGTGCCTAACCCAAAGTTTATACCAAAAGTACTGTCTTTCCATTATTAGCAAAAGATCACATTGTCAATGTTTTTTGCAACTCCAAATTCAGCTGCAGAGCAAACTTTGCATTCTTTGGACATTAAGAAGTGTTTGAAATTGTATTTGCAAGCAATAAAAGACTTTAGAAAAACAGATTTGCTATTTGTAGCATATTGTCCAGGAGGTAAAGGCAAAGCAGTCAGTAAGCAGATTGTTGCGAGGGACATAGTGTCATGTATTAGGACTGTGCTTACAGTGGCAGCTGGCACAGGTAAGCGCGGTATGGGGGTGGAGCAGGGGGAAGTCGACGGAATAGGTATAATTAAATAAATAAATAAATAAATAATAACTATTCCGTCGTCTGTCGACTTCCCCCCTTGCCGCACCAAGCACCGGCCACCGCTGTGTGCTTATCTCAATGAAAAGACCATTGTAAATGTGAGTGAGAGCATATTTGACAAGAGCTATGGCAGTGACAACTGCATTATTTATAGGCATTTCCCTAAATGACATTTGTAAAGCAGCAAAGTGAAGAGCAACTTATGCTTTTGCAAAGCTTTATTGTATTGATGTGCAGTCCAACAAGGAGGCAGTGGTGAGTCAAGATGTGCTAAGAAATCTTTTTAAATAAGGCAAACCTTATTTCCACTGTACTCTTTACAGTTACAATATAGTACTGATTTGATCATCTGAATTCAAGCATGTGAATCTATGAAAGATCCAAAGTTGGGGAAGGAATAGTTACTTACCTGCAACTCCAGTACTCCAGCATTGGTATCTTTAATAGATTCACATGCAACCCACCCACCTTGTCATGTGCTAGAGATATATTACCTATGGTGTAGAAAATCTAACAGTTGGCATCCTTAGACAGGAGATCAGCTGGGTGAGGTGACTTTTGACTGGTTAGAGTTTGGGTCATGTATAATAAGATGGACATGGAAGAAAAGTTTAGATGTAAGGCAATGTAATGGGTTACTACCAAAGGGTTCCCAGTTTGACAACAGGGTTGAAATCAAGCATGGAATCTATAAAAGATACCAATACTGGAGATCCGGAGTTCTAGGTAAATAACTTTATTCATTCTCTTACATTCCTCCTAACGCATGGAACGACCTCCCACTCCACACCAAAGCCTCTCCTCTCTTCTTGAATGCCGCAAGAAGCTGAAGACCTGTCTTTTCTATTTACCAACCTAACCAGTTAAGGCAAGGCACACACACCTGCTCAGTGCCTGGATACTCTTGCGGGTGATAGTACGCTTTACAAATACACATAACATGTACAACTGGCAGGCCAATGCAAGCCAAGGAAATTGTGAATGAAAACACCAGTTAGTTCCTGGTGCTTTAAATGAATTCAGGTGCTGAGTCCTGGCAAACACCTGCTCAAATTAAGCACTAACTCTTGCTGATCTAGGCTCTTGATAACTGGTATTGGGCTACATGAACACTACATGAACACTAAATCAAGTTATGGGATAAACACTGGCTTTTAAAGACCCAGACTTTGTCCGATGACAACATTGTATCAAAGGAAATGAGGAACTCTGAAAGGTATTTCATTGCAAACTTTTTTAAGCAGTTCATTTAAAAACAGGAATGCTGATTATAAATTAATAGTGCACATGTGGGGCAAAGATGCAGATCATAGTAAAGGACTTACCTGCCCAGCTGAGGCCCAAGTGCTCAGAAATTACAGCCATTTTCATGTCTGCTCGGTCAGTTCCACTCAGGGAGCCTGGGGGAAACGACAGTTACTGACCGAGAAGGAAAGAATTACACCGAAATAGAGAGAGAGAGAGAGAGAGAGCAAGAGTATGAGAGAGAGAGAGAGAGATATTTACAAGAGTCTTATAGGCATTGAGTATAGAGAGTGAAAGAGACAAGAAGACAAGAGTGCAGGCAGAGTAAGAAGCTGAGTTACAAACACAGCACTAAAGATAAAGAAGGGAGGGCACTGAACGTCTACAAGAGATATGTATATGAAGAAGCAGAAACAAAGAGGAGGATATAAGTATAAAACATGAGACAGGAGAAAAGTGAAAGAAATCCCTTTATGACAGAGATTTGCTACCTTAGTATTTGCACGCATGCACATCTCAGTCAGTGTTACTCAAATCTGTTGCCCAGGCATCTTCTGTCACTGTCTGGCACCAATTCACAGATCTGCCAGTGCTCCTAATCCAATTCCAGAGGACAACTGCAATCTCAGTATTGGGAGCCATGCACAACTCAGACAGTACACCTCAATTCTAGCATACAGCATTCGTATTATTCCTACATGAAAGACTAAACCGCTCTGGCACTTCTCCATAAACCATGCATTGTAATACCACTGCTGGTCAACTAGTTAGGTCCATACAGCCTGCCCCATAATACCGAACCCCAGGACCAATGTCCTCTGTTATTCCACAACCATGACTCTTAAACTACTCTGTCAATTTCCCTCAATCCTGACCTTCTGCACTCCCTAGTGTTCCAGTACTGGGACTCAGACAGAGGTTTTGGGCCCTCAGATTGTTTTGTAAATGCACCTCTATTCTGACATGTACACAGATAAGGAGCTCTGACAAAGCATCTCAATTGTGACCTGCAGCAACCCTGCAATTCCGTTATTGGGTCTCATTTTCCTCTCTAAAAATGAATCTCAGTCGTGGTTTGCAGTGCCCTTTCCTTTTCAAGTACCAACACATTTTGACACTGTTGTGCAGCATCCCTGCTATTGAGGCCCATGCACTGCTCGGACTATACCTGCTGACTGTTCTCAACACACTAAACTCAGCGGTGCAAGCACTGACAGCCACACACAACTCTGACAATGTATTCAGTCTAGACTTCCAGTGCCTCTTTTGTTCCAGTGCTGAGACATATAAGCTACTCCACCAATCGAAAGTGTTGAAAAGAGATGAAGTATGGTATAGGACAGAGGCTCTTACCCAAGGGGCTGTCACTCAGCGTGCTGTAGCGCTCTCTTAGGGCCAGCGGTGTAAGGGTCCGTCTCCTGTCCTCACTTCCTAGACCCTGTATAAGGAGAGACAGAATCTCTCTTAGTACTGACAGTCAGTTCTCTGTAGAGGAGACAGCAAAGTAGAGGGCACATGTAGGGGTACCAGAAAGATCGGCACCACTTTGGAAAAGTGGCACTGTTCTGTGACTCCAGCAGAAAGGTGTTCCTAGCTGCAACTCCTTGGGGGGGGGGCATTTTCAATATTTCCAGTGACTGTAAGGGTCGTTCCCAATATGACTCATGGGGCAAAGATGTTTGTCCTTTATCATAGGGGGAAAGATGCTTCTCACCATGCCTCCTGGGATAGAAGAGTTGCTCTTGTTGAATTCTGGCGAAATTAGTCTTCTCACATTGACATGTGGGAAGAGGGGACTTCTGGAGAAAGTTCAATTTTGACTAGGACCAAGGGAAAAGGATGTTTCACGCTTCCTCTGCTCTCCCAGTGGTACTACTCTGCAATTCATGGGCCTTTTGAGAGCTTCTGGATGCGGCTTGCAAACTCTTAAGGAAAAGGAATTCTAGTCATTAATACTTGGAGGGAAGGGTAAAGGCCTCCTGCCGTCATTGACTACAGGGACAGGGACCTATCACATCATTATTTGAGTGAATCGGACTCCTCTTTTGACCCCCTGGGAGTAAGACTCTCTCTGCGCAACTTCTAGGGATAGAGGATTCCTAATTTGACCCATTTAGCAAAGAGACACCATTATGGTATTGAAAAAATTACTTCTGTGAGCCCCAGGGGATAGCAGCTGTCAAAGCCTGACTTGACTAGACAGGCTATATGGTAGCGTAGGGTAAGTGGTGTTGCTAGGAGCCCGGGCTACTCTTACAGGGGGACTGTTGTATGACAAGAGTGAGCTATTGACTCTGAGCCCAACAGGTATTTGACAAACGCTGCTTGGACAAATCGCAAAGCTTGTTTTATTTGATGCTGGTGCATGCTACTAACAGCTCAAATAGTGCAAACACATTACCACAATATATTGAAACCATGTTTGTGTTTAAGAGATACAAATGTTGGAACATATAAGAAGACAGACTGCAATAGAGAGGTTAACCAAAAGGAAACTGTTACTTACCCTGTAAACATCTGGTCATAGCATGCAGTGCTGCAGATTCACATGTTCTGCAAACTCCTGCTATCTAGTGTTGGGCTCAGACATTTACAACTTGTTATTCTTTGACGAATTCTCCCGAGTCACGAGGTGTATGGTGACTCTTCATGCCTGCATTGCACATGGGCACTGTCTCCATTTTAAATTGCTTTTAGTCCAGCGGGTGAGAATGGTATGGAGTGGTAGAAGAAGGTGATGTACATCTGCATTGCTAAATTAGTAAGGATAGAAGAAAAAGCTAGTCTGGGTAAGAACATTTTCTGTTCATAGCATGTGTTGCTGTAGATATACATGCTATGATTTAAGTGGTGGCTAGAGTGTGGATGGGGCAGTTTCTGAAAGAGGGTACTTGGGCCAGTTTGGTCGACTAGAGCTTGCTATGTAGCAAGAATATCCACACAGTAGTGTTTGGTACATTGTGTGAAGTTGACTAAATAGTAGCGTAAAAAATATCCGCTAATGAGATGTTGCCAGGGAAACCCAAGGAAGTGGCTTTTTTATGTGGAGTGTGTCATGGGCGGGTACAGCAAGAGATGGCGGCGGAGCAGTAGAAGGGGCGAAGTGGATGCGGCTGGTGCCCTTGTCCTTGTGCCTCTCTATGTGCTTGGGAGGCAGTTATGGCCCTGAACCCAAGTCCTCCTCAATGGTCAGCTTCCAATTAGGTGGTAGGGTGTCCACCACCCTAGGTGTTGGTTTAGTAGTGTTCCTTCCTGTATGTGGATCAATATAAAGTTGCTTTTGTTTGCATCGAGCTCTGCATGGAGCAGCTCATGGATTGGTTGCTCCGAGTTTTGGGGCTTTCAAAGCCAGTGGTCCTCGGCATCGAAGGATTAGCCTGCGGAAGCCACACCTTTGAGGTCGGCACCTGAAGGTGGTGTCAGTTACAAGTGGACTTTCGGTGCCGGTGGTGCCTTCGATGCTGGCATGGGCTTGGGCGCTGACGAGGCTAACATTTTTGTCTTGGAAGCTGGTCAGGAATGTTGTGAGCCCATGGATGTGGGGGGTGCTGACTGAGTAGCATCTTGTGAGTTCAACCTGTACTGGAGTCATGGGGGGCCCCAGAGGGCTGGCTCGTCTTTGAGGGGCTAATAGCTTGACCATCTCATGGATGGTGCAATACCATACCTCGAGGGACTTCAGTGAACTTGGTATGAGTGTCTGCTATAATCACAGCCCATGGAATTGTCATTGTGTGTTGTCCTGTTGCCTCGACTTCAAGGTGGGATTGTTACAGCTCTTCATCTGAACAGGAGGATAAATCCACCTCCAGTGATTGCTGGTAAGCCGGAATGTCTTAAGGCCCAGCTTCTTAAATTTCCTTGGGACTGGGTTTTCTTCCCTGAAAATGTCTGGGGTGTCCTCCGTGGAATGTCTGTTCATCGTAAGGTGAACCCAGCACCTGTCCCTTCAATGACAAAGAATCTTTTTGGACCTAAATACCAGGCAGGCCTCACACTTGATGTCATCATGTGGAGAGGACAAACACCAATTACACACCTGGTGACGTTCAGACCAGGAGTATTTTTCATTACAGCAGGGACCATGTTTAAACGTGACCTGTTCTCTCTCCAGCTCTGCATTCTTGAAGGAGAAAACATCAAGTAGAGGCGTCGGGCTTCTGAGCTCGAGACCCCTAGCCAGGCCAGCGGTGGAAATTCTGTTGATCCTCGGTGGCATTGAGTTCTTGGTAGCGAGTCAGCAGTAGAATATCGTTTTTTGCTCTGATCGGTGTTAAAAGAAGACCGGGAATGGCATAGAAGAGCCCCTCGATCCCGGAGCTGCAGTCATCACGTCCGAACCCTACGGTGGGAAAACACAATCTAAAATGATGTTGTGCCCATGCGCAATGCAGGCATAAGAAGTAGTCACCATATACCTAGTCACTTGAGAGAATTCTTCAAAGAAAATCAAGTTGTAAACGTCCGAGCCCAACACTAGAAAATAGGAGAATGCAGAGCATGTTTAACTACAGCAACACATGCCAAGAACAAATACATTCCAACACCACAATAACAACAATAAGGCACATTACAAAGAAACAATGAATCCACAACACAGTAAATATACAACACAACAAGACAATTCAATATGCCATAAGAAAGTGACAAACCAACTAAGCTAAGTCAGTTCAAAAACACACCACAAAAATACAATAAAAGCAATACTACACAACTTACAACACAACACAGCACAGTATCACACCAGCACAATACAGCATACTGTTGCAACTGTGAGGTGGTGTGTTAGGGGCTGTTCTAATTTTGTGTTTTGTTGTTGCATTGTGTTGGTACAGTGTTGTGGCTGTGCTTTTGTTGTGTTGTCCTGGGGTGCGCTGTTGTATTATTGCACTTTTGGGTTGTAGTAAATGTGTTTGTAAGTGATAAGAGGGTACCATGTAGTGTATATGTTGAGTCATTGTCTTTTGTTGCACTGTCATTTTGTTATTGTGTTATTTTGTGTTGACCCATTTTGTTATTTTTCGGCTTCATTGTTGTATTGGCTTACAATTTGAAAGAAATATAAGTCTGGATGTCATATGAGTTACATTTGTGATAGGAGTGAGAAGCAGCCCAGGCAGCTTCTTTGGAGATGATGCCAAGGCTAGCTGTTTGTGAAGACCTATTGCCACTGCTTTTACTGTAACAAAGTACCACCTCACCATTGTAAAAGACTCTTATTTAGTTGTTGGGCAAAAATTAACTGTAATTGGCTTCTACAGCGACTTGACAAAATCTCTAACTGAAAAGCGACTTTCCTTGTAAAAGTCTAATTAGCCTAGATATTTGAATTATGTTTTGGTTTCCAGGTCCTTTGAAAGTTTTTTGCAATATGACTAAATCTACTAAGAGAAAACCTTCACCTGTGAAAGTTCAGGTTTAAAGACTGAAGTGTAAAGACCACTTGTGAGGAGCATGATGCAGCTTTCTAGGTGTTAGACCCCATTCGGGGGGGGGCGCAGGACAAGCATGGGCTACAGGGCCACAGCTGGGGGGGCTAAGGGTAGTTTGTCTGTACTGGCCCTGGGTCCATCCTATTATGGCTCTGCGAACTGGGTCAAGTACAACCCCTTCAGACTCTCAGTGGTAGTGAAGGATAGTAGTCACATGCTTCTCAGGGAGATTAGTGTGGGAGATTTAGCAGGTTCAGTGCTCAACGAGCATCCAGCAGCACAGTAACGTGAATGTGTAGCCCAATGCTTCTCTTTGTAAAATAAAAGTATTTTATTACACTGTAAAACCCAATACTACACAAAGACAGTAACAGCCAACTGATATGCGGGTGCAAGGCTAATACAGTCATGAAGTCTGGCCCCTTTCTCTACTCCATCCTTTTGCTACCCCTCTGTTAGTCTAGGGCTCACTGGTAGTAATAATCATTGCAGGTTCAGCGTTTCCTCCTCTTTAGCTATTCGTGTCTTTAGGATGTATTTGTGGTCAATCTCTCACTCACTTTCTGGATCACAGCAGGCTGCAGTTTGGCCCGTCACTTACAGTTTGTGTTTACTGATGCAAGATGTAGTTGAGTCAAGCAGCTGCCCCACTTGGTTCAGGTAGTCACAAGCTGCTTGCCAATGTCCGGGGTGGCAAGCAGCAGGCTGATGGGCTGGATGAGGCCAGCAGCTGATGGGCCTCGCAGCTGCACCAGGCATACTTCCTGATATCCGGTAACTCATGGTGATGGTTGCTGGGGTTCCGAGGTGAGGCAATGGTGTTGTCCTCTTCAATAGTGCAGGACCTGGGCTAGGTACTTTCCATCTTTAAGGCACTTTGGTCATTGATGGCTGAGTCTAATCAAGCGAGCAGAGTCAGTGCCATGGGCATCCAATCAGTGCTTGAGCACACATGTACAACACCTACAATGCAACAGATTGGCCTAGTTCTTCTAACCTCCATTAGACTGCTGAAGGTAGTCTCCTTTTTATCAGGCATTGCTCTCTACCCCTCAAGTTGCGCCTCAAGTTGGCTAAATGTCCTCTCAAGTTTTTTCATACTGCCTTTGATCGCAGTGAATGTATGATCAAGTACTCCTGATAGAGACCTTCAAGTCTATAAGCAAGCTAATGTCTCTCCTGGGGTCAGACCAGCTGTACTGGTGTGCTTTGGGTCAGCATTAGTCCAATCTACCTGAGATGGAGATGCATGGTATGTAGTAAAAAGTCATTGTTTCTGTGGTGGCCATTGGCTTGACCTCTTTAAGAGTCATGGTAACAGAAACTCATCAAATCCAAACTACCCTGCACAGAGTTGTGTCAGTCGCTGGGTATCAGGAGCAGAGGTTCCTTCGTAGGCTCACCGCAGGCAGGCAGTGATCATCAAAAGGAGGCAGCTTTTACAGGCACCCAATGCCCTACTGCTCCACAATTAGGTTCCCCGCTGCTCACTAGACATATCACGTCGCCACACGATGTGTGGAGCCAGAGCCATTCTGCTTCCAGCTCCAGTTCTATTAGGGCCCTCAAATTCCTCAAAGGATTCCTACACTTTGGATTGCCATCCTGTGGCTGCTGGCAGGCTGACTGCAGGCTGCCATGTCCTGCAGCCCCTCTATGTCTTCGTGTAAAGGGCTGCTAAGCCATCTGATCTTCGATCTCCTTTTTGCAGTGGAGGGAGAGAGGTCACCTGTGAGCAATGAAATAACAAATAGAGCTTGGCATTGGACCATCCAGAGCACCCTACACAGCTACCCACATCCGCTCGACCAACCTTTGGGACCTAGACTCAAACAGGCAAGTCAATCATAGAGAGAGCTTTGTCAGAGTTTGCTGTAATACAGTCCATATGGGAGCCTGGAAAGCCAGTGCTTAATTTGTAAAATAATAAGTGCCAGTGCCCAAAGTGTTCCTCAGTAGCATGCAGCCAGTGCCGACAAATGTCTGGCTTGTGGAATAACAAATATGTTGAGTCTTGATTCTACCTCATGCCTCTGATCCACCACCAGACACTCCCTACCTTTTTATCAAACTGGAAGATTGTTTTTCTTCACTACTTTCTTCCTTTGTCACTGAGTTTTTGTCTTTTTCTTATTCGTTCTTTCTCCCTTTTCTGACTTTATCTCTCTTATTCTGGACTCCAAAAATGAGAGTGGATGGCGACCACCTTCCTCTCAAAAACATTTTAACATGTTTAACACAAGTGGTCTCCCTTTTGCGTAACAAGGAAGTTTCATACATCGACCTAATAACACTATAGCCATATTGCTTTTTGCTTTCAGTATTATTTGCAATCACATGCATCCACAAATGATCATCTGCTCAGTCTACAGAATGTAAGCTTATGAACGACTTATAATCAGTAAATGAAGGAAAAGAAAACGTTTACCTCTACAAAACATGGAATACTACAGCTTCAAACCATGCATACCATGCATTGTGCTTTGGCGTTACTGACTATGTTTGACGTGTAAACTGCTATTTTTCCAACATTGGATCTTTTATATATTCACAAGCTTGAATCATTCCCCGTCATCAGGCTGACAGTCCCACTCCTCAGTACTTTAAAATGACAGTATAAAGTGTTAAATAAACAGCATACAGTGTAAAATGGCCAAAGCCCTGAAACAACATTGCATATTTAGTAGCACATCCACCTCATTTGAAAGCACCCAAAGTTCAGCCAATGAGGTGGAAGCTTAAGCTCTCCTACTCCCCCCTTAAAGGCCACTATAGCTCAGGTTACTAATACAGGTCTCTGCTTTGACTTTTCAGCGAAACTTACATTGGTTACTTTCTTGATCTGCCTTGGATTTAAATCAGCTCTATCTTCGACACAGAAGTACTGTGAGTTGTTTTTAGGGAAATTGTATACATTTATGTGCCAGGGAGATAATTTTACTGGACAGACAACTGTCACCAACTGTCACAATGGCTGAAAGACACAAGAAAGCTCTTTTTAAGGCTTGCTCATTGTGTGGTCTAAAAAAGATATATATTGAAGATACTTATTTACAATGTATTTTTTGCCTGTGTCCAAAACATAAGGCATTTACATGTGACTTTGATAGGTGCTTTTCATCTAAAACTCTTAAGGAAAAAGTAAGGAGATTAGCTTTGTATCTGGTGGCAAAGGCAAATATTTCTCCTTCTAAAGGGGATGCCCCCTCTTCAGGGGAAGATTCTGTGAAAAGTGCTCCTCCACACACTTCCACGCAGGCAGCGCAAAAAACAGAGACGTACTAAGTTTCCTGAGTTGGACTTTGTTTGGAACGGCGCTTGAAGCCACCCCTTCTGCCCCTAAACAAGGAAACTATGCCTTTAATGTTTCATGAGTTTGCATTTAGGATCAGCTACTAAAAAAATAAATATATTAACCTCTTTGATGATGTCACTATCAACGACCTCATCAACACTGCCTACAAGACAGCTGACGAAGAGACCCTCAGTGTTGTCGGCAACAACACTGTATACAACGAACCCATCAACGCTTACCCCATCGACGACGAACCAATCGACAATGATCCTGTCGATGATGATCCCGTCAACGAAAAAACACCCACTGTGTCAAAGGAGTCATTGCCGTCGTCGGTGACGGTGACTACCATACCGTCAACAAGTAGACAAAATTCCGTCATTGACGACACTGTTGCCGACAACCATTCCGTCGACACCATCAAAAGCTGTTTTCCCACCTCTGCTTTCCCCACTGAAGGTATCAGCATTTCCACCAACTCAAATTTTGCAATCTGATCAGGAAGATGGGGAAAGGGAATATGGTACGCAAACTGCATATAGCTCAACACAACTGAGTTTGAAAAATGTCCCGGATTCTGGAGACGATGGAGGAAAGCGACTTTTATTCAGTCTCTGATTATCATCAGGACTGTATTAGTCATGTCTCATAGTCTTGCATTACTCCTCGACGTAGGCACTGGAAGGTGTTCGGGGGCCAATTACTTTTTTTACTACATTACAGCAAACAATGGAAACCTTTCAAAAGTTAGTACCTCAATAACCACCACAACAGCCTACTCCTTAATCAGCTAATCCTCCTCCACAGTAGTTACCACAACCCCTTACACCACCTCCAAGAGAATCACCCAGATTAGTTTACAGGGCAATGGTTTCATCAATGCCTGCAGTTATGGGCAATAGTGACTCCAATTATTCTATATAACTCTGATGTTAATAAGGAATAAGGTGAACTGCCACAGGATGATGAAGGGCAAGATGATAGAGTGATCCCTAGGGAAGAGGATATTGCACCTGTTTCTCAAGATCCAATGGACGATATCTTCAGATTTAATTCTCTTAAGGAAAGAGCTGAGAAGAAATGTAATCTTCCAAAAAAGTTCACAGACCAACCATGTTTCCTTTATGACTTTAAGGAGCAACCAAGGAAGCCTGTTAAAGCTATTCCAATTCTAGATTGTATTTATACACACGGTCTCAAGTTAATGACGAGTCCGGCTACAGTTCAGACAGTGCTTCCTCACCTGCAGAAGAAATATAAACCTTCTGAGACTGCTCCAGCTTGCCTCACAGTGCATACTAAGCTGGATTCAGTTATCTCCTCAGTGGCACAATGCCAATCTAAGACTTCACTTACACCGTCTTCCAACCCTCCAGATAGAGATAGAAGACGTATAAATAATTTAGGCAAAAGAATCTCATATATGACAGCAACACCCATCAAAACAGTCAGGCTATGGAAATCTTGCGGTTTTATGATCATCAGATGTGGTAAGATATTGTACTATTACTTGAGGTTATCCTAAAGAATAAAATGGTGACAGTGAGAGCTATCCTTAAGTAAGGAGAACTCACTCCTTTCATTATTGATGCAGCAGTGGTTGTCTCCAATTCAGGTTTCGATCAACATGCAGGAGGAATGGTGTTAGGAAGGCAAGGTTGGCTAAAGTCTACAGCCTTTCATCCTGAGATTTTGTATAACCCTTACTCTTTTTGCCAAGCATGTGGATGAGGTTCTTCAAGGTCTTAAAACAGATACAGATATAGATACTGCTAAGGCTTTGCGTCTCCTTCAGTATTGAAGATCTGGATCTACCAAAGTTTGTGCCGCTCGAATATCACAATGTTTTAGGGGAGGATTCAACCAATATGGAAGTCAGAGATATTATCCACAAAGACAACCTGGGTATGTCAAAGGATATTCCTATAACCGTAGTCAAAACCAACACTACAGGAGATCATCAGGAAGAAAGAGAAGTGCACCAAAATCACGCACCAATGACAACAAGAAAAGAGCTTCACTCTCTTCCTTCCCCCACTTTTCCTTCTCCTACACTGCCATTGGTGGGCAGAATTCCCCTGTTTAAAACTGCTTCAGGGGCTATAGCAGCAGACAAATGGGTGAGGCAAATTATTATTTCAAGACATATAATGGAATTCGTCCAGAGACTCCTGTGAACATACTCAAGAAAGAGAATCATCTACATGTGCAGAAGCTTTAGCAGGACATTCTCCTACTGTTTCTCAAGGGAGCTATAGAGATTTTCTCCAAATCACAGAGAAATTTGGAGTTTCACTTCATGTTTTTCAAGATCAAAAGGAAAATAGCTCAGTGGAGACCAATCCTAGACTTCAGACAACTAAATAAGTTCCTGAAGAAGCAATCTTTCTGAAAGGTTACTTTACATGAGGTCCTCCTGATGATGCAGGGAGGGTATTTCATGACCTTCCTGGATCTTTGAATGGGTATTTCCACATAACCATTCATCAAAGACAAAGGAAACATCAATAATTTCTAGTAGCAGGGCAGCATTATAAATTTACGGTGCTTCCTTTTGGGCTCAAATTAGTCCCTCAAAATGTTCTTAAGTTAGTGCCTTGCTTCAGTGGCTGCCTCCCTCAGACAGGAAGATCATCAGGAGTTTCCATACCTCAACGACTGGGTCATTAAGGTTCCATCACAGGAAGAGGCAAGAAGGTCTACGATGGCCTGCATCAATCTGTTTAAGAAACTAGGCCTCACGTTAAACAGGGAAAACATTTAATTGGAACCTCGAACAAAAATTCAGTTTTTGGGTGCATTACTCGACACGCAACTGGGAAAGGGTTTTCCATCTTAGGAAAGGGTGAAGAGGCTGCAAATTATGGCAAGAGACATCTCTATAAAACAATCAATAACAGTTAGACAATAGACATCCCTATCTGGCCTAATGGTGTCATGCATTTATTTATTTATTTATAAAGTTTTAGGCGTTGTTCCTTTTTGCAGGCTCAGCATGAGGCCTGTTCAGAAAGAACTCGACTCACAATGGAAGCAAACTGAGGAGTCTTGGGAGGATACCGTAGAAGTCACAAGGGGGATCAAACAGGCATAGTTCTGGTGGGTGCTTCCAGAAAATCTGAGCGCAGCACTGTCTTTCCTCTTTGTGTCAAACAAGATGATGCTTACAAAAGATGCATCCATGGATAGATGGAGAACTCACCTGCAGGAACTCTCAAGCAGATGCCTATAGTGAGATGTGGAAAAGTCACTTCACATCACTTTTTTGGAACTATGCGCCATTTGACTAGGCCTGCAGGCAATTCTACCCAGCCTAATAGGTCAGCCAGCCCCAGTCAGAACAGACAACACAACATCCATGTTCTATATAGCCAAGTAAGAAGGAACTCAATCCCTCTTAGAAGAGGCACAACAGCTCTGGAATAAGGTCGTTTCTCACAAGATTGACATCTCTGTGGAACATTTGCCAGAATGATCAGGTGGATGAACTCAGCCCGCAAATGTCAATTGTCACAAGTGGGAATTCGAACAGAAGCAGGCAGATTATATTTTTGATCAATGGGGTCACCCCACAATCGATCTGGTTGCCACTCTGTGCAACAGGAAATGCCCGTACTTCGCAAGCAGGTTCTGGCATCCAGAAACAATGGGCAATCCCTTTTCGATCAGTTGGTCTAAGATATTTGCCTATGCCTTTCCTCCTTTTCCCCTTATCCTCCGGGTACAGGTGAAGGCGAAGCTAGAGCATTGCATTCCAATCCTCGTTGCTCTGCTGTAGAAAAGCCAATATTGGTACAGTGAGCTGCTGCAATCATCTACAAATTCAGCCATTCCTCTGAAAGTATAGGCCACAATTCTGTCCCCGCATCACACAGAGAATCTCCATCATGATCCCAAGTATCTGGACTTGACAGCATGGAATCTGATATCCTAGCTTTGGGGCATTTGGATCTGACAAAAGAATGTAGAAACATTTTGGCACAAGCTTGAGATCCAGCCACCACAAAGACCAACAATGCCAAGCGGAAGCATTTTTGTATAGGTTGCAGGAATAACGGTCATCATCCTCTGAAAAAAAAAACCTTGTCAAATCATCCGTATTTGTTGAACCTAGCGAACAATGGACTTAAATACTCTTCTGACAGGGTTCAGCTGGCTGCAATTTCGAGATTTAGGCGAACTGATTGGTCAACATCTTCTCTGTTCTCTGAAAGAATCATAAAACAGTTCATAAAAGGGCTTTTAGAGCTTTTCCACCGTTTTAACATCCACCACTTGCATGGGAACGTAATACTTTCCTGAGTCAGTTGATTCTGCCTCCTTTCAAAACAACACATAAGGCACATTTACAATCGGTCTCACAAAAGACAGTGCTTCTACTAGCATTAATATTTGCGAGGAGAGTGGGAGAGATTCAAGCATTTACCCTCAAGGAACCATTCCTTAGGTTTGCAAAGGAAAAAATAATCTTGAAAGCCAACCCCAAAATTTAAACCTGAGGTTCCTACTGATTTTCATTTGAATTAACCTGTCATTTTTCATTTTTTCTGTCCAAATACGTCTACATCAGCAGAAATATCATTGCATTTATTCGACCTGCATAGATGCTCAAGTACTAAATAGACAAAACAATGGTCATACATACTTCAGACCAGTTGTTTGTGTCTTTTGAACAACCAAGACCAGGTTGTCCCCTGTCCAAGCAGGGGTTAGCTCGTTGGCTCTCCGCCTGTATTTTCTTCTGTCAAGCCAAGGTCAAGCGCCCACTCCAGGAAAGAGTGAGGGCAACTTCCACCAAGAACATGGCATCTCCTGTGGCACTGTATGGTTGGGTGTCCTTAAAGACAACCACCGTGCAGCTACAAGAAAGAGCTGGCACATGTTCATGAAGGACTACAGACTAGACGTGGATGCAGAAGCTGACACAGCAGTGGGACAGGTAGTTCTGAGAAACCTGTTTGATAAAGGTGAGCCTGCTCCTATTGGTTATATTTTATAATGTGTACTGCTAGCTTTTCTGATTCAAGAATGTGAATATCCCGAACCTGATTCACAAAGGTAAACTGAGACGAAAGCCCTACTTTACGTATTCACAAAGGGCATTCACTACTCATAAATGCCCTCTGTGAATATCGAAAGTCTGACTTTAGGACCTTTGGTATTCACAAAGGGCGTTTACAAGTAGTAATTGCCTTTTGTGAAAACCAAAAGTCGTAAAGTTCGACTTTCGTCTCAGTTTACCTTTGAGATTCGGGCCCACTATGTTGTAGAAGAAATTTGTTATTTACCTGTAACTCCAGTTCTACAACATTTATATCTTTTATATATTCACATGTGGCCTTCCCTCCTCCCCTTGCAGAGGCTCATCTAATATTATTCTCGTATTTAAATCTATATAGGGACAAACAATAGGGATAATTATTTTTACATTTGATATAATTACTGTATAGGAACACTCCCTGACCTCTCTCCATCCACTGGCTAAGACCCTCTTTCCTTGAAACCATGATTGGGTACAGGAGTTGTCTGACTCATGTGCCTGACCATGGTTTCAAGTGAAGAGGCATGTTGCATATTTTTTAGTCCATACATATGTTTTTTTTATTATACTAGCAACTGTCTTCTCACATTAAGGTTTATGTGATTCCAGAGGTCATTGTTTATGTAGTGCATCTTCTGAATGTATGAAATATTATTAGTGGAGCTCAATATCCTATTTGTGAGCAAACATGTTTGTTTATTGATTTACCTTAAATAAGTATAGTCCCTTTCTATTGCCGAATGGGTGCAAGCAAGTGCATTCCTAGTCGTTATGCATACTTATATGCATACACATTACCCATGGATGCTTTAATATGTAATCAAAGTTACATGAACAAAGTTATATTCAAGCACTGTATCCTTGGTACTGGTAAAATTGTATGGGTGAGTAAATCTTAATGCTGGAGTAATTTGATTTGTTAGTAAATCTTATTAAAAGTGTAAATTCACATTTTGTGAATACAAAATAACATATAAACTTAGCCTGTCTTGATCAGTTCGTATGTGAAGATGCAGGAGTAACACAAGGGACACTGAGAAGCTACCCTTGCTACATGGTGGTGTTAGTACACTGTTACCTGTGTAACTGGTCATATATATGCACCAGTTTCGGCAATACATACCTTATTACATGCTGGCATGCTGACATTCAGGTGACAGAGGATATGCTGAGAGTCCTCGTACTTCATCGCCTTACGGAGGAAAGAGAGAGACCCACAACCTTCTCGGGAGCTGTCTCTCACCTAAAGAGAAACCCCACAGAAGACAAGGGGGCAGAATCTTTGCTTAAGGATTAGACACCAGGGACACCAAAGTAACCAAAGGTTGAGACAGACACACAATAGCACAGCACAATGCTCAAAGCCAGAGCACACCATAGAGCAAAATACAGCACGTAAGAGCACAGAGGAACACACACTGCTACGAAGAGTTCGCAGAAAGGCAAAGACATATGAAGAGGCGAAATACAGGTCAAAGCTTGCAGCAGCCCAAGGACAGCTTCAGCAGCATATGGGCACACCTTACAACAGTTCGTAACAGATGAAAGGCAACAGGCCGAAGCACCAAGACTACCTCAACAACACAAAAGTCTTAACACAAAACAGCTTAAATACCACAAAAGCATTTTTAGAACAACCTAAAAGACAACTTTTGCCAGCAAAAAGACAACTTACAATAGCAAAAAGAAATCACAGCAGAAAAATGACAAATAACGTTAAAGACAACATGAAACAGCACAAGAACTAATCGCAGCAGCTTAAAGACAAAAAGCAACAAAAAAAGATAGCTTGGAGGAGAAATAATATAACACTCAAAAGCAAATCTACATGCTGCGGCACAAAGATAATTTGCATCAGAAAACAAAAGAATGTGCAGTAACACAAAACTCTGAAAACATAGATGAGACTGCTTGTAACAATACATATTTTGCTTGGCACAACGAGAAATAATTTAAAAATACTGAAGCCACTCAGCTTGGAACAGAACAAAGACAACCTTCAACAGTGCAAATACTACTCACAGCAAAATAGTATACTCTCATGAGTACATGGGCATCAAACGTGGCACAGAGACAATTCATACCAACATAAAAGTAAATTGCAGCAGCAAAAAATAAGTTTCAACAGCTTGACAGAACACCACAGCAAGATGACAGTATGCACCTTCATTGAAGGATGCAGAGATGCAGCACATTATGCACACAGAGAAAGCAGCACAAAGATTAAAATAAATCAGAATCACAGCTCGAAGTGCTGGTAAACGACATTCCTGAACACTACTGAGACAGCTCGCAACTGTACAGACAGGACGCACACAGCTCCCAACAGCATAAAAACACAGCATACAACAGCACAAAAACAAAACATTCAACAGCGTGAAAAAACATCAGTGCAAAGACATGGCTCAACAACATTGCACACACAACTCTCAATACTGTGGCATGAAAGCTGCAGAAACAAAGCACCACAATCACAAAGCTCCTCAAATATTCAGCTCACAATATAAAAGTGCAAACAAAGACGCAACATCCAACCACGAAGATAAAGTATGTAACAGCACAAGAACAAAACTAACAACAGTAAAAACTCAAAATTATAACATCACAAACACATTGCTTGAACAAGAGAACCCAAGAAGAACACACATCAACGCAGCTCACAGCAGCATAAGGATCATAGTCCACTCATTATACACAAAACGTAGTTACAACTGCACAAAGGCACATTACATAACAGCAAATATGCAGCATACACCATAAATATATAGCTAAACACCCATGGATGGATAATGCAACAGCAGAAAGCCACTAATCATAAAACTACTGCAAGGCAACACATGACACCACGATGTCGCTACTCACAACATAGATGAGATATGGCTCCAAACAGCACAGAGGGACACTTTACAGCAGTACAGGGACACAGCATATAACAGCACTGCAGCATATCTCATGACGTCATAAAAATACAGTATGTAACTGACAGCACCACCACACACCTAGTATCACTGAGGAATCACCTTTACCAACGGCACAGCGCCATTAGACAGCAAAATGATATTTAAACGCATTATTATCATACAACACATATAAATTGCATGACCAAAGAGGCAGAGCAAAAATACTCACAGCAACACCACAAAGATTAATAGTGTGCAACCGTACTATGGCACATAATCAGGCATAACTACGACACATAATGAAACAGCTCCAAAGTAAGCATTAGGGCAGCACAGATACACAACAGGTAATAGCACCAAAACACCAATTTTAACACTACGGCAAAATTCACGTCTGGTGGCTTTCTGTGTGACATACTGATAGTAAATAAGTAACACAAAGACAACTCACGAGAGCACAACCATGCACAATGCGCCTTAAGGGCTGATTATTAACTCTTATACATGTGTGATTTCTCTGATTTCCGCAATTCACCCGGTTTCCTGGTTCTGGAAATGAGGTATCTTTGCATTAACTATGAAGCTTTGTGTGAACTATGAAGGTTGGTGGCTCTCTGCTGAGTGACAGGAGCCTAGAGAATCCTGTGCAGGTCATCAGTGGGATCAGACATGAGAGAGCTTGGAGGTGCAGTCCGTCAAGTTAATGCAAAAAGACACACAGTACAATAGAACAGCGACATCAGCAGCACAACCGAGCCGACAAATAGCAAAGGCTTAACAGACAACAGCACAAAAAGGCAGAACGCAACAACTGCAGACTGTGCGTCAATGCACAAGGACAGCTTGCGACACCGAACAGAGAAACACAGCTTACACTATTGCAGAGACACAGCACACATGGTTGCACAATATTGCAGAGGCACAGCACACAACACTGCAGAGACACAACATACAACATGGCTGACCTGAGGCAACACCGCACTTGCTCTGAGCTGAGGCACGCCACACAACGCAGCTCCGAGCTGAGATACTGTACAACACACGGCAGTGTCTATGACACAGCAGCACCCTTCCGAGCTCCTCCTCCGGCCTCGAAGGGCGGGTATTTACCTTCACAGGGATGGCGAGCCGGTTCTCGCGGAAGGCCTGAAAGTTAAAGCTGCGCTGTTGGGTTGCTTTTTTGAGAGGCACCAGGTTCCCTGACAACTCTACGAAAAGCGGCATCCCCTCCAGGACCTGCAGAAAAGCAGAGGCATGTTAGAGGCCTCTGACAGTTTCACTCACAGAAAGAGAACACTGCCGCGTCCACGGGGACCCGCTGCCGCAGTGGTTGATTCCCTGGTTACTTACCGGTAATCTTCATTACTCCAAGTGTTGTTTTCCTCACCACATGAGTAACAAAGTGAGCTTCAGCTCCACACCAGAACCCTCCAAAGCAAAGTTAGCATTCCATGCCTCCCATCCCTTCCCAACATGTAATGTATGTATGTAATGTAATGTATGTGTAGTTGTAAAGCGCACTGTTACCTCGTTACGTGGCGTCCTGGTGCTGTATACCGCTGGGGAACCAGTCCTGGCTTTCCCTGTGAGAGGGCACCCCCAAGGTGAAGCCAGGCATCCCCGGCGCTGCTGGGGCCGTTGTGGAGATTAAGCAATCTATTGCCCAGAGTTCCAGAGTGGGACCCATGATTAGCGTAGGCACCTAGGCGAGAATTATCAAGTCCGCGGACATTGACCCAAGACCCTGCCGCGTCGGGAATTGAACCCATAGGAGGGAGGCTGCCTGCAGCTGCTTCCTGTTGTAGAGAGGACGACGCAGACTGACGACGCGAGACGGGCTGGCAAAGGTAGGTTAACTTAACTTTTTTAATTTTTTTATTAAACCTCCCCTGTGTGCGACCCCCTCCACGCACGCCCCCAACCTGTGAGTCATACTGGCTGCGACTGACCACCTGATTGTCCGTACCGACCAGAACATGATACCCCCGGAGAACAGGAGCAAACTCCAGACAAGCCAGATGTACGGCCTTCATGACCCGAAAGTTGGAGGAGCATCCCGCCTACAGGCGATCCCACCGACCCTGAACAGACCGAGAATCTTAGGTTGCACCCCAGCCCAGGAGGCTGGCATCAGATGGGAGCACCCAGGAAGAGGATACCAGTAACAGAAGACCCTTGGAGAGATGGGACTCCACCAACCCCCAACCCAGATCGGAGTAAATCTGCGGGGGACACAACCACCGGGAAATCGTAATCCTCTGAACAGGGAGCTCACAGGGACAGAATATGGTTTACTAATGGGTACAAATAGAGGCATGCCCATGGAAGCACATTGATAGTTGCCGGCATCAAATCCTGCACCCTCAACCACTGATGGACAGGGGCGCAGTTCTGAGCCAGGAGACAACCCAGGTCCCTCCATAAGGTAGTCCTCCGCTCCTCTGGCAAGCAAAACATCCCCCGGACCAAGTCCAGGCGACCCAGATGAACACCAAGACCTGGGAAGGCACCAGGTGGGACTTCTTGTGGTTGATCAGGAAACCATGAATGGACAGGACCTCGCAGACCCTCTGGACGTGAAGAGTCCCGGTAGAAAAAGAAGAGGCATAGATCAGCCAGTAATCCAGGTAGGGAAAACCCCTAATCCCTTCCCTGTGAAAGAACACAACCAAGGAGGCCAAAACCTTTGTGAAGACACTTGGGGCAGAAAACAAACCAAAAGGAAGTACCAACTGGAAGTGTCTGCCCCCACGTAAAACCAGAGGTAACGCTGGGAAGACGGGTGGATGGGGACATGGAGGTAGGCATCCAGGAGATCCAGTGAAGCCACCACCTCCCCCTGAACCAGCAGCAGGAGGATCTCCTGCAAAGAGAGCATCTTAATTTAACATGGGGAATGTAAGAATGTACCTGTTTCAAATCCAACACTGTCTGGAAGTCCCCAGAAACCTTCCTCACCAGAAACAGGATGGAATTAACACCCAAGCCCATCTGACAAGCTGGAACTGAACGAAAGGCCCCTTCTGAGAAAAGATCCTGAGCACCAGCCAACAGAACCTCCCTTTTTCGTGTTGCCGAAGGCGGGGGAGTGACAAGGAAAGCATCCTGAGGGAGGGAGTCAAACAAGATTAAGTAACAGTTCCGTACAATCCGTAGGTCTCACTGATCTGAGATTGAGGATTCACAGGCAGCGAAGAAATTCAACAGCCGCCTTCCCACCGGAGCACAGACAGCCGGTCCAAGGATAGTCAGGATTTTTATGCGTGGGTAGAAGTAACCGGCTGAGACCAGAATTTGTTGAGAACGTGGTGCCCCGGCAGCGACCCCGACCTTGAAAGGGCATGCCCCCCCCACATCCCCCCACCCCCCCGGGGAGTGGAAGAAGGAGCAAAGAACCTCCTGGGACCAAAAAAACAGCCACAAGAAGAATGGATTGGAGCTAACAGCTTCCTGTCCTCGGCGGACTTCTTAACCATCTCCTCCAGGGAATAACCAAACAGTTTTGTCCCTGCAAAAGGAATCTTCATAAGGAATGCCATCTGGGCCTTGTCCGCTTTCCTGTGACAGAGCCACACCTGGTGACAAGCCTGAATAGCTGAACCTCCAGCCGAGGCCCCAGAGGTGTAAAAGGAGATGTCAGACAACAGCTTTGTCTGCTGCTCCATGATTGCCAGAGTAGGAAGGACGTCAGTCCACTGTTCCAACAGTTCGGCCAATGATTGAAAGTCCTTCAACAGAGATAGGACAGTGTCAGACAAATAGGCGGAAGCCCTAATGGAGAAGTTGGCAGCCGCATAGGAACGCTTAGCAGCAGCCTCAACTCTCCTATCTACCGGACTGAGGGAGATGCATCCTCTGAAATGATGAACACTTGAGATGCCAGACCTGCCATTGGAGAATCAACCTTCACGGAAGAAGGAAAATCCTTCGCAAAGTCCTGTATGGCATAGCGTTTGGATAGGTAACGCAGGAAAGCCTGTTTGTCCACCTCTTGCCACTCATTGTAATCATCTTTTTTACAGAAGGATGTAGAGGCAAGGACTCTGGCTCCTTTAGCTGATATTGCATGAAAAAATACTCTGTCAGCTCATCGACAGGAGGAGCAGGGAAGGCCATGTTGTCCTTGATGTGCTGAAGAACTTCTCTGAATTCCTGGCCCTGCACATAACGACCCCTGAGGTCCTCCTCCTCACCCTCAGTGCCTGGGAGAGGGTCCAGTCGCTGACGGTTAGGGGAAGAGGGGTCCTGCCCCCCCTTGCGCTATTCAAAGACTCCTGCCACCGCAGACTGAATCATGGGCTGAATTGTCTGGAGAGACAGGGACGCAGCTGGGAGCTGCGCTCCACCATTACTAGAGGATCTTCACCAGGCTCCATTGCTGGGACACAGCAGGAGACAAAACAGCAGGGAAACAGCAGCAAAGCACTGCAAAAAGCCATGCAGAGGACTAGAGCAATCCTCCCTATGTACCTACTGCTGTCGTAATTGTCAGGCGAGATAGCGTATAACTATCAGCAGCACACATAGCCAGGCAACCCTCACTCACGGGAAGCCGGCCATGCGAGACACAGCCCCCCTGGAGGCCGGATAGACCTGGAGATTCAGAACATCGCAAACCTCCATGGCCGCTGACAAATTCAAAAGAAATGCGATTACTGCCCCCCCACCCACAACAAAGTGGAAGAGCAGGAGCTGAGAGGTAAGAGACGAGTCGCCTGCACCGCGTACAACTAGACACTCCAGCCTACAAGGCAAGCCTCGCGGAGAGGCCAAGCGGCTCGTAGCCGCTCGCATCTCAGATGGCTCCACATGCCTGTGTCCCAGATGGATATGATACGTAGGCACAACCAGACAGTCCACTGGGCTGGAGCTGTATAGCAAAAAGGCTGAAGGCGCTGGTGCAGATAAAACACTTGCGTTCTAGAAGGAGACGAGACACAAGGACATAAGAAACCCCACCCGGGCTACCAGAACAAGTGCCATAATTCCATTCCAAGAACCGCACACATAGGGTCGCTACGGGCGCCGAGCCCACACACCCCCATGGCTCGCTAGTGTAGAACATCTCCGCTTAAGGGGGGAGAGAGAGGGGGCACACCCAGGAAATGGGCCCGCTTGAGTAGGGCCTCCACCCCAGGGTTGTGGATCCTGCTAGAGTAGAATCTTGACTTACCTGAATATGCGCATTTGGAGAGTCCAGCGCAGAACAAAATTAACAGGTAGTGGGATGGGCCGACTCTCCTGACTGATACTAGGTCAGGGGTGACGGTGGTCAACCATGTTGAGGAGGGATGGGAAGCATGGGATGCTAACTTTGCTTTGGAAGGTTCTGGTGTGGAGCTGAAGCTCACTTTGTTACTCATGTGGCAAGGAAGACTTATGAGTAGGTAATGCTGTGAAGCTATATGTCAAATCGCTCTCAACTAGAACACACAGCACTTAAGAGGTCTTCTGCAGTACAGTCACAGCACCACATTTATGTCTGTGATCCCTGCTGCAGCTGAGCGAAATGTTTATAGGCATACTAGACCACCAGATGAGCTAGAATTCTGGTAAACCTTTTGCACCTGAGTGAGGAAGCTTGCAACTGAGTGATCCTAAACCCAACCCGCTCATCCCTCTACAGCACAGTGAGATCTCCAGCAAATCATTGCAATGTTCTGCATTTGACTGGGATCTTTTAAGAAACATTTGAGTGGACAAGCAAAAGAAATGGTTACTTACTTGAAATCCTAGTTTTCAATTATGGGCCTGAATAAGAAAGATTCGGTGGAGCAGGATTTGCATGTGGAATTAATTCCACTCTTGCCCATAAAAATGGTAGGGAATACGACTCCTGCACTTTAGAGGGTTAAATCTCCCACCTTATCCAGGACAGGAATCGGCCAAGAAAACATTTGTGAAAACTCAGGCAAGTGTGTTGTTATGAGCATTGTGTCCCTGCCATCCTACTCTCAGACATTGGGAGCAGAGTTCTTCCCACAAAACAATATCTCCTGCTGGTGTAATGTTACATGTAAATACATAGATTTATGAGTGCAACTGTGGTTGTGTGAATGAACCACAGTAATTTGCATCTGTAAATTAAGCCATTTGTAACTTGAGCTAACAAATGCAAATGGATTTGTGACTAGGGCACCTAAAATAAATAAAAGAGAATCTTTCAAAAGCAAATTTGGCAAGTGAAAAAAAGGCTACAGGGCTGGAAACATTCTTCACAGATCACGCTATACAAAAACAGAAAATCGAAGAGAAGTTAAATGCCAGCATAGTGCATTGTGGCTTCTAACTTCCAGATGGTGCATGGCTGCCAAAAAGCATTACCATCTTCCTAAATTTACGGTTACCAGCGGATCTGTTTCCCATATTTTTTTTTTTTCAGAATATGGATAGTCGGAAAGGAAAAGTTACTTTTAAAAAAAATATCTTTATTGGCATTTTTTAACCTATGCAGAGGGTATATCTTTTATACATATAGTGAAACATTTGAGCAGAAAATATACATTTCCAGCCTCCATTTGGAGGATCATCAGACAGCAAATTATCTTTTCAGCCTGTTCCCTCGGAATATATAACATAACATTCTTGGATAATGCCTCCTTTGTCAGCAGAATCTCTTAACTCCCCTATATACCCCCTCCCTTCCCACCCTCTTCCGCGTGTCCGTATGTCTACACTACTCTCTTCTTGACTCCTGTTTGTGGCTCATCTCGCGTCCTACTCATGGTTCATAAGGCTGTTGTTAGTCGCTACTCTATTGTCTATGGGGGGGGGGGTCCCAGCATCTGGATTCGAGGTCAGGGGTGCTCCGGGTAATTATGTTTCACCTACATCTCTTAAAATTGCCTCCCAGGCATGTAAACCATCTTCCACTTTCTCATCATGTCTCATTTGTTTCTATCAGTACGCCTCTGCCCTTGTTCATTCCATCACCACCCCCTTTTGTACCGCCTTGTTCATTCATAAACACCTTCACCCACATCACTACTCTTGGCGGGCAGTGACTCATCCATGATATGGCTACTCGACGTTTTCCACGTACAAGCCCTAGCATCACGAATTTCCAACTGAGGTTTTTAGTTTTAGGATTAGGAAGTAAACCCAACAGGACCGTGCGAATCTCCCCAGGAACCACCCATCCCGTAGCCTCCTTTAGTTTGGCTAAAATTTCGGTCCAGTAAAGGCCCATAATTAAGCAAGACCAGGTCATATGTATGAAATCCGTGTCCGCTTCACCGCAGTGGGGACAACGCTCCGAGTAATTTGGGTAAATTCTATTTAGTGTTTTGGGGTAAGGTAGGTTTGGTGCACAAAGTTGTACTGGATAAATTTAAACCACATATTCGAGCTCACTCGTTTATTTTAATCCAATCATTTGCTGTTAAAGGAACTTCCACTACTGCTGCCCATCGTGTCTGAACAGCGAGTATCTGGGTCATCTTATCTTCCCGGATTGCCCGGTGAGAGATAAGTCAGCATCCCCGGGTCATGTATAGCATTACTTGCAGTACATTTGTAACAGGGGGTTCTTCCGGGAACGAGGACCATAGCTCCCGGGCTACTTGGGATATCTTCCTATACTGCAAAAACTGCCAGTTTCTCAAGAAAAAGGTGGTCTATGTGTGATGTATTGTTCATTTCCAAAGAGGTCACCCATTGTTAGGCATCCGCCTTCCTTCCATCCATAGACAGACATCGAAGCTGCAAAAGGAAACGCTACGTAATTGTAACCATTAGTTAATAACTTATAGTTTTTTAAATTCACTTGCTGTGTTCTCTCCTGCCATGCCATAGTGTGTTGTTCTGAATATTAGAACTTATTTTTCTCTAGTCTAAAGAACTTCATTCTTTTTGTGCATAAGTGAAATGAGTCAGGATCGAGTCTCCAGAACTCCACAATGTACAGAAGCGCAACAAACACCCTCTTGACTTTACTTCCCCTTTGGAAGAGATGTCTCTGTGTATGGGCATTAAAAATGTTTATATAATCTTTATATTCGAGTTCTCCTGCTTTCCTGCCCCCGAGGAAGTGCGGAGATTTCATGTGATTCCACATCACTACAATGTTCAAAACAGTTGTTACAGGCAAGTCAAATTTTCTGTTTGCAGCAGGCATTGGTTTAGAGCACATGCTGTGTATAGATTGTAAAGCTGGACCCTTTCCCTCTAACGTTGTGGGAAGAAGCAGATAACGTTTTTTAAACTGTCTGACCAACTTGTGTTTTTTTCTATTTTGAATATCCATACAAAATATTTGAGACTGTGTGGACCGACATCTGAGTTGTTATTTTACAAATATCAGTCAAAGGAATGTTTCTCATGAAAGCCTTGTTGCTCCTTTCATGCAAGTAGAATGAGTTCACCAGCCTACCAAACACCTACACTCTGCCTTAGTCTCAATTGCACACATACCCCGGATCTACAAAAGCTATACTGGTAGTCACTAATTCTCCTACATCACTACCAAGACATGGAACAACGTCCCTCAACACATCAGAGCCTCCTCCTCACTTCTTGAGTTCCACAAGAAGCTAAGGACCTGGCTCTCCATATAAGCACTGCTTACCCACTTGCTCAAGTACCTGGATACCCTCTCGGGTGATTAGTGTGCTATACAAATCAATATAACATAACACTGAATGCAATTTGGACTCGTATCTGTCCCACACATCAGATGGATGAAAGGCTGAGTGGGCTGGTACAGACACACAATTATGAACTGCAGATCGCAGTTTATGCCAGAGGAAAGCATGATATGAAATGTGCCATACTGCCTGTCTCCACAGTCACACACTTTTAGCAACAGGTCTAGGTCACAAGTGACCTTCTCACAGTGGACATATTCAAATGCAGAGACAGACCCAAAAGGTTCAACACAACGAGTAAGGATGTCACTAAAGCGATTGTGGAATTTTGCAACTCAGTTGCCCCAATGCTGAAATGTCAACCAGATCTGGCTTTCATAGGAAGTCACCCTTCAAAGTAAGACACAGTAGACAGATCAGGATACTCAGGTTGGGATCCTGTAGGTTAAAGCAGAAGGCAGGTGCTTCTGTGGGGCACAGAACCCCTTAAATCTAACCCAGGCAGAGCAAAGCTCATGGAGAGGGAACCACTCAATAAGTTGAAACTTGGGAATGCACCCCATGTTCTGTGTCACCATTGTAGCGACCAGCCAGTCAAGCGCACACAACAATTGTAAGGGTATGAGTATTCAAGGTAGGGTGTTCAAGGATAGGATCACACACGATTTTCTTTCTGTCTTAGTTTAATGGGTATGTGAGTGGTCCTCCTATCAAAGGAGACACCACCAAGAAAGAAAACCAGCCGACACGTGTTTCGTCACTTAGGTTGTTAACCCAATGACTCTTCAGGGCTGAGAGGGTGTGATATATCGTCATATCGGGAGACCGGTTATAATTCCGACCCGGTCCTGATGGGGTGTTTTTGTATATTGTGCAGGTCCGCACAAAGTATCTTTAGCTAAAGGGTACAAAGCTCGTCTGTGAACAAAGGCGGGTAATACCTTTGTCACTACTCTTCGGCATACCGCCGCTCGTGTTCCTGACAATAGGCATTACCCGCCTTTGTTCACAGACGAGCTTTGTACCCTTCAGCTAAAGATACTTTGTGCGGACCTGCACAATATACAAAATCACCCGATCAGGACCGGGTCGGAATTATCACCGGTCTCCCGATACGACGATTTGCATACCTGGCCCCCAAGCTCTGGAACTCTTTCCCCCTTTCTCTTAAAACTTCTAACTCTTTGACCCTTTTTCGTAAGTCTCTAAAAACTTGGCTTTTCCCCCAATCTGGTTAGTCTTTCTGTCCCCTCTACTTCCAACCAGCGCCAGGAAACCCATGGTGTCAGTGCGCTTTACAAGCACCCCTTACAATACAATACAATACAATATCACACCCTCTCAGCCCTGAAGAGTCATTGGGTTAACACCCTAACTGACGAAACACGTGTTGGCTGGTTTTCTTTCTTGGTGGTGTCTCCTTTGATAGGAGGACCACTCACATACCCATTAAACTAAGACAGAAAGAACATTGTGTGTGATCCTATCCTTGAACACCCTACCTTGAATACTCATACCCTTACAATTGTTGTGTGCACTTGACTGGCTGTTTGACTTATCTTAAGAGTTAGTTCCTACACCCTTTGGGTTCAGAGTTTTAGGGTTCTCTCTGTACAAGCAGCACCAACCAATACTACCTTTTTCGTGACCACTCAACCACTACATGTTGTGCGCCATCCAATTTCTGAACACTAATAACCCCTCGCTGAACCGTAAACCATTGTAGCAACCAACAAAGGCCAATAAACATTGTGAGGTCACTGCCATTTTGAAGCTACACATGCAGCATGCCAGGCAGGGGTGGCCAGCAGTGCTGACCAAGTGGCAACCATTCAGTGTCTGACCAACCCAAGTGAACTAGGGCATACTCTCCTACACCCACACCCCACACTGACAGGAAGTGCACGGCTCAAACCCTGCTTGCCTGCTCCAGACAAGAATAGCACCCATATCCCCACTCCTGTGACCAACAGCACTGCTGGATGCAGCCATTAGGCAACAACTGGTAGTCAATAGGAGACCAAGGGAATGCTGCCATTACGGGGGCAGACAGAAAGGTCTGCTAAATCATGACTTTCTGCTAAGAAAAAGATTACAAAAAAATAAACCAGAAAGTTCCATGCACAGGCTGAAGCACAGCCACGGGGAACAGTGAAATGACAAGTACATCACATACAATGCAGGCATACAAAACAAGTCTCCTTTTGTTGGGAAGTGGCTGCCTACAGCAGCAGGAACAGTGCTGCCCCTGTTTCCTTCTTATAGCATACAGGAAGAAAAGCAGCATACGTAATGACAAACACTATGGGTTACGTTTAGATTGTTTTAGTTTGGGTTAAGACAGGTAAATCCTGTCTGCTGGATGAGGCCAATCTTAATTTCCAAGCACTTGGACAAGGAGGATGGGCTTGGAAATCGTTTCCTGTTTGTCCCTTAAAATAACAATCTGGTCTTCCCTTCTTCTTGTGTCTGTGTTTCAGTTGATTCACAGCCTCCTTTTCTAATTATCTACATTCTCCCAATGCTCTGACATACTTCCTACATTTTCCCTGGTGTATTTTTAGTGTTTCTCTTACTGTACTTCTTGATCAATCTATATGATGCACATGTGTATTTCTTGATACACTTTGGGGCCTACTGACAATCTAAATCTTTTAATATGTTTGTTAGTACTACACTTGCTCTCGGGGGTCCTATCCCAGAGTCTTGCAAATGTGCTACTGCGATTCTTGTGCACAAAAAAAGGGATCGGTCTGTCCCAACCAACTTTAGGCCTATAAGTCTCATCGACTGCATTCAGAAAATAGTTTGTCAATGTGTTCCTGCCAAAATCCAAGACTGCTCATACTCAGACCATGCCAGGTGGGTTTTCGATCTAAAGTCTCTACTATAGATCAAGCCTTTTGGTTATTGATGATTTATTGGTGCACAGTGCTTATAGGTAAGTGTAACCTATATGTCGCTTTCGTTGACTTACGTTCGGCGTTTGATGTAGTTCCATGCTCCAATCTCTGGCAAACACTTAGCAACATGAAAATGCCACCCCATTTATTGTCACTGGTTGCCTGCCTTCATGAGGAGAATTTTGCAAGAATAAGATGGGGGAGTCAGGATGAGCTGACAGATAAGATCACAGTCGGCAGAGATGTAGGTTAGGGATATGAGTTGGCCCCTGCCGTATTTTTGCTTTTTATAAATAACCTTGTATCTTTTTTTAAACTCATATCTAAGCAGACACACCCTCTTTGGCCCATGTTAAAACACCAATACTTTTATTTGCGGATTACACTCTGCTGGTCTCCAAGACCCCTAGCAGCCTCCAGAAGCTCTTGGTACATTTCAAGAAGTTCTGTGCCACAAGGGGACTGAAGAGCAACACGGATAAAACAAAGTTAATGGGATTCAACCCCCATCAAATCTCTTGGGGGCAACCTCTAGAAACCGTTCACCGGTTTTACCCATGTGGGCATACAGTTAGTTGCATTATGTCTTGGAAGACACACCTGACTAAAGCTGCTTTAAAACTCAAGCAAATTATGGGAGCAATTCACACAGAGTACAAAGCCTCCTATACAAAACTTATTTAGCCTGCCATCCATTTATATTAAGTTGGGGCATTAGGGTCAGCATTTTAAGGGGTTCAGTTATCGGCTCACACAATCATTGACACACAGTTACGGAAAACACATTTCTGTGCAAGCTGGTTTCCCTTCCTACTAGCACGCCTTTGGTTCCGCTTTTTAAGGATTTGGGTCTAAGAAGCCTCTGGGATAAAGCTAGACTTTGTCCGTTGCTTTAATGTAGGCGGTAATGATCTACTCCAGAACTTGAACATTATACCACAGCCACTTAGGACGCCATGTTAGCAGGCCATTCAGCAGGAATTCCTTTTCTTATGTATCTCAAAGAGATGCTAGACTATATTGCCTGAATTATGAATATATTGATACCTGAATTATGGAAGCATGCAGCCACCACACCTTTTCCATCGAAAAATGCCTTTAAAAAGCTATATTGGTGAGCAATTGAGGCCAAAGAGCTGATCTCCTCACTTTAGCCTGGAAATTCCTTGATTTCAAGACCCAAACTGGCTATAAGCCCTCTTGGGACCAAGTGACTGTACCCTCTGACTGAAAACTGTACTTTCAATTTAGAGTGGGCACTCTCCCACTAAGAGGTTTTACAAATAGTTGGTATGTTGGGGCTATTAATCCATGTGCAGACTGCAGACTGATCATTTCAATGTATTTATTAACTGTGCAATTAATTAAAATCATTACAGTAAAAGTGCTCATCATATTGCAGCTAGTACAAATAATTAAAAACTGTTATTTGTAACAGGGGTTTAAAATATGTTTTGATAAAAAAGTTTGGCTCACCTCCCCAATTTCACCAAAGTCAATCTTCCCCAGAGTTTTGTCTTTTTGGAGGTGTGGCTTTGTGGCAGTCCGGAATCCCATGTTGTTCTGTGGGTGGCATTATTATAGCCTTATAGCCCGCCGTAGAGGGCTATACCGGCTATTAAAGGCCCTCTCCAGCGTTAAAGGCCCCGAGCCGAAGGCGAGGGCCTTTAACAAGGGAGAGGGACTTTAATAGCGGTATAGCCCACCTCCGAAGGGCTATAAGGCTATTAGAACATTCTGTCACTAGAGGACAGAATGTTCTAACAAAAAAAAAAAAACCTTTTGGCAGCGTGAGGGGATTGAAATCCCCTCAGGTTCCCTGAAGCCTTTGTTCACAGCCAGAGCTGTGAACAAAGAAACATTGGAATGTTGGAGCTCCAGGCTTATACCAGCCATTATAAGCCCAGAGCACTCCATTGTTTTCAATGGAGCTCCCAACATTCCAATGTTCTAAAAGGCTATGATTCATTCCCCTTGGCCTCTAGACCATTAACCATGAAAGGGGCTTACATGTAGGGGATGCTGGAAGTGCAGACAAGCATCAATGCACGGACTAAACCACCTCCACACCCTTACGCTGGTTTTGTAGTATTCTTCTCTAGGGTTTTATTACGTTCATTTGCCAGTTTTAGGGCAGTCCTGATATGATGGATACATTTCCCCAGTCTAGCTAGGATCATCGTGCTAGGCTTGGAAAAACACATGGCTGACACTTCGCTACATAATTTAGTTCAGTTGGTGGAGCAAATCGGATGCAGTAATCGCCTTTGTTCCTTGATAAGATTGGGACAACAACATAGAAGGTGGAGCCACGATTCCCTCTTGTATGGGCAGAGTCTGCATTTAGTGGCTTCCCCTCTAAAAGCCCATGCAGGATTAAAATCCACAATTCCTGAGGTGATTAGTTTCATGGACAGAATTTTGCTTCGAGCTGAGGGTGTAATAGCGTCACTTAGATAAACCTGGGCTTTAACTGCTGTGTAAGAACTATTCAGCGGGTCTAAGAGTGGACTTGAGTGTAGGGATTTACTGTCCAGGTCAAATGAGATTTTGCACACTTGTTTGTTTATCACTTTTTTCCATGTGTTCAGGGGGATCTCCGGCCTCAGTATGCTTTCTTCCATTATATTCAATGTCTTGATCGCTTTATCGAGTGCAGAGTGCCAGGGCGTGCAAGGCTCTTCAAAGATTGATCTTAGTTGGTGTTTCAAGGAGTTAGCTGGAGCCCTTAAAATCCAGAGAAAGAGTTTTATGATGTCACCCTGGCACATCAAGTCCGGCCTTGCCATTCCCAGCTCCATTCTTAGCCTTGCGTTCCTTGCTGCCCTTGGGATTTGAAGGACTGTTTTGTAGGCTTTAGATTGCGCTGTATTTAGGCAGGCATACTGTGACCCGGGGAAAACCTGGTGGCCATAGCTGATTGCTGGTAGCAGTTTTGCTTTCATAACTTTCAATATTGGGCCGGCAGTTGGACTAATCAGATGATGGTTTAGTTGTTTGAGCAGATACATGACCCTGTTGGCCTTAGTTCTCTGATGTTTCAAATGGGCAGTTACCTTAGCCCGATCCGTCAGCCAGACCCCTAGGTAATTGTATGACTCCGCCGTCTTAATTTGCAGGTTGCCCAAATGCCATTGTGCTTTCTTTTTCTGATGGTAGGTCCCAAAGATGACAACCTTGGGCTTTCCTTGGTTTACTGTCAGATTATTGATGTTATTAAACTGATGTAATGCAGTTAGGGCTCTTTGGAGACCCACCTTTGTGCGGTCCATTATGGCGGTATCGTCAGCATATTGAAGCACGGGCAGCCTCGTATTTCCTAGTCTTGGTGTTACTGGGTTTGCTCCTTTTAGGGCGTCCCCCAGATCCACCGTATATAGATTGAAAAGAATGGGAGCCAACACGCAACCTTGTTTCTGCCCTTTCTTGGTGTTAATTTTCGTGGACACAGTGCTAGCACTGGTTTTGACTCTTACCCAGATGTCTTCATAGAGTGATCTTATTGCCTTCAGTAGGTTCAGTGGAATGCCCCAGTTTTCTAGCTTCCACCATAGTCTTCTGCGCATCACTTTGTCGAAGGCTGTGCTGTAATCCACAAAGCAGCAGAAGAGTGGGGGGTGGTTGTTCATGGTAACCTGGGTGGATAAGTAGGCCAATGCCAGTACGTTATCCATGGTCGATGCCTGTGACCTGAAGCCGGTGTGATAAGATGGTATAATACTATTCTCTTCTGCCCACCTCTCCAAGTCCTTTAGTACAAGGCGAGCGTAAGCCTTGGCTTTAAGGTCAAGCAGGGCAATAAGCTTATAATTTGATGGTTTTAAGCGGTCTCCTTTTTTGAAAATAGGGACCAAAATGGAGCCCCTCCAGGAATCAGGGGTAGTTGCTGATTGGAATGTATGGGTATATAAAGGAGTTAGCAAACCTGCCCAAAAGTCGGGGGCCTTTTTAAAGACCAGTGCTGGAATTCAATTAGGTCCGGGGGCCCCATCGTTCTTCATGTTCTTGATGATCTTACTGACCGTGAGGGGATTTAGCTTGGCTGGTGTTTCGTCATATGTTTCCGCCGGCGTTCTATTACCCTGGGGCCAGTTATTTTGGCTGACTTTCATGTCACCTGGATCGATGTTTATTTGCCCGTCTGGGCCCTCTCTGCCGCTGGCCCTTTCTAGACTGTCTTTATGGGCAGCAGTAATTGTATAAAGCTGATTGACATAAATCAGCCAGTCCTTTTCTGCTACTCCGCTCTCTCTTGAGATTCCTCTGCTGCTTAGTTGATTTATATGTCTCTACAGGTGGGCTGGGTTCTTCCGTTTTATCAGGGCGAAGACTTTTAGCCATTCCATTTCCGTGAGTGCATTTTTGTGTTCCCAAATATTCTTTCTTAGTGCGGCCCTCAGTAATGCAACCGATGGTCCCTCCGAAACTTCGCCCCCTCTTTTCTTTTTTACTAGGGCCTTACACTGCCCCCTCTTGGTTGTCCTTCGGGCCTGATGTATTTTGTCTGGGTGTTCCCAAACTTTTCTTGTAGGTCTTCCACAATATCTTCCCAGGCCTTTATGGGTGATATCGGCGTAGACAGGTTGCCTTCCTGTTTTTCTTCCAGCCATGTTTGTAACATGTTGCCAATCTTGACCGACCATTTGATCCTTCTCAGGACACTGTGTTTTTTATCCCCTCTCGATGCTCCAATGGTTTGGTAGTGTAGAGCTGTCGGAACTGTTGTCTGGAAGACCGCTCTCAGTGGCCTGTGGTTGCTTTCCGACCTATCTTCCACTTCAAAGTCATTCAAGCTGGCCGCCAGTGCTTCGCTGATCATGATGTCATCAATTCTTGAGATGCCTCTGAAGGTAGGAGGAAGGTCCCATGTGTTCGAGTGGGCTTTTTTCAGTGCATGAGTTGAGGTCAGCTTGTGGTTGCTGATGAAGTTGATTAAGCGTGTTGCCCTGCCAGAACGCAGGGGAGGGGATTTCTTAATGTCAAGGTCCCTAAAATTGAAATCCCCCACTAGGACAACCTGGTGAGATTTATATTTACACAGAAGGTCTTCTAATTTCCCCAGCAGTCCCTCCAACTTCTCCTTTATAATGAGCTGGGCTGGATTAATGTAACAGTTAATTATTAGAAGAGGCATTGGATGCGAGTTAATATTCAGGCCTTTGATTTGTAGAGCTTGCAATCCTGTTGTGTTTAAGTTGATGGTTTTAGCTTAGAGAGCACAGCACTGTCGTGCTGCATGAAAACTGATAGACCGCCGGCCGGTCAGCCAAATAGATTCTTTTTTATAATTGAAATGAAGTTTTCGTAGTGCCCTGCCAATGAGGCCAGGGCCCAGGTCTCTTGGAGGCAGAGTATGTCGGCAGTTTCCAGAAATTGCTTCAAATTTTCATTGCCACTGATTTTGCTTATTCCTGCTATGTTCCAGGAGATTATTGTTAATTTCTCTTTGTGGATTGGTCTTCACCTTGTCCCTTACCTTGCCGGCCTGAGTTCTCTAATGTTAGGAGTGCTGATTCCCCACATTTATCCTTCCTGGTTGATTAAGGACAGAGGGGCCTGCACTGATGACCCGGTAGTTATTTTGGCAGGAAATCCTGATCCCCGTTGGGACCTTGATGGGCTGTCTGAGTTTTGCCCGAAGCGCCCGAGCTATTTGTCCCGTGCAAAATTGACCACGGTGCCTTTGCCCTGTTATCCGGTGCCAGGACATGAGGATATTTTGGATGCGGCACCGCCTGAACATCAATGCCCCATTCGGTGAGTTGAATGGCGTTGTTTGCAATGGCTTGTTGTGTTTTCATATGCTTTAGACCCACCACTGTTGAGTCTCCATGCGTGTCCCCCTTTGTACTCAGGAATTTCACCCATTCTATGTCGTCTGTTTGTATTTCATCTAGGGTTGTCGTATGCTTAAAAAGGCGGAGTATATTACTCCTGTTCAAGATGTCGTGCTGACTCATGCTTTGATACCTAGGGGTGAGAATTATCTCTTGAACTATTGTTGGTAAGCCCGGCATTGAAACCATTGTTCCCCTATATGGGGAGGGTTCTACCTGACCCAGGCCTGAGTTTTGGCTTCCTTGTTTACTCGATGAGTGTCCTGCTTGGGACCAATTGATGTAACCTTGATTGGCCCCAGAGTCGAGTTCTGCTTCAAATGAGGGCAGGTCCGGCGGTTGCGGCGCTGTTATGGCTGTCACTGTCTGGGGGCTTGCTTCACGTGGTGCCTGGCTTGTTGTATCTGTTGACACATGCCTGGTTAGATGGTCTGGCTTTACGGAAGATTCTGTCCTTGCGATAGGTTTATGGTCCATTAAAGCTGTGGTGCTCGGGGATCTTAATTGGCTTTGCTCTTCTGCCCGGGGATGAGTTCCATGGGCCACCTTTTTGCCCCAGTTTTAGCAATAAAGATAGGATAGGGGGAGGATTGATGTTCCCTTGCAGGGCCTGGGGAATGCTCCTTCTCAACTGCGTTTGCCTCCCTCTTGTCTTTTTTTGCTCGCCTTGATAGAGTGGAGTCTTGTGCGTTAGTTGTACTGAGGATGTGTTCACGCGGGTCAACAACCAGGGTGTCACGCCCCCCACACTGCCTCTGGATTGTACCTGGTGGGTCTTTGGCTTTTGGGGGGCTGACCATTTTGTCTTGAGACACTGAGTCTGGGCCCACTTAGGATCCTGCTGGCTTTTTTGCCTCCAGGTATTTGCGGTTTGTCAACTCTGAGTCTTCAGTGATGGATGTAATTGATGTCTCCCAGCGTCCTTTGGCTATTTCAACTATGTGCGTTAGGATCTCGGGGAGCGAGGCCCATTTCTCCATAAGGGTTGAGCAGCAGCAGGTACAATCCCCCCGATTGGTGGGTGAATACTGATAAACCCTGTTGTTCAATTCGTCCACCTGGTGCTTATATTGACTAAACGGGCTGCGATAGCTTGTAGGAGGTCTATTTGGACTTCCATTTTGGATGACTGCCAAAGAAGGGCTTTACTGGTGGAAGAGTTTATCTCGGTTGGGGGAGATCTCTCCAAATCCACAACTGTGCTGACATTCCTAAGGTTGTGGTCGGCTTTTGAATTAGTGTCCCATGAAGATGTTGATGGCAGCAGGAAATTAGGGGTTAATTCAAGGGTTCTTTCGATCTTCTGAGCCAGATTACGGAGGAATGAGGCTGTTAGGTCTCCTCCCGCCGGGGAATTTAGCCCCTCGATAACTGAGTGTGACCACGTGGTTGCGCAATTTAGTTCAGGGTCCGTGCTCTGGAAATCAAGACCGTGGTCACTGACTTGATGCATTTGTGCTTTTATCACAAACGTTGGTGCATCCATGGTCAGAGTTGGTTCGTTTGGCTTAGTGGGTGTGGCATCTTGCCCCATGACAGGGCTTTGGTGGGGAGTTGGACATATAATTGTGCCTTTAGACTACGTTGAGTCCGGTTGAAAGCCGCTGCGCCATCCTTTTCCTTCTGTCCCTTGGACTCCTTGCTCAGTAGTTGAACCTCCCCACGTTTTCGGGTGTACTCCGGAATTGCTCTACCCGGTCCCTTGGGACGGGGACTGCTGACTTGCGGCACTCTCAGGCCATGAGGTAGATCGCCAAGGGGTGTCTCATGGGTTATATCCTGGTCAGGGTTCAGAGTGTCCTTTTTCCTAAGGAAATACATTATTAAGCCCCTTTGTGCTGTATCTTGCAGGATTTCCTTTCTGTTATCTGTAAGAGATTTACTCCTTGTCACCCTTGTGGTCCCCTTTTTTGAGGAGTGGGCTTTGAGAGTTTCCTCTGGGGTCGTGTGCACATGGCCTTTTCGTTTGGGGCCCATTGCTTATTGAAGCACTGAGGGAGCTCCTCCTGTGGTTTGCTCCAGATAACTCCCCTACAGATCTTGCCGGGCAACGCCCCCGATGGCAGTGAGGGGCGAGTACTCCTTTCGTCTGTGCTGAGGCAAATGCAGAAGAATGCCAAGTGGGCTAAGACCGTTGAAGGGTCTAAACGTCTTGTTGTGTATATTGCTCCGCACTGTAGTCCCCCCGTGAACAGATCGCTGCAATATGCCAGAGAGTAGGTGGGCACAGGTGAGCTCAGTACGGGGGTACAGCAGTTAAGCAGTTATGGAGCTGGAACAGTGCTGTAGGGCAGGAGAAGATGGGAGTAGGCAGCGGTCGCAAATTGTATCGAGGCTCCCCCGGCACCACAGCCTCCCCTGAAACACCTCCTCATCAAGCCTAATGCTGCCCTTGCCGGATGTAGCCCCTTTCGCTCACCTGTGTCCTTTAGCGCTGCCTACCTGGAGTTCCTGGTCTCCAGGGCCGGACTGGGACCCAAAACCGGCCCTGGCAAACTTCTTGGCCAGCCCTCCCAGGGGTTTCGAAATGCGGCCGGGCTGTTTACCAGGGCTGGTTTCTGCCGGTCTCATTAGAGCAGCCAATATTTCAGCTACGCTGCAAAAACGGCCCTGTAACAAGATCGGCCCCCAGGGGCCCAAAACCGGACCCCAACCCTGGCAGCCCACCGGGGAAATGCCCAGTGCCCGCTATGGCCAGTCCAGCCCTGCTGGTCTCCACGGTGCCTCCTCTGTGCCTCTATGCCTCTCCCAGCTGCTGCTGCTGTAGTGATACTCCGGGTCCGTCCTGACTATTTGGTGGGCTATGCCTGGCCTTGAAGAGCTGCTGAGGGCTGAAAAATGCGGTGGGCGGGCAGGCAGACTGCCTCAGGCCGGCGGTATCACAGAGGTATCCTGGGCACGGGAGGTGCAGAAGCAAGGATGCGAGGAAGCAAGCCGGCCAACTGGCGTGTGGGGCTTTCCGGTCTGCTGTGCTATGCGGCGTGCGGCACTCGGAGCAGTGAACAATGATGAGCGGGTTAGCGGGGGTGCGGGGGGGGGCCAAGGCGAAGACCAAGGCAGGACCAAAGCCGCAAACAGATTTCCGTCGTCCTCCGCGCCCTCCGCTCTGCTCGCGTCCTCCTGCTCGCGCCCTCCTGCTCCGCTGTTGCTGCGGCTGCGGCTGATGCTGCGGTCAGAGCGAAAGTGTGGCATCTGGAACACCTGTAGAATATTAGGTATGGAGCGTACAGCCACTTCTGCCTTTTAGTTCACCACCATCCACCATATTAATCCATGTCCTGTATGACAGTTTCAGGTTGACAGTGTCCTGCATGTCTTCTTTGCTTGTCCTGCTTATGCTCACCCCCACAAGCTTTGGCTTGCTTCCATTTGTAGGTGATTATGCCAGCATAGCCATCTAGTGGCCCTCCACATACTGATGTCTGATTGATGCCTATAATATGCTATACCTCTTGCTAAGTTCTTAGGGACTACGTGGATGCTGTGCAGGAAGCTCCTACTTCCTGCTTAATTTCTGGTGATTTAAAAAAAAGCATTAAGATGACTGTATTTGATGCATTCTGCCATCACAATGCCTACTTCTATTTATTTTATATTATATTTCACATTATTTATTGGAGACGTTTTATGACATTTGCACTTTATCAGAAGGTTTTACCCTGTATAAGTAATGATTTTTCATCTGTTTGTATCCTTACTTTTATGGCTCTGGTGGCCAGAATAAAGTTTTTTGAATTAATACATTTGTTTGGATAACTACATTAGTACTAAAAACATATCACAAAATTATTTTCACAAACATACATGTTGGAGGCAACAACACCCATAGAAGGTCCACCAAGCAGGCTAGCTGGTACACTGAAGACCTCAGAACCGCTAAAGGACACTGTAATAAATTGGATAGGAGATGGCACACTAGCAAGGACACAGCCAACAAGACCGCTTTCAAGACAGTCCTCAACCTCTACCACAGACAGTTGAGAGAATCTTAGTAAAAGGCCTTAGTCTCACACGTTGACTCAAGCTCCAAAAACAGCAAAGAACTCTTCATCATCGTAAAAGAATTCTCCAACCCCTTAGCTGCAACAAACAATATTACCGCCTCACAGGAACTCTGCAAAAACCTTGCAAACTTCTTCCACGATAAAATCACCAACATCTACAGAAACTATAAATCCCAGACCAAGGTACCTGACTTCTTCAAGCAACACAATGACCCCGCTACCAACCACAGCCACCCAACTAACCTATGGAGCAATCTCAAAACCACAAAACACTGCCTCTATCATGAACTCGGTACACTCATGGGCCCCACCCAACCCATGCCCTCACCACATCTTCAACCTAGGCAAAGCCAGAATCAGCCATGAACTCACCACCTTGTTCAACACCTCACTTGCCACAGCCACCTTGCTTGAGGACTGGAAACATGCAGAAGTCGATGCCCTACTAAAAAAGCATCTGCAGACCCCAGTGAACTCAACAACTATTGATCGATCTCCCTGTTCCCGTTCATGGCCAAAGTACTAAAAAAACATCAACCAACAACTTTCCTCACATCTGTAATAGAACCTCCTACTTGACTTGTCCCAATCCAGATTCCGCAGCAACCACAGCGGATGTATGACGTTACAACGCATACATTTACATCGCGGTACATTACATTGCGGTTTTTACAGCGCAAGTCATTACAACGACTTGCGTTGGAGGGCGCTGGACTTTGGAGTAGTATGATTTACTTTTCCAACTCCAGTCTACGTACAGTAGGGAAGGTGTTGGATAGTAAATTATACTATTCCTTGTCCTAGAGCCCCATCTAGCGCAAGTCGTTATAACGACTTGCGTTGTAAAAACCGCAATGTAATGGCATCGCAATGTAATCCCCGCGCTGTAAACAATGTTTCCCACCACAGCACCGAGACAGCAATCACTGCGGCTACTGATGACATCCGAGCCATACTACAACGAGGAGTGACTGCAGCTCTGATCCTCCTGGATCTTTCAGCAGCCTTGATCCGGTCTCCCATCACACACTCATCACAAGGCTGCACAACGAAGGAGTCCAAGGAGCCACTCTCAGGTGGGTCGCCTCTTTCCTCACAGTAACAATGCAGTGTGGCTCACTGGTTAGAGGAGGCAGACCCTGATGCAGAGGTCAGACCGGGGACCAGGGTTCAATTCCCGACGCGGCAGGGTCTTGAGCTCAAAAATGTCCATGGACTTGATAATTCTCGCCTCGGTGCCTACTCGAATCATGGGTTCACACTCTGCAACTCTGGGCAATAGCTTGCTTAATCTCCACTACGGCCCACCGCGAATGGGATGCCTGGTCTTCACCTTGGGGATGCCCAGTAGGGGTTATCTCGCAGGGAAAGCCAGTACGGGTTCCCAAAGCAAGCGCTAAGAGACCTGTCGGGGATTTGGCGCTATATAAATCGAAATTAACATAACATAACATATCCTTCACCTCTGAACCCAAGGAAATCATCTGTAAAGTACCCCAAGGATCCTTGCTCAGCCCTACCCTCTTCAGTACTTATATGACACCTCTGGCCAGCATTGCTAAAGCCCACGGACACAACATCATATCCTACGCTGATGACACACAACTCATGCTCTCCCTCTTCGAAGACACCACCAAGACCAACTACCACAACAGCATGACAGACATTGCCAACTGGAGGAAGGACAACTGCCTGAAGCTCATCACGGAAAAGACAGAGGTCCTGCTTTTCTGAAACAAAAGCTCCCTATGGGACACACCCTGTTGGCCCACAGAACTCAGACCCACTACTACCCTCACTGATCATGCTAGGAACCTAGGCACCATTAGGGACAACAAGCTAACCGTGACGAATCAAGTCAACTCTGTCTCCTCCTCCTATTTCTTCATCCTCTACATGCTCCGTTAGATAATCAAATGGCTACTGCAAAGCGCAAGATGCACCATCACCCAAGCCCTCATCTCCAGCTGCCTGGACTAAAGCAACACTCTCTACACAGGGTTCGCAGCTCACATCCGCCAATGATTACAGATCATACAGAACGCCACAACCAGACTTGTCCCGGATCTCCCTAAACGAACCTACATCACCCACTACCTCAGGGAACTCCACTTGCTAGGTGTACAGAAAAGATGTAAGTCCAAGCTCCTGACCCACGCAAAAAAGCCCTATACAACTGCGGACATGAATACTTAAACTATCACCTGAAATTCCATCAACCCCCTAGACACCTCCACTCCTCGTCCCTTTCTCTAACCCTCAAGCCCAGCATCTGAAGTAGTAGATGCTGAGATTCCTCCTTCTCCTATCTAGTATCAAAGAAATGGAACAAGCTACACTTTCAACTACGGACCTCCCCATCTCTGCCAGAGTTCCGAAAGTCCCTAAAGACCTGGCTATTCAGCTAATCAACTGTACCCTGCCAGCGCCTGCATACCTTCAAAGGGGGACAAGTAACACTCTACAAATCTACTGAATGATTGATTGAGGTTTTGCTCCGCTTGTCCTGTCTTTCTCTGTGCAGAGATCTCTGTCCCAACTGTGGAGTCTGAGCACACATAACTACACGTTTTAGTAGTAAATGTGGGAGGGCCATGGGAAAGTGGCTGGAAAATGGGAATCCTTACTACTAAGGGGAGGAGTTTAGGAAGGAGTAAGGAGAGTTAAAGGAATCATCAGGGATGGACGTGTAGCATTTGCGCTTTAGTTCTACATTTAAATAAATACATAATATGAATTTACATTCATATTTAACATAAACATATGTTTTACTATTTATTTCAAAGTCTAATAAACTTTTTTAATCTTCCCAATACTGTAGCACAAGGAGACACTGTAGTCAGAGTGGATATCACCCTATGGTAAAGTATAGGGAAAAGTTCCCATATAGTTTACCATAGGGAGATCTCCACCATGGTGGCAGAAACCTCTGTATGTTAAAATACAGGGAAAATATAAAAAGTTAATTACATTTGGGAAAAAGTTAGTAAAAATATGTTTATGTAAAATATTATTGTAGATTAATTTGATGCATTTATTTTAAAAGAAGGACAAAATAAAAAATGTTACAGAAATAATTGAATTTCTACATAAAGAAAAAAAAGTAAAAAATATAATGCATTAATAATTAATTGATGTGTTGCAATAATGAAAAGCAATGTAAACATATTTTATTAATATTTAATCTAACCTTAATCTCTAATTCACAAAAGGTTAGGATAGTTTGTAATTAAATAATAAATATGTATTATTTGAATATTTTTTAAACATCCTTTCATTCCTTTCTGTGGGCAGGTTTTGCATGACCATTGGCTATGTATAGTGCTGGACTTACTACTGTTTCTTTTTTGGCAGAAGACTTTTTTCGGAGTGGAGATGAGCAAGTGTACACTTTTAAGCAATTTTACACTCAGATTTTGTGAATTGCCCAAAGCAGTGAAGTTACCTAAAAGTGTAAGTAAATTACACATATAAATTACTCACATGTGTAAGTTACCTTTTTGAATAGCCCCCTTTGTGTCTGTCTAATGATGGAGCTACTGTCATTTCATTATGTACTTTCTGTCTTCTCCATGAGACTTACCTCTATATCTCGGCTGCGAGCCACCTCACTGAAATTTTCATGCTGCTCCAGGGTTTTGTCCACCTTGTCATCTGTCATGCAATAGCAGCGAAGACGTCCATCCCGCATGTCATTCATCTTTGCAAACACCACAAATTTTCCCATGTATGGAATGGCGGTCAGCTCCTTGTAAAGAAGGGTGCAAAAATTGACGGCCTCTGCAGTGCGTGGACAGTCTGCCAGCCAAAACCTGCAAGGAAGTAGGATCTGCTGATGAGGAATACCAAACTGCAAAGTAAATGTGTCTTTACTATAAGTGAAATATAAGGACTCTGATCTGCAGCATCCAAGGCCTACAAAGAACAGGAAACTGGAACTGAATGGTTTACAAAGCATCCCACCAAGGGCAATAAGCAGTTTAACATGATATTTTATTACAAATATCTTCTGATAAATTGACAATATCCACTCAGGGCTAATACCAGAACCCTGACGTACAATGCATAACCTCGGACGATGTTACACCCAGAACAAGAGCCTGAGGGACAACAATGGCCCAACAAGGGCCAACACTGGGGGCATGGCATACATACAATGTTTCACAAAGGATTAGCAATATAGATTGGCTGAGATATAGATAATGTTCTGCTCTAAGTTATACAGTGAGAATATTCTTGATATGCATAAAACCCACTAGGCACTAGAATCATCTATGATACACAATGCCTAGCAACAACTAAAGCAAGAAAGAATCTAAGATATAAAAATGCCTCAGCAGACAAGACACAGAAATAATTTATGATACAGGTAATGTCCACCCAACACTACTGTCAGAGATATGAGAAACTGAACATGTCACACTCAGGAACTGAACCAAAAGACCATCTAAGATGCAGAGTCTTACCGAAGAATAGAACCAAAGATTTTGAAATGCAGTCACTCTCCACTGGATGCTACAAATGGAGAATGTTTGAATAATAGCAGTGTGACATCCAGCCCAAGAAGCTGAACCAGACCATGTTATACATATCAGAACTAGAACTAAAATACAGGCAGTGTCTCCCCTCAAAGAATGCCTTCAATATGCACACAATATCCTATCAGGTAACTAGAGAAAGTACCACAAACTGCAAAAGAAACAAAACTTGGCATATAGACAGAGGCTGACCTAGGACTAGAACTGAAAACATGGCAAAATAAGAGAATGTATCACCCAAGTCTAGAAGCAGACACAACCTTACATAAAATAATTTTACAACCAGAACTAGAAATATAGACCCAGTTATCCGAGATGCAGGCAGTGACCCACTCAGATCTAGAACCAATGTTCTCAGACTCAGAAAATATTTCATCCAGGACTAGGGACAGGTACTACATAACATATATTAAATGTGCTACGTAGGATTACATTCAGATATTGTTTGAAACTGACAGTGTACAACAAAGGGCACACCTTGAGATGTGAGATAACAACAATTTCCCATCTGAAACCCGAACCAGCGAAAAGTTACTATAATACAACATTCCACCTAGGATTAGATCTCAAAATTAGATGAGATACAATGTCCTACTCAGGACTAAAATATGAATAATGTTCACATAGTCCTAAACAACGACACTGGATTTTCAAAGAAGAGTATTCTTATCAATAATTTGAAGGGCATCCCAACTATTTGGAGAAACAAGGCGTGCAACGGAGAATACTCCGTCTCCCAAGTCGGCATGTTGCAAACTACATGGACATTACTTTGCTTTGATGACATTTCCCTAGTGTTTCAGATACAGACATCACAATTCAATTCTCTTGGAGATAATTGACCACGCCCTGTGGGAGTCTTGGGTGAATGCCCATATAAGACGAACCACGTGTTGGCTTTGTGGCTATCTGTTGTTGAGAAAAAAAAAAGAGAACTGTAGTACTCCTCTGACAAGATCTGGCATAATAAAGTATCAAGAAGAACATTGGAGAAGACCACTGTGTGGAGTTATTATTACCATTAATATATGAGCAGTGCTTGGGACATTGATTTTGTTTTGTATGTCATATGTGTGTCGACAGTGTCTGCACTCATCTAACAACGTTGGGTGATTGTTGTTCAATGCCCTTGGGAGCACTCTCATACATGAGTGAATTTAATTAATTGTGCTAATACATCTAGGTGCTTCAAATTGCGCAATCAGTACCCCAAAACCTGTCAACCTTATTGTTTTTATAAATCATAATGCGTTTGGGGACTTGCTACTAATATTATTACCTTTGTGCCTTGGGTATTGCAGCTCTAGCTGTAATGTATTGCACACAAAGAGGCATTCCAGAGCAGACACCCGGATCCTCCCCTCTGGGGGACCGAATACTCACTGAGGCTTTGACAGAGAAGGTAGTGTCAATGATATATAGGAAACTGGTCAACAATTCCCCTCACCCGCTGGGCCCCTTGAGGTTAGCGTAGGAGGGATACGCCATTCAGAGCCCGCAGGATAAAGCCATCCGAGTACGATTTAGATTGATCCAATTCAAAATATTGCATAGGTCCTAATACTCACAGACACTACTCCACAAAATTGGCAGGACTATGCAAGAGGGGTTGTGGAAATCAGGGCACGTTTTTCAACGTCCTCTGAGAGTGCCCACTTATACAGAGCTATTGGGCCAGATTGAAGGAAAAAATGACCTGGGTCGGGGCACTGGAGGTCTCCCTTAATGGTAAGTGGTTGCTCCTGTGGATTAAGGGGGAAGAGAGGTGGGCCAGCTACACAGAGATCTGGCTATGGTTGGCAACGGGGAAAGAGTGGGAGAGGTGGAAAGGTGTAAGCAAAGATCCATTATCAGTTCATCCATAGTGCATTGCCCATGAACGGTGGTGAGAGTACCTGGAGGTGAAGTTTTGGAATTTTGTGTTTTCAAGGGAATTGCAAATAGGTCTATTTGAGGAGTACCCTTGTGCCGAAAGTACTAGAGCAGGACTTGTAGGAGGAGTTCTCCCTCGTGGACATGTTGATACATCCTGCTGAGCAGGTCCACAAGGTCATTGTCTACCCACGTAAGGTACGCTGCCATCAGGGGGATGTAGTGGTGGAGCACCCAATGCCAGGTGTTCTCTGTCAGCAGACATACAGGTTGAGAGAGAGAGTGACACTCTATTTCTGCGGGTAATACATAGTGGTCATGTCGTCAGTTCTGATGAGGACTACTTTACCCTGAGTGAGCAAAGGAAGGTTTTAAAGGTGTAAGGCTATGAGCTCGAGACAGCTCATGTGGTGCGGATGTTGATGAGAACCTCCTTGGAATATGGCATGGCTAAGATGTGACTCGCAGCTCGCTTGAGCGGTATCTGTGGTAATGTCGACTTGCGGAATGAGGCCCAGAAAAAGGACAACCCTGCAACAGCTTGGTACTCTTCCACCATTGCAGAGAATGATGTGTTCTGGCCTTTACCAACACTAGATCCTCCTTTTGACCCTCCACCTGTGACTATTGGGCTGAAAGGCAAGATTGCAATGGGTGTATGGGAACCTTGGCCTGGGGTTAGATGGCAATGCATGAGGCTCTTATGCCCAGCTTGAAAGTTCTGACTGTGAGATGAAGATTTGGCTGAAAAAGAGTTGGTAGCTGCTAAACGCCAAAACACCTTGTGGCCCTATGTAGGTTTGCCAGTGACAGATTTCAGTACTGCTTCCAAGAAGGGCTGGATCTATTGTGGCTGGATGTTGGACTTGGTGGCATTTATGGAAAACCTGAGGCTGTGGAGGAGTGAAATGGTAGCCCGAGTATCTGCTAAGCACAGCTCTTGATCAGCAAATCATCTAGACAAGGGAAGATGTGGATGCCTCCCCTCCTTAAGTGGGTGGCAACTACTGCCAGAGACATTTTGAAGATTCTTTGGCCAGTGGTCATGCCAAATGGAAGTACTTTGAACTGATAATGATGGCAACTTACCGCGAAGCATACGTTGTACCAGTGGGCGGGATGAATAGGAATGTTAAAGTGGGTGCCCTTGAGGTCCAATGCCATCATGTAGTCCCCTTGTTAAAGCAAAGGGAAGAGATCCTCCAGTGTTACCATATGGAAGTGGTCGGAGAGGTTGTACCAGTTCAGGGGCCTGAGGTCCGGGATGGGGAAGTAAACAACTTTGCCCCACTTATCGGGGGTCACTGGTTCTATGGCCCCTTTTTAAAGTAGCGCTTGGACCTCTTACTCATGAAGGTTGAGAAATTCTCTGCTGAGGGTATGGTAGTGAGGTGGGATGCCTACTAGGGGGTGTGGGAAGTTCTAGGCAGTATCTGTGGCAAACCACCTCTACAAACTACTTGTTAGATGTGATTTCTTGCCACAAGGAATGAAACCTTGCAGTTTTCCCCCAACAGGTGTTGTGTGATCAGAGGAAGGCAGGGGAAGTCAATGCTTAGATGTGGGGGCCACTGTGCCGGAGTCGCCTTGACCCTATCCCTGTTGTTGTTGCCCCTGTGGGAAGCCGTGGTATGTCCTCTCTTTGCATGTTGGTGGTAGGACTGCTGCTGCCTCTAGTCGGAGTGCTTAGGGTTCAGGGAGGTGGCCTTGGAGCTGGCGTCTCCAAAAGGAGCCATCTTAATCTGTAGTATCTTGTCAACTTGCAGACTGAAGAGATGTTTGCCATCAAAAGGCAGGTTAGGAAGATGGTGTTGGACTTCAGTTTTAAAAGTAAAAATGCAGAGACAAACATGGCATCTGATAAGGACGCTGGTGTTCATCCCTCGAGAAAAGGTGTCAGCAGCGTCTAGGATACAGTTGATAGGGGCATTGGAAATTATCTTTCCTTCTGTCACTAACTCCTCTGCGCCTCTTCCTGAAGTCTTAGGGGGATGCTTCAGTAACTCCTGTTCCTCACCCCATTGTGCCCTGTCATATCGGGAGGGACGATCGAAGGAGTTAACTATTCTACAGTGAGTGGTGGCTCCTACCATACACTATTTCCAGCATTCAGCTTTTTGCACTCCTTGTCAGGCAGGGGAGTATCGCCCGTGGCCTGAGCATTAGCACACTTATGCATGGTATGTACCACAAGAGGATTGGGGGAGGAGAACCTGACCCCTAATGTAAGCCGGGTCACTGGAGGAGTGCTTATATTTTTTCACCCCACAGGTGTTACCAGCCTCACCTTGACAGGTTTCTTGAAGGTGTTTGTGGCTGACATTAACATATCCTTTAGCACAGGGAGGAACTGTACCATTTTCTCTGACTTGGACAACATCTCCCATATCCACCTTGTTTAAGGTGTCTGCCCTTTGAATTTCCTCATGTTATGCTGTGGTGTTGTCTTGGAATGATGCCATTCCTGGATATTGTTAAGTCATCCCACAGGCTTTTGGTGGGCACCAGATCAAACGGTGTATCAGAGAGGGTCTGTGGGGTGGAAGGGTCAGTCTTCTCCATGGGAAGTGTATGGGAATTCTCTGACGAATGCGAAGGTGGTAAAAGAAGTGTTGGTGAAGGTGGAGTTGGAGGTGGTGGAGGAAGTGGTAGCGGAAGAAGAGGAGGCAGATGTGGGAGGGGACTGGTGCCAGTGTTTCTCCATCTTTTATGCTTGGGAGCTGGGGGAGGCTCCAAAGCAAGTTCTACCCTTCCATGGAAAAGCCTCCATAGCTTTTTGCCATGCATCCAACTCCTCCTGAACCAGTTGAAGAATGGGTTGCTCCGAGTCGCCAGAGAGCAGCATTGAATGGAGTTACGATGCTGATGATGTCCTCGAAGGAGTATTTGGCCGGCAATAGGATTTTGACTCTGATGATGTTTTAGGTGCTGATGCCAGTTTCCAAGTCAGGTCTGGTCTCATTGTCGGCAATAAAAGGGCCTTTGACCTCAAAGGCCTGTGGAGTATTTTTTATCCCAACGGCCATGAGGGGTTGGCACCTATTGACAAGAGCATGGAAGGCTCCAAGACATTTGGGCGGTGCCTCCCAGAGCCGAATGGCGGCAGAGGTTCAGAAGGCTGTGTTTTAGTTGATTTCCTCAATACCCTACACTCTCGGGGGCTGCACTCTTCCCCAATTTGAGGCCGTTTTAGAGGCCTGGTGAGTGCTTCAATGTCTACCATATTCAGTCGTCGCTGAGGTCTTTCTACGGGGACCAGAGGACATGGAGGAAAGAACAGCGTTCTGGTCTTTTTCCTCTGGGTAACAGTTGCAGTTGGAAGAGTAGGTCGTTGCTGGGCTAGGCGACGGCTGGTGGTGTGGGATGCCCAAATCACCAATGTCTTCATCCTCTTCGATGTCGGGTGAGGGATGTTCCCAGAAGATGTTAGGGTATTTTTAGAGGTTTGATGCTGCATGGTCTGATGTACCCATCTTCTCTCCTGTCAATACAGAAGGGTTTTCTTTGAGCAGAAGGTCAGACAGGCCTTGCACACAGTGTTGTTGTGGTTGGAAAGAGTAAGAGGTTATACACCTTGTGTCAGTCAGTCCAAAGGAACTTCCCATGGCACTGGGGACAGTCCTCGAACAGCGTCCATTTCATTACCCTTTGTGCTTTCTCCATAAAGGAGTTGTCAAGGAAGTTATCAATGACGAGGGGTAAGCGGTCAGAAAGAAGGCCCGAGACCCTGACGGTTAGACATCGATAGCCATCGGTCTCTATGCAGTGTCACCAAGCAACAAGAATGACAATGGCTTTCTTCCCCCAAAGTATCAAAGTCGAATTGACAAGTTGGCCCAAAGGAGAGTATGAGGAAAGAATAAAACTAAGAGCGTGGGTAGTACACATCCGAACCCGATGGTGAAAAAACTATCTAACATGAAGTTGGTGTCCCTGAGAACTGCCAACTAAGTGAGGAGTCACCATACACCTATTGACTCATAATACTTCTATAAAGAAAAACAACCTGCAAAAATCGAGCCCAACACTAAATGGCATGAGTATGCAGAGCATGTGTATCTACAGCAACACATTCAACAAACAGTCAATTATTTGTAAACCTAGTTCTCTTAAGACTTTTTGTTAAAGTCATGAAATATTGTCACATGGATGTGGGGATCTCAGAACAACCTATAAAGGAACTCTAAATGGTGTAAATCTGGCATTTTTAAAAAGGAGGAATATAAATATCAGCTTATCAGAGGCAAATATTTTTTACATTTAAAATATTTTCTTTTACAATGAGCACCCAAAACATGTATATAGAACTATAGTGTGCCATAAATGCCAACCTTGTTGCTTAGGAAAAAGTGGTATGCACGAATAAAGGAAAATGAACACTGAACGACAGCTAGAAATGGATACTGTTCCTTTAAGGTGCCTAAAGCTTTCATATCAGCTCCGGCCTTGTACAGGCAGTTGGCCCACAGCCCGAGCTGTGTCTGACAGGCTATTATGGTTTATTATGGTTCCCTGTTCCACATGGTTTTATAGTACCTAAGTTGAAGACAGGGATATAGGTAGGGTATTTATGACTTCAATGAAGAGTCCTATAATGCAGATCTAGGATTACATGTAGAGAACATTTTACTTTCTTGTATCATAAACAATAGCATTGAATAAAAAGCACATGCTTAACTATATTGCTTCAAACCACAGAATGGTAAAACGTAACAGGAACAGAGAGAAAAGGTTAGATAAGCAAACATGTTATTCACAGCGACATAACCCACATCATAGTCTGTTTTGGGTTAGTATGTATACATTCATGCTTTAGGAAGGTCTAAATCGTTGTCCACATAGTTGCCTTGCAGATACCATTATAAGGCACATTACTCAACCAGGCTGTAATAGCAGCTTTACCTCTGGTAGAGTGAGCTAGCTTTTGGCCTGCCAGCTAACCACCCTTTAGCCCCATAATGTTATGAAGGCTACAATCCACCTGGACAATAATTGTTTTAAAATATAAAACCCTGCCCACATTGGGCCTAATCAACAACAAGTTGGCTAGTCTTTCTTAAGTCTTTAGTTCTATCAATAAGTCTTTAGTTTGAGGATCCTCCTAACAATGTAGCCAATGTAATGTCTGTAGCATATGAGATGTGCACTCTTCTGTTGAGGCCGAATGTAGTAAGAACTAGTATGCTAATCCTTCTTAAGACTGTTTAAGAGATTCCTCAGCAAACATGAGTACAGTACATTACAATCATCTGGATGTGAATTAACAGCAGATCCCAAAGGCCTTGACTTTGTTTTCGGCATAGCAGAGAAAGTAAAGGTTTGAGTCAGTTGTAACAGAAAAGGCATTTCTTTTTGACTGCAGTAATCTTACATTTTAGGGATGCTTCAGTCTTCACGATGAACCCAAACTTTTTAGCCCAGGGAGCAGGGGTAATCTCCAGGAAAAAGACAGTCAGTGAATTTAAGGCTGATCTGTTCTTGGGACCAAAAATGATTAGCTCTGTTTTGGTTCGGTTCAGCTGAAGGAAATTTTGTGACCTCTAAACATGGTTTCAGATCAACCTGAGGCTGAAGATGGGGAGAAAATGTTATGTGAATCTGGTTAACATCTGCATATGATTGAATATAAATCTTATGGCTAGAGCAATGTTTAAATAATGCAGGTAAAAGGGCAGACAACTATGGAACCCCATATTTTAGTACTTTAGGTTGACAGTGAAAAGAACCTGGTTCATCTGTTCTGTGCATTCTGATAAAAAAAGAGTGGTGTCGTTATGAATTGCCAGCTGAGATTCTCAACATTTTGACCAGGTGACTTTAAAGAATCATATGATCCATAATGTGTTGAAGGCAGCAGACAGATCCAGCATGGCCATCGTGAATGCTACATCCTCATCCCTGATACAAAAGATAAAGCCCCAAAAGACTACAACAAAGGCTAATTAAGTTCAATAAGTGATCTAAACCAGGACTGAATGGGAGATAGAATGTTATTTTAAACCAGGAAATGATGTTGAGAATTAATTCCATGGTCGAGGATTTTAGTCAGCACTAGTAAAGTTGTTTTGGGACAAAAGGTGGAGGATCATTTTCAGAAAGTTTAGTTTTTTTAAGCAAAGTCCACGTTGATAAGAGGATACAACAATTTATTTGATTGATAGTTTAACTGTTTTTTGACTGGAGTAAATCAATGTGCTGTTGTTTCAAAAGCCAAGTTGGTGCAAAGTCATGTAGAGAGTCGGGGGGGTTCAGAATGGATAGCACAGAAATAATTTCATCATATGTTATAGGATGTAATGGGCTGAAAGGGGATTGGCAGAATAGTTACCACTTAATGTTGGCTCCGGTTGTTTAGTAATTGCAGTCAGGGATCATTTAATTTTTTTAAATTTTAGCAGCAATAAATGTAGTGGCTTTGTCAAATAAATCTTGGAAAGGTGTGGCAATGCCGCTATTACCAGGGTACAGTAGATCATACTAACCGGATGACGGTGTAAGACTTTCATGATTCCTTTTTGACATATGAAACAATTCCATGTACAACCATTGCCTGGGCTGTTCTGGATCATTCTGGGCTTTGAGTATCTTAATTTCAGCAGTATCAATGGAAAGAGGGGAACAGGAGGAAGAAGGTACAGAAATATTCCAGACCAGTTCGTCAAAATTCCTTTGGCCATCGTTCCTAGCTCAAGGTATCTGAAGAGCGAGGAGTAGGCGTTTCACATTTATTGGTGTTCCAAAAAAAATATTTGGAAAAAACACGACCTGGTACAATGTCTTGAAAAATGTTGTTGATGGTCCATTTGAGATTTTCTCTGTATGCTGTACCAGGTGCATTTATCAGCAAATTCCTACTTCCTAAGAGGTGCACTACCTTTATCAGTAGGTTCATTGTCAGATGCCACTTCCAAATCGACTGGCTCCTAGTGACACCATCCTATTCTCTGTCTGAATCAGAATCCTGTCCATCATCAGAGAGAGTAGGATAAGTTTAAGGGCAAGATGGACCACCATGAGCTTGACAAGAATCATGAGATACAATCCTCATACTATCAGAGCAAAGGGTGTACTCCCTCTCCCATTAGAAAGGCATCTGTGGCTGTAGTCTGCATTGAAAAGTGCAAATGAACACACAAATCTTG